>NC_085926.1:117915000-119165000 GCF_029289425.2 Pan paniscus
AAGCATTAAAGAAACAAAATTAATAAAATCTCACCATGCTGCTGAGAATTACACAACCTAGTAAAAAGATCTAGTTAAAAAAATAATAATTAAAATACAAGAAAAATGTCATGAAAGAAGTATGTGCAAGATATTCCAAGGAGAGAGAAGCTTTTGGGGCTAAAAGGGGGGCTGGGGGAGAGAAAATAGTGAGATATCAGATGGAGCTACTTTTGAGCAGTGACAATACAATGAAAAAGAACTCAACAAAAATAGAGCAGGGGTGGAGGGTAGGAAAGAAGCATTCCAGAAGGTATTTGCATTAACAGGGATAATACAACATATTCTGACAATTGCACATACTTTGGGCAAGGCTAGAACATAGATAGCCTGTGAGAAAGGAGAGATGAGTCAAGTAAGGTCACGATATAGATGTTCAAAGACCTTGTATGTCATGCTAAGAAATCTGGAATTTACCTTTTAGGTAACTGAAGAAGTGATACAATCAGAAGGATTGCCTGCTGCCATGTTACATTAGGGATGGTCACAACTCCCATCTCCAACATCTCCAATGCTAATTGATCATATAAAGCTTTTGGTAAACCCAGACAATAAATTCTTAAGACAATGACCCATACTGTCTCTTCTAATTGTTTAGAATAATCTATGATTTATCCCTGTTTTAAAATACTCTTTAGGCTAGGGGTGGGGAGGAAGTAAAGGTATGTACTAGAAGAAGAGAAATCACCAAGAGTTTAGATAAGAAATAATGTGGGCCTGAACTAAGGCAGCATTATCAGTGAAATAGAAAGAACAGATTCAAATAAGTCAACAAAAAGGTCTAGCATAACATCCAGGTTTCTTATTTTAATAATTAATATATGGCAGGGATAAGGGGAGTCGTAAATTCTAACATGCTAAATGTTGACGGCTCAGGCTTCCAGGTAGAGATTTCTGGTTGGTACTAAAATTTGAGGCTCTAGAGTTCATCAGGGAGACCTCAACTGAAGATAAACATTAGAGAGTCACTGAAATCACAAGGATTGAGAATATGGCCCAGGATAAGTATGAAAGTAAAGAAAAATGGAGAATAAAACCCTAGGGAACACCAAGAACTAATGGTTAGAGGTAATGAAAGAAAAACTAATACATGATACTATAAACATTTTACTTACATGGCCACAATTTTCACAGTAACATAAGTGTGTGTGTGTGTGTGTGTGTATACACATGGTGTATATAACACAAGTATATATATAAAAATATATATAAAACACAAGTATATATATTATACATACATATATTACCCTCATTTTAGCAATAAGGAGAAAAATTAAGCAATTTGCTTGAGGACACATAGCCAGTCCTCATGGCCAGACACATGAACAGCAGAGTCACTATTCATACTCAAATTGATTCTTTATACTATACTGCTTCAAAATTAAGAAGGAACTGTTCTTGGCCTTTTCTTTCTTTCTTTCATCCCTTAATATAACCATATGCACACATGCCTGCTCTCGAAAAAGTTAAAACTGAATTAGAAATGAGTACATATACATACATACATACAAGTTTTAGAAACCTCTGATAAAAGTTCTTTATTAAAAGAAAAACATATACTAAAATTAAGAGTGGTGGTATTAGGGAAGGTTAATGGAATCCAGAGCTAGACTGTGGGGGCTCAAATCTCATCAAAACATTTCTAATAAATATTTATAAATATTTACATAGCTTGCTATAATTATATCTCCTTGGCTCTTGGGTGAATGGCTTGATAGTTCTGTTTTATCTTTTGGGGGTCAGAGATTTCTTTGAAAACCTAATAAAACACCCAAGCTAGCTCCCTCGAAAAAATGCACAATCTTTATTTTAGAAGAGTCACATACTTCCTGCAAACTAGAAATTTAAAATACTGGTTTAAATCACTCTATGGGCAGGTCACGTCACTTAACTTCTCTCCATCTCCTCTTCATAGAACCGTTGTGAGGATTAAATGAGTAAATATAAGTAATGTGTTTAGACTAATGCCTGGCATATAGTATCTCATACCTTTTAGCTATTATTATCAATACCACTACTTCTAGTACTGCAACTATTACTACTAATTTTTTTTTTTTTTTTTGAGATGGAGCTTCGCTCTTGTTGCCCAAGCTGGAGTGCAATGGCTCGATCTCGGCTCACTGCAACCTCTGCCTCCTGGGTTCAAGCGATTCTCCTGCCTCAGCCTCCTGAGTAGCTGGGATTACAGGCACTTGCCATCACACCTGGCTAATTTTTTTTATTTTTAGTAGAAATGGGGTTTCACCATGTTAGCCAGGCTGGTCTCAAATTCCTGACCCCAGGAGATTCACCCGCCTCGGCCTCTCAAACGTGCTGGGATTACAGGCGTAAGCCACCTTGACTGGCCTAATACTACTATTAATATTATAATCTCCCCTTGCTTGATAATTTACTAAGATATTTTTTAATGTTCTATTTCTAGCACACTGCTTCTGGAGGAATGTACATCCTATGCTAAACACTATAGCATACTATACAGACTCTGGAGTCAGACTACTTGGAGCTGACGCCCAACATTGCCATTTAGTAGTTGTATGGTAACTTACTTAACGGCTGTTGTATCAGTTTCTTCTATAAAATAGTGCTTCTATAAAATAGTACCCATTCTTTAATTGGTTGCTATGAGGTTTAAGTGAGTTATAAAATATGTAAACAGCTCAGGACAATGTTTGACATATAAAAAGCGCAATATATATTTGCTATTAATAAACACAATAATAGGTAAAATAGTAAATTAATGTTTATTAAGTGTTAATTTATATGCCGGGTACTATAATGAGCACGTGATAACCTTATTACATTTGTTCCTTACAAAACCCCTACTGTGCAGATGGCGGGGAGGAGGCTTATAAAAGTAAGTATCTTGCCCAGAGTCATACTACTATCAAGTGGCAGAAATGGAATGCAAACTCAAATATTTCTAGCTACAAAGCCAGTGCTCTTTACTTTTCAGAATGAATCCTTGGCATATATGTCACCCCTACCCTTTCCTCTCCAGAGCTAGTGGTAGACCAGCAAAATTAAGCACAGCATTCTGCTCCCTGATCCCAGATGCAGTGGTACAATCCTCCCCTTCTGGATACAGGTCCCCATTACTATCAATAGAACAAAGGTGGCATGAGAAATAAAATCAACTGTCATCTTTGTTATTTGAACAGTCTCTCACAAAGTAGAAGGCAGAGGTTTTTCGCTTTATTATTAAAGTAATCTATGAACCACAAGGAAAAAAACTTTTAAATGAAAAGTTACTTAGAGAAGTTTTTCTTACAGAAAACTATTAATTGATTGAAATAAAATTTAAGGATCTTGTGAAGACATAACACAGTTTTTATTTTTATTTTTTATTTTTTGAGACGGAGTTTCACTGTTGTTGCCCAGGATGGAGTACAATGGGGCAATCTCGGCTCACTGCAACCTCCTCCTCCTGGGTTCAAGCGATTCTCCTGCTTCAGCCTCTCGAGTAGCTGGGATTACAGGCACCCGCCACCACACCCAGATAATTTTTTGTATTTTTAGTAGAGATGGGGTTTCACTACGTTGGCCAAGCTGGTCTCGATTCACCCGCCACGGCCTCCCAAAATGCTGGGATTACAGGTGTGAGCCACCACACCCAGCTCATAACATGGTTTTTATCATATGATCTTCAGAGTCCTAGAGTTCTTTGGGGTAAGCTATAACTCAGAAAAGGCAAAATCATCTGATCCCACACCTTAGCTTCAACTAGGGCAACTCTGCTTTTCATATGTTCTATCAGAGGTCTTCGGAAAATTTCATTGGGGATGTAGAAAGTTTCTACTGCCAAATATTAAAAAAAGAGAAAGACTATTCTGTAAGATACTTGCAACTCACAAAACTATAAGCCCAGGGTTTCAAAACACTCAAATATCTCATTTTTCTCTAATGGGAAGGTAAGAGAGGAGGTACTACTTACTCTAAACTAAATCATAGTTAGTTACTACTGGGTAACATAGAGTATATGAATTGACTACATGATGCTCTAGTTACTACAGCAAACATTAATAATTCCAACCAGAAAACTAAGGCTAATTAGTACACATCTCTAATCTCTGTCCTGACTTAATTCCTCTTTCTTCTAGTTACATTGGCTACCCCTTTCCCCTGTTACAGGATAAAAGCTGATTATCCACTATCCCTAAAGAAAGTCTTTAAAATGCAAAAGGCAGAATACAATAAAAAGAAGGTTACCAAAATAGACATACCATTCAGTCAAACTGTGGTCAATGAAATGTAAAACATGCCTGTTATTACAGAAATCCTACTTTAATTCTCCCAGAGCTGCAAAAGTACTTACAGACAGAAATTATGACAAGGCCACAGGGTAGCTTAGCTACAATTCTAAAATTAAAAATAACGATGTGGGAATAGATAAAATATTATATAGTATAACAATGGAATATTAGATAACCAAAATACCTACACATATTATGAGGCAAGAGAAAAAAATCTTTATGAGATCATAAATAATTATGCATACACCTATATAAACATGTACGTATGGAATAAGATACACAGAACTGAAGTCAAAGGTCAGGACAGTAGTAGTGAATAATTTAGTTGTTTTCCTTAACATTTTCCAAAAAGGGAGTAATAGAGGCCCAGAGAGAAGAGACACTAAGAGAGACAACGAAGAAGATTTAAGACAGATGAGAACCCATATACAGATTTAGAAGCAATCAGAAAGAGAGTGGGATGGGTAAAATCCCATTGAAAGACGGGTATAGAAACCCAGAGAAAGAAGTTGATGGAGACCCATAAAAAGGAAATAAGAGAGGGAGAGAGACAGAGAGAAAAAGGGTGTGGGGGAGAAGAGAGAGACAAGAAAGAAAGAGACAGAGAAAAAAGAAAGAGTTATATGGAGGGAAAAGAAATCCTAAAAGGGGGTGACACAGACCAAGAGAGGTGGACAAAAGCCCAGAGACAGAAAGATAGAGACCTGGAGCCTACAGTGAAAGGTTGAGGAATCCAGAAAGGTGAAGAGAGACTAAAGACAAAGGAGAAAAAAGGGCTAGAGAAAGAGACTGATAGAAAAAAGAGAGGGAAAGAAAGTCAGAGATGTTATAGAGAATGAGAGAATTTTTTTAAATTCCCAAATGCATTTTAAGTCATCTATTCTAGAACCTAACCAAGTCTTTAATCTCTCTAATCCTGAAACAATGAGTTATTCTTTCTCATCTTCACAATGTCCTCAACTAATCTCCCTAATTGCCTCCTCAAACTTCCTGTAGGCTCATGTTCTTATCACTGATCTCCCTCCCATAACATTCTCTCAAAAACCTCAAAAAGAAAATTTCTAATAACCTCAATCTCTTCATGGAGGGTTTCTTTTTACTGTCTTACCCTAGAGAAAACCTGGATCTCACCTAAACGTCAAAAGAAACCTCAAAAAGAAAACTGAAACCTCAAGAAAATTTCTAATGACCTCAATTTCTTCATGCAGGGTTCTTTTTACCGTTTTGCGCCAGAGAAAACCTGAATCTCACCTAAAGGCACTGGTTTCCTTGCAGTTCTTTCAAATGAAGACTGGTCACCTCCTGACAAATTCTAGAAACAAAAGGCAATAAATATTGCCAAACCGCTGATTTTTCACCGTCCTGGCCTCAAACAGCACTCCATGTCTCCTCCCCACCAAGCTCCACATGGCTACACACCCTCTTTATCCTACTTTGTCAATGTCACTTCTCCACCTAGAGCCACCACCACCATCTACGAAGTCACACATCTATCCATCTACTGGGCATCTCTACTTGCATGCGTCATAAGCATCTCAAATGATTAATTTATTATTTCATCCTACAAAACTCTTCTCATATATAATATACACAAGCAATACATAATGCTTCTGCTAGAAAAATGCCTACCAAATATAGGACTGCCACATTCCAAGATAAATCATCTTCAAGGATTTGCAAGAATTTCACAGACATTTAGGTTCCTTTCTAAACAGCAGTGGATACTCTCAGTAACCTATTCCAAGAAAGTCAGAACTGAAAATAACTAACCTGAGCACTCAACCCTAGAAAAGAATCCATCTTCTCCTATGGGAAGAAATAGTTTACTACTTGGTCTCCTGAAGGATATCTTAGCCCTGCCAGAACAATTCAGAAGTGGAGATCATGAATGGGGCAAAAAGAAATTCTCTCTTTGGTGGCTGGGAGATTACGGGAAGTCTTGAACCTATGTATTTCTGCACATCTTAGAAAAATTTCCTTTTATTGACAAAGAAGGACCATTATTTTCAGCAATATATCACAACTTTTCTTCTCTTCTTCCTTTTTGTTTTTAATGAAGCTATCCCAAAATTAGGAGGTATCTTTTTTTAAAAAAATTTTTGGAAAATTTACAAAGCTCAAGAGAAAGTTCTGACATAAAGAAAATATTAGGTCTATTACTTTTTATAATAGAGGTTAATCTCTATTAATGACTTCTAATTGCTCTTTATCTGTAAGAACCTTTAAGATAAGTAAGAAACTGAGAACAGCAGCAGAGAGGAAATTATCCTCTGGGGCATACAGATAAGAGGCAGTCAGTTGTCACCCCCGATGCAGGATTCAGTCAGGGCAAGAGCTGACTATGACAGGAGCTTTCCACCAAACCAAAACCAGACAAGTAAGCCATCAGGTGCCTTGCATTCAAACGTTTTGATAGTCTTTCTTTTCTGCTCTTCAACTTCTTAAGAGTTAAATGAGTTAATATTTATAAAGCATTAAACAGTGCCTAGCATATAAGGAATGCTATATACATTAAAGTAAGTAATCAAAGAGAAAATGTTTAAGAACTCTGGGAGGAGGCCTTTTTTCAAATGAATCTATTGTAATCCAGCAGTTTATGGAACAAATAATTCTTACCCAGGAGTATCATGATGTATCTAGTAACAACAACAACAACAACAAAATGAAGATGCAAAATTTCATTACAAAGAGTGTACTTGTGAACCTAACAGAGGCTGTACAATTTTACTTAGGAAGAGACAGGAAAAAGCAAACACATGCCAAAACAGATCAGAATAAAGATAATAACAGGCCATTTGGTAGGTTTTAAAAAGCTCTAATACTTATGAGGGTTCACAATCCCTAGTAAACCAGAGGTATCATTTAAACTGAAAAAAAAAAAAAAGCAACTGAAAAGCAAGTGTCAATAAAGGGCCAATTTGCTAACTATAGTTGTTAAAACGTATTGGTTGTAATACATGTGTATATACACAACAATTATATGACTGTAGGTATTTATATCAAAATTCGGGCTTAATACATTGACATCTTCCTATATAATAGGCACTGTAATGAAAAAAGACTTTCTATGGAAATAATCTAAATAAAGTTTAATAGAAAATGTTGTCAGGCAATATTTGCTGTAAAAAAAAAAGCTTAATAGAAAATGGCTTAAAACTGTTATACTAAAAAAGTTACATAAAGTAACAAGAACACTGAGCTAGGAATCAAGTATTATGGATCTAAGAACATTAGATACTATATGCATGAAATCTGAAGTCCAAAAGACCAACTGAAGTTATCCAAAGTCATATTTATTTAGCCAAAAGAATCAAGTGATTTGTTACCTGCCCTGCGTATGCACTCCAAACCAGTGAAAAGAAAGAAAGGATAGCGACAGGCAGAAAAATAAAGACACCAAGGAAAAACAGAAGAAATTTATTTTCTTTGCTCCAACTTCATTGATTATTGTGTCTTCTGAAGAGAAAGGGGTTGGGAGGAGTTATTAACAGCACAAAGTCTTCTTTATCCTTTGGTTTTGCAGAATTCTATGTGGTCAGACATAGGGATCACTTAAAGTAAGCTCTGCAATATTACATCTTTTCCAACTTTTTCACTGGCCAAGGATGGCTCAACTTGCTTCCAAATGTTTAACTCTCATTCTGTTCCTATCAGTCCTCTTGCTACCTCTTTACCTCTTATCAACTTCACTTAACAAAATGACTTAATTTTCCTCCCTGCAATAAATAGGTAAACTATCAGAGGGCTGCGTAAGCACATAAGGAACATAGATGTCTTTAAAAAAAAAAAAAGTATATAGATTTTCTTGAGAAGTGAAGACATACTTTAACAAAGAAGAAAATTCTTAAAAGTGCATTCCTTTTATCTTACTAATGCTTTCCTGATATAACTAATGATATTCAATGACCATACCTTGGGCTGAGTATTGCTGGGGCAAGTGTTTCAGAATTTTTCCATTCCATTAGCAAAACTGTCTATGAGCGGTGGGGAGATTAATTTCTAGAAAAATAACAAATTTATCACAATATTCAATACACACTTTGTGTCAAACCTACCTTCTCACCACTGGAGTAGAAGAAATAACGCAATCGGACTATGTTACAGTGATCTAGCTTTCTCATGATCTGGAGCTCTCGATTCTGAAAAGGAAACACATAAAAATATATTTTTAAAGGATAACAGCTATTCATCATATTGAACAAGATGCTTCTGAAATAACATTAAGCACTAAAATTAGCAAGCTATAGATATGCTACTAAAAAGTGTGATCTGTAGACTGGTTCTCATCTGCAAAATATTTGTTACTAGTCCATGAACTATCTGTTACTGCTCTCCAATAAGACAAATACAGAAATTGAGAGTGTTTAGAGCTTTTATAACAATGAGAGAATAAATTGATATCTAAGAATATGGTAATAAGAATTAGGATCCATATTTTGTATTTTTAAAAATTTCATCTTTCTAGCAATTCATTTGTATATTTCACAAAAACAACAGTCTCCCATGAATTCAAAACTGTAAGAACTGTTACTTTACCACAAATAGCTTGACCTTATTGTTTTCTAAGATGCAGTGAAAAAAAAAAACTGAGCATCAACTCCATGAAAAGAGCTCAGTTGCTAAGTTTTAGAAAAAGTGAATGCAGAGCGAAACTCCATCTCAAAAAAAAAAAAAAGAAAGAAAAGAAAAGAAATTATACAGTCCTGATAGATTTGTAGACCACACAAAACTATTTTCCCTTTGGGAAGTTTCAAAGTTATGTTCATTCTTCAAAAAAAGAAATCACTAAATAATATGATGATTTCTTAATACCACAGACTTCGCAGCAGTAAATCTGACTAGACTGTACATTAACAAAGAGGTTATTATAGTCCAACAATATACTTGACTGTCAGAAATCCACTTAATGAAGGACAAATTACATAACACACACAAGCAATACCAAAATGCCAGCTTTCTAGCCAAAAAAATAAAGCTTTAGTTAAAGTAATGATTTAGAAGAGCTAGAAAACATAAAGTATACACCTGAGAATCTGGAAAGGAAATGGTGTTACGGTCAGAAAAGAGGCCAAGAAGGATGGGGATGAGGATGTGTTGGGACCAAAGAACCAGATAAAGATAGCTATCCTAGAATAGGAAGGGTAGGATGGTTTCTAGTTCTTAGAAGATGAGAGCAGAAGTGAATGTTCCTTTAAACTGACCTTTCGGAGTTGGGCTTATGTGTACAATGGTATTTAAAATCCTTTTATAAGATATCAATCTTTCATTCCATTACTTGTTAGTAAAAGTAACGGAAACAGAAAGTCAGAAAGTAAACAGAAAATAAGTCAGAAAGTACAGTACAATTACTTTAACAAATAACTGACAAAAGACTCTTAAGTGTTGACTAGTACAGAGAGAGGAACACAGAAAACTACCAACTTCAAAATTGTGTCCATTTCCATCCCAAATTGAAGCTATTTCTGGAAGTATTTCTATACTTTGTTTGTTTGTTTGTTTGTTTGAGACAGAGTTTCACTCTTGTTACCCAGGCTGGAGTGCAATGGCGTGATCTCGGCTCATTGCAACCTTTGCCTCCTGGCTTCAAGCGATTCTCCTGCCTCAGCCTCCTGAGTAGCTGGGATTACAGGCGCCTGCCACCACGCCCAGCTAATTATTTTAATATTTTTAGTAGAGACAGGGTTTCACCATGTTGGCCAGGCTGGTCTCGAACTCCTGACCTCAGACAATCCACCTGCCTCAGCCTCCCAAAGTGCTGGGATTACAGGCGTGAGCCACAGCGCCCAGCCTCTATACTTTGTTAATTCACATTTAGGTAGCTGGCTTTGAGGGAGAACTGCTAGTAAATCAATACTCATTCCTCTCATAACATACAGCTATTAAGACTGATTTTTTTAACATAGCCAACTATGTTAAAATAAGTTATTTATTTTTCCAGACTCACTAACCAAGGTAACAGAGTATTAAATTCCCAGATAAGAGAAGTTGATAAGATTGTGCATAATACTTTTGATCAAAAAGAATGCATAAGTGAAGCAAGAACAAGGATCTAAGTATTCATCTACATTTACTCTTCCTATTGTGTTGCTTTAAAAATGTCTTATTTTAGATAAGGAAGTTACAGAAAATCTCATGAAACAGGTAAGATATGAACACAAGCCTGAATGAGATGAAGGTAAGAACCATGTGAAGATCTGAGGAAACAGCACTGTGGTTATAGGGAACTGCAAATGTAAAAACCTAGTAGTGGTGGGCTTGGCATATTCAAGAAATAGCCAGAAAGATAATACGGCTGCATCATTCTGAGTAAGGAGAGAAAGGTGGGAGTTAAGTTCAGAGAGGTAGGAGTTATGTTCAGAGAGGTAGGCAGGCACAAGATCATATAAACCTTCATCAAACATGGTAAGAAACTGAATTTCACTCTAAATGTAAAGGGAAGCTAATGGAGGTTTTGACCGGGAAAGTGATACAATCAGATTTACCTTTCAGAAAAGCATTCTATCATTTGAACCCAGGAGGTGGAGGCTGCAGTGAGCTGTGATCACGCCACAGCACTGGGCAACAGAGCAAGACTCCGTCTCAAAAAAAAAAAAAGCATTCTAAAAATTTAAGAGAATAAATTTGAAGGAAAAAGTAGATCAAGAGTTCTGTTTTTTATCTATTAAGTTTTTTTTAACCTATTAAGTTTTTATCTATTAAGTTTGAAATCCTTATACGACATTCACGTGAGGTCAGGGTAGAAGCTAAGGCTGGAAAAATGCATTTGGGAGTCATCTAGATAAAGAAGATTTAAAGCAAGGGTACCTAATGATATCACCTACGGAAGAAGTTCATACAGAAAAAAAATTCATGAAATGAAAAATAGAGGACAGAGTGGAGTAGTTAATAAAGCAGGAAGAAAAATAAGAAAGAATGTTATCTTAGAAGCCACGTTAAAAAATTTTTAGAAAAACTGAGTGATGATTTATGTCAAAAGCTACTGAAAGATGCATTAAGTGAAGCAAGTATAAGGACCTAAATATTCATCTATGTTTACTCTTCTGTTCCTATTGTGTTACTTTAGAAATATCTACATTTTACATAAGGAAGCCGGAGAAAACCTTATGAAGGAGGTTAAGATATGAACATCAACCTGGATGATATAAAGGTAAGAACCATGTGAAGATCTAGGGAAGATGGTTACAGGGAACTGCAAATGTAAAAACTCAGTGGTGGGCTTGGCATATTCCAGAAATAGGCAGAAGGATAATGCCTAGATAAACACAGGAAAATGACAATTGCTATGACAAATGCAAGATGTTGGTGACTCTTACAAGAATGGTTTCAGTAGAACAATGGTGAAAAAAACTGACTAGATTGAATTAAAGTGGGTGTAGGACACAGGGTCCTAAGGGGTTAGAAAGTTTGAGGAGAGATTTCCAGGTACAGCAGAATGATGACAGTAGCAAATCTACTCCCCCACAATACTTATAAAACTGAAGTACACTGAAGAAAACAATCACTTCAGGGCTCTGGAAACTGAGCAAAGGCAACAACAAATTGAGAAGCATTTATTCTTGAAAAGCTGCTAGATATGACAGAACAGTAGAGGAAAATGGCCTTCTTTGCCAAGCGATGCTACCATCCCCCTACAACCACCCAACTCAATCAGTGAGGCAGTTTTCCCAGGGCAGTGTTGGCAGTGAAAACCAGAGGGCTATGGTCATTTAGGATAGAGAGCAAAAACCCATGCCTAGTAGCACTGGCAATAAAAATAGCAAATTTGGAAGGACAGAAAGGGGAAAGGCCCATAGCTCTGCTAAAATGAGAATGTAGTCCCAGTTGGAGAAAATGACAGACTAGAAGGACACCCAGAAATGTAATAAGGGGATACTGGAAATGAGAGAGGCACAGAGGGCCTAAATTAGCTCCCCACACATAACTGTCTGACAGGCAGTGCACATATGGGGGCGGAGGGAAGCTCAACAGAGCCCCGGAGAAAGTAAAAGCCAAGGCTAATGTGAAAAATGTCAGAATTTTGAATATACTTCCCAACTCACATATAGGATCATCAAAAAATGCTGAAAGTGGCTGGGTGCAGTGGCTCACGCCTGTAATCCCACCACTTTGGGAGGTTCAGGCGGGCAGATCACCTGAGGACAGGAGTTCAAGACCAGCCTGACCAGCATGGTGAAACCCAGTCTCTACTAAAAATACAAAATTAGCCGGGCTTGGTGGCACATGCCTGTAATCCCAGATACTCGGGAGGCTGAAGCAGGAGAACTGCTTGAACCCAGGAGGTGGAGCCTGCAGTAAGCTGAGATCATGCCAGTGCACTCCAGCCTAGAAAACAAGCCAGAATCTGTCTCAAAAAAATTCAGAACCTAGCATTGCTACAATATATTATATAATATGTTCAATTGAAAAAAACATTGTGAGACATGCAAACTACAGGAAAAGTTGACCTATAATCAGGTTAAAAAAAAGTAGTCAACAGAAATTAACTCCTGGTGGGCAAAGCTGTTGGATTTAGCAGATAAAGAATACAAAGCAGCTATTATAATTTATAATTAAGTTCAAAAAATTAAGGGAAACCATATTTTAAAAATTAAAGAAAAATGACAATTACACAACACAGAGAATCTCAATAAAGAAATGCTAACTTTTAAAACATGAGAATTAACTAGAGTTGAAACACATTATAACAAAAATGAGATTCACTATGTCCTCAAGAAAATATTTGAGATGGCATTAAAAAAAAAAACCCAGTGAACTTGAAGAAATAGAGATTGTCCAAAAGAAAGAACAAAGAGGGAAAAAATACTGCAGAAAAATAAACAGAGCCTCAGAGACCTCTGGGATAACATCACACATATCAACATATGTGTAAAAGCAGAACTGGAAAAAGAGAAAGGAGAAAAAAATGTTAGAAGAAATAATGGCTGAACATTCCCCAAATTTGCTGAAAACCACTAATCTATCAAACCGTGAAGATCAATGAACCGGCCAGGCACGGTGGCTCACGTCTATAATCCCAACACTTTGGGAGGCCGAGGCGGGTGGATTACCTGAGGTCAGGAGTTCAAGACCAGCCTGGCCAACATGGTGAAACCCCGTCTCTACTAAAAATACAAAAATTAGCCGGGTGTGGTGGCACACCCCTGTAATCCCAGCGACTCGGGAGGCGGAGGCAGGAGAATTGCTTGAGCCCGGGAGGCAGAGGTTGCAGTGAGTCGAGATCGTGCCACCGCACTCCAGCCTGGCTGACAGAGAGAGACTCTGTCTCAAAAAAAAAAAAAAAAGAAAGAAAAGAAAAAAAATTATCAATGAACCCAAAATATGATAAACACAGGGATCAACATCTAAGCATTTCACATTTAAACAGTTTGAAGCCACCAAAAAAAAAACATGAGAGGAGCAACAGAGAAATCACTCATCACATACATGGGAAAAACAATACAATTAATAGCCGACTAATCATCAGGAAAAAACGGAAGCTAGAAGGCAGTAACAAAAAATAAAAAAAAACTATCAACTAAGAATTCTATTTACTGCAAAAGTATTCTTCAAACAAGAAAGGAAGAATAAAGACATCCTCACACTTAAAAAAAAAGATGGAGAATAAGTTGAAATACTTGAACAAGTACCTTGAGCTAAAAGAAAATGACACCACATGTTAACTGGAATTCACGAAAACAAGTGAGGACCACCACATATATTAAATATAAATGAGAAAATATAAAAGACTATAAATATATTTTTATTTCCTCTTAATTTCATTAAAAGAATATGATAACAGTTGGGTTTATAACGTAAATAAATGTAATATATAAGGCAATAACAGCAAAAAGGAGGGGGAGAAAACAGTTATAATGGAGCAAAAGTGCTATATTTTACAGAAATTAGGTCAGTATTAACCTAAAGTTAATGGTGATAAATTGGAATGTAAACTGTAATTCTTAGAGCAACCACTAAGAAAATAATTTAATGTTAAAAATCAACAGCAGACTTAAGACGATACACTAAAAAATATTTGTTCAACACAAAAGAAGATAGTAACGAAGAATGGAAGAACAAATATAACATGAGAGATATAGAAAACAAAGAGCAAAATGGCACATGTAATTCCAGCTACATCACACACTACATAAAATGTGAAAGAACTAAGCATACAATCAAAAGGCTATATAAAAAGAAAGCTGCAACTATAATCTATCCCTAGGAATTAATACTTTAGATTCAAAGACACAAACAACTTAAAAGTAAAAGGATGAAAAATGATATACAATACAAACAGTAACCAAGAGAGATGGAGCAGTACATGTTGGCAGAGACAGACAGAGAGAGAGACCCACTGCCTACAAGATAAAGTCTAAATCACTTTGTAATCTGGCCTCTCCTTTTCAGTTTAGTCTTCCACTCATGACCAATGTGAATTCTATATTATCGCTAGATGCTACTTCTCACTCTTCCTGAATATATTGTTTCATTCCCAATTCTAAACCAATTATATTCCCAATTCTATTACATTTACCATCACATTACCATCAGTGGAATGTGCTGACTCTCTCTCCAACCTACACACATTCTAAGCCCACCCTTTAAGTTCCTATTTAACTTTTACCTTTCTAACGAGGCCATCACCAATCTCTCCCTGCAGCACTTACAAATATTTTGAAATTTACTATATGTTCTCCTGGTTTTATTTTTACAACTACAGTTCACTGATGTTATATAAAAGGATACTTTTCAAAAGTAGCTTATAGAAATCAGATATTATAGTCACTATACAGACACAGACATACACTCACAAACCCTGCCCAACCAACATACTATAAGTGTTTTAAGAACATCTTTCTGTATTACTCTCAGAGTTCTCAGAGCAGGTTACTTTGTCTTTAACAAAGTAATTTCCCAGCTTCTGTAATTTCTTCTACTTTCCAACTTGGTGTTATTTTCCAAACTATGGGCACCAGCCAATCAGCACTGAGAAGGAAGTGTGGAAGGAGAATAGAATAGAATAGAATAGAATAGAATAGAATAGAATAGAATAGAATAGAATAGAATAGAATAGAATAGAATAGAATAGAATAGAATAGAATAAACAGAACAGCATAGCATAAAATAGAATGGAGGAATAAGAATAGAATAGAATGGAATAGAATATCACTTTACATACAGTAAGGGTTTTTTTCATGAAACTTGTAATTATTTTTCTGTGCATCCGGCTGCAATGTTAAAATGCATGTCTTACTTTAAGGTCATAGTTAGAAATTTTAAATTGTGGTAACTGACTTGCCTGTAAAGGCATCTTTTTTCAAATAGAAAAGACAAAAGAATACACGTAAACAAGATTCTTACTAATCATTCTCAACTTATTTATAAAACAAAATGACTACCCAAGATGGAATAAGCATAATATCAGTATTTAAAAAGTCTAAATGGCACATTTAAAGGAAAACTGATTCTTTTGTTTTAACCAATACTCATTAACATATATCCACCTCTAGAGTAGACATGGAGGCTTTTATTCATTTTTACAATATCTGACATCTCATGCTTTAAAAAGAGAGAGAAAAGAGAAAGAAAAACTTCTGGAAGCTAAAAGCACAGACTGAAAAAGTTCCAGAAGGCTATATTTTTGTACCATTACATAAAGTTTAATAAAGGAAAAGTAAACTTTTAGGTGAAGAAACAACCAGCAAGCTTAATATTGTGGGTGTATGATGGGCAGCATGTGGTTATCATCTTTTCTGCTTCATCAAAGTTTGTTCTGTTGGGAGATCTTCCCCCATGATAGAAAGTTCTACTTTCATAAAATCTAGTAAAATAGGACTCATTTCCAATGTTTTGCTTAAAGAATATTTTCCCAAAGTACACCTTCTGCAAAAAAAATGAAGGTTATCCAAAGTTGCATTATCCATCCTTAGTCATCATAAGACTCAAAAAGTATTTAATTCATCTCTAAATCTTTGATTTCACAGTAAATTCAGTTGCCCTAACAGAACCAACAGCTAAAAAAAAAAAAAACACACAAAAAAACTTAACCCCATTTGCACAAGTATATTTTTAATTGATACATGATATTTTACTATTTATGAGGTACATGGATATTTTGTTCCATGCATAGAACATGTAATGATCATATTTTGAAGCCAACTATGTGTCAGAACTGGGGGCCCTGAGAATACAAAAATTTACAATCTTTAAATGTTTTACAGTCTAATGGGTGAGCAAACCAACAACTATAACACAATGTGATTAAGTTGAGCTCATTTAAAAAGTGCTATAGATACTTGGGGACAGGAGCTAAGAAAAATTTGCTTATTAATTTGTAAAATTCTGGAATGGGGTCAGGTGGAAAGTCTTAAATACAGCGCTAAATATTACAAGGCATAAAGAACCACTGATTGTTTTTTTTTGCTTTTGTTTTTGTTGTTGTTGTTGTTGTTTTGAGACAGAGTCTCACTCTGTCACCCAAGCTGGAGTGCAGTGGCATGATCTCAAATCACTGCAACCTCCGCCTCCTGGGTTCAAGCGATTCTCCTGCCTCACCCTCCTGAATAGCTGAGATTACAGGCGCCTGCCACCACACCTGGCTAATTTTGTATTTTTAGTAGAGATGGGTTTTCATCATGTTGGCCAGGCTGGTCTCGAACTCCTGACCTCTGGTGATCCGCCTACCTTGGCCTCCCAAAGTGCTGGGATTACAGGTGTGAGCCACCTCACCCGGCCCACTAATGTGTTTTACACAAGATATTTGTTTTAGGAAGATTGCTATGAAAAAAAATGTTACAAAGGTGGCGGCGGATAAAACTAGGATCTACACTAGTAAAAACAGAGAAAAACAAATGGAAGAAAATGGGTCTACAACAGTAGTGATCACCTACTGCTACTGAATTAGTAAATAGAAGGAGGGAGGTGACAGCTATCAGGCTTCTCACTCACATGACTATGAACACGGTACAGTTCAGTGGCCGGGGAAGCTGTTTTGGAAGCAGAAAGAAATTAGTTCAATTTGGGACACGTTCATTTTGAAACGACTTAGGGACACTGAAGCAGATGAAAAGGTCCAGAAAGCAATACCGTATGTTCTTCTTATCCTCAAGGAGGTGTGGGTGGTTCAGAAGCCATAGGAGAGTATATATTATTGCCTATACAGGTTGAATACACATTATCTGAAATGCCTGGGACCAAAAGTGTTTCAGACTTCAGACTTTTTTTGGATTTAGTATTATCTTTACCCATTAAGCCTTCCTAATCTGAAAATCCAAAATTCAAAATGCTCCAATGAGCACTCCCTTTAAGCATCGTGTTGGTGCTCAAAAAGTTTTAAATTTCAGAGCATTTCAAATTTTGGATTTTTGGTTTCAAGATGCTCAACCTATAAAATAAGAAAAAAAGTGATCAAACTCCCCAGCAGCAGAAAGTCTATAAAGGACACTAAAAAGAAATTAGTCAGAAAGTAGAACCTAGACAGTGGAGTAACGTAAGCCTTAAGAAAGGTGAGCTATTCAAGAAAAGATTCTGGAGAATATCATCATTTAAGCAGACAGAAGAAAAGGAATCAATACAAGAGACAGAGTGAGAAAAGCTCTAAGAGATGAGCCACAAAAATAATACCCTTGAACAGGGGCAAATAAACATTTTCTATAAAGGACCAGACACTAAATTCTTCAGGTTTATTCAACTCTGTAGTTGTAGGGGAAAAGCAGTCAGACAATATTTATAAGAATGAATGTGGCTGTCTGTTTACAACAATATGTGTAAGAATTAACGTGGCTGTTTGTTATAAATTTTATTTACAAACACAGGTGGCTGGTTCACTGTTTGCCAATCCCTGCACCACAAGGCAAGAAAGGAAAGTTCCTTACCTTCAATCTCAATTTTGTACTTAGTACATATACATAGTGGACTTTCTATATTGATTTAGGGAATAATGTTCTGGAAATTTATGATATTTTCCTTTTACATAACTATAATTAGTGTGTAAGTTAAAATTTTAAATTATAGTTATAAAATAACATACTGCCTAGGTAGGCTTAACATGTTCTGTAACAAAACCCCAATTTTATAGAAACAATAAAAAGGACTCATGTATGCTACTTTTCCCAATCAGTTACACAGACTACTTGCCCAGCACAGAAAGGGAAATGGAAAAGAAACAACACAAAGGATGCCTGCATGAACTAAGGGAATAACGGACTTTTATATCCTGACAGGTAATATGACTACTAAAGTAGATATAAACCAGGTTCTTGAATACTTAGTTTTCGGAAGCCCCAGCATGTAAGTCAATGCCAGCTTAAGTGTGTATTCCTTTAACCCTGTATCTTTGAGAGCCAATAACACAACAGCATATTATTATTAACAATAGCAATGATGGCACCAACAACTACAGAACACAAAGAATTTACTATGAGCTGACCACTCTGTTAAGAGCTGTATCTTCACAACTTCAATCCTCTCCACAAACCTATCAAGTAAGCAACATTATGATCCCCACTTAAGAGCAGGTGTAGGCATAGCGAGGTTAAGAAATTTGGTAGCAAACAGCACAGGCAAGATTTAAACCAGGTGTGTCAGATTCCATGCTCTATCACAATGAAATGTAACTCAATTCCATTTATTACTATGTGCTTGAAAATACAATGACAATAAAGGAGGACCTCAGTATTGAAAGAGCTTATAATTCAAAATAAGACAAGTATACAAGTAGGCAAATAAAGATACTGATACGGTTTGGCTCCACGTCCCCACCCAAATCTCATCTCGAACTGTAATCCCCACGTGCTGAGGCGAGGACCTATACCCCCCCAAGTGTCAAGGGAGGGAAGTGACTGGGAGAGATGGTTTCCCCCATGCTGCTCTCCTAATAGTGAGTGAATTCTCACAAGATTTGATGGTTTTATAAATGTTAGTTTCTCCTGCATGATGACTCTCTCTCCCACCACCTTGTGAAGAAGGTGCCTGCTTTCTTTCCCTTTCGCCATGACTGTAAATTTCCTAAGGCCTCCCCAGCCATGCGGAACTGTGAGCCAATTAAACTTCTTTCCTTTATAAATTACCCAGTCTCAAGGAGTATCCTTACAGCAGTGTGAGAATGGACTAACACAGATGCCATACAACAGAAAATGTTAAGTGCCACTAGAGTTATCGAAAAAGGGGTGGGTGGGTGTGGCAGCTCATGCCTGTAATCCCAGCACTTTGGGAGGCTAAGGAAGGAGGATCACTTGGGCCCAGGAGTTCAAGACCAGCCTGACAACACAGGGAGATTGCATCTCTACAAAAAATAAAAATAAATTAGCTGGGCATGGTGATGCACACCTGTGTTCCTAGCTACTCGGGAGACTGAGGTGGGAGGATCACTTTAACCAGGGAGGTCAAGGCTACAGTGAGCTATGATTGTGACACTGCACTTCAGCCTGGGTAACAGGGTGAGACCCTGTCTCTCCCTCGACCCTGGAAGAAAAAAAAAGGATGGAGAATTCTAAAAACAGAAAGAATACTTCCAACTAGGAAGATTAAAAAGATTTTTCATGAAAAGAGTGTTCACTTTTTTCATGAAAAGAGTGTTCACTTTTTTCATGAAAAGAGTGTTCACTTTTTTCATGAAAAGAGTGTTAAGTTGGAGCTTAACAGGTAGAATTCAACTTGTCTCTTAGACCATTTGCTTTCTGAATACAGAAACTAAAACTCGAAAATTCTCCTTACTCAGGAGAAACTAGAAACGGGGGCATCAGCCTATATATCCCCTGGAATACAACACAACTAAAACCTCTGGTTACTGTGCAGAATATGCCTTTGTGCTACAACTAAGGTTTACACAAAAAATGACTGGTTGACTCCCTCTCTCCTTGAAATGTTTTCTCCAATTACTTTCCAGGACACTAAATTATCTTGCTTTTTAATCCTTCCTCATTGGCCAAATTTGCAGTTTTCTTTGCTAGTTCTTCATAATCTCCCTATTTTTTAAACACTGAAGTAGCCAGAACTTAGTCTCTCACCTCTTTCAGCTGCCTCTATCACCTCTTCCAGTCTCAGGGCTTTAAAGGCTGATCAGACTCCCAATTGTATATCTCTAGACCAGACCACCCCTGTGAATTCCAAAATCTTTTAACCAACTGCTTATGTGACAATTTTTCTGTGTCTAATATACATCAACTTGACATGTTATAAGTAAAATTTTTCATCTCCTTTAAACATGCTCTACCCATAGCTTTCCCCATGTCAGCTGTTGGCAACTCCACTCCTCTAGTTGCCCAGGTCAAAAACCATGAAGTCTTGATTCCTCTTTCTCTCTGACCTCTTTTTTTTTTTTTTTTTTTTTTTTTTTAAAGACAGAGCCTCACTCTGTCGCCCAGGCTGGAGTGCAGTGGCATGATCTCGGCTCACTGCAACCTCTGTCTCCCAGGTTCAAGTGATTCTCCTGCCTCAGCCTCCTGAGTAGCTGGGATTACAGGCGTGTACCACCATACCCAGCTAATTTTTTTGTATTTTTAGTAGAGATGGGGTTTCACCATGTTGGCCAGGCTGGTCTTGAACTCGTGACCTCAAATGATCCTCCAACCTCAGCCTCCCTAAGTGCTATTATTAGCAATAACAATTATTGTTCCCAAAGTGCTAGGATTACAGGCATGAGACTGCGCCCGGCTTGACCTCACATTAATCTGTCAAGAAATCCTGTTGGCTCAACCTTCAAAATTTACCCAGGATCCCAGCAATTGTACTCTTGGGCATATGTTTTATAGAAATAGAAATTTACGTTCACATTAAAACCGGCACATGAATGTTCAAAGCAGCTTTATTTAGAATAGCCCCCAGATGTCGCTCACTGAGTGAATAAACAAACTGTAGTATATCCATACCATGGAATATTACTCAGCAATAAAAAAGAAACAATTATTGATCCATGCAACAACATGGTTGCATCCCCAGAAACCTATGCTGAGACAAAAAAAAAAAAAAAAAAAAAAAAAAAAAAAAAAGCTAGCCCAAAAGGTTACATACTGGATATGATTCCATTTTTATAACCTTCTTGAAAGAAAAAAAGTTTGGAAATGGTAAACAGATTAGTGGTTACTGCCAGGGGTTACACTGGTTGTTAGGGGTGGAGGAATGGCAGGGAGAGAAGTCAATGTGGTTATAAAAGGGCAGTAAGAGGATACTTGTGATATTCTGTATCTTGACTATCATGGTCTATACACAAACCTATGCATGTAATAAAAAAAAATAGAAAGAAATATATACACATACAGCTCTCCAAAGTAGTACAAGAGAATCTGAGGAAATTTGAATAAAATCAATGGATTCTATCAATGCCAATATCCTAATTGTGATAATGTACTATAATTTTGCAAGATGTGATCATTGAGGGAAAGTGGGTAAAGAGTTTTACCCATGTGGGATTTCTCTACTTTGCTTTACAACTGCATAAATATCTGAATATCAGCCCCCCTCACATACTTCAGGTATTTCCTCAAATGCTACATACTTTCTCACACTATTTAAAATTGCAACCTCAACATTTACTCTCAGCATTCCTTAAACCCCTTCATTACCTCAATCTTCTCCAGAGTAACAATCATCTAATACATTATATCTATTTTGCATATTTATTCATTATTGTCCATCCCTCCCTACTATAAGCTTTAAAATGACATAGTTTTGTTGTCTGTTTTGTTTATTGTTGTATGTCTAGAATCTAGAACAATGCCCAGCCCATATCAACTCAATAATCTATTGTTGAACATGTATTTACACTGATGATATAAAATAACACCCCACTGACAAAAAGAGATACGTTAATACATATCAATACATTTCATTGTAAGAAGTGTCACTACCAGTCAGAAAAATAAAGGAGTTAGAAAAACTTTATTCCCAAGTCACGAGCCCCCACCCCTCAAAACACATGTAAAGGACTACTTCCCATTCCTGAGAATAGAGCTGTGATGTACCACTCTCTCTAATCCCTCTCCAGCTAATCTCTCCAAAGGTTAAAAACTGATCAAGAGCCCTATCCTCACAGGGCCAGGCTTGAAAATACCATTCTTCAGCCAAGCTCTGGCTCACCAAAGATTGTGTATATATAACAACAGCACTAATCTCTTCCTCATTGTTGGTGCATTAAAAGTGATGAGAAAAACAGGCTGGGCGCAGTGGCTCACACCTGTAATCCCAGCACTTTGGGAGGCCAAGGCAGGCAGATCACTTAAGGCCAGGAGTTCAAGACCAGCCTGGCCAACATGGTGAAACTCCGTCTCTACTAAAAATACAAAAATTAGCCAGGGGTGGTGGCACACACCTATAGTCCCAGTTACTCAGGAGGCTGAGGCACAAGAATCGCTTGAACCCAAAAGGCAGAAGTTGCAGTGAGCTGAGATTGGGCCACTGCACTCAGCCTGGGTGACAGAGCAAGACTCTGTCACACAAACAAAAAAAAAAGGAAAAAGCACTTGACAAAATCCACCCCCCTTTCATTACAAAAACCATCAACAAATCAGATATAGAAGGAACTTACCTCAACAAAATAAAAGTTATAAAATCAGTCACTGACTTGATGGTTCAACTTAAAAATTTTCAACCTTACAATGGTGTTTTCAGCTGTGTACATTAATGATGAGTACCCATATAGTATTCAATAAATTACATGAGATATTCAACACTTTATTATAGAATAGGCTATGCGTTACATGACTTTGTCCACCTGCAGGCCAACATAGGTGTTCTGAGCACGTTTAAGGTAAGCTAGGCTAAGCTATAATGTACTACAGATGAGGTGCATTAAATGTATTTTTGACTTAATGACATTTTTAACTTACAATGAGTTTATCTGGATGTAACTTCATTTTAGGTCATGGAGCATGTGTATATGAAAAGCCCATAACTGCTGGGCATGGTGGCCCACCCCTGTAATCTCAGCACTTTGGGAGGCTGAGGCAGGTGGATCACCTGAGGTCGGGAGTTCGAGACCAGCCTGACCAACATGGAGAAACCCTGTCTCTAGTAAAAATACAAAATTAGCCAAGCGTGGTGGTGCATACCTGTAATCCCAGCTACTCAGGAGGCTGAGGCAGGAGAATCGCTTGAACCTGGGAGGCAGAGGTTGCAATGAGCCAAGATTGTGCCATTGCACTCCAGCCTGGGCAACAAGAGTGAAACTCTGTCTCAAAAAAAAAAAACAAAAACAAAAAAACAAAAAAAGCCTATAAATAACACATCATACACAACAGTGAAAAACAGAAAACTTTTCCTCTAAGATTATGAACAATTAGGCAAGAATGCCCACTCTTGCCATCTATTCAACATAGTACTGTAAGTCCTAGCCAGAGTAATTAGGCAAGAAAAAGAAATAAAAGGCATCTAAATTGGAAAAAAAAAAAAAAGAAAATTATTTGTTTGCATATGAAATAGGTAGAAAATCCTAGACCATGCACACACACAAAACTGTTAGAATAAATTCAGTCAAGTTGCAGGACACAAAATCAACATTTAAAAAATCCGTTGCAATTCTATATACCAGCAGTCCTCAACCTTTTTGGCACAAGGGACCAGTTCCATAGAAGACTTTTTTTCCACGGACCGGTGAGGGGCTGGTGGGAAGGTTTCAGGATGAAACTGTTCTACCTCATAAGGAGTGTGCAACCTAAATCCCTCGCATGTGGATGTCACAATAGGGTTCATGTTCCTATGTGAATCTAATGCTGCTGCTGATCTGACAGGAGGTGGAGCTCAGGCAGTAATGCTCACTGGCCTGGTGCTCATCTGTTGCTGTGTGGCCTGGTTCCTAACAGGCCATGCACCACACTGGTCCGCAGCCTGAGGGTTGGGGGCCCCTGTTATACACCAACAACAAACTATCCAAAAAAAAGTTTAAGAAAGCAATCACATTTACAACAGCAACAAACAGAATACTTAGGAATTAACTTAACCAAGGAGGTGAAAGACTTGTACACTAAAAATTATAAAACGCTAATGAAAGAAATTAAGGCAGATACAAATAGATGGAAAACCATCCTGTGTTCATGGATTAAATTAATATTGTTAAAATGTCCATATTATCCAAAGCCATCTATAGATTCAGCACAACCCCTATCAAAATCCTAAAGACATTTTTAACATAATTTATTTTAATCTTAAAATTTACATAGAATCACAAAAGACCTCAAATATTCAAAGCAATTTTGAGCAAGTATGACAATGTTGGAGGCATCACACTCCTCATTTCAAAATATTTTATAAAACTACAGTAATCAAAACAGTATGATACAAGCATATAAAAACAGACATATGAATCCCAGCTACTTGGAAGGCTGAGGTGGGAGATCGCCTGAACCTGGGAGGCAGAGATTGCAGTGAGCTGAAATTATGCCACGGCACTCCAGCCTAGGCAACAGAGTAGAGACTGTGTCTTCTTCCCCACAAAAAAAAAAAAGAAAGAAAGAAAGAAAAAAGAAAGAAAAAGAAAAAAAACACATGGACAAATGGAACAGAGCAGAAAATCCAGAAATAAAGTCAATGGATCTTCAACAAAGGTACCAATAATTTACAATGCAGAAAGGACAGTTTTTTCAATAAATGGTGTTGGAAAAACTGGATACCCATATCCAAAAGAATGAAATTGGAACCTTATCTTACACCATACACAAAAATTAACTTAAAATGGATTAAAGATTTAAACATAAGATCTGAAAACGTAGAACCCTTTGAAGAAATCATCAGAGAAAACCTTCTTGACACTGTTCTTGTCAATAATTTCTTGGATAACAGGCAACAAAAGCCAAAAATAGACAAGTGGGACTATATCAAACTAAAAAGCTTCTACACAGCAAAAGAAACAATCAACAGAGTAAGAAGGCAGCCTATGGAATGGAAGAAAATATTTGCAAACCAAATGTCTGACAAGGAGTTAATTTCAGAAAATATAACAAACTCCTATAACTCAACAGCAAAAAATGAGATGAATAAAAAATAAGCAAAGGACTGGAATAGACAAAGAAGACATACATACGACCAACAGGCATATGCAAAAAGACCATATGATCCAACAATCCCACTTCTGGGTAAACATCCAAAAGAATTGCAATTAGGGTCTCAAAAAGATACCTGCACTCCCACATTCATTGCAGCATTATTCACAATAGCAAAGATGGGAAAACCCAGATGAATTGATAAGAAAAATGTGGTATATACATACAATAGAATAAATATTACAAGTTTTTTTAAAAAGAAGGAAATCTTACCACTTGTGACAACACAGATGAACCTGGAAAATACGCTATGCTAAGCAAAATAAGTTAGTCACAGAAGGAGAAATACTGCATTATTTTTCATAACAAGGAATCAAACCTATATAAGTAGACAATAGAATGGTGGTTACTAGGAGACAGGGGAGGAAGATATGGAGAGTTGTTGTTCAACGGTATAAAGTTAGTTATACAAGATAAGTAAGTTACAGAGATATGCTTTCCAACATAGGGCCTATAATTAACAAGGTGAACTTTTGAAAATTTGCTAAGACGGTAAATGTCATGTCAAATATTCTTACCTACCCTCTCAAAAAAATGAAAAACAGTAAGAAAGGGGCATAATGAAACTTTTGGAGGCAATAGATATATGTTTATTATCTTGGCTGTGGTGATGGTAAGATGACTACACATATTTGTCCAAATGCATTAAATTGCACACATTAATTATATGCAGTTTTTAAATATACCAATTATATCTCAATAAAGCTAGGGAAGGCCGATCTAAAAGCTCATTTTTAACACAGCAAACAAATCAAAAGCAAAATAATTGAATTATAGGTTTTTGTAATATTTTCTTTTTTTTTTTTTTTAATTTTTTTTTGAGACAGAGTCTTGCTCTGTTGCCCAGGCTGGAGTGCAGTGGTGTGACCTCAGCTCACTGCAACCTCCACCTCCCGGGTTTAAGCAATTCTCCTGCCTCAGCCTCCCAAATAGCTGGGCTTACAGGCACCTGCCACCAAGTCCGACTAATTTTTGTATTTTTTTTTTTTTTAGTAGAGACGGGGTTTCACCATGTTGGCCAGGCTGGTCTTGAACTCCTGACCTCAAATGATCCACCTGCCTCAGCCTCCCGAAGTGCTGAGACTACAGGTGTTAGCCACTGTGCCCAGCCATTTTTTTTATTTTTATTTTTATAGCGACAAGGTCTCTATAAAAGAGACTAGGTTGCCCAGGCTAGTCTTGAACTCCTGAGCTCAAGCAATCCTCCCGCTTTGGCCTCCCAAAGTGCTGGGATTACAGGCATCAGCCACCATGCCCAGCCTATGCTTTATTTTTCTGATGACACTAAAAAAGAATACTTATCAAATTCTAACAATCTTAAAGAGAGACAAAATAATTTAATATTTTGAATTCTTTGATTTTTGTACCAATTCTGGTCCAAATTCATCGAAAACACTTTCCATCTACCTAGGAAATAAGAAACCCTAGTACTGGTAGATTGTGAAGATTCAAGTGAAAATGTTTTAATATTCTCTTCAGATCAATTTTCATTCATTTATTAAGTGTTCAAAGGACTGAAAATCTGTACCTCACACAGAGTGTCTGCCAAAAATAATTTTAAAAAATTTTAAAGGCATTACCAAGAGTTGGGTAGTAACATGGTCAGTGCCTAGATAAACACTCTCCTCAATAAAGCCCTAGAAATTCAGTTTGGTTGTTATCTATCATAAACAGTTACTATGTTTATAAATCTTGCAGGTTCTCTAAGATTTCATGTGAGCACAATTTTCCGGGGAATCTACAGGAAGATAGTCTATCATATAAATCATGAACTCCCACAGCTGGCACCAAACTAGACAATTCGCTTAACACTTCACATAGACTATAAACTCCTTGATTGCACAGACTGTTCATATGCCTCCTCGTAACCTACGCAACATCCAATGTAGTCCTTTGCACACAGTATATACAACCTGAGTTGGCCAGCCTTAGTTCACACTTGATCTTGTAATGCAAAAAGTCAGTGGAGGTTTTTTAACAGAAAGGTGAGGTGAAGTAGCTTATTCAGATAAATCTTGATAGATTATCCCAAGCTAAGAAAGGAAAATTCTAATTTGAAGAGAAAGGAACCCTAATATTTGAATATTTCTTTACAGATTAAAGAAGCTATTTATGTGAGTACTCTCACTTAAGTATGAAAAAACTTAAAATGATTATTAAATATTTCATCCTACATCTTACCAAGAAGAAACAAATTTAGAGAGGTAAAATGACTTCTCCAATTTCTTAAAGGGCTCTCTATTCAGTAACTTGGGAGGATTAGGAAAACAGGAAACCCTAGTACTGATGGAAAAGAGGCACAGGCAAGTACAAGTACCTTCAGGTATTATAATCACCAACCACATTAAGGAATCAGAGAGACTGGCTGGGGGTTAACAGCAAAGTCCTTTTCCAGTAATTTACAGAAAAATAGAAATTAAACCCTAGAGTTCAGGAATAGCTATTACTTCACCACCATTCCCTATCTAGATAGATTTTTTATCTTAGGGTGATCTTTACAAAATGTAACCTATCTTAATATTAAAATAAACTCAGGACAGAGTTTAACATTACATACTGAAAAGATGTCAAAATAATGAAGTACTAGCAAAGAACACACTGCAAAAGAACTTAAGAGGAAAAAAAATCCAAATATAATAGCATCAAAAAGAACACTCAGGAATAAATTTAACAAATGAATGTAAGACTTATACATTGAAAACTCTAAAATCTCATAGAAAGATATAAATAAAGACAATCTATAATCATGGATTGGAAGACTTAATAATGTTAAGATGGCAATATTCCCAAAATTGATCTACAGATCCACTACAATCCTGTTGAAATTACAGCTACCTTTTTTTTTTTAGACGGAGTCTTGCTCTGTTGCCCAGGCTGGAGTGCAGTGGCCTGAACTCAGCTCACTGCAACCTCCACCTCCCGGGTTCAAGCGATTCTCCTGCCTCAGCCTGAGTAGCTGGGACTACAGGCGTGTGCCACCATGCCTGGCTAATTTCTGTATTTTTAGTAGAGATGGGGTTTCACTATGTTGGCCAGGCTGGTCTCAAACTCCTGATCTCGTGATATGTCCGCCTCGGCCTCCCAAGGTGCTGGGATTACCGGCGTGAGCCACTGCGCCTGGCCAGCTATCTTTTTTTTAAAAAAAAGATATTGACAAGATAATCCTAAAATTCATATGGAAATTTGTGTGCACTCAGATAGTCAAAATAATCTTGTAAAGAAGAAGTTGGAGGACTCATATTTCATATCTTTTTACAAAGACAAAGTAATCAAGACAGTGTGGTACTGGCATAAGGACATATGTTATCAATCAATGAAAGAGAATTCAGAGTCCAAAAATGTTTATAGCCAACAGATTTTGACAAGGTTGTCAACACAATTCTATAACAAAAGAATAGATTTTTCAACAAATGAAGCTTTGGACAACTGGATATTCAGCTGTAAAGGACTGAAGCTGTACCACTTCTTTTCTTTTCCTTTCTCCCGTCCCATCCCCTCCCCTCCTTTTCTTTTCTTTCTCTTTCTTTTCTCTCTCTCTCTCTCTCCCTCTCTCCCTCCCTCCCTTTCTCTCTTTCTCTTTCTCTCTCTCTCTCTCTCCTTTCTTTCTTGAAAGAGTCTCGCTCTCACCCAGGCTGGAGTGCAGTGGCACAATCTCCACTCACTAGAACCTCTGCCTCCCGGATTCAAGCAATTCTCCTGCCTCAGCCTCCTGAGTAGCTGGGATTACAGGCACGTGCCACCACACCCGGCTAATTTTTTGTATTTTTAGTAGGGACGGGGTTTCACCGTGTTAGCCAGGATGGTCTCAATCTCTTGACCCTGTGATCCTCCCACCTGGGCCTCCCAAAGTGCTGGGATTACAGGCGTGAGCCACCATGTCCAGCCCATTTTTTATTTTTTAATGTTTCATAAAGATAGGGGCTCCCTATGTTGCCCAGGGTGGTCTCAAACTCCTGGCATCAAGTGATCCACCTGCCTTGGCCAAAGTGCTGGGATTACAAGTGTGAGCCACCACACCCAGCCTGGACCACTTCTTTACATCACACAAAGAAATTAACCCAAAACTGGACAAAAACATTATAAAAAAGGAAAACTACTGACCAATCTCTTACAAACACAGATTCAAAAATTTGCAACAAAACATTAGCAAACTGATCCAACAATGTATAAAAATACTTATACATCATGAGCAAGTGACATTTATTCCAGGTATGCAAGGCTGGTTTAACATTTGTCAATTAATGTAATCCATCACATCAACAAGCTAAGGAAGAAAAACAAACTGATCATATATATAGATGCTGAAAAAGCATTTGGTAAAATTCAAATTTACTTCTTCAGCTTGATAAAGTACAATAAAAAACTCTACAGCTAACATCACATTTAATGGTGAGAAAATAGATGCTACAAAGCAAAATTGTATAAGATGCAATATGCCAAAAAAAATAAGGGATGTGAATAGAAAGTATACAGATTGGTATAGAAAAAATAAAACTGTCTTTGCTCGCCAATAACATTACTGCCTGTGAAGAAAACCTCAAGGAATCAACCACAAATAAACAGTTAGAACTAATAAATAATTATAGTAAGGTTGAAGGATACAAAATTTATGTACAAAAGTCAACTGTATTCTCATATATCAGGAACAATTGGCATTAAAATTAAAACATAATAAGCACTCGCAAAAATGAAATGCTTAGGTATAAATCTAACAAAATATGTACAAGATCTATATGATGAGGCCGGGAGTGATGGCTCATGCCTGTAATCCCAGCACTTGGGGAGGCGGAGGTGGGTGGATCACCTGAGGTCAGGAGTTCAAGACAAACCTGGCCAACACAGTGAAACCCCGTTTCTACTAAAAATACAAAAATTAGCCAGGTGTGGTGGCACACGCCTGTAATCCCAGCTACTTGGGAGACTGAGCCAGGAGAATTGCTTGAACCCAGGAGGCGGAGGTTACAGTGAGCCGAGATTGCGCCAACGTACTCCAGCCTGGGTGACAAAGCAAGACTCCATCTCAAAAAAAAAAAAAAAAAATCTATATGATGAAAACTATAAAACTGTTACCAAAAAAATTAAGGAAGGTCTAAATAAATGGAAACTTACATCATGTACATGGATAAGAACACTCAATATTAAGATGCCAGTTCTTCCCAACTTGATCTGCAAATTCAATGCAGTATCAATCAGAATCCCAGCAAGTTACACTGCAGATATCAACAAACTGATTCTAAAGTTTATATGGAAAGGCAAAAGATTCAGAATAGTCATCACAGTATTGAACAACAGTCAGCCGACTGACAGTACCTGACTTCAAGGCTTTCTATAAAGCTACAGGAATAAAGACAGCATGGTATTGGTGAAAGAAGAGATTACTGGAACAGTAACAGATGGCCCAGAACTAGCAAACAAATATGGTCAACTAAACTTTCACAAAGGAGCAAAGCAATTTCAATGGAGAAAGGATAGTCTTTTCAACAAGTACAGTAGTCTAAACATTTATCCACGGTTTCATTTTCCGTGGATACATTTTCCACAATTTCAGTTAACCACAGTCCAAAAATAATAAATGGAAAATTCCAGGAATAATGAATGAATTTTAAATTGCCATCGTTCTGAGTAGCGTGGTGAAATCTCATGCCATCCCAGTCCCTCCTACCAGGTCATGAATCATCCCTTTGTCTAGCTTGTCCATACTGAACATGTTACCTGCCCATTCATCACATAGCAGCCCTCTCACAGTTAGCAGATCAACTGCAGGGGTTCCAGTAACCCTTGTGTTACTTATCATAATGGTGCCAAAGCACAAGAGTAGTGACACTGTCATATTATTGTTGTTAATCTCTTACTGTGTTGATTTATAAACTTTACTATAGGTATGTATGTATACAAAAATGCAGTATATACAGGTTTTAGTGCCATCTGCAGTTTCTGGAATTCACTGGGAGTCTTGGAATGTATCCTTCTCAGATAAGGGGCGGGGGAAACAATTCAATCTTTTAAAATGGGTAAAAGATTTGAAGAGAAACTTCACCAAAGACAATATAAGGATGGCAAATAAATGCGAAAAGATATTCAACACTATTAGTCATTTTAAAAATGCAAATTAAAACTACAATGAAATACCACTATACACCTATTAGAATAGCTAAAATTAAAAAGACTGACTAAACCAAGCCTTGGGATACCCTGCTGGTGAGAATAAAAAACAAAAATGATCAGCCGGGCACGGTGGCTCACGCCTGTAATCCTAACACTTTGAGAGGCCAAGGCCGGTGGATCACAAGGTCAGGCGTTTGAGACCAGCCTGGCCAACACAGTGAAACCCCGTCTCTACTAAAATAAAAAAAAAAAAAAAAAAAAATAGCCGGGCATGGTGGCAGATGCCTGTAATCCCAGCTACTCAGGAGGCTGAGGCAGGAGAATCACTTGAATCTGGGAGGTGGAGGTCGCAGTGAGCTGAGATCGCGCCACTGCACTCCAGCCCGGGCGACAGTGTGAGACTCCATTTCAAAAAAACAAACAAACAAACAAAAAAAACAAAAAATAAAAAACAAAAACAATCATCACTTACTGTTCTGGAGCATCATGAAAACTATTTCTGTAAATATTCTGATAGGCTATATTCTTTTTTGTTGTCTAAATGAAAATATCACTTTACTGTTTTGTAGACTTTTCTTAATAAACAATTAGAATATCTCCCACATTAAGAAGCATATTTTTAAAATAACTGCATAGATTCCACTGTATGATTATATTCTTTTCAGAATAATATCATTAAGGTAAAAGTTTCCATGATATACTGACTTCTCAAAGTTTAATCATTAACTTTCTTATATAAATGACAAATGTCTCCAAAATTCCCCAAATGGATTGAAGTTGAAGCAATCTAGGAAGCTGTAGGTTTTACTTATAGTTTCTCCCCATCCCCATCCAAATTTTAAAACATAAATTTCAAGTATGGGAAGACAAACTTCAGTCAAGATTCAATTTCTGGATTAAAACATCACAAAACTAGAATTTTTAAAAGAAACCAACCATTTTGTAGAATTTTTAAATTTTAAATGTATTAAAACTCCTACAGGTACAGTTTCATTTATACCATAAACATTTACTTATGCTCTAGTAATAATTTGATCATTGCTTTTGATTGGAAGAGTTTTAGGGCAGAATTAGTAAAAGCCCCACAGCTTGCTAACAGAATTTCATTATAGCTTCCATAGTTTTAGTAACTGGCCTTATATATTTGGGTATACATCTCTTCCTAAAAAGTCTGATATAAAACATATTGATACTTAAACTATTTGCAATAAAATTTTTATAAGGCAATTAAAGTTCCCTAATTTCTTTAAAAATTAAACTTATTTTCTTAACAAAGTTCCCTAATTTCTTCCTAGCCTCCAGAACTGTAAGAAATAAAGGAGATGACCTTCCTTCTGGCTTATGGTCAAGTCACTTAGTAGTCTAAGACTACTTTTATAAAACAGCTTTACTAAATGTTTAGTTCTCTTAGCAATAATTAACCAATTTAGGTGTCTATATAGATAGCTGTTATACAGGTAAGAGCTAATAACATTTTACCTCTAACAGAAACTTTATGTAAGAAATTTCAAGGTACAACACAATGAGATTCAAATAAGGTATAAGATAGGCATCATAATAAATGAGATTCAAATAAGGTATATGATAGGCATCATAAGAAATCAAGATGGGCTTCATTTCTTATGATTCCTATCCACAGAAAAAGATTTAGAAGGACCTACAAATTCTACAATGAAAAACAGAATTAAGGGGAGGGGAAAAAAGATAATTTTTATCTATTTTGTTTGTTTGTTTGTTTTTTTGAGACGGAGTCTCGCTCTGTAGCCCAGCCTGGGGTACAGTGGTGCGATCTCGGCTCACTGCAAGCTTCGCCTCCCAGGTTCACGCCATCCTCCTGCCTCAGCCTCCCGAGTAGCTGGGACTACAGGTGCCTGCCACGAAGCCCAGCTAATTTTTTGTATTTTTAGTAGAGACGGGGTTTCACCAAGTTAGCCGGGATGTTCTCGATCTCCTGACCTCGTGACCCACCTGCCTCGGCCTCCCAAAGTGCTGGAATTACAGGCGTGAGCCACCGCGCCCACCTATTTTTTTCTTTTTACTGTTCTGTGATGTTGATTTTTTAAGCAATTATACCTTTTTGCAATTGTAGGACCTATGAAAAACTAGAAGCTTTCAATTGTTTTGTACCATAATATTTTGTTATTAAAAAACAACAACAAAAAACAGTTCTATAGAAGTTAAAAGAGCCACGTTTGTTACAATTGTTTGTCTAAATAATAGTTTTCCTAGGCTTCTAATCTGACTGATGCTTGTCTGTGGTATAATTTAGAAAAAGATCAGTGGATGCCTGGCTCCTCAGAATTCTACACTTTTCAATATTGAGGAACTACTGCTAATCGTAAAAGCTGCCACTAAGTGAGACCTTACTTTGCGCCAGTCATTGGATTAAGCATTTCACATTCATTACCACATTTAATCATTATATTAACCCTAAGTAGTAAGAATTATTACTACTACTACTACTACATTAGTCTCTCCTTACCCGCACTTTCGCTTTCCACAGTTTCAGTTACCTACAGTCAACCACGGTTCCAAAATATTAAATGTAAAATTCCAGTAATAAACTATTGATAAATTTTAAATTGCACACTGTTCTGAGTAGTGTGATGAAATCTCACGCTGTCCTGCTCTATCCCACTAGGAATATAAATCCTCTATTTGTCCAGCACATCCACACTGTATATACTACCTGCCCGTTAGTCATCGGCATTGTCTGCTCTTGACGTCTAACCATGGACATTATTATGGCTCACTGATCTAGGATCATTCACAGCAGATTATTCTCCTACTGGCGTATGGTTAGAAGGTCAGTAGTAGCCTAAGGCTATGTCACAAGGCCTATGTCACTCACCTCACTATCTCATCATGTAGGCATTTTATCATCTCACATCATCACAAGAAGAAGGGTGGTTACAGCACAATAAATATTTTGAGAGAGAGGGAGATAATCCACATTCATATAACTTTTTTACAGTATATTGTAATTATATAATTGTTCTATTTTATTATTTTGTTTTAATCACTTACTGGGCCTAATTTGTAAATTAAATTTTATCACAGAACACATGTATAAGAAAAAAATGGTACATATAGGATTCGGTACTATTCATGGTTTTAGGCATCCACTGGGGGTCTTGGAACATACCCCCGAAAATAAGGGGAAATAACTGTAGTGCTGGAAAAACTGGACAGACACAATTAAAGAAATGAATCTAAGCATAGATCTTATACCTTTCACAAAAATTAACTTGAAATGGATCATAGACTTAACTGTAAAATGAAAAGCTATTAAACTCCTAGAAGATAACAGGAAAAAAATCTAGGTGTCCTTGGGTTTGGTGGTGACTTTTAAAATACAACATCAAAAACACATCCATGAAAGAAAAAATTTGGTAAGTTGAACTTCATTAAAATTAGAAATGTCTGCTCTGAGGAAGACATGAATGAAAAGTCATACACTCTAGGAGAAAGTCTTTGCAAAATACGTATCTGATAAATGACTGTTACCCAAAACATACAAAGAATTCTTAAAACTCAACAATAAGAAAACCAACTCAATTAAAATTGAACAAAAGGCTTGCTATGGTCTGAATGTTAGTAGACTCGCCTATCAAACTCATACACTGAAACCTAAGCATCAATGTGATGGTATTAGGAGGTAGGGCTGTTGGGAGGTGATCATGCTATGAGGACTCTGAGATTAATACCCTTATAAAAGATGCCCCAGAGAGCTGCCTTGCCCCTTCCCCCACGGAAGGACACAGCAAGAAGGCACTATCTATGAACCAGAAAACAAGCCCTCACCAGACACTGAATCTGCCGGTGATCTCACACTTCCCTAGCCTCCATAACCATAAGAAATAAATTTCTGTTACTTATAACCCGCCCATGTTTATGGTATTTTAGCTACTTCAATGGACTAAGACAAGACCTGAACAGATACCTCATCAAAAGAGGTAAACAGATGGGAAAATAAAGCATATAAGAAGATGTTCAACGTTATATGTCATCAGGGAATTGCAAATTAATACACTGGCATACTACTACTACACACCTATTAGAATGGCTAAAATCCAAAACACTGACATCACCAAAGGACTATGAGGATGTGGAGCAACAAGAACACTCACTCATTGCTGGTGGGAATACGAAATTATTTTACACAGCCACTTTAGAAGACAGGTTAGCACTTGTTTACAAAACTAAACTTACTCTTACCACAGCAATTGTACTACCTGGTATTTACTCAAATGGACTGAAAATATGACCACATAAAAACCTGCACATGAATGTTTACAGCACCTTTATTCATAATTGTCTAAACTTCAGCTACCCAAACCAAGATGTCCTGCAACAGGTAAACCGATAAACAAATTGTGATATATCCATAAATAAAATATTATTCAGCACTAGAAAGAAATGAGCTATTGGCTGGGCACGGTGGCTGAAGCCTGTAATCCCAGAACTTTGGAAGGCCGAGGCAGGTGGATCACCTGAGGTCAGGAGTTCGAGACCAGCCTGGCCAACATGGTGAAACCCAGTCTCTACTAAAAATACAAAAATTAGCTGGGTGTGGTGGTACACGCCTGTAATCTCAAATACTTGGGAGGCTGGGGCAGGAGAATCGCTTGAACCTGGGAGGCAGAAGTTGCAGTGAGCCAAGATTGTGCCACTGCACTCCAGCCTTGGCACAAGAGCAAAGCTCCAACTCAAAAAAAAAGATATGAGCTATCATATCACAGAAAGTTATGCAGGCACCTTAAATGCATATTGCTGAGTAAAAAAAGCTAATCTGAAAAGGCTATATACTGTATGATTCCAAGAAAAGGCAAAACTATGGAAATAGTAAAAAGATCAATTGTTATCAAGTATCTTGAAGAAGGGAAAAATGAATAGGTGTTATTCAGGAAATTTTTAGTGCAGTATTTTGTATGATACTCTAATAGTAGATACATGTCCCTATACAATTGTCAAAACCCACAGACTGTACAACACAAAGAGTGAACCATAAGGCAAACTCTAAACTTTAGTTAATAACAATGTATAAATAATGGTATATTGATTGTCACAAATGTACTACACCAAGGCACCAGTAATATTGGAAACTCTAGAGATGGGGTTGGAATGAGTGTATATATGGCAATTCTCTGTACTTTCCACTCACTTTTCTGTAAAACTACAACTGTTCAAATAGACATTTCTCCCCAAGAAGACATAAAAACCACCAATAAGCACATGAAAAGATATAGAACAGCAGAAAATGCAAATTAATATGTCAATGAGATACCACTTCACACCCACGAGGATGGGTATAATAAAAAACTAGATAATAACAAGTGCTATCAAAGTTGCAGAGAAATTGCAATGCTCATACATTGTTGGGGGATTGCTGCTTTAGAAAATAGGTTAATATTTCTTCAAACTGTTAATCATTTAATCACTTTATGGGCCTGTGATTCCATTCCTAGGAACACACTAAAGAGAAATGAAAACCTATTTCCCCACAAAAACTTGACACAAATATTCATAGTAGCATCATTCATAACAGCCAAAAAGTATAAACAATCTAAATGTTCATCAGCTGATGAACAGATAAACCATATGTGGCATGTCCATACAATGGAATATTATTCAGCCATAAAAGGAATGAAGTACTGAGACATGCTACAACAGGAATCAACTTCAAAAATACTATTCTAAGTGAAAGAAGCCAGACACAAAAGATCGTACATTGTGTGATTCCAGGATGGGCAAATCCATAGACAGGTAGTAGATCAGTAGTTTCCAGGGCCTGGGGGAAGGAAAGGATAGGGAGTGACTGCTAATGGGTACACAGTTTCATTTTGAGATGAAAATATTCTGGAATTAGATAGTAGTGATAGTTGCCTAACTCTGTGACTATACTAAAACCAATGAGTTACATCCTTTAAAAGGGTATACATCACATTAATTATATCTCAATAAGGTTGTTATAAATAAATATATCCAGCAGCTGACCACTCCCCACAAAAAAAAAAAAAAATAGAAAGGTTTTAGTGAAACTAGTCAAAAGAGTAACTTTAACTCCTGATATTCAATACTGCTTTTGGCCTTACCTCAGATATATATGGGAATTTGAAACAGTATAAACACAAAATAACAGTAAACTCAAAAAAAGTGAGAAAACTTAAAAAGCACATTATGCCTTATATCAAGTTTTATTTCTCCTTCTCTCAAACCACTCAAGACACTGAAAGCCAGAAAGAAGAAATTCAAGTCCAGAAATATCAAATATCGTGCCTCCATTTTTTCTCAGTGGAACAATCAAGGAGGCAATAAAACTATATATAATTTTAACAGCAAACTCAATACAGTTCTTCCACATCAATCTTTGTTAATTCCCTGAAAATTCCATTAAAATTTTAAAAATGTATTTAACCTACCTAGGCTCTTCAGAAACTATAAAAGCAGCATAAAACAGTCTGTATCCTTAAGAAACTCTGTATGAAAGTTTTAATGAAACTTTGTATGAAAACCTGCCTCTCAGGTTTCCCACTGCAAGGAACATCATTATCAATGGTCCCAACTGCTGACCTATCAAATCCATTCTCTTGCTGGGGACAGGCAAAGATTCCCAGCCTATATGACTGAGAACAGCAGGCATACTTAATGGAGACCTTTTCCCAGGAAAAACTGAACTCCTCTGACTTGGTAACTTTGGTTTGAGGACTCCCATTGCCATGCTGTTACTTTTTTAGAGCTGTACTGGCAATGTAACACTTTTCCTATCCAACTTGTAGCTGTCCTTCCCTTTTCTTCCACCTAATTATAGCCTCCACTTGAAAACTACAAATTTCCATGACTTAAAGAACAGTGCTACACATAGCACAAAGATTACTATTTCTTTCAAGTTTCTATCAGTTTTATCAGCAAATAGATTTTTTACAAGTGACTTAAATGGCTATATAAAATACTAATAATTAGGTGCCTGAAAACAGAATTACCAAATTTAAGAGAGTGTAAAACCAATAGGGGGAAAAAATTTGACGTATAGCAGTGTGTAGTAACTTACAACCTTAAGAATAAAAACAAAGAGTTTAGTTATAAGGAGTTTTAAAACTTAGAAAATGTTCTCATAAAACTTTGTTCCATTTGATTCACAAAACACTGAAGAAGAGAAAAAAGGCAGCACAATAATGTTTACTGAGTTCCTTTATGTACCAAACACTGGGCTGGGCATTGCTGTATTAGTACCATCCCCATTTTACAGGCAGTGAAATTGAGGGTCATAAATTTCACAGATGACAGAGCAGGAACATCACCATCTTGAACAAGCCCCTCATTCTAAAATTCACCTTAATAAGAAACCGCCTAAATCCAAAGGGCATCCCCCTAATGGCTAAGGTCAGCATGACCATAAACCACAAACAACATCACCAACCAGAAACATTCCAAACTCCTCCCAGATCAGAGACATACTAGCCCCAAAATAAACCCCACTCTGGGCCAGAAAGATGTCTGCCCCAAGATAACCTCCCCTCCTCCCAAAGAGATTCCAACCCCGCCATAAAATTCTCCACACACATAAATATTCCAAGCTTGTGATAAGCCCCCTCGCCCTAAAACCAATATATATTCTTAGTCTGTAAAAGGAAGCACTTCTTAATGAAATCGGCCAGGAGTGCCTCTCAGCTTTTGTCTAAAGTAAACCTGTCTTTAACTGCCAGCCACGTTTTGTGCTTCTTTCCTTTCTTTAACTCTTACATTTGGTGCCCAAACCCGGGATGAGTGCTGGGGGCAGAGGCTCTCTTGCAACCCAGGAAGCAGTGGGCAACAGCAGCTCATCTTGAGTTAATTCCTGGATCCTGAGGGTCTCTGGCCACATGCCCCATCTTTTCTCTCACTTCACTTTTCCCTCATCCTCCCTTTTTTTTTTTCCTCTCTCTCTCTCCCTCGTGCGGCTGCAGTCCAGGAGGCCCTTTGCCAAATCCAACCGGAACATCCAACATTGGACACTAATCCAGCCAACTGGTAAGATCTGCCGTCCCCTGGCTTTCTTGCAGTACCCAGGAAAAGTCAGGTCGGCCATCCCGGTCCTCGGAGGACCAGCGGGACTAAGCTAGAGGAAATCTTGGGGATGCCCAGTTTCTTCTCAGCTTGATGACTGTCCTCTTTAGAAAGACGATTCCGGACTTCTGTCTTTTGTCTGGGGATGCCTAGAACAAAAATAGACACCCTCGGCTTCTTCTCACCAGTCCACATGGGTGCCAAACAATTCCACATTCCTACGGTCTCTCCACTGTGCGGTCTCCTTCATGACCTCGCCAAAGTTGGCTTAAGTCTTTTACTGTAACACAGCCTGGCCCCAAAACACATTAGATAATGGCAGCCCATGGTCCGAAAATGGCATCTTTAACTTGCAAATTCTCAGGAACTTCACAACTTTATGACCAGGAATGGCAAATGGCAAGAGGTTCTCTATATTCAGGCCTTCTTCTACTTCTACCTTAAATCCCAACCCTACCTGTGTCAAGCTTGTACCTCTTATAAAATCTTTCTTCTTAATAAAAACCCTCTCCAGGTCTCTCCTTCCTCCGAAACTCCTTTGGACCCTGCAGATGAACCCTCTCTGTATTCTTATCCCCCTGCATCTGCTCCTAGCCTGTCCAAACCCTCCACCCTGGTGGCCCTACCTGCCTCCAAGCCTTCAGCCCCAAACCCCACTCCTCCTCCTCCTCCACCTGTTACCCGCTCAAAAACCACCTCTGCCATTCTCCCTCTCTGGGAAGTGGCTGGAGTTAAAGGCATTGCTCATGTTCATGTCTCTTTCTCCATGTCTGACTTGTCACAGATCAAAACTATGAGTATATTCAAAAGGTCTTTATAGTTTTCTCTTCATCAATCTTATTTTCCTGGAAAAGGTTTTTCCCCAGTTAACTAAATTACTTTTCTTCACTGTGTCTTGCAACTCTTGGTGCATGTATAAAAAACCCTAAAATGACTTCTGGTGCCCTGGGATTCCTTTGGAAAAGAGAAAAGGCACCACAAATCCCATTTTGGGGAAAAATCTGTTTTCTGTATGGAAACCGTGGAATTAGAGGTAAATAAGTACCTCTCAAAATCTTTGTATTTGTCTTCCAGCTATACCTGTTTATTAGACCCTGGAAACTGTTTTCCTAGTCCTGTTCTTCAAGGGCCTCACCTGAAGGTCAATAATCCAATTGGGAAATTAGCAGAGAGAAAAAAAAAATCTTGTAACTATTGAATCTTCTTCTGGTTGTCTGTGTGGCTATATATGTGTTGTCTGTGCAATGTCTATTAAAAGAGCTCTAATTAATTGGCCTAAGAAAACTAAGCACTTAAATCAAATATTTTTAAGGGAAAAGTAAAAGCTGTGGGACCTTTCAGTTCACGTGACCTTAATCTTTAAATCTTACTGGTACACTAAAGTTAGAAGTATCTTAAAAGTTGCCAGCATACCTTTTTGTTTGCATTTGTTAATCAGGCAAATTCATACTTTTCTCGGCCAAATACTGTAAGGTGTCAACATTTTGCATAGAGGCTGCAAAACGAACTCAGCCCAAACAAAATCATCTTTGCTTGTGTCATTTTTTTTTTTTAAGACAGAGTTTCGCTCTTGTTGCCCAGGCTGAAGTACAATAGCACAATCTCAGCTCACCACAACCTCTGCCTCATGGGTTCAAGCCATTCTCCTGCCTCTGCCTCCCAAGTAGCTGGGATTACAGGCATGTGCCACCACGCCCGGGTAATTTTTTGTATTTTTAGTAGAGATGGGGTTTCTCCAAGTTGGTCAGGCTGGTCTCAAACTCCCAACCTCAGGTAACCCACCCGTCTTGGCCTCCCAAAGTGCTGGCATTACAGGCGTGAGACACCGCGCCCAGCCTTGTGTAATTTTTTAATAAATGAAATATTAATATTGGTTTAATGAAGATAGCTGTATCTTAAACTATTTAGTAAAATATCTTAGCTTCTAATCTTGTGGCTTAGGCAGTCTAGTCCACAAACATGAAGGAAGTTTGCCTTGGGAAAGAATGGTTATCATCTGTGACATTAAAGAAAGGAGAAGTTATGGAAAAAGAATCTTATATGGTAAATTCTTGTCCTAAGTTAACTGGTTGTTTAAAGAAAGAGATGTTTACAAGTCAGAAAGTTGAGGCATGTCAAAGGTTGTCTGTGAAAGTCATGAAAAATGTTATAAAAGGGAATTTATACAAGAAATGTTGTATAATTTAAAAGTAATTAGGCCTCCTGAATGCTTTATAAAATGTCACTATAACTCTTAGCTGGACAACTGGCCTGCTTTGCAGCTAGGTAAAACCTACGACACGTGGAGTTAAATGCTAGAACATTTAACTGCACTTCTTTCTAGGTCCTGGGCTCTACACCTAGCACATAATTAAAATCCCAAACTTACAAGGTTTTCAACAAAAGTAAAGTTTACTAAAAGTTAACAGCGTAGCCAAGATGGCCGAATAGGAACAGCTCCTGTCTGCAGCTCCCAGCATGATCGACGCAGAACACGGCTAATTTCTGCATTTCCAACTGAGGTACCTGGTTCATCTCATTGGGAATGGTTGGACAGTGGGTGCAGCCCATGGAGGGCAAGCTGAAGCAGCGTGGGGCGTTGCATCACCCACAAAGCGCAAGGAGTCGGGGGTTTCCCTTTCCTAGCCAAGGGAAGCCATGACAGACTACCTGGAAAAATGGGACACTACCCACCCAAATACTGCACTTTTCCCAAGGTCTTAGCACCCGCTGACAAGACGATTCTCTCCCGTGCCTGGCTCGGCGGGTCCCACGCCCACGGAGCCTTGCTCACTGCTAGCGCAGTAGTCTGAGATTGATCTGTCAGGCGGCAGCCTGGCTGGGGAGGGGTGTCTGCCATTGCTGAGGCTTGAGTAGGTAAAAAAAGTGGCCGGGAAGCTCGAACTGGGCAGAGCCCACCACAGCTCAACAACACCTACAGCCTCTAGACTCCACCTCTGTGGGCAAGGCATAGCTGAATAAAAGGCAGCAGACAACTTCTGCAGACATAAACGTCCCTATCTGACAGCTTTGAAGAGAGCAGTGGTTCCTCCCAGCATGGCATTTGAGCTCTGAGAACAGACAGACTGCCTCCACAAGTGGGTCCCTGACCCCCGTATAGCCTAACTGGGAGATACCTCCCAGTAGGGGCCAACAGACACCTCATATAGGCAGCTGCCCCGCTGTGACGAAGCTTCCAGAGGAAGATCAGGCAGCAATATTTGCTGTTCTGCAGTATTTGTTGTTCTGCAGCCTCTGCTGGTGATACCCGGGCAACCAGGGTCTGGAGTGGAACTCCAGCAAACTCCAACAGACCTGCAGCTGAGGGATCTGTTAGAAGGAAAACAAACAAACAGAAAGGAATAGCATCAACATCAACAAAAAGGACATCTACACCAAAACCCCATCTGTAGGTCACCAACATCAAAGAAGGAAGGTAGATAAAACCACGAAGATGAGGAGAACCAGAGCAGAAAAGCTGAAAATTCTAAAATCAGAGCACCTCTTCACCTCCAAAGGATGGCAGCTCCTCGCCAGCAACAGAAAAAAAGGTAGAAGGAGAATGACTTTGACGAGTTGACAGAAGTAGGCTTCATAAGGTCGGTAATAACAGACTTCTCTGAGTTAAAGGAGAATGTTCAAACCCATCGCAAGGAAGCTAATAACCTTGAAAAAAGATTAGACTAATGGCTAACTAGAATAAACAGTGTAGAGAAGACATTAAATAAACTGATGGAGCTGAAAATCATGGCACAAGAACGTCATGACATATGCACAAGCTTCAATAGCTGATTCGATCAAGTGGAAGAAAGGGTATCAGTCATTGAAGATCATATTAATGAAATAAAGCGAGAAGGTTAGAGAAAAAAGACTGAAAAGAAATGAATAAAGCCTCCAAGAAATATGGGACTATGTGAAAAGACCAAATCTACGTTTGATTGGTGTAGAAAGTGATGGGGAGAAGGGAACCAAGTTGGAAAACACTCTGCAGGATATTATCCAGGAGAACTTCCCCAACCTAGGAAGGCAGGCCAACATCCAAATTCAGGAAATAGAGAGAACACCACAAAGATACTCCAAGAGAAGAGCAACCCCAAGACACATAATTGACAGATTCACCAAGGTTGAAATGAAGGAAAAACTGTTAAGGGCAGCCATAGAGAAAGGTCGAGTTAATCACAATCGGAAGGCCATCAGACTAACAGTGCATCTCTCGGCAGAAACCCTACAAGCCAGAAGAAAGTGGAGGCCAATATTCAAAATTCTTAAAGAAAAGAATTTTCAACCCAGAATTTCATATCCAGCCAAACTAAGCCTCATAAGTGAAGGAGAAATAAAATCCTTTACAGACAAGCAAATGCTGAGAGACTTTGTCACCACCAGGCCTGCCTTACAAGAGCTCCTGAAGGAGGAACTAACATGGAAAGGAACAACTGGTACCAGCTACTGCAAAAACATGCCAAATTGTAAAGACCATTGATGCTATGAAGAAACTGCATCAATTAATGGGCAAAATAACCAGCGAACATCATAATGACAGGAATAAATTCATATATAGCAATATTAACCTTAAATGTAAACAGGCTAAATGCCCCAATTAAAAGACACAGATTGGCAAATTGGATAAAGAGTCAAGACCCATCAGTGCGCTGTATTCAGGAGACCCATCTCATATGCAAAGACGCACACAGACTCAAAATAAAGAGATGGAGGAAGATTTACCAAGCAAATGGAGAGAAGAAAAAAAAAAAAAAGCAGGGGTTGCAATCCTAGTCTCTGATAAAACAGACTTTAAACCAACAAAGATCAAAGAGACAAAGCCATTACATGATGGTAAAGGAGTCAATTCAACAAGAAGAGCTAACTATCCTAAATATATATGCACCCAATACAGGAGCACCCAGATTCATAAAGCAAGTCCTTGGAGACCTACAAAGAGACTTAGACTCCTACACAATAATAATGGGAGACTTTAACACCCCACTGTCAACATTAGAAAGATCAACTACAAAAGGTTAACAAGCATATCCAGGACCTGAACTCGGCTCTGCAACAAGCAGACCTAATAGACATCTACAGAACTCTCCACCCAAAATCAACAGAATATACATTCTTCTCAGCACAACACTGCACTTATTCTACAACTGACCACATAATTGGAAGTAAAGCACTCCTCAGCAAATGTAAAAGGACAGAAAGCACAACAAACTGTCTCACAGACCACAGTGCAATAAAATTAGAACTCAGGATTAAGAAACTCACTCAAAACTGCACAACTGCATGGAAACTGAACAACTTGCTCCTGAATGACTACTGGGTACATAATAAAATGAAGGTAGAAATAAAGATATTCTCTGAAACCAATGAGAACAAAGACACAACATACCAGAATCTCTGGAACACATTTAAAGCAGTGTGTAGAGGGAAATTTATAGCACTAAATGGCTACAAGATAAAGCAGCAAAGATCTAAAATTGACACCCTAACATCACAATTAAAAGAACTAGACAAGCAAAAGCAAACAAATTCAAAAGCTAGCAAAAGGCAAGAAATAACTAAGATCAGAGCAGAACTGAAGGAGATAGAGACACAGAAAAACCTTCAAAAAAAAAAATCAATGAATCCAGGAGCTGGTTTTTTGAAAAGATCAACAAAATTGATAGACCGGTAGCAAGATTAATAAAGAAGAAAAGAGAGAAGAATCAAATACACGCAATAAAAAATGATAAAGGGGATATCACCACCGATCCCACAGAAATACAAACTACCATCAGAGAATACTATAAACACCTCTATGCAAATAAACTAGAAAATCAAGAAGAAACAGATAAATTCCTGGACACATACACCCTCCCAAGAATAAACCAGGAAGAAGTTGAATCTCTGAATAGACCAATAACAGGCTCTGAAATTGAGGCAATGATTAATAGTCTACCAACCAAAAAAAGTCCAGGACCAGAGGTACAAAGAGGAGCTGGCACCATTCCTTCTGAAACTATTTCAATCAATAGAAAAAGAGGGGATCCACCCTGACTCATTTTACGAGGCCAACATCATCCTGATACCAAAACCTGGCAGAGACACAACAAAAAAAGGAGAATTTTAGACCAATATCCCTGATGAACACTGATGCAAAAATCCTCAATAAAATATTGGCAAATTGAATCCAGCAGCACATCAAAAAGCTTATCCACCACGATCCAGCAGGCTTCATCCCTGGAATGCAAGGCTGGTTCAACATATGCAAATCAACAAACGTAATCCATCACATGAACAGAACCAAAGACAAAAACCACATGATTATCTCAATAGATGCAGAAAAGGCCTTCGACAAAATTCAACAGCCTCTCATGCTAAAATTCTCAATAAACGAGGTATTGATGGAACGTATCTCAAAATAAGAGCTATTTATGACAAACTCACAATAAATATCATACTGAATGGGCAAAAACTGGAAGCATTCCCTTTGAAAACCAACACAAGACAAGGATGCCCTCTCTCACCAGTCCTATTCAACACAGTGTTGGAAGTTCTGGTCAGGGCAATCAGGCAAGAGAAAGAAATAAAGGGCATTCAATTAGGAAACGAGGAAGTCAAATTGTCCCTGTTTGCAGATGACATGATTGTATATTTGGAAAACTCCACCGTCTCAGCCCAAAATCTCCTTAAGCTGATAACCAACTTCAGCAAAGTCTCAGGATACAAAATCAATGTGCAAAAATCACAAGCATTCCTAGACACCAATAACAGACCAACAGAGAGCCAAATCATGAGTGAACTCCCATTCACAATTGCTACAAAGAGAATTAAATACCTAGGAATACAACTTACGTGAAGGACCTCTTCAAGAATAACTACAAACCACTGCTCAACGAAATAAAAGGGGACATAAACAAATGGAAGAATATTCCATGCTCATGGATAGGAAAAATCAATATGGTGAAAACGGCCATACTGCCCAAAGTAATGTATAGATTCAATGTCATCCCCATGAAGCTACCAATGACTTTCTTCACAGAATTGGAAAAAACTACTTTAAACTTCATATTGAATCAAAAAAGAGCCTGAATTGCCAATACAATCCTAAGCAAAAAGAACAAAGCTAGAGGCATCATGCTACCTGACTTCAAACTATACTACAAGGCTACAGTCACCAAAACAGCATAGTACTGGTACCAAAACAGATATATAGACCAATGGAACAGAAGAGAGCCCTCAGAAATAATACCACACATCTACAACCATCTGATCTTTGACAAACCTGAGAAAAACAAGAAATGGGGAAAGGATTCCCTATTTAATAAATGGTGCTGGGAAAACTAGCTAGCCATATGCAGAAAACTGAAACTGGACCCCTTCCTTACACCTTATAGAAAAATTAATTCATGATGGATAAAAGACTTAAATATTAGACCTAAAACCATAAAAACCCTAGAAGAAAACCTAGGCAATATCATTCAGGACATAGTTATGGGCAAGGACTTCATGACTAAAATACCAAAAGCAATGGCAACAAAAGCCAAAATAGACAAATGGGATCAATTAAACTGAAGAACTTCTGCACGGTGAAAGAAACTACCATCAGAATGAACAGGCAACCTACAGAATGGGAGAAAATTTTTGCAATCTATCCATCTGACAAAGGGCTAATATCCAGAATCTACAAATAACTCAAACAAATTTACAAAAAAAAAAAAAAAAACAACCCCCATCATAAAGTGGGCAACGGATATGAACAGAAACTTGTCAAAAGAAGACATCTATGCAGCCAACAGACACATGAAAAAATGCTCATCATCACTGGTCATCAGAGAAACGCAAATCAAAACCACAATGAGATACCATCTCACGCCAGTTAGAATGGTGGTCGTTAAAAAGTCAGGAAACAACAGATGCTGGAGAGGATGTGGAGAAACTGGAATGCTTATACACTGTTGGTGGCAGTGTAAATTGGTTTAACCATTGTGGAAGACAGTATGGGGATTCCTCAAGGATCTAGAACTAGAATTACCATTTGACCCAGCAATCCCATTACTGGGTATATACCCAAAGGATTATAAATCATGCTACTATAAAGACACATGCACACGTATGTTTATTGTGGCACTATTCACAAGACTTGGAACCAACGCAAATGTCCATCAATGATAGACTGGATTAAGAAAATGTGGCACATATACAGCATGGAATACTATGCAGCCATAAAAAAGGATGAGTTCCTGTCCTTTGCAGGGACACAGATGAAGCTAGAAACCATCATTCTCAGCAAACTATCACAAGGACCTAAAACCAAAGACCGCATGTTCTCACTCACAGGTGGGAATTGAACAATGAGATCACTTGGACACAGGGCAGGGAACATCACACACTGGGGACTGTAAGGGGATGAGGGACTGCGGGGAGGGATAGCATTAGGAGAAATACCTAATGTAAATGATGAGTTGATGGCTGCAGCAAACCAACATGGCACATGTATACCTATGTATCAAACCTGTACATTGTGCACATGTACCCTAGAACTTAAAGTATAATAATAAAAGTTAATGGTGTAACATGTATTTAAAGCTATTGAAAAAACAGTTTATGTGCAAAGTGTGTAAGGAAAGTAAAATATATTTTTCGTAAAAGGATTATAAGCAGGCACAAGAATGTGGATTTTTACCTACATTAAAAAGTTAAAAAATTGTTTTGAAGGTTTAAGCAAGTTTTGAAACGTTAATTATAAAGGAAATTCTGTTTGTAAACATATTGGTAAAGTTAAAGGGGTATCATCCAGTTTTTCTGTAAATTGGGCATTAAAACAAAAGCACAATGGGTTTTTCTTAAAGCACTAACCTGTTCTTTAACAAAACTTATAAAGCATTAAAAAAAGTCTATAAAAATCTTACCTTATGGTCAGATATTAAAATTGGATAAATATGCCTACAAGGTTTTATTAAAATTGAGTTTAACATTAATAGCACACTAATAGAAAGGTGAAATTTAGCTTATCTGGTATAAAATCATACAAGAAGCATTGTCAAATATAAAACGGTATTTGGCTTTCTTTGGTCTATATTTGCATGTTACTCATATGTGTTCCAAAGTTATGGAAGACTCCTATAATTCTGATATATATTAGTGTACATTTTCAGTAATAATTACAATCATTATGTTAAAATTATTGTGTGCCATCCTTGTCAACTGTGTCTTTATGGCTACCCTAAAACTTTTTGTCATCCATAAACAATCGTTGCCTTGTTTTGGTCCTCTTTAAAAGGTGGTTTTATAATCAGCTATAAAGCTCTAACAGGTGCTCTTAAATGCAGGTTTCTGATAATACTGGAGACTGTAACATCAGAATAGAGGAAAAACGTTCAGGACTTTTGAAGAGATAAAATGTTAATATTGAGCATGACAGGAATTAATTCCATGAACTAAACTAACAGGAGACCAATCTTTTTAATGTTTTAACATATTGCTAATCCTTTGTTTTGCTTTTCAAAGTCAAAGAAATTTTTCTTTTGAGCTATTAACAGCTTTTAACAATTTACTATACTACCATGAACAAAATTTGGAACATACTTGTTTCTCTCTACCTGATTTTCTCCAGAATTTTGAAACTATCTGTGAGTATTCTTAAGTTACAGTACTTGCATAAGTGCACTAAAAATCTGTTTTCTTTTGTAACAGGACAGAATTGGAAAAACTGGTTATTTTTACAAAGGCTTTAACTGGAATAATATGCTTTCCTTTAAGGAACCATACTTACGAAGGCAAAAATGCCCTTGGAAAACTGGCCTCATATTTTGTGTACACAGTCCCTGTACAGGGTTTCTGGTCTATGGTAAGTAAAGAATGCCACTTTCTAGCAGACCAGGAATACCAAGTTATCTTGAGACCTCAAGAGGAAAGAAATTCACCAACTCATAGGTATTTGATAGTACAAATCCAGGGCTGGGCTTGGCTAAAACGGTTTTCTCTCAGATTCCTCCTACAGAACAAAGTTCCATCAAAGCCAATTTAAAAGGCCTATGTAACAAATAATTATTCTTGCTGCACTGTATGCAAATAATTAAGCCAAGTATAATAAAGCAAACCATTCCTACCATGATTTGTCTTTTAATAAAAATGGGAAACTGGAAAAAGAAAATTATATTTAAAAAACCATAGCACACCTGTTGTTAAATTCTAGTGTTGCCTAACATTTTTCAGTTTTTATTATTTTCTACTGCTTAAATTAAATTCTAATTTTTCTGGCTACAAGTTTCCAAAATAAGTCGGGCTTTCTTAAAGCCCTATAAACTGAAAACTAGATGTTTCAGCAGACGCTGCCTCTAAGCTCCCTGACCATCACAGAAGGAAATCTCTTCACTGCTGGTGCTGACAACTAATAACTGAGGGTGCCCAGAATCCTTCACCCCCATGTCTAGTGAATCCATGGAACCCAGGGTAATTAAAATGGTACCTGTTACAGGAATCAACTCCTAAATACATCACACTCAAGTCAAAGCCTGGAAAGCTAAGGAAGCAACCCCTGAGAGCCCCCAAAAGTCATAAATATCAATGTAAAGAAATAAGAAATCTTGCTAGGTGAAGTAGCTCACGCCTGTAATCCCAGCATTTTGGGAGGCTGAGGCACATGTATCACCTGAAGCCAGGAGTTCAAGACCACCCTGACCAACAAGGTGAAACCCCATCTCTACTTAAAAAATACAAAAATTAGCCGGGCGTACAGGCAGGCGCCTGTAGTCCCAAGCTACTCGGGGGCTGAGACAGGAGAACTGCTTGAACCTGGGAGTTGGAGGTTGCATTGAGCTGAGATTGCGCCACTGTACTCCAGTCTGGGTGACGGAGCAAGAGTCTGACTCCAAAAAAAAAAAAAAAAGGAAATAAAAAGCTAAGGAAATATCTAAACAACCAAACAGATTCTTGGTTTGGAAACAAAATCATAGCATGTGTCATCCCATTCCTGAGCCCCCTTCTAATAATATGCCTGGGACTAATGTTCTTACCCTGCCCAATTAACCTTTTTCAAAGATTTTTATCTGACAGGATCATGGCCATTTCACAGACAACTACCCAAAAACATCTACAGATGTCATTGCTCCTACAGTCAACCCGAGACCAGAAAACTCTCCATCCCCTTGTCAGCAGGAAGTAGCCAGAAGAACACACCGTCCCTCCTCAAACTATAGGGTCTGGATTGACAGAGTAGGAGCATCGCCATCTTGGACAAGCCCCTCATTCTAAAATTCACCTTAATAAAAAACTGCCTAAATCCAAAGGGCATCAGCCTAACGGCTAAGGTCAGCATGACCATAAACCACAAATAACATCTCCAACCAGAAACATTCCAAACTCCTCCCTGACCAGAGACATGCTAGCCCCGAAATAAACCCCCCTCCAGCTGGAAAGATGCTAGCCCCGAGATAACACCCCTCCTGGCCGGAAAGATGTCTGCCCCAAGATAACCTCCCCTCCTCCCAGAGAGATTCTAACCCCACCATAAACTTCTCCACACACATAAACATTCCAATCTTGTGATAAGCCCCCTCACCCTAAAACCAATATATACTCTTAGTCTGTAAGAGAAAGCGCTCCTGATCAAAATCAGCCAGGAGCACCTCTCAGGTTTTGTCTAAAGTGAACCTGTCTTTAACTGCCAGCCACATTTCGTGTTTCCTTCCTCTTTCTTTAACTCTTACAATAGATATGCTCAAGCTTTCAAAATTATTAAGTAAGACCAAAATCTTCCTCTGGCACTGTCTCCAGAATATATTCAGAGAATACTCATATCCTTAAGGATCAAAAACAGACATCATCTTTCCTCATTCTCCAAAATGCTATAAAAGCAGGTATTAAAATGGTATTAAGCCAAGCGCGGTGGCCCACAATTGTAATCCCAGCACTTTGGGAGACTGAGGTGGGTGGATCACCTGAGGTCAGGAGTTCGAGACCAGCCTGACCAACATGGTGAAAACCCATCTCTACTAAAAATACAAAATTATCCAGGTGTAGTGGCGCATGCCTGCAAGCCCAGCTACTTGGGAAGCTGAGGCAGGAGAACTGCTTGAACCCAGGAGGCGGAGGTTGCAGTGAGACAAGATTGCGCCATTGCACTCCAGCCTGGGCAACAAGAGTGAAATTCTGTCTCCAATAAATAAATAAATAAAATGGTATTAAAAGTAGACTATGCTCTCCATTCACAACCTAACAATAGTGATACCTCACATCCCTATCCCTCTATATCCCAATTACAGAACAAGTGAAACTAGGCAGGAGACTTGAAACCTATGACTCACTTCAAAGGAGAAATGAATAGTAAATGAAGCCAAGATCACTAATAAACATGCAACTTACTGATTTTCAAGTTGGAACAGTCAGCCTCAACAAACCATAAGGAGGTTTGGGATTGACTGATGTTCTCCCTGTTACAACAGTACAGGTCTCCTACATTAATTAGGTACCTACCCAATCTTTATCCCCACAACACAAACATTTTCTATCACAAGCACTTCCAAACTGCCCAAGTTAAGGTAGTTTAAGTACTCTGTCACAGTATGATGGACAACAGTGGGAAAAAAATAAAATACCACTGAAATGAAGATTATACCAGAAATTCTTTTAAAAAGCCCAGTGTCTTAGGTACAGTTTATGTGACTACTGGCACACAGGGATAATTATTCTTGGTTTTCTTTTTATCTTTGACCATTATCTCTCATCTTTAACCATTATCTCTCATCTTTACTATTCACCAAAAAAAAAAAAAAAAAAAAAAAAAGCCTCTCACTGCCATTAGGAGATTTTGCAGGTTGGTTTATTTAATTGAACAAGGAGAAGATCCTATTTCAACCTTCTGCTGGAAACACCTAATAATTTAAGGCAATCCCAAACAGCAGCTATGTAAATCACAGATTTTAAAACTACAGACTTTTAAGTTGTCAGAGAAATTCCTATGTTATGATAATCAAGAGAAACAAATAGGTCAATATATCAAATTTTATTTTTTGGCCAGAACAAAGAATACTTATATTCCACAAAGGAAGGGTGGGTGATACAAGGAAAAAAACCGAGCTTGGTATAAAGCAGTCCATCACTTTTTAACATGTAGAATAAAAAACAAGAAAAACTATACAATAGCAACAAAAACAATAAAATACTTAAGAATAAACTTAAGAAATTTCTAAAGCCTAAGCCAAAACTTCTGAAAGACATAAAAGTAGATTTGAACAAATGGAAAAATATTTCTTATTCCTGGCTAAGATAATTCAAGCTCACAAATATATCAGTTCTTCCTATATTAATTTATAAATAAAATCCCAATTTAAAAGATCAACATTTTTTTATAAAGTTAGATAAACTGATGCCAAAGTTCATATAGAAAAATAAATATGTAAACATAGGTAGGAAAACACCAAAAAGAAAAGCTACAAGGGCATATTAACGCTATCAGACATTAAAACATACTATAAAGTCTCTATAATCAAAACGGTATAGTAGTGACACATGAATATGCAAACAGCTTAGTGGAATAAAATGGAAAGTCCAGAAATAGAGCCAAGTACATGTAGAAATTTAGCATATAATAACAGTAACATCTCAAATAACTGGAACAAAGATAGTCTTCTACTAAATTGTACCCAGACAAGTAGTTAATGATTTAGAAAAGATAAAAATTAGATCAATAATTCATACCATAATAGGAATAAACTCCAAATGGATCAGGGATCTAAATGCAAAAACTGAACCCTGATAACTACTAGAGGAAAATATAGATGACTTCCTCTTTAACCTGAGGATAGCTGGAAAGCTTTATAACCATAACACAAAATCCAGATAAAAGAGCAATAAATTCAACTGCATAGAGGGAAGGAAGGACTCTTACATATCAGAAAAAAAAAAACTACCATACACAAAGTAAAAATTACACATATCACACCTAATATAAATTCCATAATAAAGTACTCTTCAGGGTTGATTGGGAAAAATCAAAATCACATTTTTAAAATGGACCAAAAAAAGGACAATTCATACAGACTCACAAAAACAAATAAAATGGACCTTGAATACATGAAAAGATGTTAAAGTGTACTCAAAATAGGAAGATTGCAAATTAAAACTACAATGAGATACCATTTCTCACCTATGAGATTAGCAAAAATTTAAAAAGTAAGGCAACTTTTATAGCCAAAACTATGGACCAACAGGCACTCATACTTAACTAGAGAGAATGCAAATTGGTATAACCTTTATGGAGGGGCATTTAGCAGCTGTAAAAAGGATGAAAAAAAAATCTCTGAACTGATATGCAATGATTGCCAGGAAATATAGCTTAAAGAAAAAGCAAAGTACAAAAGAGTATCTCCAATATGCTACCTCCTGTGTAAGGAAGAAAAAAAAAAAAAAAAAAGAAAATGCACAAACGAGCAGGTATGTGTAAAACAAAACTGAGGAAAAGTAAGCCAGAACATAATGAGGTTGGCCATCTACAGGGAGTGAGTGGAAATAAAATAGAAAGAATCGAGAAGAAATGACACTAGATTTCTGACTTTTGGAACCATGTTAGTGTTTCACAGAATGAAAACATAAATAATTTTTTTTAATCAAAAAGAAAGGGGGTGAAGTTCTAAGAAGTGATACATACAGAAACAGATGAACCTAACTACTTCAAATTAATAGTCTATGCTACAGGAAAAAATTAAAATTAAAAAAAAGAAAAACCCAAATACTTTTTGAATATAATATAAAATCCATATGCCTTTCAAGCTAAAGATAAAAAACATAAACAGTGAACTCTTAGTAAGTCCAACTCTGCCCCCAGGGATATGAGTTAGCAGCTCTGAAACTAGCTTGTAAATTCTAGGATTGAGCAAATAAGTAAATATATTGTGGATAACAGCAGCCAGGTTTTCTCAGTTCAGAAAGAGGAGTTACAAATATAGAAATAAAGAAGGCTAGAGTGAACTCTGTGATGTTGCTCTGCAATTAAAAGTATTAATTTTTAATAGAAAGAAATACAGAAAAAAAGTGTGAATATGCTTGCACACATGTGCACACACATACACCTATTGTCTAGTTCTATTGGCTAACGGGATCTAGATCCAGCTTGAAAGGGCTTTCGCTGGCCAAATCTGAAGCAATTTTTTTTGAGACAGAGTCTCGCTCTGTCGCCCAGGCTGGAGTGCAGTGATGCAATCTCGGCTCACTGCAAGCTCCACCTCCTGGGCCATTCTCTTGCCTCAGCCTCCCTTACAGGCACCCGCCACCACGCCCAGCTAATTTTTTCTATTTTTTAGTAGAGACGGGGTTTCACCATGTTAGCCAGGATGGTCTCAATCTCCTGACCTCGTGATCCGCCCGCCTCGGCCGCCCTAAGTGCTGGGATTACAGGTGTGAGCCACTGCACCTGGCCTGAAGCAATCTGAGTATCAAAATAAATGACCAAAGATTATAACCCATTTAATAAAATGAGAGTCAATGAGTCCATATGATATATACAATTAAATGAGAGTCAATGAGTCCGTATGATATATAAAATTAAATGAGAGAAGGGAAAAGCTTTCCTCATAATCCTTAAGAGTAGAATCTAATTAATAAATAAAGAAAAAAAGAATTAGAAAATCACCATTTGTAGCCATTATTATAATAATTGATTCTAACAAAAACTCATTAATGCATACTAAAACTAGTTGGTAAAAGCTGGATGAGAAAAAGGTTATTTATGTAGTCTAAAAGTATTTTCCTACATATTCCTTATAATTATGAAGAGAAAAACAGTAATTCTACAGTAAAGAAACCTAGCAAACACTACCTTAAGTGATAGAAGTGAATATCATCATTAACTAGACAGACATCATGGGTCTCCTGATATAATGCATTAAGAAGAAAAAAATCATTTCAATGACATTCTTTCCAAAAATGAATATGCTGAACCTAATTATGAGGAAACATTACACAAACCCAAATAGCTGTCCTATACTGTTCAAAAACATGAATGTCATGAAAGACAATAAGTGAGGAACTCTTCCTGGTATAGAAGACTAGAGATATCACAACTAAACACATGACCCAGGATTTTCTTGTGCCACAATGGACATTTTTGGAACAACTGGAGATATTTCAATAAAGCCTGCATATTAGATAATAGTATTATATAATTGTTAATTTCTTGATTTTTTTATAATTATTATGTGGTTACATAAGCGAATGTCTTTGAGTTTGGGAAACAGACACTGAATAATTTAGGGATAAAAGAGCCTCATACTTAAAAGTTGCACTCAAACATTTCAGGAAATAATATGTGTAGCCTGGCACACACGTCTATAATCCCAGTACTTTAGAAGGCCAAGGCAGGAGGATCACTTAAGCCCAGGAGTTTGAGACCAGCCTGGGCAAAACAGGGAGACACCGTCTCTACAAAAAAAAAAAAAAAAAAAAATTAAAAACTAGCCAGGTGTGGTGGCGCACACCTACGGTTATCTACTTGGGAGGCTGAGGTAGGAGAATCCCTAAAGCCTAGGAGTTGAAGGCTGCAGTAGCCGTGACTTTACCACCGCTCTCCAGCCTGGGTTATATGGCAAGATCTCACCTGAAAAAAATAAAAATAATATATATAGAGAGGAAGAAACTGCAAAAGTGAGTGTGATAAATATTAATATTTGGAAATCTGGATAAAAGGTTTAAGGAAGTTCTTTACAGTAATGGCAATGTTAAGCCTGAAACAATAATTTCTTTTTTTTTTTGAGACGGAGTCTCGCTCTGTCACCAGGCTGGAGCGCAGTGGCGCGATCTCAGCTCACTGCAACCTCCGCTTCCCGGGTTCAAGTGATTCTCCTGCCTCAGTCACCATGCCCAGCTAATTTTTGTATTTTTTAGTAGAGACAGGGTTTCACCATATTGGTCAGGATCTCCTGACATCGTGATCCACCCGCCTCGGCCTCCCAAAATGCTGGGATTACAGGCATGAGCCACCGCACCCGGCCTAAGCCTGAAATAATTTTTTTTTTTTTTGAGACAGAGTCTCACTCTGTCCCCCAGGCTAGAGTGCAGTGGCGCAATCTTGGCTCACAGCAACCTCTGCCTCCCAGGTTCAAGTAATTCTCCTGCCTCAGCCTTCCAAATAGCTGGGACTACAGGCACGTGCCACCACACTTTGCTAATATTTGTATTTTTAGTAGAGACGGGATTTTGCCATGTTGGCCAGGCTGGTCTCAAACTCCTGACCTCAAGTGATCCTCCTGCCTCAGCCTCCTGAAGTGCTGGGATTACAAGCATGAGCCACCACTCCTGGCCTAAGCCTGAAATTATATCAAAATAAAAAGTAGCAAAAATCAAATGATTTATGTATATGAAACTAATTTTTAAACTACAAAATGCTATGTGTGCACATTATTACTTTCAAACCGCTCATTAGACAAAACTCTGTATTTATTAAATTAATTGGTGAAATACCCACACAATCCTAGCATAGGCTAAGTTGCAAGTTTCAAGTGTTTGTTATTCTTAAACCACTGTCTGTACATCTTCTCCATCAAAACATGAAAAAAGGACAAAAATCATAATAAAACATTAGATCTACTATTTTGTTACCTAAGCAATAGATCCCTGCTTTCTCTGTCAATAAGTACATATAAAAACCATAGTATCTAATACACAATTTCTTGCAAGCCAAGGCTTTGGGCGCTCTCTTGCTTTATTATTTTATTTTCCTGACTCACATCCTTTTATTTTCAGCCAGGTTACTTGTTCCTCTCTGTAATACATGAAAAGTATTCAAATTCCCAGTGAGGACAATCAGAAGTATTACTGTGTTTTACCCTATGTTACCCAATATAAATAGTTTTATTTAGTGTTTTTTTTTTAATAAAAAAAGACAGGGTCTCACTGTTTATTAATAGTTTTATTTAAATGTTTGTTTTCAGAGTTCTACAGTTCATTTACATAGGGACATATTTTCAATCTTTAATCAAAGTATTTGACATATTCTTTGTTTAGAACCTTCTTAAAAAGGAATAGTGATGAAAGATACAATGATTAGAAGAAAGGTAGAACAGCTGGTTCCTTGAAAAGAGATGATAACTAAAGCAAAGCTATATAGCAAGTCTGACTGAGAAAAACAAAAAATAAAAGAAAGCACTAATACATAAAATACCTCCAAAAAAAAATCACAATGTTAAAACACCTGGAGGAAATAGGATTATTAGAAAGCAAAACCGACTGAATATTATCATGTTTATATATTACATTTAGATCGTAGGGAAAAAAACCATAAACCCTATATGAAAATCAGTGTCTAATCATAATAAAAACTGTTCATCTAACAACAGAAAACAAAACAACAAAAACACTCTAGTTCACCAGTAACATTTTAAACTCAGGTTTCTAGGTAAGCTAGAAAATTATAATGAACATGTAATAATATTTAGAAAAGCAACATAGTAAAGTACCCTACTAAAGGGCCTCAGCACATTAAATGCATCTAGAAGATGCCCAAGTTCAAAACCAACGGAGGAGGCAGTGTTCAAATGCCTAAAACAAGACATATTTACATGGAGGAAGACTTGCATTTACATGGAAGATGTATTTACATGGAGGAAGACTCCCATTCCCAAGAGCAACAGAAAAATTACTACACATATCTAGATTAAAAAAGTAAGAAAAGTTTAAAACGTACATAACTATAAAGTTTTATATCAAAAATGGATTAAATGCTGAGAATTATCACATTTCTGGATGGGAAGGCTGAATATTGTAAATCTGCACATTCTGCCCAACTAATCTGCAAATTTTACACAATTTTAATCAAATCTAAAGTTTGTTTTTGTTTTGTTGGGGTTGCAGGAGAAACATCACAGGCTGATGATATTTGATACACAGATTTTTTAAGAGAAAAAACAAGGAACACTCAAAATATGCTGTTAGTTCTCATCATCAGAGAAGTGTTACATAAGCCAAAATGGACAAATCAGCGGAAAAGAAAAGGAAACCCAGAAGAAAATCCAATGTATATATGGTAACATAATACATGGTTTTTAAAATGGCATTTGCCCACCAGTGGGAAAAGGATAAACTTTATAAAAATGGTTTCTGAGACAATGACCTACTACTTGGGGAAAGGTTAAGTTATATTACTACTTTACACTACATCCCAAAATATAACCCCAGAAAAATTAAAGAAATATGTGAAAATAAAATTCCTAGAGAAAACGACATTATTTATAAGCAAGATAGAACAGGCCCTTTCTCAGCATTATACCAAAGCCCAAATCAACAATATCTGAAAAGCAAAAGATATCACAAGCAAAGTCAACACAAACTGAAATTATTTTTTCTCACTTTGAGATGATGACAGATGGTTCATATTATTGTGGAGGCAGCTTCTAGGATGGCCCTAAATGATACCTGCCTCCTGGTAGTCACACCCTTGTTTAATCACCTCACCAATATTAGGTTAGAAAAAAAACTGTCGTTTCTGTCTTGGGCTTACTGTTTTTCCAGTGGATCCCTTGCCATGTAGGAAGCTAACTGGTAAGACCTGAGAAAGCCCAGTGAACAGGCCCATGTGGCAAGGGACCAAAGTCTGCCAACAATCACATAGTACACTTGGGGACAGATATTTCCTCCTTCAGACAAACCTTCAGATGAGACTGCAGCTCCAGCTGATGCCTGGATTCAGTCTGGTGAGAGGCCCTGGGCCAGAGGTTCCTAGCTAAGTCATGCCTGAATTTCCAACGCACAGAAGCACTGAGATAATAAAATCTTTGTTGCTCTACAAGATTACATTTTAAATGGGTTTTAACAAATGAGTAAGGAAGACACACACTCTAAAAGGGGTAAAAAGGGTCACAACATGTAAAATGGTGTTGTAAATTAAAATAATTTTTCAGGGCCAGGCATGATGATTCAGACCATAATCCCACCACTTTAGGAAGCCAAGAGGGAGAACCAGTTTAGGCCAGGAGCCCAAGACCAACCTGGGCCATGTAGCGAGATGCGTCTCTACAAAAAATTTAAAACAGAAAAGAAAGTAACAAAATATAAAAATAATTTTTCACCTACAGTATTGAAAAACATAAAAATACTCCTAATATCTAAAGGCTACACAGGAAATGGGCATTACTCATATTCAAATAATGTACATTTAAATGGATAAAATCTAACTGGAAGACAGCCTATATCAAGGTTTAAAGTGCTCTCCTATATCAAGGTTTAAAGTTTAAACCCTAGAATTCTACTTTTATAAACTGTATTCTGATAAAGCACATATATACAATGTTTGGCAGGGAAAAAAAATGTTAATAGCTATCAATTGAACAATGGCTAATTAGGGTATATCCACACAATAAAATATAATGCAACCATTAGAGAATGAAATAAAACCAATCTCTCTTGAGAAGGAGAAAGAGGGTGTGGTTTAAATATTTTGATAGAAAGAGGTTATGACACTGTGAGAATCTGATACTATGATATAGAAAGAGGATGAATACTGTGAGAGAGAGAAGGGGTAGAGGGGCTTGATACAGTGAGGATAAAATGTGGTAAGGCACTGGAGAGTCTGTCTAGATTCGAATCCTTGCTCATCCATCCACTTGCCAACTGTGTGACCCTGACAAGTTAATTTAAAATTTCTTTGTACTTAGGTTTCCTTATCCAAATAATAACAATATCAATCACACAGTACTAATGGTAAGAATTATGTAAAACTACTCATGTCAAAAAATACATATAGTAAGTATCTGCTATCATCATTAACTACCAATCCCAAAAAATGGAATGTGTGGGTACTTAGGAGACAAATATTTAAAAAATGGAGACCCTGTCATAAAAAATATGGAATTTCCTAGTTTATGGACAATATGGGCTCGAGGAATTTAGAATAGCAAGATCTCCATAGCTGACTTGAATCATCTGGGAAGTTTCATACAGGAAGAATTTGACCTGAGTTTTCATAAATGCACAGAATTTAGATAGCAGGAGAATGGGAGTGATAGAAGAGCTGAATAAAAGCAGAGTGGTCATAGAGAAGAACATATTTCAAGGAGAGTAACATAAAAAGTTTGGAAAGTTAAGTATCTGGAGAAAATGGAAGACTATGGAAGTTTCTGAGTACACAAGTAAACTAGGCAGGTTTTACTTTCTAGACTATGAAGAACCATAGAAGATTTATGAGCAAGAGAAACAACATGACCAATGAGAACTCTGGGATTATTCTAGTCTTAGTACACAGAAGAGATTAGAAAGGAGAAGACTAAGGTACACGTTTATAAGTGGTTAAGCCAAATAATGACAGGTTCTGACTAGAATAGTAGTGAAGAGAAAGAAAAAGAAGAGACACAGCCACAAGGCAGTATGAGGAAAAAAGAAAATCAAGTTAAACAATGACTGGATATTAGGGATGAGCAAATGGAACAGTCTGAATAACAGTGAATTATAAAACCATTAAAAAGAAAAGGCAAATCCAAAGTTCTGGGAACTAGTAGGAGAGATTTCCATTGAGTCTTAAAAGTTAAGTCATAGTTAGATAAGATGGCTTGCCAATTTGAGATAACAGTACAATATTCAGATATCAAGATCCAGTGGGCATTTGACAACATGAGACTAGTACCTGGGGGAGAGGTGAGAACTGAAAACAAAAACAACTGAATTTTAAAAAATTCTTTAGAATGTTCCAGACATTTACAGCAGATGGACACTAGAATGTGGTATAACTAGTGTTATACCAGAACAGTGATCACTTCTTCTTGTTATATCCCTTCATGTTTACCATAGATCTTGGTACATAGGAGGCTCCCACTAAAATGTTGCAGAGGTTGGAAGAGTAGTAAAGGGAGCAACGCTGCATAGTGACAGAGGCTTAATTACACCCAGTGTCTTCTGACTCTCTCTGCTATACCACAACATAGAGATGACATCTGAGCTTCCATGCATAGGCTCCCCTAATGAGGTACAGAAAATGAAAATACATGACGAGAACTGAATTTTGGGATTGCTAGTGTCTAAAGGCAGAAGGACAAGAAAAAAAAGGGAAGATAGTAAAAAAAAAAAAAAAAAGTTACGAGAAAAATGGATAGTGTTGTAATATGGTTTGGATGTTTATCCCTTTCCAAACCTCATGTTAAAATGTAATCTCCTTTTTTTTTTTTTTTTTTTTGAGACAGAGTCTCGCTCTGTCCCCCAAGCTGGAGTGCAGTGGCGCGATCTCGGCTCACTACAAGCTCTGCCTCCCCAGGGTTCACGCCATTCTCCTACCTCAGCCTCCCAAGTAGCTGGGACTACAAGCACCCGCCACCATACCCGGCTAATTTTTTGTATTTTTAGTAGAGACGGGGTGGAGCCTGGTGGGAGGTATTGGATCAAGGGGGTCAACCACTCATGAATGGGTTAGCACCATCCCCTTGTTGATGAGTGAGTTCCCACTCAGTTAGTTCACAGGAGATCTGGTTATTTAAGAGAGTCTGGGGACAGGCATGGTGGCTCACGCCTGTAATCCCAGCACTTTGGGAGGCTGAGACAGGCGACTTGCCTGAGCTCAGGAGATTGAGACTAGCTTGGACAACATGGCAAAACCCCGTTTCTACAAAATAGTAATAACAATAATAATAATAATAAAGTCTGGATCTCCCCCTTCATGCTCTGGCTCAGCTCTTGCCATGTGATGCACCTACTCGCCCTTCACCTTCTGCCCATGATTAGAAGTTTCCTGAGACAATTACTAGAAGCAGATGTCTGCACCACACTTCCTGTACAGCTTGCAGAATTGTGAGCCAATTAAACCTCTTTTCTTTATAAATTACTCAATATCAGGTATTCCTTTATAGAGATGCAAAAACAAACTAACACAAGTTGCAACATGGATTAAAAAAATTTTTTGAAAAAAGGAAGCATAGTCAAATACATAAAATGCTTATATGCTACAGGCAGTGTTCCTCTGGTCTACATCAACACAGTACAAGGGTGAGGACAGGTCACTTTTTATAGTATAAATTAAGAAATTTTAACTTACCTTTCACAGGATTAAAAAATACATATATTACATATGTCATTTGTAATGACTACAAAAGTAATACTGCAATCTTCAGTGAATGTTATCTCTACAAAATACATGACTAGAAATAAAATCACTACAATGGTTGAGCTGAACAAAAATGCGCACAATAGAAGAAATTTGAAGCAAAAAGAAGCAACTGAAAAAATAATCATTTATGGTATATGTATTACGACAGCAACAAAATATATGAAATACTGGACATTTTACCTTAAATCTCTTGTCCTGCAATACTTTCTTGATGGCGACCAGTTCTCCTGAATCACAAAGTTTGGCTTGATATACCACACCAAATGATCCATTTCCAATCACTTTAGTGTCTGTATAGCTGACTTCTTGTGGCCTGTCTGGACCCTGCCCAGGAGTTGCCACCACTGTTGTCACCTTGCTGCCGTCCTTGTCTCCTAAAGGAAGAAAGGAAATTTTTTTTTCACGAGAACTGTAAGGAATTAAATAGAGAAAACTGCCAAAATATACAAGGTAAACTATATTCTTTATTTTTTATTTTATTTTATTTTTTGAGATGGAGTCTCACTCTTGTCACCCAGGCTGTAGTGCAGTCACACAATCTCGGCTCACTGCAACCTCCGTCTGCCGGGTTCAATCAATTCTCCTGCCTCAGCCTCCCGAGTAGCTAGGATTACAGGCACCTGCCACCGTGTCCGGCTAATTTTTGTATTTCTAGCAGAGACGAGGTTTCACCACGTTGGCCAGGCTGGTCTTGAACTCCTGACCTCAGGTGATCCGCCCTCCTTGGCCTCCAAAGTGCTGGGATTACAGGCATCAGCCACCACGCCTGGTCAAAGTAAACTATATTCTTTACTACAAATTATTTTTAGTTTATTACATGTAATTACTTCAATTACTTGTTTCAACTATAAGTCATTTTTTAAACTCCCATGTATTCAGTCATTCTATAGACCAGACACAATGCTTAGTTTCAACCCCATGAGGTAGACAGTACTGTTCCCATATTATAGGTAATTGGAAGAATGTTAAATTTGCCCATGGTCAAATAGCAAAAGGTGAACCCATAAGAGTCTGACCTTATCCATCCAATTCTAAAAGTCCTTAGGGCTTTCTTCAAGACCTTATTTTACTTGAAAATAAAATATGTGCAAATAAAAATGTTTAAAACTTCTCTCTTCAGATCCTTCTGCATTTAGGAAAGTAAGGCTTTGAGTGTTTGCTTCCCTGAATCTTCTTTTTAGCAAAGTAGAAGACCTCTCAGAGAAAGCTCAGGTGGAGAAAAGAATGTTAATTTGGGGTGAACAGATATAAAAATTTAAATAATCCAACCCATTCTGAACTGAGGCCCAATTATATAAGCATATCACTGGCTCCAGGGTCTCTATTCACTCACAGACCTCTTCTTTCCTTTTTTGCCTTCTCTCACCCCAGCAGCAATCCAACGGCTCTCTTCAATTCAGGCACAAGAGCCACCTCCTACTTCACTAGGGATAGTCCACAGTCACCATCTTGTTTTCTGAATTCTTAATCGATTCTGTGTATTATGCTACCTAGTATCTGATCTAAAAGAGCTTTACATTGTTCTTTTAGTGACTTCAACGTACACAAAAATGTCTACTGTTTCTTCTCTCTTCCCTTACAAATCTAAAACCAATTCTCAGTACAATATAAGTCCTTAGGCTCACTTATTGGACTTTTATTTTTTCCTGTTATTCTTCCATTACAATTTTCTTTTTAAAATACTAACTGAATTCCAATTAACCTAATAAAAGAAAAGTAATATAATATTTATGAGTATTTTTCTCTGTGAAATATAAATTGCTAGATAAATGAATATCCAAATGCACTAGTGGAATATTATAACCAATATTTATATCCATTTAAATTCACAGAAGTATTAATATACACAAAAGCCAGTGAATGTCTGTGACCAATTAACACTTTCATTTGTAAGATGGCATTCATGGTCGCTTCCAAAGATGGCCGAATAGGAACAGTTCTGGTCTACAACTCCCAGGAAGATCGATGCAGAAGACAGGTGATTTCTGCATTTCCAACTTAGGTACCTGGTTCATCTCACTGGGACTGGTTGGACAGCAGGTGCAGCCCATGGAGGGCGAGCTGAAGCAGGGTGGGGCATTGCCTCACCTGGGAAGCGCAATGGGTTGGGGGATTTCCCTTTCCTATCCAAGGGAAGGCATGAGTGGCTGTACCTGGAGGAGCGATACACTCCTGCCCAAATACTGCACTTTCCCAATGCTCTTCGCAACAGGCAGACCAGGAGATCCCCTCCCATGCCTGACTCGGCAGGTCCCACGCCCACACAGCCTTGTTTGCTGCCAGCGCAGCAGTCTGAGATCAACCTAAGACGTGGGAGCTTGGTGGGGGGAGGGGCGTTTGCCATTGCTGAGGCTTGAGTAGGCAGTTCTATGCTCACAGTGTAAACAAAGCAGCAGGGAAGCTCAAACTCGGCAGAGACCACCACAGCTGAGCAAGGCCTACTGCCTCTCTAGATTCCACCTCTGGGGGCAGGGCATATCTGAACAAAAGGCAGCAGACAGCTTCTGCAGACTTAAACGTCCCTGCCTGACAGCTCTGAAGACAGCTATGGTTCTCCCAGCATGGCGTTTCAGCTCCCGATAAGGGACAGACTGTTATCCAAGTGGTTCCCTGACCCCTGTGTAGCCTGACTGGGAGATATCTCCCAGTAATGGCCAACAGACACCTCATACAGGTGGGTGCCCCTCTGGGACGAAGCATCCAGAGGAAGGATCAGGCAGCAATATCTGCTGTTCTGCAGCCTCCTCTGGTGATACCCAGGCAAGCAGGGTCTGGAGTGGACCTCTAGCAAACTCCAATAGACCTGCAGCTGAGGTACCTGACTGTTAGAAGGAAAACTAACAAACAGAAAGGAATAGCATCAACACAAAGGACATCCACACCAAAACCCCATACGTAGGCCACCAACATCAAAGACCAAAGATAGATAAAACCACAAAGATGGGGAGAAACCACAGCAGAAAGGTTGAAAATTCCAAAAACCATAACGCCTCTTCTCCTCCAAAGAAACACAACTACTCGCCAGCAAGGGAACAAAACTGGATGCAGAATGAGTTTGACAAGATGACAGAAGTAAGCTTCAGAAGGTCAGTAATAACAAACTTCTCCAAGTTAAAGAAGTATGTTCTAACCCATTGCAAGGAAGCTAAAAACCTTGACAAAAGGTTAGACGAATGGCTAACTAGAATAAACAGTGTAGAGAAGAGCTTAAATGACCTGATGAAGCTGAAAACCAGAGTATGAGAACATGGTGAAGCATACACAAGCTTCAGTAGCTGATTCAATCAAGCAGAAGAAAGGATATCAGTGATTGAAGATCAAATTAATGAAATAAAGCGAGAAGACAAGATTAGAAAAAAAAGAGTGAAAAGAAATGAACAAAGCCTTCAAGAAATACGGCATTATGTGAAAAGACCAAATCTACGTTTGAATGGTGTACCTGAAAGTGATGGGGAGAATGGAATCAAGTTAGAAACCACTCTTAAGGATATTCACCAGGAGAACTTCCCCAACATAGCAAGGCAGGCCAACATTCAAATTCAGGAAATACAGAGACCACCACAAAGATACTCCTCGAGAAGAGCAACCCCAAGACACATAATTGTCAGATTCACCAAGGTTTAAATGAAGGAAAAAATGTTAAGGGCAGCCAGAGAAAGGTTGGGTTACCCACAAAGGGAAGGCCATCAGACTAACAGCAGATCTCTCGGCAGAAACTCTACAAGCCAGAAGAGAGTAGGGGGAAAATGTTCAACATTCTTAAAGAAAAGAATTTTCAACCCAGAATTTCATATCCAGCCAAACTAAGCTTCATAAGTGAAGGAGAAATAAAATCCTTTACGGACAAGCAAATGCTGAGAGATTTTTGTCACCACCAGGCCTGCCTTACAAGAGCTCCTAAAGGAAGCACTAAACATGGATAGCAACAACCGGTAACAGCCATTGCAAAAACATGCCAAATTATAAAGACCATCGATGCTAAGAAGAAATTGCATCAATTAATGGGCAAAATAACCAGCTAGCATCATAATGACAGGATCAAATTCACATATAACAATATTAACCTTAAATGTAAATGGGCTAAATTCCCCAATTAAAAGACACAGGCTGGCAAACTGGATAACGACTCAAGACCCATCAATGTGCTGTATTCAGGAGACCCATCTCACGTGCAAAGACACACATAGGCTCAAAATAAAGGGATGGAGAAAGATCTACCAAGCAAATGGAAAGCAAAAAAAAAAATCCTGGTCTCTGATAAAATAGACTTTAAACCAACAAAGATCAAAAGAGACAAAGAAGGCCATTACATAATGGTAAAGTGATCAATTCAACAAGAAGAGCTAACTATCCTAAATATATATGCACCCAATACAAGAGCACCCAGATTCATAAAGCAAGTCCTTGGAGACCTACAAAGAGACTGAGACTCCCACACAATAATAATGGGAGACTTTAACACCCCACTATCAATATTAGACAGATCAAGGAGACAGAAAATTAACAAGGATACTCAGGACTTGAACTCAGCTTTGGACCAAGCGGACCTAATAGACACCTACAGAACTCTGCACCCCAAATAAACAGAATATACATTCTTCTCAGCACCACATCGCACTTATTCTAAAATTGACCACATAATTGGAAGTAAAGCACTCCTCAGCAAATGTAAAAGAACAGAAATCATAACAAACGTTCTCTCAGACCACAGTGCAATCAAATTAGAACTCAGCATTAAGAATCTCATTCAAAACCACACAACTGCATGGAAACTGAACAACCTGCTCCTGAATTACTACTTGGTAAATAACGAAATTAAGACAGAAAGAAATAAGTTATTTGAAACTAATGAGAACAAAGACACAACATACCAGAATCTCTGGAACACATTTAAAGCAGTGTTTAGAGGGAAACTTAGAGCACTAAATGCCCACAAGAGAAAGCAGGAGAGATCTAAATCAACATCCTAACATCACAATTAAAAGAACTAGACAAGCAAGAGCAAACAAATTCAAAACCTAGCAGAAGACAAGAAATAACTAAGATCAGAGCAGAAGTGAAAGAGATAGAGACAGAAAAAAAACCTTCAAAAAAAAAAAAAAAATCAATGAATCCAGGAGCTGATTTTTTGAAAGATCAACAAAATAGACCACTAGCAACACTAATAAAGAAGAAACGAGAGAAGAATCAAATAGATGCAATAAAAAATGATAAAGGGGATCACCACTGATCCCACAGAAATACAAACTACCATCAGAGAATACTATAAACACCTCTACGCAAATAAACTAGAAAATCTACAAGAAATGGATAAATTCCTGGACACATACACCCTCCCAAGACTAAACCAGGAAGTCGAATCTCTGAATAGATCAATAACAGGTTCTGAAATTTAGGCAATAATTAATAGCCTACCAACCAAAAAAAGTCCAGGACCAGACAAATTCACAGCCGAATTCTACCAGAGGTACAAAGAGGAGCTGGTATCATTCCTTCTGAAACTATTCCAATCAATAGAAAAAAGGGGAATCCTCCCTAACTCATTTTATGAGGCTAGCATCATCCTCATACCAAATGATATCTGGCAGAGACACAACAACAACAAAAAAGAAATTTAGACCAATATCCCTGATGAACACTGATGCGAAAATCCTCAATGAAATATTGGCAAATCGAATCCAGCAGCACATCAAAAAGCGTATCCACCACGATCAAGTCGGCTTCATCCCTGGGATGACAGGCTGGTTCAACATATGCAAATCAATAAATGTAATCCATCACATAAACAGAACCAATGACAAAAACCACATGATGATCTCAATAGATGCAGAAAAGGCATTCAACAAAATTCAACAGCCTTTCATACTAAAAACTTTCAATAAACTTGGTATCGATGGAACGTATCTCAACATAACAAGAGCTATTTATGACAAACCAACAGCCAATATCATACTGAAAGGGCAAAAGCTGGAAGCATTCCCTTTGAAAACCGGCACAAGACAAAGATGCCCTCTCTCATTCCTCCTAGTCAACATAGTATTGGAAGTTCTGGCCAGGGCAATCAGGCAAGAAAAAGCATAAAGCATATTCAAATAGGAGGAGAGGAAGTCAAATTGTCTCTGTTTGACGTCTCAGGCCAAACACTCCTTAAGCTGATAAGCAACTTCAGCAAAGTCTCAGGACACAAAATCAATGTGCAAAAATCACAAGCATTCTTATACACCAATAACAGACAAACAGCCAAATCATGAGTGAACTCCCATTCACAATGGCTACTAAGAGAATAAAATACCTAGGAATACAACTTACAAGGGATGTGAAGGACTTCTTCAAGGAGAACTACAAACCACTGCTCAAGGAAATAAAAGAGGACACAAACAAATGGAAAAACATTCCATGCTCATGCATAGGAAGAATCAATATCGTGAAAATGGCCTTACTGCCCAAAGTAATTTATAGCTACCACTGACTTTCTTCACAGAATTGGAAAAAAACTACTTTAAATTTCATATGGAAACACAAAAGAGCCTGCATACCCAAGACAATCCTGGGCAAGAAGAACAAAGCTGGAGGCATCATGTAACCTGACTTCAAACTTTACTACAAGGCTACAGTAATCAAAACAGCATGGTACTGGTACCAAAACAGATATATAGACCAAAGGAATAGAACAGAGGCCTCAGAAATGCCACCACACATCTACCACCATCTGATCTCTGACAAATCTGACACGCACAGGCAATGGGGAAAAGATTCCCTATTTAATAAATGCTGCTGGAAAAACTGGCTAGCCACGTGCAGAAAACTAAACTGGACCCCTTCCTTACACCTTATAGAAAAATCAACTCAAGATGGATCAAAGACTTAAACGTTAAGACCTAGGTCCATAAAAATCCTAGAAGAAAACCTGGGCAATACCATTCAGGACATAGGCATGGGCAAAGACTTCATGTCTAAAACACCAAAAGCAATGGCAACAAAAGCCAAAATTGATAAATAGGATCTAATTAAACTAAAGAGCTTCTTCACAGCAAAAGAAACAGAATGGGAGAAAAATTTTTGCAATCTATCCATCTGACAAAGGGCTAATATAAAGAATCTACAAAGAACTTACACAAATTCACAAGAAAAAAGCAAACGACCCCATCAAAAAACAGGCAAAGGATATGAACAGACACGTCTCAAAAGAAGACATTTATGCAGCCAACAGACATATGAAAAAATGCTCATCATCACTGGTTATTAGAGAAATGCAAATCAGAACCACAATGAGATACCATCTCATGCCAGTTAGAATAGCGATCATTAAAAAGTCAGGAAACAACAGATGCTGGAGAGGTTGTGGAAAAATAGGAACACTTTTACACTGTTGGTGGCAGTGTAAATTAGTTCAACCATTGTGAAAGACAGTGTAGCGATTCCTCAAGGATCTAGAACTAGAAATACCGTTTGACCCAGCCATCCCATTACTCAGCATATACCCAAAGGATTATAAATCATTCTACTATGAAACACATGCACACATACATTTACTGTGGCACTATTCACAATAGCAAAGAGTTGGAACCAACCCAAATGTCCATCAATGATAGACTGGATTAAGAAAATTTGGCACATATACATCATGGAATACTATGCTGCCATAAAAAAGGAGAGGTCATGTCCTTTGCAGGGACATGGATGAAGCTGGAAACCATCATTCCATCATTCTCAGCAAACTATCACAAGCTCAGAAAACCAAACACCGCATGTTCTCACTCATAAGTGGGAGTTGAACAATGAGAACACATGGACACAGGGAGGTGAACATCACACACTGGGGTCTGTGGGGGGTGGGGGGCTAGGGGAGACATAACATTAGGAGAAATACCTAATGTAGATGACGGGTTGATGGGTGCAGCAAACCACCATGGCACATGTATACCTATGTAACAAAACTGCACGTTCTGTACATGTAACCCACAACTTAAAGTATAATAATAATTTTAAAAAAAGATGGCACTCATGACAGATTCAAAAGCAATGAGGGATTCCTTCATAAGATAGCCAGGTGAAATACAGGCAGTCTATATTTATCATGGCCAGCCATCTTGAATATTTATGTCTTTAGGTCCAAGGTAAAACACTCAAACTGGCATGATTTAATCACCCCAAATCCAAAACCACTTGTGAAAAGAAAGAACTCAAATCTTGTCAGCACCACCATTTTTATTTACAGCAGTATTATATATGCTTTAAATGCACACAAACCCCAGCATAAGCCAATATAAAAAAAGCAGTTTTCAAAGCTTTCAAACTCTCCCTTCAAGTCTCATCCCTCAGTAAAATAAACCTTAGGTATATTTGCTAAAAACCTAGTTTAATCTAATCTGAGTTCTAAATTATCATGCCCCACCCCCCAAAAATCTATGCTAATCTTAACTACAACTTTTCAAGCTGACTATAAACCTTATCATAAGTTATTCTCTCCCTCATTTGTAAAATAACTTTTCTTTACCTGTATCTTAGCAGTCCTAAAAACAGAATCACAGTCTTCTGAACTTAAACTCTAAATGAAGAGATCCAGAAAGGTTAAAATCCAAGGTATTGAATGCATTCTTACAATCCAATTGTCTCAAGAGAACATAAAAAGCATACGTTATTTCAAACATAGTCTGACTCTTCCCTATGTTATCCAAGTCAAAACTGTAACACCAAAAAAAGATTTCGAGGACTCTGAATTAAAAATTCCACTGAACAAGTTGCTTGCAAAATCTCACATCTAACTCACAAAACAAAGGATCATTAATAAACTAATATAGATTTTAAGAACAGTAGCTGAGTGTGGTGGCACATGCCTGTAAGTGAGCCAAGACTGCGCCACTGCATTTTGGCCTGGGTGACAAAGGGACACCCTGTCTCTAAATAAATAAATAAATAAATAAATAAATAAATGGCCAGGCATGGTAGTTCACACCTGTAATGCCAGCACTTTGGGAGGCCAAGGTGGGCGGATCACTCAAGGCCAGCAGTTCAAGACCAGCCTGGCCAAGATGGCAAAACATCGTCTCTACTAAAAATACAAAAATAAGCCAAACACAGTGATGCACACATGTAATCCCAGCTACAAGGGAGGCTGAGGCACAAGATCCCTTGAACGCAGGAGATGGGAGGCTGCAGTGAGCTGAGATCATGCCACTGTACTCCAGCCTGGGCAACACAGCAAGACCGTTTCCAATAACAGCAACACAAAAAGCCTACTGTACTCCACAATTTTAATTAACTGAAAAACGGAAAACAAAAACTGTCTGGGGTCCAACCAAAAATTATGTTTTTCTACTGCGTAACCATATTTCAATAAAGGAAACAGGAGCCCCACCTTTGTATTTTCCTTGCTCTAGTAAGACAACTTAAGCAATATAAGCATTTGTGATGACGTTCCCTATTTGCCTCCACAGGTTCTACTTCTTTTTAAAAAAGGTAACATTTCAAAGGTTTGAAAACTAGCTATGATAGATATCCATTAGAACCCTGGGATTTAGCATCTCTTCACTCCAGCCACTGAGCCTAGGAATGTCTATCCCAGCATCATAATTTGCAAATGGGAAAAAGCATCAAATAAGACAATTCTGCTAAAGTATTAAAAGCAGAGTGGAAAGGTAAAACAGGTCCTACAGATACTATAGCTGAAAGAGACTCTTAAGGCCTCTTAATTTTAAGCTGAGATTTGATGTGGACAAGGACCAATTCTTTCACACTTTTGCACATCTAGAGACAAGGTACTTACTACCTTAGCAGTAATTAAAAGATAAATAGCAGAGCTGAAAAGAATGGCAGGGCAATATGGGGGATGACTTGGCATGAACATTAGTAGTGCCATGGGTCAGTCAGCAACTAGCGTGCCAAGGAAAAGCGCATTACCATTTGGCATTGGAATTAGCCAACTTGGCAATAAGATAACAACTGTATAAAATTGTACTGTTTACAAAGAACAATCCCATTCATTGTTTCATCTACATTAATACCTATAATAGATTAATTTATCATAAAGCTTTAGGTAGCAGAACTCATCGCATGCCTCGTGCTGCCTCTGCTGTATTTTAAAACCTTCCCACTACCACTAACTTCATATTCTTTTCTCCATTTCCCCTTAAAAAAAGATAATGTTTCCAATAACATAACGTAAAAGGATCAGCTCCAGAGTAATAGGAAGTAAGAGAATAAATCAACAGGCTTTTATAGTTTTCTGGCCTCAACTATGTACTCCTTAATATCAACATCTATTCCCAGAGACACTTTGGCAACATTAGGTTTTGAAATTTATACCAAAGCAAAACCATATCAAAAATAAAACTGTACAACAGTTGATTCTGTGACATCCAAACAACTTAATATTTGCTACAACAAATTGGGCTATTTCAGACCATAGCACTGCTTCCAAGAGACCAAAATCCTCAAGAAAAACTAGAAACTGTAACAAATCTGCTTAAAGAAAAAATAACCACTTTGCCCAGTACTAAATTTCCTAGCATACATGAAACAGTAATTTCCAAACTAATTATATGGCACTAGCGATTATAATAAAATTGGTCTTCGAAACCACCTTGAAGGTACAACAGCACAGCAGCAGGAACTAGGTTCAGCTTCAGGCCCTCTCTCCTGTCAGAGGACTTCACTCACATTGTACAAATTCCCTACATAATTAAAACACAGCATTAAATCCCTACTCTTTACCATAATAGATAAATCTTAAATACATAAACCAGAATAGACCCCTCATGACGCAATGAAAAGACGGTATACAACAGAACAATCACTTTCTATTGAAGGCTGTTAAATACAGAATAATTTTTTTCTTTTTTAAGAGACAGGGTCGTCCAGGTTAGAGTGCAATGGCGTGATCATAGCTCACTCACTATAACACTGAACTCCTGGGCTCAAGCAATCCTCCTGCCTCAGCTTCCCAAGTAGTTAACACTAGAGGCACAAACCACCATGCCTCACTAATATTTTTTATTTTTTTATTTTTTGGAGAGACAGGGTCTCACTTTGTTGCCCAGGTTGGTCTCTAACTCCTGGCCTTAAGTCTAAAATCATCCTACCTCAGCCTCCCCAAAGTGCTGGGATTACAGGTGTGAACCACTGTATCCAGTCTAGAATACAATTTTTACAAAAGCCTTGGTGGTTTAGGCATATCCCAAAATAATACACACAGCCTAGTTCTCAATCTCTTAAAAACAGGATTGTACCTGTAAACAACATTTTGTAGTCATATTTTTTGAAGTCTTTTCAAGTCACTCCTCAGACCAATCCACTCCACGATGAATACGGTGACATGGACCCATCCAAGGTATGGAGGGAGTATCCAAAAGCCAAAAGTCCACTTCAAGGATGTTTAAATATTTCGTAGGTAGGTGTCTGGCACTGACACTCTAATTTTATTCAAATGATAAATCTCAAAGCTGAACATACTTTGTTCATTTAACAAAGGCATTTAATTTGATGTTTCTTGTTTTAAGGAGACTGGTTCTTAAAATCCAGTGCTGAGAAAAAGCAACAACTGAGACACTTTGTAACTGAGGTGCTTTTAGAGAATATGAATAAGGTGTACTACAAGCTGAGAAAAGTCATGCCACAGTCTAATAAATACTCTGGTGACCTTGCTGTGGAGAGTTAAGTCTGCAATGACTGCCTCTATAAAAATTTTCCTTCACCCCAAGAATGAAGTCTCCACGTAGAAATAACAGAAAATTAAAAGTCTGCAACAAAAGCCTAGAGAAATCAGCACACCGCCCATGAATACACAGAAGATACAAAGCATTTTCATGACATTTTCTGTCTAACAATAGTATTAGCAGAGGGAAAGGCACTGCCAATTATTTCTCTATCATGTAGAGAAATAACACACAGCTATTTTTAAAGGATGTTTACATAAGACTGTCAGAAGAGGAAACTCTGGCCACTGTAAATTTTTCAGGTTAAGTTGAAGTTCAACTCTTTATCCAAAGAAACCACGTTTAAAAAAAAAAAAACTATTAAAACAAAGATGTTGGCCGGGCGCAGTGGCTCAAGCCTATAATTCCAGCACTTTGGGAGGCCAAGGTGAGTGGATCACCTGAGGTCAGGAGTTCGAGACCAGCCTGGCCAACATGGCAAAACCCCGTCTCTACTAAAAGTACAAAAAGCTACTTGGAAGGCTGAGGCAAGAGAATTGCTTGAACCCGGGAGGCGGAGGTTGCAGTGAGCCAAGACCATGCCACTGCACTGCAGCCTGGGAGACAGAGTGAGACTCTGCCAAAAAAAAAAAAAAAAAAAGCAAAAACAAAACAAACAACAACAACAAAGACGTTGGGCTAGGCACAGTGGCTCACATCTGCAATCCCAGCACTTTGGGAGGCCATGGCAGGCACCATAGTGAAACTCTGTCTCTATTTATTTTTAAATAAAATAAATTTAATTTTAAAAAGCAAAGATGTTCTCCCCAAAATAAACAAACTGCTAGAAACAAGAAAACAACATAAAAATTAATTAGCAAAGGGAATAAAAAGTAGAAAACTGAGCCCCATGGGATCAGAGTTAGAAAATTCAAAAATGAACTTATTCTTGTGATTAAAATAGGGGCTTTATTTATGATGCGGAAGCTCTAGCCAGAGTGCACAACTGCTTATATATGTTGGAACAAATGAAACTATGAAGAAAGAAAGGAAATATCAACCAAGCAGTTCAATCAATCAAATCAACCCTAATGATCAACAGCAGGATAAAAATTCCAGGGCAATTTCTATGTAAACTTTATGTGATAAAAATCTTTCTAACAAGGCCTTTTCCCTTAGATACCATTCATCTTCACATGATTCTAACCTAAGAGATTAGAAAAAACAAAACAAAACAATTACTAAATTTCCTTTGGGGATAGGAAGAGTAAATAAAAGGAGAGGCAGAGAAAACAAAATGGACAGATGTCACATAGGCTGGCTTCCGGAGATGTTTACTTGTTTATCACTTTTAGAAATGAAAAGGAAAACATAGGGTGGCAGAGGACAAGAGATGACAGAAAGACTCCAGAGTTCTTTTCAATCACAGGAAGACATCATGCTACTGAAATTAACAGATATCAATTCTGAAGAATCATAACATCCCCTTCTTTAAAAAGAAAAAAATCAAATTTTGTCCTTAGAGGCCTAATGAAAAGAATATGGGCTTTGAAGTCATACAAAGGTTTATATCACAAGTTCAACCTACTTAATATCTATAAAATGGAAATAGCTGCTACTTAGGGTTGTGACAATTGAATAGCACAGGTTACACAGTTGTTGTTTTTTAAATGCATGCCACTTAGTGGGTGCTCAATAAATTACAGTTTCTTTGAACTTCGAATTATTAGCAGTGGAAATAGGAAAGAATATATTATTCTGCTCCACTATGCTCTTTTACCACTCACATGTGCCCTATCACGATACTTATCACAATGCCCTATAATTAAAAGTCTGAACCCCTTACTTCACTAAGAGCTCTTAGAAAAACTAGACATTGGCCAGGCGCAGTGGCTCACGCCTGTAATCCCAGCACTCTGGGAGGCCGAGGCGGGCGGATCATGAGGTCAGGAGTTCGAGACCAGCCTGGCCAACATGGTGAAACCCCATCTCTACCAAAGATACAAAAAATTAACTGGACATGGTGGCACATGCCTGTAATCCCAGCTACTTGGGAGGCTGAGGCAAGAGAATCGCTTGAACCCAGGAGGCGGAGGTTGCAATAAGCCAAGATCACGCCATTGCACTCCAGCCTGGGAGACAGGGTGAGACTCTGTCTCAAAAAAAAAAACAAACAAACAAACAAAAAAAACTAGACATTATTGGAATCATTTACATTTCCCATGTGCACTAGGTTCAGCACAATGCAAATGCTCAGCAAAGGTTTGCCACTGACTTTGTAAGAATTATTCAAGCAGAATTGTTAGGATTTGAGAACTGACTAATTCATGTTAAACCTAAGTAGTGCTTTTGTGTCTTCCTATGCTTGCCATTGGTCAGATATAAATTCCTGGAGAGAAGATATATAGAAAAGCCTTACAAGTAGTAAAACAGAATGGAGGGCTTACTGAAAACATGGTGACAACAAGCAGCAAAAACAAATGACTCAATGTCCCACATGTGTATTTAGGTATGGGTGGGAAATTTACTCTGTTCCTAACCCTTTTCCAAATAATTCTGGTTTCTTTAGAGCATCAATATGCAGCAATTGGCAAAAACTGGACAGGAGACAAATCTGAGATCTTAAGTTCAATTTATGTAAGCATATTCCTTGAGAACTGTTTACAGTTTGCAAGCACCACTCACAGTGGGCATAAGAATCACCTGGGAGTTTACTAAAATGAAGACCCTAGAATATATCCCCCAAAAGGTCAGTAGTTCTGAAGTGGGGCTCCAGAAACTATATTTTTAATAAGCACCTCAAATGCTTCTTAATGCAGGTCCAGCTACCACACTTGAAGAGCCACAATATACCATTTAATTCCTACAAAAAGCCTGTGACATACTCAGAACACTCATTTTAACAAATGGGAAAATTTATGGTGTTCAAAAAGATTTGATAATTTGCTCAAAGTAATCCCTTCAACAACTCATATCCACAGGATTCAGACCTGTCCATTTACTGAAAAACTCGTGTCCTACTACATTACTTTGCTAAGGACCATGTCATAAATATAAGAGATGGGTATTTAGGCCCTGAAACCAACTTTTTGTGTTCAGCAAAACCTAAATATCTTACAAAAGGTGCTGAGGCCAATATCTATTAGCCACCCCAATTTTTTCTTTGAAATATCCATACTTCTTCTGAGCCAATTTTAATTGACTCAATTTTTTATCTTCTTGGTTTTACCTCAAAACCAAATTTTACTTTAAACCAAACAATAAACCTAAAATCAGAAACATGCTAATTTTCAACAGTCTGAACTTAAATATTATTTTACTTGTAAGCCATAAACTGGAATCAAGTGTATTTTCCTTTTCTCTAACTTCACTGAACTGGAATAAAATCAAACCAAACCCAAAGTGAATAAATATTTCACTTGGTCTTAACTCCTCACTTGAAATAATTTCAAGACGTAATTTAGAAACAGGTTTATTTTCCATACACGTCTAAAAGGCTTACAGCATGTGCATAAAAATCTTTGGCTTTTAGGAATTTACATTAGAATTTTTAACTCTTAAACATGCTTATCCGTTTGATTTACAAGCTGCCCAATTTGGAGGGCAAGGGTAGACACTATATTTAAATTTTTCTTAAGAAGGAAGGTTACCAGATTATCAAAGAATTAGTACGCTATACATGGATGAAAAGAGAAAATGGTAAGTACTTAAAGAAGTAAATAATTACTTTTAAAAATACAATTACTCACTCACTGATCCAGTCAGTGGTCACATTCTAGAAACATCAACCTTGAGCAGCCAGAAGAAAGCCAGAAAATAGATCTCAAAAAGCTGGTATATTTTACTGTAATCTTTAGTGACAGTAATACCAGATCAGTGCTCTAAATATATTTTTTAAATCAATTAGGTCTGTTCTTGGCCTACTAGACATCCCTTTGGTCCTCAATATTGCATTCTGACAACCCAAATGCCCCCAATATAACAGCTTATCCAACCCTGCCCTCACCTGAAATATGCAGATATCTGCACTCCTTAATCCAAACTGCTTTTTCCATAGCACAGCATACAAATTTACACACATTTTTAATCACTTTAAAGTGGAGGTTATTAAATCAAAAATTGCTGTTGAATTAAAACAGTAGGGAGGGGAGGAGAGAGGACAGGATTTGCTTTCTCCCAGAAGACTACTGCTTACTCTAAGTCAGTCCTACATACTTTATCAATTACGATTTAACAACTAATATCCAATCCATGAGGGCAACACTTACAGTTATCACACACTGGGGGCGTCCCATTTTATGACTATGCAGATAGCAGTCTGAAAAATATTTGTTCATTTATAAGTGACAAATTTCTACAGGCTTCTACTATACTTTGGAAACTAAAGTCTAAAAGTCACCAAAATAAATACCTCTACTTCCTCCTCAGAGATGACCTCGGACCCTGCAATCACCCTCTTAAAAGAGTGAAGTCAATTAAACAGATTGAGAAGATAATGCAGTTAAAATTCATATATTTGACAGTTTTCCCTAGGACCAATCATGATCACCAAACCATCATCACTCATCATCACAAATAAATTTGTGAAGCACTTTTCAGTTTAAAAGCACAGTTAGACCCATTATCTCATTTGATCCAAGCAACAGTCCTACAAAGGAGAAGAACCAGTACTAAATCAGGGAGAAGGGAACTGAGACTCAAAAAATAAGTAAAATTGCTCATGGTTATATACAGGTGACCCCTGAACAATATGGGTTTGAACTGCGCAGGTCCACTTATACACAGATTAAAAGTACAGTATTCACAGGGTGTAAAACCCACATATACAGAGGGCCAACTTTGTACATACGGTGGTTCCATAGGGCCAACTTTCCACATACGGTGGTTCCATAGGGCCAACTGCAGGACTTGAATATGCAAAGATTTTGATGTGCCCAGTGGTCCTGGAACCAATGCCCCATGTATAACAGCAATGACTGTATAGTATTAAAAACTAGAGTATAACACTACAGTTTAGACTGTGTAGTATTAAAAACTATACTATAGTCTTATAGTACTCATCCAAATTGCCTCATCCAATTCCTAAGTTTAGTATACTTTCCACTACTTATAAAAGTGAAAGTGAATTGAATAATTTACATTCTAAAATAAATCCATAAAAATAACTCGGTCCAATATAACCACACATTTTGAGTAAGAGTCTTTACATCTTCTAATATAAACTGCAAAAATACCTTTAAATATAAAACTGTGTCATTTTGCTGATATACAAAGCTACCTGAGAGACAAATCATCTAAAACAAGTAAAAAGAGAGCCAGAAATTCCCGAGGCAAATCACATCAGTGAACAGATAGCAAACATTTAAACACTTCAACAGATTTATCACAATACTAAGTAATAATACATAGCCTAACAACAGGTGCTACTTTTGTAGGAATAGAAGGAACATTTCCTGATTTTCTTTTTGGACTGCTTTCTTCTAAATATGAAACATTTTGGAAATTGAAAAAGGAAGCATGGTTTTTCTAATCAATAAACAAACAAAAAAAAGGAATGTAAAAACCAAATCTCTCTCATCACATAATAGTTTTAGGCATCTGTTGAATTAGCTAAAGTACAATATTTTACTTTTACTTTTCATACATTCAAAAAATATATTTTCTTAATAATAGTTTAATACATCAAAAAACACTCCAAATGTATATCAAGCTATTTAAATATTTTTGGTGAGCTGTTGTACCATGTTATGAAAAAAAAAATACTGAAACAGTTCATATAAAAATACCAAAGTAGCATTCTACTCCCCATTCCCAGTTCTAAATAGCTTCCAAAGATATCCAAAACCACTTACTGACCAGCATAAGGATTGCTAACCCAAAACACTTTATCAACACCTTTGCTCTCCTTCATCAGGAATCATTTGCATGTTATACTCTACCCCTATTCCCTTAAACCTGCATTATTTGTGTGTCAATGAAATCTATCTCAAACAATTTCTTTTTCAAACACACATCCTAGGTTACTCTGTCTTCCATTGTTCTTTCCTATCTTTTTTACCTGAGGAAACAATTTCTTTTCTACCATTTTCATTCCACTCAGAACCTAAAATACAATCTTAACCATAGCCGGTAAGCAAAAAGATAGCATTTCTGCTGTATACCAATATCAAAAGAAAGAAATGCCAGCAACCTATAAAGTACCTGAAAGGACACAGAAAGGCCTGCCAGACTCCCGCAAGTCTCTATGCCTGACCTCCCTCTGATTAAATCCCTGTATCAATCACACATAGAAGAAAATTTTTCAAAACTAATTCTTAACAGTGTTCTGGTGTTAACTACTATTCTTGCCATATTATTTTCTATTATGTGTCACTGTAAATATGTAGATATTTGAGCTAACTATGGCTTCACTAGGCTTTTGTAGGATAGCCTGGGAACCTATTCGCATTTACATATTTACTAAACTTACTATGAAAAAATACTTTCTAAGTTCCAAAATAGTTTATGAACTTTTAGAATGCAATCTGTTTATCAGCTAAAGCTTTTCTGTATAACAAAATAGGAGGAGGAGATATGCCTAAAATATTACAATTTTAACTGCTGCGAAGATAGAGTACCTCCAAACAACTTTATAAGAACCTCTTAAAATTAACTATGGAAAATAAAATAGCAGGTAATAACTATGAGTTTTGTCATTAATTCCATTTCTGCAAGGGACACCATACATTTTCAAATACTGATTAAATTCTAGTTTACAACTTCATTAGTAATGATGCTGTTTATAGTTAATATAATAAGGAACATGCCTAAGAGAAAAATATATAGGCATACCTCATTTTATTGCGCTTTGCAGAAATTATGTTTTTTTACAAATTGAAGGTTTATAGTAACCCCATGTTAACCAAGTCTATCGGTGTCACTTTTCCAACAGCATATGCTCACTTCATGTCTCTGTGTCACATTTTGGTAATTTTTGCAGTACTTCAAACTTTTCACTATTATTATACCCATTATGGTGATCTGTGATCAATGAAGGCAAACTTAATAGATTAATATTGTGTATGCCCTGACTGCTCCACCAATCAGTTGTTTCCTCATCTCCCTCCTTCTCCTCAGCCTCCTTATTCCAGACACAACGATATTGAAATTAGGCCAATTAATAAGCCTACAGTGGCCTCTAAATGTTCAAGTGAGAGAAGAGTCACCTGTCTCTCACTTTAAATCAAAAGCTAGAAGTAATTAAGCTTAGTGAGGAAAATATGTCAAAAGCCCAGATAGGCTGAAAGCTGTGCTTCTTGTGCCAAACAGCCAAGTTATGAATACAAAGGAAAAGTTCTTGAAGGAAATTAAAAGTGCTACTCCAGTAAACAGATGAATGACAAGAAAGTAAAACAGCCTTATTGCTGATACGGAGAAAGTCTGAGTGGTCTGGATAGAAGACCAAACCAACCACAACATTTCCTTAAGCCAAAGCCTAAACCAGAGCAAGGCCAGAACCCTCTTCAATTCTCTGAAGGCCGACAGAAGTGAGGAAGCTGCCAAGTTTGAAGCTAGCAGAGGAAAGATGCCCTCTCCATACCATAAAAGTACAAGGTAAAGCAGTAAGTGCTGATTTAGAAGCTGTAGCAAGTTATCCAGAAGATTTAGCTAAGACCACTGATGAAGATGACTACACTAAACAACTTCTAGATGCCATTAAGAATATTCATGATTCAGCGGGTGCGGTGGCTCATGCCTGTAATCCCAGCACTTTGGGAGGCCGAGGCGGGTGGATCACGAGATCAGGAGTTCAAGACCAGCCTAGCCAAGATGGAGAAACCCCGTCTCTACTAAAAATACAAAAAAAAAAAAAAAAAAAAAAATTAGCCGGGCATGGTGGCGGGCACCTGTAATCCCAGCTACTCAGGAGGCTGAGGCAGGAGAATCGCTTGAACTCGGAGGGCAGAGGTTGCAGTGAGCTGACATTGCGCCACGGCACTCCAGCCTGGGCGACAGAGTGAGACTCCATCTCCAAAAAAAAAAAGAATATTCATGATTCATTGGAACAGGAACAGGAGTTTGGAAGATGATACCAATCCTGGATGATTCTGAGGAGTTCTAAACTTCAGTAGAGGAAGTCAGTGCAGATGTGGTAGAAATAGAAAGAGAACCAGAATTAGAAACAGAGCCTGAAGATGTGACTGAACTGCTGCAATCTTGTGATCAAACTTGAACAGATGAGGAGTTGCTTCTTATGAATGAGCAAAGAAAGTGATTTCTTGAGATGGAATGTACTCCTGGTGAATATGCTGTGACTACTGCAGAAATGAGAACAAAGGATTTAGGATATAATCTCAGCTGATAAAGCAGCAGCAGGGTTTGAGAGGACTGACTCCAATTTTGAAAGTTCTACTATGGGTAAAATGCTATAATGCCTGGGGTGCTGGCTACTGTAGTCCCAGCTAATCAGGAGGCAGAAGTAAGATGATCACTTGAGTCTAAGAGTTTGAGTCCTGCCTGGACAACACAGTGAGACACCCATCTCTATTAAAAACTAAAAACAAATATAACGCTATCAAACAGCATCTCATGCAACAGAGAAATCCTTCGTGAAAGGAAGAGTCAATTAATCCAGCAAACTTCATGGTTGTCTCCTTTTAAACAATTGGCACAGCCACCCTAGCCTTCAGCAACCACCACCCTAATCAGTCAATAGCCATCAACACTGAGCAGCAAAAAGATGACTATTCGCTGAAGGCTCAGATTATTAGCATTTTTAAACAATAAAGGATGTTTTAACTAAGGCTGTTTAGACATAATGCTACTGCACTTTATAAACTACAGTATAGTGCAAACATAACTTTTATATGCACTAAGAAACCAAAAAAATTGTGTGATGTGCTTTACTGTGGTGGTCTGGAACCAAACCCACAATATTGTCAAGGTATGCATATATTAAATAACATTGTCCTAACTGATTACAGTTACTTATAATCAAATCCATATTGGTTTTTGTATTTGCCTTATCTTCCTCCCTCTAAAAAGTTGCTTAACACCTCCCAATCCTCTCCCCACAAAAGAGAGAGAGAGAGGAAAAGAAAGAAACGAAAGAAAAAAAGACCAGCCTTTAGAGAACCTGGCAATGCCATTCAAATAGGGCAAGTCCAAGTCCACCTCTTCAAGGAGGAAGAGTACTGTCAGATTAAGTGGGTCAATTCACAAAGCAGTCCACTTAGCATTTCTTTCTCCCCACAAAGCTCTACTAGAAGAGATGCTAACTGGCTCTATTAAATAAAAGCCACTGGAATAATCCTGCACTCACAGTGGGTCTACAACTGGGACTTGGTTCCTTTATCACTGCCTGAGAAATAAAATAAGACTAATCCTCTTATTGGTGGGTCATGGAAGAATGTCTTAGGACATCCGATGCCAAAGCAGAGTGTCTCCCACAGTGCTTACTCATTATTCGCAGTGTCAAAAGTAGATAAGGACATTAAAGTAGGAAACAATTTCCCTTGAAACAGAACTTTCATCCTTGGGAAATATGTACATGCCTAACTCTGCCCTTTTTTAAATGGTCTTTGTCATCTCCTACTGTTAACTACCTGACTTAATGATATACCAGGATAGGACTAGCCCAAGTCTGCTAGCTGTGACTGCTGGTGAATTTCTTTTTTATACCATACCTCTACAACCTGCAGAAGCATTGAACACATACTCATTAAAAAAAAAAAAAAATCAGTGGAAACTTTAAAAGGGTTTGATGTGAATATATGCAAATAATAAGACGAAGGTTCCACTGAAGACTTTCCTGAGCTGGGTCCCTCCAAGGTTATGTCCAACACTGCCCCTAAATTCCATGTACTTTCATGCATCCTAGATGAAATTGTAATAAAAGTTAACTACAAAATAAAAATTTGTAGAGTCATCCTTTTTTCTCACCAATTTCCATTATAAAAACTGAAACTAAATACCCATGTGAAGAGTCCCACAGAATATAAGGTTTTAATACTTAATATGGTAAACACAGTGCTAGCAATAACTTTATAGATCAATAATATCAACAGAAAGCCATCTGACCTATTACTCTTAAGGTGTTACTTAAATTTCATGATGCCCCTTAAATTTAATCAAGAAGAAAAATACCATTTCCCTTATCTTAAGACCCTCATACACACACCCTCATCACAAACCTTTGTCCTAGGTATCTCCAATATCCACTAAAGAGTAAAGCAAACACTAAGGGAGAAGAGAACAGTGTACCTGACAATCTAGGTACCATGAAAAGATGAAGAAATGGTCAATCTCAGAGGTCAAGAGCAGCCAATTTCATTAAGATCTCCATCAAAGCAGATGATGCAGCACCTTCCTGAAACAAATTGTGACCCACGTAGGCAATATGCCCCATTATTTACAAATGAGCTTGAAAAACTGAACTGATGAATCCAAATTTAAAACAGAATATATCAGTTTTATTCAACTTTTCAGGTAGGGTAAATGTTCCAAATATTCTAACCAACAACATAAATGGACTCCAAAAATTAAGCTGGCACTTAACAGTCTTAGGTTTTAATGGCTCACACCCATAATCCCAGCACTTTGGGAGGCCAAGTGAGAGGACTGCTGTTTGAGCCCAGGAGTTCAAGACCAGCCTGGGCAATATAGTGAGATACTGTCTCTACAAAAAAAATTTTTTTTTAATTAGCCAGGCATGGTGGCACACACCAGTGGTCCCAGCTACTTGGAAGGCTGAGGTGGGAGAACTGCTTGAGCCCAGGAGGTCAAGGCCGCAGTGAGCCATGTATGCTCTCCACTACTGGAGCCACTACTGCACTCCAGCCTGGGCAACACAGCAAGACCCTGTCTCAAAAAAAACAATTCCAGATTCATGGTATTTCTGGGAGAGTATAATAGACATTCTTTGACATTCTTTATGGTACCTGTCCAGTCTACACACATACAGCCTAGTTAACTACTAATTATCTATTTTTTCAGCTTACATTTTCATTGCTACATTAATAGTTAACATACGTACACATATCTCTCTTCTCTGAAAACCTCCTTCCCCTCCCACTGGGTAAAGTGCCTGAATATGTTCATCTAAGTATTTATCAAAACAACAACAAACTCCCTACCTCATGAGAAAAGCAGATACTATTTATACAAATAACTGCTGCATTAGATAATAACTGAAGTAAGAGGTACAAAAGAGAATGGTGGGGTACAATTAAGTCCATAATGGAGTATCTAGAATCCAATCAGGGTAGGTCCCTCCAAAAAAGTGGTATTTCAGCTGAAATTCTGAAATGTGTGAGAGGGTAGGGGGAGGAGGGAAGCAATGGAGTGGGAAGGGATAACATTAATGGCAGAAGGCATGTAAAAAGAAAGATCTTGAAGGAGTTTAACAAACTGAAAATAAGTGGACAGTCACAGAAGACTGCATATTGTATGATCCTGTTCACATGAAACGTTCAGAATAAGCAAATCTATAGAAAGAAGATAGACTCACTAATCTACCTGGTTATCTAAAGCAGGCAGTGTGTGTCAGGAGATGGGGAGTGACTGCTAATGGATAGTAAGATTCTTCTGGGGGCCAGGTGTGGTGGCTCATGTCTGTAATCCCAGTACTTTGGGAGACGGAGGCAGGCAGATCACTTGACACCAGTAGTTTGAGACCAGCCTGGCCATCTCTACTAAAAATACAAAAATTTAGCTGGGCATGGTGGTGGGTGCCTGTAACCCCAGCTACTTGGGAGGTTGAGGCATGAGAATCACTTGAACTCAGGAGGCGGAAGTTGCAATGAGCCTGGGTGACAGATATCTTCTGGAGGGCTGTTTTTTAGCCTACAACAGTTCTCAGTTTGTTCTTAGCAGAACAAAACATCAGAGATCTAATAAACTAGAAACAGCAAAGAACAGAAAAAAACACAGTGAAAAATTAATGGCAGGGAAGAAAGGAAATCATAATAGTGAATGCAGAGGGAATCACTTAAGAGATTGAAGTAATTCTGGAGAAGATAGCAAATATGAAGAACAAAGATGATCCAATATAAGGATAATTATTGTTCCATAAGTAGATGCCACACATGAATAGAAAATTTCGTTGAAACTTTCCTTGAAATTGAGAGCACTATATCTGCAGGACAAAAAGGTACAATGTATGCAAGAACTGACTCAGGATGATCAAAGTACTGTGGTTAAACTCAAGGATAAAAAAGAGTCTACCAGGCATCCAAACAGAAAAAAATTAGTCACCTAAAAGTTAGTCAACCTAAAAGGCAGGTTGGGGGACGCATGGGGCAGAGAGGCAAAGATGTTTGTAGAAAAACCAACACACTAAGTTATGAAAAAACAGGCCAAACTTCTACCACTGTTTGGCTTATGACCTTGAGGAAGTCAAGGAATGTCCTTTTTAGACCTTAGTTTCCCTATCTGTACACTGAAAGGACTGAATAAATATGAAATTTAAAGCCCTTTCAGCTCTGAAATTATGATGGACGGTAGCCAGATTAAGAGGATAAAATGTCAAATACTGGGTTTTATAGCTTACTTTTCTCCTTCCAGCTCTTATTAAATCATAAGTTGGGAAAGAAAATGTATTTCAGACATTCCTCCTACCCCCAAATATACCTATCATATTTCATCTCACAAATCAGCAAATATTAAAAAATAAACACTCAAGGCTAACGAGCGATACAATAAAACCAGGTGCTCTCAAACACGATTTTCTAAAAGTCTTAAAACTTTCCCCAAATATCAAGCAAGGGATGCTAGGAAAAAACAATCACTGAATAAAGGAGAAAGAGTTATTTGTTAGAGGCAATGAGAAGGTATCTGCTGGAGCAAGAGCAGTGAAACAAAGGATACGGGAGAGAACTGAGGTAGTTTATAATCTATAGTAGTTGTTCTCAACATATAAGCCAAAGAGAACCTGTAAGGATTTATTACCACAAGGGGGTCTGCTAATCCACACAAAAATAAACCACTGCTGGAAACAGAGAAATAAGCAATGCTATAACGCCAAATACACACACACACACACACACACACACACACAAACACACACTCTTTTTTTTTTTCTTTGAGATGGAGTCTCACTCTGTTGCCCAGGCTAGAGGGCAATCTCGGCTCACTGCAACCTCCACCTCCCAGGTTCAAGTGATTCTCGTGCCTCAGCCTCTCAAGTAGCTGGGATTACAGGCGCGCACCACCACATCTGGCTAATTTTTGTATTTTTAGTAGAGACGGGCCTTCACCATGTTAGTCACACTGGTCTTGAACTCCTGACCTCGAGTGATCCACCCACCTCGGCCTCCTAAAGTGCTAGGATTACAGGCGTGAGCCACCGAGCCCGACCCACGTTGGTTTTTAAATATGAAATCTTGAAGTATAATTTTCCTTAAAAGCAGCAGGACAAAAAATTAGCCAGGCGTGGTGTCATGCGCCTGTAATCCCAGCTACTCAGGAGGCTGAGACAGGAGAATCACTTGAACCCAGGAGGCGGAGGTTGCAGTGAGCTGAGATCGCACCATTGCAGTCCAGTCTGAGCCACAGGGCAAGACTCCCAAAAAAAAAAAAAAAAAAAAAAGCAGCAGGAGCGGCCAGGCACGGTGGCTCACGCCTGTGATCCCAGCACTTTGGGAGGCCAAGACAGGCAGACCACTTGAAGTCAGGAGTTCAAGACCAGTGTGGCCAACATGGTGAAGCCCTGTCTCTACTAAAAATACCAAAAAATTAGCCAGGTGTGGTGGTGCGTGCCTGCAATCCCAGCTACTCAGGAGGCTGAGGCAGGAGAATCACTTGAACCCAGGAGGCGGAGGTCGCAGTGAGCCAAGATCATGCCACAGCACTCCAGCCTGGGTGACTGAGCAAGACTCCGTCTCAGGAAAAAAAAAAAAAAAAAGCAGGAGCAACAAAAATGAAGCCCTGTTCTTTGACCCAGTACTTCCCTTTCTAGGAATATGGCAAAAGAAAGTAAAAAGAAACTGGAAGAAAATAATAGATTTACACAGATATTCATTAAGGCATTATTTACCATATCAATAAATTAGAGCCAATCCAGATGTCCAATAGCAGAGAATCATTAGGTAAACTATGATACACTCACAATGAACAGACTATTAAGCACTCATTAAAATTACATTTTCCAAGAATATTTAATGGTTTAGGAAAATATTCATGACATAAGATTACATGAAAAAGCAGAGTATATAGCTACAAATTGCTATATATTGTGATCCCAATTTTGAAAACAAATGCTACACAAACACACCATTTTTGGTAAACAGTTTTCTCTAGATAGTGAGAATACAGGCAAATTTTTATTTTCTTTTTTGTATCTCTCTGTAATTTCCAAATTATCTACACTGAGCATATAAAATGTTTTAAAGATAAATTTGCTTAAAGTTCTAAAAAGATATTCAATGATATTCTTTCCAAAGAAGTATTACTGTCACTGGGTTCTAAAAAAAAATCCAATATGCTTATAGAACACTTCAAACTAAAAAATCAGCAACTATTTCTTGAATAATTTATCCTTAGCTCTAAAATTGAGTATAATCAGCAAAGAGATGAATTGAGTGCCTCATTCATAGTCAATGTTTATTCTTCAATTAGGCATTGTTATATTCAGTACAGAAAAGAGTGACAAGAAAATAACTTGGCTAGAGCATGACTGACTGGGATGTGTGTTTAAAAGATTTCGTAAAAGGCTGTATGTTTATCTAGTCTTAACTTTTATTAATCACTATGTGACTGTCCATTTAAATAACAATTAATGAGGTATTATTACTACTTAATAGATAAAAGAAATGAAGAGGCCAGCCTGGAGCCTCATCATACCATAACTAGAACCTGCTGAGACAGATTTATCTCACGAGAAACTCGTCCTTTACCCAACAAACTATTTGAAACCTTCCAGACTATGCCACTAAGGCCATAGATCCCTCTAGCCTACAAGAGATTAAAAGGCCTAAATCTATCAACACCTCATATCCTTGTTTACGTAAGTCTCCACCAGAAATACTGTTAACTCTCATGCCCCTACTACTCTACACATCCGTCTCATCTGAATGAGCTCCTCAACTCTACCTCTTCTGTGATCAGCAAACTCCACTTTCTAGCCTTATGGAAAACATAACTCCCCCAAATATGCTACTTTAATAAATCCCACAGAGGCTGATGTTATTCAGTTCCTCCACACGTCTCAAAACCATGTCCTTGCAGGCCATGGTGGGGCAGAGGTTGGGAAGATGGCCTGGTGAGGCGGGGCAGAGAGAGGTTGGGGCAGCGACCAGGCGTGGTCTCCGCCAGTGGGCGGCCGCAGCTGCAAGGAACTCACTGCGGCCCTAGCCCCGCCACGGCTGCTCAGACGCAGGTTTGGCTTCTTCAGCAAAAATGTGGATTCAGAAAAGCACCCAGGAAGGCTGAACCTCAAAGATCAGACACAGGCACAAGTGGTGAAGCATACAAGAGAAGTGCTTTGATTCCTCCTGTGGAAGAAACGGCCTTTTATCCTTCTCTGTATCCTATAGGGACTCTCATAAAATCTTTATTTTTTACTGTTGGGTTTACAGGCTGTGCATTTGGATCAGCTACTATTTGGCAATATGAATCACTGAAATCCAGGGTCCAGAGTTATTTTGATGATATAAAAGCTGACGGTTGGGATAGCATAAGATCACAAAAAAGAGACTTCAGAAAGGAGATTAACAAGTGGTAGAATAACCTAAGCGATGGCCACCAGACTATGACAGGTTATCACAGCTGCAAATGAATGTCTTTGTATTCTGTTTATAGAGAGTACCTTCTCTGCAGCGGACAATGATCAGATATTTCGCATCTAATCCAGCCTCAAAAGCCCTTTCTTTTCCAATGTTGCTGTCAACATTCAGTCATTTCTCCTTATTTCACATGGCAGCAAATATCTTATGTTTTGTGGAGCTTCGCCTCCAGCACAGTGAACATTCTGGATCAAGAGCAGTGTTATTATCTGCAGGTGTTATTTCCAATTGTGTCAGTTATGTGTGTAAAGTTGCCACAGGAAGATAGGGACCATCACTTGGTGCATCTGGCACCATCATGATGGTCTTTGCAGCTGTCTGCACTAAGATCCCAGAAAGGAGGCTTGCCATTATTTCCCTTCAGATGTTCACATTCATAGCAGAGAATGCCCTAAAAGCCATTATGGCCATGGATACAGCAGAAATGTTCATGGGATGGAAATTTTTTTATCATGCAGTGCATCCTGGGGGAGCTCTCTTTGGAATATGGTATGTTACTTATGGTCATTAACTGTTTTGGAAGAACAGGGAGCTTCTAGTGAAAATCTGGCACGAAATGAGGACAATGGCCCCCAAAAAAGGAGGTGGCTCTAAGTAAAACTGGGATTGGACAGTACTGGTGTATCTGGTCCATGATGCCTGAGAGCCACAGGAACACATGGGCCCTAGAGTGACCACGGCTATGCTCTGGCTTGAAAGACACCAGCATCTGGCCTCCCAGTGTTTTCAGCTGTGTCCCCCAGTCTGTCTTTTAAAAGGTGAATTATGACAAAGTTGTGAAATAAAGGTTTATATCTAGTTGGAAAAAAAAAATCACATCCTCCTTGTTCCCTATTGCTATTTCAGAACCATTATATTTCCTCAGTCATCCAAAAAACTCTGCTCACTTGAGGTCCTCCTATGCTAGTTCCTTCCCTATCAGCTTCTAAACGTTGGGGTTCTTCTAGGCTTGGTCCTAGACTCCCTTTCTCTTCTATCTTCTGTCTCCATACTCTCCCCAGATTATCTCATGCATTCCCAGATCTTTAAATACATGGTATTTATCCAAATTATTACCATTTGAGAGCTGTTGGTTCTCAAATGTATTTCTGTAGACCAGACTACTCTTTCAACCTTTAGAGACTCCTATATTCAACTCCCCACTTTGGAGTTACACTTGTGTCTCATTCCCCTGATTAAAACTCTTTAAAGCCTTCAGCATCTTTTACAAAACCCTGTAAGGTCTAGTTTCATTCTCATATCATGCCATTATTCCCTTGCTCACAATCCTTCAGTCACACTAGGCTTCTTTCAATTTATTGAATACACAAAGCATTTTGCCACCTCAGGACTTTTTCACATGATGTTCCCTTTCCTTACAATATTCTTTTACCACCCCCATCCCTAATCCCTTCCTTTTTATCCTTTATGTCTCAGCTTAAACCTCACTTCTTCAGAGATGCCTTCTCTAGGACAATCCAACCTAAAATAGTTTTCACCTGTTACTATATTCACAGTAACCAGTTCTTTTCCTTCAAAGCACTTAATCACGATTTTTAAATAAGTAAACACACAATAATGTCCTGAGCATATTAGTCAAGCTATATCTTCTGTATGAATCAAAAACCAGTGAACAAATGTACTTACACAACCACATAGCTAACAAATGGAAAACCAAGATCTGCCCAATCTAAATCCAGTATTCAATACACTATAAAAACTACTCCTAACAAACTCTGTTCAATACACTATAACTGTTCCCAACAAACTCATCTATTATTATCTCAAACATAATGTAACTAGACCTAACAAGTCTTACTGTAAAAGAGTATGTTAAAATTCCAAGATATCATACAATGTAAAAATTACATGGACCGAAGTGCTAAGTATTTAATGGTAGGTCTAGAATTTCAAAAAAGGTATAAAATAATTTTTATATCAACACTTCTTGAAATATTTCTAAAACACATTCTTAGCTGAGTAAGAGGCAAACTAATTTAGCAGATAGCATTTCAAATTTTCATTAATAAAATAGTTGTGTGGAATGAAACGTAGATAAAAATCTCTAGAAAAAGCAATAATTACATTCCTAAATTAGCCCGCCAAAACCCCTTTAATACTGGTTAATAAGCTTTAGTACTAATAATACAAACTTGAGTCTGGGTCCAGGAAGCAGGGCCCTGGAAAGGCCCATGAAAGGCGACTGAGGATAAGAAACGAGGGTAAGAACTCATTCTCAAGTCCTTGGGTAGTCAGGACTCTGCTACTTCCTAAGCCTTTTTTTCCCATGGCCCACCTCACGTATTCAACAAGGAAGTAGAGGGACAGAGGGTGAAGTAGGAGAAGGAGAAAACACTTAACAACAAGCACAGTGTTAGGCATGTGACAAACCAATTTTACTTACTCCCACCAATCCCACAATGCAGTTATCATCATCCTCTGTTTCACAGGGAATATTTAAATCTAAGCCTATACTCTTTCCACTACTTCTTAAGCAACCGGCCCTAAGTAAGTATATAATTAGCTGTTTAATGCACTGTCCATGAGGAGATAAGACATATCTGCATTTTTTGCTAGTTTTTTATAAACAGTAAGAGCTCAAATATTTGTGGATAAATGACTGAAATCAGTAAATAAAAGAATGAGCAAAATAACTCAAGTTCTGTGACTTTTCCTAATCATTCCAGACTACAATGATTACTCCTCCCTCTGGATTAACACTTAATGTCTCTACTTATGTTGTCCTAGTCACTACATGAGCTATTGAACACCTGAAAGTGGCAAAGTTTGAATCGAACGTTCTGAAATGCATAACAGATTTTAAGGCCTTAATTTTTTTTGAAGGATGTAAAATATCTCAATAATGATTTTTATAAGGACTACATATTGAAATGTTAAGATTTTTATATATTGGGGTAAATAAAATATATTATTAAAATTAACTTCAGCCTGCACGTGGTGGCTCATGCCCGTAACCCCAACACTTTGGGAGGCCGAGGCAGGCGGATCACAAGGTTAGGAGTTCAATATCAGCCTGGCCGATATGGTGAAACCCCATCTCTACTAAAAATACAAAAATTAGCCAAGGGTAGTAGCAGGCACCTGTAGTCCCAGCTACTCAGGAGGCCAAGGCAGGAGAATCGCTTGAACCCAGGAGGCGGAGGTTGCAGTGAGCCGAGATTGTGCCACCGCACTCCAGCCTGGGCAACAGAGTGAGACTCTGTCTCGAAAAAAAAAAAAAAATTAATTTCATCCATTTCTTTTAAGTTTTTAAAAAGTGGCTCTTAGAAGGCGGGAGCAGTGGCATGTTCCTGTAGTCCCAGCTACTCAGAAGACTGAGGCAGGAGGATCACTGGCGCCCAAGAGTTCAAGTCCAGCCTGGGCAAAATAGTGAAACCCCTTCTCTAAAAAATAAAAATGTGGCTATTAGAAAAATTTAATTATATACGTGGCTTGCAATATACTTTCTGAACAGCACTGATCTACACCATCCATTTGGCAGCATATATATTCTACTTTATAACATCTCATGTTAGTTAAATATTCCAATATGTACATTTCCCTAGAACATAGGGTCCCTTATCCTTGTAATAATTGAATGTACTTTTTAAACCAGCTTCATTAAGTTTTAATTCACATAACAAATAATTCACCCACCTAAAGTGCACACTGAACGATTTTTAGTACTTTCACAGGCTTGTGCAACCATCACCCCAATCAATTTCATTACCCCAAAAAGAAACACTGTACCTCTTAGGTGTCATCCCCCAATCCTTCCATTCCAGCCCTAAGGAAACAGTAACCTACTTTCTGTCTACAGATTTGCCTATTCTGGACATTTATATAGGTGGAATCATATGATACTTGGTCTTTTGTGCTTGGCTTCTTTTACTTAGAATGATTTCCAGGTTCATCCATGTTGTAGTATGCTTTGGTCCATTTCTTTTGGTTCCTCAGTAATAATCCATTTATGGAAATCCCGTATTTGATTTCTCCATTCATCAACTGATAGATGTTTGGGTTGTTTTTCTACTTTTAGCTATTATGAATAATGCTATGAACATGTGTATATATGAACATATGGTTATATATAACTAGGCATAGAATTGCTAGGTTATATGGTAACTCTATGTGTGTATTTTAAGAACTACCAGATTGTTTTCCAAAGCAGCTATACCATTTTACATTCCCACAGCAGTGTACGAGGGTTCCAATTTCTCCATATCCTAACAAACATTGGTTATAATCTGACTTTTTTATTCTAGCCATCCTAATGAGTCTGAAGTGGTATCTCGTGGTTTTGATTTTTATTTCCATAACGGCTAATGATGTTGAGCATCTTTTCGTGCATTGATATGGTTTTGCTCTGTGTCCCCACCCAAATCTCATCTCAAATTGTAATCCTCATGTATTGGAGGAGGGGCCTGGTGGGAGTTGACTGAATCATGGGGACAGACTTCCCCCTTGCTGTTCTTGTGATAGTGAGTTCTCATGAGATCTAGTTGTTTGAAAGTGTGTGGCACTTCCCCCTTTGCTTGCTCGCTCGCTCTCTCTCTCTCTCTCCTGCTCCACCACGGTAAGATGTGCTTTCTTCCCCTTTCACTTTCCACCATGATTTAAGTTTCCTGAGGCCTCCCACCCATGCTTCCTATACAGCCTTTGGAACTGTGAGTCAATTAAACCTCTTTTCTTCATAAATTACCCAGTCTCAGGTAGTTCTTTATAGCAGTATAAGAATAGACTAATACATGCACTTATCAACCATTATGTACATCTTCCTTGTAGAAGTAGATATACATAGGTTCTGTCTATTCAGAACCTGTGCCAAATTTTTAATTGGACTTTATTTTATTATTGAACTGTAAGAGTTCTTCTTGTATTCTGGATACAAGTCCTTTATCAGATATAATTTGCAAGTATTTTCCCTTTCTGTTATCTCTTTCTTGATGGTGTTTTGAAGCACAAATGGTTTTATTTTTGATAATGTTCAAGGTATCCATTTTTTCTTTTGTTGCTTGTGTACTTGGTACCACATCTAAGAGGCCACTGCCTACCCAAGGTCAGAAAAACTTACTCCTATGTTTTCTCCTAGGAGTTTTAGCTCCTACTTGTTTTAGCTCTAGCACTTAGGTCTTTAATCCATTTTGACATAATTTTTGTAGATGGTATGAGGTAGGAGTTAAACTTCATTCATTTGCATGCAAATATCCAGCTGTCTGAGACCATTTGTGGGGGTAAAAAAATTATTTCACCATTTAATTATCTTGGTATCCTTGTCAAAACCAATTGACCATAAAGGTAGGGGCTTATTTTTAGACTAATGATCATACTCCATGAATCTATATCCAAGCGCCACACCGTCTGGATTGATGTAAATTTTTAAATTGAGAAATGTGATTCCTCTAACTTTATTCTTTATTTTTCAATTTTTGAGGGGCTATTCAGAGTCTGTTATGGGTTGAACTGGGTACCCCAAAAAAGATATGTTAAACTCCTAATCACAAAGTAACTCAGAATGTGACCTTATTTAGAAATACGGTCTTCACAAAGGTAATCAAATTAAAATGAGGGCCAGGAGAGGTGGAGGTAACTCATGCCTGTAATCCCAGCATTTTGGTGAGGCCAAGTAGGGCAGATCACTTGAGGTCAGGAGCTCATGACCACAACATGGCAAAACCTCACCTCTACTAAAAATACACAAAATTAGCTAGGCGTGGTGGCAGGCACCTGTAATCCCAGCTACTCGGGTGGCTGAGGTGGAAGAATTGCTTGAACCCAGGAGGCAGAGGTTGCAGTGAGCTGAGATCGTGCCACTGCACTCCAGCCTGGGCAAGAGAGTGAGACTCCATCTCAAAAAAAAAAAAATTAAAATTAAAATGAGGTCATTCCCATGGGCCCTAATCCAATATGACTGGTGTCCTTACAAAAAGAATTTTGGACACACAAACATACAGAGAGAGCAAATAATATGAAGACACACAGGTAGAGGAAATCTAAGTGACTTTAGTGATCTACAAGCCAAGAAATGTCAGAGATTGCTAGCAAACGCTAGAAGCAGCAAGCAGGGATAATTCCCTAGAGCAGTCAGAGCCAACACACCTTGATTTTGGACCTCCAGCTTCTAAACTGTGAGAAAAATTTCGGTTGTTTTAAGCCACCTAGTTTTGGTACTTTGTTACTGCAACCCTCGGAAACTAATACAGGATCCCTTGTATTTCCATATGAATTTTAGGATCAGTTTATCAATTTGTGCAAAGGGCAATTGGAACTTTGCCTTCTGCAAAAGGCAACTGGAATTTTGATAAACCATTGGATCTGTAGATCAACTAGGAGAGCACTATTATTTAAACAATATTAAGTCTTCCAATTCATGAACATAGGATGTCCATCCTTTTTTTTTAGGTATTCATTAATTTCTTTCAACAATGTTTTGTAATTTCCATATTATACGTTTTATACTTCTGTTAAATGTATTCATAAGTATTTTGTTCCTTTAGATGGCATTATAAATGGAACTGTTTCCTTAATTTCAGTTTCAGTTTGCTCATTTCTACTGTACAGAAACATAGTTGATTTTTATACACTGAGCCTACATAAAATGAGTTCAACTTTGCTGAACTCATTTATTAACTCTAATAGATTTTTAGCAAATTTCTTAGGATGTTTCTATAAATATCTGCAAATAGAGATAGCTATACTTCTTCCTTATCACTCTGATGCCTTTTACTTCTTTTCCTGCCTAATTGCTCTGGCTAGAAACTCTAGTACAATGTTAAAAAAAAAGTGGCAGCAGAGGACACCCTTATGTTGCTCCTAATATTAGGCAGCAAGCATCCAATATTTTGCCATTAACTATGTATTAGCTCCGGGTTTTTTCATAGATGTTATCAGATGGAGCAAGTTTCCTTCTATTCCTAGTTTATTAGTTTTATCATGAATAGAATGTACTTCTTAACATATCTATAGTCTACATAATGTATAGCTCACTGGTACTGTCTAATGTGCTAAATGACTAAAACTGGTATGAAGTACAACTTACCAAAGAAAGTCCTCGATTTTTTTATGTAACAGAAAAACATAAACACTACTTTATTATGATAATTCAGAAGATATCCTCATTAAGAATATTTATGTTGTTAAACTAATTCTGATCATCAGTTTTGTTGTTGCAATACCCCCAGAGTATCGCCAATTAAAGCATCTAAGAGAAGGGGGTACCATGACTAACTTAATTACTAAATGACTCAGAGACAAAAATTTAATTTAAAAAGCAAATCTGGCTGGGCAGTGGCTCATGCCTGTAATCCCAGCACTTTGGGAAGCCAAGGTGGGCAGATCACTTGAGGTCAGGAGTTCAAGACCAGCCGGCCAACATGGCAAAACCCCGTATCTACTAAAAATACAAAAATTAGGTGGGCATGGTGGCGGGCACCTGAAATCCCAGCTCATCAGGAGGCTGAGGCAGGAGAATTGCTTGAACCCGGGAGGCAGAAGTTGCGGTGAGCCAAGATCACGCCACTGCACTCCAGCCTGGGCGACAGAGTAAGACACCGACTCAAAAAAAAAAAAAAAAAAAAAAAGCAGATCTATGCCATCTAGCAGTTTTAGGAAAAAAGCTTGGATACACAGAGATCATAATAATATTATGCTACAATAAAAGTTTTAGAATCAATGTCAGACAAATTTACAAGTTCCCAAACATAGAAATAAAATTAATGTCAACACCTGTTAAAAAAACAAAACCTAACACTCAAAATTTGTTTTAACTGACAAAACCCAAAGTCTGTGATAACTCAGCAGAACAGCAGTTCCTATCACTGCATTAAACAATTATCATCTTGTTTCCTAACACAAAGAAAAATGCTGAATATACAGAAGTATAGAAATACTCCTTATTCACTAGCAATTACTTGAAACAAACAAAAAAATTGCTTTGCTATTTTACTCAAGGTATTGCCCTAAAGGACCCTTGTTTATCTTACTGGCCTTCCAGTTCTAACTTTAAAAACAGATATGCATTTCGCTATTATATTGTAAATGGTCCCTCTACCCACTCTAGAAGGAAGAATCAAATGGCAAGATAAAATAAAGCAATAATTTAAAAGTAATAGCTTATCCAATTATCCAAATTGCTTAACTTATTAAGCAATTAAGAAACATGAGCTTCTCCATCCAGAAATGGTGACAGACTGAAAAACTGAAGACACATTATCCTAAAGAACTTGTATTCTTATTGGAGAGATAACTCAAAATCTAAAATAAGAAACAATCCTAAATATATTAAGCAAGCCGGTAGTGTGTAATACGTCATATGCAAAGGAAGGAAATATGTTTTATAAAGTGAACTCCAGACTGGGTGACAGGGAGAGACCCTATTTCAAAAAAAGAAGTAAATAAAAAATAAAAATAAAGCACTACAGCTCTTTTTTTTTTTTTTTTTTACCATCTTACACATCAAACCTTTAGTCTTGAGGTATTTAATGGTATTTAGTGGTTTCAGAAAATACTGAGCATATAAGCATGCATTTAGAACTCCATTTTTTACATTTTATGCTCTTTATGATGGTTATTCTAGGTCAGTCATTAAACTCCCTTATGTAAATCTGCTTCTGCCAGATGACATCAATAACTACAGAAACAGTTCATAGGTTAACACTATTATATTTTCCTGTAATACACTATAGAGAATAAAATAAGAGGAACTGATGAATAAAAAATATATAAAACATCTAAAGAAGTCTTTATTACTAATAATCTTCCATAGTTATAACATATGCAAGATGCTGTACTAAACAATTTATATTAAATATTGTTCATTTAACCTAAAAATACATTTACATACAAGGAAACTGAGGCACAGTTCAGTAACTTGTCCAATGTCACAGCAAGTAAATAGCAAATTCGGAATTTATCCCAGAGCCCAGGCTCTTACTCAACATGTTACTTCCTCCTAAGCTATTTTTAAAGGCATAATATGAAGTCAAATTATTAATTACAACAATCTCAGGTTTCTTCTTCAATTTTAGTTATCATAATTCACCCTCAAAACTGTGCCACTGAGGCCAGGCATGGTGGTTCATGCCTGTAATCCCAGTGCTTTGGGAGGCCAAGGTGGGTGTGCTGCTTGAACCCAAGCGTTCAAGACCAACCTGGGCAACATGGTGAAACCCTGGTCCACATCTATGATACCAGCTACACGGGAGGCTGAGATGGCAGGACTGATTGAGCCTGGGAGGTTGAGGCTACAGTCAGCTGTGATCAAGCCACTGCACTCCAGCCAAGGCAAGAGTGAGACTCTGTCTCAAAAAAACAGTGCATCATTGAAAGAGGACATCAAAAAGAGATGGCAGTCTTTTTCTGAAAAATGGTACTAGAATAAGCGACCATCTACATGCAAATAAACACACATCAACTTACACAAAAATTAACTCAAAATGCACAAAAAATCACAAAAATTAAAAAATTAGCTCAAACTGCATCATAGACCTAAAGTAAAATGCAAAACTATAAAACTTCTAAAAGATAACAGGAAAAATCCAAGTAACCTTTGGTTTGATGAGGACTTTTTACATACAACACCAAAAGCACAGTCCATAAAAAAAAAAAAATGGAAAAGTGGGCTTCGTTAAAATTAAAAACTTCTGCTCTTTGAAAGAAAGACACTATGAAACAGGATGAAAAGACAAGCCATAGACTGGGAGAAAATATTTGCAATACACATATCTGATAAAGGGCTAGTATCCAAAATATACAAAGAACTCTTAAAACTCTTAAAACTCAATAATAAAACAAATGAATTAAAAAGTGTACAAAAAATCTGAACTGATACCTCACAAAAGAAGATATACAGGTAGCAAATAAGCTATGAAAAGATGCTCAACATCATATGTCATTAGGGAATTGTAAATTAAAACAATGCCATACCATTATACATCCACTGGAACAGAATGGCTAAAATCCCAAACACTGACAACACCAAAAGCTGGTGAAAATGTGAGGCAACAGGAACTCTCACTCACTGTTTGCAGAAATGTAAAATAGTACAGCCATTCTGGAAGACACATCAGCAGTTTCCTGCAAAGCTAAATGTAGTCTTACCACACAATCCCAGCAATCACACTCATAGATATTTACACAAGTGAGTTGAAAACTTATGTCTGTAAGATACAATGAATTTTTCTGAATTTCTCTTCAAAGGTTCAGGCTGTTAACTTCCTCGTTTTTTGTTCTCAAACTCAACTTTCTTGTTCTCCATGCCTCCTTGCCTCTAGTTACTGTAAAAAAAAAAAAAACCAATCTTCCTGTCAGCTCTTATCAATAGCTTACAACTGTTCCCTTGGTTAAACACTCTGCACCCATTCCACCCATTAGAAACCACACATCACCCTTCGAAACCACACATCCCATCACTGTAACTCACCTTCCCCTTTTCTTATTTGGAAAAAATATTCACAAGTAGCCAATCGGGTCAGCTTAGATTGTGTAGTCCGAACCCAGCCCATGCGGGAGTGACACAGAGGTAGGGACTATGCATTAGAGATAAAAACCCCTTCTCTCCTGTGCTCCCTGTGCTTTTGCCATTGCTCCATCTGCAAGATACACCCTTCTGCAGAAGTAAATTGCCTTGCTGAGAAAACTTTTGGCACTGAGCATTTATCTCCAACAAATCTGGGGGCTCATCCGGGATTCCCATTCTCCTCTGGGAAAGGGTCTTGGTCCTCTCCCGTGAAGAGGTGCGCCCCACTGCCTCGTTGCAGCAGCCTCAGGGATAAAGGAATTGAGGCCCACCCAGTGTGACAAATAAACCCAGACTCTCAGCAACATGGGAAAGAAACAGGCCGGCAGCTTGGGGAAAGGAGGCTCACATACCACAGCGACTAGGTAACTCTGTGCACAGACCAAAGTCAGAAGGTCGCAGAGGCGACAAAGTATTTCCTTGGTGGTTGGGATTCTGGAGGTTAAAAGTGTGTAAATGATCACAAGCACTACTGCTTGCAGTACTGCTTGTGTGAATGGTACTAAGCACTACTGCTGTGCAGAGTGAGTGGGTCCTATCGGCAGTTCCGTGGTCACCTCATACAGCTTAGGGCGGCCCTTTGGGGATCCTGTCAGGGGTTTATACTGACCCGCCATCAATGCTAAGAGGGACCTGAAATATTCCCGCGAGGGAAGTGGCCAGAGCAGATGCAGCGAAAAAAGGGTGCAAGAAACCTCCAGTAGGTGGAGCTAAAGGATAGGCAAGAAATCTCTAACACGAGGTATTGAGCCTTAACAAGCTCCCCAAGGAAGAATAGGCAAGAAATCACTGATACAAAGGATTGCGCCTTAACAAGCCCCCAGAGAAGAATAGGCAAGAAGTCTTTAGTACAAGGGATTCAGCCTAACTAGGACCCAACATGGGAAATACCCCAAGCAAGACAAGAAGTAAAAAGGATAAAAACAGCAACAAAGATAGTCCCCCTAATCTCTTGTTAAAAGACCTAGCCCCCTAGGTCTCATGTTAAAATATTGGAAAGATAATAAAAGGTTAGAAAAGCCAGTTCCCATGCCTAAAGACCATCACATGGGATCCCCTACACTGTCTTCCCCTGCTCAGTGACCCCAACCCTTTCCTCTCAGGCAGCTGTTGCCATCCTAGATCCTGCTTCATATCCTTCCCCTACTCATGTTACTCCTCCTCCTTACAATTCTGACTCTTGGGAATCAACACCCTATGAACCTATTCCCTCCCAGCCTAAGTATCCCTCCTTAAAGGGACTCCATGCACCTAAGTCGCCAGGCGGCTTTTGTAGGGTGGGCAGCATCAAGGATCTGCCACACCGTGTCACTGGCATCGTCCGGGCCCTGGTGTGCCTCCACAGTAGGCAGAGCCCACGCTCCTGCCCCCTAGCTGGTCCAGGGTTCAGGCACCATGTAAAGGGTGGCTCTGCAAAACATGAAGACCAGGCCACAGCCCAAACCCCGAACAGGCTACATTATGGGACATCTGCCTTACTTCTGCTGGGCCAAGTGGTGCAGGGATTTGGCTGCGGCTCCAAGCAGCTGGGCATCCCTGCAGCTAATTTTCCTGAGTAAGTGGTAGATAACCTTCCAGCTGATATATCCACCGGCATTTATTGTAGTTGGGCCAGTGCTGGAAGTAGAGATGTCCATAAGATGGTGGTGAGCACAGGATGGAACCCATACTACAAGAATACAAAGAAGCCCATGGAAACACATATCATGCATACCTTCAAAAAAGACTTCTATAAGGAAATCCTCAATGTGATCATTGTTGGCTACCCCAGACCAGAAAAGAACTTTGATTCTTTAGAGTCACTTATATTAAAATATACCACTGGAAAAGTATTACATGTGTATGAGTATGAGGCTACTCTGTTAAAACAAGAGGATGATTTAACCACTGATAATTTGCTTAACCCAGGAGGTTTCTTAACAAGAGTTCTAAATCTAAAAAGAAAGCACACATGTTTAGATTTAATTGATTACCATACAAAGGTCCGGCCAAACTTAGGAGAAACTCACTTCAGGACTGGGCGACAGTTGTTTATAGATGGCTCCTCCCAAGTGATTGAAGGAAAAAGACACAATGGGTATTCAGTAATTGATGGAGACGCTCTTAAAGAAATAGAGTCAAGAAAATAGCCCAATAATTGGTCTGCCCAAACTTGTGAATTGTTTGCACTCAGCCAAGCCTTAAAGTACTTGCAGAACCAGGAGGAACCATCTATACCAATTCTAAGTACACCTTCAGGGTGGCTCATACATTTGGAAAGATTTTAGGCTGAACGAGGTCTTATTAACAGTAAGGTCAAAACCTTGTTCACAAGGAGTTAATCACCCAAGTACTGAATAACCTTCAGTTGCCAGAGAAAATCGCTATTGTCTATGTCCCCAGACACCAAAAAAAGTCTGTCTTTTAAGAGTCAGGAAAATAACCTAACAGATCAGATAAGCCAAACAGGCTGCCGTTTCTTCTGAAATGCCTGTTCTCCACTTAACTCCTTACCTTCCTCCTCCTACTGTGATCTCTGTTTTCTCTTCCACTGAGAAAGAAAAGCTAGTAAGAACAGGCACTAAAGAAAGCTCAGAATAAAAATAGATATTGACAGACCAAGTCTTGTCCCACCTGCATCAAAGGACTCATTAAGGACCCCAGGCCATGTGTGATGCAGTCTTCAGGAACTTATACCCTAGCCAAAACGGGTTATAGATAGTTGCTTTATATGTAAATATATGAAAACTGATAAACAAACTATAAAAGAGATTATCCCTTGGGGAAAGGAGTCCAGGCTTAAGACCATTCCAAAGTACCCATATTAATCAGAGATGCCTCTAACGGGTTGTCTAAAATACTTATTAATGACAATAGATCACCTCACTCACTGGGTCAAATGCAACAGCCAATAATATAGTTAAGGCATTAATTAAAAATATAGTGCTCAAGTTCAGGCTAATAAAAAATATTGACTCAGACAATGGAACCCATTTCACAGCTCATATCATTAAAAAGCTATCCCAAGCCCTAAACATTAAATGAAAATATCATACTCCTTGGCACCCACCGTCATTAAGGAAGGTTAAAAAGACAAATCAGAGCTTAAAGAACCATCTAACCAAATTAGTTATAAAGACTCAGTTGCCATGGACCAAATGTCTTCCAATTGCCCTGTTGAAAATCCAAACTGCTCCTCAAAAAGATATAGGCCTTTCCCTTTATGAGATGGCTCTACAGATTGCCTTATTTACACTCCACTGCTGACATTCCCACATTTAAAACAAAAGACCAATTCCTCAAGAATTATATACTTGGTCTCTCCTTTACTTTCTCTTTTTCTTAAAACCAAAGGTCTCTTAGCACAGGCGCTAACCCTGGAGCTCTCAGTCCATTAATAACAGCCTGGGGATCACGTCCTCATCAAGGAGGAAAAACTTGAGCTGGCCTGGGAAGGACCTTACCTGCGGCTTCTAACCACTAAAACCGCAGTCCAGACAGCAAAAAAAGGATGGACCCATCACACCCGAGTCAAGAAAACACCACCACCTCCAGAGTCATGGGCCATTATCCAAAGAAAAAAACCTCTCAAACTAAAGCTACAAAAAGTTTAACTCTCTTTCATCTTTTCATCTATTCTATTACTTTCTTCTTTTCTCATTCTATTGATGACCACCTTGTTATCAATGTAACTAGGTCAGATTCACCCCAAATCATTACCTTTGATGCTTGTCTTGTGAGGACGAACAATGACAAAGACAAATCTCTACTTTAGAAAAATACCTCTGCCCCTCCAGAAAAGCCACTGACCCTGCATCTTGCTCATGGCAGGGGTACCAAGACACCCCAAATTGAGAGATATGTTCCCAATGGGCAGATATCATCTGGACTACCAGAGATCCGGGCTGGACCTCCCCAGATGGCTGTACCAACCTAAAATCTTACCTCCACTTTTACCAAAGGAACCACCCCCTCTAATTGTCCATCTCACCATTGTAACCCAGTAACTATTTCCATTAATACTCCTACCTCCACCAAGCCTACACCCCCTTCAGAGCACTTTTATGGCTTAAGAGTAAAGACCAATGGATACGACCCTATATGCTTCTTTAAAATGCGTTTTATTAACCTCCCTCCTCCTTCTCCATCTAAACCTTCTACCCTGCCCTACAACAATGCTGAAGTAAACATTGCAGAAGCAGATGATCTAAGGCAAACTCTAGCAATTAAAATAGGATATCAAGATACAAATGTCTGGTTGAAATGCATCAAAAATTCTGTCCGCACATTAAACAAAAGCAATTGTTATGCTTGTGTGCCTGGCCGGCCAGAGGCCCAGACTGTCCCCTTTCCACTCGAATGGTGCTCCAGTCAACCGGGCATGGGCTGCATGGTAACTCTCTTCCAGGATTCTACAGCTAGGGGCAATAAATCATGCCAAGCTCTCTCCCTGCTCTATCCCAAAGTCCAACACCCTGTGGGTCAGCCCCCAAGGGCCATCCAGCTTCCATCTCTCAATGTCAATTTCACCTTGTGTCTCTCACAGAATGGGAAAAACTTGGCGTTCCTGGGAAGCTTAATGGAACGCAGTGAGCTTAGGCCCTTCCAAGAGCTTACCCATCAGTCCGCCCTTTGCCATCCTTGAGCAGGTATATGGTGGTATTGTGGTGGACCCTTACTGGGCACTCCACCAAGTAACTGGAGCAGCACTTGCTCTCTTGTCCAGTTGGCTATCCCTTTCACCCTGGCATTTCATCAAGCAGAGAAAAAAAAAAAAAAAATCACAACACTGAAAAGTAAGAGAAGCCCCTTATGGGTCTTTTGACTCTTAAGTTTATTTAGACGCAATTGGAATCTCACAGGGAGTACCTGATAAATTCAAAGCCCGAGACCAAATAGCTGCAGGATTTGAATCATTGCCTCCATGGGTAAGTATCAACAAAAATGTAGATTGGATAGATTACATCTATTATAATCAGCAGCGGTTTATTAATTACACCAGAGATGCTGTCAAAGGAATAGCTGACCAATTAGGTCCTACTGGCCAGATGGCTTGGAAAAACAGAATGGCCCTAGACATGATATTAGCTGAAAAAGGTGGAGTTTGTATTATAATGAAAACTCAGTATTCATCCCAAACAATACTGCCCCCAATGAGAACATAGTGAAGGTCTTGCAAGGGATTACAGCTTTATCCAATGAATTAACTAGAATCAACAACTCTTTTTCAAGATGGCTAAAAAGGTGGTTCGATAAATGAAAAGAAATCGTGGCCTCAATTCTTACTTTGCTTGCAGTTGTAATAGTTGTACTCATTCTTATTGGGTGCTGTGTCATACCATGCATTGTAGGTTAGTGCAAACGCTTATAAAAACAGCACTTACTAAAATCTCCCTTAGCTCTCCTCCACCTTATGCAAGTAAGCTTTTCCTTTTAAAGGATCAAGTCAGACAGCAAAGCCCAGACATGTTAAAAAGGTTTAAAGAGAAAAGATTATAAAAATTAAAAGCAGGGAATTGTAAGATATAATGAATTTCTCTTCAAAGGTTCAGCCTGTTAACTTCCTTGTTCTTTGTTCTCAAACTCAACTTTCTTGTCCTCCATGCCTCCTTGCCTCTAGTTACTGTAAACAACCTTCCCATCAGCTCTAATCAATAACTCACAACTGTTCCCTTGGTTACCCACTCTGCACCCATTCCACCTTTTTGAAACCACACGTCCACCCTTCGAAACCACACATCCCACCACTGTAACTCACCTTCCCCTTCCCTCTTCCTTATTTAAAAAAAAAAAAATTCACAAGTAGCCAATCAAGTCAGCTTAAATTGTGCGGTTCAACCCCAGCCCACAGGGGAGTGACACTGAGGTAGGGACTACACATTAGAAATAAAAACCCCTTCTCTCCTTTGTTCCCTGTGCTCTCACCATTGCTCCATCCACGAGACACACCCTTCTGCAAAAATAAACTGCCTTGCTAAGAAAACTTTTGCCTGAGTGCTGGTTTCACTTTGCAGCACCAAGCATTTACTTCCAACATGTCTACACAAAAAAGTGAACACAAATGTTTACAGTAGTTTTACTCATATTTGCCCAAAAGTAGAGGCAACCAAGATGTCTTTCAATAGGTAAGCAGCTAAAAAAATTGTGGTATATCCATACAATGAGGTATTATTCAGGGACAAAAAGAAATTAGGTATCCAGCCAGAAAAAGACATAAAGGAATGTTAAATATATTGCTAAGTGAAAGAACCACGTCTAAAAAGGCTACATACTGTATGATTCCAACTATAGGACATTCTGAAAAAGACAAAACTATAGAGATAGTAAAAAGTTCAGTGGTGGCCAGGGGATGGGAGGAGGTGGATGGGAGGAGGGGATGGGAGGAGGGGGATGAGAAGGTGGCTAAATAGGTGGATGTTGGGATTCTGGAGGCAGTAAAACTATTCTGCATGACACTGTAATCGTGGATACATGACATTATGCATTTGTCAATACCCACAGAACTATACAATAAAAAGTGTGGGCCCTAATGGAAATTATAAAAGGTAAATTATATACTTCAGTTAATAATTTAGTATCAATATTAGTTCATCAATTGTAACAAATGTACCACAGCATTGCAAGATGTTAGTAACCGGGAAAAACGTACCACACCAATGCAAGATGTTAATAACAGGGGAAATGGGGAAATATGGGTGGGGGTAAGGGATTATATAGGCTCACTCTACTTTCTGTTCACTTATTATGTAAACCTAAAACTGCTTTAAAGAACAGTCTCTTTTCTTAAAAAGTAAGAAAGAAAAAGGCATGACAGCACAATGGTTCTAAGCCACTAGAGTATGTATCACTTGGAAAGTTTATTCATTATTAAAATTTTAATTTAATTTTATTTATTTATTTATTTTGAGACAGAGTCTCACTCTGTCTGCCCAGGCTGGAGTGCAGGGGTACAATCTTGGCTCACTGCAACCTCTGCCTCCTAGGTTCAAGCAACTCTTACGTCTCAGCCACCCGAGTAGCTAGGACTACAGGCATGCGCCACCATGCCCAGCTAATTTTTTTGTATATTTAGTAGAGACAGGGTTTCACCTTGTTGGCCAGGCCATTCTCGAACTCCTAACCTCAAGTGATCTGCCCGCCTTGGCCTCCCAAAGTGCTGGGATTATGGGTGTGAGCCACCGCTCCCAGCCTAAACTTTTAATTTTAGACTAGACCACCACATTACTTCTTTGCACTCCAGTTTCCTCAAATGTAAAATGAGAGAGCTAAATTTGACAGACAGGAACATGAATCAGAATACTAGAGTCACTTTCAGCTCAAAATTTATTTTCTTTTCTACATGAACCTAAGTTTGAACTAAAACAAATTCTAAAGCACAGACTCCTTTATTTATCTTAAACCTTTTCACGATAGGCAAACAGAATTTTCATTATTTTCAATGTAAGGTGATAACCAAACTGTCTTATAAGTAAATTAATGATAAATAATGTATTTCCTATCACAATTTTCTCTCCACAAGATCAAGAGCATTTAGTCTTTTGCAACTGTTTGAAGTATTCAAAAAGATCATCAAGAGTGTAAGTTAAGAATCTGAGATAACTATAAGGAATCAGATACTCTCAAGAAGGCAATCCAGATAGATAGGCTACCAATATCTCTCACTGGTAGCAACTTTCTCATATTCCCTAACATTCACGTAACCAAAGACCAACACACACTAAACCCAATGCCAGGAGAAGTCAATTTCCTTGTCTTAAAAGTAGTGTAAGTATCACACTAAATGTCAAAAGCCTCATCCTAGAAAACTAAGATTTATGATCTATCCTCAAGCAACTAGTACATAAAATAGCATCTGTGTGCTATAGAATATGGTACATAACAAATAAGTGTTTTCCAATTAATTTATTCAACAAATAGTTGTGTAACATTTACTATATGTCAAGCACTATGCTGAGCAATGGAACAGAATGATGAGCAAAACCAAGTTTAAACTCCATTAGGGAAGACAAACTAATATATGTCAAGTGGTAATAAACACAATATTTTAAAAACAAAGCAACATAACTGGTAGGGTATTTGTTGACTGGGAAAGGACACATGAAAGCCTTCTGGAATAATGATGAAGATGTTCTGTACTTAACTTGATCTGGGTGTTGTATTCACTGAGCAGTACACTTAGGCTTTATGCAATCTGCTGTATATGTTCTACCTCCAAGTGTTTTTTAAGCCTGTTAAAAGCAACACCTAGAATATCAATGCTGTCCAGCTCTAATGATGATTTCCTCTTGATTACCACAATTGTTAATACACTTCCAAATATATGAACTACGTATCTTCACAGTTCTTCACAGAACTATGTAAATACAATTACAATGTCTAGAACCATTAAAGCCAATCATTTAGTAAGCATCAACTGGCTACAGATAAGGTAAAAGAAAACCAAACTCTTACCTCAACTTATAGGAAAAGATAAAAACAGAATGATGCTAAAAAGGAGTCCTACAACTACTCATAATAAATATAGAATGTGATATAAGTGCCTTTTAAAAATAAACCTACCTTTAACCATTTAGTATTTCCTCATTTCCTCCTCTGTTCCAAAACTCCAGAGTTTCTCTTAGAGGGGAACAAAAGGAATGCAAGAACTGTGCATTCAAATTGTTCCAAGACTCATACAAAGTCTAGCATAGTCACTAACAGCATAAACTCTGGAGCCAGACAGCCTGGGTTAAATACTGGCTCTGCCACTTACTAACTGTATTACTTTAGCCAAGTTTATTTATTTCAGTTCCCTGTGCCTCAGGCTCCTCATCTGCTAAGCAGGGATAATAGAATCTTATCTCATTGGGTTGTTATGAAGACTAAATGAGTTAATTTATGTACTGTGCTTAGAACAGTAGTTGGCACATAAAAAATGCACTAGATAGGTGTTTATTACTGCTGCTACTGCTGCTACTAGGAGTCCTACCAGAATTGGCACCTAGGTACCACAAACAGGCAAATTAATCCAGTTAAGAAAAGGTATGGATCCTAACAGCTAATGTCATTGGTAACACTCCATTTCTGCTCCCATTTATACCCAGAATAACAGTACTTTTAGTATGACTCTGCCCTATGTTAATGCATCAACTTAGCACATTCCATCTAAATTGTCACTTATACTCGCACTATATAAAACAGATCATATGATGCCTAACCAATGACACAAAACATTCAATGAAAGTCAATCAAATTCCCAAGTACAGAAAAGGGAAAAAATCCCTATACATGTCAAGGGAAAAGTTAGTAGCTAAGGCAAATCTAGTTCCTTTTTAATGGGTTTAGCTAGACAGTCTCAATTTGATGAATGTCCAACCCTCCAAAATGAATCTGTCTCTTCACTTTATCTACATGACAATTCAAATCAACAATTTAATCAGTATCTGTACCTACTATGAATCTAGCATGTCCCTAGATACAATCAGAGAATGTAAAAATTGTATGAGACATAATCCTTGCTCTGACTGACTAGTTAGGAAGAGTCTAACACAAAAGCAATCCATTTATTCAGTCAACAGACACTTCTTGAGGGAATATTCAGTGAATGTGGCTCCAGGCCTGGCCTGGGTGGTTTTAAAATTTACAAAGGAAATACGGTCAAATGGATAAAAGCTGCACAATGTTAAATACAACAAAAGCTGTAGAGGGTATGAAGGAAGCAAGAAAAAGAAAAATCTGGAATGTCAGAAGACTTCCTGGGAAGGTAGCATCTGTGTTAGATGTTGAGAGACAGGTAAGTTGACGAGAAAGAGAAGAGAGAACATTTAAGGCAGAGGTAAAAGCATATACCAGAGACAAATCCACATGCCTTCTGAACAGAAGACAAACCCAGAAAGGTAGCCAAAGATCTTACACCATGATAAAGGACTTAAGCTTTATTCTGTAAGGAATGAGTAGTAAATAAAAGATTCATATGGGGGGATATATGATCAGACTTCTGAATGTTTACCTGGGGTAGGACAGAAGAATAGACAAGGCTGGAGACAGAAAATAAGTAACAGCCTAAGGGTAGGCAAACCTTTTCTGTAAAAGGCCCGACAGTAAACATTTCGGGCTTTGCAAGCCATACAGTCTCTGTCACAACTACAAAATTCTGCCTTCGTAGCATAAAAACAGCAATAGACAATTAATACATAAACTAATGAGCAAGGCAGCTGCTTTAATCCATTTTGTAGTGCTATGACAGAATACATGAGACTGGGTAATTTATAAAGAAAAGGTTTATTCACCTCACAGTTCTACAGGCTAGAAAATTTAAAGGGCATGGCCCTGGCTTCTGGTGAGGACTTTCATGCTGCATCACAAAATGACAAAGAAGCTCAAAGGGGAAGTGGTCAGATGTGAAGACAAAAAATCTGGCGGCATCCTGGCTTTATAACAATCCATTATCTCAGAATTAACCCATTCCCATGAGAACTAATCTAGTACCACCAGAGCAAGAACTCACTCACTGCTACAAAAAGGTACAAAGCCATTCATGAGGGATCCACCCCCCATGAAACAAAACATCTCCTACCAGGCCTCATCTCTTAACACTGCCACATTGATGATCGAAACAAGTTTTAATGCTGAAAAACAAACCATATGTAAACCACAGAAGTTGCATTCCAATAAAACTTGATTTACAAAGACAGACGGCTAGCCGTATTTGGCTTTATGGGCTATAGTTTGCAAACCTCTGGTCTAGGCAGAGTGATAAGGTCCTAAACTAAAGTGAAGGCTCTAGTAAATGAAGAGGAATAGGTTCCAAAGATATTTAGGGGGTAGACTTGAAGAATGACTACCGGTGGAGAACTAGGTGTAAGGAGGAAACAACTTTGGTTCCTGGGAAGGAAGCCAGGGGCGTCTATGGATAATGGTGCCATTTACCAAGATAGAGAGGAAGAAGAAGAATATAGAGGTTTCATTCTGTTCAGGGGAGGAGAGAAGGTGAGGAGAGAAAATGAGTTCAGTTTTAACATGTTCAGTTTAAAGTAGCTGTGGAACATGTAGGTGGTAATTCCTGCAGGTCTAGGATTCTGAAAAGATCTGGGTTAGAGGACTAGATCTGGTCAAAGCAGTAGAATTAATATCTAGTTTTTCATAAACCAGATCACTAGGGTAGAAGGAAGGTAGGCAGAGTATGAACAAAGGGCTGAGGTCAAAATATAAACACTTAAACAGGGGTAGGTGGCTGGAGAGGTAGAGAAGTGCTCTGCAGGCAAGACTGAGGAAACAATCTGAGAGGCAGAAAAGCAGTTTGAGTGAAGTGTTATGGGTCACTGTAGCTAAATTAAACTACAGGATACAATCATTTTGAGAAGAAATCAGTGGGCCAAACACCAGGTCTAGTAGGGTCTAGGACACTCCAGATGCTGTCTATCAATTTCTTTTTTTTTTTTTTAATGGAGAAAAATCAGTGGGCAAGCAAGAGAACAGGACGTTGGGACATAAAACTGAATAGGCTGGTTTACAAAAAAACAGATATTGAAAGAAAGTCAGAAAATTTTAATCAGATGAAAATAGGCAACAGGACAGTTTTCTTAACTAGAATGGGACATAGCTCAACTATTTAATTAGGTAACATAATCTGTACTATGTAGGGAAGCTGTAACACTGAAGGAAATAAAGATAAAATAGGTGTTAAAGATATAGCACAGCCACTCAGTAGACTGGATTTACTTTATCATGAATAAAGGTTTTTTAAAAGTACACAATTAATTATAAAAAGCACTATACTGGGTCAGGCGCGGTGGCTCACGCCTGCAATCCCAGCAATTTGGAAGGCTGAGGCGGGTGTATCACCTGAGGTCAGGACTTTGAGACCAGCCTGGCCAACATGGCAAAACCCCATCTCTACTAAAAATACAAAAATTAGCCAGGTGTGGTGGTGGGCATCTGTAATCCCAGCTACTCAGGAGGCTGAGGCACGAGAATCACTTGAACCCAAGAGGCGGAGGTCGCAGTGAGCCGAGATCATGCCACTGCACTCCAGCCCGGGTGACAGAGTGAGACTCTATCTCAAAAAAAAAAAAAAAGATATGAGTAATTTGGTATGACTGCAGATATGAAGAGACTTGCAAATAGGAAGTATTTTGAAAAAAGCAATGAAACCTTTAATAATTTGTTAAATCATTCCTGAATTTAACAACAAGGTCTTTTTACTAAACCAGCTATCAACAAAAGTAAAAACTGTTTTTGTGGCATTTAAAACCAGTGAAAATTCCTGTGTGGGTTTAGCAGCATTAAACTTTAAACACCATTAACACATCCTGAGAAATTCACAGAAGGAAAGAGTTCACTATTTTTAAACATACTAAATGTGCCTCTTCTTTAAAAACGGGATCTGTGGGTGTTAGAGAAGTTCAATAAAAGAGGGCTACCCTAGAAAACAGGATTTTCCATGCATTGATGTTTTACTATACAAAAAAGGTACAAATTTTCAACAGCGCTCTAAAATGTTTAACAGAATAGTATAATTTATTTGACAGAAGGAAGAAAATGACTAAATTGATGGTTGTCAAATGTCTTAGATAATTTCATTCTCTGTCTTTTAAGAGCACAAGTCTCATAAAAAGGTGAAAATAGGCTTTCTCAGACCAGGCACAAACCCTAACTTCCTGCCCTCCAAGTACTGCCATGGGTTAAATTACAGGTTACCGAGTAGTTCTGATACTAAGCCTGAAAGATTCATGAGCCTCACCAGGTTATGTTAACTTCCTGTCCTAAAATAGCTAGTCCACAGTAACCCCCAATGCACCCCAAGTAAAATATCCCATATGGTAATTCTAGGTTATTTTTTACCTCTCATTTTTAAACACATTAACCTTCCCTAAACCACTGTTAACAATCCATGGACCTACCTCAGAAAAATAAATCTACTTGTTTACATATGCTGCAAATTCTCATTACACTCTCAGACACATAAAATTTGCAATATGACTCTAGTTGACTCTATTCCCTTTTCAAATATAGTAACATCTTTCTAATCAAGAAGACTTCCAAAAACATCAAGCTTAGAAAATCAAAATCCTGGAGGCAGGGAGAAAATAATTATTAACAGCTGTTTACTGAGTAAGTACCTAGTTTGTACCAAGCTGTGTTTTTCATGCATTACATCATTTAACCTCAATAGCCGTGTGAGATAGGTACTATTATTATCACCAACTTAAAGATGAAGAAAGCTCTTAGGTAAGTCATTTGTTCAAGGTCGGAGTTCGTAAGTGTTAGAGCTGGGATTCTAAAGCAGTCTAACTACAGAGCTCTACTATAGAGCTCTACATTCTAAGTAAAACAGCAGTAGAAAACTATAGGCCGGGCATGGTGGCTCATGCCTGTAATTTCAGCACTTTGGGAGGCCGAGGTGGGTGGATCACCTGAGGTCAGGAGTTCGAGACCAGCCTGGCCAACATGGTGAAACCTCTTCTCTACTAAAAATACAAAAATTAGCCGGGCGTGTTGGCGGGAGCCTGTAATCCCAGCTACTCGGGAGGCTGAGGCAGAAGAATCACTAGAATCTGGGAGGCGGAAGTTGTGGTGAGCCCAGATCGCGCCACTACACTCCAGCCTGGGCGACAGAGTGAGACACTGGCTCAAAAGAAAAAGAAAACTACATCTATCACAGAGTACACTTTACAGATGTAATCCCCAGACCTTCCTTACAATCTAATGATTAAAATCAGTAATTTCATTCAAAGAACAATTCTAACAATTTGGTAATGTGGACTTCCCATTCACAGTTACTTAGCACATTTGTAGTAATAGGGACTACTATTGCTAGGACCAACCACATCAATGAGTTAGTGGGCAAAACACATGTGCACCCACAAGGAAAAGATAAAACTGGCTATTAAAAAGCTACTATATAATTACATTAAACGGCCCCTGAATGGTTTGGCTGTGTCCCACCCAAATCTCATTTTGAATTGTAGCTGCCAAAATTCCTACATGTTGTGGGAGGGACCCACATTGTATCATGGGGCACATCTTTCCCGTACTGTTCTTATGATAGTGAATAAGTCTTATGAGATCTGATGGTTTTATAAGGGGGAGTTTCCCTGCACAAGCTCTCTCTTTGCCTGCTGCCATCCATGTAAGCCGTGACTTGCTCCTCCTTGCTATCCACCATGATTGCGAGGCCTTCCAGCCATGTGGAACTGTGAGTCCATTAAACCTCTTTCCTGTATGAAGTATCCAGTCTCGCGTATGTCTTTATCAGCAGCATGAAAATGAACTAATACAGCCCTGAACTGTTGTATTTTAGAACAGGGCTGTTGCTATTAATATATTCTTTGATACCGGCAGTACAATAACTGATATTCATGGTAGCTGAAATATCATAAAGGTATCAAAAAAGATATTCAGCATTATCTAAAAAATACCTTAGAACAATTTTTACAAAAAGAGCAAACAAAAAGCATAAAAAACATTTCTCTAGAAAGTTCAAGATGATGGTATTTTATCCTTAGTTCAATCTCTCATTCCCTCCTCTCTCTCCTTCCCTAGAGCATTAACACTTTCAAATCCCTGCTTGCTCACTTTTAACCTGTACTCCACCAGCTTCATAGGCAAACTTTTCAAACGGTAGTCAATACTCACTGTCTTCCACTTCCTCACCTCTATATCCTCCACTTCTCCAGCTTCTACACCCAACTTCCAGGTTTAGTTGCTTTTTCCAAAGTCATCAATGCCTTCTTATTCCTAAATCTAATAAACACTTTTCAGATTTTATTTGTCCTTTAGGCAGGATTTAACATTTCAGATCCCTCTCTCCCCTAACCTTTTTTCTTTAAACTGGTCACTTGCCTTCAACACAACCTGACCCTTTTTTCTTTTTTATGTTTTGCTTAATTTATTTCCCTCTGCCTGTCCCTCAATTATCAGAGGGTCTCTGACCATCTTCTCTTCTCCTACTAAAAATTCTCAAAGGATGATCTTAAGCATTTCCTTCACCTACTTATGCTACACTGCTCATCAGCTCATACAAGTCTCCTGATAGCTCTCCAAATGGCTTCCACAAATCTCCACCCTAGGCCCCTCAAACTAACATGCCCACAATTGAACTCATCTTGGAAAACAATAACACAGTGTCTTTGAAAGTGTAGCACATGTAATGAGTTTTGTTTTGTTGGAAGTAGGGCTTATTCCACATTTTGATAAACACTGGTATCCATCTAGTCTTCCCAGACAAATATCTGGGTGTCTTTCTTGACTCCTCCTTTCTCTCTCCTTTGGACTCAGACACCTAAAGAAATCATCAACTACTAAAGGAAGATTGTACAACCTTAATCTTTTCAAATCAATTCCCTTTCCTTCATTCCTCCCTCACTTCTTAACGATATCTTGCCTAGGCCCTCCCATAATATTCTTAATTGTTTGTGGCTATAATAATACTTATCACAGAACATGTGTATTTCTCTACCAACCTGCAAAGTTAGAAAAAAAATGTGTCTTGTTCTTTTTATCTAACTGTATTTTGGAACACAGCTGTCAATAAAAGTCTAGTGAGTAAAGGGTCCCAAGAAGCTAAGCAACACATCAAAAAGAATATAATTTATTAACAATGGTGCAGGAATGTATGTATACTCAACTAGCATTTTTTCAATATTGAAATAACCTCCATAACCTGTGATATACTCCATCACAGTACAGCAATAATAGTATATCAGTATCACTTTTCATATTCAAAGCGACAAAATATTCTTTTTTGGTTTATGTTTCTATGTACATTTTAAATTACTTTCTAAATCAGGGAGGAAACAATATTTAGAGCAAAATGCCACAATCAGTATGAATGAAAAATCTTTAAGATTTTAGGGCAATTTGTTGTAAAACTGGGAGTTAGAGTGAGGAGGGGAGAACACATCAAGAAAATAAGGGAATATACCAAAATAGAGATACAACATTAAGGAAAGACTGCAAAGACTACTGTTTTCAGTGAACAGTGAGCTTCTCAGTAACAACTGGGAAAAAGCAGATATGTCTACTGTTTCATCCTAGTCAGTCAATTATTTACATGAAAATGGATCTTTCAACAAAGAATATTAGCCAATTGGAGAGGGTAGGCAGGAGAGGGGAGAAATTAGAAAATTTCCACTGGAATTTATTCTGAATTTAAATTCAGCCATAAAAACACAAAAGGAAAATATATAAGTGATTATTTACATCAGTGGTTCTCAAACTGTAGTCTTGGGATCTTTGAACCCATTCAGAAGCCCACAAAGCCAAAACCATTTTCATAATAACATCATTTGCCTTTTTAATTCTCATTCTCTCCTGATTATACAATCAACTTTTCCAGAGGGTATACATCGTGTGATATTGCAACAGATTAAATGCAGAGGCATATACAGAATCCAGGTATCTTCTATTAAGCAACAGACTGGCAAAAATGAAAAATTTCTTGGTAATTTTTATTCTGGAAAATGTAATTTTCATTAAAAATGTTAACATGTAAATGGCTTACTATATCTTAATAAAGTAGTATTTTTTAAATGTCTCTTTTAATTTCTAAGATGGCAAAGATCTACAGATGTCTTTGAGGTTCTCAACAGTTTTGTTTTTTGAGATGGAGTAAACAAAAGTCTTTGAGGTTCTCAATAGTTTTGTTTTTTGAGACACAGTCTCGATCTGTTGTCCAGGCTGGAGATGCACTAGTATGATCTTGGCTGACTGCAACCTCCACCTTCCAGGTTCAAGTGATTCTCCTGCCTCAGCCTCCCACGTAGCTGGGATTACAGGCGTGCACCACCACACCCAGCTAATTTTTGTATTTTTCGTAGAGACGGGGTTTCACCATGTTGGCCAGGCTGGTCTCGAACTCCAGACCTCAAGTGATCGCCCCACCTTGGCCTCCCAAAGTGCTGGTATACAGACATGAGCCACTGTGCCTGACCAGAGGTTCTCAATAGTTTTTAAGAGTACAAAGGAGTCCTGAGAGCAAGAAGTTTAACTGCCAATTTATAGTTTGAGGAAGAGCAAGTTTCTCTGAGCATGACCCCAAAGCCAGAAGAGTGACAGATACCCCCAAAATGGGAATGAGGACATGAAACACTAATGGGAAAACAGCATAATACACAAGGGGCCAATATACAGGTAGAAAAATAACCTTCAGAAGCTGGGCACAGTGGCTCATGCCTATAATCCCAGCACTTTGGGAGGCCGAGGCAGGCGGGTCACTGGAGGCCAGTAGCTCAAGACCAGCCTGGCCATAATGGCAAAACCCCGTCTCTACTAAAAAAATACAAAAATTAGCAATGCGTGGTGGCTCATGCCTGTGGTCCCAGCTACTCAGGAGGCTGAGGCATGAGAATCGCTTGAACCCAGGAGGCAGAGGTTGCGGTGAGCCAAGATCGTGCCACTGCACTCCCGCCTGGGCAACAGAGCAAGATTCTGTCTCAAAAAAGAAAAAAGAAAAAGAAAAAGAACCTTCGAACTTACTAGTAATCAAAGCAATGTAAAAATTAAAAGTGGTTAAATCAACAATTTTTTTTAAATTATAATATCTAATTTAATAAGAATGTAGAAAAACAGGTCGCCAGATAAATTCTAAGATTACATGTAAATCCTAGTAACGTGACTAGGAACTTCTAGAAGGCAATTCAGCAAAATGGGTCAAAAATCTTTAAAGTATACATACTCTTCAACCAACCAACTCTATCCTAATCAGATAAGAACATAGGTAAAGTTCTGCTACGAAAATATTCACCTATGCATTTCATTAACTGCAAAAAGTAAAACTGGAAATAATTAAATGTCTAGCGAGAAGAGGATACTGAATATATTACAGCATTCCATTGTATATATTAGTTATCATCTGATAATTTTAAATGTTTTGATTCCTGTGGAAAGATAGATATATATTAAAAGTTCAAAATAAGCAGTTACAATTTTTGTTGACTCATTTTAGTAAAAGATAATATAGCTATGTGCAAAGAACTAGGATGTGCCTAGAAATTTTAGGTATGTTCCAAGCATTTTACATGCCTTGTCACATTTAATCTTCAAAACCCTATGACATAGGCTGACATCTCTAAACCTCAGTTCTCTCATTTGCAAAACCAGAATAAGTAACTTACCCCAAAACCATGAAAACACCAAATCATTAACCCATTAAATAGTGGAGCCCAGATTTGACTCCAGCTCTCAAGAGAGTTAGAAGCCCAAACTGTATTATGTTAAATACCACCTGTACATCAAAGGATTAAAAGGGATCAATCAAAATCTCTCTCTCCCTATCCCAGCTATATTTTCTTCTTTCTCTTTATTCTTTTCCACCAATCTTGTATTTCTTGCTACAATAAAAATATTTTATTTATTTAGTAAGGAAAAAGGTACTTTTAAATACTTTGGTTAAAAAGCCAAAGATTCAATTTGGGGGGAACAGTTACAGTACAGTTTTCAAAGTCAATACATCTTGTTATTTAACATTATCTACAGACAAAGAAAAAAACTATAATAACTTCCTTTGAGAAGCATCACAAAAAGCTAATGTACTTTTTTATACTGATAATATATTTTAACTACTATGTAAAAATATAATATAAATCATATCATTTCAGTAATCAATGTAAAACTTATTAATGAATTTTTCCCCTCCAAACTAAGTATTCAAAATCTGTTGTGTATTTTATTCGTACAGCCAGTCTCAATTTGGACTAGCCAACTTTCAGGGGCTCAACAGCCACATGTCACTAGTGGTAATTAGTTGCTAATCTTGGATGGTGGAGTTATAGAGTCTCCTGAGAGTAAATATACAGAAATTCTTACATCTCAAGATGCAGTAATCTTTAGCATGTCTTGCTGTTAATGTACTTTAGTATCAAAAAAAAAAAACCTGGTTTGAAATCCACAACTTATAAAGCTGTAAACTTTAAACAAATTACTTAACTTCTCTAAACTCAATTTTCTTATTTGTAAAATACAGGTAATAATGCTTCTCCCTCAGGATTATTATGAGGACTGTGTCAAAAGAATAATGTGGCTAGGCATGGTGGCTCATGCCTGTAATCCCAGCACTTTGGGAGGCCAAGGTGGGCAGATTACCTGAGCTCAGGAGTTCAAGACCAGACTGGGCAACATGGCAAAACCCTGTCTCTACTAAAAATACAAAAATTAGCCGGGCATGGCAGCATGCGCCTGTAGTCCCAGCTACTCTGGAGGCTGAGGCAGGAGGATTGCTTGAACCCAGGAAGCAGAGGTTGCAGTGAGTCAAGATCACGCCACTGCACTCCAGCCTGAGTGGCAGAGCAAGACTCTGTCTCAAAAAAAAAAAAAAAAAAAAAAAAAAAAAAATGCATGTCAAGGGTGTAAGATATAATACTCAACAAATGCTAATTCCTTAAAAAAGACATACATACATACATACTGACTCAATAGCAAATTGATATTAAATTATGTTCTGATTAAACATATTCTCAGTAGTTAATGGCTCATATTCACTTTTAATTTAAATTAAATCAAAACCAAAAATACTCAATAAAATAAATTCCCCTGCCTTTTGGGAAACCCCAACCTCAAAAAGCAGCACTCTGGAACAAACATTTATATCTTCTTCTCTTCATTACTGCCCTATTTGACTTTTGTATCTTCAGGAGTCTAGCAGAATGCCTAGCATATAGTCGGTCTCAAGTGCTGGATGAATAAAAGTGGAAGCCTTGGAACACCTAACACACACTGTCTCTAATAATGAATCTCATTATCACTCAAGTCTAAAAGCCTTCACACAAAGCTGTGGTGCTAATTAACATTCAACAACAGTTTTGATTCCAAAAAAGCAATCCTACAGCAAGTTTCATCCAATTCACTTTTTTACAACTTCCGAATTCCAAAGGAATATACTTACAAACACAAAGTCCCTGGAGGTGAATCTTAAAGTCAGTGAGAAAGCAGGAGAGCTCTGAAATCTTAGTTCAACTCCCTCACCCAAAAGGCTATGCCAGTTAGGCCAGAATCTCACAGCAAGCTAGGTTTCCCCCAACCCCACTCACTTTATTAGCTTCTTTTGACATTCATTTAGCAATACTTAATAAGCACCTACCATGTATCAGGGAACAAAGTTCTGAAATTCCAACCTGCCTATAAATTTAACTCTATTACTGGAGCTACAATGAAATAGCCATACTACAAAACAGCTATAGAACCCTAACCTTCTTCTGTAAACACTTAGAATAAATTTCACTTTCATCAACCAAATAGAACATCTAATCATTCCACAAATACTGAGTGCCCACTATTCATTTATTCAAAAAAAATTTTACTGAAATCTTGTTATATGCCAGGCATTACCCTGAACTCTGGGAATACACAATGAACTACACAGGCATTACCCTGAACTCTGGGAATACACAATGAACCACACAAAAACAAAATTCCCTGCATCAATGGTGCTTATATCTTAAAATCGGAAAGAGGGAGGGGAGAAGAATAGACACAGATAAACAAAATCTATTATACATTACAAGGTGATAAGTGTTAGAAGGAAAAAATATAGCACAGAAGGGAAATGGAAAGTGCAGGGTCAAGGATAACAGCTGCCAATTTTTTTAAAAAAGTGTAAAAGAAGGCCTAAGAAAAACATTTTAACAAGGCCTTAAAGACGATACTACATTAAACTAACACAGGTATTAGACCTAGACAGACCAGATACATTAGCAGCAATCTGGGAACACATTTCTTCAATTCTTGAAAAGGGTAGGAGCAAGACAGAAAGTCTTGGCCAGGTACAGTGGCTCACCCCTGTAATCTCAGCACTTAGGGAGCCGAGGCGGGAGAATCACTGGAGCCCAGGAGGTCAAGAACAACTTGGGCAACATAGGGAGACCCCGTCTCTACAAAAATAAAAAAATTAGCCAGGCATGGTGGCACACACTGGTGGTCTCAGCTACTTGGAAGGCTGAGGTGGAAGGATTGCTTGGGCCTGGGAGATAAAGAATGCAGTGATCCCTGATCACGCCACTTCACTCCAGCCTGGGTGACAGAGCGAGACCCTGCTTCAAAAAAACAAAAAAGAGAAAATCTTGGGACAGAAAGACTCAGATGATTTGAAAGAAATCAATTCTTAGGAAGGTTAAACAATAAATATGAGTTACTAAGTTTCAACTGGGAAAAAGAAAATACCTGATTGCAACACCATGAAAATGTAGCAAGTCAGTCAGTCAATCTGTCCACCTATTTATTTATTTGTTTATTTATGGTAATGCTTCATTGCCAGCAACCACAAATAAACATTTAAAAGATTTTGTCACTTTTCTGTTGTCAGGCTTCAAACTTTAGATGCTTAACCTTAACTTTCTACTCTTTCCATTTCTGTCATCAAAAAAACACCATCAAATTGGCAGAAATCAAAGGCTGTACAAGGACATTTCAATTCCTATTTTGTGTGCTGACCAAGCGTTGCTTAGAATTCCATTAGTAACACTTTAAATCTCTATTTTAAAGATGCTTGAGGAATTTACTGTTTATAGGCATCCAGAAATAAATTATTTTATAAAATCAGAGAACATTTTAAAAAATAACTTAGGTTTCTTGTTAGATAATACATGTTTACTGTAGAAAAATTAGAAAATAAAGATAGCAAAATCTATTTGAATAACGGGATTATAATTTACTAAATATTCTAGAGCATATTCTCACAAATTCTCTAGATTTTGTTGCAGTCAATTTCTGAAAATACACTGCACATACTCCTTTGCAATGTGCTATTTTCACTATTATCAATTTATTTCAATGTAAAATGTTCTACATCATCATCATTTGTAATCTTACTGTGTGAATACCACAGGAGTGTTAAGAAGATTAAATAAATGTAATGTCTGGCACAAAAGAAACACTGTTTAGACACTATTATTGTTATTAGTTCCAGGATTAAAATTTTCATAAACAGTCAGGTATATCTAAGTTTGTGGGCATACCCTTAATTTATTTTACTTAAAAGTCCTAGAAGCAGAATTTCTGAAACTCTTCCAAACTGCCCTCCAGAAAGAATATATGAATTTATTTATTTATTTATTTATTTATTTATTTATTTATTTATTTATTTTTACAGAGTTTCACTCTTGTTGCCCAGGCTGGAGTGCAATGGTGCAATCTCGGCTCACCGCAACCTCGGGGTCCTGGGTTCAAGCAACTGTCCTGCCTCAGCCTCCCCAGTAGCTGGCATTACAGGCATGTGCTACCACGCGCAGCTAATTTTGTACTTTTAGTAGAGACGGGGTTTCTCCATGTTGGTCACGGTGGTCTCGAACTCCCAACCTCAGGTGATCTGCCCGTCTTGGCCTCCCAAAGTGTTGGGATTACAGGCATAAGCCACCATTTCCGGCCATATATGAATTAATTATCCTTTAGCAACATACCTCCTGAAACCCTTGTCAGCAACTGAGTATTGCATTTCTAATTTTTAACAATTTGGGGAACACAGAGTATAATTTTATCTCATTTTATTTTTGTTTCTTTAACTATACTAAACACTCTTTTACATGTTGACTGTTTGTATTCCTCTTCATGTGAATTCATTGCCAAAAATATTTTAAAGTGAACTACTCCAATATTCATAGTCAGAATAATCACATATTAGACTTGTTTAAAGTATGTTACATGTACCACCTTTCATTACATGTTTGCTTCAAAAATATACAGCAAGTTATACACTCTCACTCCATCCTAACTCTGAACTTAGTATCTCCCACTAATATTTAAAGATAAAACACTAATACCAAAGTCTAAGGGGAAAAAAAGGAGTTCAAATTAAGTCTTAAAATTGCCTAATTATGTAATCCATAGTATCACCATTAATACACTCATTTAAAATAACAGATACTTAAGAATTGACATGAAAATCTATCTATGATATACTGACAAGTGAAAAAAGAACTCAGAACAGTTTGAATGGCGTGATCCAGTTATAATTTATATAGTAAAACATAAAACAAATACAGAGAATGGGAAGAATGAGGAGGTAGTCGCTGTCCTAGGTGCTAGGGACCCAGTGATGAACAAGATCAGAAGGCTTTTCCCCTGCTTTTATGGAACTTACATTCAACTCTGCTGGTAGGCAACTCAACTTTATCTGGATTTACTTTTAGTATTAAACCATAATTGATTACAACAATAAAAGTTTTCTCAATTTCTTTCGAAACATAAGTTTGAGCCTACAGAGAAAGTAAAGAGGAATATATACCCTACTTTCTGGACTTTAGAGCAGATTACAATACTATAAGATTTAGGAAGCACACAAACATGCAAAAAATATGTATGTAATATTAATGACACAGAAAAAAAGGCCCAAAATCATTTTGTAAAATCTTATTTATATTCAGGACTCTTTTCTCATTAGCCAAACTTAAAAGGTTAACTAATAATGCTATGTTTAAAAAATTAAGTTGCAGAATATTCATGATATGATCCCAATTTTTTTAAAAAAGCATTCACAGTGTATAAATGCTGCACATGCCTTTAATAAAAAGTCTTGAACTAACCAGTAGTAACTTCTAGAGATATGAATAGAGGAAAAGTGGGCAGATGGGAATCAGAGAACATTTTAAACTTTTTATTATGTGCACTTCTATACTGTTTTGAGTATCCGTGGTAAAATATCTTTATGATAAAAATGAAAACAAAATATTTTAAAGTTTAAGTGCCACAAGAAGAACCAAGTATCTGGTCCCATCAAAATTTCCCTATTTAATACCCTAATGTCCATCAATATGGAACTGTTTGCATACAAAAATCAGTGCTGGCCGGGTGCAGTGGCTCACACCTGTAATCCCAGCACTTTGGGAAGCCAAGGTGGGCGGATCACCTGAGGTCAGGAGGTAGAGACCAGCCTGGCCAACATGGTGAAACCCCGTCTCTACTAAAAATACAAAAAATTAGCAGGATGCGGTGGCAGGCACCTGTAATACCAGCTACTTGGGAGGCTGAGGCAGGAGAATCGCTTGAACCCAGGAGGCAGAGGTTGCAGTGAGCCGAGATCATGCCATTACACTGCAGCCTGGGTGACAGAGCGAGACTCCGTCTCAAAAAAAAAAAAAAAAAAAAAAAAAAAAAAATCGCAGCACTTTGGGAGGCCAAGGCGGGCAGATCACTTGATCCCAGCCTGGTCAACATGGCGAAACCCCACCTCTACCAAAAATACAAAAATTAGCTGGCATGGTGGTGCACATCTGTAATCACAGCTACTTGGGAGGCTGAGGCATGAGAATCACTTGAACCCAGGAGACAGAGGTCACAGTGAGCCGATATTGTGCCACTGCACTCCAGCCTGGGCAACAGAGTGAGACTCTGTCTCAAAAAAAATTAAATAAATAATTAATTAATGAAAAAGCAATTTAACTGTACCTCCCTAGTATTTATACTAATTGCAAAGAATTATTAAATTGTTTTTCAACAACCATTTTTCACAATAACTTCAAAAATACTAATATATATGTATAAATATAAATAATAAAGCAATTCATTATTCTCAAAATTTCCAGCATAAGAGAAAAAAAGTATAAAGCTAAGAAAGAGAGAAAACCTTATAACCCTAAACCCTTAATCTTGAAACAAAATCGGATTTGGAAGTATTGATACGAATCACAGTGTGTTTTCCCATTTAAAAAAATTCCAAAATTTAGCAAAGTTGCAGAATATAAGATTAACACACAAAAATCAGAATTTTTATACACTAACAATAAACAATCTGAAAAGGATACTAATAAGCAATTCAAGTTATAGCAGTATCCAAAAAGAAAAATAAAAAAAACTAGGAATAAATTTAACTGAAGATTTACAAAACTTGAAAACTACAAAACATTGCTAAAGAAAATTAAAGAAAACCTAAACAAATGAAAAGAAATCCTGTGTTCATGGATAGGAAGACATAATACTGTCAAGATGTCAATATCCAAATTGATCTACAAATTCAACTCAATCCCTACCAAAATCCCAAAGGCCTTTTCTGCAGAAATGAAAAAGGCAATCCTAAAATATATATGAAATTGTAAGGGACACTGAATACCTAAAGCAATCTTGAAAAAGAACGAAGTTGGAGGACTTACTGATTTCAAAATTTGTGACAAAGCTACAGTAATCAAGACAATGTAGTACTGGCATAAAGACAAACATACAGATCAAGGGAATAAGAACTGTGCATCCAAAAATAAACCCATGTACCTATGGTCAACTGATGAGTAATAAGAGTGCCAACACCACACAATGCGGAAAAAAATAAGCTCTTCAACAAATGGAGTTTGTACAACTAGACCCTTACCTTACTCCATATACTAAAATTAACTCAAAATGGATCAGAGACCTAAATATATGAAATAAGACTACAAACCCCTTAGAAGAAAACATATGGGTAAATCATAACCTTAGATTTGACAATGCTCTTTTTAGATATGATGCCAAAAGCATACGCAAGAAGAGAAAAAAACAGGAACATTCAACTTCATCTAAATTTAAAACTTTTGTGCATCAAAGGGCACTAAAAAGAGAATGAAAAGAAAACCCACAGAATGGAGAAGTTATAATATCTGACAAAGGTGAAGTATCAAGAATATATAAAGAACACTTAAAACTCAACAACAAAAAGGCTATCCAGTTTTTAAAAGACAAAGAACTTACATAAACATTTCTCCAAAGAAAATACACAAACCACCAACAATGGTGGTTTGCACCTAAAAAGATGCTCTACATCGATAGTCATTAAGGAAATGCAAATCAAAACCACCATGAAATACCAGTTCATACCCACCAGGATAGCAATAATCAAAAAATAGAAATAAGGCTTGAAGAAGATGCGGAGAAATGGGAACCCTACTACACTGCTGGAGGAAATGTGAAATGGTGCAGCCATTATGGAAAACAGTTTGGCAGTCCAGTAAATTGAACATAGAAACACCATATGACCCTGCAATTTCATTATTAGGTACAGACCTAAAAGAAATGACAGGTGTTCAAACAAAAACTTGTACACAAATGTTCACAGCAACACTATTCACAATAGCCAAAAGCCATAAAAAATGAAAATGTCCATCAACTGAATAAACAAAATGTAATATATGCATACAATGGAATATTATTCAGCCATAAACAGGAACGAAGTACTGATACATGCTAAAACAGGGATAAACCTTGAAAACATTATTCTAAGTGGAAAAAAAGCCAAACACAAAAGGTCACATAAAGTATGATTCCATTTATATCAAATGTCCAGAACAAGCAAATCCACAGAGTTGGAAAGCAAATTAATGCCAGGTCTGGGGCAAGGGGGAAATGGGGAGTGACTCCTTAATGAATATAGGGTTTCCTTGCAGGGTAGGGAAAAGCTCTGGAACTAATTGGTAATAGATGCACAACGTGGTGAAGGTACTTAATGCTAATGATTGTACACTTTAAAATCGTTCAAGTAGTCAATACAACGCTATATGTATTTTCACACAATTTTTTAAAAAAATCACACAGACATACAACCACACCCTAGCTCTGTCCACTAAAAGATCCTAAAAACAACCACCAACCCAGAGCAACAAACTGTGGTCTCTAAATACTACTCCCCACTAAAAGGAATCAGAACCCCTTAGAGTAATGACTGGTTCTAGATATCTAAGACAGATGATGTACAAGATGAGCCTGGAGCATCTTGTCATACTAGAAAACAGGATTACCAAAGACTACTGAGGTTATATGGAAAGATAAAAGAGCCAACATGACGGGGCTCACATTGGCAAAAATGGAACAATTTGACAATTAGAGAGAATAGATTAAAACATCAAATATACTCAAAACTGGGGGTTCATATAAATACGTACTTAAAAAGAAGAAAACACTTCACTGTTTCTGTCAAATGCTAAAGAATCAAGACTTACCCTGCTTTTTCTTAGGATAATAATAAAATTGAGGTAAAGTTCTTCTTTATAGAAAAATTCCAGCTACAAATACAAAATGAATGATAGAATATGACCATTTAAGGCTATCTCTAAAGAAATAATGATCTAGATTGGGGTCAGCACACTTTCCATAAAGGGCCAGATAGTAAATATTTTAGGCTTTGCAGGAGACACAGTCTGTCTTAACTACTTAACTCTGCCACTGTATGTGAAAATCAGCTACAGATAATACATAAAGGAACAAGTGTGGCTACATCCTAATAAAACTTTATTTACAAAATAAGCAGTGGATCGTATTTGGCCTATAAGCTGTAGTTTGCAGAAACCTTGATCTAGACCAGCGGTGTCTATTCTTTTGGGTTCCTTTGGGCGACACTGGAAGAAGTATTGTCTTGGGCCACACAAATACATGAATACTAACGATAGCTGATGAAGAAAAAAAAAATTGTAAAAAATCTCATAATGTTTTAAGAAAGTTTACAAATTTGTGTTGGGCCACAATCAAAGCTGTCCTGGGCCACATGTGGCCCGGGAATTAGACAAGCTTTTCTAGACAATGATCATAAATGACTGTTAAAGAGATTAGGTGAAAGACTGATGGGGAACTTTATAATACATAAAGGATCTCTTCAAAAGAATAGGTGCAGTAATCAACTGTAACATCAAAAAAAAAAAAGAGAGGTAACTAGGCATCACATGACACCTGATGTTATGCAATAGGAAATACAAATGCTCCCTGACATACAATGGAGTACGCCCAGTAAATCCACTGTAAACTGGAAATATTGTAAGTTGAAAATGCACTTAATACACCTAACCTACCAAACATCACAGCTTAGCCTAGCCTACCTTAAACATGATCCAACACTTAATTTAGCCTATAGTTGGGCAAAATCACCTAACACAAAGCCCTGACATAAAACTTTATAACAAAGTTATTATAAAGAATTTTGCATCAAAATTCAAAGTACAGCTTCTACTGAATGCATATCACTTTTGCAGTATCATAAAATCAAAAAATCATAAGTTGAACCATCATGAATTCGGGATCACCTGTATTCAGTACCATGCAATAAAGTAATCTGACTAAAAAGTCTAACCAACTATTTGCAGAACATACAAGAAATAAAGGAGCTTGTTAAATAACCACAGGGATGCAATCAGCAAAACCCTGAATGTGGGAAATTCCAAAGAACAAATGATCTGATTTCCTCAATAAATAAATGGCAAGGAAAAGAGTTAAACAAAAAATATTACCAATTGAAAGGAGAGTTAAAAATAGCAACCAAATGCTATGGACCTTGTTTTGAATCTTTAGTAAAAAAACAAACCATGTTTTTAAGGGAAAAAAAGATACAACCACAGAAATGTGAATACTGACTGGATCTGATGTTACAGAATTCTTTAATTTTTAAAAGGCGGAATCATGGTGCTGTATTTGTATTTCTTTGTCTTATGCATCCTTATCTTTTAGAAACAAATAGTATTTTCCAAAAACATCATATGATGTCTGAAATTTGCTTTAAAAATATTTGGGGCCAGGCGCGGTGGCTCATGCCTATAATCTCAGCACTTTGGGAGGCGGAGGTGGGTGGATCACGAGGTCAGGTGTTCGAGACCAGCCTGATCAACGTGGTGAAACTTCGTCTCTACTAAAAATACAAAAATTAGCCAGACATGGTGGCACGCGCCTGTAATACCAGCTACTCAGGAGGCTGAGGCAGAAGAATACCTTGAACCTGGGAGGCAGAGGTTGCAGTGAGCTGAGATCACGCCACTGCACTCCAGCCTGGGCAACAGAGTGAGACTCCGTCTCAAAAAAAAAAAAAAAAAAAAAAAAATTTTGGGACGCCAGGAGCGGTGGCTCATGCCTGTATTCCCAGCACTCTGGGAGGTCAAAGAGGGCAGATCACTTGAGGTCAGGAGTTCAAGACCCGCCTGGGCAACATGGTGAAACCCCGTCCCTACTAAAAATCCAAAAATTAGCCAGTATGTTGGCGCACACCTGTAATCCCAGCTACTCGGGAGGCTGAGGCAGAAGAATCACTTGAATCCGGGAGACGGAGGTTGCAGTGAGCTGAGATCACGCCACTGCACTCCAGCCTGGGTGACAGAGTGAGGCCCTGTCTCAAAAAATAAATAAATAAATAATAATAATAATAATAAATTGGGGGTTAGTAGTAACGGTATAGAAAAAGTATGATTGACCACGTAATTATAGAAATTGATGATGGATATACAGTGGTTTATTAAACTAGTCTATCTAGTATTATATAATTGAAAACTTCTTAATAATTTAAAAGTGACATAAAAATAAAAACCCCAAAATGGAAAAAAGTATTCACCGTCTGTTTGGGAGTACCAGGTTCCCTAAAAAGTTTAATAAAAATTACTCCATTCTGCTGAAATCCAAATTCAGAACCCACAGACACCTAAGGGTAACAAGAAAGGAAAGGGAAAGGGAAACAAGTGGTGGAAAAGAAAAAAGAAGAAACCTGTCATTCATTCTTCCCTTCCCTTGCCCTGGGTAATGACAAAGTAGTGAGGGGCTGTCTGCTGCTCCTCTAAAAATGTCCTGACAGGGACGAAGAGTATTTTACTTTATGAGAAAAGGTTTCCCATGAAAATCACTCTACCTCAAGCTGTAAATATTATCTGATATTCTTAGAGGTCCCAATGATCTTGGCTATTTCAAAGTAGGAAATAAAAAGGAAGGAAGAGAAAATTTTTCAGAGTAGGGGAAAGGTTTCTCTCCCCAACTTCCTCAAAATTGAGAAGAATAAAAACTAAAGAAAAAACTAAAACATACAGTATTCTGCTTAACTCAATTCACAGTTAATAGCCTTCATGGTACTGAATGGTCCCAAATAGTTATTCAAATTTTTGAAGAGTATCTTGGACCATTTAAGTTAATTCTACTGAATACAGCTGTGGACAACCCAGTTGGGGGTGTGGGGGACAATCTTCATTCACATCTCACCATAATGTGGTATGTCCATCATATTTGAACATTTTATTAAAACTCAATACCTAATGGTCAATACAAACCAGACTGCCAGTGCATACAGACTAGCCTGAAAACAGTTTTTGAAAAAAAAAAAAAAATGCAGTCTAAAAATATTAACTATACAAACATCACATCTATTGAAAATACACATTTCACATTAAACACAAACAAAACTTTAAAGGTACCTACTAGGCCAACATTTCCTGATTACGAATACTCACTTAAAAACTTCCAGATCCCTAGTGACAACTGCAACTTTCTTAATGCCCTATAAAATATATTTAAGATGGAATTTCTATTACTTTAAAAATGCATCTGGTGATGATTTTTCCTTAAATAAATATAGGGGAAGGCCAGGCGCGGTGGCTCATGCCTGTAATCCCAGTACTTTGTGAGGCTGAGGTGGGTGGATCATGAGGTCAAGAGATCGAGACCATCCTGGCCAAAATGGCAAAACCCCGTCTATACTAAAAATACAAAAATTAGCTGGGTGTGGTGGTGTGTGCCTGTAGTCCCACCTACTTGGGAGGCTGAGGCAGAAGAATCACTTGAACCCAGGAGGTGGAAGCTACAGTGAGCCGAGACTGCACCACTGCCCTCCAGCCTGGCAACAGAGCAAGACTCCATCTCAAAAAAAAGAAAAAAAAAAAACCATCCTGTATATATAACAGTTTAAATAAAAAAAAAAAAAAGAGGATATAGAAAGGTAACAACCCAACCTAAGACTTATTATTGTTATTACTGCTAATAATAACAGCAGCTAAGATTACTATGTGCCAGACACTGTGCTAAGCATCTTACATGCATAATTACCTGCTTCACAATCACTCAGAAAGGTAGTTACTATCACCACTTCCAAATAAGGACAATGAAGCTATAAAAAGTTAATATCTTACCTAAGCTGTACTATACCTGATCAGAGATGAGGCTAGAATGGTCCTACAATGTCAGGAAAAAAAAAAATGTATGGAATACCTAAAGATGGTATCAAATCTCACTCAAAAAGCACTTTACAGTCGTGTCTGAAATCTTTCACTACAGAAACACACAGAGCTCATCTATTAATATACAAAGCAAATGATGTGGAACCTGTGTTGAATAGTCAACTTATTATCCTTTTCTTCTTCCCTAAGTAGGGCAGCTTAGTCTTTTCCTTGTATATATTGCCAAATTGCTGTTCCTAAGGAGTAAAGTCTAATAGACAGCAGTTCATTATAACCACACAGTGCCAACGTAGTTCAAAAGGGCAAAAACTTAGGAATCGGCAAGATTAGGGATCCATTCCGAGTTCTGCCTCGTTATTAGTTTTGTGTCCTTTACCCACCAGCAGGGACTCAGACTCCTTGACTGCAAAATGGAGATACCACTTAGACCCAGTGGAGCAAATCCTCATTAAATGTTTGTTTCCTCCCCTTCTCAAATAAAAACAAGGTCTAAATACACCTAATGCAGAGCTTCCAAAGTCTGATCCAAAGAATAGCAGTCCTTTGAGGGATGCTATAAGCAGCATTTCCTAAACTTTGGCCACAGACTATTTATTACAGCACAACATCGTTTAGAGTAACTACTGTGGGAGACACTGGCCAAAGGACTTTCACATCGATTAAATAAAAAAACAACAACTTTACTTCAGATTCTGTGATCACTCTTTTAGCTCCTCAGTGCTCATTTTTATCTACTATCTAGTTCCCATCTTAATTCCATATAGTTGAGCTGGGAAATAAGTACCTCTGGTTATATGAGTATCCTATATATTAAACGCTATACATCAGAGGTTTCTGTGGCCTGTTAGGAACCAGACCGCACAGCAGGAGGTGAGCAGCAGGCAAGGGAGGAAGGCTTCATCCGTATTTACAGCAGCTCCTCATTGCTCACATTACCACCTGAGCTCTGCCGCCTGTAAGATCAGCAGCAGCATCAGATTCTCATAGGAGCGTGAACTCTATTGTAAAGCACACATGCGAAGGATCTAGGTGCACATTCCTTATGAGAATCTAGTGCCTGATAATCTATCACTGTCTCCCCAGCACCCCCAGATGGGACTGTCTAGTCACAGGAAAACAAGCTCAGGGCTCCTACTGATTCTACACTATGGTGAGTTGTATAATTATTTCATTATACATTACAATGTAATAATAATAAAGTGCACATTAAATGTAATGCACTTGAATCATGCTAAAACCATCCACGCTCGTCCATGGAAAAATTGTCTTCCACAAAAGCAGTCCTGGTGCCAAGAAGGTTTGGGACCACTGCAACCACATTAAGAACCCAGATATACTCTTTTAAGTGGGGTCTAAAAAATCCAACTATTAATACATGAAACACAGGGCTTATTGCAAAGTTAACAGAAAACTGTATTTTTCCATTAGTCTTCCAGTTACAGAATAGAAGGGAAAGGGAGAGAAAAGTTCACATATCAGGTTTACTTATTGAATATTAAGTCAATGATTAAAAATGAAATGTCAGCCTGGCCCTCACCTGCAGACAATAGGCATGGCAGAGGATGAGAGTCAATTATACTATATCTAAATTTTGTATCATCACAGGATTTCACTGTAAACTGACACTTAAAACACTCATCAACTAAGAAAAGTTCGATTCAGAGGCACAGAAAATTTTCTCCAACTCATGAAAATGATAAATCAACCTTTTCTATTAATATTTAATTATCTTCGGCCAGGCACGGTAGCTTACGCCTGTAATCCCAGCACCTTGGGAGGCTGAGGCAGGAGGATCACTTGAAGTCAGGAGTTCAAGGCCACTCTGGCCAACACAGGGAACACCATGGTAGTTCGCCATGGTAGAGAACAACCAGTCTCTACCAAAAACACAAAAATTGGCAGGGCATGGTGGTACGTGCCTGTAATCCCAACTACTCAAGAGGCTGAGGCAGGAGAATCGCTTGAACCTGAGAGGCAGAGGTTGCCATGAGCCGAGATCATGCCACTGCACTTCAGCCTGAGCAAGACTCAGTCTCAAAATAATAATAATAATAATAATAATCTTCAAACACTATAAAAATAACTTCTTAAAAAGAAAAACATGACAATCAACTATGTATTACAATTTGGTCTCTATATTTAAGATTCAAAGTTTTCAATTTCTGGCTTATTTTTCAACATTCATCATTTATTAAATGACAACTAAGTACAAAGGATTTTCCAATGCAAGAATAATATAAAACAACAACAAAAATTATTGACACCAATAACCATGGGAAATAATAAGGACAGAGGCAGGTGAAGTGTTAACACTTCTGTTCTTGCCTTGGATCAAACTATGATATGTTAACTGAACTCAAAATTGGTGCCTTCAAGTTACCAGAGGTAGCAAGGCTCCATTTCTGTACATTCGCATACTCTTAGGACAGTAAAGTAGTTAAGAATAAGAGCTCTACACTAAATTACCTGGGTTGGAATCCAGGCTCTGCCACCTGCTGGCTATGAAACCTTGGCAAGAGTTACTTAACTTCTCTAAGATTCAGTTTCATCTGTTAAAGTGATCCTGACTGAGCTCTGTGGCTCACATCTATAATCCCTGCACTCTGAGAGGACAAGGCAGAAGAATTGCTTAAGCCCAGCCTGGACAACATAGGCAGACCTCATCTCTACAAAAAAAAAAAAAAAAAAGCCTGGCATGGTGGTGCGGGCCTGTAGTCCTAGCTAATTGAAAGGCTGATGCAAGAGTATCACCTGAGCCCAGGAGGTAGGCTGCAGTGAGCCACAACCACACCACAGCACTTCAGCCTGGGCAAGAGAGCAAGATCCCATCTCAAAGAAGAAAAGAAAAGGATAGGAGCTCAGGCTCAAAACTGATTTTGCAATATGGATTTCAACTACACTTTTTACCCATCTCTCACAGCCACTGTTTTATAGCTAGCCAGATCAGTTTTAAAAGCAAGGTATTTGCTCTTAAAATTTTTATTTTAAAATAAAATAAACTGTACTTATATATGACTGACAATTACTTTCTCCTCCATAAGTAACGCTACAAAAAGTAGAAGTTCCTAAGCCTTACCCTAAAAAACCTTAATTCTTCCAATTTCGGGCAATTATCTTATTCCCTCTCCAAATTATAAAGGCCATACAGTGGAGCAATTAAGAGAACAGGTTCGAAGTATGGCTATGCATCTTGCTGGCTGTGTAAGGCTCTGTAAGCGTCAGTTTCCTCATTTATAAATTCAATTTGCCTTAGAAGACTGTGATGAAAATTAAATAAGATACAAACAAGTTGCTTAAAATAGAGAATAGACAACCCATGGAGAAAAACAATAAAACAAAGAGTTGGTTTTTTGAAAAAATAAAATCAACAAACCCTTAGACTACACAAAAAGAGAGGAGTCCAAAACACACAAAATGAGAAATGAAAGTGGAGACATTACAATAGATGCCTCAGAAATAAAAACAGTTGGCCAGGTGCCGTAGCTCACAACTGTAATCCCAGCACTATGGGAGGCCGAGGTGGATAGATCACTTGAGTCTAGGAGTTCAAGACCAGCTTGGGCAACATGGTGAAACACTGTCTCTACAAAAAATACAAAAATTAGCTGGGCGTTGTAGCACATATCTGCAGTACCACTCAGGAGGCTGAGGTGGGAGGATCACTGGAGCCCAGGAATTGAGACTGCAGTGAACGTACATCGCACCACCGCAGTGCAGCTTGGGTCACAGAGTGAGGCCCTGTCTCTAAAAAAACAAAGAAAGAAAGAAAGAAAAGAAATACGAAGGGTCATGAGAAACTTTTTTTTTTTTGAGACAGAGTTCCACTCTGTCACCCAGGCTGGAGTGCAGTGGCACGATCTTGGCTTACTGCAACTTCCACCTCCCGGGTTCAAGCGATTCTCCTGCCTCAGCCTCCTGAGTGGCTGGGATTACAGGTGCGCACCACCACGCCCGGCTAATTTTGGTCAGGCTGGTCTCGAACTCCTGACCTCATGATCTGCCCGTCTCAGCCTCCCAAAGTGCTGGGATTACAGGTGTGAGCCACCACACCCAGCCCTGAGAAACTATTACGAACAATTACATGCCAACAAATGTGATAACTTAGAAGAAAAGAATACCTAGAAAAGTACAACCTGCCAAGGTTGAATCAGAAAAAAATAGAAAACCTAAATAGACCCATAACAAACAAAAAGATTGAACCAGTGGTAATTAAAATCCTCCCAAAAAAGAAAAGGTCAGGACCAGAAAGCTTCACAGCTTAATTCTACCAAACTTTTTAAGAATACCAATACTACTTAAACTCTTCCAAATAATAGAGCTGTAACACATTTGATAAGGCCAGCATCACCTTGATACCTAAGCTAGACAAAAACATTACAAGAAAATAAAACTACAGGCCAATATTTCTGATGAACACTGATGATACAAAAATCCTCAATAAAGTATTAGCAAGTCAAATTCAACATATCAAAAAATTACACATCATGATCAAGTGGGATTTATATGGGCATCCAAAGCTGGTTTAACATACACAAATGAATCAATGTGATATATTAAGAGACTGAAAGAAAAATGACACAATCATATCAACTGACAGAAAAAGCATTCAACAAAGTTAAACTTTCTTGATAAAAACTCTTTAACAGTTTAAATATAGAAGGCAAGTTCCTCAATAATAATAAGGCCATCTATGAAAAACCCACAGCTAACTACATAATCAATGGCGAGAAACTGAGAACTTTTCCTCTAAGACCTGATACAAGGCAAAGATGCCCACTCTGACCACTTCTATTCAACAGAATACTAGAAGTGCTGGAAGAGCTTGTCTAAATCAAGAGTACTTAGACAAGAAAAAGGAAAAAAAAATTTAACCAAATCAGAAAATTATCTCTATTTGCAGATGGCACGATCCCATATATAGAAAACTCCAAAGACCACATGAAAAACTGTTAGATTGAATAAATTAATTTAGTAAAGTTGTAGGATATAAAATCAACATAAAAAATTCATGGCATTTCCATACACAAATAATGACCAAGCTGAAAAAGAAATTAAGAAAACAGCCCCATTTGTGTTAGTATCAACAAACAAAATACTTAGGAATAAATTTAACCAAAAAGTTGAAAGACCTGTACACTGAAAACTAAAACTACTGATGAAAGAAAATGAAGAGGACACAAATAAATGGAAAGAATTCCATGCTCACGGATCAAAAGAATATTGTTAAAATTATCATACTACCCAAAGCAACAAAACAGATTCAACGCAATTCCTATCAAAATCCCAATGGCATTCTTCACAAGAGTAGAAAAAGCAATCCTAAAATTCACATGGAACCACCAGACTCTGAACAGCCAAGGCAATTCTGAGGAAAAAAAAAAGTTGGGGGCTTCACGCTTCCTGAGTTAAAATTAAGTTACAAAGCAACTATAATCAAAATAGTTTAGTACTGCCATAAAAACAGACACACAGACCACTGCAACAGAATAGAGAGCCCAGCAACAAATCCAAACATAGACCGTCAACTATGTTTCAACAAAGGCACCAAGACAACACAATTCTTCAATAAATGGTGTTGGGAAAAATGGATTTCCACATGCAAAATAATGAAACTGAATCCTCATCTTACACCAGACACAAAAACCAACTCAAAATGGATAAAAACCTAAACATAAGACTTGAAGCCACAAAATTCCTAGAAGAAAATATAGGGAGAAATCTCTTGACATTGGCCTTGGCAATGACTTTTTCCATGACACCAAAACACAGGAAACAAATGTAAAAATAGATGAGACTACATCAAACTAAAAAGCTTCTGCACAGCAAAGGAAACAGCAAAATAAAAAGACAACCTACAGACTGGGAAAACATTTTGGCAAACCATATATCTGATAAGGGGTTAATATTCAAGATTTACAAAAACATCATACAACTCAACAGCAAGAAAACATATAACTCTATTTAAAAATGGGCAAAGGAGGTGAATAGACATTTCCCTAAAGGTGACCTAAAAAACGGCCAACAGGTATATGAAAAGGTGCTCAACATCACTTATCATCAGAGAAATGGAAATCAAAACCATGATGAGATACCACCTCACCCCTGTTAGGATATCTATTATCAAAAAAATAAAAATAAAAAATTAGAGATTAAGTGTTGGTAGAGGTGTAGAGAAAAGAGAACCTCTGTACACTGTTGGTGAGAATGCAGATTAGTGCAGCCACTCTGGAAATAGTATGGAGGTTTCTAAAGAAACTAAAAATAGAACTATCATATGACCCAGTAATTACTCTTTGGGTATATACAAAATATTATGAAATCATCACTTCGTAAAGATATCTGCATTCCCATATTCACTACAGCATTATTCACAACAGCCAACATATGGAAACAACCCTAGGTGTCCATCAATGGACGAATGGTTAAACTTCAGTGTGTGTATATATATGTGTGTGTGTGTACACACACATATGGATGGACCTGAAGGACATTAACTGAAATAATCTATACACAGAAAAAAATATATATCATGATCTCAATTATATGTGAAATCTTTTTTCAAAAAAAGGTCAAATATACAGAGATAGAGAGTAAACTGGTTAGCAGAGGTTGAGCAGGGGAGGAAATGGGGAGATGTAGGTCAAAGTATAGGAAGTAGCAAATACCTGGGATAAACATGTCAAAAGATCTAATGTACAACATGAAGACTATAGTTAATAACAGTGTATTGTATCTAGGCTTTTGTTAAGAGTTGAGTAGATTACAGTTGCTCTTGGTAGGGGCGAGGGAGAGGGGGTGGGTAACTATGTGAGATGCAGATGTTAATTTCTTTTACTACAGTAGCCATTTTTATTATAATATGTATCATATTAACATCATGTTGTATATCTTAAATATACATAGTAACATTTATTTTAAATTAATTGCTTACTATTGTACAATGACATGGTAAGTACTCAAAAAATTTTCTTCCTTTATTTCAAGTCTGGAGGGCCTGGGATCAACATTTGGAACCTATTCCCTACTAACTGTAAGGCCCCGGAATAAATCAATTAAAAATATATATTTTTTTAACCTCAGATTCTTCACTCATTAAATGGGGCAAATACTGTCACAGAGCATTATGAAAGTTAAATGGAATGAGAGTGCTTGGCACACAATAAACATTCAAAGGGTAGCTGAATCTGAATTCTAAAATTCCGGCCATCATTAACAGCATCCAGAGAAACTCAAAATCTATCATGACCACAAACTTTTTTCTAATTAGCTTCTTCCCCCACCCCAACTCCTATGGTCCACAGCAGCATTTCTCACCTCTTTCCTAGACTTTAGAAAGTCTAGGCTTTCTCAGCTATATGTAAGAAATTAACACAAAAAAAGATGTGTTTTTAATTAGATATAATGTGAAATGCATTTTAGAACAATTTCCTACTCCTAAATAAATACTGAAAGCCAACAAGCTATACAACTTATATTGATACCATAGCCCACACAGTACCGGAAGACAATCTCCTGTCTCTGGGTCTTCTTTTCTAACGACCCAGGAATTGGCCCACCTGCTCCCATTTTGGAAGTCATGACAAATACGACAAACACACCTTTTGTTTCTAACTAAGTTCTCCTTCTCCAACGTAGAGCAGAAATATCAGAAATATCATACTAGAACTTCTCCTCTTTTTTTTTTTTTTCTTTTTTTTCTGAGATGGAGTCTTGCTGTTTCCCAGGCTGGAGAGCAAGTGGCACGATCTCGGCTCACTACAACCTCTGCCTCTGGGGTTCAAGCGATTCTTCCGCCTCAGCCTCCCGTGTAGCTGGGATTACAAGCGTGCACCACCATGCCCAGCTAATTTTTGTATTTTTAGTAGAGACAGGGTTTCTCCATGTTAGCCAGGGTGGTCTCAAACTCCTGACCTCAGGGATCTGCCCGCCTCAGCCTCCCTCTGGGAGGGATTACAGACGTGAGCCACCGCACCTGGCCTGTCTCCTCTATCCTTTCAAAAAGCACAGCTCTTCTTTAATTTTCTACAATTTGACAGGAAATTACACACACACACACACACACACACACACACTTTTTTTTCTTTTTGAGACAGTCTCGCTGTCTCGCCCAGGCTGGAGTACAGTGGCATGGTATCAGCTCACTGCAACCTCTGCTTTCCCAGGTTCAAATGATTCTCCTGCCTCAGCCTCCCGTGTAGCTGGGATTACAAGCATGCACCACCATGCCCAGCTAATTTTTGTATTTTTGGTAGAGACAGGGTTTCACCATGTTGGCCAGGGTGGTCTCGAACTCCTGATCTCAGGGATCCGCCCCTCCTCAGTCTCCCTCTGGGAGGGATTACAGACATGAGCCACTGCACCTGGCCTGTCTCCTCTATCCTTTGAAAAAGCACAGCTCTCCTTTAATTTTCTACAACCTGACAGGAAATTACACACACACACACACACACACACACACACACATTTTTTTTTTTAATAAGTAGACTACTGCCACAAGTAGATACATATTAAACATTTTTTTCTTTTTGAGACAGTCTTGCTCTCTCGCCCAGGCTGGAGTGCAGTAGTGCGGTATCGGCTCATTGCAACCTCCATTTCCCAGGTCCAAACGATTCTCCTGCCTTAGCCTCCCTAGTAGCTAGAATTACAGGCACCTGCCACTGTACCCGGCTAATTTTTGTATTTTTAGTAGATACGAGGTTTCACCATGCTGCTCAGGCTGGTCTCGAACTCCTGACCTCAAGTGATCCACCCATCTCAGCCTTCCAAAGTACTGGGATTACAGGAGTGAGCCACCGCACCCGGCCTATATAAACATATTTTTTAAAGGCCTCAGAGTCTCTCAGTAAAAGTTATTCCTGATGTTCAACTGAATTTAAATAGAATTATACCTTGTTCTTTAGTAAATCCTCTTGGTTCAAGAAGGGCATAACAAGTATTTGCTACTTACAGAGAAAGTAAATTTCTTCCATGTCTAAGAATTGTACCCTATACCAGCCAAACATCTCACAATGCACACATTTAATCACAGAAGGAAATACCATGCTGATATGTGGAAAGCAATTTATTTTTCAAAACCAAATACAAAAAGTCATATTCGACCACTATTTAAGAATTTGTATTATGGCCAGGTGAGGTGGCACACACCTGCAATCCCAGCACTTTGAGAGACCAAGGTGGATGGACTGAGCTCAGGAATTCGAGACCAGCCTGGGTAATATAGCAAAATCTCGTCTCTACAAAAAATACAAAAATGAGCCAGGCATGGTGGCGCACTCCTGTGGACCCAACTAATGTGGATGCTGAGGTGGGAGGATTGCTTGAGCCCAGGAGGTTGAGGCTGCAGTGAGCCAAGATCACACCACTGCACTACAATCTGATCAACAGAGCAAGATTCTGTCTCCAAAAAAGGTGGGAGGAGGGGGAGGGAAGAAGAAGGAAGACGAAGGAGGAAGGAAGAAGGAAGACGAAGGACGAAGGAGGAAGGAGGAAGGAGGAAGGAAGAAGGTAGAAGGTAGAAGGAAGAAGGAGAAGACGACGACACTCTTTCCTCTAATAAAAAAAAAAAAGAAGTTGTATTATTTAGCAATAGAAACCCTATTGTTTATTAATATTTCTCACCCTCTCTGGGAAAGCTCTAGAACTGACATACTAACATATCAAACAAACAAACATCATCTTAAAGACCCAAAAAGAGGTCTTGTAAAAATTAGTTTCGGCCAGGTGCAGTGGCTCATGCCTGTAATCCCAGCACCTTGGGAGGCCAAAGCATCCAGATCATTTGAGGACAGGAGTTTGAGACCAGCCTGGCCAGCATTGTGAAACCCTGCCTCTACTAAAAATACAAAAATTAGCCAGGCGTGGTGGTGGACACCTATAATCCCAGCTACTCGGGAGGCTGAAGCATGAGAATTGCTTGAACCTGGGAGGCGGAGATTGCAGTGAGCCAAATCACGCCACTGCACTCCATCCTGGGCAATACAGCAAGACTCAGTCTCAAAAAAAAAAAAAAAAAAATTACAGTTTCACAACTCCCCCACAATACAATTACATACCTAAGTACATCCATGTCGAAAAGACTTCTCATATTTAAATATTGTCTGTTTACTTTATTCTTTTGCAGAGTAAGCTACTTGGTGAAAGGAAAGAAATTGAACTGTCAGGTTTCACTGTTATAAATCTCTCTTCAGTCCTTACCCACTCCAAATAAAATAATGTAAGGGGATACCGTAGTAGCGTCATATGCTCAATGTTTCAAAGGTACTGTGCTTACCAACCAGTGCAACCTAGCACCCAAGTCCTTTCTTTCAGTCATCCATCCAAAGATTTCAGAGCCACTCAGTGCTAAGCGCACAGTGCAACAGAAGTGTCTGTATACTCTATGTCTCTTTCCTTTCCCTACTATCATTCCTTCACATTTAAGAAAAAAAAAAAAAAACAGGGTCGGGCACGGTGGCTCACACCTGTAATCCCAACACATTGGGAGGCAGGCGGATCACAAGATCAGGAGATAGAGACCATCCTGGCCAACATGGTGAAACCCTGTCTCTCCTAAAAATACAAAAACTAGCTGGGCGTGGTGGTGCATGCCTGTAGTCCCAGCTACTGGGGAGGCTGAGGCAGGAGAATCGCTTGAACCCAGGAGGTGGAGGTTGCAGTGAGCCAAGATCGCGCCACTGCACTCCAGCCTGGCAACAGAGCGAGACTCCATCTCAAACAAACAAACAAACAAAACACAAATTTAACTTAATTTCTTACATCAAAACTTAAATGTTCCTAGAAACATCAGCAATAGCTTGGTGACCTGTAAACTATCATACCACTAGACACCATATCACATGACAAACTGCCTTCAACTAGAATATGTACTAAGTGACCCAATACAAAAAGGACTGTGCTCCACACTGCAGAAAATACAAAGATGCATAAAATATTTTTATGTCATGTTGGAACTTATGATCTCCTACGGAGAAACAAGACACATTAACAAGAATACAAAGAAGAACATTAGAAGGGTCACAGAGAGTGCTGAAGGAGTTATATGAAAGTGAATTTCATGCCTTGAGATAAGCATGAATGACTAAAGAGGTGGCATTTGAGACTGAAAGCCAGCTAAGGTCTTTGAAACAGCAAGGGGAAATAATATATGACAAAGAATATTTGCATCGAAAAAATTCCACGGAGGCCAAGGCAATCATGGTAAGGACAACACCTAATTATCTTAACAGCAAAAATTTAAATACCTATTTTAACAGTTTTACTAAAATAAGGGTGGAAAGAATCACTACCCACCCTACAGCAAGCCCCCTTCTGAAAAACATAACAATTTTCAACCTCTTTTAAATCTCAAAATAAGCTGAAAACATGATTAAAAACAAAGGCATAAATCAATGAAGTGTTTTTAAACCACACACACCTTTTCTATTACTTAAGAATAACAAAAATAATATAATTCCTGGACAAAATTCTAAGCCTGCACTGTCCAATACAATAACCACTAGCAACATGTAGCTAATGAACACTTGAAATGTGGCTAGCCCAAATTAGTATGTTTTTTTTTTGTTTGTTTGTTTTTTGTTTTTTTTTTTTTGAGAAAGAGTCTCGCTGTGTCACCCAGGCTGGAGTGCAGTGACACAATCTCGGCTCACTGCAACCTCTGCCTCCCAGGTTCAAGCAATTCTCTGCCTCAGCCTCCCAAGTAGCTGGGATTATAGGCGTCTGCCACCACGCCCAGCTAATTTTCGTATTTTTAGTAGAGACGGGGTTTCACCATCTTGGCCAGGTTGGTCTTGAACTCCTGACCTCGTGATCCACCCGCCTCGGTCTCCCAATGTGCTGGGATTACAGGCATGAGCCACCACGCCCAGCCCCCAAATTAGTATGTTCTTTAAGTGTAAAACACTCACTAGGTTATAAAGATTTACTACCCAAAAAAAGAATGTAAAATATCTCAATAATTTTTATATTGATTACATCTTGATATATTATTAGTTTAGATACACTAGGTTAAATAAAATATATTACTAGAATTAATTTCACTTGTGTCTATTTTTCAAAGTGGTTCATAGAAAATTAAAATTACATATATAATTCACCTTTTTGGCTTATATAATATTTCTTCTGAATAGCTCTAGTCTAAACAATTACTTAATATTAATATTTTTCAGATTTTGTACTTGCCTCATGTTTGCATGGTAATCACTTAATAAAATGATACAAAGTAACCTTCCAACATCTATTTCTCAGTATCTAGATACTGCAAGGGTGAGGGTATCTGCCCAAAAAGTATATAGCTTCTTAACTGCCCTTTTGGAACAAATATGGAAAAAAACGATGAACAACTTTTCCAGGTATATTTATCAAACAGTTATCAGATAAGAACTATTCAACTAACAAACAAATCATGGGATTTCCATACAATGAAATGTTATTTAGAGATATGGGATCCAGGAAACTGGAGAGCCAACCCTGAAGAGCAGCGAAAGAAGTCAGAGGATGACAGCTGTACAACGGGGCCTGGAGAACAACCAGATCAGATCCCAGCAGTTGGACGAGGGCTCCAGGAAAAAGGACACTCCAGGAAAAGAAAGGGGCAGGAGGCAGGTAGAAATCCAGAGAATGTCTGATAAATTGGTACATTTGGGGGGAAGAATTGAGATTATAATTATTACAAACAGTATTAAAAAAAAAGAAAGAAAATGGCAACAATAAAGTCTAAAAAAATTAAAAGCAAAGGAAAAAATGTGACTGTCACTTTGAAACAGCTTAATAGCTCCTTAACACTTTAAACAGAGAGTTACCATATCACCCAGCCATTCCACTACTTAGGTATATACCCCAAAAGATCTGAAAACATATGTCCACACAAAAACTTGCACACAAATGTTCACAGCAGCATATTCATACTAGTCAAAAAGCAGAAACAACCCAAATGTCCATCAACTAATAAACAAATCGCAGGATTTCCATACAATGAAATGTTATTCAGCAATAAAAAGGAATGAAGTACTAATACATGCTATAACATGGGAGAAAGAAAACAGTCATAAATGGCCATGTATTACATAAATCCATTTATATGAAATGTCCAGAACAGGCAAATCTATAAAGACAGAGAGTAAATTAGTGGTTGCCTAGAGCTGTGGGGAAGGGGAACATAGGGAATGGCTGCTAATGGGTATAAGCTTTATCTCTGAAATGATAAAAGTGCTCTAAAATTAGATGGTTGGGATGGTTACACAAGTCTATGAACACCTGAGTAATGAAAAAATGAATGTTACGGTATGTGAATTATATCTCAATAAAGCTATTCTCATAAGGAAATGTGATCACTGTATACTACTTGTTTCTACATAGAATACTGTTCCATGTCTATATACTGAGAATAATTTGAATAATAATTTAAATAAATAATAGTTTTTAAATAGTGGCATAATTATATCAGTATGAAAGCAAAAGGGAGATGGGCATGACAATAAATGATGTCTACCACAATAAGACAAAAAAATTAATTTTAAGAAATAGATAAAAAGCATATAATTAAAAATATGACAAAAACTACTAGAGGAAACAGCTGTCATAGCCAATGTTGCTTCTAAGAAGTAGGACTGGAGGACAGAAGATTACTTTCCATCATAAGCCCTTCTGCACTATTTGATTTCTTTAAATCATATATTCCTTTATAAAAGTAATTTTTATTCAACAACTAAGGGGTGCTTGATTTAGGAGCAGAATGAAACCATATGCTCTTAAAGAGGTAAAAGGTACAGGCTTCATTGACACTGACGCACTCTGCGCCTCTGATCTCTCAAGAGAACAGGTTTTCTCATCTAAGATGTTAGAAAAATAGAAAGTTAAAAAATTATCCTTTGTCTTTTTCTTTACTATGAAATAAACGTCTATTTTAAATGTGCTATTAATTGTTCATTGGTTAAGACTATTAACATTTTACCTCTAATTGCCACGAGAGGAGCTCTGTCATCTTTGCACTTATTCTCCAACTAACTTATATTTAGAGAAATAAGTATTTACTAATTTAATAGGTTAAAAAATAGCAATTTTCTAGAGTTACTGATTTAAATTTGTTTTAATTCTAACACTTCTGCTAAAGCTATTGTTAATTTATGTATGTATACACAAAATGCAAGTCTACTATAGAAATCATTAATCCGTAAAGATTCAGAATACCTATGAAAGGACACATAAGAAATTGTAATGCCAGTGGTCTCCAGGAAAGAGAACTGGTTGTTGCAGAGCAGGAGAGAAGACTTCACTGAATATCTTTAAAATTTTGAACCATGTGAGTAAATTACATTTTTTAAAATTGAAAGCAAAATAGGTAAATAAAACATGCAATTATCTGGCACACCGCACTCAATAATTACTGCTGTTATTACCATATATTATGAGAATATGATATACAGTACATTGCTCTTCTATATACATGTAATTATATCTTATTATTAAAACTCTACCAACTCAAAGCTTCCCCCTTTCCTTCATAATGTAAGTAATGTATAGAATGTGAAAACCCTGAATTCCACTAGGGCAAATGTCCCTGCAAATACTATCAGTCTGATGTCAGACATAATTCCAGTACCCCCAACTCTTCAGGTGCTCACACCACATACTCAAAATCTAGCATTAGAAATTCAATTGACTCAACTCAATAACTTCAACACAGGTCATGAAGAAAGTGTTAATCAATTAAAATTAACTGATTTTGCTGCACTTTGCGAGGCTGAGGCCAGCAGATTGCCTGAGGTCAGGAGTTCAGGACTAGTCTGGCCAACATGGTGAAACCCCATCTCTACTACAAATACAAAAAAATTAGCGGGGAATGGTGGCATATGCCTGTAATCCCAGCTACTCAGGAGGCTGAGGCAGGGGAATTCCTTGAACCAGGGAGGTGGCGGTTGCAGTGAGCCAAGATTGTGCCACTGCACTCCAGCCTGGGCGACACAGTGACATTCCGTCTCGAGAAAAAAAAAAAAGTATTAACTAATTTTATAAAATAACAGGAAGCAGACAGTGTTGCATTTAAATAAGATACCTTTCCTTGGAAAAAAACCTAAATCACCCAACCTTTCTAGTTATATTAGCCAATTAAGCCCCTAAGAATTTCTCAGACCTCCAAAAGAAAAACTACTTTGCCACTATCACCCTTTTTCTTCAGCCTAACAATTAAGATACCCAGCTTTTCAATTCTCACAGGCCATAAATGTATCTAGAAAAGTTCCTCTCTACATAGCTATTCATAATTCATAAGAAAGCTTAAATGACTCCATGCAGTGCCTTCTAAGCAGTCCACAAACAAAAGGTACAAGCCAGCCAAAATCCAAGCAGCAATTCCATATATACTAAGGAGGAAAAAAAAAAAAAAAAAAACAGAAATAGTAAGACAACAAATCTTAAATCAGATAAAACTCTGCTGTGGAGTTAATAAATGTAGATGGACAATGGAAGAAAGAGTTGGAAACAATACCCTGGGCTAGCACACCAAAGACTTTAGTACCTTTATCCATACTGCTGAAATCCAACTAGAAGATGGTGAATCAGACAGAGGTGACCCAGTTCTCTTCATCACTTCAGTGATCAACAAATTACAGATATTTTATGTAGTTTATGCAGAAGCCCAGGTTTCCACAAGAGATTTTTCTGCCTCCTGCCTCTTTAAGAGAGAATTAATATTCTCGGATGGGTGCAGTGGCTCATGACTGTAATCATGGATTGCTTGATTCCAGGAGTTCAAGACCAGCCTGGGCAAGATGGCGAAACCCCCTCTCTATAAAAACTACAAAAACTAGCCAGGCATGTTGGTGCATGCCTATAGTCCCAGTTACTCCAGAGGTTGAGGTTAAAAGATCACCCGAGCCCAGGAGGCAGAGGCTGCAGTGAGCCAAGACTGTTCCACTGCACTCCAGGCTAGGCATAGGCAACACAGCGAGACCCTGTCTCCAAAAAAAAAAAAAAAATTTCTCTGGGTGAACATTTTCAACAATTATCAGAATGATTTACCCTGGAACTATATGAACCTACATACCCTACATACACTAAGTAATCCCAATATGCTTGTTTCCCCGAATCATCCATTCTTTTCAGTAGCATAATGCTTAATCAGTACCTATCCATTCCCCTGATCTGTGATTTCAAAAAAACCCAGACAACTCAATGAATTACAACTATATGTTAAATAATAACAAGGAACCATTAATAAAAGCCTGAAAACTAACCTATGAGCAAAGTTTACACTCCATTTGTCTGCAGATATTAGCTGCTCAGGAGCACTTCTGGTTTACTGTCAATTACCAGCCAATTCCAATAAGGTGAGATTCCAAATAACGCAATTCCACATTGATGCACAGCTGTTATTCTTCGGGAAAACTAAATTAGAAACACAATTTAGTTCGGCCACGTGTGGTGGTTCACGCCTGTAATCCCAGCACTTTGGGAGGCCGAGGTGGGAAGATCACAAGGTCAGGATTTTGAGACCAGCCTGGCCAACACAGTGAAACTCCGTCTCTACTAAAAATACAAAAAATTAGCCAGGTGTGGTGGCAGGCACCTGTAATCCCAACTACTTGGGAGGCTGAGGCAGGAAAATCGCTTGAACCTGGGTGGCAGAGGTTGCAGTAAGCCCAGATCACGCCATGGCACTCCAGCCCAGGAAACAGTGCGAGACTCCATCTCAAAAAAAAAAAAGTGTACTTTTTATTACTGAATTGATTTGAAATAAGAATCAAGAAATTAACCTTAGACCATGTTATTAAGGGAACACGTTAAGGACTTGGCTTTGTGCTGTTGTTAACCATGGTACTCTGGAAATAAAAAGTTGGTTTGACAAAACTAGTTCCAAGACAAATACATCATTACTTCAAGTGATCAAACCAAACATGCTAGGAAAACTATTCAATACAAAAAATATAAGATTTAATCACTTATAAAATTGGAACCTGCACATTGTTTGGAAGTTGACCTCTCTTCCCAAAATATAAGCAAAAATGGTAAGGGGGATTATAAACTAAGAACCCAAATCGACTAAATTGTCTTTTGTTTTGTTTTTTTTTTGAGACGGAGTCTCTCTCTGTCGCCCAGGCTGGAGTGCAGTGGCACGATCTCAGCTCACTGCAATCTCCGCCTCATGGGTTCAAACGATCCTCCTGCCTCAGCCTCCTGAGTAGCTGGGACTACAGACGCACACCACCACGCCCCCGCTAATTTTTGTATTTTTAGTAGAGACGGGGTTTCCCCACGTTGGCCAGGATGGTCTTGATCTCCTGACCTCGTGATCCACCCGCCTCGGCCTCCCAAAGTGCTGGGATTACAGGCGTGAGCCACCGTGCCAGCCGAACTAAATTGTGTTTCTAAATCTTATACCACATCAAATGCATTACAGACACAAGTATATTGGAATAATTTACTAAAAATGTCCATTATGTACTGAGTATTAGCTCATTTTTAAAAAAATAGAAAACTCAATTACATAAAATGGAATATTCCTTTTTTATATAAATTTAAAGGCAGAAAATCTCAGGGAAAACAAACTGTTCTTTAACTCTACTCAGTTTTTCCTTGCTGTTCTATTCACACAGGTTTTTATATAAATATACATTTATACATTACACTCAACAAATTTCAAAAGCAATTTGATTTGTAGAACCAAGGATGATTTGTATAACTCAAGATAAAATGCCAAGAGTGCAACCTCCACTTTAATGAAAATGCTCTTCTTCTGAACAATGAAAATGCTTTTATTCTTGAAATCGGGGAAAACTCCCCTTCCACCACCACCACCCCACACACACACACACACACACAAAATCAGCTAGAAAATGATAAACATTCCAACAAATTAATTTACTTATGGTGATTATGTTCTTAGAAGAACAATATCCGGGGAACCCGGTTGGTCCTGTTAGTACCAACACACACTCTTGTCTCACCCACACAAGCGTTCTGCCCCTCCATTCTCCATTATAGGGTGGAGCATCACAAGAAGCACCACAATCTCACATCCTGTCTGTTATCTCCAACCCTGTCTCAACTTCATGGGTCTTATTTAAAAGTATGGAACTGTGACAATAGGGTCAACATATGCATGTTTCACAGCCCTCTCCATGCATAAAGTGCACACACAAATAGAGCTCTCCCACTCTTTAGACTCTGCTGCTGGAATAAAATCTCTGACTTTCCCAGCCTTGCTGTTTCTCCAAAATATTATCTCACACCTGCAACTCAATTCTAATATAAGGGCTACACAGTAAAGCGTGCAAGTACTGATTTTCAGCTGAACTTTGCCAATGAAATGAGAAGATGTCACCTCATTTTCTAAATGCAGTTCCCAATCAGCCATAAGGTGATTTGTGAATCACTGGGTTCCCTTGAAGTTTTTCCTTTTGCCTGTGACTTACTGTCACTTCAGAATTAGCATTCTACAGGTGCATGCAACAAGAAAGCACGCAATTCTTAAATATCTTAAACGTTTTAACAACTCTGGGGAAGTCGGGTTGGGAAATGACCGAAAATAAACTTCTGGTTTTCAGTCTCACACATGAACTCTTTTCCACATTAACACAGGATTATCAAGAAACGGACTAAACTCTAATAACTTAATTTTTAGATGTCATAAAGAGATTAAACTTCCCAGGGGAATACGGAAACTCTAAGTTGCTACCTACTCTTTGGCTTTAATCACCATACGACGTAATACTGCAGAATAATATGCAGCTACTATTATTCTCTCTTTGCTAATAGAAATTTTGATCTAAAAAAGCTTTATATGAGGAAACAAGTGATACAGACTTATTTTCATATTTCTAAATCTTATATTTAAGTATTAAACCTAAACAACTAGCTAAATTTTCTCCAATTGTATATACCAAAAGGATTACTAATATTTTAACCAAAAGTGCCACAAACAGTCCCTTACTTTCCCTATGGAGTAAAATATCATGTGATTCTAAAGAAAAACTTTATAAACATTTATTTAATTACATGTAAACTTGGAAGTGAACAAAAATGAAACATTGGTTTCACTATAGCAAGTAAAAAGTAGTATTTCAAATATACTGATTTAAATTTGGGATTAATGCCTAAACTCAACAAAAAGGGCAAAAAATACTTGTTATAAAATCAACTTTTAATTTCTTCTGGAGTCTTCACAAAGTGAAGGCTCTCAATACTTTATTCTTAGATAAATTTTGCATTTAAAATAATAGTAATAATCATTATTTATAAAAAACAAGTTTTAAGCATATATCAAAGATTAATGGCTACATATCTAAAATGTTACAGTCACAGTTTAGTCCCAAAAGTATTTTCATTGATCTGAAATAAGCCATCATGAAACTATTATAACCAGGTTTCAAGTGTGAGGCTTTTGAAGCTGTATATAAAAAAAAAAAAAAAAATTAGGACTTTGATGAGAAGCATTTAAATAAAAGCCCTTAGTTTACTGCTCCCGAATATAAATCCAACATCTTTAGGTGTAGAAAAATTAGAAACTATGCAATTAATAGACTAGGAAGTCAAATATCATTGCCAGTAACTAACTGCTGTCTGAATTTCAAGGGAACTTATTGTATATTAAATTTTAAGAAAGTGAACTCACCTACCCTCTCACCTCAGCACTTTCTCAATTTTCCCATTACAATTAACAATATAACTCAGCAGTCAAGTCTTCCAGGCCAGTAACATCAGAATTTATTTTTAACTCTTGACTCCTTCACAAATATTCCACTTCAGTCCAGTATGAAGTTCTGCCAGTTCTTCATTCACACTGTCTCTCAAACCTGTTCCTTTCACCCCACTTTCACATTTTACTTTATTCCCTCATGATTCACAACATACCCTACTAGCTCCCTAAAAAGGCTCTAGCATCTCTCTACTATAATTCACTAATTCAACTGCAAAAATCATCTTACATCTTATTCAGCAACCAACAATAAATCCAGATCTCTTCTGAATCTCAATCAAACTTGTACAGAACCCCTCTGCCCTCCATCAGCTAACTTTCTCTTATTTCTCAAATTCCATCTGTTCTTATGTTCTTATTTAGGCCCCTTTAATTCAGATTTGTCAACTTGATTATTGTCTCTCATGCAAAACTCACCATCTTTGTTCCTTGGTACACTCCTTCCACCTAGACCTTTCATGCTTTTCTACCAGTTCAAGTTACCACCTCCTTTAACATCAGTCCTAATACACCTTGTCCGCAGGAAGTCTTTCCTCTCCCAACCATCAGTCTCACCCCTTTACTCTTTGCCACTCTGAACGAATGATTCAATTTGTATTTTACAATCTTGCAGTCATCACGCTATTGTTTTAATTTTTTTTTCCCCATAGCCTCCCTCTACAACTAAAGGATAAGCTTTCGAGAGCAAAGACTACAATTTCTTATGTCTGTTTTCAACAGGGGTTCCTTAGAATGCTAGCATCCTAACAAATGCTTAAAGACTCCCCTTTCTTTTAAATGCTTTTAAAGTCAAAGCTGTCAAAAACACATAATTAACACTAAACTCCAACTTTTAAAATTCTAAATTGACCTATATGGTAATCGGAATTAAACATTTTCATCTATATATTTTACAAGAGTTACTCCATCCTTAGTTAGTATCTGTATTACCAAGAATTCAAGAGTCATTTTCAAAGAAAATCCTGAAAAGAAAATGAAAAGTCCCAAAATGTAGCATTATAATCTAGCATTACAGATCTCTGAAATAAAGCTAATAAATCAATTAGCTGAAATAGACTGACTGGTTTTCAAACTATATTACCAAGATGTAAAACATACAAACACTCCAGTACCACAAGAGGCTCTTAAGTAGCTATTATAAGATTTGTATCATCATAGCTGAAAATTACCCCGGAATTTTAAAATATTTTTCAAATGACTCCATGAAGTGCTTAGAAAGCACGACCCTTCCCTGAAAGATGCATAATCAGCTTTCCTCTTTACCTACCCGGGCATTCTCTACTTGCAAGCCACAGGAAAAAAAAAAATTAATTTTCAAAAATTATCTCTCATTCAGCTATTACCTAGACTACCCTGTTTCAGGCTAGTTCCCAAAGCCAACATGAATTGAAATCTTGAGTTCAACTAAAAGTGATCATTTTATGTTGCCTAAGAATATAATAAATTTCACATAACATCATGTTTTGCGTGTGTGTGGGTTCTTAAAATCTCAGTTCTTTAGTTCTCTCAGTTCTTCTAGGCAACAAATTAATTTGTCTTTGCCCTCATGATGCCCCTCTTTCCCACAATAAGGAAACAATATAGATATTTTTGTTAAATTCTGCAAGTATGTTTAAACAAGCTATCATTAAACACCACATGAACTTCTCCATAAATAGAGATACACTGGAACATTAGATACTTAGTATATATTAAACACTTCAAGAGCATACTTTTCAGCACAAACCCAGAACAAGAGTAGTCTATCCACAACCCTGAACACAGCCCAAATATCCCTATTATTTCTAGGACCATAGCCATCTGCAAAAGCCAAAATGGAAAGGACTAAATCCACATTCTTCTAACTAAATCCACAGTTATCTAAATATGATGGAAACTAACGCTAGAGTGTTTTAAATCGTCCTTTTTAAGGAACCCGCCAGAACATTTAACAGGTAATGAACGCAGTAGCACTCCAAAATTGAACTTAAATGTAATGAGCCAGTGACAACATTTAACTTAGTATTTGGCACTATGACAAAACAATCTCAATCAAAACTTGGACCTATTAATACTTCCAAGTTAACTTTTGATTAAACATAAATTATACGGTGGCAGGTTGGTAATGTCAAAACAGGAAGGTTAAGACATAACACATCAAACCACTTATCCAATTGAACACAAATGCATACAGAGATGTTACTGCTGCTAGGTATTTATTGGCTCCCACTAGTCCCTTCTAAAGAGAGAAATCAATGGCAGCCTCCAAATGTGAATGGTTACTGAGCAAGTTCATCCACAGGTTAAGAACAAATATTATGTGTAGTCATACAAACAAGAAAAAAATGTTGGGAGGGTGGGACATTTAACGTCTCTATTAAGTATATCAAACTATGATAACCCCTGAGACCTAAAATACTCTCTCATTCCAAATTCCAAAAATTCTGCAAATGTGCATATAATGGTTTAGTAATCAAATCTTGTCCTTCTCTTTATTCTAAAGGATGGGCAAGTAAACACTGTCATCACTACTTTAACGTGGAAACACTCGAGCACTTGATGAAACTGACTACCAACAGCAAGAAAAGTACAAGAAAGCAGTTTGAAATCGAATCATCCAAATAAATATCATATTATCTCAATTCAAGGTTAATGAGACCGGGGGAGGGGGTATGGGAGGAGTAAAAAGGGAGCTGCTTCATCCTTGACTGAAGATAGGTTTTGCCCTTTTCCATTGCCTGTTTATGAGGAGGTCTAATAATTTCAGATCCTGGTATTTCGAAGTTTCTTATTTTAAGGGCGAGGTGGAAAGGGGGTGTAAAATAAAATCAATACTCACTGCTAACTTTCATGCTGCCAAAAGCTGAAGGCTGCTGCACCGGCTTGCAGCTCTCCGCAAAGGAGGTGGTTCTGGGCCGCCCTGACATGATCACTCTCTTCGCGAATCACCTTTTCCTTCCTTCCTCCTTTTCTTCCTTTTGTCTTTATGTTGGGGTGTTAGGTTAACGATAAATGCAGCATTAAGTTCTCCCACAGAAGAAAAAGAAAAAGACTTCGTCCTCTTGGCTTTTCACTCCTTTTGTATACTATAAAAAACAAAACAAGCGATATATTTCTCCTTCAAGACAGATCGGCACGGATATTTAACATATAGATGATTTAGGACTTGGGAAAAAATACAATTCTTTCCCCTCCCTTTCCTGGGAGGAGAGAAAAGAGAGGGCAAATCCTAAAAAAATATGTATCACGTGAAACGGGGGCAAATACTTGATTGAAAATGAGTACTTCGAATATTATATTTTCCTCGGGGATTTTTTTTCCGAGTCAATGAAGAAGGGAAGCGGCGGAAGGATCACGAGTCTCACGCTTGAAGAGAAAGGGGGATGGGTAGGAGGGAGGGAGAGGGAGGGAGGGGGTGGCTCGGAGATGCGACGGGAAACGCTGCAGCTCCGGCAGCCGCGGGATCCGGCGGGCTGACGGCAGGGGCCCGGCGAACTAGAGGGCGGCGGAGTCGCGAGTCAGTCAGAGGCGGGCGGTGGCGGTGGCGGCGGCTCCTCTCCTCATTGCGCCAGGAGCAGCTGCAGGCGGCGGCTGGATCCAGCGGCCATGGCGGCGGCGGTGGCGGAGGCAGCTCCCTTCAGACCCCAGGCAGCGGCTCCTCGACTGTTCCCCATACGCCGGGGACATGGGAACCCGGCAACCGCTTCCGTCCCTCGGGGCCCCCTCCCCCGTCCGCGGCAACAGCTCGGCCGCCCTCCCGCCCCTCGGCTCTGCTCGGTGCCCGCTCAGGAAGTGTCCGCGCTTTGCCCCAGCCCAGAGCCCTGTCAGCGGCTGCGGGGCCGGCTCCTCCTCGCTTCCTTCCTTCCTTTGTCACTTGGCCCGGGCGGCGGCGGCACAAGCCCGCATTCGCCCGGGTCAGGGGCTGCTCTGTGTGAGGAGCGCTGTCTGCGCAGCCGCCTTGCACTTCCCCACTCCTCCTCCCCCCTCCTACTCGTCCTCCACCTCCTTCCTCCCCCACCCAGCCTTACACCGCCCAGCGCCCCGCCGCCCGCGTAACAGGCGTCTGGGAATCGCCGGCCGAGCCCCACGCTCGCCCGCTTCGGCTGGGAGCCGAAGCCCGAACGGAGCCAATCACGGACGTCGTTTGTTTGCGGCTCCTCCCGGAAAAAGCCGATCAGCCTGAGAAACCAATTAGAAAGTGACGCTGGGAAACCACGCCCAAAGAGCGGAAAATGCCGAAGGTAGCCGAACGGAAAGGGTGAATTCGCCTTGTTCGGTGGCTGGCTGGAGGAGACATTCGACAATGGCAACAGTGGCCAATCAGAGTCGCCGGCCCTTACGAAGAGGCTTGAAGAGTTGAGGACGGTGAAACCCAGAGACGCTGGTGAAACTGCACGGCTGGGCGCCGCCGCCGCTTTGTGATTGGCTGGAAAACTCCGCTGGGAGCGTACCTCCTTCGGTGATTGGTGAAGAGAAGGGGGCTTCCGAGGACAGTCTGGCCAGTCAGGACTTCCCCTCCCTCTCCAAGGTGGGGAGAAGAAAGCGAAGGGAGGGCGTCTATAAAGCGCTGTCTCATTGGCCTGAAGCTTAGGCGCTGGAGTTGGGGCAAAAGGGAGAGGGAGGGAGCCCGAAACTCGCGGCGGCGGCCAATCGGCTCTCACTGCCGTCCAATCGCAAGACCTAGCTGCAGTGTGATTGGCCTTCGGCCCCGGTCCCAGGAGCGGGGAGATGCCTGACTCGGGTAGTGGCTGACGACCCGACGGTTCGCCTGCGGCCGCCTCCAACAACGGTGGAAACCGCACACACGGACCGCGGGCCCTCGGTGCAGCAAATCGGAAAGTGCTGCGGTCGGCGGCCCTGGGCTCTGAGCGCTCAAGCGAGCAGAGGGGTGGAGGGGCTCTCCCCACCCACAGGAGGCTCTCGGCGGGGCGCAGCCAATTCTGCGCGCCCAAGGCCCCCCTCTGCCCTGGATCGCGTGTGCCGAGTGTCGGCCTCTTCCCCGAAAGGGCCAGACGGACCAAGGGGGCCTTCCCAGCCGGCTGCAAGCTCTCAGACGCTAAAATGGGAACAAAGCTTCCAGAAAGGCAGCGCCTTTGGGCGGCCGCGCCCCGCCCAGCCGCGGGGGCCATTGATACAGAGGCTTGCTGCGCTCGGTGTGCGCGGCCCGGCCGGGCCTCTGGAAACGCCCATGAGAAATGAGCTCATGCTGGATGCGCGCGCTCCTTGGGCGCAACTGCCCAGCGCAAAACGGGCCCCGAAAGCAGGTGAGGGGAAATGCCGTCAGGCCGGATATCCTGAAGCCTCCGAGGAAATGGGGGGGTCAGAGGAGCCCGTGGTAGCTTTGGATCTTTTGGAACTAGGGTGATCTATAAAAGTGCAGCTTGAGAAGATTTCATACGTAAGACCAGCGTCCATTGTTCTACCATAGAACCAGTTCCTTTGGTCTGCTTTAGAACAGTGAGGTATGGCTACGTCAAGATAACAGAAAGTAGAACAGACAGTTGCCATCCTGATTGTAATCCAGTGGTGCCTGTAATTTCTACCTGCAGAGTCATCTCTTTCTGTTAAGATGCTGTCTCCAGAAAGCACATGTAAAAGGACCTATATTTGATCAGATTACCTGGCTCTTGCTTTGAAACACTGATGAAGGACTTGGGACAGAACAAAGTAAGCTTTGATGGAAGACAGGAAAGGTCTAGATAGTGTTTGCAGATTCAAATGGCTACAGAGGCCAGACAAGTAAAGCAAATGAGTGAGACTGGCTTTGTGTAAGACAATGGGGAATGATAGGGAAAATGGCAAATTGGAATATCCATGCCATAACTAAAAGGAACAGTTGCTCAGCTCTAGCAGATTGTTGCCCTCAGGAATGTGGGTCCAGTGTTCTCAGATGTTCAATTTTTTTCCTCCCAAAAGAAACCCCAAAATTGGATTTTTGTGTGAAATCTCTGCATTTTTAAATGTTGGTAACCAAATTTTCAAACCCTGCAGGCCAACCTAAAAACATCCCTTGGCCGATGAGGCATTGGAAAAAGTGTTAATAATTGTTAGGGGCCCGATAGCAGTAGGAGGGTGAAAACAAAATGGTTTGGGACCTTAAATAATTGAAATGTATCTTTATTTATTTATTTATTTTTGAGACGGAGTTTCACTCTTGTTGCCCAGGCTGGAGTGCAGTGGCGCGATCTCGGCTCACCGCAACCTCCGCCTCCCCGATTCAAGTGATTCTCCTGCCTCAGCCTCCCAAGTAGTTGGGATCACAGGCATGTGCCACCATGCCAGCTACTTTTGTATTTTTAGTAGAGACGGGGTTTCTTCATGTTGGTCAGGCTGGTCTCGAACTCCCGACCTCAGGTGATCTGCCTGCCTCAGCCTCACAGAGTATCGGGATTACAGGCGTAAGCCACCACACCGGGCCGGTTGAAATTTATCTTTAAAATAGTGCACCTTTAATCCTTTTTTTATTTATGTGTGTATCTTATAATGTGCATATCATGTTAGCTCAAGATCAAGAGTTTATGGACAAGCCAGGCGTGGTGGCTTATGCCTGTTATCCCAGCAATTTGGGAGGCCGAGGCAGGTGGATGGCCTGAGGTTAGGAGTTCGAGACTAGCCTGGTCATCATGGTGAAACCCCGTCTCTACTAAAACTTTAAAACTTAGCTGGGCGTGGTGGCGGGCATCTATAATACCAGTTACTTGGGAGGCTGAGGCAGGAGAATCGCTTGAACCCAGGAGGTGGAGGTTGCAGTGAGCTGAGACGCACCATTGCACTCCAGCCAAGGCAACAAGAGCGAAACTCCGTCTCAAAAAGAAAAAAAAAAAAAGTTTATGAACCACTAGTTTAGACAAAGAATAGTTGTACAGTTGTACAGATGGATAAGGAAGGAAAGAACATTCCAGGCAAAGAGAAAAGGTTATGCAATGGCTGAAATGTTTAACAAGGTATTTGGAGACCTTGAGATAGTTTGAAATTATGTAATGTCTAAGATGTGGGCCAAGAGAAAATAAAGGAAAATATCACAGGATAATAGAGGAGTAAAGTAAACTATGCTGTATTAACTCCATATTAGGCAGCCAGTAAAAATAAATACAACCACCAAAAGTAACTCAGAAATATGTTTAGGAAACAATACTAATTGAAAAATATAGAACTTCAGGTTGTATATCTACCATATTTCCAATCTGTAAAATATAAGTACATTTGGATCAAGATTGGAAAGGAAGACAAATTAGAATAACTTGTCAATAACATATTTAAATATAAATGAAAATATTTAAATGTCTTTGCTTAGTATTTTTATAATAAATTTCTATTTTTTTACTTTTATTTATCTTTTAATCTCACTGTTATCCAGGATGGAGTGCAGTAGCACAGTCATAGCTCACTACAGCCTTGAACTTCTGGGCTCAAGCAGTCCTCCCACCTCAGCCTCCTAAGTAGCTGGGATTACAGGTGTAAGCCACTGTACCCCACCTCTGTGTTTGATTTTAAGGGGAATTGGCCCAAAAAATAACATTTATATTATTTCTTCACTATGATTCACATGTCCCTCAGAAGCCTCTAATTACAATGGAATTCTTAAAAAAAATTCACATTTCTCAGCAAAGCTTTCCAACCAAAATTTGTATGATAATCCTTTGTCATATAAGTTAAAATAGTAAAACTAGACAATAGTGAGTATTATATTTGAGACACCTGCTAGGCATCTGATATAAGGTGGATGAGAGGATCAGTGTCCTTTGGGAGTTTACCCTCTAGGGAAGCAACTACATGAAAAGTTAAATAAATTATAAAAATCACATTTTGAATTGATAAAAGTTATGAGACAGAACATAATTTGGTTTTTATTTTTTTGAGACAGGGTCTCACTTTGTCCTCCAGGATGGAGTGCTGCGGCCTCAACCTCCCGGGTTCAAGGGATCCTGCTGCCTCAGCCCCCCAAGTAGCTAGGACTACAAGGGTGCACCACCACACCCAGCTAATTTTTGTATTTTTTGTATAAATGGGGTTTCGCCATGTTGCCCAGACTGGTCTCAAACTCCTGGGCTCAAAATCTGCGTGCCATGGCTTCTCAAAACGCTAGGATTACTGGCGTGAGTCACCATGCCTGGCCTATAATTTGTTAATATGGTTGTTACTACAAAGTTTAAAATAAATTGCCCATGCATTCCTATTTATAATAGGTGAGTGGAGGACACTTCAATCTAAAGTGATCTTAAAGGAGGAGTAGTAGGATTTGAAGATGAAGAAAGAAGAGGGGAGGTAAATTACTTTCCATCACTTCAATTTCAACCCATCAGATAAACCCTCTCTTTAGTAAACCCGCATGTGGGTGGAGCTGTAACAGCAATTAAGGACAGTGTGACTCTGTTCTTCTGACTTTGGGAAAACCAGTTTGGTTGGAACAAAAAGCTGATAGAGAAGACTAATGGAAGATAAGGTTGAAAAGGTAGGTTTGAGGGAGCTTTGAATGTTACAGGAAAAAAAAAAAAAAACTGGGCTTTGTCCTGTAGACAGTGGAGAGGTACTTTAGCAGATGTAAGGCATTACCATTATAGGAAAGCCTCTGAAGTAACATACACTGTGGTTTTTCCTGTTGCTGAAAATATGCCCAGAGTAACAAGATGTGGCATAGTTGGTTATGTGTCTTATAACCAGTGAGGTGTGCCCAAATGGGAAAGTAATGAATGACTACCCAAAAAGAAGAGGGAGAGTGTTTGAAACACTGTCGCTGTGAAATAGACTGGTTGTATGAAAAGTTGCATATCAAGCCTTTGGCAAATTATATAAATACTCTGATTTTGATATCTTAAAGGAGTATACTATAGAAAATAAAAGAAAAACACTTGAATCTGTTACAGGAAACGGGTCATGATCCAGACCCCAGGAGAGGGTTCTTGGATCTCACACAAGAAAGAATTCAGGGTGACCCCACAGTGCAAAAGTCAAAGCAAGTATTAAGAAAATGAAGGAATAACAGAATGGCTACTACATAGACAGAGCAGCCCTGAGGGCTGCTGGTTGCCCTTTTTTTTTTTTTTTTCCTTTGAGATGGAGTTTTCGTTCTTGTTGCCCAGGCTGGAGTGCAATGGCGTGATCTCGGCTCACCACAACCTCCACCTCCCGGGTTCAAGCAATTCTGCCTCAGCCTCCCGAGTAGCTGAGATTACAGGCATGCGCCACCACGCCCGGCTAATTTTGTGTTTTTAGTAGAGTCAGGGTTTCTCCATGTTGGTCAGGTTGGTCTTGAACTTCCGACCTCAGTTGATCTGCCCGCCTTGGCCTCCCAAAGTACTGGGATTACAGGCATAAGCCACCGCACCTGGCCTGCTTGCCCATTCTTTATGGTCGTTTCTTGATGATATGCTAACCAAGGAGTGGATTAATCATGCCTCCCCTTTTTAGACCACATAGGGTCTAAACTGTCATGGCACATTTGTAAACTGTCATGGCACTGGTGGGAGTGTAGCAGTGAGGACGACCAGAGGTCACTCTCATCGCCATTTTGGTTTTGGTGGGTTTTGGCCAGCTCCTTTACTGCAACCTGTTTTATCAGCAAGGTCTTTATGACCTGTATTTTGTGCTGACTTCCTATCTCATCCTGTGACTTAGAATGCCTTAACTGACCATCTGGGAATGCAGCCCAATAGATTTCACCCTCATTTTGCCCAACTCCTGTTTAAGATGGAGTTGCTCTGGTTCACATGCCTCTAACAAATCCTTTTAGTTTTTCATGCTTGTCACATGTTTACTTCTAAGGGTATAATCATGTGGTTTACTATATTATTACTGATTAGATTATTTTGAACTACTTCAATTTTATTTATTTTACCTCATTTCCATTCACATTTTTTGAAAAGAGCTTTTTTATACAAGAGTGTAAATATTTTCACATTGAATAAATGAATTGAAAACAGTATGTGTTGATTGAATACTTGAAGTATACTTCTTTACAGCAAATTCTAGGAATTCAGCTTTGTTTTATGTGCATTAAAATGTAATAAATATAGAACAAATATTTTAGGCCCTCAGTAGCTGTAAATCGGGAACGGTCAGATTTCCTTCACATGGAAATGGGACTCACATCTCTCAGAATGGAACAGAAGTCGTTTGGTCTTTAATCTATGTCATGTTGATGGGAAATGTGAAAGCTACAAGAAAATTGGTATTTGGTTTCTTGGATATTGAATATCCTTGGCCAGGGGTGCAGGGAAGTGAAAAAAAAGTAAGACCTCCTATGGATCATCCAAAAAGGAATTTCAGAATGCAGAGAGGGCTGGTCTCCCTTAATCAGGCCAAAACTTTATTTGAATTGTATCAGGATGCTTCATTCCTGTGCCCAGTAGGATGGAATCTTGAAAGAAAATGGGAAGGAATGTACAAAGCCTCAAGGAATGTGTTTCTCTGTAACATCTAGATCAGACAGTAGTATGAAGTGCCAGATATGAAACCAGAAAGGATCCTTATGAGAGTTTATAGCTCAGTTTTATAAAACCGTTAATGTTTTACTATCTCTGCTGCCTTATTTTTTTTTTTTTTAAGAGATGGGGTCTCGCTCTGCTGCCCAGGCTGGAGTGCAGTGGTGCGATCATAGCTCACTGCAACCTCAAACTCCTGGGCTCAGGTCAACCATCCTGCCTCAGCCATGCCCTGCCACTGCCCCCTTCCCCCGCAGTAGCTGGGGCTACAAGTGCATGCCACCACACCCAGCTATTTTAATTACTTTGTAGAGACAGGGTCTTGCCATGTTGTCCAGGCTGGTGCTGTTGTTCTTTATTTTTACAATGTATATTGTGTATGCACTAGTAGTGTTCAGTACTTGAAGATAAAAGTAGTAATTTAGGAAAAATAACCATTATTCCCCTAACTAAATCTTGCTACTCTTAGGACCAGTTAGAAGTCTTAGGAAAATATCAACTCTGATTGTTTTTTCTTTTCTTTTTTGTTTGTTTGTTTTTGTTGTTGTTATTGTTTAGATAATTTGTTGCTCTGTCACCCAGGCTGGAGTGCAGATGTGTGATCATGGCTCACTGCAGCCTACCTCCAGGGCTCAAGCAATCCTCCCGCCTTAGCCTCCCAAGTAGCTGGGACTTACAGGCACACAACTGACCTAGCTAATTTTTTTATTTTTGTAAAGACAGAGGTCTTCCTACGTTGTCCAGACTGGTCTTGAACTCCTGGCCTCAAGCAATCCTCCCACCTTGGCCCCCTAGAGTGCTGGGATTACAGGTGTGAGCCACTATACCCAGTCTGGTTTTTTTTCGTTTTTTTTTTTTTTTTTTTTTTTTTTTTTGAGGACTCAACATGTCCGAGACAGTTGAGTACACTTCTACTTTCTCTAACCACTTCTTGACAATTTGAATACAGTTTTCATTTTTAGTCTTCTTATCAAGTGTACCAATTGTACTTTTTATCCTTAAGGACTTTAAATATGATTATATAGAATTTCATAAATTTTGCTGGCCTGTGTTGGACAACACATGAAAAGACACGAATATCCTAATTCCACCAGGAAGTGCTTGTTGTCTACTGTGTGCCCAGGTCTGTGCCACATATGGTGGGAAACATTTGCTTGCAACAAATTGAGAAAACTGCTGTATGTGCTTTGAAACCTAACTGGTTTATTCAACTGCATTTTAAAAATATTTCCAAGGCCAAAGGCTCTTGGACCCTTTTAGAATTAAAAACAAATATCTTACACAGCCATGTCAGCTGGAACTCTGAGGAAGCAAACTATCCTATAGAGGTTAAGCTTTTAATCTGGCATGAGAGGAGTTAAAGTGAAGTACTTCTAAGCACCAGAGAAACCATCTAGTGGGAAAAAAAGAATTCATCAACAGGGAGTTGCCAAATGAGGACACGCACATGCTTTGCCTTCATTATCTAACTTTCTTCCAGTATAAATAGAATTACATGGAGGTGTAAGGCATTTCTCTTGATCTCAGTCAATGCTGTGCACATCGTGGGAACTCAGTAAATGTTGGCAAAATGAGTAGTGTGATTGTAATTGAAAAAGCGAAACAATTATAACCATCAAAATTACAACTTTATAAAATATCTGCATATGGACAATCACTCTGAGAAAATACTCCCCCCAAAAAAGTTGTTTTATTAATTTTTTAGTTTTCTGAATTTTTTCTTACATTAATTTTTTTCCTATTATCAGTTCTACAATATAATTTGAGTATCAAAATTTCTTAATTAGATGCATTCAAATAGAATCACAGCTTGGGGCAAGTCTCCGTTCACCACCAGGCTTCAAACATGTCATGGCATATCTGGCAAATTGGTAGTTTCAGGCTGCCAAGAGGTGATTTACATAAGGGTTTTGGCGGAAAGACTGCCAAGAAGTGTGGATGACAGAGAGGTGGGGGTTGGCCAGACTGCTTTTCAGTCAATTTGCACAGCTACAGTGCACCAGCAAGTGTTCCAGTTGGTCAGTGCCCATGCCATGCCAGCTGTTAATCCTTGGATTGAGGGAATGACACCTTACCTATCTTGAAGATTCATATTCCAATACAGCCTCGTGGAGTCCACTAGGAAAGTACCAAGAGCAGAAATAGGAGTGCACTAAAATAATTACTACATCACACAACATAATCAAAAGATGAGGGGTTACAGCTTGTTGCCACTTGTGCAGAAAATGATGGCACGATTTTGCAGTATCGGAGATTCCAGGAAACAAGCATTTTGCTTCTTTGAGGGCCACAACGGAGGTCATGAAGATGTCCAGCAGCACGTGGTAATGACCTGGCTTAATGGGGCTGGCTCACTGATGAGTACTAGAAGTGTTCAAGAAAACTCAGCAGCAGATATCCAGGTGGCTGCAGATATCCACGTGGCCGCAGATATGCCTCATTCTTGAGCCCATGTAAAACACTGTGTAGGGGCTCTTAGAAATTATGGGCAGAGGATTTTGCAAGGAGCTGAAGTTCGGCATCAGCAAGCAAAGACAGGAGCCAATGAAATACGGATTGCAAAACTATTCCTAATTAGTTCATTATTAATGTAATCAGCTCATATAGAATTAATGTAATCAGTAGCTCATATAGAATATGAGAATGAGAGGTACATCTGCTGTTTCCTCACTTGGTGGTCCCCATTTCCGCAAGGTTCTTATTTGTGTGACCATTTCACGCAAATGAAAGTATTGGTAGTTTTTAAAAACAGTTCAGGGCTTTTTTTTTTAACAACACAACCCATATATGCAAGTCAAATACAATTCTTCATCTGGTGCTCAACCAAAGAAAGAGTGATACATTCCAATACTGGAGGAAAAACTGGCCTGACTAAATTTATTGATATTTAAGGTCTTGTAAAGGGTAATTTTGAAAGTATGTAATTTCCACTTAAAATGCTATTTTAAGAACCTGAACCTTGCTGTATTAGTTCCTTTTCATGCTGCTAATAACGATATACTCGAGACTGGGTAATTTGTAAAGGAAAAAGGTTTAATGGACTCACAGTTCCACATGGCTGGGGAGGCCTCACAATCACTGTGGAGGGCAAAGGAAGAGGACATCTTACATGGCTGCAGGCAAGAGGGCATGTGCAAGGGAACTCCTCTTTATAAAACCATCGCATCTCATGAGACTTATTCACTATCACGAGAACAGCATGGGAAAAACCTGCCCCCATGATTCAATTACCTCCCCCCAGGTCCCTCCCACTACATGTGGGAATTCTGGGAGCTACAATTCAAGTTGAGATGTGGGTGGGGACACAGCCAAACCATATCAGCAAGTGATTTGGATGGGGACACAGCCAAACTTGCATCAAGTGAGGTTTGGCTGTGTCCCCACCCAAATCTCATCTTGAATTGTAGCTCCCATAATTCCCATCTGTCATGGGAGGGACTCGGTGGGATGTAATTGAATCATGGGGGGCCAGCTATTCTGGTAGTGAGTAAGTCTCACAAGATCTGATGGGTTTATCTGGGGTTTCCACATTTGCTTCTTCCTCATTTTCTCTTGCTGCCACCATGTAAGAAGTGCCTTTCACCTCCTGCCATGATTCTGAGGCCTCCCCAGCCATGTAGAACTGTAAGTCCAATTAAATCTCTTTTTTTCCCAGTCTAAGGTATGTCTTTATCAGCAGCATTAAAATGGACTAATACATTTGCCTAAGTGGAAACTCTGGGGTTCTACTTTTTATACAGAGCTTAATAGTTTATAATGAACATTATAGTAGTAGTTGTGCATCAAAACCTATAAGGTGGGCAAAACAGGTAATACTTCTCCCATTTTACAGATTAAAAAATGGAGGCAACGGCTGGGTACAGTGGCTCACTCCTGTAATTCCAGCACTTTAGGAGGCCAAGGCAGGCAGATCACTTGAGAAAAAGAGTTCGAGACCAGCCTGGGCAACATAGTGAGACCCTCTCTCTCAAAAAAAATAGCCAAGTGTGATGATGGACACCTGTAACCCCAACTACTTCAGAGACTGAGGCAGGAGGATCACTTGAGCCTAGGAGGTCAAGGCTGCAGTGAGCTGTGATTGGGCCACTGCACTCCAGCCTGGGTGACAGAGAGAGACCTCTCTAAAAAATAAAAAAATAAAAAAAAATGGAAGCACAGAAAACTATACCTTTTCTAGCTCAACTTTACCACATTGATGAAAAAGTATTGAGCAGCCACAGGTACATGACATTCCACTATGTTCTTGGAATAATATTAAAGAAAAGGCATGAAGGTATGCTCTGAGCAGGCAAGAGAAGTCACATAAAATGAGAGTAATTTATAATGTGACTTTTTTCTCATGGTCCTTCTTTTTCTCATTTAACTGTTTACTCCTTTATATGTTATAGCAATTGTTGTTTAATAATTGCATTAAAATAAATAGATGCCTTGGACACTGATACTCTTGGAATACAGAACAATGTTCATGGCATTTAATATATGGATACAAGATTTTTTAAAAGGAAAGATGTATATATAGGGTCCTACCAGATTAGAAGTATGATTGCAATTGGAATTTAATTAGTGAGCACTTACTAAATACCTATTATGTGCAAAGTATTGTACTCAATGAGAGTGAATTTATGTATTTATGTATTTATGTATTTATTTATTTATTGAGATGGAGTTTTGCTCTTGTTGCCCAGGCTGGAGTGCAATGGCATGATCTCGGCTCACCGCAACCTCCGCCTCCCGGGTTCAAGTGATTCTCCTGCCTCAGCCTCCTGAGTAGCTGGGATTACAGGTGTGTGCCACCATGCCCGGCTAATTTTGTATTTTTAGTAGAGACGGGGCTTCTCCATGTTGGTCGGACTGGTCTCAAACTCCCAATCTCTGGTGATCCACCCACCTGGGCCTCCCAAAGTGCTGGGATTACAGGCGTGAGCCACCACGCCAGGCCCGAGAGTGAATTTTTAAAAAAGAAACAAGACATTATCAGTGTCCTGAAGAATTCTGAATCTGTTTTGGAAGAAAAAAGATATAGGCTAGGTATTTTGAAGGTCCTCAACAAATATTTGTTGAGTGAATGGATGGATGAATTATTACTGGCCCAAGGCAACATATGATGAATACCAAGAAAATGAGGGCATGTGTACATACATAAGAGTTCAGGGCATAGCTGAAGTGAGGAATGGAATACTCTACTGGCCAGATCCATCCCATATACCCACCCTTGAAGAAACTGTCCCCACAAGAAAGAGAAGTTCCATTACAAAAAAAATTTTTTAAGATGAAGGGCTGCAGCAGCACACTGGACAAATGAAAACTACTGCTACCCCAGGCCACTATAGGCCTACTTTGTTAACAGATTCCAGTAGGATATTTATGTTCCATCCCCAAAGCAGGAGGAGGGTTCAGACCAGTGCCAAGAAGGAAATCTGGAGCTATATATCAAGAGAACAATCTCACATGGGATTGATCACTAACTTTATAAGGATGGACAAGGCAGATGAGAAACAGTGGAATTAGATAACAGAATGTAGACTTTGACTCTCTCACTTTTAAGGACTGTGAAGTTGTGGAAATAGTAGAAAGGTCAAAGAAGGGAGACAGTAGACCATTATATCAATTTTTTAAAAGACTGCAAAGAATATTAGATTCATTATTAAGACTTTAGAGGCCTCTACAACTATATAGAGTCAGAATTATGAAGGTAAAGTCACATTGCAGGGCAACTTTGAATAGATAGAATACTTAAGCTAAGGAAATCAGGAATTAGAGGTAGGTAACAGTACACTCAGAAGGTATGGGGATACTAAATATTTCTCTTGAACACAAAACAGAAATTGTTCTGACCCCCTTCCCCAATAATGTCTTGAAGGAGTAACTTGAGGCCAGTATGACAATCACTCTGGAAGCCAAGAAGTGGCTGTCTTCTATCTAAATTAAGATTTGCATTACTTGCTAATAGAATGGAACATTAAGCAGTAGTTTGGAATCTTCCTCACAGAGAAAGTACAAGCCAGTGGTGGCTCATGCCTGTAATCCTAGCACTTTGGGAGGCCAAGGCCAGCAGATCACTTGAGGTCAGGAGTTCGAGACCAGCCTGGCCAACATAGTAAAACCCTGCCTTTACTAAAAAATAGAAAAATTAGCCAGGTGCAGTGGTACATGCCTGTAGTCTCAGCTACTCAGGAGGCAGGAGAATTGCTTGAACCCCGGAGGCGGAGGTTGCAGTGAGCCAAGATCATGCCACTGTACTCCACCCTGGGCGACAGAGCAAGACAAACCAAATTGAAATAATCCATGCTGATATTTTGTACATCTGCAGGGTTAATGGTAATCTATAGGATTTTGTCAAAGATACAGCAAAACTTATCTCCAAAGGGAATGAGTCAAAAGTTGCAAATTTTAGAGACTGGCTAAAGCCTTACAAGCAACCTAATACATTTTTTCCCCTCTGGAAAGTGCCCAAAGACCCAGTGAATCTGGGGACAAACCTCAGTGCTTCTGCCAGGTTCCCATTTAAAAGAGAGACTGGACCCTTACCTTGAACTTTAGTGTTGAGGCTATAGTCTATTGGCATCCAAATGATTACTTATGAAAGAAGCTTCATCATGCTCCCTTAAAAAACAACTTATTCCCTGCCAAAACTAGGATCGCGTTGCTTTAGGAAGAGGATACATACTATGTGACAGCCAAATGATGATTTGCCAAAAAAAAAAAAAATCAAGGCTGGACGCGGTGGCTCATGCCTATAATCCCAGCACTTTGGGAGGCTGAGATGGGTGGATCAGGGGTTTGAGACTAGCCTGGTCTACATGGTGAAACCCTGTCTCTACTAAAAATACAAAAATTAGCCTAGCGTGGTGGCTCATGCCTGTAACCACAGCTACTCAGGAGGCTGAGGCAGGAGAATCGCTTGAACCTGGGAGACAGAACTTACAGTGAGCCGAGATCGTGCCATTGCACTCCAGTCTGGGCAACAAGAACGAAATTTCATCTCAAAAAAAAAAAAAATCAAATTCCATTGTGGATGGCAAAAGAGCCTCCTATCACCCAGAAGAGGGAAGGTAGCCTATATTAGACATGGCCTTACAGACTGTTGACGAGGAACTTGCTGAAGGCTACCTGAAAATAAAATAATAGGAAATGGGCATTTTGCTATTTAATGATCTGGAAAATTGGAAACCACCTTGGTCTAGGCAAATCCTTGGGGAGGAAGTTTAAGTCTTTTTTTTTTTTTTTTTTTTTTTGAGACAGAGTCTCGCTCTGTCGCACAGGCTGGAGTGCAGTGGCGCAATCTCGGCTCACCGCAACCTCCGCCTCCTGGGTTCAAGTGATTCTCCTGCCTCAGCCTCCCGAGTAGCTGTGACTACAGGCATGTGCCACCGCACCCAGCTAATTTTTGTATTTTTAGTAGAGACGGGGTTTCACCATACTGGTCAGGCTGATCTTGAACTCCTGACCTCATGATCCACCCGCCTCGGCCTCTCAAAGTGCTGGGATTACAGGCGTGAGCCACCACGCTCGGCCAGTTTAAGTCTTAAGTGTTAAGGCAAAGCACTTAAGGTAGCCACACCTATAAAGTGGAATTGTCAGGTCATTTTCAACCTATTTCTTTGCCTATGAGAGCTCTCATGTGACATATGCCTAGTCTACCTTCAAATGAGAAGATAGCTGCCCTGTAAAGCACTTGGCTGTGGGAGGCACTCTCACTTCCCAAGAGGTTGTATATAACTGAGTCAATGTACACTCATGGGGATGTCTAGGAGGCCAGAGATCCACTTGCCATTCATGTGGCTCCAGAGGCAGTGGACTTCCATGTTTCATTACTCATGGCCACTCCCCAAGAGTACCTGCTCTAAGTAGCCATCAGTAAACCATTCCATAAAGAAATGCTAATGTGACCAGATGGCCTAAAAGAGTCTGTGGTCTGCTGCTTCTTGGCCCTGGATTAGGACTGTTTCTGTTGTTGGAAAATATTTGATTCTTGAGGGGGATGAAATGAGGCAGCACCTGTGAAAATTGTTTGAAAACTCTAAAGGCCCGTACTTGTGTAGAGGATGTGGGTGAGATGACTATTGGTAGACAACAAAAAGTTAAGCTCTCTACCCTGTATTTTCCTCTTAGATTACATTTTCTTATTTAAGTATCTCTTCAAGAAGACTGGAGTGGAATCTTTTCCCTTCTGGGTGGTAAAACTAATGAGGGGATGTTTGCCTTGACTTTGCTATTACAGTATATGTGTGACATCCCTAAATCCACTCTAGTGCATCTTACACACTTGTCAGATTTATCTAACTCTCACACCATTGTCATCACTTCCGCCTGCCCCTCAGGAACCTAAATTGATACCTCTGCCTATCATGGAAAATCTAAACTCTTCAGTCTTGCATTCAAAGTTCTCCTGCAACTACCTGCCCCAGCCTCCATCATCTTTCCAATCTGACCTCTCCTTGCTTCACACTGTAGAAGCAGGTACTCTTGGAGCTGACAGTCATCAAAAAAATGGTGCATATCCAACTCTCACATGTCAAAGATGGGGAAACTGAAGCCCAGAGAAGTGAGGTGAATATTCCCAAGGCCACACACAGTCCTTCCACTGTGGCCAAGACGACATGCTTTCCATTCCACATACAACTTGCTCCTCTGGTCCTAAGCCATGGGGTGAGGTGAGTAGAACTGGTACCCAGAAAACAGTATGGCATGGGATAAATGGTAGATAAAGCAATGTTGAGAATTAAAAACTCCAGTGTGCTTACAACACATAGCGTTCTCAGCAAGTGAACTTTATATAGAATTTGCCACCCTCATAGTAGGGAATTCACTAAAGCTGGGAATGAATGTGCAAATGTTTGTTTGCTTTGTTTTGTTTACCACAGAAGCGAAATTTGTGACAATCTTTTTCAACCTAAATTGAATAAATGATTCAGGACAAGAAATGATTACCAGATGTGTCAGGGTTTTGATGGGAAATGGCCCATCAAATTATTATTGTTTGCCAAGTTTTCCCCTCACGATTGAAGCTAACGAGGTCATTTCAAGGGTAATCATGCTGGGGAACCTCGATGCAATGACGCTGTTACAATTTGCCCAATTTGAAGCTAGGAAACCACGCCTTCTTTGGAAGGTTTATGTGGTAGGAAATGGGGGGTCATTGGTGATCTAAACCTCACTGATTATCATGAATGGCAAGAAGAGGAAAGCAGTGAAGGAAAAGCCCTGATTACAAGAATATTGTTAAATAAATCAAAGGAAGTTTTATAAATATTCAAATATGTAATGTAATTCAAATGAGACGAATCAACTTTCCACATCTGCTTTGGTGAATAGACAAGGATACTTAAAATTTGTGCATTAAATATTTGAACATAAATTACTGCTTATAATGTGTTTGAGGTTTTTAAAATGTTTTCTTTAGTATTTAAATCACCATAGAACTGAAAAAATAAAGCATTTAATCATTATTTTTGCATTATGACTATAACCAGACTATAGGACTTATTCAGATTATTACAAATTCCAAATAAGTGGAGCATGAATTAGCAAAGCTTTTTGTTTTTGTTTTTGTTTTTGTTTTAGAGACAGTGATATTGCCCAGGCTGGCATGCAGTGGCTATTCACAGGTGTGATCTCACTACTGATGAGCTTGGGAGTTTTGATCTGTTTCTTTTCCGACCTGGGTCGGTTCGCCTCTACTTAGGCAACCTGCTGGTCACCCACTTCCGTGAGGTTACCATATTGATACAGAACTTAGTGCAGCCACTGGATCAGCATAGCACACTACAGCCCAGAATTCCTGGACTCTAGCGATCCTCCCACCTCAACCTTCCTAGTAGCCAGAATTACAGGTGCACCACCCTGCCAGGATAATGACATTTTAATTTGCCTACAAATTATTGCATTAGTCTGAGTGTCCAGGTTAAGATTTAGTGCTTTTTAAACTTTATCACTAAAAAACCATCCTATTGCACCAGGACCTGCCCATAATGAAGCCTAAAAGCAGCCTGATGGAACAGACTTTGTCCTCTATGCCACAAAATAGCTGTTGGTTTTAATATAAAAGTGCACACCTCTCCCCCTCCCATAAATGTACACACCTGAATTCTCCAGTAACTGACTCCTCAGGGAGATGCTTCACGTCATCCACAGCTTCACTCTCCTGGCACATGGTATAGGCGCATCAAGAGCCCTTCATAACGCAGGAGGAGAAGCAGGGTGTGCTTGATTTATGTTTAGAAAAGACAGGTTTAGAGGTCATATCATCCAATTGGAGTGGGGAAAAGTGGCTGTGCTTTGTATATGAGCAAAGCTCAATGAATGTTTATTGAATTGCAATAGTTGATTATTGAAATGACAAACTTTTTGTAACAGGAAAAGCCCTACATAAACATAATGTATTAAACGTAAATACTGATTAGGCAATCCCTTGATATGTAATTCTTTCAAGCCCAAAACTCAGAAAAAGCAGCAATGTGTGCTTTTACTATCTCCTCCCTCAGGTGGGCTTCAATTTCTTCTCTCTATTTATTCTAACCTCTCCAGTTAAACACTATTCCCTTGCTAGAGATCAAAGTAACTGCATTGTTTCAATTCTTTATTAACATTACACACTTCTCGGCCGGGCGTGGTGGCTCACGCCTGTAATCCCAGCACTTTTGGAGGCAGAGGCGGGTGGATCACCTGAGATCAGGAGTTTAAAACCAGCCTGGCCAACATGGTGAAACCTCGTCTCTACTAAAAATACAAAAATTAGCTGGCCATGGTGGTGGGCGCCTGTAATCCCAGCTACTCGGGTGGCTGAGGCAGGAGAATCACTTGAACTGGGAAGGTGGAGGTTGCAGTGAGCTGAGATGTGCCACTGCACTCTAGCCTGGGTGACAAGAGCAAGACTGTCTCAAAAAACATTACACACTTCTCAAAAAGCAAGAGGGTGAGGGTTATCCCTTTCTAATTTCTGCTTCTTACTCCCAAACATAGCTTGAAAATCCTTTTTGCTTGGCTTTGGCATTTTGGGGCACATCTGGATTCATTCCAGGGTTTGTCTTCCTGACACATAAATGCAGAAGTGTACACTGTCCTCTTACTTCTCCTGAGTTACCTGCACATCAGACAGGCCTCAGGTTATCTGCCTTTGTTATGTCCCGAGCCTTTCACAGATAAAGCCCAAATAACCTCTACCTGCAGGCCCCAGCCTGCCTGAGCCTGTGAGTCAATTCTCCCTAAAGCCAGAAGAGTATCAGCTTCAGCCCCAGCTGTCTGAAGTTAGGCTTGCTGCCTATAGTGTGCTAGCAATAAAAAAAGTCTGGGGCCTATAAGGCTTTGGAATAACAGCATCTTCAATCTGTGCTGGCCTCAGCCATGCAACTGGGAAACAGCAGAATGCAGTGGGGAGAGTAGTGGCTAAGGAGCCTGCCAGGTTAAGGTTAGGCTTCCCATTCTCACCCTTGACAAGTCACTGAACCACCTGTTTTCTCATCTGTCAAGGGAAGGTCGTCTCTAATTCCCATCTCCTGCAGGGTCTCTTGGTGTTATCTATATTCAGTCTTTCTGTTACACTGTTTTCAAATTCAATACGAGTAGAGGGTTCCCTCTTAATTTTATGTCTCAAATTATCTTTGCCTGATAGGATGACAGAAAATGTACCTAATGTTGCCAGGCGCGGTGGCTCACGCCTGTAATCCCAGCACTTCGGGAAGCGGAGGTGGGCGGATCACAAGGTCAGGAGATTGAGACCATCCTGGCTAACACGGTGAAACTCCATCTCTATTAAAAATACAAAAAATTAGCTGGGCGTGGTGGCGAGCACCTGTGGTCCCAGCTACTCGGGAGGCTGAGGCAGGAGAATCGCTTGAACCCAGAAGGCGGAGGCTGCAGTGAGCCGAGATCGCACCACTGCACTCCAGCCTGGGTGACAGTGAGACTCCATCTCAAAAAAAAAAAAAAAAAGAAAGAAAGAAAGAAAGAAAATGTACCTAATATAAGGTCAATCATTTGCCTTCTCTTGTTATTTCTGTTCAAAATGTTTTATTTTTCTTACCCTTAAGCCATACTTTCAAACCATAAAGCTATGGGAGGGCAGCAAAGCCTAAGATTAATAATAATATTTAGTGAAGACTAATTATGTGGTAGGTACTGTCCTAGGCACTTGACATGGATTATTACACTTAATCCTTGAAACAGCCTTATGAGAAAGGTGCTTCATAAGTAGGCACTATGAAGTCAATATGATTGCTATTGTACAAATGAAGGAACTGAGGCATGAAGATGTTAGGCAACTTGCCCCGGGGTCACACACACCTAGTAAGTAGAGAGGGATACAGCAGAAGTTTGGAGAGAAAGTTCTTAATTATACCAATAGGTTATTATCTTTCTCACTTCAGCAGTGGTCATGTCTAATTCAGTCCAAATAATAAGTAACTTATTGCCTGGTGTGACATTAATTTATTTGTTGAATATCTTCTTGGTGCAAAGCCCTGTGCTAGAAGACTTGCACTAGGGGAGATTATAAAAAGAGAAAGATGTGGTCCCTGCCCCGAAGAAAATCAGAAGCTAGTAGGGAAATAGAATAAGAAATAATGAATTCCAATACAAGTAAAACACAGTACATGCTTTAATAGTGCTACACGTTAAGTGCCACCTGGCCCAGAGGGTGAAGCAGTATGTGTTGGTGTTACATAGGAGGCTTGATTAAAAAGTTTATTTTGGAGTTGAGCCTTTATGGACAAGTAGGATTTTGAGAGGTGGAGAAGTGAGAGAAAGACATTCCAGGCAAGGGAACCACATGGGCAAATACTCACACTGAGTCGCTATTGACTCACTAACCTCAGTGCAGGGTTTGTTCCTGGATTAGCAAGGAGTTTGGAGTTTCTAAGCCTTAGGGTGTATGAGAGGAAGTCCTAATTTGGTAGGCGATAGTAGAAAGGCAAAGTCATAAAATCTCGGAATTGAAGATCCCCAAAGGTCATCTAATTTAGTAACACGTCCAATGCCTAGAGCTCTGCCAAGTCATCATCAAAACTAGGCTCAAATAGTTCTAACATCACATGCATTATTGTCTCCTATGGCAGCCCATCCCATCACTGTCTGAAGTTATATTGCCCATTTATTTATGTGTATTTGCTGATTGTCTGTCATACTAGAACTCAAGTTCCGTGATGGCAGAGACTGACTTACCTGTCATGTATCCCCAGTGCCTAGCATTGCAGGCATACAATCAATATTTGTTGAATGCATTCCAGCTCAGGACAGCTCTGACATCTATAAAGTTCTTCAGTAATTTCCACAAGATAGTACTTTACATATATGAAGACAACTAGCCCTCTTTTATCTTTTTCAAGTTAAATATCAACAGTTAGTCAACAATTCCACATGAAAAAATAACTTTGGGCCTTTTCACTATCCTGATCACACTCTCAAATAAGCTCCATTTTGTCTCTATTTCTTTTAGTGTGTTGTTGCAAGAACAGAAGGCAATATTCCAACTCTGTGACCCCCTCAAATTAGAGAGGTCCTATAAGCTCTCTTATTCGAGGTGTTACAGTGTGACCCAAGATGGCACTAACTTTGCTGAGGTCCACTTCACCCTGTTGCCTATGTTTCTCTGATTGTCAGCTAACCTCCTTTCCACTCCCTTCACCAGTTGCTATGTTCTACTGCTTGCTCACCTGTCTCTTGTCCTGACTTGTGTAGGTAGATTTTGAAAACCAAGTCCACGGCCTTATATTTAGGAGGCTCTTACAGTAATCCAGAACAAAAGATACAAGGTATTGAACTACAGCAGTGTAGCCAGCAAGGAAGAGACAAAAAGAAAAACATATCTGAGGCATTGTCAATGGGACTTGCAATCTACTGATTTAGTGACCACTAGCACGCTTTCTCAATGGATGCCTCTCTCTCCAGACCACGTATGAATTTGGAGTCAATTCCCAGTTTCTCCCTACCTCACTGTCTTTGAAGCAAGCATGTGACTCTTTTGAAGTCTTCTATACATTTTTTTCCCAAGTTACTGTCTATAAAAATATATTAGGAAAGTTCAAAGGCAGCAAGATTTCTAGCCAGGATGACTGAAAAGATGGTAGTTCCATGACTAAGGTAGGAAATCCAGGAGAAGGACCAGATATTAAGGTGATAATGAAGCACCTGGTTTGGGATGTGTTGAATTTGATGACCTGAGGACATCTAGCAAACAGTTTGAAAAGTGTTTACTTCTTTGGCTCTGGAGTGCAAACTGAAATGTATATCTGTGAGTCATCAACAGAGATGCTTGAAGCTTTCCCCAGAGAATGAGAATTTTGATTATCATTTAAACTGAAAAAAAGACAAGACTGAGAAAAAAACTTTTAACAATGACCACATAAAATGGGTATTTGAAGGAGGAATCCCCCAGAAAGAGAGAGAGGGGAAGGAAGGCTCAGGCGGTATGGGGAAAACTTGATGAGTTTATTGTCAGGGGCAAAGCTGGACATTATTGCAGAAGGAAGAGAAATCAGTTACATCAAACACAGCGGAAATCTCCTAGAGAACAAAACTTCTCATGATGCTACTGAGTTTATCAATGAGGAGGTGATTTAATAACCTTAAACAAAATAATTCCAGTTTTAGAGCCAGGTCACAAGCAGTTGATAAATAAGGAGTAAATGGTAGCAATGAAGTCAAAGCGGTAAATGTAGACTGCTATTTTGAAAAGATGTTATGCAATACATGTAAACTAGAAAAGCAACAAATCTATATGATATTTATATGATCTACATATTCTAAAATATAACATGGGGTTAATTACTATTTCATTGTAATGTATGACTCTAGAATTAATCATTTTATAGACCTTATGATTGCACTAGGTGTTCAAAAGATCTCACTATATAAAAGAGAATAATGAAGTACCAGCCACTTAGGAGGCTGAGGCAGGAGGATCGCTTGAGCCCAGGAGTTTGAGGCTGTAATGTGCCATTATTGTGCCTATGAATACCCACTGCACTCTAGCCTTGGCAACATAGTAAGACCCAGTCTCTAAAAAAATAAAATAAGAGAAAAATTGAAATACATAGATTTCATTGAACCTAAATAGGGCTACATGTATTTTCTTGTTGTTGTTGTTGTTTTTTTCCTGGTTCCCATTTAGGTGTCTAATTATGAAATGGCCAATCAAATCCTTATTTTCTTCAAGATCAGTTTTCATTTAAGTCTGCCTGGATTGGATGGCAGGTCAAGCTTTTTAAACTTTAACCCAACATAGATTCTGTCAGAAGCACCATTAGGTCTGGTGAATTTCTGGATCTATTCTGTATTGCCTCCTAATCCCTTGGGGTATGAATCTCTGAGAAGCCCTTTCACCTTCAGCCCTGGCCTCTACCTCCCACATGTTGTGGGAAGTCAGGGACCCCTAACAGAGGGACCGGCTAGAGCCAAGGCAGAGGAACATAAATTGTGAAGATTTCATGGACATTTATCAGTTCCCAAAATTAATACTTTTATAATTTCTTATGCCTGTCTTTACTTTAATCTATTAATCCTGTTATCTTCATAAGCTGAGAATGTATGTCACCTCAAGACCACTATTGTACAAATTGATTGTAGAGCATGTGTGTTTGAACAATATGAAATCTGATTGTAAAACGTGGATGTTTGAACAATATGAAATCAGTGCACCTTGAAAACGAACAGAATAACAGCAATTTTGGGGAACAAGGGAAGACAACCAAAGGTCTGCCTGCCTGTGGGGTTGGGCAAAATAGAGCCATATTTTTCTTCTTGCGGAGAGCCTATACACGGACATGCAAGTAGAAGAGATATCGCTAAATTATTCTCCCAGCAAGGAATATTAAATATTAAGACCCTAGGAAAAGAATTGCATTCCTGGGGGAAGGTCTATAAACAGCTGCTCTGGGAGCGTCTGCCTTATGTGGTTGAGATAAGGACTGAAATACGCCCTGCAGTACCCTCAGGCTTATTATGGTGGGGAAAAAATCCCGCCCTGGTGAATTTGAAGTCAGACTGGTTCTCTGCTCTCGAACCCTGTTTTCTGTTGTTTAAGATGTTTATCAAGACAATACGTGTACAGCCGAACCTAGACCCTCATCATTAATTCTAATTTTGCCCTTGCCTTGTGATCTTGCTTTGCCCTTTGCGTTGTGATCTTTATTGGCCTCAGAAGCATGTGAACTTTGTTCTCCTTTTTTGCCCTTTGAAGCATGTAACCTTTGTGACCTAGTCCCTGTTTGTACACCCCCTCCCCTTTTGAAATCCCTAATAAAAACTTCCTGGTTTTGTGGCTTAGGGGCATCATGGACCTACCGATATGTGATGTCACCCCCGGAGGCCCAGCTGTAAAATTCCTCTCTTTGTACTCTTTCTCTTTATTTCTCAGACCGGCTGACACTTAGGGAAAACAGAAAGAACCTACATTGAAATATTGGGGGCTGGTTCCCCCGATACCCACAGATTCATAGGATGCCAAATCTGGAAGTGACTTTAGGGTTCTTCTAGCTCATCTCCCTTAATTTCATAGGTAAATGAAATGAGGCCCACCGTGAGAAAATGACTTGTTCAGAGAGCATTGTTGCCAAGTGACAGCAGCATGAGCTTTAGGAGTCAGAGCTGGGATTGAACCCTGGATCCATTATTACCTGATTGTATAGCATTAAATTAGGCTCTTCACCTCCTGAACCTCAGTTTTCCCATTTAAAAATGGGGCTAATGATCATCACACCTGCCTTATGTAGTTGCTATGTGTATTGAATGAATAAAATGTGAAAGCACCTAGTCAGCTCCTTTCACATGGTAGAAACTCAACAAGTTTATTCCCTCCTTCTTTGCACAAGATTTCATAGCCAATGTGACACAAGCAAAACTCAAAGCAAACCTAGGCCTCTGACTTTCAGGCCAGAAACCTGTTCATACACAGGGATCTTCATATTGAGGTACCCCTAGAAGTATCTGAAGACTTGCCAACGGGTATGGGGGCATGGATAGTTTTAAGAAAATGGATTTCCAGATCCTCAAGTTCCATATGAACTCTTTCTTAAAATTGATTAGAGTATGCAGCTGCAGTTGGGAGTTTCATTTTCCTCCTCATATTTCACAATGGTTCTTCTACTTTACAGAGGAAAACATTTAAAGTCTTACAGATGTGCAACTGTAAGATTTAAATTTGCACATCACCTGGAAGTGTTAAACCTCCAAGCAATAAAGGAACATTGTGACAATTGCTTTAATCAAGATATATAAGCTGACTTGCAATCCATTTCATTAAGAGATTCAGTTCCAATTAAATTTTACTTTATAGGTTTAATAAGATTATTAAAATTTGTGATAAAGTAGTCTATTTTGCTCTCTTGTGAACTCCTAATAATTGTTTTAGTGGCTCAATGAAAAAAGAAAACCCAAAGAACAACAACAAAAATCCCTTTTTGGCCAGGCATGGTGGCTCATGCCTGTAATCCCAGCACTTTGGGTGGTTGAGATGGGCGGATCACCTAAGGTCAGGAGTTCGAGACCAGCCTGGCCAACATAGTGAAACCCCGTCTCTACTGAAAATACAAAATTTAGCCAGGCGTGGTGGCACACATCTGTAGTCTCAGTTACTTGAGAGAGTGAGGCACAAGAATCACTTGACCCAGGAGGCAGAGGTGGCAGTGAACCAAGATAGCACCACTGCACTCCAGCCTGGGTGACAGAGTGAGACTCCATCTTTAAAAAAAAAAAAAAAAAATCTTTTCAACCTTTAGAGTTTTATGGTCACAGGAATTTTTTTAACTTTCAGTTTACACCTGTTTATATATTTTCATTGTTAAAGAATGATAGGGAGATCAATGAAAGACCTCAAGCATAGAAATATACTGTATTAGGTTAAAGTCTATGGAGGAAGTGGGATGGAAATACAAGTTCAAGAAGAAAAAAATACCTTATAAAAATTTCAACTGTAAAAGCTGAGCTTGCTATAAAGTTTTAAAATGGATGAGGTGGATATCGAGATACTCTGGTATTTTAGAGAGCACTGGAAAAACCTAAAAGAGTGATGAAATAGATTTATTTATAATATCCTGGGAATTATATCCTTTCCAATGCTTTAAACTTATGATGAAAAAAATGTAAATGTCAACTTAATAAATGCATTAAAAAGAACACAATTTTTCAAAATTATTTGAAAAAAAGGTACTGCTGACACAACCCTGGAAAGGTCCACAGCTGCCTCACAGTCTTACTGTTATTTTGGCCCTGCATTGAGGGAGATCTTCCCCCTTGGTTCTCAAAAGTAGATGCATGTGTGTGTACCATGCATACAACATATCTCCAGAGCTTTGTATCCTCTTCCTCTGACTCCACATGCTTGAGCCAACATTTTCTTCCTTTGCCTTTTTGCTTGAGCTAACATTTTCTTCCTTTGCCTTTTAGGGGTATCTGTTTCTCTCCAAGCCCTGTATGTTTACACTTGACCCTTTTCAGCCCCCTCACCACCCCTTTGTACCCCTTTGTCCCCCTTCGCCCCTCACACTTGTCATTTCCTTCTGAAGTTATCACTTTTCCTGCAACATAGTTATTAACCTCTTGCTGAAGTTGCTTTGGCCATTAAAGGATAATCAGCTTCTTCCTTCATCTATTTCTCCAACAGAAATTCTATCTTTAGGGCATCAGAATCGCCTGGAGGGCTTATTAAAGCACAGATTACTGAGTCCTTCTCCCAGAGTTTCTGATTCAGCATGTCTGGAGTAGGGCTTGAAAATTTGCATTTCTGGCTGGGCGCTGTGGCTTACACCTGTAATCCCAGCACTTTGGGAGGCCGAAGCAGGTAGATCACTTGAGGCCAGGAGTTCAAGACCAGCCTGGCCAACATGGTGAAACCCCATCTCTACAAAACATACAAAAATTAGCCAGGCATGGTGGCTCACTCCTGTAGTCCCAGCTATGCAGGAGGCTGAAGCATAAGAATCCCTTGAACCCAGGAGGCAGAGGTTGCAGTGAGCCGAGATTGTACCACTGCACCACACTCCAGCCTGGGCAACAGATACTCTTGTCAAAAAAAAAAAAAGCATTTCTAACAAATTCCCAGGTGATGCTGGTCTGGAGACATCATTTTGAGAACCACTGCTCTAAGCTAATGTTTCGTATGCTTGTCAGAGGTCATGTGGCTAAAGGTAGGTACCTACATTTCTGAGGCTAAAAGTGACATCAAAAGAGGTATCAGGTATGAAGCCAGGAGCATAAGTGCTTTGTCAAAGATATTTCTCATGCAATCTAAAAATTCTTCAGGACTGGATTGATTTAAAGCAGAAATCAGAGCAAAAGGGTCATAATTAGGAAAACACTGTCTCAAAGTTTCACAGTAGCCACCTTCTCCTCCAACCTCCTCGCCAAATAGAGGAACTCACATTCATGGCAGCCTTTCTAAATGCCAGACATTTTTCTAGACAAATTCCCATGTGCTATCTCATTTAGTCCTCACGTCATCCTTACAAGCTAAGTTTATTATATTCCTCATTACCCATAAGAAAACTGAATTTAAAACTGAATTTTAAGGCCAGGCACAGTGGCTCATGTGCCTGTAGTCCCAGCTACTTGGGAGACTGAGGAAGGAGAATCGCTTGAACTCGGGAGGCGGAGATTTCGATGAATCGAGATTGTGCCACTGCACTCCAGCCTGGGTGACAGAGCAAGACTCTATCTCAAAAAACAAACAAACAAACAAACAAACAAAAAAACCTGAATTTAACTTAAACTGAAAAGCTAAGTTCATTGGAAACTATCCTCTGAATCTGTTCACTGTTCACTAATTTCAGGCAGCCATACAGAAGGATGAAAAAGTCATCAGATTGTTAACTGCTGTTATAATACAAGCAAGTACAGTACATTCTTCAAGAAAATCATGTGAAAGCATGTTTTAAAAATTAAAGAGAACAGGAAGATTTCCCTAAAGGATAAATAGCTAGTCCCATTCAGGTAATTCATCCATCAACAGAGAACAGAAGAGAATCTGGAATTTCATCTCATCTACTACTCTATTGATTTTAAAAAGGCATTGGATTCCATCAACATAACTCAGTTCTTTCAGCATTATTAGAAAAAAGAAACCACACATAATATTGTATGATTTAGAAACTCAACATACATAAACCACAAGAAAACCACCCTAGATCAAAGAATATTCTAGCATCTTAGAGAATGGACTGATGGATGAAAACAAATAACTAGGAAATGTTTCTCATTGTATAGAGCAATTGCATAAGGCTGTGTGTGTGTGTGTGTGTCTGTGCATGTATGTAGTGTGTTCCATATCATTAATATTATCAATGTCTGGAATCTAATAAAAAGTTACCAGGCATGCAAAGAAGTAGGGTATTATAACCCATTATGAGAAGATAAATCAATGAAAATCAATCCAGAACTGACATAGATTTTAGAATTATTGAATAAAGATATTAAACAGGTATCCCATAGATTCAAAAACTTAAGTAGAGGCATGGAAGTTATATAAAAAGTTTAACAAGCTTTTACAGATTAAAAGTAAAATGTGTGAGATGAAAAACACGATAGATGTGATTAATGTCTGGTTAGAAATTGCTGGAGAAAAGATTAGTGAACTTGAAGACATATAAAGGCAATAAAAGCTATCAAAAATGAGACAAAGTGAGAAAAGAAAATTTTAAAAATACAAGAACATCAATGAACATTAAGAAATCTAATATACATGTAACTGAGATTTTTGAAAGAGAAAAAAGAGTGGGCAGAAAAATATTTGAAGAAATAATGGCCAAAATTTTTCCAAGTTTCATGAGAACTGTAAATCCACAGAACCAAGAAGCTCAGCAAACCCCAAGTATAAGACATATGGAGAAAACAGTGACAAGACACATAATAAAGTGTTCAAAACCAGTGATAATGGAGAAAGCTTAAGAGAAATCAGATATGTTACATATAGAGGAACAAAGATAAAGATGCAGGAGATTTCTTGTTAGAAACAATACAAGTGAAAAGACACTGCAACATCTTAAAAGTACCGCAAGGGGCCAGGAGTGGCAGTGCATGCCTGTAGTCCCAGCTACTTGGGAGGTTGAGGCAGGAGGATCCCTTGAGTCCAAAAGTTCTGGGCTGTAGTGCGCTATGTCGATTGAGTGTCTGCACTAAATCTGGCATCAATATGGTGACCTCCTGGGAGTGGGGGACTACCAGGTTGCCTAAGGAGGAGTGAACTGGAATCAGGTCAGAAACAGATCCGGTCAAAACTTCTGCTCTGATCAGTGGTGATCATGCCTATGAATAGCCACTGTACTTCAGCCTGGGCAACATAGTGAGACCCTGCCTCTGAAAAAAATAAAAAATAAAATAAAGTATTGCAAGGGGGAAAAAGCTTGTCAATCAGGAAAATATCTTTCAAAAATAAAGGTAGGATAATGAATTTTTTCAGACATACAAAAGCTGAAAGTTCAAAAATTTATCATCAGCACACTCGCTATATAAGAACATTTTTATTTCTGCCTTTCCCATCCAGATGCCTTTTATTTCTTTTTCTTGCCTTATTTCACTGGCTAGAACCTACAGTACAATGTTAAATAAAAATGGACATCCTTGTCTTGTTCCTGATCTTAAGAGGAAAAGACATCTTTGTAAATAGTCCTTGTATCAAACTCTCTTTATCATCCATTTTTTTGTTGTCGTTGTTAATGGGGACTTGCTCAGTCTGTGGCCCAAACTGGAGTATAGTGGTACAATCACCGCTCACTGCAGCCTTGACCTCCTGGGCTCAAGCCATCCCTCCACCTGACCCTCCTGAGTAGCTGGGACCACAGATGTGCACTATCACACCTGGTTAATTTTTATTTTATTTTTGTAGCTATGGGGTCTCACCATGTTGCCCAGGCTGGTCTTGAATTCCTGGCCCCACCTTGGCCTCCCAAAGTGCTGGGACTAGAGGCATGAGCCAGTGCACCCAGCTTAGTCATCCATTCTGAATGCACCACCTGTTTCTTATCAATATCATATCAATTTTTTTCCCTAAATAGAAGGCAAATCAGAATCAGAAGGTAGAAATTACAGAAGACAGAACATGGCTTGGCATTAAAAAATGAAGACAAAAACTCTGTTTTTTTTGGAGACAGAGCTTACTCAGTCGCCCAGGCTGGAGTACAATGTTGGAATCTCAGCTCACTGCAACCTTGGCCTCCTGTGTTCAAGCGATTCTCCCACCTCAGCCTCCTGAGTAGCTGGGATTACAGGCACCCGCCATCATGCCTGGCTAATTTTTGTAGAGACAGGGTTTCACCATGTTGGCCAGGCTGGTCTTGAACTCCTGACCTAAGGTGATCCGCGCCTTGGCCTCCCAAAGTGCTGGGATTACAGGCATGAGCCACCGCGCCCAGCAAAAAACTTTCTTAACAGTAAGCCCCATTAAGCAATGGAAATGGTTGCCTTGGGAGAAAGTCCTTTGCTAGAAGTTTCAGAGGACCACATGCTATGAATAACATGGCAGTGATTTTCATTCTTAGTGAGAGAAAAAACTAGTAAATCTCTTCAGTTCCTGTATGGCTGTAATGATTCTATGACAATCTCAGGCCATGTGATGTTGTCTCCAAGAATGGAAATTATAAACAAACCATATATTTCAATGCTTTATGTACAGTGTTACATACGGGCAAACCAACAGGCCACTACTTATTAAATAACTATGTTCAAATTGTGTTTAAAATGTCCTCTTGAAATTTTTTCCAAAGACTCTATAGCACACATTCATTGTAAATCCCCCAAATGTTAGTGGTCAGTAAAGAAATTCCATCGCACGGAAATGTTTGTACCTGTTAGGGTTGGAGAAGTCTGCTAGAAGAAATTCTCGTTGTTAAAAGAAACCTCTGATTGGATGAGACCATAAGAAAAGATGGTGCTGAGTGTACTGGACTCTGGGGTAAGTGTTTGATTATTTGCTTTGAGGGTCTTTCTGATCTCTTTAGGTCAGTGGGAAGAGAACAAAGACCTCTTTTCTTCCTGACTTTACCACCAGGAAGACCCAGGTAGCTAAAATGAGCATGCCTCAAGATACAGGAACAGATACATTCTCAGAGAGAAAATAGGACAAACAACTAATTAAGAGCAGAACACCAGAAGAAAGATTGACATAACAGCCTTGGAAACCAAACGGTGAAGTGAATGAGGCCTACAAAAGATTTGTATGAGTGTCAAACTTAGATGTGGGTTGATATCCCAGATAATTTAGCAATAATTTATAATGGATTAAATTTATTATTTTATTGTATTCATGTATTTTTTTTTATTTTTTTATTTTTTTGAGACAGAGGTTCACTCGTTGCCCAGGCTGGAATGCAGTGGCACAATCCCGGCTCACTGCAACCTCTGCCTTCCGGTTTCAAGCGATTCTCCTGCCTCAGCCTCCCCGACTAGCTGGGATTATAGGCACCCGCCACCATGCCTGGCTAATTTTTGTATTTTTAGTAGAGACGGGGTTTCACCATGTTGGCCAGGCTGGTCTCAAACTCCTGACCTCGTGATCCACCCACCTTGGCTTTCCAAAGTGCCGTGATTACAAGCATGAGCCACCACGCCAGGCCCTATTTTTTTTGAAACAAGATCTCGCTCCGTCACCCAGGCTGGAGTACAATGGTACAATCTTGGCTCACTGCAACCTCTGCCTCCCAGGCTCAAGTGATTCTCCTGTGTCAGCCTCCCAAGTAGCTGGGACTACAGACGCACACCACCACATGGGCTAATTTTTGTATTTTTAATAGAGATGGAGTTTTGCCATGTTGGCCAGGCTGGTCTTGAACTCCTGACCTCAAGTAATCCACCCCCAACTTGGCCTCCCAAAGCACTGAGATTGCAGGTGTGAGCCACCACACCCCAGGCTAATAATGGATGAAATTTAGATAGATTGGGATTCCATTTGTACCTAATTGTTCTTAAATTTTATTACTATTATTAGTATTAGTATTAGTATTATTATTATGACAGAGTCTCACTCTGTCCCCCAGGCTTGAGTGTAGTGGAACAAACTCGGCTCACTGTAACCTCTACCTCTTAGGTTCAAGTGATTCTCCTGCCTCCACCTTCGGAATAACTGGGATTATAGGTGTGCACCACCACACCCGGCTAATTTTGTATTTTTAGTAGAGACAGGGTTTCACCATGTTGCCCAGGCTGGTCTGGAATTCCTGACCGCAAGTGATCCACCCGCCTCAGCCTCCCAAAGTGCTGGGATTACAGGCATGACCCACCACCCGTGGCCTTAAATTTTATTATTTAAGAAGTAATACATGCAAGGGTGTATATTGAAAAGTCAATCTATACTTTTACCTATCACTATAACCTCAATCAATCAAGTCCCATACCCAGAAGCAACTAAGATTACCAATTTCTGGTGTCACCTTCCAGAAATAGTCTATGAATATACGAGCAGGGGTGGGGTCGGCAGGGTGAGGCATAACTGTAACATAATGTAACATAATGAACACACTGTACTGTACCTCACATCTATATTTTAACAATATATCTTTGAGATGTTTCTGATTTTTATATAGAGTTCTGGTTTATTCTTTTTAACAGTAGCATAGTTTTCTTGTGAGGAAGTACGATTATTTATTTGACCAGTCTGAAAATGATGAATATTTAGATTATTTCTAGTTTTCTTTCCTGGCATTTTTTTTTTCTCCTTTAAAAAAAGTATGCATCTTAATAATGCTTTTTAATTACTATGCTTAATAAATGTATCAGCTAGGAAATAACACTTTATACTTATTAAGTTAGCTAAAATAACAGGTTTAAATTCTTTGCTAAAAGCGCTGTGGAAAAATGGGCCAACTGATTGGTTCTAAAGAGAGAGAGAGAGAGAGAGAACGTGTCAAACCTAGCTGTTTATCAGAATTTCCTTAGTCTTTACTCGAAATACAGATGCTTAGGTCACATGCCTGGGGATTCTGACTTAGAAGGACTGAATTAGGACCTAGATATTAATATATCTATCTGGAAATATTCCAAGGAAATATCATGTATTTTGAAAATATTTCACAGGATTCTGATTTACAGCTAGTGTTGAGAACCAATCATTGATAGAGAATAGTTAACCAATTTATACACTTATTAAATACAAATGGTTTATTTTATGAAAAAACATTCTTTAGTGTAAAGTGCTTTAACTCAGCTCTCTTTCAGTTCTCTACATCTGGGGGCAGAGTTGAAAGAGCTGCTCTACCCATCTTAATCCCAGGCTCAGATGTGCACATGTTGGAGTCTACCAACACTCAGGACTTAGTTCTTAGAAGAAATGGCCTTTGTAGAATTTGCCTCATGAATTCAGCTCTATTAAGGGATGACACGCATCACTGTCTCTGTTATTACACATTAAAAAATCCTTTATAGATAAAAGCACAAAGACTTTATTGTATTAACACAGCTAACCATTTATATAAATCTCTTGATCCTTATTTATCATTGCAAAAATACAATATATAGTTTTAATGCCTCTGTACATATGACTTTGGTTCTTTTTCCACTTAGCTTTATTTCCTATGCACATTTCAATACACAAATACAGAACACAAAGTTATTTTTAGCAGCTATATGCTTACAGTGTTGTACCTCATATTTTGCAAAATTCGTCTCCAAATCTGAACATTTGGGTTGTACCATTTTTCATTATAAAATGGTGGAGTTATAAATATCATTGATCAAACACCTTTTTTCATTTTGAATTTTTTTCATACATTACCAAAAGAAGAAGCTGTAGATCAAAAGAATGAACAATGCTAATAATACTTTTGCCTGTAGAGACTTACTGCTCCGCAGGATTCTACTAAGTCACTGGGCCCTGAAAAAAGGACCAGTGTTCTTTTCTCATAGCCTCTCCAACAAGATGTTTTATTCATTTCATTTTAGTTAACCTGATAAAATATTAAGTTATATTTCATACTAGATGAACTCATTGAGCATATTTGTTAAAAGGCATTGTAGGGATTTAAGTCAAGGAGTCTGACTTGACTTACTTGACTTGACTTTCTGTGCCAGAAAGCCTGCATCCAAATTCCTGCTCTGCCATATGACTTTCAGTAAGTTCCTTGCTTGCTTATTTTTTGAGATGGAGTCTCCTTCTGTCGCCCAGGCTGGAGTGCAGTGGCATGATCTTGGCTCACTGCAACCTCTGCCTCCTGGGTTCAAGTGATTCTCCTGCCTCAGCCTCCCCTAGTAGCTGGGACTACAGGCACACACCACCACGCCCAGCTAATTTTTTTTTGTATTTTCAGTGGAGATGAGGTTTCACCATGCTGGCCAGGCTGGTCTCAAACTCTTGACCGCAGGTAATCCGCCCACTTCAGCCTCCCAAAGTGCTGGGATTACAGGTGTGAGTCACCATGCCCAGCCAAGTTCCTTGCTTTCTGTCTCAGTAGACTATGTCTAAAATGGCAACACTATGGTAGGCATGTTGCAAAAATTAAATAAGTTAAGTGCCTAGAACTGTTCCTGGAATATAGGAAGCACTATAATTACAGGCCATGATGAATGCTTACAAGAACCAGAAGAAATGCTAGACTCCAGAGAGAAAGCTGTGAACACAACAGGCACCAGAACGGTTTCTCCACTCACCAGGCCATAGGCAAGTTGGGAATACAGCCGGTTGCAGTAGCACAATGCAGGTATACAACAAGAAAACATGTTAGGAAAAATCCCTGCTAGAATATTTAATTTTTGCATTAGAGATGCTCAATGAATGTTCTAAATGTTGGATTATAGTCTATCTTTCTTTCTTTCTTTCTTTTTTGAGACGGAGTCTCACTCTGTTGCCCAGGCTGGAGTGCAGTGGTACCATCTCAGCTGACTGCAACCTCTGCCTCCCAAGTTCAAGCAATTCTCCTGCCTCAGTCTCCTGAGTAGCTGGGATTATAAGCATGTACCACCATGCCTAGCTAATTTTTGTATTTTTAGTAGAGACTGGATTTCCCCATGTTGGCCAGGCTGGTCTCAAACTCCTGACCTCAGGTGATCCGGCCGCCTTGGCCTCTAAAGTGCTGGAATTACAGGCATAGCCACTGCGCCCAGCCTATATTTCTTATATGAACTATTTAGTCATAGCCATTGTCCACTTGCCCAAAGGTTCTAAGTATCTATTAAATATGTGTATACCTTCTTTTTTTTCTTTTTTCTTTTGTAGAGATCGGAGTCTTGCTATGTTGCACAGGCTGGTCTCAAACGCCTGTTCTCAAGCCATCCTCTCACCTTAACTTCTCAAAGCTCTGAGATTATAGGTGTGAGCCACTGTACTGGCCTATGTTTTTAAATGTATTTATTTAAAAATAGAGACAGAGTCTCACTCTGACGCCCAGGCTGGAGTGCAGTGGCGCGATCTTGGCTCACTGCAAACTCCACCTCCCGGGTTCAAGCGATTCTCATGCCTCAGCTTCCCAAGTAGCTAAGGTTACAGGCACACCATGCTGGCTAATTTTTGTATTTTTCGTGGAGACGCAGTTTCGCCATGTTGGCCAGGCTGGTCTCGAACTCCTGACCCCAAGTGATCCGCCTGCCTCAGCCTCCCAAAGTGTTGCTTTCTCATTGAATGACACATCTTAAATATCTTTTCATGTTGGTACATATAGATCTTCCTCATTCTTTTTAACAGCTGTATAATTGTTCAAAGTAGGTATGTACTGTACTTTATTTATCATTAATAGACATTTGAATCATTTCCAATTTTGTGCTATCACAGTTTTGTAATAAATAACATATCTATCTTTGTGCAATTGTAGTTTTCTTGTAGAATTTATTTTGAATATTGGGCTTTTTTCCATTATATTTATTGGAAGTATTTTTCTGTTGCTTACATTTTTATCTTTTGTATATGACAAGAACTTCAAACTGAAAATAAATCTCTCTCTGTTCCTAAGCTGCCCTTGTTCCTAACATATCATCTCAGAGATAGCTGGTGCATATACACGCATATGTAACCAAAGCAAAAGTTTTATAGAACATACTTCACCTTACTACATTCAATGTACTTTAATTCATTCCATTGTATTCTATTCTATTCATTTCATTTTATTGAAACATGTTTGTAAAGTTCCTTTAAATTGATTTTTAAATCACTGGTTCATGGCAACTCATAGTTTAAAAAGCTGTTTTCCTTTTCTCCCCTACCCTGTGTTGAACCAGTCTATAGAAGCAGGCATCTATTTGAGTTTTCCTGCCTGGCAAGCCAGTAACTTCTAAGAACTGAAGACCTCCCTTGAACTGCAGCTCAATTAAGTAAGGTCTAGCTCTTTTCCATCTTTTCCCAAGAGTAGAGACCTGGCCACCATACCTGCCAAGAATGAACAGATGGTCTCACACTAAGCCATTGCTACAGATGGCAAGCACCTGACTCTGAATCTGTGTGCCCACCAGATTGATATTAGCTGCATGCACACCACACATGCCTAGATAAACAGGGGCATCATTTTAAGACTGTTGGCTCATTTCCATGTTGATACTTAAGGGAGGTTACTCTGTTAGATGGGAACTGTTTCCGGGCAAGGCTAGCATTAAAGTCAGGAAGAGATAGAAGCATAACTTTCAAAGTTCTGTTCATTCAAATCCTTGCCTAGCCTGAGTTTGGAGGTGCAGAGGAAAAATTGGGAAAGGGCTGCTAGGATCCAGGTCAAGAGTTAGAGCTCTGACCAAATGGACCAGAATTCAGGGCAGAACTCTGGGTAAGCAAGAAGGGATCAATATAGATGGACAAATGTGGTATGTTGGGGTATGCGGTAGCATAGTGGGCACTTGTTGCCTAGGCCCACCTAAGACTCATAACAAATGTTAAGATTATGTGTTGGCCCCACCCGCTGGTAGGTCAAGAATATCTGCCTTGGTCAAGATCAGCTCAGAAACAGGATGACCCTAAACATGTAGATTAGGGACATCCATACCTACAGCTGAGAGTGCCAGGGCAGGCAGGAAGTCATAGGAAACAATGAAGAAGAGTCTTTGACTTCTGCATTAAATCTAGCTGAGAGACTAACTCCTCTCCTTGGCAGCTGACTCAGGACCTATGAGATCATATTGGGTAAACCTTTAAAATGCAATTTGATATGATCAGAATTTGAAGAGTAGATCAGGTCAGAAAAGCAGATTTTTCTTTATTAGGAAAAGAAAGAAACACTTAAAAGAAAAATGTTCTCTTCTTAGAAAGGATTTTCTTAAAGGTGGATTATTAATTCACTCATTAATTCATTCCTTATGTATGACGCATTTACTAATAGATGCTTGCTTTCATTCACCTCTGAAGTTAGATGTGCACACTCTTATTTTCTCTTTTTGGATGTCACAGGTAGACAGGCATGTTTTAGCTACTTGCACTACTTAAATATGCAGATTTCCTAGGTGACATCATTTGGCTTTAGTGTTAATGGGCCCCTGATGACCACTAAATAATGCTCAAGAAGTCAGGTCTGCATGATAGGTTAGTTCCTTAATTGTGTTTCTCTCTGTTGGGTAGGTGATTACCCCTGCTGCAGCAAAATGCAGATAGAGATAATGACAGGCTCCTGCAAAAATTAAGTAGATTCTAAAACGTGAAATAATACCTAAACCCAGCTGTCAGGAGAAGTGAATTTGTCCTTCAAGATTTAAGAAACAGGCCAGGCACAGTGGCTCATGCCTGTAATTCCAGCATTTTGGGAGGCCGAGGCAGGTGGATCACTCAAGGCCAGGAGTTCGAGACCAGCCTGGACAATATGGTGAAATCCCATCTCTACTAAAAATACAAAAAAATTAGCTGGGCATGGTAGCAGGTACCTGTATTCCCATCACTTGGGAGACTGAGGCTGGAGAATCGCTTGAATTCAGGAGGCAGAGACTGCAGTGAGTTAAGAGTGCACCACTGCACTCAGCCAGAGTGACAGAGTGAGACTGTGTCTGAAAAAAAAAAAAAAAAAAAAGATAATAAGAAACATCTGGCCGCTTCCTCTCATCCACCTGCATTCTGAGGAGACGGGCCAGCCCTCTGCCATTCTGAGAGGGAGGGACCAGGCACCTCTGTTGTCATGGGCACTTCACTCCAGTTCTGATTGCTGATGTTTCATTTGCATCTCATTTTTGGCAGCTCTTTCTTTCCTATGCTCCTCTGTCCTACCCTATAGGGAGTCTAAATCTCTTTTTTGTGTGTGTGTGTGGGTTTTTTTTTTCATGATATCTTCCTTGCCTTCCCCACCCTTCCCAAATCTCCCATGACACATTTGAGCATGCAGTAGAGTTCACTAAAGACTTGGGGTGAAGTGGAGGTTTATACAGCTATTAGATATTGCATATTCTGATTCCCTTCCTCCTCTGCCTTTGGTTCCCCAAACCAAACTCAAGGTCCCTACCTGCATAGGGGGAGGAGAGATGATGCATCCTTATGTAGTTAAAATCATTAAAGACCCAGCTAAAACAAAGGGGCCCCTCACCTTGGGTCTCTGCAATTAGTAGCACCCAACAAGTGACAGGCATTTTGACCTATCAATCTTTCTTTTTCTCTTCTACCAATGAGAAAAATTCATGCTACTCCCTTAAAGGGGTAAAAAAAAAAAAAAAAAAAAAAAAAAACCACCATGGTCGGCCAGGCATGATAGCTCATGGCTGTAATCCTAGCCCTTTGGGAGGCCGAGGCGGGTGGATCACGAGGTCAGCAGATGAAGACCATCCTGGCTAACACAGTGAAACCCCGTCTCTACTACAAATACAAAAAATTAGCTGGGCGTGGTGGCAGGCGCCTGTAGTCCCAGCTACTTGGGAGGCTGAGGCAGGAGAAACGCTTGAACCCGGGAGGCGGAAGTTGCAGTGAGCCAAGATCACGCCACTGCACTCCAGCCTGGGCGACAGAGTGAGCCTCCGTCTCAACAACAATAACAACAAAAAAACCCACCATGGTCAGTTGGGTTTAAATTATACTTAAAAATTATTATGCTATATGGATTTGTTAATATAGATAAGCCTGCTTAGCTGTCAATGGATTACATGTGATCAAAATTCTATCTATCTATCTATCTATCTATCTATATATTTGAGATGAAGTCTCGCTCTGTCACCCAGGCTGGAGTGCAGTGGCGTGATCTCAGCTCACTGCAACCTCCGTCTCCCAGGGTTCAAGCAATTCTCATGCCTCAGCCTTCCTAGCAGCTAGGACTACAGGTGTGCACCACCACACCCAGCTTATTTTTTGTAGTTTTGGTAGAGATGGGGTTTCACCATGTTGGCCAGGCTGGTCTCAAGCTCCTGACCTCAAGTAATCCACCCACATCGGCCTCCCAAAGTGCTGGGATTACAGGCGTGAGCTACCATGCCCAGCCTAAAAATATGTTTTAATATAGAAAACTACAAAGAGAAAAGCAAAAAATTGGTTCATATTCTCCCAGATTGCCCCTATAAATATAATATCCAGATTTCGATTATTTTTCTGCTACTGTTTTTTTCTAGACTAGTCAGCATTATAGGATACCCATTGGTATAAGGAGAAATGGCATTTTGACCCAATTCTTGGCACCAGGCTTAGGGACCAAGGACCTTGACATGAGTCCAGTAGTGGGACCTGAAACACCATGTCAGGAGCTGGCTGAGGTTAGGGAATGGAACAATTACAGATGGAACAATTACAGATAGGAAAGCCCATGAGTTAAGAGTGGAACTAAAGGTGGTCCAAGACCAGATTTCAAGACAACCATAGATGTCAGGCCCAAGAAAGGGCAAGTATGAGAAGCAAGATCCAAGAGAAACTCCTAGATTTAGGCAGAATGGTGTGCAGAGAGACCAAGGAAGAGAACCCGAGTGGATGTGTCATAGATCCAGATGGTGCGACCCAGGAAACATTTGCCATCTTGAAGCTCTTCTGGAGCTCCTCAGGATCCTCCTGTGGATGGACCTATGGTAGTCCTCAAAGCCTGGAGCTTTGCAGGCAGCTGCTGATGCCACATTCAGTCAGGAGACAGTCAGTGTGATCAGTGGAGTGCAGGACCTCATGGCTCTATGAAATGACATTGGTAGACTAAAGTAGGGGCAGGCAAGCCAGGATCATTAAGAGTGGCCAGGATGTCAGTCTGTACTCTGAGGTATACAAGGCCTCAGTAAGGTTAAAGTTCAGGATGCCAAGAACGGCAGCTGTGTTATAGACAATGTGGGTTGGGTTTTCTGTTACTTGCACTTGAAAGTATTAATTATGTGTGTGTGTGTGTTTTGTTTTATTTTATTCTATTTTTATTTATTTATTTATTTTTTGAGACAGGGTTTCACTCTGTCGCCCAGGCTGGATTGCAGTGGTGCAATCTCAGCTCACTGCAGCCTCCACCTCCTGGTTCAGGTGATTCTCATGTCTCAGCCTCCTGAGTAGCTGGGATTACAGGCATGCACCACCACACCCAGATAATTTTTGTATTTTTAGTAGAGATGGGGTTTCACCATGTTGGCCAGGCTGCTTGAACTCCTGACCTCAAGTGATCCACCCACCTCAGCCTCCCAAAGTGCTGGGATTACAGGTGTGAGCCACCACGCCTGGCTTATATTTTAATATATACAGATGCATAAAATAAATTTTGTATAAACAAAACTGTTAAAGGTTGTTATCCAAGTAATGAGATTACAAGTGATTTTATTTTTAACTTGTCTGTATATTTAAATTTTTTTTTTTTTTACAATACACTTTTTTGTTTTTTGAGACAGCACCTCACTCTTTCACCCAGGCTGGAGTGCAATGGTGCGATCTCGACTCACTGCAACCTCTGCCTCCCAGGTTCAAGCGATTCTCCTGCCTCAGCTTCCCGAGTAGCTTGGACTACAGGTGCGTGCCACCATACTCAGCTAATTTTCGTATTTTTAGTAGAGACGGGATTTCACCATGTTGGCCAGGCTGGTCTCGAATTCCTGACCTCAGGTGATCCACTCAACTCGGGCTCCCAAAGTGCTGGGATTACAGGCGTGAGCCACTGCACCCCACCTGCAATGAACTTCTATCAGCCAAGGTTCTTGCAAGCAATAGAACTGACTAAGCCTGATTTAAATGAAAGAGAAATTTGATGAAAGAATATTGGGAACTCACATAACTACCTGGCAGTTCAGCAAATCAGGCTTGGAAGGAAAGCAGTTACTAGAGAGCCCCAATATGCCCAGAATAAGTCCAATGAGGATTTTGCTTTTGCTGACAATAACCCTTAGCCATCGCTGCCACTGACCCTTGGCCGCTACAACTCACATTGCTACCTAGCCTTAAATTCTGGGATACCACTGCTGGTGACCTGAAAACTCAATATTGCTACCTATTCTGCCTTCAACTGCCACCAGTATGTATACCTGGCTCTTTATGATAATAGCCGCTGATTCAAATATCCAGGGAGTTCACTTGTTTGACTGAGCTTAGGACACTTTCCCATGTCCAAGGACAAAGAGCTAAGAAAGTGAAAATCTGAACTTCCATCTTCTCTAGTGGAAGGCAAAATCTGTGCCCATCAAGACTCATAAGATAGGGAATTCTCTGAATACGGATGTTAAAATAAAAAGTAAAAATTTCCTTTACTCATATAATATTCTTGAAAAAAATCATAAAACAAAACAAAACAAAAAACCCAATCCACACCAAACCAAATTAAACCAAACCAAACTAAGTCCAACCAAAAGTCTAACATCAATGTAAGCACTTTTGGAAAAATCACTACTTTTTTAAAAAAATAGGAAAAATAGCTGCACACATATTAGGCACATCTGAGGAAAAAAACAGTTTTCATTAAGTCATCTGAATTTATGTACCTTTCATATCTGAAACACATTTATCTCACATTTCCTGGTTTTCTAACCAAAAGTTTGATTCAGAATACCTGCCATCTTTTCAAACTCTCTGATGAATTTACTGTCACCAGAAGCTATTTCTTTTAATGTACCAACAGATATAATGAATTAGACATAGTCTGATGTTATTAGGAGCTGAGCTTCTTAAAACATGGTTAACTGAGTAATAAAGAATGCCTCTCCACTCAGTTACGTATTTTTTTGTCATCAAAAATAGAATTATTTTAAATGGTCAAGAATGACATGTACTCCGGCCAGGTGCAGTGGCTCACACCTGTAATCCCAGCACTTTGAGAGGCCAAGGCAGGTAGCTCAACTGACATCAGGGGTTTGAGACCAGCCTGGCCAACGTGGCGAAACCCCGTCTCTACCGAAAATACAAAAATTAGCTGGGTGTGGTGGTTTGCGCCCGTATCCCAGTTACTCAGGAGGCTGAGACACGAGAATCACTTGAACCTGGGAGGTAGAGGTTGCAGTGAGCCAAGATCACACCACGGCACTCCAGCCTGGGTGACAGAGCGAGACTCTGTCTCAAAACTAAAAATAAATTTAAAAAAGAGTAACTTGTATTCAATGATTCATTTACTAGAGTTAACAATAACTATATTTAAACAAGCAACCTGGAACAAGATAAAAAAAAATCCAAAGACCTAGATACAGTTAAGTAGATTTGTTTTTATCTCCTACAAATTTTCTTTCCTATATATTTTTTTCTTTTTGAGACAGGGTCTTGCTCTGTTGCCCAGGCTGGAGTGCAGTGGCACAATCTCAGATCACTGTAGCCTTGACCTCCTAGGTTCAAGCAATTCTCTTACCTCAGGCACCCAAGAAGCTAGGGGCATAAGGCATGTGCCACCATACCTGGTAACTTTTAAAACTTTTCTGTAGAGATGGGAGTCTCACTATATTGCCCAGGCTGGTCTCAAACTCCTGGCCTCAAGCAATTCTCCCTCCTTGGCTTCCCAAAGTGCAGAAATTACAGGTGTGAGTCACCATGCCCGCCTTTCCTGTATTTTTGAAATACAAATACCAGGACAGTTTTCTTTAAAATACCAATGTCATCATATCATTCACATGCTTAGAATTTTTCAAAATCTCTCAGTGCCATTAGGAAAAGTACAGACTTCTGAGCTGGTTACTAAGATTTCTCTTCTAGGCCGGGTGCGATGGCTCACGCCTGTAATCCCAGCACTTTGGGAGGCCAAGACGGGCAGATCACCTGAGGTTGGTAGTTTGAGACCAGCCTGACCAACATGGTGAAGCCTCGTCTCCCCTAAAAACACAAAAATTAGCTGGACGTGGTGGTGGGTGCCTATAATCCCAGCTACTAGGGAGGCTGAGGCAGGAGAATTGCTGGAACCCGGGAGATGGAGGTTGCAGTGAGCTGAGATCACACCATTGCACTCCAGCCTGGGCAACAAGAGCGAAACTCCATCAAAAAAAAAAAAATTTCTCTTCTAAAAGGAAATCCTTGTACACTGTTGGCAGGAATGTAAAATAATACAACCACTATGGAGAACAGTTTGGAGGTTCCTCAAAAAACTAAAAATTGAGCAACCATATGACCCAGCAATCCCACTGCTAGGTATATACCCAAAAGAAAGGAAATCAGGGTATTGAAGACATATCTGCACTCCTGTGTTTGTTGCAGAACTGCTTACAATGGCTAAGATTTGGAAGCAACCTAAGTGTCCAACAGAGTAATGGATAAAGAAAATGTGGTACATATACACAATGGAGTACTATTCCGCCATAAAAAAGAAAGAGATCCAGTCATTTGCAACAGCATGAATGGAACTGGAGGTCATTAAGTTAAGTAAAATAAGCCAGGCACAGAAGACAAGCAGCACATTTTCTCACTTACTTGTAGGACATAAAAGTCAAAACGATTGGGCTCATGGATATAGAAAGTGGAAGGATGGTTACCAGAGGCTGGGGGGGGGGGGTCGGGGGGAGGTAGAGATGGATAATGGGTACAAAAAATAGTTAGAATGAATAAGACCTATTGATAGCACAATAGGGTGACTATTTAAATAATTATATATTTTAAAATAAAGTGTGTAATTGAGTTGTTTGTAACTCAAAGGATAAATGCTTGAGGGGATGAATACCCCATTCTCCATGATGTGCTTATTTCACATTGTGTCCCTGTATCAAAACATCTCATGTACCCCATAAATAAATACACCTACTGTGTATCCACAAAAATAAAATAATAATAATTCAAAAAGAAGAGACTAGTAAGCATTAAAAACATCCTGAAATTTTTTCCTTTCCATAGCAATATTGAAAAAAAAAAACTAAGTTTATCATTCTGTGAAAAAAAAAATTCTCTTCTATGTGGCAGCCCCAAACCTACCTTTCCAGCTGCATCTCCCACTGTTTCCCTATGAGCACTTGCATTTCCAGCCAGTTGGGTCTCTGAGTAAGTCTTGTTCTTTCTTGGTGCTATGCCTATGTTCATACCATCTTCTCTACATAGAAAACTTTCACCAGCTCTTCCTATCCATATCAATTTTACTTATCTCTAAAAATCAGGCTCATATCCTCTGTGCTGTGTGAGGATTTCTTTGACTCCTAACTCGTCAAGTCAATCTTTCTAATTCCCATACCAAAAAGCATTCGTGTTCCAGTTCTTAATGTTGCTGTTAGGTTGTAAGTTGTGTCACCATTTGTTATCAGGAAGAATTAAAGCAGAAGATTATGAATTTTAAAGTCATTAATTAATTGAAGCATTTTAAAGATTCTTTCCCACATGAATGCCACTTTCCCTCACCTGAGTCTGGCTGGGCTTTCTGTATGGGGGGCCACCTCTACAGCACTGGTGACAGCATGTCACCTGGTGTCTGCCCAGGAGTGTGTCTTGCTGAATGATTCTGAGTGCAACACTTTGCCATCCACTCAGCTTGTCCTTTAAGATCAGCCCCCAGGGCTCATGTTGGAGTATCAGAGACCTCTAAAATATTGAGACTCCTGTGCAGGGATTTACGGTAGGGGAGGACCCTTGAGATGACTCCAAATCTATAATGTCCCTAGCAGCTTCAGCAGTTACCAGTGGGTGGAGATGTTAGGAAAGGAGTTATAGTTTGGGTGTAGTGACATGGTGGAGACAACACAGAAGCTGCCAGGACAGGCAGTGGTAGATGGATGATAGAGACCACTTTGCAACTGAAAAATACTTTGGGAAAACACATGAGACCACCCCATCCCCACCCCTGCTTAGAGACTCCCAGAAATAGTTGGGTGGTATTTGAGAGTGGTCAGATTTCCCAGAGTTGAAGGCGACAGCAGAGTCAGAGAAATAACATTTTTACCATTACTGTGACTATTTTATTTCAGACAGGTGTGGCCTAGGACAACATGGGTTATATTCAGATGTGTTTATTTGCCATCTTAAGGCACACAGAAACAGCAGAGAGATAAAAATAGTTGCGTTTAGGTTACAGGATTATGGGTAATTTTTGTGGCAACAGTTTAATAACATATATAGTTATTATTAACCAGTTACCACAGAATTAACAAATATTATAAATATAAAAATGTTATCAAATTGCTACCATAAAATTTTATATGTTTAAAAAATATGGGCCAGGCACTGTGGCTCATGCCTGTAATCCCAGCACTTTGGGAGGCCAAGGTGGGCAGATCACTTGAGATCAGGAGTTCGAGACCAGCCTGGCTAACATGATGAAACCCCATCTCTACTAAAAATACAAAAATTAGCCAGTCGTGGTGGTGTGCATCTGTCATCCCAGCTACTCGGGAGGCTGAGGCGTGAGAATCGTTTGAACCCAGAAAGAGAAGGTTGCAGTGAGCTGAGATCGTGGCACTGCACTCCAGCCTGGGTGACAGAGTGAGACTCCATCTCAAAAAAAAAAAAGATATAGTGTATATATGTATATATTTATATCAATACATATTCACATATATGTACAAGGCATACCTTGTTTTATCATGATTCACTTTATTGCATTTCACATATGTATATTGCATTTTTACAAATTGAAGGTTTGTAGCAACCCTGGGTCAAGCAAGTCTATTGGCACATTTTTTCCAATAGCATATACTCACTTCATTCTTGTGTCACATTTTGGTAATTCTCATAATATTTCTAACTTTATTTTTATATCTGTCATGGTGATCTATGATAAGTGACCTTTGATGTTACTATTGTGACTGTTTTGGGGCACCATGAACTGTACCCATATAAGATAGTGAACTTAGTTAATGTCGTGTGTGCTCTGACTGTTTCACCAACTGCTCAGTCCCCCATCTCTCTCCCTCTCTTCCGGCCTCTCTATTCTCTGAGACATGATGATGTTCAAATTGGGTCAATTGGCCAGGCACGGTGGCTCACGCCTGTAATCCCAGCACTTTGGGAGGCCGAGGCAGGTGGATCACGAGGTCAGGAGTTCAAGACCAGCCTGGCCAAGATGGTGAAACCCCGTCTCTACTAAAAATACAAAAAATTAGCCAAGCATGGTGGCATGCCCCTGTAATCCCAGCTACTCCGGAGGCTGAGGCAGATACTTGCTTAAACCTGGAGAGGCGGAGGTTGCAGTCAGCCGAGATCACGCCACTGAACTCCAGCCTGGGTGACAGAGCAAGGCTCTGTCTCAAAAAAATAAAGAAAAAAAAAAAGAAAGAAAGAAATTGGGTCAATTAATCACCCTACAATGGCCTCTAGGTGTTCAAGTGAAAGAAAGAGTCATGCATCTCTCACTTTAAATCAAAAGCTAGAAATGATTAAGTTTAGTGAGGAAGACATGTCAAAAGCTGAGAGAGGCCAGAAACTAGGCCTCTTGCACCAAACATCCAAGTTGTGAATGCAAAGGAAAAGTTCTTGAAGGAAATTAAAAGTCCAACTCTAGCAACACACTAATGATAAGAAACTGAAACAGCCTTATTGCTGATATGGTGAAAGTTTGAATGGTCTGGATAGAAGATCAAACCAGCCATAACATTCCCTTAAGCCAAAACCTAATCCAGAACAAGGCCCTAACTCTCTTCAATTCTGTGAAGGCGGAGAGAGTGAGGAAGCTACAGAAGAAAAGTCTGACAGTGGCAGAGGCTGTTTCATAAGGTTTTAGGAGAGAAACTCTCTCTGTAACAAAAGTACGAAGTGAAGCAACATGTGCTGATGTAGAAGCTGCAACAAGTTATCCGGAAGATCTAGCTAACATAATTGATAAAGATGGCTACACTAAACAACAGATTTTCAATATAGACAAAACAGCCTTCTATTGGAAGAAGATGCCATCTAGGACCTTCTTAGCTAGAAAGAAGTCAATACCTGGCTTCAAAGCTTCAAAGGACAGGTTGACTCTCTTGTTATGGGTTAATACAGCTGGTGACTTTAAGTGGAAGCCGATGGTTACTTACCATCCCCCAAATCTTAGAGGTGACAGCGTTCTGGAGCCCTCACAGCCCTCCCTCGCTCTGGGTGCCTCCTGGGCCTTGGCGCCCACTCTGGCTGCGCTTGGGGAGCCCTTCAGACTGCCGCAGCACTGTGGGAGACCCTCTCTGGACTGGTGGAGGCGCAGCCAGCTCCCTCTGCTTGTGGGGAGGTGTGGAGGGAGAGGCGCGGGCGGGAACCCGGGCTGCGGGCGCTCTCAGGCCAGCGAGAGTTCCGGGTGGGCGTGGGCTGCATGGGCCCGCACTCGGAGCCACCGGCCGGCGCTGCAGGCCCCGGGCAGTGAGGAGCTTAGCACCCAGGCCAGCAGCTGCGGAGGGTGCGCGGGGTCCCCCAGCAGTGCCGGCCCGCCGGCGCTGCGCTGGAATTCTCGCCAGGCCTCAGCTGCCTCCCGGCGGGGCAGGGCTCGGGACCTGCAGCCCGCCATTCCCGAGCCTTCCCCTACATCATGTGCTCCTGCGCCGCCCAAGCCTCCCCTACGAGCGCCGCCCCCTGCTCTGCGGCGCCCGGTCCCATCGATCGCCCAAGGGCTGAGGAGTGCTGGCGCACTGCGCGGGACTGGTGGGCAGCTCCGCCTGCGGCCCCCGTGCAGGATCTACTAGGTGAAGCCAGCTGGGCTCCTGAGTCTAGTGGGGACTTGGAGAACCTTTATGTCTAGCTAAAGGATTGTAAATACACCAATCAGTACTCTGTGTCTAGCTCAAGGTTTGTAAACACACCAATCAGCACCCTGTGTCTAGCTAAAGCTTTGTAAATGCACCAATCAGTGCTCTGTGTCTAGCTAATCTAGTGGGGACTTGGAGAACTTTTGTGTCTAACTCAGGGATTGCAAATGCGCATTTGTGCGTGTTCTGTGGGTAAACTGTTATCAAACAGCATCTCATGCTACAGAGAGATCTTTTGTGAAAGGCAGAGTCAATTGATGCATCAAACTTCATGGTTGTCTCATTTTTAAAAATTGCCACAGCCATCCCAACCTTTAGCAACCACCACCCTGATCGGTCAGCAGCTATCAACATTGAGGCAAGATCCTTCACCTGTCAAAACAGACCAATCAGCTCTCTGTAAAACAGACCAATCAGCTCTCTGTAAAATGGACCAATCAGCAGGATGTGGCTGGGGCCAGATAAGGGAATAAAAGCAAGCTGCCCCAGCCGGCAGTGGCAACCCGCTCGGGTCCCTTCCACACTGTGGAAGCTTTGTTCTTTCACTCTGCAATAAATCTTGCTGCTGCTCACTCTTTGGGTCCGCACTGCCTCTATGAGCTGTAACACTCACGGCGAAGGTCTGCAGCTTCACTCCTGAGGCCAGCGAGACCACGAACCCACCAGAAGGAAGAAACTCCGAACACGTCTGAACATCAGAAGGAACAAACTCCGGACACACCATCTTTAAGAACTGTAACACTCCCCGCGAGGGTCTGTGGCTTCATTCTTGAAGTCAGTGAGACCAAGAACCCACCAATTCCGGACACATTAGGACCCTCAAGAATTATGCTAAATCTGCTGTACCTGTGCTCTATAAATGTAACAACACAGCCTGGATGACAGCACATCAGTTTACAGAATGGTTTACTGAATATTTTAATTCCACTGTTGAGACAGTGGGATTAAATGCTCAAGCGAAAGCATTCCCTTGAATATATTACTGGTCATCAACAATGCAGCTGGTCACCCAAGAACTCTGAGGAGATGTAAAAGGAGATTAATGTTTTCATGCTGCTAACATGCATCTATTCTGCAGCCCATGGCTCAAAGAGTAATTTTGATTTTGGGGTCTTATTATTTAAAATATGTATTTCACAAGGCTATATCTGCCATAGCTAGTGATTCCTCAGATGGATCTGGGAAAAGTAAATTGAAAACCTCATAGAAAGGATTCACCATTCTAGATGCCATTAAGAACATTTGTGATTCATGAGAGGAGGTCAAAATATCAACATGAACAGGAGTTCGGAAGTAGCTGATTTCAACCCTCATGAATGAGTTAAAGGAGGTCAAGACTTCAGTGAAGGAAGTCACTTCAGATGCAGTGCAAATAGCAAGAGAACTAGAATTAGAATTGGAGCCTGAGAACTAGAACTAGAATTAGAAGTTACCATCTCATGACCAAACTTGAACGGGTGAGGAATTGCTTCTTATGGATGGACAAGGAAAGTGGTTGCTTGAAATGGAATCCGGTGAAGATGCTGTGAACATAGTTGAAACGATAACAAAGAAATTATTACGTAATCTCAGTTCATAAAGCAGTGGCAGGCTTTGAGTGGATTGACTCCAATTCTGAAAAATATTCTGTGGGTAAACTGTTATCAAACAGCATCTCATGCTACAGAGAGATCTTTTGTGAAAGGCAGAGTCAACTGATGCATCAAACTTCATGGTTGTCTTATTTTTAAAAATTGCCACAGCCATCCCAACCTTTAGCAACCACCACCCTGATCAGTCAGCAGCTATCAACACTGAGGCAAGATCCTTCACCAGCCAAAAAAAAATTACAACCTGCTGAAGGCTCAGGTGAGCATTAGGATTTTTTAAGCAATACGATATTTTTAAATTAAGGTACAAACATTATTTTATATTATATATATTATATATTATATATATTATATAATATATAATATTATATATATATTTGAGATGGAGTTTCACTCTTGTTGCCCAGGCTAGAGTGCAATGGCACAATCTCGGCTCACTGCAACCTCTACCTCCCAGGTTCAAGTGATTCTCTGCCTCAGCCTCCCAAGTAGCTGGGATTACAGGCCTGCACCACCACGCCTGGCTCATTTTGTATTTTTAGTAGAGACGGGGTTTCTCCATGTTGGTCAGGCTGGTCTCAAACTCCTGACCTCAGGTGATCCTCCCGCCTTGGCCTCCCAAAGTGCTGGGATTACAGGTGTGAGCCACCACGCCTGGCCAATTTTTTAGACATAATGTTATTGCACACTTAATAGACTATGGTATAGTATAAATAAAACTTTTATATGCATTGGGAAACCAAAAAATTTCTTTTCTTTGAGACAAGGTCTTGCTCTGTCACCCAGCCTGGAGTGCAGTGGATCATAGCCCACTACAACCTCAAACTCCTGGACTCAAGCAATCCTCCTGCCTCAGCCTCCTGAGTAGTTGGTGTACAGGTGCACACCACTGTACCTGGCTAATTTTATTTATTTTTATTTTTGTAGAGACAGAGTCTTGCTATGTTGATCAGGCTGGTCTTTTTGTTTGTTTTTGAGAGGAAGTCTCGCTGTTGTTGACTGGGTTGGAGTGCAATGGTGCAATCTCAGTTCACTGCTACCTCTGCCTCCCAGGTTCAAGCAATTTCCCTGCCTCAGCCTCCCTAGTAGCTGGGATTACAGGCACCTGCCATCATGCCCAGCTAATTTTTGTATTTTTAGTAGAGATGGGGTTTCACCATGTTGGCCAGGCTGGTTTTGAGCTCCTGGCCTCAGGTCATCTGCCCACCTCGGCCTCCCAAGGTGTTGGGATTACAGGCATGAGCCACTGCGCCAGTCAGGCTGGTCTTAAACTCCTGGCCTCAAGCAGTCCTCCTGTCTCAGCCTCCCAAAAGGCTGGGAGTATAGGCATGAGCCACCATACCTGGCCAACATACATTCCTCACATTCATTTGGGTACAGTTTCTGACTGGACACTTCATGAGTCAATGACAGATTCTACATGAGGCCCCCTTCAGTTTCTGGTAGGAAAGGCCAATGTGTTTGGAGACAGAGGAAGAAAAGGTTCTATCAGGACATGAACAGGGAGATGGGAGATAAGTAGTCACTACCTGTGCACCAAGGAAAGATAAAAGAGAAAAGTAAATGATACAAGCTCTCTAGACATCAGGGTCAGCTTAGGGTAAGATCAGCTCGTAGACAGAATAGGTCTTTAGTTCAGTTCAATTCCACCCTCGTCTCCTTGGATCTCATTTTCTTCCATTTTCTCCTTCAAATCCTTATTAAAATCTATGAAAGCACACCTCATTTCTTTGCCTGACTTTGTGTTTTTTGGGGCTCTATTAGCACAAGCGCTCATCCTCTGACTCTGAGTTCTTGAGCCCCAGTTCTGGCTTTACTTTCAAGCACCAACTAGGGGATCCTGGACACCACATAATGCCCTTTAGGCCTCAGAAGATTCCCTCACATTAAGCTGGCTGTGTGGTGGCCTAACTCCCAGCTGTCACCTGCTGTCTTGCCCTGTGGATGTTCATCTACCAGGGAAGAGCTTTGGTGCAGACCCGGGCAATCAGTACAGTTTCATGAATGACATGGGCTCCTTTCCCGGGTGGACTGCATTCCTATCATTCCTGAGAGCATGCTCTGCTCTGATCCATAACTTATCTGACCTCAGGAAGGCTTGAGAACATGTAAAGAAAGCAAATGAGCTGGGTATGGTGGCACATGCCTGTACTCCCAGCTACTTGGGAGGCTGAGATGGGGAGGATCACTTGAGGCCAGTAGTTCAATGCTGCAGTGAGCCGTGATTGTGCCACTGCACTCCAGCCTGGGTGAAAGAGTGAGACATTGTCTCTAAAGAAAGTAGACTGTGGCTAAGGTCAGGCCCAGGCCATTCTTTCTGGGCCTACTGCTCTGTCAAGGATTTCTGGGGTTTACCATGGTTTAACCTCTGGGGCCTCTTCAGACTTCATGAATAGCATTTAGGTAAGCCAAGGTTGTAGATGGCCCCCAGGTCACATGACTCCCCCACCCCCATCCCAAGTGGCTTACTGAGTCTCAGATTTGTCTGATGCATTCATTAAGAAAACCCCAGCTGGGTGCGGTGGCTCACACCTGTAATCCCAGCACTTTGGGAGGCCAAGGCGGGCGGATCACAAGGTCAGGAGATCGAGACCATCCTGGCTAACATGGTGAAACCCCGTCTCTACTAAAAATACAAAAAATTAGCTGGGCATGGTGGCAGGCACGTATAGTCCCAGCTATTCGGGAGGCTGAGGCAGGAGAATGGCGTGAACCTGGGAGGCGGAGCTTGAGTGAGCAGAGATCGCGTCACTGCGCTCCAGCCTGGGTGACAGAGCGAGACTCCGTCTCAAAAAAACAAAAACAAGAAAACTCCACGCAGAGTAATGTGCTTCTGCAGAGCCTATGAGAAATCCTTCCTTTTGTCTTTACTTGGTCCATACACTATTCCAGGTGGCTCCAGGGATTCCTGGCCTGGTTAATATAAAGGAAACTTCTGGTAGCCTGACAGAAACTCTAGTCTAGGTTCCAGGTTTTCATCAGTTGAGAATTAATGGTTAACTCCCAATATCCTGAAGAAGTATCAGGGCTGTTTAATGCCCCAACATTGCCAAATAACAAGCTTTCTGTTGAACACCTAAAGCCTGCAGTTTCACTAATCCCATTGAGATCCTGACTTTTGGGACCAGACTGGACATCCCAGAGTTGCCAAAGACACCACACCCAGCATGAAATACTATGGCTTCAGGGCAGGCTCTAGATCAGTCTTCTCACACTTTAATGTGCTTGTGAGTCATCTGGGGATTTTGTAAAAAATGTAGATTCTGATTCAGCGGATCTGGGTGGGGCCTAAGATTCTGCATTTCTAACAGGTTCCCAGGTGGTGCTGATACTGCTGGCCTGAGGATCACACTTTGAGTGGCAAGACTCTGAAGGCAGCAGTGTGGATGGAAAACACTCCAGAGTTCAGATTCCCTTCAATGAATGTAGTTTTCCTGCAGCTGGAATGGAAAGTAGCTTTGAGACAAATGGTAATAGTCTTTATCCACTTGGCCTTTGACATCCCCTTGTAAGCAAGCAGAGACAAGGGAAGTGATTAGTGCTCAAGAGGAACCCACACATGTAGGTATTTCTGCCCAGCGGCACATATAACACCTCAAATGCTCACCTCATATCACCCCATCCCTCACCCACCCACCCAGTGATGCTGACTGTTTTAGCCTTTAGGCCCTAGATAGGGCAGAAGAGAGGGTGTGAAATTGCTCAGTGACTGAACAAGGGTTAGTTCTGGAGAGCTGGGATTCTTAGAGAAGGTAACAGGGTTCTTTTCTCTTCAGTCTCTACTGGCTGTCCAGGTAGTAGTTGGCAGCTCACTGGGCAGGGCACTGTGATAGTCAGAAATAAATAGGCCAGGCGAGGTGGCTCATGACTATACTCCCAGCACTTTGGGAGGCTAAGATGGGAGAATTGCTTGGGACCAGGAGTTCGAGACCAGCCTAGGCAACATAGTGAGACCCCCCCTGATCTCTACAAATAATTAAAAAACTAACTGGGTGTGGTGGTGAGAGCCTGTAGTCCCAGCTACTCAGGAGGCTGAGGTGAGAGGACAGCTTGAGCCCTGGAGGTGGAGGTTGCAGTGAGCCAAGATCGCGCCACTGCACTCCAGCCTGGCCAATAGAGTGAGACCCTGACTCAAAAAAAAAAAAAAAAGGAAAGAAAGAAAAAGTAAAAATAAAAATATTAAATAAATAAAAACTTATTCCTGCTCTCCAGAGTCTTCTTATCAAGTGAGGAAGACACACGTGGGCAAATAACAATGGAATGATGTGCTAACTCTCTAACAGGCTTATGACAAATATCTATATTGAATGTACCTAGCAAGATGGTGGAGAATGAGGTTTGGGAAGGGTTCTAGAAACTCTTCTCAGAAGAGTGGGCCAGGAGCTAGGACTTCTCCAGGTGTAGAAGGAGGCATGGAAGGGTTTTCTACCCAGCATTTTCCTCAGGAAAGGGCCAGGAAGAGAGAGTAGCTCCAAATAGGAGCCCCTGGACCAAGATTCCTCAGAACACATGACATACGGAAGGTGACTGAAAGAGGAGCAAAGGCGCTTGCTGAATATTAGATACATGATTGGGCAGATGGAGCGTCTACTGTGGTATGAAGTTTTTCTCTTTTCTCTTTTAATGTTTCTTTGAGTGATTTTATAAGTATTTCTAGTAAAGTTAAAAGTAGATAAAGAGATGATTGCTGTAATGAAAGGGGTGTTTATGAGCTTCTCAAAGATCTTTGCACCAGAAAGAGATCAAAGTCAGACCACAGTGCTGCAGGGGTGGGTCTGTTGCCTACCGCCAGCTGCAAAGAGGCATAATTGCCATCTAGTGGCACAAACCCACAAGTGTGAGCTCCATTCTTGGCGTCTGTAGTCTCTTCAGGTAAGAAATTGTTATGGCCTATACAACCTCCTCTGTCCTCTTCCAGTTCCTAGGCCCTTAGTTTGGTTACTGGAGAAGATTGGTCCAACTAGGAAAATGTCAAATGGACAGTATTATGCAAGAGATTAATTCATATTAAAATGTAAAGAGTCACTCAAACGAATGTGAATGACTGATGTTGCCTTGATGTCTAATTTGAGAGAGGAGAGGTGTTGGTGGAAGGACCAGGAGAACAGGAAGAGCAGGAATAGGGTGGGGATGGGCTGTCCCTAAGAGAAGGAACAAATACAGGAAGAGGCCCTGCAGGAGCAGCTGCCTTTGATTTTACTTGTTTACCTTCTCCTGGGAAGAAGCAAATAGAAGTTGCTCGTGACATTATTTTCAGAGCTATTTTCAGATAGTGTGGCTAGAAAGGGCCGCGGTGCTATTTTGCTAGCAAGAGTGTTTAGCACGGCTAATTTTATCACAGAGTGGCTTTGTTCCTAGATGCACCAGCATGTTGAATTAAACATTTTGAAGAAAGGAATCCCCTATCAGTGCTTCCTTGATGATGTGTGGTAGCTCCTTTGGCACCATGAGGGCCAGAGCATGGTCTTCTGCCAGTGCCTGACAGGGGAACATTGGTTAGAGTCTGTTTCAGTTTTCATACTGGGCTCCAATTCTCCAGGGCCCCTTATTATTTGCCTAATTCTTACATTACATAGAGAGAGCCCCAGGGCTCCTTATAGACTGTGAAAAGGTGTTTTCAGATAAGGAGGGTGACATGTAGCAAAGCAGAGCCATTATAGAGCAGGTGAGAGCCGGAATCCAAAGGAGGCCACGATCAATAAAACACAGGTAAAATGGGATTTCTGCAATCAAGGATTTTACAATCAGACCTACACCGTTCTCATTTTGGCTTCTTATGAGCTGTGTGACAATTTAATTTTAATTTTTAGTTTAGAGGAAACAGGCTCTGGCTTTGTCACTTAGGCTGGAGTGCACGGCTCAGAGAAGCCTCAAACTCCTGGGCTCAAGTGATCCTCCTGCCTCAGCTCTTGAGCAGTTGGGACCACATGCGTGCACCACCACACCTGTCTATTTAAAAAAAAAATTTTTTTTTTTTGTAGAGACAGAGTTTCACTATGTTGCCCAGGCTAGTCTTGAATTGCTGGTCTCAAGTGATCCTCCTGCCTCAGCTTCCCAAAGCACTGGGATTACAGGTGTGAGCCACAATGCCTAGCTCTGTGTGACAATTTAGGCAAGTTAGCTGATCTCTGGGGTCAGTTTCTTTGTCAGTAAAATGGAAATAAAAAGGTGCTGTGGTTTTTTTTCCAATGCCTACCTCCAAATCTCCCTTCTGAGTACCCCACTTCCTTCACTGTGCCTCCCCACTTCCTGTTGGCACAGTACCATCCTCCAGTGTTGCTCAGAGATCCCCCTCTTCTAGAAGGAGGAGTTCTCGTGGGGGATGGAACAAAACCACAATGAAGACATATGAAGGCTGAAGCTTCTGAGCTGCTAAGAGATGTTCAGTGTTTGGGCTACCAGGTGGAGGACCCCTCCTTTCAGAATCTCCTGGCTTCTCTTTGGAATCCCTTCCTCCCTCTTATGCAAGGGACTGTATAGGGGCCCCTTACCAAAGTCTAGGTGTGGGTGGCTCAGGCTGACACTGCTCTGAGTCTAAATGAGGGATGGCTTTTCCCTAGGCACTAATTATTTGGTTCCCTTTTCCAAAGGGGCTCTTTTCACCATCTGAGTGTTAAAACCTCAAAAGGTCCAGATTAAGAAGCTAGACCCGAAGAAAAGAGTTTTAGAAAAACCGCCAGCTGCTCTTAGCCCTATTCTGGGATTTCTCATATTCGGATTATATACGATCCTCTTTTTAAAAAAATTGTGGTAAAATACACATGTCATAAAATTTAGCATTTTAAGCTTTTTTTTTTTTTTTTGAGACAAGGTCTCGCTCTGTCACACAGGTTGGAGTGCAGTGATACAATCATAGCTCATTGCTGCCTCCACCTCCTGGGCTCAGGTGATCCTCCTGCCTCAGCCTCCTGAGTAGCTGGGACCACAGTCAGCTAATTTTTTATTTTTGTAGAGACAGGGTTTCCCTATGTTGCCCAGGATGGTCTCAAATTCCTGGGCCCAAGGATCTTATCAACTTTACCTCTCAAAGTGCTGGGCTTACAGGCATGAGCCATTGCACCTGGCCCTTTTGAAGCATTTTTAAGTGTAAAGTTCAGTGGTAATAAGTAGATTTACATTGTTGTACAATCATCACCACTATCCATTTCCAGAACTTTTTCCATCATCCCATATTGAGATTCCATACCCATTAAACACTAACTCTCCATTCCACTCTCCCCCGACTCCCTGCTAACTGCTATTCTACTTTCCATCTCTCTGAATTCTAGGTAACTTAAATAAATGGAATCATATTTGTCCTTTTGTGTCTTATACAGGCCTCTTTTAAAGGAAAAAAATTGTATGTTATAGACATGCTGTACTGAGTATTCTGATGTTACATACACGTACACATACGTGTAAAAGTAGATATAAAATGCTAAGCTTATAGCTCCACTTAAGCTTAGGCAGTTATAAAATAAAATTACCAAACTAAACCTAAAAATCCACAAAATCTTGTATTATTAAGTTTAGTGTGAGAGATAATGTTTTGCTAAAACAAAACTTCCAAAGGCATCTAATAATAGAAATAGTTTTGGGTCTGGTTTCTACATTTAATTTGTGTTTGCATTTTGGCTCCAATTATTTTAATGCAGAGACTAACTGCACACATATGTTGTAGAAAATGTTACTAGTAACATCAAAGCTTTGTTTGATACTGCAGGATAATTAGGCCACATACTTAGCCATAATATTGCCAGTAAGCAATTCTTGGAGGCCAATTTTAATGAGGCATTACCAGATAATAATGTAAAATTATCTCTTCTTGGAGATAAAAGTAATATTGTGGTATTGTTGAAATATGAATTAAAGGGGCATCTACTCTAATTCTTGTTAGAATTGGAAAGAGAGAAACTCTTTATTGTGATTACCTACTATACTTGCTGCTAATGAACTGTTGCAAGTTGATATATACAAAGATAAGCTTTAAGTAATGGAATCTGAATACGAAATTGCCAGCAATGTCCAGGTTCTCTTGAGTTCAGTGTACTTATAAAACTATCTTGATTGCTATGAAACAAGCCACCCCAAAGCTGAATGGCTTAAAAGAACATGTGTCTCTCAAGTCTATGATTTGGGCAGAGCTTGCTAGGGATAGCTTATCTCTACTCCACTAGACCTTACCTGGGGTGGCTCAAATACTAGAGGCTGAAATCATCTCATGCAGAGGTCAGTAAACATTTTCTGTAAAGGACCATATAGTAAATGATTTTCAGCTTTGTGGGCCATGCAGTCTCCGTTGTTAATACATTCTGCCATTGTAGTGCAAGAGCAGCCATAGACAAGTAAATGGACATAGCTGTAGTCCAATAAAACTTTACTTATAAAAACAGGCAGCAGGCTAGATTTGGCCCTCAGTTCAAAATCTGCCAACCCCTGATCTAAAAGCTTGCTCTCTCACATGCTTGGCAGTTGACACTGGCTGTTGTCTGGGACCTTACCTGGGTCTTCCAGCCAGAACACTTCTCTATTAGAGAGAGCCAGGCAGAAGCCCTATCTTTTATTTTATTTTATTTTATTTTATTTTATTTTATTTTATTTTATTTTATTTTATTTTTGGCGGAGTCTCAGTCTGTCACCAGGCTGGAGTGCAGTGGCGCGATCTTGGCTCACTGCAACCTCCGCCTCCTGGGTTCAAGCAATTCTCTTGCCTCAGCCTCCTGAGTAGCTGGGACTACAGGTGTGCACCACCATGCCTGGCTAATTTTTTTATAGTTTTAGTAGAGACAGGGTTTCACCATGTTGGCCAGGTGGTCTTGATCTCTTGACCTTGTGATCCACCCGCCTTGGCCTCCCAAAGTGCTGGGATTACAGGCGTAAGCCACAGCACCCGGCTGCCCTATCTTTTTAAAAACCAAGCCTGAAGAGTCATGAGGCATCACTTCTACCATGTGATTTGTTGAGGCAATCACAAAGCCCCATCCAGGTTGAAGGGGTAAGAAATATAGATGTCATCTCTTGATGGGATAGTGACAAGATTCTGGAAGAGCATATAGGACCAGGAATACTGCTGTGCTCATTTTTGAAAAAGACAGTCTTTCACATTTACCACTTGCCATGTGATAATTCAATTCTCCCACCACTTTCTTACATTCAAAATCATTTCAAAATTGTCACTTATACAGCAGGGTTTGACGTCATTTGAGTTTCATTTGTTGGGAAAACATTCTCAAACACAATCTCAGGCACTGAAATTTCATGGAGTTTGTTCTAAGGCAGTCATACAGATGATTCAGAACAAGCCAAGACGTATTTTTCTGTTATCATTAAAATAAAATCCAAATTTCCCAAATTTCTCAGAAAAATCTTGTACATCCCTGAAAATACTTTCCTCATTTGAGAAACATGAATCTAAGTCTTAGGACAAGGGGGCAAACAACATCCTCCCAGCTCTCACATAGTCCAGCCCAACTTCCTGGAGCAAAGGTCTCAAATCCTGTCATCATAAGCAGTGTGCGTTTGCTGCAAGAGTCGTCTTGTGGCGCTCCCTTAGGAAGCTGTAGTTCAAGGATTTGGTCTTGGCCATCTCTCTGTCTTTCCCTCAGAGACACTATGAAAGGCCCTTAATTGCTCTTAACCATTTTCATTTGCATTGTGGTTCTTCAGCAGCCTTTTTACAGCAGTGTGAGACAAAGGTCCTCTTCATTTTTCTTATTATCTAGAATTCTGGTTGATGTGCCTCAATTTGTGGGTCATCTTTTAAAAATAATTAGTAGGGTTTCGGTTGGTGCCTAATCTGGAGGACTGGACAGGCTGCTCGGTGCTCAATCTGATGGACACCTGATGCCAGCTGCCAGCTGGTAGAAAAGAAAGCATGGGAACCTTTTCCTGCTTAACTATATAACATGTTTTTTTTTTTGAGACAGGGTCTTGTTATGTTGCTCAGGATGGTCTCAAACTCCTGGCCTCAGGTGATCCTCATAACTCTGCCTTCCAAGTAGCTGGGATTATAGATGTGAGCCTGCATGCCTGGCTAACTTCTCATTGTTTGTTTGTTTTTGTTTTTTGAGACAGGGTCTCACTATGTCACCCAGGCTGGAGTGCAGTGGTGCGATCTCTGCTCACTGCAACCTCCGCCTCCTGGGCTCAAGTTATTCTCCCACCTCAGCCTCCTGAGTAGCTGGGACTACAGGCGTGCACCACTATGCCCAGCTAATTTTTTGTAGATACAGGATTTTGCCATGTTGCCCAGGCTGCTCTGGAATTTCTGAGCTCAAGCAATCCGTCCGCCTCTCTCTTCCGAAATGCTGGAATTACAGGTACGAGCCACCGTGCCTGGCCAAATTTCTCATTCCTAATTAACTGAACAGGTAGATCTCAAGAATACTGCCAACTCTGATAAAGCCTTTGCTGACATATTTGTTCAACATTTTTGTGATGTAAGATGACATGGGAAGCAGGTCAGGTGTTTCTGAATACCTCCTTTAGAGAATTCAGGATAGCTAGATTGAGACATTGTATCTGAAGTCTTTAGGAGGCAATAACAGCACATGGTGGACCTCAGCGTTTCAAATAATGTATGTCAGCACGGTGGTGACAGCCCATAGCTCTCGCACCCAGGGAGGCTTCTCTCAAGGTGGTTGGGTGCTGAGCTGCTCACAGTTGGTCCAAGGACTGAGGGCAGGGGGCCCAGCTGGTGTGGGACTGTGGGTACCTTTACTGAGCTGCTAGAAGGGAACTGGCAACATATTCTGAGGTGAGAAGACCTTCAGTTGAAAGCTATTTTGTTGTTTCTGTTGCATTTGGTAACTGAGAGGTTGAGCTGTGAGGTCACCTTTTCTCCAGTACGTCTTAAGAGGCTTCCCTCTTTCCTTTCATTTCCTTCCTGAGAGCCAAACCTTCTCTCTCTGACTCATGTAGTTGCTGTAGAGATAATTCGGATGTCAGAAGCAATGGCCATTAATTTGAGAGGAGGAGGGCAATGATTATTCAGAAACAAGTCTCCTCTCATCATGCAAATACCCCTAATTAAGAAATCCAGAGTCAGATTCTGTGTCATGGAAACATAATTTCCTTTGACTCAGAGATTTCCAGGAATTGCTGCAGGCTATGAACCTTTCTTAGCTTCCTGGGTTAAATGACTTCACCCTCTGCCCTGAGTTTTCTTGGACAAAAGTGAATTCAATGTGACATGGATGAAGCATCTTCCATGTGCCAGTCACTATTATTTAAAACATGGGAGTGAACAACAACAGAGTTCCTGCCCTCAAGGAACTGAGTAAAGGAATCTTTAAGTGACAAACCCTGAATAATCTGTGGATTGTGATAGAAAGGTGAAAACTTTGTTTGGATACTGTTATGGGTTTAATTATGCCCCTCCAAAAATTAGTATATTGATGTCTTAATCCCCAGTACCTCAGAACGTGACTTCACTTGGAGACAGGGTCTTTACAGAGATAATCAAGTTAAAGTAGGTCATTAGTGTGGTTCTGTATTAGTCCATTCTCACACTGCTATAAACAATACCCCAAACTGGGTAATTTATAAACAAAGGAGGTTTAATTGATTCACAGTTCTGCATGGCTGGGGAGCCCTCAGGAAACTTGGGCTGAGGCAATTCATGGCAGAAGGGGAAACAGGCATGTCTTACATGGCAGCAGGCAAGAGAGAGAGACAGAGAGAGAGAGAGAGAGAGAGAGAGAGAGAATCTAAAGGAGAAACTGTCAAACACTTATAAAACAACCAGATCTCTTGAGAACTCACTCACTATCACAAGAATGGCACAGGGGAAACAGCCCCCATGATCCAATCACCTCCTACCAGGTCCCTACCTCAACACATGGGGATTATGGGGATTACAACTCAAGATGAGGTTTGGGTGGGGACACAGAGCCAAACCATATCATTCTGCCCCTGGTCCCTCCCAAATCTCATGTCCTTTTTACATTTCAAAACCAATCATGTCTTCCCAACAGAACCCCAAAGTCTTAACTCATTCTGGCATTAACCCAAAAGTCCAAGTCCAAAGTCTCATCTGTGACAAGGCAAGTCCCTTCTGCCTATGAGCCTGTAAAATCAAAAGCAAGTTAGTTACTGCCTAGATACAATGGGAGTACAGGCATTGAATAAATGCTCCCATCCCCAATGGGAGAAATGGGCTAAAAACAAAGGGGCTACAGGCCCCGTGCAAGTCCAAAACCCAGTGGGGCAGCCATTAAATCTTCAAGCTTCAAAATGATCCCCTTTAATTCCATGTCTCACATCTGGGATTTGCTAATGCAGGGAGTGGGCTTCCATGGTCTTGAGCAGCTCCTTCATGGGCTAGCTTTGCAGAGTACAGCCCCCCAGCCTGGCTGCTTTCATGGCTGGTATTGAGTGCCTGTAGCTTTTCCAGGCACATGATGCAAGCTGTTGGTAGACCTCCCATTCTGGGATCTGGAGGACCATGTCCCTCTTCTCACATTCCACCAGGCAATGCCCCAGTGGGGACTCTGTGGGGGCTCCAACCCCACATTTCTCTTTTGCACTGCCCTAGCAGAGGTTCTCCATGAGGGCTCTGCCCCTGCAGCAAACTTCTGCCTGGACATCCAGGCATTTCCCTAAATCCTCTGAAATCTAAGCAGAGGTTCCCAAGCCTTAATTCTTGATTTCTGTGCACCCACAGACCCAACACTATGTGGAAGCCAAGGCTTGAGGCTTGCACCCTCTGAAGCCACAGCCTGAGCTGTACCTTGGCCCTTTTTTAGCCACAGCTGGAGCTGGAGTGGCTGGGATGCAGGGCACCAAGTCCCAAGGCTCCACAAAGCAGCAGGGCCCTGGGCCAGGCCCATAAAACCATTTATTCCTCCTAGGCCTCTGGGCCTGTGATGAGAGGGGCTGGTGCAGAGGTCTCTGGCATGCCCTGGAGACATTTTCCCCATTGTCTTGGTAATTAATATTTGCTTCCTCATTATATATGCAAATTTCTGCAGCTGGCTTGAACTTCTCAGAAAATGGGTTTTCTTTTCTATCTCATCATCAGGCTGCAAAATTTCCAAACTTTCATGCTCTGGTTCTCTTTTAAACATACGTTCCAATTTCACATCATCTCACTTAAATTCAAAGTTCCACAGATCTCTAGCACAGGGGCAAAATGCTGCCAGCCTCTTTGCTAAAGCATAGCAAGAGTGACATTTGCTCCAGTTCCCAAGAAGTTTCTCATAACCATCTGAGACCACCTCAGCCTGGACTTCATTGTCCACATCGTTATCAGCATTTTGGTCAAAGTCATTCAACAAATCTCTAGGAAGTTCCAAACTTCCCCACATCTTTCTGCCTTCTTCTGAGTCTTCCAAACTGTTCCAACTTCTCTGCCTGTTACCCAGTTCCAAAGTTGCTTCTACATTTTCAGGTTATCTTTATAGCAGTGCCCCACTCCTGGTACCAATTTACTGTATTAGTCCAGTCTCACACTGCTATAAAGAAATACCTGAGACTAGGCAATTTTTAAACAAAGGAGGTTTAATTGACTCACAGTTCTACGTGGTTGGGGAGGCCTCAGGAAACTTACAGTCATGGCGGAAGAGGAAGCAGGCATGTCTTACATGGCAGCAGGTGTGTGTGTGAGAGAGAAAGCGAATCTGAAGGAGGAACTGTCAAACACTTACAAAATCATCGATCTCATGAGAACTCACTCACTATCATGAGAACAGCATGGGGGAAACCACCCCCATGATCCAATCACCTCCCACTAGGTCCCTCTCTCAACACATGGGGATTATGGGGATTACAATTGGGGATGAGATTTAAGTGGGGACACAGAGCCAAGGCATATCAGAGCCCTAATCCAATATGACTGGTATCCTTAAAAAAAAGGGGAAATTTGAATACAGAGACACATATAGAGGGGAGACAATGTAAAAAGACAGGGAAGAGGCCAGGCGCGGTGGCTCATGCCTGTAATCCCAGCACTTTGGGAGGCTGAGGCAGGTGGATCACGAGGTCAGGAGATCGAGACCATCCTGGCTAACATGGTGAAACCCCGTCTCCACTAAAAATACAAAAAATTAGCCAGGTGTGGTGGCGGGTGCCTGTAGTCCCAGCTACTTGGGAGGCTGAGGCAGGAGAATGGCATGAACCCGGGAGGTGGAGCTTGCAGTGAGCTGAGATTGCACCACTGCACTCCAGCCTGGGCGACAGAGCGAGACTCCATCTCAAAAAAAAAAAAAAAAAAAAGACAGGGAAGAGATGGACATCTACAAGCCAAGAAGAGAGATCTGGAACAAATACTTCCCTCAATCCTTAGAAGGAAGCAACACTGCTGACAGTTTGATATCAGAATTCTAGCCTCCTGAACTGTAAGACAGCAAATTTCTGTTGTTTAAACCACCCAGTCTGTGGTATTTTGTTATGACAGCCCTCACAAACTAATTTAAACATTTAGTGGCTCCCTCTAGCTCTATACATCTGGTGGGAAAAATCCTGGGTGGGCATAACTTAAATATTTGTGTTGTTTGCATTTACCAGAAATTTGGTAAGTTCATACATTCATTTATTTATTCATCCATTGCCCATCTCCTTATGCTGATTTATTAATTTTTAAATTACACATACTACTCTCTGGAAACTATTTTATCTTTTACTTACTTGTTCATTGTTTCACCACAAGCTTCATGAGAGATGCTGAATAAGAATTTATCCTTCCTTGTTTCCTTCCCTCTCTTCCTCCCGTCAATATTTAAGCGCCTCTTATGTCTATTGTGTGCACAGCATTCCATGCTCGTCACTGTTAAAGCATAAAGAGGTACAAGGAATGTTTCTTGTCCCCAAGGAGTCTGTGATTTCTGGGAGGAGACAAAGCATGACCATGTGAGTGGCTGTATTCCACCACCAGGTAGTGGGTGAGTATGTGCTGGCCAGGTGCTGGATCATAACTTGCCAAGAGGGAAGGTGCAGGGGACTGAGGGTGTATAGGAAAAGGCTCCCGGAGAGGAGGGGCCCGCACTTCAGATAAAAGAGGGGAACAGGAAGGAGTATAGTGGAGCAGAATGTTAGTAATCCATTGCCTTCCTTGATGCCTGGGGGCTATGTTTAGGGAGGAGTGGGGTTGCCTCAGGCCAGGGTTGATCAAGGCTTGGGGATAGGGTGATGCACAGAATGCAGAATCTTCATTCTGGCATCCCAGGAGGTCAGAAACAAAGCTCAGAGGCAAAAACTCTGGCCACACATTAAAATCATCTTGGGAACTTAAAAAAGGCTAATGTTAAAACCCTACCTTGACCGGGTACATCCCGGGATCTGCAGGCGGGATCTGCAGGCAGGACCTGAGAGAGAAGAAATCCTTTTAGGATGTGGATTGACAGCAGTGGCTCCTGACCGCAAGGCCCAGGCCACCCTGGCCCAGTCATGGGACACCCACAGTTCTGGAGTGATGAGGGTAACTGCTGGAAATAAGGCACCAGTCTGCATTCCATTGGTATGGCCTCCTTGTCCTGAGCGTAAAAGTGCCTACTTGTGACATCAGAAGAATGTGTTGACAGATCTGTATCCCACTTCCAATTTTTACTATATTTTATGGTGGGAGCAGCAGCAACAGCAGCAGGATTAATTAAGCTGGTTTCCCTCTTTTTTTGGTCCCCATCAGCTTTCTGCAGCTGTTCATGGATAGAAACCATCCAGAAAGGTGTTTTGTTATTTTTGTTTTTTGAGGATATTGGAGACATTGGGTCCAGGGTTTTAGGGATTGTTATGGTTTGAATGTGACCACCCCAAAATTCAGGTGATAGTATTAAGAGGTGATTTAGGTCACCTAAATTTAGGTGATTTCGGCCTTTAAGAGGTGATTAGGTCATGAGGGCTTCTCCCAGCTGAATGGGACTAAGACCCTTACAAAAGAGGCTTCATATAGCATTTGTCTGATTGATGCTTCTGCCTTCCACCATGTGAAGACTCGATGCTCCTCCTCTCTGGAGGACGCAGCCCTCACCAGGCAACTGAACCAGCCAGCGCCTTGATCTTGGAGTTCCCAGCCTCTGGAACTGTGAGAAATACATTTCTGTTCTTTGTAAATTTCCCAGTCTGTGGTATTGTGTTATAGCAGCAGAAAATGGGCTGAGACAGGAACCTTCCTCCTCAGGTCTTGTTGGCTCAATTTCTTCTAGCTGTATATGTAAGCTCCTATCACAGTGCCTGGCACATAGTGGGCCCTCAGCAAATGTTTGTTTCCTTCATTTCCAATGAGCCAGCAGAGATTCTCAGAAATGTTAAATTCCAAATATGTTCTGACAGAAAATTGCTACCAAATTACTTTTTGTCTGTTCAGGACACTCTTGGTAAAAACAGAAAGATGGGAGCATAGAGAGAGTTGGCCCATCTTCAAAATAAACCTAGAAATGTTGGTTGACACCTAGGTGTCAGGCACTGCAGAGGCTAGCATGAAAATGCAGTGATAGATTATACAAGGCACTTGCCCTCCAGTATCTGATAATCTATTTGAACAGGTAAGATGTGAGCATGTGAAACCTTAACAATAAAGGATTTATAGAACAGCCCAAGACAACAGTAGAATTGCTGTCAGGGGGCATATCAGGAGTATGCAATTTATTGCCTAATAAATCTGAGGACAGCTGGAACTGGTCAGAAAGAGTAAAAGCTACTTCAGGTTGGGGTAGTTAGAATGAAGGAGAAAGCAGCTGGTGTGAACAAAAGTGTTGAGCCTGATCTGGGCCTAGGTATGCCCCAGATACAGACAGCAAACCCAGCTGGCAGGAACAAGGAGAGTTTTAGGTAAGTTTAGTGGGAGGGTGAGCTGTGCCTCACTGGGGTCCCCCTTAAGACAGTTCTGGTGAGACCAGTCTTCCTCCCTTGATTAATTCTTCTTTGACAAGCATTTGCTGGGCACTGATCATGTGCCAGGCACAGTGCTAGGTGTGGGGGATTCCAAGATAATTATAACAAGTTCTAGGCTCAAAGAGCTCACAGTCTAGTGGGGAAAATGAGATTTCAAGCCCCAAACCAAGGTGAGATTTCATCCTGCAGGAAGTAGGGAGGAATGAAGATTTTTCTAGCAAAGTGGGTTTGAATTGAAAAGGGATTGTGGGCCAGGCTCAGTGGCTCACGCCTGTAATCCCAGCACTTTGGGAGGCCAAGGCGGGTGGATCACCTGAGTTAAGGAGTTCAAGACCAGTCTGGCCAACATGGCGAAACCCCATCTCTACTAAATATACAAAAATTAGCCGGGCGTGGTGGTGGGCACCTGTAATCCCAGCTACTCAGGAGGCTGAGGCAGGAGAATCACTTGAACCTAAGAGGCAGAGGTTGCAGTGAGCCAAGATTGCACCACTGCACTCCAGCCTAGGTGACAGAGTGAGACTCCATCTCCAAAATAAAAAATAAAAAAGAAAAAGAAAAAGAAAAAAAAGAGATATTGTGGCTCTTCCCTCAGCTCAGTAGAAGATCTGAGAGTGGCACTGTTTCCATTTGCCACAGGGTCTTCTGGGTCTCTTGCGCAGAATCATCTTTTTGTGCCACTTACAAAGCACAATCCTTGAGAAAAGTTTTTCAGTTTGCAGGACTGACCGTGGTCTTTTTAAACAGGGAGACTGCTTGCTGTCAGTATCACCTGTATTTTGCATTGAGCTTTCTGAAACTGAGGAGGACCAGGTAGCTCTAGGGAGCTCCCTTCCAGCCTCCAGGATGCTGATGCAATGACTCAGCAATGGAGAGTTTTGCAATATGCTTACAGAACCAGACCAGCTTGCTTTTCCTAAGGAAACCTTGGTGTCCTAAGAAAACCTCAGGCTGGGTCCCTGCCCTGCCGGGTTGAAATTCCTTCTGTCTTCTGGTAGCATGCCTGTAGCACATGCTCTGTAACCAGCTTTAGGGAGTCCACAAAAGGCTTTGGAATGAAGTCAAATTTCAGTGCAAACTCAGTCTCTGCCTCTAACCAGTTGTGTGATTTTTGGCAAGTGACCTAACCTCTCCCAGTTAAAGTTTCCTCATCTGTGAAACAGAGTCAATAACTACTTTGCTAGGTGGTTATAAATATTAAATAAGATGAGTATTAAGTGGTGCATAGCAGATATCTTACATATATTTTCTTCTATTACAAAGTGCATAATATTTCTTTTTCTTTCTGTTTTTGTTTTTTTGAGACAGAGTCTTGCTCTGTCGCCTAGGCTGGAGTGCAGTGGTGTGATCTCAGCTCTCTGCGAACTCCACCTCCTGGGTTCAAGTGATTCTTCTGCCTCAGCCTCCTGAGTAGCTGGGATTACAGGCACAAGCCACCACGCCTGGCTAATTTTTGTATTTTTAGTAGAGATGGGGTTTCACCATATTGGCCAGGCTGGTCTCAAACTCCTGACCTGAGGTGATGCACCCTCTTCGGACTCTCACATTGCTGGGATAAGAGGCATGAGCCACTGCACCCAGCCAAAGTGCATAATATTTCTACTAAGGAAATTAGTGTCTCTTGGCTCCATCTTTTAAAAAAAATCGAATTTCCTGGCTTTCCAACTATACCTTTCCTTCTGGCCTCACCCTGATATTTGAGTTCTGCAGATGGATATGCTCCCTATAGTAAATGCACCTGGCTCAGATGGGTTCAGGCAGAAAATTCTATTTCCCCAAAAGTGGGCTGAGCCAAAAGGCTATCCTTGCTTTTCCAGATCTCTTCCCTCAGGAACAAATTGAAGACCAAGATGAGGAATTTTGGTGTAACACAAGAAAACATAAAGAGGATTTCTGCATATAAATCTGTGTTTTCCTTTCTAAGACTTTTTATCTACTTATTTTTATTCAACAAACATATGAAACTTGCTGCGTGCCAGGCACAGTTCAAACCATTTTACAAATATTAATTCATTTAGCCCTCATAACCTCATGAGGTAGGTGTTGTTACCCCAGGTGGCAGTTGGGAGCCTTTGAGCCATAAAGAGGTTCTGAACTTGCTGAAAGCAACATGGTCATGCAGGTGACTTAAAACCCAGGCATCGCAGTGGGGATAGAAAATTATTGTACAAAAATTAATGAAGAGAGCCCATCTAAAATGCCTTCTTTCCACAAAGGGTTCAAGATGTTATCACGGGGGATTTAAATTTAGGTGAAGCAGCAACACTGCCATCCATCACATAAGTTGAAGAGATACCTAAGCCTGGCTTCCCACTTGAACTTTTGTGAGCTGTGCTTCCCTGGGGTGCCCCTTAAGACAGTTCTGGTGAGGTCATTTTTCCTCCCTTGATTGATTTTTCTTTTGACAAGCATTTGCTGGGCATTGACCATGTGCCAGGCACAGTGCTAGGTACTGGATTCCAAGATAATTATAACAAGTTCTAAGCTCAAAGAGCTCACAGTCTTAACGGGAAAAGTGGAGAAATGAACAGTCACACATGCCCTAAAGAAAGGACTCTGCAAGGATATCTCTGCCATTCTTCGCAGAAGCAAGCCTCACCTCTCAACTTAGAACTGGCGTCAGTACATTTATTTATGTGAGAGGCCATTGCCACAAACTGTCCACATAGGATGCCTTTTGTTCTTTGATTGGCTTGCTCCTTCACCACATCTCTCTTCTCATCTCTCTGTTGTTTGGACTTCTTCTTCTTCCTCTTCTCTTCTCTTCTTCTTCCTCTTCTCTTCTTCTTCCTCTTCCTCTTTCTTGTTGAGTTGAAGTTTCACTGGGTCACCCAGGCTGGATTGCGGTGTCACAATCATAACTCACTGCAGTCTCAACCTCCCAGACTCAAGAGATCCTCCTGCCTCAGCCTCCCGAGTAGCTGGGACCACAGGCATGAGCCACCACACACAGCTGATTTTTTATTTTTTGTAGAGACAGGTTCTCACTCTGTTACCTAGGCTCATCTTGGACTCCTGGGCTCAAGCAATCCTCCTGCCTTGTCCTTCCAAGGCACTGGGATTACAGGCGTGAGCCATGGGACTGTGCCTGAACTTCTTATCCATCTTCCCTTTTTTTCTCCTAGCCTTTTGCTTTCTTCTTAGTCACCCACAGACCTTTCCAGGGTGTCTCCCAGGCACTTATTCTCTGAGCCTAATGTTTCTTGGGAAACCTTGACACAGACCTTTTCAAGTTCACAACAGGTTTTGATTTGTGGCATTGGCATTTCCTGTCTTCTTGTGACTTAAGTGGTGAACAAAACATCTCAAGATGTTCTCTTATTCAAATGTGGTTTGATTGGGGAATGCTAAGGTCAAGAATGTTTCAAGGAGCAAGACATCAGAGTGGGTGCCAGGGATAGGGAAAGCAAACTCTGAGGGCAAAGTGATAAGCTCTCTCCTGCTTTCAGCCTCCTAAACACCACTGTCTGCATTAAACCCTCCCTCTTGGGAGGCCGAGGCAGGCAGATCACGATGTCATGAGTTCGAGACCAGTGTGGCCAACATGGTGAAACCACATCTCTATTAAAAATACAAAAATCAGCCAGGTGTGGTGGCAGGTGCCTGTAATCCCAGCTACTTGGGAGGCTGAGGCAGGAGAATTGCTTGAACCCAGAAGGTGCAGGTTGCAGTGAGCTGAGACCACGCCACTGCACTCCAGCCAAGGCAACAGAATGAGACTCCATCTCAAAAAATAAAAATAAATAAATAAACAAACAAACCCTTCCTTAACAGAGCCCAGATTGTGTTACTGGGAAAAGTGCAGTGGCCAGAGGGAACAGAGAAACTGTTTTGTTTGGAGTTCTGAGAAAGGGGACTCAGGAAGCTGTTGGTGATAAGAGACAAACAGGTCTTTCTTCTGCTAATACTGCTTGTTACTCATTAACAAGCCTGCAAAGAAAACGTCTTTAAGACAAGAACTTTATCAAGAACTTTGCGCTTCTCTTCCATAAACTTCATTGCCCTGTTCCCCAACCCCCCAACAAACTTAAAGTACTGTCATTTTCAGAATTCAGTGACTCCTGGGTCTGCAGGTGATGTAGTTTCATGCTGTTAACTCACCGGAAGGCAGTGGAACCAGATGCGTGTTTTTCCTCCTGCTCCTCCGCTCTGGCCCCAAAACAGAAGCTTTGCCTTCCTTTGTTTCACCCATTTATCTACCCAGAAATCCACCCATCTAGCATTTGTTGGGTGTATACTTTGTGCAAAGATCTGTAATGGCTACTCTAGAGGAGAAAAACGATGGAGAAGACATGCTCAATGCTTTCAGGAGCTTGGAATCTGTGGAGGAGACACATGTAAAGATAATACGATAAACACAGATACAGAAGAGATTTTATAGAACTTGCATTGACTTTTCTCTTTTCCTCTTTCAAAGTGATATCATTCTTTAAAAACAGGCCTCCTGCCTCTGATGCTTTTTTTCTCCTCTATGAACTCTAGGAAGGCCAAGTTGATCCTTTAAGGAAAGAGGGTTTGTGGCAGACCAGGACAGGGAAAGACATTGGGATCAGGATGGAATCCAAATGTTGAAATTCCAAGATTTTCAACAGCAGAGGACATATGCTGGGGTTAGAATCAGGCCTGGCTCCATGCTATGCCTTAGGACCAACAGAGACATGTATAGCTCAGATGACAGCAGCAGAGGCAATGTTTACTTCTCCAGGATTCCTTTGCACAATTTACTGCCCTTTCTTCAAGAGCAGAACAATCAAGAGCATGCCAAAAGTCATGGCACATTCAGCCCTTTAAGGATTTCATCACTGGATTAGCTGATCTTAGGTAAAAATTTAGGAAAGGAGGTGGGGAAGGGTAGGGGTGATGCACAGAGTAAATGATACATTTGGTGGCAACATTTTGTTGAGCACAGTTATGGTGTTTGCACATTGCTTTTGAACAAAATGATAAATTTCAATCAGGTCTGGCAAGCGTTACAAAGTCATTCTAGGTCAAATGGATAACAGAAGCCTCTATATAGTTGAGTCCAAAATACAGACCCTAAGACAGCCTTCCTTCTCTTTCTTTTTTTCTCTCTCTTTCTTCTTTCTTTCTTCTCGAAACGGAGTCTTGCTCTGTCACCCAGGCTTGAGTGCAGTGGCACCATCTAGGCTTAGTACAACCTCTGTCTCCCGGTTCAAGCAATTTTCCTGCCTCAGGCTCCTGAGTAGCTGGGATTACAGGCATGTGCCACCACGCCCGGCTAATTTTTGTATTTTTAGTAGAGACGGGGTTTCACCATGTTGGCCAGGCTGGTCTTGAAATCCTGACCTCGTCATCCGGCCGCCTCGGCCTCCCAAAGTGCTGGGATTACAGACGTGAGCCACTGCTTCCAGCCCATCCTTCCTTATTTAACTAGGGAATCAATCAACTTTCTTTGGGGATGGCTGGGAAAGGTTGAAGAAAGAATGTATGCTCCACCTGAGCCTTGAAGGATGAATAATTCACAAGGGCACAAAGTGGGAAAAAAAATTCTAAACAGAAGGATAGAGATGTAGAAGGGCGGCGATGGTGGGACTAAGGTTCTAGAAGCAGACAGAGTGAGAAGGCTAGAAGGATTGCCAGATTTAGAGTCCACATGAATGAATGGTGGGCTGCTAGTGGTGGCATGCTGGGAGGAAGGGAGCTGCAGGAGGGGGAGCCCAGCCACAGGACCCCCAGGGGCAGGAAGAGTCCAGGGTCTCCAGGGTTTCCTATGTCCATTGAGGGAGTGTTTCTGGGATAAGAGGCTTCTTAGGGAGAACACAGAAGAATCTGTTCAAATGGAACTTTGGTAGAAGGTACCCTGGGACCCAGGGTAGCCCGGCAGCAGCTCTGATGGCTTCTCTGGTTCCCCTTCTTTGGGTGGGTCAGCCTTCTCCGGGCCCCTCCTGGCCAGCCCCAGATTACAATTTCTGAAAAGACTCCTCTCGGGAGTCATTTCTCTTTTATTATGGTACCACTTGGACAGCACACACACAGCACAAGAAGAAACTGCAAACCCATGCACAGAATAAATTAGGAAATTCCTGTTTAAAAGTAGATGATAGAAGAAGCTGTGCTTCCAGGAGGGCCTCATGGTTCAGTGCCTGGAGAGTCCAGGGGTGTCAGCAGCCCCCAAGATTCCATGATAAATTGATGATACATTTAGAGCCAAATGCCCCCCTCTGAGCATATTTAATAAGGCCTGAACTCCTTCATGCAAACATGTGCACACCCACAGATGTATACACAGGACTCGGGGCAGGGGACAGCCTGGACATGACAGCCAGCTCAGCAATAAGCACAGTGGACCCAGGTGTGCTCTCCCTGTGGCTCTGGTGGTGGCTGAGTTCCTCGCACTCATCCTTCACCAGCTCCCCAGCTCCCTTGGGAGGTGCCAGTGTGGCCTTTGGCAGTGAGGAAGTGGAGGCCCATTTCCTGAGGTGAGGACCCAGGTCTATTATTCTGGACTATAGGGGAGCACATCCCAGCTTTCTTACATGAGCCTTGCTTTGTTGTCTCGTCTGCCAAGCGTCACCTGCCATTCCCAGAAGAACACATGAAGCCATGTGTCCCTGGGAAAACCCACCTACTTGAGTCCCAGGAGCTGTGCGTACATCTCTGTCCAGCAGTGTGATGTTGCGGGAAACTACCTCATTTCTCTAAGCCTCATAATCCTTGTCTGTAAAAATGAAAGTGTCTACTTCACAGGGTTATCAAAAGGAATCACAAAAATATGATATTGCCAAGTACTATGCTGGACTCAAGTGAAATATTCAAATCCTGTTTTCTTTCCTGTCTTCGTGTCCCTCATGTCTTCCTTTTTATTTCTCCATTTGGCTTCCAGGTTTATGTGTCTGTTGGTAGTCATGTAACCCCAATGGAACCAAAAGCACTCTTGACCAACAGGTTCTCCCATACCCCAACAGAAATTGCTGGTGTGTGCCTCCCCGCAGTACAAAACTGCATCAGTGGGTGAATCAAGAGGATGAGCCACAGGACAAGGGGACAGTGGGGACAGTCAGGACCTCAGGTACATCCGATCCCAAGGGAGAGATCTGGGAAGCCTGTGGGCGCATGGAGATCTGTCTCAGAGAGGAGGGTAAAGTGCCATAATGGTGGAAAGACACCATCAAGAAATAGTGGTGTAGGGGTGGCTCTGAGCTGGGTCTGGCCAGAAGCTGGAATCTAGGGAGGTGCTGTTCACAACATTCAGCAGAAATAAAACCACTGCCTTCCAGGAGTGGGAGGCCCAAGGATGTAGGAGACTTATCTTCCTGGTAGGTCTGTCCACCAAAAGGCCAGTTTGATGGGTCACAGTCCACACCTCAAGTTCTACAGAAATTTCCCATGCATCTCTCCATCTGTCTGTCCATTCAGCCATCCATCTGAATATATTAAGAGTTTTACAGAATGTAGGCTGACCTGGACAGAAAATCCTATGTGTTCATTCAGCACCTTTTATCCAAGGAGTCAGTGTCTTTCATAGTCACTCAACTGGAGTCTTTTATAGTAAGGCTGCGAGGTAGTAACAGGACAGGCAATGCCTCTCTTTTTATAGATCAAGAAGTACTCAAAGTAACACAGTGAGCCTAGCTGAAACATGGTATGGGCTGGTCAAATGCAGGGCACTAATCTGTTCCCCAAAGACCCGAAATTGGCTCTTCTCCTGTGGGCCTTGGTACAGCTTCTCTTGGACTGACCTCTGTGTCTAGACCAGCTCTGTTGCTTTTCACACCAGCGTGGGTTTCAAGTCATCTTTGAAGTTCACAATAGGCTTGGAGCGGGCCCACAGCTTTTCCCAGGAAGCCAGCCCCCCAGTAGGCTCAGGGTCAGTGTCTGATGTGCCACTGTCACTAGAGTCAGAAGAGCTCTGGAAGCAGATTTCACAGTAGGGCCGGTGGCAGCGGCAGAAGAACTCATCTGAGCTGCTGGACTCAGTATCAAAATAGCTGTGTTGAGAAGACAGGGAGGGACAGCCTGAGGGCACTGGGGGCCACAGCTGCCACTGTTCAGGCAAGTCAGGTGAGGCTTTGGAGAGGCATGGGGCAGCAGGACTTGGGGCCTGGCCAGAACCAGAAGGCTGGCGAAGAAAGGCTGCTTTGCTCCCTCTAGCCCCCTCGGGCTCTGTCTGGCTTTGTTTGCTGCCCTCCAGGGTACCTGGTCTGTCTTGAGGATCTGAAGGTAGTGAAGGCTTCCTGGAAGATGGTCTTCGTACTCTGGAATCAGTAGTTTGTGGGGCCAGGCTGAGGCTGTCCCCATTCTGCACATGTAGCCTGCTGTGTGCCCCAGGAACAGTCCTGTTTGCCCGATGCCCCACAGATGAGGGTGCAGAGCCAGGAAAGTGTGAGCGGGCCCGCTGAGCTGCCCGCCTTCTCCTCACCATGTAAGGGCTAAAGCCCAGCTCCTTGGAGAGGGGCATCTTTTGGGGGCTGAAGGCAGCACTGTTCTTCCAGGTTTGCTGATGACAAGAGGGGGCGGTGGAGAGGGAAGCCTCAGGGCCCAGGCCCAGATCTTGTAAGACCTCCTGAAGTTTCTCCCTGATTACTGAACTAACCCGTGACCACCGCTCTGGGGGCTTCTCTGAGTTCTCCAGATGCCTCTGTCTCTGGGGATCTGAGCCGCCTCTATCTGGTAGGAGACTCTGGCTGGGGTCCATGGGGACTTGGTCTCCTCTTTCTGGACCCAGGCTTTGCTCAGTCCATGGCTTCTGGCTACAACCTGAGTCTAAATGATCAGAAAAGTCTTTTGAGTCAGATATCTTCTCCTCCTTCCCTGGGGAGAAGCTGGAGTCTTTCCCAGGCCCCTCAAGGCTTTGTGCATATGAGGAGGGCCCTGAAGTGCACTGGGAATCCCGGGCAGCCATGCCAGGATCATTCTGAAAGTCAGAGAGGTGACCCGAAGGCCCCTGAGCAGCTGCCAGGGTGTGGACCGAGGCTACCGCCTGGACGTCCTTGTTCGGGGAAGAGGCAGGTGGGGCAGCCCCCTCTGGGAGGTCATAGGTGCACTCAGCTGACATCAGCCTCACAATCTTCTCTTTGGCGTTGTTTACTTGTTCCTGCAGGCTTTCAATCACAGCATTTTTCTGTAAAATAAAAGCAAAACCATCAACAAAAGATGCCGCCGAGGGTTCCATAGTGCCCACCATCGTGGAGAAGGTGTGGCTTTCAAAGAACCTTGGCTGAAATATCAGTTCTTCCAGTGTATTGGCTGGTGACCTCAGGTTCTAAGGAGGTGCCTCCCTCCAGTGAAATGAGTTGATGCATGTAAAGTGCTAGCACAATAACTGACATAAACGGTGCTCAATAAAGGCCAACCATGATTTATTGTCATTATCTTGGTCTTCTCCTTACATCCCCACACTGTGCGGCATTGCTTATGAAGAGCAAGGAGGCCCAGTCTGAGTGCCTGCTGGCCACTGCAGCGCCCTCTCACCTTTCCCAGAACTGAGAGGGTCAGGCCACTCCGCAGGTATGAGCTGAATAATGTTTGGAATGGTCCCACTTGGAGTTTATCACACTTTTGCAAAAATTTAGATAAATGTGAAGCATATCTCCAGGGGATGAAGAAGTAGGAGAACAAGTATTTTGCCTCTTACTAAACAGCCTAGAAAATGGGAAGAACAAGGAGAAGGGTGGAGATTTCTGTGACAATCAAATAAGATTGGAGCTGAGAGGGGCCAAAGAGAATCTCAGGTTGGTGTTATCACCTCCCTAGGCTGGACCTCTGGGAGTGAGTGGCCAAAGCTACCATGTGGCAATATCAGCTGTTGATTTCACCTAAAGCAGGGGTCCCCAACTCCTGGGCCATGGACCGGTACTAGTCCATGGACTGTTAGGAACCAGGCCGCACAGCAGGAGGTGAGCGGTGGGTGAGGAAGCATTACCACCTGAGCTTCCATCAGATCAGCTGAGACATTAGATTCTCACAGAAGCGCAAACCCTATTGGGAACTGCACATGTGAGGGGTCTAGGCTGCACACTCCTTATGAGAAGCTAATGTCTGATGATCTGAGGTGGAACAGTTTCATCCCGAAACCATCCCCCCACCACTATCTGTGGAAAAACTGTCTTCCACGGAACTGGTCTCTGGTGCCAAAAATGTTGGGAACCACTCACCTAAAGGAGTGCAAGCATCAGAACTATTGAAGAAGCACAAAGAAATGAAAGGACTGTTGGGCTTAAACCCCTGCTAGCTTGATTCAGCAGCCCTAGAATGGAGCCCAGGAGACGAAGGAGCCTGGGGCAGTTCTGCTACTGACCTGCCTACTCGCTGGATGTTAGCTGGTAAACAAGTTGTGCCGGAGAGGGCTGGCAGGTGAGAGCTGCAGAGGTGTGCCTGTCCTAACTGCGAGATTGTGGGGCATGAAGTAGGAGTAGGAGTGTTGGCAGTGGGTTGCAGGGAACGACTGCAGCCCAGACATCTTTCTGTGGTGCAGCAGCTGATTCTCTAGTTCAGACTGTGTGTCCATCTCTGGAAACTTCTGATCCTCAAAGGCAGAGCAGGGAGGAGATATTCACAGGGAACGTCTGGACTTGGGGCAGATGACATGGGGTCGAGGGTTCTGGGAAGGCAATAATGTAAGCAAATGTTCTAGAAAGTGCTTGTCTGAACACCAAAATGCTACCTCTTTGTTACTATCATCTTTAGGAGCTGGGCATGAGCATCTGGACCTCCATTTATTATGCCCTAGAAACAAAAGGATGTTCCCTGTGTTAGGATAACCAATACAAATTGCCTAGTTATACCAGTCCATAACAGCTAACTAGGACTACTAGTTATAGAGTGAACCTGTGGTTTCATCTCAGGTTTACATGGGAGAGTTGCCTAGAAATGATCCTTTAAGGGAGCAGTAGCTTAAGCAAAATAGTCCAATATTCTGACTAGCAACTCTCCAAGCAAATGCACTGCTCCCCTTGTAGAATTGGGAAGGTGATTTTTCTGATAGTTGGTATTGCTAGTTTCACCCTGGTTGAGTATACTTCTTTTACCATCAGAAGAGAGTCCAGGGCCAGTGAGGGACTGGTGAGTAAGGTAGAAGAGACTTTCAGCTGAGCACATGCGTGCCTGTCGTCCCTCCCTTCCCTCTGCCCGCAGAGTGGTGAGGTCTGGGTGTTGCTGGGTGAGTGCAGATGACTCAAGGACTTGTCAGGGGCAGAATGGATGAGCAACAGGGAAACACTCAGGTGTCTGTGATCCTGGGCTGTGCCAGGCATCTCTCTGAGGATCTCATGGGGGGACCTCAACTCCCTCCGCCACCAGCCTCTCCTCCCGAAGCCCATCATGCACATTCTCATGTGGGCTTCTGGAGGCCTCTATAGCCTCACAGAGTTAGGAAGGACCCATCAGCAGATGGCAACTACTCCCGTGGGTGAAATCTGAGTGCTGTCTTTTTGTGCCTTATCCATAAACTCCTTTGAGTATAGAAAGATACTATAAACATGGAGTTGGGAAGAAGCTGGCTGGTGACAGATTTAGAAACATCAACCTAAACAGAAAATTTCCTTCTTCCAGAAAAAGAAGTGGGACTCTGTTTTTACCATGGCTGCGTACTAATTAGAGGTGTGGTGTGAGGCACTGCCATTATGAGACTGAAATCTGACCTACCACGGCAGCTGCACTTCAATGGGCTTATTAATTATTATTTTTGGCATATTGAGGGAAGCAAAACATCCACCTGCATGTTTCACAGGGGGCAGGCCATAAGGAGACATGGAATTAGCCTCTTGTTTCTATGGTTCAGGTAACAAAAGTAATAGGTTTGTTTACTTGGCTGCAGAGTGTATGAGGAAAGCACTTCAGCCTTGTGGAAGGTTCTGTCTGCTGGCCTTCTCTTAGACAGGGAAGTCAGTGATAGATGTGATAGATGCTGTCCGAAACAGCTTCTGGGGGGACCCCTGGCTATAGAGGCAAGAGGGGAAAGTGTGAGAAGATGGGGCTGCCCAGATCACGGGAAAGTAAGAGGAAGGCCTGAGTGGGGGAGTGGGGCCTGCACAGGAAGGCCCTGCACACCGTGGGCCAGAGTCAAGGTCTGTGCATATGTTGAGCCAGGAGAGATACTCATGTTTCTCTAACGGGCAATGCTGGAGCTGGGGATGCAGATGCTGGAACCTCTTGACACCTGCCACCGGGCCCTAGGACTGGCCGCTTGTTCTCTGGCCTGTTCTGGGAAAGAGATTTCAGGTGTAGCGTGCGCTGGGGAGGCCAGCTTCTTACCACTTGTGCACCTGTGCCCATTGAAGGGCTTCCTCTGCAGACTCAAAGCATCTTTTTGGATATAGCAGATTGAGTCCCTGCGTGGGAAACAGGGTAGCATGGCAGAAGTACAAACAGCACGTTGCAAATTACCATAAGGCTAAAGAGTCAGTCCACTTGGCTGTTCCAGCATCAGCTGACTGTGAATGAAAACTATCCTGGCTGTTCTAGCCAAGTTTCTGGCCTTCTGTGTAGCCAGGAAAAAAAAATGCTTATTTGAAGACTTCACAGAGTATCAAAGGCAATATTACTCCCTTGCCAGGTGGAAAGAAATCTGGCTTTGAAATACTTAATAGTAAAGAAATGGAGAGGTGTTACTCTGATGGACAAAAATGGTCCAGAACCATAGAGGGGCATGAACGGTGGGTGCCTGGGTGTGCTGAGTCCCTTCATCTGTTGTGTTTTCTAGGTCCCCACCACACTATCCTCTCATCAGGGACTATTAATACCTAGGCAGCAGTCCTAAAAAAAAAAAGCCCAGTTTCCCAAATAACACCTCCTGAGATAGGTTCTAAACTGAAAAAAATATGGAATGTAATTCAGTTAGTGTCAAAATACTGACTAATTCCCCTGGGCCCTGTGCCTTCTTCCTGAGTCAACGAAGCCTTCAAACCTTTCCACGTGCTTTCTTCATGCCTGCACCACACTGCCCAAGTCTGGGAGAGGGGCCAACTCTGGCTCAAATACAGAAGAAAGAAGCCCGGGGGAGCTGCCTCATTCTCCCTTGGTGCTACAATCACATTCAGAAGCCCTTGTTTAGTCCCCTTCTCCATCTGTAGACATGCCTGGACTTTCTGGGATGATGGGCTGATTGAGATCTGTAGCCAGTACCTGGGAAAGACAGTAAGGACCCCAGGAGATCTTGGACATGAAGACACTACTCTATGTAAAAAGAGAAAATGAGGCCAGGCGCGGCGGCTCACACCTGTGATCCCAGCACCCTGGGAGGCCAGGGCACGTAGATCACTTGAGGTCAGGAGTTTGAGACTAACCTGGGTAACATGGTGAAACCCCGTCTCTACTAAAAATACAAAAGTTAGCTGAGCATGGTGGTGGGTGCCTGTAGTCCCAGCTACTTGGGAGGCTGAGGCAGGAGAATTGCTTGAACCTAGGAGGTGGAGGTTTCAGTGAGCCAAGATGGTACCAGTGCACTCCAGCCTGGGAAACAGAGTGAGGCCTCATCTCAAAAAAAAAAAAAAAAAAAGAGAGAAAATGTATCACAGGGAAGCTAGTGTCCACCACATTTCAGGGCCTTTACAATGCTGTTCCCGCAGCTTGGAATACTTTTCCCTATACTCTTTGCCTGGCTAATTTGTACTTAACCTTCAGCCCTCAGCTCAATGAGTCTTTTCTGACTGGTCTAAGTTATGTTTTCTTGCCCTTACCACACATTATTCTGTCTTACCACTCTGATTTTTCTTTCATAATTCTTATGACAATGTATAATTACATGTTTGCTTGATGAATGAATCTCTATTTCTTCCACTAGACTGTGAGCTCTGTGAGGGTAGGAACCATGCTTTTGTTCATTGTTCACTGGCACAATGCCTGGCACATAGGAGTGACTCATTATACATCTGTCCACTGAATGAATGAAGTAGATGCGTGTCACGGTGGAAATGGTGAGGTTTTGCTTGCTGTTAAGAGAAGTGGGAGAATGAGAGGAAAAGAGAACATCAGCAATAAGAGCCTTGGGGGCCACCGATGCATGATTGGATCCTTTACAGGGAATCTTCCAGGCAGGGGCAGAGCTTACTTCTGTGAGGAGCCTCTCCATGGAGCTTTTCTCTCCCCTCGGGTGGCAGTTCTCCTCCTCACCATACTGGGTATGGAAGCTTTTGCTGGGAGTGCTGAAATATTTGGCCATGCGTCTGATTGTTTGGTTTTCCTCTTCAAATGCCTTCCATTGCTTCAGCTGTTAGATAAAAGAACACATGTTATTTATTTAATTACACATCCAGAAACACATTCTCTCACTCTTTCTCATAAACACCAAGGAATGACACTATCATAGATACACACATGCGCGAGCTATTCTCTCCTTAAAATGTACTTTGCTCTGGAGGGCTCAAAGATGGTAATGACAAAAGGTATAGAGAATGTTAAGGTTATATAATTTTTAAAATGCCAAAGGGCTGGGTGCAATGGCTCACTCCTATAATCCCAGCTACTCAGGAGGCTGAAGTGGGAGGATCACTTGAGCTCAAGAGTTTCAGGCTACTGTGAGCTATTGTTGTGATACTGTACTCTAGCCTGGGTGGCAGAGTGAGACCCAATCTTAAAAAAAAAAAAAAAAAAAACACCCTAAAAACAAACACAAATTTCCAAAGGAAGAATAGGACAGGTAGATAAAATAGAACAGCCTTAGCCCATCTGCCTACCCATTGCCAAACTGGTCAAAGAAAACCAGAGCTGAAGTATCTTCTACCACCACATTCTAAAGCCAGAGTTAGGAGCTATCCTGGGGTTAAGCAACCTGAACGCTATAAGTTTCAAATGACACTTTCTCGTTGCATGCAGCTATTTAATTATTTTTCATTTGTTCAGTAACAATGTGCTTGCTGCTATTGAAAATTCAGTTCCTTTGGGTGAACTTCTAACCCAAGTCAATAATCAAGGCTCAGAGAGCCTTTGAGGGCAGCTCCCTAGCCACATCAGGATGCTCTAGCTCATCACCCAGTTTCTTTGACAAACTAGGAAAGGCTCAGGAGTGTTGTGTCTAAGCTTACACAGCCACTTAGCAGCAGAACAACAGCTGTAAGCAGGACACTGTGCCATGTCTGTGTCCTCACTCAGTTGATGAAGAGAGAGACTGTTAACGGTGGCAGTCCAGGGAAAGCTCTTCAGGAGAAACTGGTCTTGAGGAACACTCTGCAGAAGCATGGGCTGGTTTAGTTTAACAGGAATGAAGCTGAACATAGAAACAGGAGCCTCTGCCTGAGTCTGTGGGGTACTGCTGACCCACCGAATGACAGTAATGTGAGTGACGCAGGAAGCCACAGTGGGGAAGGCCTCTGTTTTCCTCTCAGGAATCCCCATAACTAAGTGTCCTAGTGATGGACACTGGGGACCCTGGGACCTTGATTCTAGAAATGATGCTGCAGTGTCTATGGGTAGCCTCAAAGGGATCCTGGGATTTCTTTACTCATCCATCAAACATTTGTTAAGCTCCGACCATGGAGTGTAAACCAAATTTTGTAAATCTCAGATAGGATTCTGAATCCTGCTATCAATTTCAATGCCATTGAAATTGATATTATCACCCAAGTCCTCTTGGGTCCTCTGCTGACTCATCATGAGTCCATCATGGCACCAGGAGTCTGTGTGACCTGTGTTGGGTCAGGCCTGGTACCTCCCCTCTCAGATGCCCTTCTTGAAGGCCCCCTCCCCACGAAAGGATGCTCTCAGCTCACCATCCTACTTGGGAGCTACTGGAGCCAACACCACAAGGTCATCTGTGGCCTTGGGTGGATGAATCAGACCTCCTAGGGTTATTCTCCTCACACTGACCCTGGAAGTGCTGCAGTACAGCTTTTCCTTCATCTCCCCCAGCACTCCCAGACTGAGGCCTCTCTGCAGGGCTGGCAGAGGAGCAGCTCAGCACTGGCGTAAGGGCCCTCCCAGGGCTTTTGGTCTTCCTGTCTCTAAATTGGCCAAGTGGAGCCAAGATACCCCTTGATTACTCTAGCCCTTCATTCCTCATTTGTGAAGATACTCTTTAAGGCTCAACCCTTCAGGGTTTCTGGAATCCAGCTATGAATTTCACAATTCAGGGCCTCTCCTCTGCCTTCCTCCAGAAGGACAGGCAGATTCTGGTTTTCTGAGCCTCTGGGCTATGGGGGTGTGGCAGACTGAACAGTGGCTTCTCAAAGATGTTCTCTCTCATCCTAATTCCTGGAGCCTGTGAATATGTGACCTTATGTGGCAAAAGGGACTTTGCAAATGTAATTAAGGATTTCAAGAGGGGTGATTATTCTGGATTATCCAAGTGGGCCCAATGTAATCACAAGAATCCTTATAGGAGGGAGGGAGGAGAGCCAGAGTTGGAGAAGGAGATGTGACAATGGAAACAGGGGCGAGAGAGAGAAAGATTTGAATCTCTTCTGGCAGATTTGAACCTGGCTGGCTCAGAAGGTGGAGGAGGGGACAATAAGCACAAGAATGCAGACGGCCTCTAGAAGCTGAAAAAGACAAGGAAACAGATTCTCCCCTTGCATCTCTGGAGGGAATACAGACTTCCTGACACCTTAAGTTTAGCCAAATAAGACCTATTTCAGATTTCTGACCTCCAAAATTTTAAGATAATAAATTTGTATTATTTTAAGCCACTAAGCTTGTGGGGATTTGTTATAGCAGCAGTGGGAAACTAATATGGTGGGACTAAATGTCAACTCTTTAACAGGGTCCAGCAGGGCCTCAGAAGCTCCCCAGGTGTGTCTCTCCCCAGTCCTGTCATTCTCCCCCTGGTTTCCATTTGTGCTTCAAAAATAACAAAGACCGTGGTGCTCCAAACATACCCTACTCTCTTTCTAGCCTCCCTGCCTCTGGTCATGATGTTATTCCATCAGAAATGCCACCTACTTTCCCCCATCTCTTCAATGAACTCTTATGTTTCCTTCAAGACTGAGCTCGAACACCTCATCTTCCTTCCTTCCTTCCTTCCTACCTCCCTCCTTCCCTCCCTCCCTCTCTCCTTCCCTCCCTCCCTCTCTCCCTCTCTCCCTTCCTTCCTTCTTTTTTTTTTTTTTTTTTTGAGACAGGGTCTTACTCTGTCTGGAGTGCAGTAGCACAATCACAGCTCACTGCAGCCTCAACCTCCTGGGCTCAGGTGATCCTCCTACTTCAGCCTCCTGGGTAGCTGGGACCAGAGGCATGCACCACCATGCCTGGCTAATTTTTGCTTTATATTTTTTGAGACAGTCTCACTCTGTCTCTGGCTGGAGTGCAATGGCACAATCTCGGCTCACTGCAACCCTTGTCTCCCGGTTTAAGCAACTCTCCTGCCTCAGCCTCCCAAGTAGCTGGATTACAGGCGCCCGCCACCACACCCAGCTAATTTTTTGTATTTTTAGTAGAGACGGGGTTTTACCATGTTGGCCAGGCTGGTCTCAAACTCCTGACTTCAGGTGATCTGCCCGCCTTGGCCTCCCAAACTGCTGGAATTACAGGCGTGAGCCACCACATCTAGCCAATTTTTGCATTTTTTGCAGAGACCAGGTTTCACCATGTTGACCAGGTTGCTCTCGAACTCTTGGGCTCAAGCGATCCACCCGCCTCAGCCTTGAAAAGTGCTGGGATTATAAGCATGAGCCACCATGCCCAGCCTCATTTTCTGAGAAGGTGCCACCGAGTTCTCAAATGGGCTGGGGAAGGCCTTTCTCAAAGCTCTTAACACATGTATGATAATTCCTTTCATGTTTGCTCCCCACTAGACCTAGAGGCGGACCCTGTGTTTAAGTACATGTACCCAGCAGTTAATAAGTGGATGGATGGATGCATGCATGAACAAATGAAGGAAGCTTTCTTTAAAATGCTCACTGGTCTAGTAGGGGTGCTGGGACATATACGTATAATTATAAGGCAGATTAGAAAGGCCTGCACATCTTCAGGGAGGAGCAGATGAAATGCTTTCGGGGTTAGAGGAGAGAGAAAACAATGTCCTACCTTAGGACCTGCCTGCCTCTCTGAGGGAGCAGAGGGCTGGGGGATGGGTCATATTCAGGTCAGAACAGCAGCGGCTGGCTGACTTCTAGTGATGACCTCAGTGCTTGGCATAAACACTCAGGCATTTCCTGAGTGCCTGTGTAAAGAAGGCTTCTTGGGCCCCTTGTCTCCTTAGTAATGTCATCCATTTCACCCGCTCTCTGGCGCTGCCTCGCTGCCCTGGGGGTATCTGTGCCTTTGCTTTCACAAACTCCTCCCATCACAGTCATGTCTGAAAGCTCACTGGCAAGAAGGAACCCCGTTTTGCTGCAACCCCCAACCCTTACCCAGATAGTTCCCCTCTCGCACTTTCCCAAATTTACTCAAATTACTTTCCCAAATTCTCTTCTAGGAATACACAGTGCAAGTATCACAGGGAGAATCGTTCTTCTACCAAAGACCTCTGAGCCAGAGGGAAACACACAGAAACCTAACAAACCTCAGTTTCTTTTATATTTTGAAAAAGAACTACTTACCATCTAAACCTAAAATACAACAGACTACAAAATATATTTTTTAGTTTCACATCATGGTCAGTTAGTTCCAGAGGAGAAAAAAAAAAAAACACAAGGGAGAAAATGGAAGAGGAAAGACAGAGTAAGAGAAAGGAAGCTTAAGAAAGCTAGGAGGGAAAGAGGGAGTGAGACAGAAGGAAAGCAAGGCCAGTGCAGTCCATCCACCCAATTCCTGTACTTCATAATCATTCCATTTCCATTCCCAATTCAACAAATCAAGTGTTTCTTGCTTAGTGAAAACCTGGAAGGCAGATTTCAAGCAGCACTTCATCCTGCATTTTTGTGTGTAGAGTACCCAGATGTCACAATTGTCCTAGCTGCTGAGGACTCAAACACCAGGCAAAGGGGAAGTGATGTGGCTGAGGCTTACGATGCAAGGGGGCAGTGGTGAGAGGTGAGGATGGAGAGAGGAGCAGTAAGCAGGGCGCCATCATGGAGATTGCCAATTCATTCAGTTTTCTGACCAAGGCTTTGTTTGTTCAGAAACGCTTTCCTCTGATAGCTCTTTGATAATGACTTCTGCCCCAAATTATTTTGTTCTCTTTCAGAGACTCCTATCAGCTCTCAATTGTATTCCTAGATGTTTTCCATATTTTATTTTTTTCTTTTTATTTTATTTTTTGAGACAGATTTTCGCTCTTGTTGCCCAGGCTGGAGTGCAATGGCGTGATCTTGGCTCACTGCAACCTCTGCCTCCTGGGTTCAGGCGATTCTCCTGCCTCAGTCTCCCTAGTAGCTGGGATTACAGATGGATGCCACAACGCCCAGCTAATTTTTGTATTTTTAGTAGAGATGGGGTTTCACCATGTTGGTCAGGCTGGTTTCGAACCCCTGACCTCAGGTGATCCGCCCACATCGGCCTCCCAAAATGCTGGGATTACAGGCATGAGGTACTGCATCTGGCCATTTTCCATATTTTCTTATCTAGTCTCTCATTTGTTTCCTTATTTTCTGTTTCCTTAAAGTAATTCACTAATTCAATATTTTGTAGTGTCTAATTGCCCAGTCAATGCTTCTATTGGGATTTTAAATTTAATACCATATTTTTAATCCTTATTCAATATTTTATTAAGATTAGCTTTTTTTCATGATAGTTTGCTTTAGTTGAAAAGAGACAATATCCTTTGAATTCTATTGACAAGTCTGGTATCTTCTAAACACTTCTACTTCAGAGGAAGGCAGCTTCTCTAAATCTTTAGACATTTGTAGTCCTCTTCTTGTGAACTGCAGATTCCCTTCATAGATCATTTCCTCCAGAATTTATAATCTTACATGGAAAGAGCGGTATCTTCCTAGTATTATAACTATATTCTCTTAGTCTTTTCCTCATGTTCACAAGAGAGCTGCCATAGCTCTAGGAATCACATACATTCAAGGCAGGAAGAAGGTAAAAAGGGTGATGTTAGCCATGCTTATAACCTTTTTCAGGAAAGCAAAAGCTTTCTCAGAAGCTTCTCAGAAAACCTCTAGTGTTCAAAATGGTGTCATATAGGCACTCCCATCTCTATGGGAAGCTGGCAAAAGAAGAGTCTAGCTGTTGCTGTCTCTATAGTGCAGGCAAGCAAGGAAGAAAGGGGTTAGCAGCTCTGTTGCCCAGGCTGGAGGGCAGTGGCACAATCTCGGCTCACTGCAACCTCTGCCTCCCGGGTTCAAGTGATTTTCCTGCCTCAGCCTCCCGAGTAGCTGGGATTATAGGCGTGCACCACCATGCCCAGCTAATTTTCATATTTTTAGTAGAAACAGAGTTTCACCATGTTGGCCAGGCTGGTCTCGAACTCCTAACCTCAAGTGATACACCTACCTCAGCCTCACCAAGTGCTGGGATTACAGGTGTGAGCCACTGTGCCTGGCCAGAGTTTACCCTTAAAGGGTACTTATTTCTACAAAAACTCCTCCTTTTCCTCTGCCAGTAATCAGTCAACCAGGCCTCTCCGCCCTGACAGTCAACAGGTAGGCTGCTGTCAGGCAGGGCTTGCTTGTTTATGGAATCAGGACTGCCTTGTACCCTTCAGCACCAGTTCTCTGCATTGTTGATCGCTACCAATCCAACAATATTGGCTGCAGGGCCTAAGGGGTGGGCTTCCCAAAAGGTACCTGCCTACCCTTCCCCCTGCCCACCCGCCCCGCCCCCGCCCCCGGTCTCCCAGGGAGAAACAGTCCTTGCTTCTCAGAGCCCATTTCTGCCTCATCCCAGACAAACAAGCCTCAGCTCTAAATGGCTTCCTTCATTCCAATTTTTACGGCATTAAGATTTGGCAAAAATTCCTCCAGTTTCTGGCACAGAGGCAATAGCCATCCATCGTTTCTAGTGCTGCTGCTGCAGATTTTTCCATATTTATGTATTCTGTTGAGTACTGTAATGAGGATTTGTGATAGAGAAGAATCGTAACAGGGCTATGCCCATGTCATACCATCATGACCCAAAGTGCACTCTTCCCTTCCACAAATACACTGTAACGTGCCATCAGCCAACACTTACATTATCAGTTAGCTCCATCATAAGGAATTAGTTTACAGTCAACTGGAAGTTGCAATGGGAATCAGGACAGGGTCTTGAAGGAGGAGTGGGATGAGGGAGGTCTCAGAGGGAAGAAAAGGAGAACTAGGAGGGAAACAAGAAAGTACCTAGTGCCAAGTTCATTAACCTAGATATATGTGGCTCGATGGTCCCCAGGGTGTAGCATGAACAATCCCACATCCCTTTGCTTTCTGAGCCTAGGATTCCTTCTCTGTTCCCTCTGACTCCCTTTCTTCTTTGCTATCTGGCTATTTCTGCTTCTGTCTTCCTCCCTCATTTGATTTTTTAAAATCCCCATAATATGAAACATATTTTTATTTAGTTTCTACCTCTCCTTATTGTAAAAAGCAGAGAAATGTTCTGTATTTTCCTCCAATAAAAAGAAAGGGAAAGCATTTCAAATCATAAAGTTCCATCTAAATGGATTTTTTCCTGTGAGTCTGCAATCCCCAATTGGAAAAATATAAAGGTTCCTTGCTCCCAGGCTAGTGAAAGAAGTATTAATAACATGATGGAAATGAGGGGAGGATGGGGAACGAGTGCAGCAGACCAGAGGGTGGATGGAAAAGCAGGACTGCGAGGCAGCCCCCCCAAGGGACAGGCACCACATGTGTGGAAGAGTGCAAACAGGGGCTGCCACCACTGCTTGGACCACTCTGGCTTGTCCCCCTTGCTGACCAGGACAGTGAGAAAGGACAAAGGCAACCAGCTCACTAGGATCCCGTCTGCTTTCTGACTCTCCAATAAGTGGCATGGAAAGGTATCAGTAGAAAACAAAATGAGCAATTTGTCAGTGAAAAACTCTAGAGTGACTAAGAGGACCAGCCCTGCAAAATCCATACCTGGGGAATGAAGATGAAGCAGTTGATTGTAGTTGTACAAACAAAGATCCCTCCAGATGTGAGTCCAAAGACCAGGTTGGGCCAGGAATGCAAGTATCTGGTGACTACAAAAAGCAGCCCAGCAGCCAGTACAAGGAGGTTGACCCCCACCATGATGGTTAAGGACTGATTCACAGGAGGGGAGCTGACATGGCCAGTCAGGCCAGCCAGGTAGGCACCATACAGCAGGAGCAGGCCCTGGGGGGTAAAGAGGTGACGGAGGCTCAGAGAAGTGGAACAAGAGGTCAACGAGCAGTAGGTTTGCAACCAATTTCCTCATCTGTAAAATTAGGATAATAATACCTACCTTAAGGACTACTATGAGGATTTACTAAGATATCACATAAGAAAACCCTCAGGGCAGCCCCTTATACCTACTAGGTACTTAATAAATGTTATTTTCCTCTCCTTTGCTGAGAATTAGTTTATCAGAAGTCAGCAAGTCAGCCATTAAATAAGACTCTTCTGAGACAAGGCATAGGACAGGATCATGTGGGTGGGTTAGTATCCCTACAGAAAGAGCTGTTGGGCACTTGGAGGACAGTGGGCCCACAGAACCTCTGATAGTGAGTGCTACCACAGCCATTGTCCGGTGTTGCCCTGCTCAAAGCTGAGGGTGCACAGGGAAGCTGAAAGTGACCTCTGATCTGCTTGTCAAGTCACGTGCCACAGCCAGGGCAGTGCCCAGAGGAAGGGGCTCTTTTCTCTAATTTGCCCAAAGGCACCATCTGCTTGCCAAGCCTTGCACCTGCAAGACTGCATCTGACTAGAAGGGATGGGCCTTTAAAAAATTTACACAAAGGATCTCTACAGGCTAGCAGCGGCTCCATGCCAGTGAGTGTTTATGGGAGATGAAGGGTAAAAAAAGGGGAGAACAAAGGCAGGCTGGGACCCAGGCAAGACTGTGGGGCAGGCACAGACAGCGAAAGCTCCATCTATAGTTCTCACCCTTTTTGTGACATTTCTTGCTCCCCTACAAGGAACCCAGGGCCCTATTCTGTTCTCCTTCCTATGAATATAAACCTGCTCTCAGAGTTGTCATTTGTACTAAGGAGAAAATAACTCATAGCACCTTAAAGTGCTGCCCCCTCCATAGGAGCTGCATTCATACAGAAATCAAAGCTTTAGTCAATAATACATAACACATAGATTCAATTAGGTTCACCTTTCTGACTATGTGCGCAGTGCCATAGTACGTGTAGGGCAGAAAATAGTGACACAAAGAAGTCATGGTCCTGGCTTTTAACACTTGGTCTGGTAGGTAGATTTAAGGTAAGCACAAAAATCTTTTTTTTTTTTTTTTTTTTTGAGATGGAATTTTGCTCTTGTTGCCCAGGCTGAAGTGCAATGGCATGATCTCTGCTCACTGCAACCTCCGTCTCCCGGGTTCAAGCGATTCTCCTGTCTCAGCCCCCGAGTAGCTGGGATTACAGGCTTGTGCCACCATGCTGGGCTAATTTTGTATTTTTAGTAGAGACGGGGTTTCACCATGTTGGTCAGGCTGGTCTCAAACTCCTGACCTCAGGTGATCCAACCGCCTTAGCCTCCCAAAGTGCTGGGATTACCGGCGTGAGCCACTGCGCCCAGCCTAAAAATGTTCATGTTGATGACTCAGAACGTGAAGATGCCATGGGAGACGAGGTGGGGGTGGGACTGTGGGATTCAGAGGGAGAACTAATAATGAAAATAAAGTCAGGTATCAGCAGGACACCTGCTGGTGACCCTCAAATCATATGACGTGGTCAACTCCACCTTCCTGGGTGACACTAAAGAACATATTTTGGAGAACTGGCTGTGCCAGAAGGGAAGGAGTCAGCATGGAAGAGATACCTTCCAGGTTCCCCTAATGCCCAGTGTCCCAAATGGGGCCTGAGGGCGAAATGTGGCCACCCTGAGATCTTCAATGACTAGAGGACACATAAGTCAGGAGACCAGGGAAGCCCAACTTTTGGGTAACTGATGCCATCAGGTGGTATTCAGCAGAGTTGGATCATTGCTAATTTAATAAAAGGCAAATGAAATTAATTCTGTGATTTTGAAATGTTCAGATATGATTCCACTAAAAGATTTTAATTCCATTAAAATTCTTGTTAAAGGGGAAATGGGTGTGAATCAAATGTCTATACATTCCTGGCTGGTGTCTGAGTGAGTCATATTTGATCCTTGCATATCACTGGCCTTAACTGCTGAGAAGTGTGGGGTAGGGGGCAGTTGACAGAGAGCGGGGGTCCTAGAACTCAATGTGGAGATTGGGGTCCTCCTGAGGAGCTTCTCACTGACCAGGGAGTCTATGGGGTCTGGCTCAGTAAGTTTCCTGATGCTCCATCCTTTTCCTTCTTTTTCCTACAGAAAGATGTTACAGTAAAATAAAATGGAAATGAGAGTATATAAAAGGCAATGGAGAAAATAAATCAAATTGAGTTACAAAGTAAGTAGCTATGGGGGAAGTGCTGGCTTTCTGGGCTAGGGAGGACACACTCTTCTACAGGGACTCAAGGAACCAACAGAGGCAATGTATTTTCCAGAAGTGTCTGGGGGCAGTGGAAGAATAGTAATAATAATATCTAACATTTATTGAGCTCTTGCTATGGACCAGGAGCGGCTGAAAACTCTTAACATGCATTAACTCTTTAGAGACAGAACAGTTCTGAGGGGATATTATCATCATCCGCATTTTAAAATTTGGAAACTGAGGCTCAGAGAGGTTAAATGAGGCTCAGGGTCGGCTAGCCAGGGGCGGAGTCAGATTCAAACCCTGATCTGTCACAACTAAAGCTCCTTTGTTAACCATTAGCAAGATTCTGGAGATCAAGAGCTGTTCACTTCCTAGAGTCTTCTTTTAAAAAATATTTCTGTCAAAGTAATATTTGCACATAGTTAAAAAGGAATGTTTCCCTGCCCTAGTCTGGCCCACCCCTAAACCTGTTCCTCACAAGCAACAACTTCTAATACTTTCTTAGTGGTGGAGTGGGTAAAGTTTACCTCCCCCCCTTTTTTTTATTGAGATAGAGTCTCGCTCTGTTGCCCAGGATGGAGTGCAGTGGCGCAATCTTGGCTCACTGTAACCTCTGCCTCCCAGGTTCAAGTGATTCTCCTGCCTCAGCCTCCCGAGTAGCTGGGATTATAGGTGCATACCACCACAGCCAGCTAATTTCTATATTTTTAGTAGAGGCAGAGTTTCACCATGTTTGGCCAGGCTGGTCTCGAACTCCTGACCTTAAGTGATCCACCCACCTCAGCCTCCCAAAGTGCTGGGATTACAGGTGTGAGCCACTGTGCCCGGCCAGAGTTTACCCTTAAAGGGTACTTATTTCTACAAAAACTCCTCCTTTTCCTCTGCCAGTAATCAGTCAACCAGACCTCTCTGCCCTGATAGTCAACAGGTAGTCTGCTGTCAGGCAGGACTTGCTTGTTTATGGAATCAGGACTGCCCTGTACCCCTCAGCACCAGCTCTCTGTCTCCCTAAGCTGAAAACCAGCTGTCCTGTTCTGAGGACCATCCTCAGTGCTCCATGCAGGTATCCTCTACCTTCTGGAAATAATATTCTACTTTTGCCCATCTAACAGAGACAAATGAGTCTAATGGTGAGAGATTTGGGGCAGTATGGGAGACACTGTGAGACAGGTGGAACCCCTCAAAGGGCCCTGTGAATGCTACCATCTGTCTCAGAGCCAGTCTTGCTTCCAACCAGAGGGAGAAAGTCAGGTGGGTGAAAGGCACCAGGACACCTTGGCCCAAATCTTGAAGAAACACACAAGAGACATAATAAGGGCACTTAGGAGAACAAATAAAGCTGGGTCAAATTTCTCCTCATAATTCCTCTTGCAGGGAAGACGAAGGGAAAACTGGTATTGTCAAATCAATTAAGAAACCAGACCAATAAATAGGAGAAACAGTGGGTGAATTCCAGATGATTTGGGGGAGGACTGAATGAGGGAGTCTAAAGAGTTGGAGGGTCTCCCCCAAACAAATACAAATAGAAAAGTAAAAACAGTCATGGCTTTGAAGTTTATGCATCAACAGAGGTCTCCTCTGAGTTCAAGATTCTTTGCAGACATCATCTCGTTAATTCCTGTAATTCCCTCTTCATATCCATTTTCTTGGTGACAGAGACCATATCAGATGTGGTTACCAACCTTGCATCCCCAAATGAGAGCAATCCAAACATCGGAATACCGGGAAGCACAGAAGTGGGTGCTGGTCGAAGTGCAGGACACGTCTTTCCCTATCACCTAGAAGGGACACAGAGTCAGAAGTGGAGGTGCCCACAATTACCAGGAACACAAAGCAGATCTTTGTGAACATCCTGGAGCATGAATTCTTCTACAGTACATGATACCCCCTCAGTATGTAAAAACTGCAGCATTTAGGTGACTCCACTAGAACCTAAATGAGAGTGACTACGTGTTAGGAGAAGAGATGATAAAGTTGGGCTAACAGCTGTGTGCTTGGTGACACTAGGGCTTACCCCTCATTTATGTGCTTTGCTACCCCAATCAAATTAGTGCCTCAACAAAACTATAAACTATTTCATTATGCACCTGCTTTTTGCAAATCATTGAATCCTTAAACATTAATCTTGCAATGTCACGATTCCATGATTCCACTGTATTCCTCAGCCCCTCGTGAGGCTGGAGATATATAATAATTTTTTTTTTTTTTTTTTTTTGGTGGCAGGGTCTCACTCTGTCACCCAGGCTGGAGTGCAGTGGTGCAATCTCAGCTCACTGCAACCTCTGCTTCCTGGGTTCAAGAGATTCTCCTGCCTCAGCTTCCCAAGTAGCTGGGATTACAGGCATATGCCACCACGCCTGGCTAATTTTTGTATTTTTGGTAGAGACATGGTTTCATCATGTTGGCCAGGCTGGTCTCAAACTCCTCACCTCAAGTGAGCTGCCTGCCTCAGCCTCTCAAAATGCTGGGATTACAGGCGTGAGCCACCGTGCCCGGCCATACTTCTTGTTAATTGAATAGTATGTACTGGACATGGTTAAGTCTTTTACCTACATTGTTTCATTTAATCTTTGCCACAACCCTATGAGATAGGTAGTATTATTATCTCAATTTTACCAATTAGGAAACAGACTTAGAGAGGTTACATAACTTTCCCAAGGTCACACAACTGGTGAGCTTGGTAGGGCTGGGATTTGAACCAGGGTTGACTGACTCCAAAGGCCACCTTAAACTACTACCTCCACCTCTACAATTAGGGGAAGGTAACTGCCGATAGCTGAAAGTTTTAATTATTGATAATGTGGAAGTGGCAGAACTGCCAAGCAGATTCCAGCATGCTGATATCTCATTGTATGCCCACAAAGAGACACTCGGGCAGGAGGAGCAGTGGGAGTGGCAGCAGACTAGGGCAAGAATTACATGGAAGCCACAACTCCTGACTCTCCCTCCTCTTGGAGTCCTTTATCTTCTTGTTGCAAGGATGACTCCTGTGTATCCACAGAGGTCAGTCCAGTTTGGGGATGAGATTCCCTAGGGATTTGGCCCCTCACCGTCATACTGACACTGAGAATCTGGAGGCACTGGATGGGATCAGTCAGCACCCACGTCATGAGCAGGATCACATCAGCCATCAACAGGGCTGCCACCAACCCCAGCAACTGCAGGTCTTTGATAATCTGCAAAAGAGTCAAGGTCAAAACTTCTCCTTGTTGACTGGCTAAATGACACAGGGGCTAGAGTATCCCATGTGCTCTCAGCTATATGCTCCAAGGTCAGCCCTCCCAAGGAGCTTCAAATGTAGCTATCAAAAATGAAACAGACACCAAACATTTACAATGACTTCTATGCTGATATCATTATTAGCATTACACATTTCCATTTGTCTAACTTCTTCATATCCTACCTTTTCCCACAAAGGACTCAAGGTGTTTTATAAAATAAATAAACTATTATTTCTATATGTTTATATAAGCACATAGATATGAATGTCACACCACAATGTTAATAACTATTAACTGAGAGGGTGGGACTCAGAGATGCAGGAAGAATCATTAGCATTTTCATTATATACATATGAATTACAGATTGACTTATGATCTTGACTTATGATGGGGTTATGTCTGGATAAACCCATAATAAGTTGAAAATATCATAAGTCAAAAATGCATTTAATACACCTAGGCTACCAAACATTGCAGCTTAACCTAGCCTACCTTTAATGTGCTCAGAACACTTATATTAGCCTACACCTGGGCAAAATCATCTAAAACAAAGCTTAATTTAATTTATAATGAAGTGTTGAATATCTCATAAAATGTATTGACTACTGTGCTGAAAGTGAAAAACAGAGTGGTTGTATGGGTATTTTAAGTATGGTTTCTACTGAATGTGGATTGCTTTCACACCATTGTAAAATAGAAAACCTGTAAGTTGAACTGTTTTATGTCAGGGACCATCCGTATTTGACTTAGGATGAAGAGAATGTGTTAGTTTGTGACTACAAAAATAAAATTGAGAAAAATATATACTGTGATAGGATTAAAATATTTAACAACAGGGAAGAGAGAAAATAAAGGGAATTATGATGAAGGCTCAGATGAAGAGTGTATATATAATAGCATTTACTAATTGGAGCAGAAGAAATGTGGATCTGAGCTTTTGACAACCAGTGAAAAGAAGCACAACCAGTTACGTGATTCAAGGTGTTTGTAAAATTAAAAACAAACCAATTGCCTAATCAAACTGTTCAAAACCAGTGATAAAGGGAAACTACCCAAAGCAAGCAGTGAAGAAAGACACATTTTGTGTAGACATAAAATAAACCTGACACTTCTCATCAGATACAAGGCCAAGTGAGAAGACAGTGCAGGAACATCTTGAAAGTACTAGAAGAAGAAAAGAAAATTTCAGTCTAGAATTCTATACTCAGTAATATATCTTTCAGAAATGAAGGCAAAATAAAGACTTTTTCAGATAATCAAAAGCTGAAAGAATTCAGTAGTAGCACACCCACACTGGAATGTTAGATATCCTTCAGGCAAAGGAAAATAATATGAGATAAAAATGTGGATCTATACAGGAAATTAAGAACACTGGAAATGGTAACTAAACAGAAAAATACATGATTAGTTTTCATTACTTAAATATCATTAAAGAAAATAACAAAATTCAGCATGTTGTCCTGGGTCTTAAAAATAAAAAAATAAAATATTTTTAAAGATAATTGATTTATTAAACAAAAGAATTGCATGGGGCCTATAACATGTAACAGCAAAGATAGGAATGGGGATAAAAGGAAGCATACTATTGTAAGGTACTTATACATGAGTGCCAATTATGCTATTCTATAGAAATTATTCCTGAAATTGAAAAGAAGGGAATAGTTCCCAACTCATTTTATAAAGCCAACATTACCCTGATACCAAAACTAGAAAAATATATTACAAGGCAACCACAGAGCAATATGTATTAAAAACATGAATGTACAAATTCTAAACAAAGTTTTTATAAAAGTGTGTCCAACAATATATGAAGAGGATAATGTATCATGACCAAGTGAAGCTAATCCCAGGGATGGAAGGTTGGTTTGACACCCTAAATCATTTAACATATGGGGAGAGAAAGAGATAATGAGCAGAAGCATAGAGGATTTTTAGGGCAGTAAAACTACTCTGTATGACACTGTAATGGTAGATACATGTCATTGCACATTTGTCCAGACCCATAAAATGTACAACACCAAAAGTGAACCCTAATGTCAAGTACAAACTCTGGGTGATAATGATGTATTAATGTAGTTCCATCAATTGTAATAAGTATATACTCTGATGAGGAATATTGATAATGGGAGAGGCTATGCATGTGTGGGGAAAGACTGTATATGTAAAACCTCTGTACCTTCTGCTCAATTTTTATGTTAACTTAAAACTACTCTAAAAAATAAAGTCGATTGTGTAAGGGTTTAAAAAAAAAACCATTTAACATAATCCACCATGTGAATAAACTAAGAAAAGAAAAACTGTATGATCATCTCAATAGACCCAGAAAAAGCTTTTGACAAAACCCAACATCAGTTCTTGATTAAAACTCTCAGCAAAATAAGAATAGAATAGTACTGCCCCAACTGGATAAATGGAATTTACAATAAAACTACTGCTAATATCATTCTTAGTTTTGACTGTTTTCCCCATAGGATCAAGAATAACAAATATATCTGCTCTCACCACTTCTATTCAGATTGTACTATTGTATCTAGCCAGTGCAATCAGACAAGAGATTAGAAATAAATTATCTTTATTCACTGCTGATATGATCATCTTTGTAGAAAATCTGATAGACTCTATAAAAAAGCTGCTAGAACTAACATGTAGTTTAGCAAGGTTGCAGTATACAAGCTAAGCATATAAAAATTAATTATATTTCTGTGGCCAGGCATGGTGGCTAATGCCTGTAATCCCAGAACTTCGGGAGGCCAAGGAAGGCGGATCATCTGAGGTTGGGAGTTTGAGACCAACCTGGCCAAAACGGTAAAACCTCATCTCTACTAAAAATACAAAAACTAACCAGGTGTGGTAGCAGGCACCTGTAATCCTAGCTACTTGGGAGGCTGAGGTAGGAGAATTGCTTGAACCTGGGAGGCGGAGGTTGCGGTAAGCCGAGATCATACCACTGCACTCCAGCCTAAGCGACAGAGTGAGACTCCATCTCAAAAAAAAATAATAATTATATTTCTATTTATTAGCAACAAACTGGAAAGTGAAATTTAAAAAAATAGTAACATATAAAATAGCATAAAAATATAAAATCCCTAGAAATAAGTTTGATGAAAGATGTGAAAGAGCAATATCGAAAAGTACAAAAAAATGATGGGAAAAATTAAAGACCTAAATAAATGGGTTCATGGGTCAAAGGACACAACATTAGTAAGAAGCCAGTTCTCCATAATTTGATCTATTAGATTCAACATAATCCCAAAAGAATTTTTGTAGAAATCAGTAAACTGAATCAAAAATTCACATGGGCATTCAAAGGACCCAGATTAGCCAAAACAGCATTGAAAGAGAAGTCAAAGAAGTAATACTACCTGATTTCAAGATTTAGTATAAAGCTACAGTAATCAGGGTAATATGGCATTGCTGTTGAGATAGACACATCAGTGAGACAGAATGGAGGGTCCAGAAATAGATCTACACACTTATGGACAACTGATTTAACAAAGGCACAAAGGTAATTCAGTGAAGAAAGGACAATCTTTTCAACAAATGGTGTTGGAATAATCAAATGTCTATATGTAAAAAACTAAAATTCAATCAATACATCATACCATATACCAAAATTAACTCAAAATGGATCATAGGCCTAAATGTCAAAGCTAAAACTCTAAAATTTCTGGAAGTAAACACATGAGAAAACCTTTTGGGGCCTTAAGTTAGGCAAAAATTTCTTAAATATAATACCAAAAACATGATCCATAAAAGAACACATTGGGGCCGGGTGTGGTGGCTCATGCCTGTAATCCTGGAACTTTGGGAGGCTGAGGCTGGTGAATCACTTGAGGCCAGGAGTTTGAGACCAGCCTGGCCAACATGGTAAAGCCCCGTCTCTACTAAAAATACAAAAACAAACAAACAAATAAACAAGAAACCTAAAAACAAAGAACACATTGGTAAATTCAACTTCATCAGAATGAGAAATGTCTTATCTTTGAAAGACATTCTGAAGTAAATGAAAGTAAAAGGAACAAAAGAACAAACTGGAAGAAAATCTTCGCAAATCATACATCTGATAAAGGGTTTGTATCCAGAATATAAAAAGAACTCACAAAACTCAATAATAAGACAACAAAAAATCCAATTTAAAAATGAGTGAGGCTGGGTGTGGTGGCTCACGCCTGTAATCCCAGCACTTTGGGAGGCCAAGGCAGGTGGATCACGAGGTCAGGAGTTCGAGACCAGCCTGGTCAACATGATGAAACCCCATCTCTACTAAAAATACAAAAATTAGCCGGGTATGCTGGTGGGTGCCTGTAATCCCAGCTACTTGGGAGGCTGAGGCAGGAGAATTGCTGGAAACCAGAAGGCAGAGGTTGCAGTGAGCCAAGATCACACCACTGCACTCCGGCCTGGGCGAAAGAATGAAACTCTGTCTCAGAAAAAAAAAAAAAAAATGGGTGGAAGATTTGAACAGAAAGTTTGCCAAAGAAGGTGTATGGATGGCAAATAAGCAAGTGAAGAAATGCTCAATACTGCATTAGAGAAATGCAAATTTGAAAGCATAATGAGATACTACCACACATACCTATTAGAATGCCTAAAATGAAAAAGACTGATCAAATCAAATGTTGCCAAGAATGTGGAGGAAATGGACTCTCATACATTGCTGGTGGAAATGCAGAATGGTACAACCACTTCGAAAAACAGTCTGACCGTTACTTAAGAAGTTAAATATACACTTACCATATGATCCAACCATACTCTTAGGTTTTCACCCAAGAGAAATAAAAGCCTATGTCTAAACAAAGACTTTGTACACGAATGTTCATAGCAGCTTTAATTTTAATCACCACAACTGGCGATAACCCAAACATCCATCTACAGATAAGCAAATTGTGTCTATGCATTGTAATACTACTCAGCAATAACAAAGAAATAACTATTGATGCACACAACATAGATAAATAACTATAATATTCATAAAAACAATTATGTGAGTAAAATAAGCCAGAGAAAACAGAGTCCATACTGCATGGTTCCATTTATGTAAAACTCTGGAAAATGCAAACTCATCTACAGTGACAGAAAGCAAATCAATGATTTTCTGAGGATAGGAACAAGGGATATAAGGATTGGACAGGGGAGGGAGATAACAAAGGGTTGCAAGGAAGCTTTTGAAGATGAGGGATATGTTCATTATGCACCATGTTTCTTGGTTGTATATCCATGTCACAATTTATCAAATCATATGCTTTAAATATGTGCAGTTCACTGCATGTCAGTTATACTTCAGTAAAGCTGTTTAAAAAAGAAATTGGTGTTCTTGAGGGATGAATGCAGTTTTTGTCCTTTTAGGCAATCTTCTTCATAGGTATGGTTGCTCACAGCTGAGCTTTTGGTAAGTATGCACCATGATTCAATAACATTTGCTAAAATAAATTCCCATCATTCCAGAGAAGTAAACACCAACTGAATGATATATTGGGTCTGGGCAAGGCCTATACCCAATGAGGATAATGGTCAGGAATTGAGGTTTGAGCAGTCTCATCAGACAACCTGATAAAATGGGGAAATGTGGTTAAGTTGATGACTGATATCAGGGACATGTCGGTGATCTGGCTGCTACATAACTTAGGGTTGATTCTATCTGCTCTTCTTTGCTCACTGCTTTGGGCACATCCTTCTCAGTACAGAGAACTGCCTTCTACATAGAAAAGAACTGGACTCCAGGGAAGGAAATAACTACTTACTTGCTATAGTTTCTCTGTAATCACTCTTCCTCCCTTCACTTCCAGCTCACACCTGTGCCAAACAACAGTCTCTGGGTATCTTGTTCTGCCTCACACTGGTGCCAGGTATTGGCCAGCTCACATGTCCCCACAGGGCCTGGGGTACATAGGAACCAGAGCCCACGTTTGAAGCCCTATCTTCAACAGCACTGATCCACAGCCTTCCAGACCTGAGGCCTTATGAGGCTGCATGATTCCAGGGTTTGGAATGAGAAACAAGAACTTTGGATGTCCTGAAAGGGGCTAGGCTCAGTAATGTGCATGAGCTTCTCTAGCTGTTAACCAATGCTGAAGCTGCCATCTACAGTCAAGCATTGTGTACTTGCTGCCTACTCACCACTCTCTTGTCCGGGACCCTTTGGGTAAACACCTTGTAGAGTCGCCAGCTCTTTCCCAGAATGGGGCCAAACACAAGGGAGGTCCCAATGCACAGCATGGACAGTCTTGTCTATGGGTGGAAGGGGACAGAAGAGTCACAAGAGGAACCTTTATCAGTTCTCCACACACTCTGATCTGTAGGGTCTGGGTCCCACAGAGCGCACGAGGTACAGAGTGAACCTCACCAAGTGTTCTGGGATTCCCTCGAAAAGTGCCCACTCCAAGGATAAAGGAAACCACCACCCACGGGAGCAGCTGGTTTAAAAAAATAATCAAAACTTTATAGTCAAAACCAAATTTTAAAACTTCACCTACCTGAATGAGAGTTTCCATTGAGCTCCCCACTAAAACATCCTGAATCCCAAAGAGGTAAGCGCTACTGTAAGTGAGACAACTGCCCAGTAAGGTCACAATGTTCAGATTGGGACTGGACATCTTCACAATCCTAGAGGGGATCAGGAAGAAAGACACTTACAGCCATGACCTTTTGCCTTGGGGCCAAAGACCTACGAGACCAAAGCTTCCTCACCAGCATAATCTCCAATGCAGCCTTGGAGTGAAGGACCACTGGGAAGAAACCTCTTTACAGCCCTGTGAAAACTTATGATTTCTTTAAATTTATTTTCAAAAAGAACTAAACTCTGGCACTTATTCCTTGTATAACTCCCAAGTCTTTTAAAAGAAGGATGACTACCTACAAACAGGTGGTATTGGAGAAGAGTTGGGATTTTATCCATGATGTTTATGGTTGCTAGGGGATTGCTATGTGCAGCTTAGTGAATAAATAACCAGCAGGTAGATATCCACAGAGTTTGGAGCCCTTAGAAAGAGGTTTTTTTTTTTTTCATATACTATTTACTTTATTTGATATGTAAACCATTTTCCTCTACTTTTCCAAGAAAGAAAGAGGATAAAGGGATTAGAAGCAGGAAATTGGGGAAAGGCCTTTTCTCAAGTATTAATAGTTTTAGATGAGATTGGAGACAAATTTGAAAGTTAGAGGGAGATGTAAATAATCAGGGTTTCAGACAAATACCCTGGGCACCAACAGAAGTTCAGGATGTGAACTGGTTAACCTAAGGGCAATGCCAGGCTCACACTGGACAGTGACTGATACTAATTAATTACAAGTAACAAGAAGGAAAGACATTGTATTTAAGAATTGTAATCTAAATAGTGTATATAAATGCAACATTTCTACTAATAGTCATTTGATAATTATACTTTGTTATACTTTTATTTTTAAATCATAACTAAGGAGGAGAGCATTCTTACCTATGTCTCTTGATGACATGGCAGACTGCCTTAAAGGCAGGGCCAAGGCAAAACTATCCACTTAGTGAAGCTTGTTCTAACCACAGGCAAAGCACCTAGGAGGCACTAAACAGTTTGGCAGTGCTGGATTTGCAAGCATCATAACCGCCAGGAGCACGGCTTAGTTACTTTGTGTCTGACATTGTAATACATCCATACACACAAGAACACCAAACCACTGTCCCAGGCCCCAGGTACTGTCAGCATAGGCCAGTGAGTCCAGTTGAGCTTAGCCTTGTTTTGGAGGGAAGATTTTTTTCTTTTTCTAAAAGTGAGAGCAACTTTCATGCACACCCTTTTCTAAAATGAGAATAATAATTATACGATCTACCTTCAAAGAGTTGTAAGGATTTAATAAGGCAATATGGCAAAATGCTTGGCACACGGCCTGGCACATAGTAGGCATGTTGCCAACATCAGCTGCTTATATTATAATCTCACTGTCCTCCTCTTCCAGGTTTTAGAAACCTAGGAATCACCTTTTCCTTCTTCTGTTTCTTTATCAGAAACACCCAATCAATTGCCAAGTTTCTTTCATTTCTTCTTCTTTTTTTAATTTTTTTGAGACAGAGTCTTGCTCTGTCACCCAGGCTGAAGTGCAATGGCATGATCTTGGCTCACCACAACCTCTGCCTCCCTGGTTCAAGTGATTCTCCTGCCTCAGCCTCCCGAGTAGCTGGGATTACAGGTGCCCGCCACCATGCCCAGCTAATTTTTGTGTTTTTAGTAGAGACAGGTTTCACCATGTTGGCCAGGCTGGTCTCGCACTCCTGACCTCAAATGATCTGCCTGCCTCGGTCTCCCAAGGTGCTGGGATTACAGGTGTGAGCCACTGTGCCCAGCCTCTTTCACTTCTTATTTCAAAGTCTCTGAGTTTTCTCTCACTCTCCATCCTTTTTTTTTTTTTTGAGACAGAGTCTCTCTCTGTTGCTCAGGTTGGAGTGTAGTGGTATGATCTTGGCTCACTGCAACCTCTGCCTCCTAGGTTCAAGCAATTCTTCTGCTTCAGCCCCCTGAGCAGCTGGGATTACAGGTGCCCACCACCACGCCAGGCTGATTTTTGTATTTTTAGTAGAGAGAGGCTTTTGCCATGATGGCCAGGCTGGTCTCAAACTCCTGACCTCAAGTGATCTGCCTGCCTCAGCCTCCCAAATTTCACTCTCCTTTTTTTTTTTTTTTTTGAGACAATGTCTTGTTCTGTTGTGCAGGATGGAGTGCAGTGGGGCAATCTTGGCTCACTGCAACCTCCACCTCCTAGGTTCAAGTGATTCTCATGCCTCAGTCTCCCCAGTAGCTGGGTTTACAGGCACGCACCACCACACCCATCTAATTTTTGCATTTTTAGTAGAGATGGGGTTTCACCATGTTGGCCGGGCTGGTCTCGAACTCCTGACCTCAGGTGATCCGCCCACCTCGGCCTCCCACAGTGTTGGGATAACAGGTGTGAGCCACCGCGCTTGGCCTCTCCATTCTTGATACCATGTTTATCCAGGATACAATCATGTTAGGAGCAATGGAACTGGGGTTGAGGGTAACAGGTGGGAATACCAGCTCTGCCACTCACAGCTGACTAAGCCTGTCTGACCAGGAAACAGGCTCCTATTTCCTCATCTGGAAAATGAAAATAACATCATCTTTTGTATCTACCCCACAGGTTATTGCAAAGATGAGATGATGTATGTGCCAAAACTGTTTGCAAACTTTAAGATGATGCAAAAATATTACTTTTTAGATTTTTGATGTAACCTTCAGCTCTCAGTAAACACCAATTTTTTCCTGTTCTAGTACATTCTGTACATTACATTCAGATTTATTAATCTTAACATGCCACATTTATATTTAGCAAAAGAGCTACATGTATAAACAACAATCTTCTATGGTTTACCTTAAGTCTCCTGTATCCAAATTTAAGATCTAGCCCTATCATATGATCCACTTATTCATTCAGGTCTGCCTCCTCAGCCTCCATGTCTTCAGATTGTGGACTTATGGAGAGTGATTTTCCTTAATTTCTTTATCTCTCCACAAAAGAAGGGGAATATGTGGTGAATATTAACTACAGAAGTAAGAACAGTGCTAACCAGCAGCTTCACAAAGCATTTTTTAAAGAAAGGTACTACATTAGAGAGACCAGTGCTGACACTGATTCAGAGCAGAGAGTACTGCTGACCTGGCACCGGCTGCACAGGGCAGTCAGAAGTTTGAGCAATGGCACAAGCAGTGGGACTCCTGCAAGACCCATAACCCAGGCCATTCCTCCCCATGGCCATTCTCACATTACTGCACATAAGCCATGACTATCTGATGGTGACCTCGTCACCAAGCAACTGCCTGGATTTCACAGCCACATGTCTGTTTGGTCCAGATCACTGATCGGTACGTTTCTCTCATAATTTTTCTTTGGACCCATTTTATTTGAGTACCACTATACAATCAGTTTTCCTTTGAGTGATACAGTACTACATGAAATCCTGATTGAGGATTCCTTCTCTTTCTGATTTAGTTAAGAGGAACTCAATTTAGTTATTTTCCAGAAAATATACATTGAATAGTTTTCACCTCTCAGACAGTGGTGCTAATTCATTATTCAAATAGACATACTATGGACTTATATATGTATATTGTGATATTTTTCCCGAGCAATCTTACTGAAAACTTGCCTCAGGGAACAAAAGATGAATACAAGATGATTTCCCTTTTTTGTTTGGCCAAGTTAACACCTGTGAAGTCACTGAAAGGTGAATCATCTCCAATTCAGCAGGTGAATTATGTATGTCTGGGGAATGTCTTTGCCACGTTGGTAGGAATTCAGTCACCAATGTCATTTATATTTTTCTATTGAGCTAAAAGATGAAGCCTACATAGCTGAATATTTTAATCAGCCACAAACACATAATTTCCACAAAGCAAATAGATTTCAATATTGTATATTTAATTATAGATAGCCAGTACTATCTAGATTACTTGTCTTCCATTTATGAAGAGTAAAAAGCCTGAATTGGGTTACTGTCAGTCAGAAACAAGGTGAAATTTTTTTTTTAAAGGATTATATAGCTTTCTCATTATCTCTTCCTCTTCATTTATTGAGTGGAAATGTAAGACAAGAACTTGCTTGATTTTTCTATCCTCAAGTGAGGTTTCAATACATATAGATAAATATTGAACTACATCTGCAAAACCTGTATAATTCTGCATTATCATTTCAATAGTCTCTAATGAATTCAGATGCTTAAGCGACATCCACCAGCTCAATGGTATGATGTTGCAAAAACTTTATCAAATGTTAATTTCTCAACTTGGCAGTTTATTTTATTTGAAGTTACTGAGTCTGAAAACATGGCCAGAGAATGGAGCACAAGATACTTGTTGGCATGCTGTGACTAACAGAAAACTTATCCTAAGATGTCACAAGACCATGCTCTCTAAAATGCTATAAAAATTGATGTAAATGGTGTCACTGAGCTTTAACCTATCCAAAACCAAATATGAATGTCTTTCCAAAATGCTTTTTAATAAAACAATTGAAATTTAAATTGTGAAAATTTATCTGATTTCTTTATCAACTTACTGTTTTTGATCTATGCTACAATGGGATTGTAAATCTATCTCAAATAAAACTCCAAACACCTTTATCATAATGTTATCTGATGTGTTTCAGCAAATTTGATCTTTTAATATCTTGCTTATTTCTAATGTATACACTAATCTGCACCCAATTAAAATTCTGCACACCTCAAGCTAATATTAGTGTGACCTCTAACCATTTGTATTTAAAGTATCCATCATAAGGCCTGACCCCGTTCCCTACTCTCGTGCCTGGGCCACCATCCTCGTAGAACATCCTAGGAGATTTCATTAGCTTTTCAGCCTCCAGAGTTCTAAATTATTCAGTCATAATGATTTCACTTTATTCCTCTTCAGACACCCATCCCCAGGTTACACTCTGGGTCTTAGGGTCACTCAGAATGGTTCCCCTTCAGGAATTGCAAACACCAATATCCCAATACCAATTTGACTACAATCTGTTCAAAATTTAACTCCAAGTCTCCCTCTCAATTGCTCACCTTCTTCCCCATTTCAGATAATGGCAACTCCACCTTTCAATTTGCCTGGACCAAAAACCTTGGAGTCATCCTGACTCTTGCTCACCACCCACATCCAATCTGTCATAAATCTTGTTGGCTCTATCCTCGAAATACATCCAGAATCTAACTCCTTCTCACCACCTCTGCTGCCACCACCTGATCAAAGTCTTACTTTGCATTTCTTATTTGGATTATTGCAATAGCCTCCTAACTGGTCTCCCTGCTTCTACCCTGGCACTTCCCTCAAGTCTATTTTCAACATAGCAGCTAGAGTAATCCATTAAAGAGAAATAAGATCACATCACTTCTCTGCTCAAAACCCCACAATGACTCTCTATTTCCCAGAGGGAAAGCCAGTCTTTACCAGAGTCTACAAAGCCTACACACTTGATCCCTGTTGTTTCTTGACCTCATTTCTTACATCTTCTCCAGGCCCACTCCACTCCAGCCACTCAGCCTCCTTGCTTTTCCTTGAAAACACCAGGCACTCACACACTGCGAGGCTTTGAAGTGGCTGTTCTCTCTGCCTGGAATATTTCAATACATGTATCTGCATAGCTCATCCTCTTTCTCTCCTGATTGCATGTTCATATGTTACCTTCTCAACCAGAGCTATGATGACAACCCTATTTAAAATTATACCCTATCCTCGGAATTCTGAATCCTTATTCTGCTCTATTCTCTTCCCCTGCCCCCATCCAACCATAGTACTTATTACCTTTTAACATATTACATAATTTACTTGTTTATTATTATGATTTTATTTATTGTTTCCTCCTCCCAATAGCATTGTGCATGATGCACTCTCAGAACTAGAACACTACCTGGACATTGAAGGCACTCAATAAACATTTGAGGAATAAATGAGTGAGCATCCTATCCTCCAGCCCTCTCGTGTGCTTACTCCTACCACATTTGTACATTGACAGCCTACAGACCTCCAGTCACTTGGTTCTTTTGCTTCCTCATAGTTTATCAGTCTCTCTTCCTATCTCTACCTAATTTCAGATCCCTGGTTGGTCATCTGAACTGTTCTCTCAATAACATCCGATTCCCTTTTCAAACAAGCCCTTCTGCAGCATCTGCCCAATAAAACTCACATCAGAGCCACAATCCATTGTCTGCTTTTGCATCCGGGCAGCTGAGTGATGCAGGAGAAAAATTAGACAACCTTGCAGATTGTTGCCACCAAAACTGACGTTCTCCAACATCAATCTGCCAAGCTTACTGTGCCATCTATCTTTTTATTTATTCTGAGTTATTTCTTTACATTTTCTTTGTGAGTGACTCACCTCACAGGACTCACAGAAACAAGAGCATGTATCTGTCTGGATGATGCCCTCAGTCTAGGTTTGGTGCCATCCTCTATGTCCCTAAAACACCCCAGGGTCTATGTGCATCAGTACAATTGTCATGTTATATTACCACCTTTTAATGTTAGTTCCACCGGACAGTTTCTACTCCTCAAAAGCCAGGCTGTTTCTTATTCTATAACCCACACCATAGTACGGTCTTTGGAAAATGGTAAGTGTTCCATAACCATCTGTTGAATGAATTCATTAATGGATATGGAAACTCCTTCTCTTCTTCTTTCTTTGTCCTCTTCCCTAATCTTATTTTTCCCTGGCAAAGCACTCCCCTATTAGGCAGAAGGCTGAGGGCTAAGCATGTGTGCCATACGGCTCTTAAAGTACTAGAGATCTGTGAGAGTTGGGGGAGAGTTAGGAACTGGTTCAATGCCTCTGTGTTAGGAGGGGCACATTCTGGGTAATTGTAGTGGTTTCAGGGGGATCCCCACAGTCCCCTGGAATGGCTGAGAATTCCTTGGAATTAGTGAACACAAGGGCCAGAGATATTTGGGGGGCTCTGAGTGCTGTGGATGCTGTGGACTTCCATAGACACTGAGTTTTCACCACTTAAACAAATTTGCACACCCCAAACTCTCACTAAAAAGCTTTGCATTCTGGGTAAGCCCTTCTTTTGCTTCCCCTCTTAGCACAGAGCTGAAAAGAGCCTAAAAATAAACGAGAGAAAGCATCCTAACAGGATGCCTGTAAAGCTTTTTCCTCTCATTCTTTTTGTTTCTAGGAAAGTGCAGCACCTTGAAGGAGTGTATATTCACATATGCACTGCGTATATGTTTACTTGTCTCCAGTGAGATAGGGCCACTTGAAAGATTCTTTGCCAATGGCTGAATTCTTGCTGGAGAATTCTCCCAGGAAATGCTTTTGTCCAATATGTTTCTTACGTCATGTGTTGAGAGCCATGCAGGCCCAGAGATACGATGATAGCCCTTGTCAAGCAATTGATGGATGAAATCTCATCTTCACGACCACACAGATTACAGACTCTCAGCAGACATCTGCATCAGAGGTTAACAACATGCAACCCACCCCCAGGCTTCAGAAAATCTGCTGATCACGGACTGAGTTGCTGCTTGCAGCTAGGCTAGGAAGCAGGCCTTTTTACACCCTTGAAGCCAATAAATTATAACTTTTTACATCCTTGAAGCCAGTAAATTTGTAAATTATGTTTTGTCATGAGCCAAACACTCAGCACTGCCTCTTGTCCTGGGTGGGCCTGGCCTTTCCAAATCGGCCTGCTTTCCTGTAGTCCTGCTTTGTTTCACATGGAGAGAGTGAGCTCCTTACCCCGCACTGTCAGTTCAGGCCCACAGCTGCTGAAGTTGCACCTGTAAGAACAAAGACATTCTGCCCACAGAATAGCTGAATGGTTAGCAGTGCTTGGACCTGATGAAACCAAAGGTCTCTTCTAGCTTCTCCCTTCTCAAGTTATGCCAGAGACAGTTGTTTTTTTTCTTTTTTCTTTTTTAGACAAAGTCTCACTCTGTTGCCCAGGCTAGAGAGCAGCCAGGCTGGAGAGGCGATCTCAGCTCACGGCAACCTCCACCTCCCGGGTTCAAGCGATTCTCGTGTCTCAGCCACCCCAAGTAGCTGGGATTACAGGCACGTGCCACCATCCCTGCCTAATATTTGTAATTTTAGTAGAGATAGGGTTTCACCATGTTGGCCAGGCTGATCTCAAACTCCTGGGCTCAAGTGACCCGCCTGCCTCGGCCTCACAAAGTGCTAGGATTACAGGCATGAGCCACTGCTCCCAGCCCAGAGACAAATTTCTTTTCTCTATCCTTGGCTTATTAATAAGCTGGTTACACTTTGCATTTCTGTCTCTCTTTCTTAACCAGGAAGGGCAGGCTGACTTGGTTTACCAGAGGTGCAATAGAATTTACACCCAAATCAATCAAATAAACAAAATATTTAGCTATAAGTGTGAAAGAAGACTTGCTAAATATCGTGCCCCCAAATTCCCCTTTAGCAAATGACCTTGTTTTCCCCATGCTTTATGAGTTATTGCTTTAATGATCTTCATGTGTCAAACATTAATTCAACAATTCCTAAATACTAACTTGCCAAGGTATTAAGAACCAGTGATAGGAAGGCAAAGGAGATATAATCTCTGCTATCAGCATATTAGGACACCACATCCTTGGTTTCTGACCTTTTCATTGCAAATACAATTTTCTTATTTGTTCTTTTTCTTTAAAATAGAATAAAATTTTAATTTAATATTAGAAGTTACCAGTATCCACTAGGCCATTTGACAAAAATCTACATTCCTGAATCTATGTGTACTATACATATTAATATGTGAATATACATATAAATTGACAGTGTACAAATTTCAGCATTCACAGCTCCCTTGGACTATAAACAGGCCTAAGGATCAACTTATTTTTTCTTTCTTTTTTAATTTTACTTTAAGTTCTGGGATACATAGGCAGAATGTGCAGGTTTGTTACATAGGTATACATGTGCCATGGCGGTTTGCTGCACCTATCAACCCATCATCTAGGTTTTAAGCCCCACATGCATTAAGTATTTGTCCTAATGCTCTCCCTCCCCTTGCCCCCCAACCCCCAACAGGCCTCGGTGTGCGATGTTCCCCTCTCTGTGACCATGTGTTCTCATTGTTCAACTCCCACTTATGAGTGAGAACATGCGGTGTTGGGTTTTCTGTTCCGGTGTTAGTTTGCTAGGATCAACTTTTTAATTTAATTTAATTTAATTTTTGAGACAGAGTTTCACTCTCTCATCTAGGCTGGAGAGTACTGGCATGATCTTGGCTTACTGCAACATTTATCTACTGGGCTCAAGCGATCCTCCCACCTCAGCTTCCCAAGTAGCTGGCACTACAAGTGCATGCCATCACACCCAGTTAATTTTTATTTTTTTGCAGAGACAAGGTCTCATTGTTACCCAGGCTGGTCTCAAACTCCTGGACTCAAGCAATCCTCCCATCTTGGCCTCCCAAAGAGTTGGGATTACAGGAGTGAGCCACCTCTCCTGGCCAGGATCAACTTTAAAAGCATCCTTGCAACTATTTTAAAAGCTGAAATATGGAAATTTGGATATAAGACTAAATGCCCACTATCTCATTATATAATGGCTGAAGTTTAGGAACAGTAGTGAAAAAGCATAGTGATAAATTCAAGATAAGTTGGTGACGAGGAGGGGGAAAAAGCCCCAAAGGATACCCTTACTGGAAAGGAAGTTTGTGTGGCTTTACTTAGGAATATTATGGGCACATTCTGCTTTGTTTGTTTATCTTCAAAAAATTAGTTTCTGAATGTATTTTTGCCATATCTCATGCAATTATAATATATTTTAGATGAGCTTTTAAATGCAGTGGGGAAAACACTAGACACACACACAAAATCCTCTTTTCGCCTAGAACCTCAGACTCTAGGTTACAACCCTGGCATGTGTTGTAATTTATGAGGCGATGGTTTCAACTTCCTTTCTCCGTTTAGCTGCAGGAAAAGGCCTTGAGCAATTCCTGGCAGGAGACTTGTAGCTCTTCCAAAAGGGCAGAGCAGATGTCCTGATTTTAAGTAGGGCATGAAGCACAAGCACAATTGGCCATAGGAAACATCCAATCACAAGGAGTCACTGCTAAAGTAGAATATTATGGGCTTCCAGGTGACATGTAAATTGATCTCTTTGAGGCAGGAAAGATTGCCTGCCATACTGGGGAAGATTCCTCTTTCCTCTTTTTTTTTTTTTTTTTTTTTTTTTGAGACGGAGTTTCGCTCTTGTTGCCCAGGCTGGAGTGCAGTGGCGCGATCTCGGCTCGCCGCAACCTCCACCTCCCAGGTTCAAGCGATTCTCCTGCCTCAGTCTCCCGAGTAGCTGAGATTACAGGTGTGCACCACTATGCCCAATTTATTTTGTATTTTTAGTAGAGATAGGGTTTCTCCATGTTGGTCAGGCTGGTCTCAAACTCCTGACCCCAGGTGATCCGCCTGCCTCGGCCTCCGAAAGTGGTGAGATTACAGGCATGAGCCACTGCACTCGGCCTCTTTCCTCTCTTTCTTATCTTCAATTCTGTGGCAGAACTCCGGGCCTTGGTGTATCTTGGAATCTGAGAGGAATCCTGAACAGTGACAGCTGCTGGAATGGTTCCCCATTAAGCCAGAATCTAGGAATTCATGATGTTAGGACTGGGTTTTACTCAGCTTTGTCCCCATCAGCACCTTCTACAAGGCCCCGAGCCTAGTAGAAACTTATTAAATGCCTGTTACACTGCATAAATCATTAGAATTAGAAGGTTCAGTACTTGGAAGAGATGAAAGGAAGCGTGCTGTACAGGAAGGCCTTGCTTGCTCCCACCTATCTCTCCACAGCAGGACTGGAGTCCTTGGGTTCTGAGGAACACAGTTTGAAAATCAGTGATCTGACCTGATTCCTTCATTTTTAGATGAAGAAATTTGCATGCTGTTTTATCGCCAGATAGGGACCATGTTGGGACAGCAAATCCAGATGTCCTGACTCCTGGTTTCCTTCAGTGTTCTTTCACTTCCCACTAGTGGACCCAACTGCCTGGGGCCTGTTTTCATCACACTGATTAATGAAGACCCAGGGTCTTCCTGCCCTAGTTTCTAACGTCCTGTAGTAGTGCTGGTAGGCCAAGAATTTTCACCTGCCTCCTCAACTGAGGATCCACAAAGCCCCCATTTATAGCCGGCAGTGTCAACAAGAGGAGACAGAGAGGAAGCCATGAATCTCCCGGGGGGCACAGAGCCTGCAGAGCCTCCTGCTGGGTTTTGCCTGCCCCTTTAGATTCTGACTGCTGGCTTGAACCTTGGACCTTGGCACAATTTCCATGATGCCTCTCGGATTTATCTACTGACTGAACTCCAGACTGAATTCTTGCTACAATCAGCTTTGGGTTCTTGGTTTCTGTCATCGTCTGGTGTCTCCACTGGCTTCAGCAATGGCCTGGAAGTGTCTGCGCCAGGCTGTGGCAGGAGTTGTAGAGTCTGACCATGTAATGTGATGTAAAAAGAACAACTAATAGACAATATGTATGTGTTTAAGCATCTTTTATGGATTACTACTGAGGTAACAGTGTAGTGGAAAGAGCTTGGGCTTTGCCATCAGACTGCCTAGGTTTACTGTGTTGTTTATAGATGTTGGAGATTTGCCTAACCACTCTGAAGCAGTTTCCTCATCTGAAAATGGGGAAAATAGTATTTATCCTGCATGCTATAAAGGTTAGAAATAGTGTATTTAAAGTGCAAAGCACATAAAAGACATGTAATAGAAAGTAACAACTATTTTAATTTAAATTGTATTTACATATATAGGGACTGAGGGCTGATATAATTTATGAGTTGGAAGCATTGAAGGATCCTGAAGAAACTTTAGTCAAAAATTACATTATGGTCAGAATCATCTGAGTGTATTATTGTTACGTCTTAGAAAATTGGTAATGGCATAGAATAGTATTAAAAAGAGTAGCCAACACTGATTATCTATGTGCTAGGTGGTTGCTAAGCGCTCTACATAGACAATCTAATGTAATCAGCTTTCAGAGTTAAGTAGTATCATTACCCCTGTTTTTAAATAGAGAAACAGGGTATAGCAAAGTTCAATAGAACAATCAAGCCACTGGATTTGAGGCTGGGTTTGATTCCAGAGCCTGAGTTCTTATGCCATTTAATCTTTCACTGCACACATAACCTTTTGTGACCATTGTTAAAGAGGAACCCTTTTCCCCTTCTCTCCGTTTTCCCTATTGAGAAAATGGAGGCCTATTGAGGAGAGATTCCGGCCCCCTTCCCCATATGGGAAGCTGATGAGAAGGAAGCTTTCATTTCCCTTTCCACCTTAGTATTAGCTCCTCCCCAAGCCAGGAGTGACCTGTTTGAGAGGCCTGGCCCACGTTCTACCAAATGTTCTTCAAGGCAAGAATCTCCACTTCCCTTTACCCCTTTCCCACCTCCACCAGGCAGTGAGCTCTCCACTTCCTGGGTCCTGTTTTAGCATTATGTCAAGCAGTGCTTTCTAATTTAGCTTTTGTCAGAAATCCCTGTGCTTTATTTTTCTCAAAAGCTTTTCATTTTGAAATTATTTAAGACTCACAAGAGGTTGCAAAAACAGTACAGAGAGTTCCTGTGTATCCTTCGCCCAGCTTTCCCCAATAACATCGTACATAACCAGAGTTCATGATCAAAATCAGGAAATTGACATTAGTGCAATACTATTATGTAAACTACAGACTCTATTTAAATTTCATCAGTTTTTATGTGCACTTTGTGTGTGTGTGTGTGTAGTCCTATGAAATTTATCACATATATAGATTTCTATGAAATTCACCACACGAAACCACCATCATAATCAGGATAGTGAACTGTTCCATCACACATACACACTTATAAAACACAACTCTCTCATGCTATCCTTTATAGTGACACGCTTCCCCAACCTAACTCCTAGGAACCACTAACCCATTCTCCATCACTATAAATTTGTCTTTTAAGAATGTTGTATAGAACTGGACTCTTACAGTGTGTAAGCTTGTGAGACTGACATCTGTCACGCAGCATATGCCCTTGAGCTCCATCCAAGTTGTTGCATGTATCAATACTTTGTCCCATGTTTATTGCTAGATAGTATTCCATTGTATGGATGTCCCACAGTTTATCCATTCACCTGTTGAAGGATATTTGGGTTTCCAGTTTTTTTCTCCCAGCTTTATTAAGGCAGAATTGACAAATATTATATATTTATGGTATACAACATGGTATTTTGATATTTGTATACATTGTGAAATAATTAAAATTATTAAATCAATTTAATCAACATCCATCACTGCACATACTTATCTTTTTTTATGGTGAGAACATTTAAGACATACTCTCTTGGAATTCTTCAAGTATACAACACGTTATTACTAATTATAGACACTATACTGTATAGCTCTCCACAACTTATCTGTCCTACCTGGAACTTTGTGCTCTTTGATCTGACCAACATCTCTCCATTTCTGTCAACCACCTCCACCCTAGTCTGTGGCAACTACCATTCTACTCTCTGCTTCTACGAGTTCAACTTTTTTAGATTCCACATGTAAGTGAGATCATGTAGTATTTGTTTTTCTATGTCTTGCTTATTTCACTTAGCATAATGTCTTCCAGGTTCATCCATGTTTTTGCAAATGCCAGGATTTCCTTCTTTAAGACTAAATAGTACTCCATCGTGTGTGTGTATGTGTACATATATATCTCACATTTTCTTTATCCATTCATTAGTAAATGAACACTTAGGTTGGTTCCATATCTTGGCTATTGGGAATAATGTTGCAGTGAACATGGGAGTGCAGGTATCTCTTTCATACACTGATTTCATTTCCTTTAGATATACACCCAGAAGTAGAATTGCTTGATTATATGATAGTTCTATTTTTAATTTTTTGAGGAACCTCCATACCATTTTCCATAATAGTTGTACTAATTTACATCCTCACAAATAGTGTATAGGGTTCCCTTTTCTCCAAATCCTCCCCAACTCTTGCTATCTCTCTTTTTCATAAGAGCCATTCTAACAGGTATGAGCTAATAACTCATGGTTTTAATTTGCATTTCTTGATGATCAGTGATGTGAGAATTTTTTCATATACCTGCTGGACATTTGTATGTTTTCTTTTGAGAAGTGTCTATTCAGGTCCTTTGTCCACTTTTTATTGGATTATTTGTTTTCTTGCTATTGATTTGAGTTCCTTATAGTCTTTGAATATTTACCCCTTACCAGATGTATGGTTTGCAAATATTTTCTCCCATTCTGTAGGTTGTCTCTTCACTCTGTTTATTGTTTCCATTGCTGTGCAAAAACTTTTTAGTTTAATCCCATTTGTCTATTTTTTGTTTTGTTGCCTGTGCTTTTGGGGCCGTAACCAAAAAATCATTGCCCGGACCAATGGCAGGAGCTTTTCTCCTGTGTTTTCTTCTGATAGTTTTTACAGTATCAGGTCATACATTTAAGCTTTTAATTCATTTTTGAGTGGATTTTTTGTATATGGTATAAGGGTCCAATGTCCAATTTCTTTTTTTTTTTTTTTTTCAAGACAGGGTCTCTCTCTGTTGCCCAGGCTGGAGTGCAGTGGTGCGATCTCAGCTCACTGCAACCTCTGCCTCCTGGGTCCAAGTGATTCTCCTGCCTCAGCCTCCCAAGTAGCTGGGATTACAGGTGCATGCCACCATACCTGGCTAATTTTTGTATTTTTAATAGAGACAGGGTTTCACCATGTTGGCCAGGCTGGTCTCCACTCTTGACCTCAAGTGATCGGCCCACCTTGGCCTTCCAAAGTGCTGGGGTTACAGGCGTAATTTCATTCTTTTGCATGTGGATACATAGTTGTCCCAACACCATTTATTGAAGAGGCTGTCCTTTCTCTTTTGTGTTTTCTTGGTACTTTTGTCAAAAATCAACTGACTGTAAGTGGATGGATTTATTTTTGGGCTCTCTATTCTGTTCCATTGGTTTGTCTGTTTTTATGCCAGCATCATGCTGTTTTGATTACTATAGCTTTATAGTAGATTTTGAAATTAAATAGGCTAGGGTGATACCTCCAGCTTTGTTCTTATTGGTGAAGATTGTTTTGGCTATTTGGGGTCTTTTCTGGTTCCATAAGAATTTTAGTTTTTTTCATATTTCTGTGAAAAACACCATCAGAATTTTGGTAAGATTGCATTGCATTTGTAGATTGCTTTGGTAGTATGGCTATTTTAACAATATAAATTTTTTCAATCCATGAATATGGGATATCTTTCCATTGATTTGTGCCTTCCTCATTTATTTCATCAGTGTTTTATAGTTTTCAGTGTATAGGTCTTTCATCTTTTAGGTAAAATTTTTTCCCAAGTTTTCATTTTTTGATGCGATTACAAATGGAATTGTTTTCTTGATTTCTTTTTTGATTGTTAATGTTTCCAGTTTTTGACTATTACAAACAAAGCTGCTAAAAACATTTGCATACAGCTTTTTGTGTGAACATACATAGTTACTTCTCTAGGGTAAATACACAGGAGTGAAACTGCTGAATCGCACAGTGAGGGAATAATTTTATAAGAAACTTCTAAGTGTTTTCCAGAGTAGGTACATCAGCAATGTATGAGAGATTCAGCTTCTCTGCATCCTTGCTGACATTTGTTTTATTTATTTTTTTAAAAACTTTTATTTTAAGCTCAGGGGTACAAGTGTATATTTGTTACATAGGTAAATTAGTATCATTGGAGTTTGCTGTACAGATTATTTTATCACCCAGGTATTAAGCCTAGTACCCGTTGGTTATTACTTTGCTGACATTTGTTATTGTCAGTGTGTAAGCTTTTGGTTTCTGTGGTGTGTATCGACCTTTAAGAGTAGATGCCTTGGACACCATTTGATCTTAGCCCTCTCTATTTACTCTAGCTAGACTGAATCCTGGAGGGAAGGGGGTATATTTTAGTATGCTGAATTCTTATCAAGCACTTGTTATGTGCTAGACACTATGGCAGGTGTCAGAACACAGCACCATTGTATTTGACTCTGGGGACTCACAACTTAGCAGACCAGATAAATAAGTGAATAAGTAAACATGGTTATTAAATAATGCAGTAAGTAATACAGGTATGTGTAAAGTGCTATGGCCATTGATAAAAAAATTGTTCCCTAGAACAGTGGTTCTTAAATTTTAGAATGCATCAGAATCACCTGGTGAGCTTGTTAAAATTCACATTGCTGGTCCTTATCACACAAAGTTTTGGATTAAACAGAGTCTAAAGTGGGGCCCCAAGAAGTTGTATTCTAACAAGTTCCCAGGTGATACTGCTGCTCTGGCCCAGGGCCCACATTTTGAGAGACAGAAATTTGTCTTAAAGGATAGATAGGAGTTTGTCAGGTGATAAATGAGAAGAGTTGTGAAACAAGGAAGAGCATGAACAAAGACATGGTGAGGAATGTGCATGGTGTGCTCAAGGAATGGCCATTCTCATGTATGACCAGGGCACAACTTAATTTCAAGGGGAAAAGTGGATATTTTATGTTAGGGCCAGACTACAAAAGACCTTAAATACTTACCTAAGGAGTTATGTAGGCAGTAGAAGTCTGTATTTTAAAACTAGATTGTGTTTGGGGAAAAAAAAATGCTGGCAAGAGATCAGTAGCTGAAAATGTCGGCAAGATGAGTTAGGGGACTATTGCAATAGTCCAGAAGAAAAACAAATGAAGACTATGGTTGGGCAATGGAGATGGACAATAGAAAGATTTGAAAGACATTTCAGAGGTTAAATATCTAAAACCTGGTAACTAGCCGGATGTGTAGGGAGACAAAGGAATCCAGAATGAGAACGGGTGGATGGTAGTGCTATTAACCACGACAGGAATTACACAAAGGAAGAGCAAGTTTGCTGGTAAGATATTAATCTGGTTTTGGTTACTGGATCAGAATAAACTGTGAAACATCTATATGACTATATCAACCATGAAGTTAGAAAATGGGAAGAGAGGCAGCACTAGGATATGTCACAGGAGAGGTTAAAACAAGGTGAAGGATATAGTGTAAGAAGTGAATCGAGACTGGAACCCAGAGTGTTACCAAAATTAAATAGGTAAGGCTTGTCTGAAGTCAGTAGTGTCTACAATTAATTGATCACAACCAGTTACAGATTTCTGTGTTCCTTCTCCATTCCCACTGCTTCACTTGACTAGCCTTAAAAAAAAAACAAAAAAGAGAAATACGTAAGTAATTCTGGAGCCAGTGAAGGTAGCTAGTAAGAAGTAGACAGGTAAAACCAGGACATTCACATATAATAAATGTTAAGAAAAGAGGTTTCAGAAAGGAAGAACAGAAGAAACAGTTAATGGTGTTATATATCTAAAGGCTAGAAAGAATTTAGTCTAAAAAGAGATCTGTTGATTTAATGACTTTGGCAATGAGTCAGATTTAATGACCTTTCAATGGAGTTAGAAGAATGGGTTGAAGAATGAATTGGAGATGAGAAAGTGAGGTGACTAGGGTAGACTATACACTTAGGAGCCTTGGTGGTAATAGGAGAGGGAGGACAAGGGCAGTGGCTTTAGGGAGAGGCAAGACAAGAAAAGTTTCTTCTGGAGGCCTTCAGAAATCTCAAGATAAACACCAAGAGTTTCCAGTGATTAATCAGTATTTATTCTGCCTACCTGACTTGAAATATACAAAACACAGAAAACTATTTAATTAACTACTACTGATCCATTCGTAGTAGGCAATTTGAATGTGCTATCACTCTGGTATCTTTCTCAATACATTCAGACGCATATAATTAGTTTGTCTATTGTCTTTTGGTGCCTCAGCACTCCCTATGCCCCTTTATTATCAGCAAAAGATCCCACTGTTATTCTAGCTTCTTCCTTTTAATAGATTTTAAATAATCCCTTTATGTGTTTTGGACTCTCTTCAAAAGTGTTTCTTAAAGTCTTTTTTCCTATTTTGCACTTAACCTAATACACTCTGTGGGCTCCCTGCTCTCCCTTGGGGAGCTTTTTACATTCTTTGAGAGATGTCATTTTCCCTCCACAATAACCACTCTGACTGTCACGTTTTTATGTGATTGGATTTTTAAAAATTCTCAGATACTCTTTTTCTATGCTTCCAATAAAGTCCCTTAAAATAGCCTCCAATCTTTTTATGCCTTTCAAAAGCCTCCCTTTCCATTTTCTACTAGCTAATACTCATTTTTTTTCATTTTCCTTAATGAACATTGAATAATTGACATAAATTATCTGGGCTTAAAGATTTAATTGTCATGATCACTCACATTTACTGGCTCTCCCATGGTTACCTCATAAAACCAATTCCTGCTCACTAGGCAAGAACCACAGCCAGACATTTTCTCTAGCTATAGGTGGTTTGAAACTTCCTATTATAGGAAAGTTCATCAATCTTTATTACAAATCTCAACTCTATCTTTTGACCTGATTAGGCATTTTACAATTCACATTTGAGTTAAGTCTCCCATTTTTAATACCTGGCATAATTTCTAAATTATCAAATCTTTAACATTTTTATATTGGTATCATCAGCTTAGTCATGTAGTCTATAGCAATGGCTCTCAAACATTAGAATCAACTGGAGATTTGTTTCTAAAACTGTTGCCTGGGTCCTACCCCAAGATATTATCATTTAACTGGCCTAGGGTAAAGCCTGAGCATCAGGATTTTAGGAAACTTTAATGTGAACCAAGTTTGAGAACTATTGATTTAAGAGCATTTCTTCTTCTCCTTCTCCTCCTCCTCTTTTTCCTCCTCCTCCTTCTTCTTTCTCTTCCTCCTTCTCTCCTTCTCCTTCTCTTCCTTCTTCTTCTTCCTCCTCCTGCTCCCTCCTCCTCCCTCCTCCTCCTCTTCTTCCTCTTCCTCTTTCTTCCTTTTTTTTTTTTCAGAGATGGGGGCTCACTCTGTCACCCAGGCTGGAGAGCAGTGACATAATCATAGCTCACTGAAACATCAAACTCCTGGGCTCAGGCAATCCTCCCACCTCAGCCTCCTGAGTAGCTGGGACTATAGGCCAATTAATTTAAGTATATTTCCAAGACAATATTTATTTATTTATTTATTTATTATTTTTCTGAGACAGAGTCTCACTCTGTCGCCCAGGCTGGAGTGCAGTGGCACAATCTCGGCTGACTGAAACCTCCGTCTCCTGGGTTCAAGTGATTCTCCTGCCTCAGCCTCCAGAGTAGCTGGAATTACAGGCATGTGCCACCAATACCCAGCTAATTTTTGTATTTTTAGTAGAGATGGGGTTTCAGCATGTGGCCAGGCTGGTCTCAAACTCCTGACTTCAGGTGATCTGCCTGCCTCAGCCTCCCAAAGTGCTGGGATTACAGGCATGAGCCACCGCACCCAGCCCCAAGACAATCTAATTTTTTTAAATGTCAAAGGATTTGAATAGACAGTTCTCCAGGGAAGATAAGCAAATGGATAATAAGTACATAAAAAGACACTCAGCATCATTGGTCATAAGGGAAATACGACTCAAAACCACAATGAGATACCCACTAGGATGGCTAGAATTAAAAAGGCAGATAATAAAACAAGTGTTAGTGATGATGTAGGGAAACTGGAACCCTCATACATTGTTGGTGGGATTGTGAAATGGTATAGTCACTTTGAAAAACAGTTCTACACTTATGTTAAACAGTCACCATATAACCCAGGAACTCCACTCCTAGGTATATACCCAGATAAGTAAAAACAAATGTTCATGAAAAAACTTGTACACAAATGTTCACAGCAGCATATTATTCTTAAGAGCCTCAAAGTGGAAACAACAGATAGCATCAGCTGATGAATGGATAAACAAAATGTGGAATATCCATATAATGGGATGTTCAGCCATGAAAAGGAATGAAGTAACGCTTTATGCTACAACACAGGGAAACCTTATAAATATTATGCTAAGATTATGCTAAATGAGAAAAGCCAGACACAAAGGGCCCCATGTTCAATAATTCCATTTATATGAAATGTCCAGAATAGGCAAATCTATAGAGATAGAAAGTAGACTAGTGGTTTCCAGGTGTGGGAGGAAGAGAGAAATGAGGAGAGACTGCTAACAGGTACAAGGTTTTGTTTGCAGGTGATAAAAATGTTCTGGAATTAGATAGTGATGGTGGTTACCCAAGCTTGTGAATATACTAAAAATGATTAAATTGCAAACTTTAGAAAGGAAAACTTCATGGTATGTAAAGAATATCTCAAAAGGAAAACAGAGTAAGTATATTCCTCTTGTTGTCTTATGTGTCCAAGGAATTCTTACTCATGGATATTGGAGAAAAACTCCTCTTGCCAATAACATTTCTATTTTACTATTGTTCATTGTATATCTCATACAAAACTATGAGATTTTCTCTTCTTTTGAGAGCTTAAAGCCCACGTCTCACAAAGTGCCAGAATGAAACATTTGGCTTTAGTCACCTTTGCTCAAGAAGGATATGGGAAAACAAATTCCAGCGAGAAAACTAGAATGGCAGGGTCTCTACTGAATGAAGACAGACCGTTCTGTGGCTTGGAAAGAAGGCTAGTGAGGATGTGATTGAAACCCATCAAATCACAAAGAGATCCCAACCATGGCAAATGAAATCCTAGAACACTTGAAAGAGAAGCTACAATTTAAAGATTCAGATATGCATATTTAGGACACGAAAAGTAAAGCACCAACTTCACAAAACACATAGTAATTTAAGGATGATTATTATCCTCCAGGAAATAGTTACAGGCAATAAAATATAGTTTTAAGAAAATGGTCCAAAAATTGATTATTTGATCAAAATGAGTCATTACTAATTAGGAGTTTTCATTTCTCTTTCTTGGGAGATAGGCCTAACTGTTAAGTTGACATTCAGAGGATTAATCTGCCTTCTTACACTAAGGTATGTGGCTTTTAGAGACAAAAGTGTTCACAGAATTGAGGCTCAAGTGGTGGTGGAAGAGTTTAGACCAGAAGAGTTTAAATTCATGAGTCTGGGTGGACCCATGGGATTAAGACCCATATGCCAGATGTTGGGAACATGAAAGTAATAACAAGCAGTGGTGATTTAGGGACTGAACATGCAAGGATGTCTAAAAGCAGCAGCAGAAGAGAAATTCTGAAGAAGAGAAATACAGAAAGAGTCAATGAAAGAGTAAGCTGTGAGTCACTCTATCAAGCAGCGTCGGGAAATGCAGAAAATTCTCAGAGCTCCTAGAGAGTGAAGGGTGGTACCAGAAAGGCCCAGGCTAGCCAAGATATCTAAGGCCAAGGTCTTGGATTTCGGGGAGGGCATGGGCCATCAGAAAGGAATAAGCCAACTCTGAATAGGCACTGGCGGCTCTTTAGTCTCTGCCCCAGGGCATGCTGACTGATTTGGGGGTGGGGTGGAATGAAAATACACAGCCCAGGCCCAGGAAATTTATACTGAATTGTTTGGCAGATTTCCAACATTGAAAGGGGTGTGGCTACTCTGATTTCCATCCAGGACGGTATCAATATCCCCATGGGTTGGATTTGATGAGGCTGCAGGGATATCTACGTAGTGGGGTTGCTTGGAGCCTAGAAAGTGTTAGTTACAGTCTCAAGGTTGTAGTGACGCCTACTATAAAATAAATTTAGCACTAAGTAACCCAGACCACTTATTTTCTTGTGCCTAGAGCCAAAGTATGCCAAAATTCTGGCTGATAGTTGGCAGTTAAGTGGGGGAGGGGGTGGGCAGTTGCAAAAAGAAATACAGAAGTTAGAAAACAATTGGTTCTCTGCAATCCTAAGGTGGATGGCCATGACACTGTTCCAGTATGAACATTCTCAGCTGGGAAATAATCGTTCTGATGTTACAGAAACAATATTACCTGTTGTTTTCCTTTTCTTTCTTTGCTCTCTTCCTCCTCCTTTTTTTTAAAGAGCTCAGAGTATATAGGTACAGATGTGTAGAAAAAACCATGTTTCCAAAAAATTATACTCACAGATAAGCTTCTCTAATTTGCCAGTTCTTCTGTGCTGAGGCATGCTTTTCAGCAAACAAAACACACTAATAAATCTATCAGGGGCAGAAAGGCAGTGGGGGACAGCTGCAGCAGCACTATCCAGGAGTGACAATGATTAATTCCTACATCTGCTCAGCCAGATAGAAACAAAGGTCACTGTGCATAGATTAGCATCCCGATCACCACCCCCTCCTAATACACACACACACACACACACACACACACACACACACACACACACACACAGAGAGAGAGAGAGAGACAGAGAGAGAGAGAGAGAGAGAGAGAGAATCTTTCACCATTTACAATGGCAAAATTCAAAATGCCTGAAAAATGTTTACTATCTGGCTAAAAGAAACAAAAAATGCAAGCTCTTTAGTGGGATGGTGATGGAAGAAGACACAGAATAGGATCAGGCACTGATTACTGTCAGATAACTGTCTAATCTTGTTAGCATCCAAACTGAGTGAAATTTGGATGCTCAGCTACATTTACAAAAGCAAAGGAAACATGAAATTTAAGATCAAATCCTGATGCAGTAATTTGATCAAAATAAGAAAGGCTATTATGGTGAAACAGTTGGATACAGGGAATGTCTGGTATATCAGTCTGCTCGGGCTGCCATAACAAAACACCACAGGCTGGGTGGCTTAAACAACAGAAATTTATTTTCTCACAGTTGTGGAGGCAAAAAGTCCAAGATCCAGGTTTTTTCAAGGGCTGATTTCTGGCGAGGCCTCTTCCTGGTTTGTAGACAGCTGTCCTTTTGCTGTGTCCTCACATAGTCTCTTTGTGCATGCAGGGAGAGCAAACTTCAATGCCTCTTCCTCTTATAGGGACACCAGCCCTATTGAATTAGGGCCCCATCATTACGACCTATTTTTTGTTAACATTTTAGGCAAATTTAATATTCTTTTTTGACAAAATTATAGGTTTAGGATATAGAAAACAAGAATGCCTTCCTCCCTGCCTTCCTCCTTTCCTTTCTTTCTTCCTTCACCTTCCTCTTTATTGAGAGACAAAAATGTGCCAGGAAATATTCAAAGAATAGTCCCTGCCCAAATGATCATATAATCTAAGGACTAAAGCAAACAAATAAGCAATTTCTTTAAAATAAGTTGTCTTAGATGTAAATTGAAGTTGTGTATGTGTCCAAAAGAGGGCCTTAATAGCTCCTCATAGAAAGAAGTCTCTCTTGATGTAACTTGAATGATAACAGTCATCAATATGCCAAAAATAATTTCTAAGATCATGTAACTGCAACAGTTGAGTAGGAGAAATGAAATACCACAGGCACTAATCTTGATCCAGAGCAGTTTAAAAGTTTTCCCATGACATTCAGGATAGACCAAAAAAAAACGCTCGGTAACACTGTAGCCATCTATGTAGAAAGTTCTTTCAAGGTAGGGGCTGACTTCTGCCTTAAAAAACACCCAAACTTTTATTTGAAGTTCATGGGTACATGTGCAGGTTTGTTATACAGGTAAACTCGTGTCGGGGGGTTTGTTGTTCAGAATACTTTGTCACCCAGGTTCTAAGCCTAGGACTTAACAGTTATTTTTTCTAATTATCTCCCTCCTCCCATCTTCCACCCTCAGGTAGTGTGTAGTGTGTGTTTTTCCTCTCTTTGTGTCCATGTGTTCTCATCATTTAGTTCCTACTTATAAGTGAGAACATGCAGTATTTGGTTTTCTGTTCCTGTGTTGGTTTGCTAAGGATAATGGCCTCTAGCTCCATCCATGTTCAAACAAAAGACATCATCTCATTCTTTTTTATGGCTGCATAGTATTCCATGGTATATATGTACCACATTTTCTTTATCCAATCTGCCATTGATGGGCATTTAGGTTGATTCCATGCCTTTACTATTGTGAATAGTGCTGCAATGAACATTCATGTGCCTGTGTCTTTATGGTAGAATGATTTATACTCCTTTGGGTATACAACCACAAATGGAATTGCTGGTGAATGGTAGTTCTGTTTTTAGCTCTTTGAGGAGTCGCCACACTGCTTTCCACAATGTTGAACTAATTTACACTCCTACCAACAGTGTATAAGTGTTCATTTTTCTCTGCAATCTTGCCAGCATGTTATTTTTTGACTTTTTAATAGTAGCCATTCCAATTGGTGTGAGATGGTATCTCATTGTGGTTTTGATTTGCATTTCTCTAATGATCAGTGATACTAAGCTTTTTTTCATATGCCTGTTGGCTGCATGTATGTCTTCTTTTGAAAAGTGTCTGTTCATGTTCTTTGCCTGCTTTCAGACTTTTTAATTTTTTTCCATTGCTGATGAAAAAATTAACTCTGCCCACTTTTTCATAGGGTTGTTAGTTTTTTCTTGTAAATTTAAGTTCCTTATAGATGCTGGATATTAGACCATTGTCAGATGCACAGTTTGCAAATATTTTCTCCAATTCTGTAGGTTGTATGACCTAATTTAACTTTAATTACTTCCCCAAAGACCCTATCTCCAAATACAGACACACTGGGAGTTAGAGCTTCAACATATGAATTTGGGGGGAACACATTCATTCTGGTTGTATGTAAAGAAGGTATTTGCAGTCGACCCTTGGTTTTCATGTTCAAGAGTTCACTGAAGATATTGTCACTCCTTATTTATAACTCATACAATTGTAGACCCCTGACAGATTGCCTTAAAAAAAACTATAATCTTGGGCCAGAATACACACACACACATATATACACACACACATATATATATATATAGTTTTTTTTTTTTTTTTTTTGAAAGAGTCTTGCTCTGTCACCCAGGCTGAAGTGCAGTGGTGCAATCTCGGCTCACTGCAAGCTCCGCCTCCTGGGTTCACGCCATTCTCCTGCCTCAGCCTCCTGAGTAGCTGGGACTACAGGTGCCCGCCACCACGCCTGGCTAATTTTTGTTTTGTATTTTTAGTAGAGACAGGGTTTCGCTGTGTTAGCCAGGATGGTCTCAATCTCCTGATCTGCCTGCCTCAGGCTCCCAAAGTGCTGGGATTACAGGCACGAGCCACCACGCCTGGCCAGAAAATATATTTTTAAGTGTACAAATTAAAAATGTATAGCTCAGTAAATTGTAACAAAGAAAACATCATATAGAAAACTATAACCCAAGTCAAGAAAGAGAACATTACAATAGCTCAAAATTCTACCTCATATTATACTTTTTACTCTTTCCCTTCTCCCTTAAGGTGAACTACTATATTGACTTTTAATACTATAGTTGAGTTATGCCTGTTTTTTAACTTTATAAATGGGAATCATAGTGGATGCTACTTTGTGGTTGGCTTTTTTATTTGATGTTGTTTGTGAGATTTATACATGTTGCTGGGTGTAACTGTAGCTGCTATATAATATCCCATTGCAGGAATATACCACAATTTATTTATTCCTTCTACTTCTGATGAACATTTGGGTGATTACAATAATGCTACTATGAATATTTCTATACACCTATTGATATAAATATGCACATAGTTCTACTGAGTAGAATTTAGAAATGGATTTGCTGGCTCTCAAGGTATATGTGTTGTTAATCTTAAAAGATACGCCAATTTCTTTTCTAATATGGTTGTACCAATTTATACCCTCCCAGTGAGTAAATGAGAGTTTCATAGTTTCACATCTTTATCTTATTATCTCAAAAAATTTAAAGATAATTTAAAGATAAGCATACATACCATTGGTATGTATCTCCTAGTAGTTTTAATTTGCATTTCCCCAGCCACATATAACCACGAATCTCCTTTCTGTCCCTATAGATTTATCTATTTTGGTCATTTCATATAAATGGAATCAAATGTGATCTTTTGCGACTAGCTTCTTTCACCTAACATCATGTTTTCAAGTTTCATCCATGTCCTAGCATGAGTCAGTGTGTCACTTTAATTGCTGAATAATATTTCACTGTATGGATATAACACATTTCACTTATCCATTCAATAGTTGATACATGTTTGGGTTGTTTCCTTTTAGGGATATTATAAATAATGCTGCTATCAACATTCATGTACAAGTTTTTACGTGGACATATGTTTTGATTTTCTTGAGTATATACCTAGGAGCTTAATCACTGAGTCATATGGTAACCCTATGTTTAACATTTTGGGAAATTGCCGAACTATTTCCCTAGCTCAGGCACTATTTTACATCCCTAGGAGGAGTGGATGAGGGTTCTAATCTCTCCACAGCCTCACAAACACTTGTTAATTTTTATATTATAGCCATCTTAGGGGATGCAAAGTGGTAACTCATTGTGATTTTGATTTCCCTTAGGGGTAATGATGTGCCTATTGGCCATTCACATGTCTTTTTTGAGATACTTCTATTCAGATTCTTTGCCCACTTAAAAATTGTTTTATTTGTCTTTGTATTATTGAGTTGTAAGCATTCTTTATATATCTAGATGTGAGTCCCTTATCAGGTCTATTATATAATTTGAAAACGTTTTCTTCATTCTGTAGGTTCTTTTTACTTTCTTAATGGTGTTATCTGAAGCATAGAATTTTTTTTTTTTTTTTTGAGGTGGAGTCTCGCTCTGTCACCCAGGCTGGAGTGCAGTGGCGAGATCTCGCTCACTACAACCTCCACCTCCTGGGTTCGAGCGATTCTCTTGCCTCAGCCTCCCAAGTAGCTGGGTTTACAGGTGCGCACAATGCCTGGCTAATTTGTTGTATTTTTAGTAGAGACGGGGTTTCACCGTGTTGGTCAGGCTGGTCTCAAACTCCTGACCTCGTGATCTGCCTGCCTCGGCCTCCCAAACTACTGGGATTACAGGCGTGAGCCACGGTGCCTGGCCAGAAATTTTTAATTTTGATGATATTAAACACATTTTTGTTACTTGTGCTTTTGGTGTCATTTAATGGTGTCTTTTGATAAACACAAGTTCTGATTTTTAAAAACTATTCCTAATGGTGCCATAAACAAGTCTTATAAAATTTACTTCTGCATTTACAGTGAAACTATTCATTATATCCTTCAATATTAATAATAAATATAAAGCTGTGAGGGAGAATTTTTTTTCAGAAAATAGTATTTAAAAATTTTGTCTCTGCTAAAAAATTGACATGTATCCTTTAAATGTTTCCTTTTTTTCTTTTCAGGAAGCCCAAGGATTATTTTTTAAACTTTGGCTGAAGAAAAATATGCATAAACAAAAATGCATATATATAAATGTATAATTCACTGAATTTTCAAAAACTGACACACCTGGGCAACCAGCATGCAAGTCAAAAAACATATATTATTACTGCTTCAGAAGTCTTCTTCTTGCTCTATTCTCCCTTTTCTCCACCCACCCAATCTGACTTCTAACATCTTAGATTAGCTCTGCCTGTTTTTGTGGATCATGTAAAAAGAGTAACATAGGGTATAATCTTTTTCTGGCTTCCTTTGCTCAACACTATTTATTATTTTTGTGAGAGCCATCTATATTGTGGCATGGAGTATACTGTGATATATTAGACATTATAAATAGATATTATAACTGTTGATGGACATTCAAACAGTTTACAATTTGGGCCTATTACAAATAGTGTTGCTATGAATATTCTAGTGCATTATTTTGGTGAATATATGTATGCAATTTTGCTGGAATTGCTAGGACACAGGGTATGAATATGTTCAAGTTTAGTAGATACTGCTAAACAGTTTTCAAAAGTGATTGTATCAATGCACACTTCCACGCTATGCATGAGAATTCCAGTTGTTCTACATTCTTCTCAACACTTGGTTTTGTCAGTCTTTTTTTTTTTTAATTGCAGACATTCAAGTGAGTATGTAGTATTATCACACTGTGGCTTTAATTTGCATTTCTCTGATGACTAATGAAGTTAAGCCCTTTTTCATTTGTTTATTGGCTATCTGGATATGTTCTTTTGTGATGTACCTGTTCATATCTTTTGCACATTTTTTATTTTTTGAAATTAAATTTTTTTATTTTTATGGATTTAGGGATACAAATGCAGTTCTGTTACATGGATATATTACACAGTGGTGAAATCTGGGCTTTAAGTGTACCAATCACCTGAACTGTACTTGAAAGGTGGTATTTCATCCCTCACCCACTCCCATCCTCCCACCATTTGGAGTCTCCAGTGTCTATTATGCCCCTTGTATGTCCGTGTATACCCACTGTTTAGCTCCCACTTATCAGTCAGAACATGTGGTTTTTGATTTTCTGTTTCTGAGTCATTTCAGTAAGCATAATGGCTTCCAGTTCCATCCACATTGCTGCAAAAGACATAATTTCATTTATTTTTATAGTTGTATAGTATTCCATGACAAAAATATACCACATTTTAATCCAATCATCTGTTTTTGGACACTTAGATGGATTCTATGACTTTACTACTGTGAACAGTGCTGTGATAAACATAAGACTGCACATTTTTTAAAAAGTGGATTTTCTATGTTTTCATATAGATTCCCACTTTTTTATTCTGAATAAAGATTCTTTGATGATATATGCATTGTGAATACATTGTCCCAGTCTATGGCTTGCCTTTTTCCTTAGTGATGTCCTTAATGAACAGAAGTTCTCAATTTCTAATGTAGAGCTTTTTTTTTTTTCAATTTAGACAGGGTCTTCCTCTGTCACCCAGGCTGGAGTGCAATGGCGTGATCTCCCCTCACTGTGACCTCTGCCTCCCAGGCTCCAGTGATCCTCCCACCTCAGCCTCTAGAGTAGCTGGGACCACAGGCATGCACCACCATGCCTGGCTGTATTTTTGTATTTTTAGCAGAGACGGCATTTTGCCATGTTGCCCAGGCTGGTCCTGAACGAATGTAGAGCAATTTAACAATATTTTCCCTTATGAATAATACTTGTTGTGTTCTGTTTAACATGTTTTCATGTCCCTAGTTCATAAAGATACTCTCTTCTATGACTTTCCTGAAGTTTTTTTGTTTTCCATTTCAGTAGTTCACCTGGAAGTAATTTTGTTGAGGTGGATTCAGGTTGCACTTTTTTCTCCATGTGGATAGCCAACTGACCCTGCACCATTTATTGAAAAGCATCTACATATCCTTGACTCTTTCTGGATTCTCTCTATTCTGTTCTATTGATCTATTTGTCTCTCCTTGCTCCAATACCATATTTAGCAGGTTTTAATTACTAGCTTTATAGTAAATATTGATATCCAGAAGAAGAAATCCTCTCACTTTGTCCTTTTTTTTTTTTTTTTTTAGGCAGAGTTTCACTCTTATCATCCACGCTGGAGTGCAATGGTGCCATCTCGGCTTACTGCAACCTCTGCCTCCTGGGTTCAAGTGATTCTCCTGCCTCAGCCTCCAAAGTAGCTAGGATTACAAGCGCCCCCCACCATGCCCGGCAAATTTTTGTATTTTTAGTAGAGAGGGTGTTTCGCCATGTTGGCCAGGCTGGTCTTGAACTCCCGACCTCATGTGATCTGCCCGCCTTGGCCTCCAAAAGTGCTGGGATTACAGGCGTGAGCCACCGCGCCCAGCTTGTCCTTTTCTTTCCAGCCTATTTTTAGCCCTTTGAATTTCCGTATAAATTTGAGATTTAGCTTGTCAAGTTTCACACACAGATATGCAAGTTGTTGGAATTTCTATTGCATCGAACCTATATATCAATCTGGGGAGAAATGATATTTTTACAATATTAAGTCTTCTGATCAATAAATATAGAATTTAATTCCTCTCAAAATATTTTATGATTTTCTATATAGAGATAATGCATATCTTTTCCTACTGTATTAGCCAGGATTCAAAAAGAGATATATGGATGTGTCACAGGCAGTTGAGTTATGCAATTTTGGGAGCTGTTTAAGCAGTCTCTGTAAGGCTGTTGTCTCCACATCTGATGCTAGAGCTTGAAGTCTACAAGGCAGGCAGTCAGGAGGGAAAATCAAGAGATTAGAGCATGCTCACACCCCTGTGAAGAGACTGAAACCCATGTCAGTTATTGTTGCCTCTGATCTAGGTAATGAGAATATCCTGCAGAAGCTGTGGCCCTTTGTCGTGGAGCTAATCACACACACCTGGCCCAGGGGCCTGACAAGTTAATGGAGGGTCCAGGGGAAGGTAGAGCAATTGCATGTCCAGCTCTGCTTCACCCCAGTAGGTGGATCAGCAGGTTCGCAACAATGTGTGTGCTATAAGATGGCTGGAACTTCCCTTAGCTTTCCAAATCTAGAAAGAATCTCCTTTGTGGTCAGAAAACATACAAGAAAGAGAATTCTAGGAAATGTAGTTTGGCCTAGTCAAGTTGATACACTAGAAAGCCGTCACAAATAGGATTTTATATTTTTTATGCTGTTTTAAATGATCTAAAAAATTTGTTTAAATGTTACATAAAATGGTGTTTACACATAGACCTTTCATCCAACAACTCTGCTGAACTTATTATGATATACTCAAGTACACAGTGTGTTCTTTCCATACGTAGTTTCAAATTTTCAGTTTTCTTAAATTAGAGGATTTTGTTTGTTTTATACTTGTTTTCTTTCCTTGCTTTTCTTTTTCAGGAACTCTTATTATTGATAAATTGATCTTCTTTGCCTATTTTCAATATTTGTTGTTTTCTTTCAAAACTTTTTAAAAATCTTTTTTTATTCCATTTAAAAAATTTTCTTCCTACCTTTTATTTATGTTAAAGAATTATGTTGTATTCATTTGTTGTTGAGTTCCTTCTAGATCAGCCTTCATTTTTAGATGTTTATTTCTAATTTTTTCTTGAATTGTCTCATTTCTGAGCTTCCTAATTTGATTTACGTTGCTTTTCTATGTCTTATATGACTTCTTCAATGTCTTTGAATGCACCTGAAATAGTACATTAGGGTCTCAATCTATTTTCAATCATATCTTTTTGGCATGCTTTCATTGTCTGCAGATATTCCCCTTATTCTCTTTCTTAGGTTAATAATGTTGTGTTGGATTTGGCCTTGACATTTTCCTGCTGTAGATTTTTGTGGGTGTGAATTTAGTTTTTATGTGATTTTAAAAAGACATTTGGTTCAGATAGCTTCTCTAACTTCACATGGTTCCTTTGCTATATTGTATTAATATGGTGTTAAAAAATACTCTGGCTTGCTTTCCAAGAAGATTTCCTGACTCTGATATGCTTTCATTTGGATATTCCTCTTCCTTCTTCATCTGTATTGTCTTCATTCTGCTCAATTTTGAGCTCAATACTCCCCACAGTTTCTCTTCTTCATGAGATCTTATCTTGGAAGGGAGCCCCACCAGATCAGTCTAGAAATTTCACAGCAGCTAGACTGCTGCATTCCTTTTAGACCTTCCAGAGGTGGATCCCTTGCACTCACCCCTTATTAAGTTTCAGCTGCTGATCTCAAATTGCCCCACCCATGCTTTCCAGTGAATACCTTTGGGCTATTTTGAGTTCTCTGTTCTCAGGTCTGTCAGATGTCCATTGCCTCTCTCTTATTTCTCCTACGTAGACACAAATAACAGAGCTCTTGTGGCTGTGGGTGGTCTTTCCCCAACCGGTTATATTTTGAGGCTCATAAGAATACCTCATCATCTAATTTTCTTGTAAATGGATTTTATTTTGTTGCCCGTGAGTTTTGTGTCTTCTATCTAGTTGCTCTGTTTTTATGTGGAGATTCAGGAATATCTAAAACCTATGCTACTACTGCCACTATCACCTTCCCAAAATTATTTGTCTCTTTTTAAGTCTAAATAATTTATCTGAACACTTTTGAATTCTCTACACATATAATCAAGTGTACAACGTACATACACATAAGTTGTGTTCTCTACTCATAAAATCAAGTGTTGTATGTGTAAATAATGTGTTTTCCTCCTTTCCAATCTTTAATCTGGATTATCTGATAGTCCCTTTTTGCTCCAGTTTTTATTTTGCGGTCCACGCTCTCTTCAAGTGTGTACAAGGAATGTCATCAGCAGTAATTACTTGTTACTTGCAGAACCAAATTTCTCTTGGCTTAGATAAAGAAGGGAACTGCCCCTTGAGGCAGTCTCTACTGCATATTGCCAAATTATGGCATCCCTGTGGCAAAGAATGCAGAGCATAGGAAGAATCCATGTGCACGGTGCTCTGCTAGGGAGCCCTCGCTTAGGAAGAGATGGCGTTAGTGCTCACCCACCAGACATGAGCAGAGGAGAAACAAAGAGGACTCCCCCACACATTTCCAGGGTTTCTTGAATTCCACTTTTACCCATTAATGTACATGAATTGAGGCACTCCAAGGAGCATGACTTTATTTAAGGTAGTGCCATAGATATCTCTTTTAAAATTTAAAGGTCTATTCTCAATGCAGCAGCAGATTTCCTATTAGATGTAAGCAAGGTGTGCCATTTCACAGCTCCCAATCCTGCAATGGCTCCCCATAACAGAGTAAAAGCCAAAGTCATTACACTGTCCTATGTGACCTTACGTGATGTGGCACCCATTACCTTGCTGATCTTATCTACTCCTGTTCTCTGCCTAATCTACTCTGCTCCAGTCACACTGGCCTCCTTGCTTTCCCTTGAACACTACAGACGTTTCCATCCCTGGCCCTTTGCATTATTTGTTCCTTCTGCCTGGAATGGTTTTTACCTAATGACTTGTTTTTTTATGCCTTTCAAGTCTATTCTCAAATGTTACTTCCTCAGTGAGGCCTTCCTTGGTCAAATGATCTTGAATAGCAACTACCACTCTGACAGTCCCCATTCACTGTCCCTGTTTTACTTTTCTTCTCTGATCACTAACATCCCGAATAGTTTACAATTTATTTTATGTCCTGCCTATTCCCCCTCCAGGAAAGCAAAGTCCACGAGGGTAGTGATTTTGCCTACTTTGTTCTTTGATGTAACCCCAGCACCTAGAACAGTATCTGAAACATTGCTGGCCAATTCAATAAATATTTATTGAAACAATAGGTATATTTGTGAGAATCTGACTATGAGAAGGCCTTCTAAAAGTACAGAACTCTGTGGCTGATAGCGCTTCAAAAGCAGACGGCTTTTCATGGCATACTAAGATTGAAATGAAAGTTGAGAATGAAGGGTCACCACCAGGATGGCTGGGAATCCGGGGCTCTGGACGTCATGCTTTGGGCTCCTAGAGGGAGTAACCATCAAGAAAGAGAGAGAATAATAATAAAAAGCAACTGCTTACCTAGGGCACAATTTTTACATAGAGTTGACATTATCTTAAACAGTTAAAGAATGAAAACAATAATCTTCTAAGAACTGACCTTTATCATCATAGTCTACTATATTCTAGGCCAGTTAATTTGTTCATTCGGGAAACAGTGTGCAGTCCAGGCACAATGGAAACACAAAGATGAATAAACTCAAGGAGCTCACTGTATGGTAAGGGAGACAGAGCCCCGCTTCTCTCAACCTAGTAAGTGCCATCAGCTGTGATGGAGTAATGACAGCCATGACTATTTGTAACAGTAGGTGCACAAAGGAAGGTGTGACCACTTCATCTAGGGCTGATATTGATATAGGCCTGACTGCAGGATGGACAGACAGCATCAGAAGACTGTGCAGAAACTATTCCTATGCATTAACTTTTAACCTACCTCATTAACTTCTGCTGACCCACTCGTACTCCATCTGGCAGCCAGTACTCAAGAAAGACCTCATTCCTGTTCATAGTTCTATATATTTTCACCTCATTTCTGCTTTGCACTTTTTTCCTGCACCATTCCTACATACCAGTGGCTTTTTTTTTTTTTTTCTGAGACAGGGTCTCACTCTGTCACTCAGGTTGGAGTACAGTGGCATGATCTCGGCTCACTGCAACCTCCGCCTCCCAGGTTCAAGTGATTCTCCTGCCTCAGCCTCCTGAGTACTGGGATTACATGCATGTGCCACCATGGCCAGCTAATTTTTATATTTTTCGTAGAGACAGGGTTTTGCCATGTTGGCCAGGCTGGTCTTGAACTCCTGGCCTCAAGTGATCTGCACGCCTTGGCCTCCCAAAGTGCTGGGATTATAGGTGTGAGCCATCGCGCTTGGCCACCAATGGCTTTTGATCTCATGATACACCTCCTATTTTTGGCTCTATGCCCAATCCTCTGGAATTGATGATCAATACAATATTTTCCTTCTATGAACCTTAGCTTCCTTTTTGGTCAAGGCCTTGCAGGATCTGCTCCTGGTCACTCTGCCTCATTCAGTCCTTGGCCCTGCAACACTAGCCCCAGATTATGCTGTATGGCTGGTAATTATTCTAGGCCTGACTAGCTCCCCTTCTTCCTTCTTGGCCAATAACCATCAAACCAGGGATTATAAAGAAGATCCCAGAAATTCTAATAGTGTATGACAGTGTGCAAACTTTCTTTTAGCCAAAAAAATCAGTACTGCTTTCTTTTATTCCCAATCACCTTCCCTTCAGCTCCAATTTCTCAAACCACAAAGAGAACAGAATCGATATGAAAGCAGCACAGCTCCTATACCTGCAGCAAGGCATTATTTTTTAAATGCTATTAAAAAAACCACCAGAATGTACTTTTTGGTTTCCTCATGTTTTTGCACCCAGGTGATGCATTTGAAGCTCCCAGGAACCCTTAAATCATATTTTATACATTATGCTGAGCATTGTAGGTGTTTAGTTCACTAAATATTTACTGTTGATATTGATAGAGAAACCTCACTTGGATGCTAATGTAAGGCTTTCAGGAATGCAAGAATAAAGAAAAGATGAGTATAACTCTTCTCCATAGCATGGAGACCTTGAGGCCTTTTACAAAAATGGAAAATGATGTGAAATCTGGGAAGTCAGAGAGATTCTGAGAAGGGTATAACAATAATACCAAGAACCATGACTCATGTAGTATGTTGGAATTTCTGAAGGCAAAGAAGACAAACTCAGCAGGGTACATGAAAGTATGTAACTCAACTCTGCCAGGTGCAGCTCAAAGGGCCTGCATGAGGACCCTAACTGGGAAGGAAGTTGTAGTGGAGTGAGAAGACCACAGGGACATATTTCAGCCATTCACTGGTGTCTGTGTCTCTGACTGTCATGCTAGCCCAGGATGCAGGCAGAAGTGGCAGGTGCCTCCATGCACAGTCCCTAGTGTTGGAGGCAAACCTACCAGGGGCCCTGAGCAGCTCTGTGCATTCTTGTCAGGTATGCCAAGAAGCAAGGCTCTGACTGCTCTTTATCCAGGCCATTTCTCAGGGTTGTGTTTGTAATGAGCAACCTTGAGGGATCAGGTAACATCTTCCCCTAGACAAAGAACAGGCTTGTTACAACTCACTATAAAAGCAGTGGACTTACCAGGCTCAGGATTCCTCTCCTTAAATGGTAGCCCACTGTGTGTGTGCAAACATCCATAAACATCCATTATGGGACTTTCATTCCCCTCATGGCACGTGGGGCATGGAAACCAGTAAAAGCTCAATGTTAAGTTCTGATTACTGCTTTTGCCATGAGTAATCAAGTGTTTTTTCTCTGACCCAAGAGTCTCATGTCTTTAGCTAACATCCATCAAACATTACCAGGCTAACTTGTTAACTTGCATGTAAGGTAAAAGCTCATACCCTACACAATTCTTGTTACTCTACCTTCTTGATTTCATAGGCAATAAAATCCCAGATACTGCTGTGGAAATGCCACCTTTAACCCTGAGAAGTAGCAATATGTAAATAACAGCTACCATCTATGATCATTATCACAAGTGATATTGAAATAAGGTCTCAGAATAAAAGACAGTCCTTTTATTTACTTTTGAACTTATAAACTTTGAACAAGTTTAGCTTCATGCAGAACTTACAACAACGCCCTTATTTTGTGAATTTCAGAGGAGGCACCAGACGTGCTTCCCTTTGGGCCTGAAATATCTCCTTCGTTCTAAGAGTTAAGTTATTATGGTCCTTATTAAGCTGCATGAGGAATCTAGGAAAAACAAAACATTCTCCCATATCAATTATTAGTATTGGCTGAGCATGGTGGCTCACTCCTGTAATCCCAGCACTTTGGGAGGCTGAGGTGGGCAGATCACTTGAGGTCAGGAGTTCGAGACCAGCCTGCCCAACATGGCGAAAACCCGTCTCTACTAAAAATATTTTTTTAAATCATAATAAAATCATCAGTATCAGGCAAAGTCATCAGATAGGTTTTAGGACACCTAGCAAGGTCCTTTTAAATGAACACTAATAAAAATCAATTAATTAATTAATTAAAAAAAAGAAAACGAACACTAGGTATGGTGTATTTTGTTCTCCATGAGAACCTGCTCAGAAAAATAAGAATGTATAATAGTTTTACTAGCTTTATTAAGGTATAACTGGCACACAATTTAAAGTGCATGACATATTTAAAGTACATGATTTGATAAGTTTTGATATATGTATGCACCTGTGAAATACCATAATCAAGGTAAAAACATATCCATCACCCCAAAAAGCTTCCACATGCCCCTCTGTCATCCTCCTTTCCTGACTCTTTGCCAACCCTACTCATCCACAGGCAACGACTGATCTGCTTCTGTCACTACAGATTAGTTAACAATAGATTAGTTTAGTTTTTTAGAACTTTGTGGAATTGGATTTACATAGCATGTAGTCATTTTGCCTGGCTTCTTTCATTCAGTGTAATTATTTTGAGATTCATCTTTGTTCTTCCAAGTATCAATAATTCATGTTTTAAATTGCTGAGCAGGATTCTATTGTATGGATATACTACAATTTGTTTAGCCATTCACTTGCTAATGGGTATTTGTGCTATTTCCAGTTTTTGGCTATTACAAAGAAAGTTGCTATGAACATTGGCGTACAAGTCTTTATATGGACATGCAGTTTCATTTCTCTTGGGTAAAAACCTAAGAGTGGCATAGCTAGATCACATCATAGGTATATGCTGAACTTTTAAAGAAACTGCCATGGCCGGGCGCGGTGGCTCATGCCTGCAATGCTAGCACTTTGAGAGGCCAAGACAGGCAGATTGCTTGAGCCCAGGAGTTTGAGACCAACCTGAGGAACATAGCAAAACTCTATTTCTATAAAAAAAAATCAGCCAGGAATGGAATAAATAAATAAATAATCTCCCAGACTGCCTTCCAAAGTGAAGTGGTTGGACCAAATTATGTTCTCATCAGCAGTGTGTGCCAACATGGGATTTACTCAGTCTTTTTAATTTTAGCCATTCTAATGAGTGTGTAGTGGTATTTTAATGTAGTTTTAATTTGCATTTCCTTAATGAGTAATGGTATTGGACATCTTTTCATATGCTTATTTGTCATCCATATATCTTCTTTGGTGAAGTATCTGTTGAAATCTTTTACCCATTTTAAAATATTGAATTGTTTTCTTATTACAATAGTCCCCCTTATCTAAGGGGGGATACATTCCAAGACCCCCAGTGGATGCCTGAAACCATGGATAGTACTGAGCCCCATATATACTGATTTTTCCTATACATATATACCTATAATAAAGTTTAATTTATAAATTAGGCACAGTAAGGAATTGGCAACCATAACTAATAATAAAACAATTATGTATTAGTCTGTTCTCACACTGCTATAAAGGTACTACATGAGACTGAATAATTTATAAAGAAAAACAGGTTTAATTGACTCACAGTTCCGCATGGCTGGGGAGGCCTCAGGAAACTTACAATAATGGCGGAAGGCAAAGGGGAAGCAAGACACACTTTCACAAGGTGGCAGGAGAGAGAGAGTGTGCAGGGGAAAGGGCCAGACACTTAACAAACAACCAGATCTTGTGAGAACTCCCTCACTATCATGAGAACAGCATGAAGGAAACTGCCCCCATCACCCAATCACCTTCCACCAGGTCCCTCCCTTGACATGTGAGGATTACAATTTGAGATGAGATTTGGGTGGGGACACAGAGCCAAACCATACCAAATTATAACAATATGTCAGCATCACTACTCTTGAACTTTGGGGCCACCACAAAATAAGGGTTACTTGAACACAAAGCACTTCAATACCATGACAGGCAATCTGATAACCAAGATGGCTACTAAGAGACTAACAGGCAGGTAGTGTATATGGCATGGATATGTTGGACAAAAGGAGTATTTGTGTCCTGGGTGGGCCAGAGTGGAACAGCATGAGATTTCACCAAGCTCCTCAGAAAGGTGTACAATTTAAAACCTATGAATTGGTTATTTCTGGAATATTCCATTTAATATTTTCAGGCCATGGTTGACCACAGGTAACTGAAACCATGGAAAGCAAAACCACAGATAAGGGAGCACCACTGTATTGCGTTTTTTTTTTTTTCTTTTTTTTTTGAGATGGAGTTTCACTGTTGTCACCCAGGCTGGAGTGCAATGGAGCAATCTTGGCTCACTGCAACCTCTGCTTCCTGAGTTCAAGCAATTCTCCTGCCTCAGCCTCCTGAGTAGCTACGATTTACAGGTGCCTCCACCACGCATGGCTCATTTTTTTTTGTATTTTTAGTAGAGACGGGGTTTCACCATGTTGGCCAGGCTGGTCTTGAACTCCTGACCTCAGGTGATCCACCCACCTCAACCTCCTAAAGTGCTGGGATTACAGGCGTGAGCCACCACACCCAGCCAGATATATGATTTCAAATATTTTATTCTAGTCTGTGGCTTTTTCTCATTCTCTTAAGATTCTCTTTGAAAGAGAAGATGTTCTTAATGATTAAAAAGTCTAATTCATCAGTGTTTTCTTTTATGGACCATGCTTTTGGTATTGTACCTAAGAAATATTTGCTTATTCCAAGGTCACAAAATTTTTTTTATATGTTTTCTTTTATAAACTTTACAGGTTTAGGTTTTATAAATAGGTCTGTGATCCATTTTGAGTTAATTTCTTAATATGGTGTAACATGTAGCTAGATCAAAGTTCATTTTTGCATATGGATATACATTTGTTCCAGCAGTATTTGCTGAAAAGACTGTCCCTTCTCCACTGAATTGCCTTTGTACCTTTGTTGGAAATCAGTTGACCATATACATGTGGATTTATTTCTGTAGTCTATTCTGTTCTGTTGATGAATATGTCTATCTTTGCCCAGTACCAAACTGTCTGCATTACTGTTAGTTTTGTAATATGTCTTGAAATCAGGTGGTCCTAGTCTTCCAACTTCATTCTTTTTAAAAATTGTTTTGTCTATTCTAGGTCCTTCATATTTTCACATGAATTTTATAATCAGTTTGTCAATTTATACAAAAAAAGGAAATGTGACTGTTATTGGATTAAGTCTATAAATCAACTAGGGAAGAACTGACATTTAAACAATATTGAGTCTTCCAACCCAGCAACACAATGTATCTCCATTTATTTAGATTTTTAAAAATTCTCTTAGCAATGTTTTAAAGTTTTCAGTGTACAGGCATTTCACATTGTTTGTTAGGTTATCCCTAAATATTTCATCTATTTGATGCTGTTGTAAATGGTATTGCTTTTAATTTCACTTTTTCAATTATTTGTTGTTAGTATATGGAAATACAGTTGAGTGTTGTACATTGATCTTGTATCCTGCAACCTTGCTAAACTCATGTATTAGTTCTAGTAGTTTTGTTTTGTTTAGAGATAGGGTCTGGCTCTGTCACCCAGTTTGGAGTGCAGTGGCACAATCTTAGCTCACTGTAGCCTCAAACTCCTGGATTCAAGCAATCCTCCCACCTCAGCCTTCTAAGTGTCTGGGTCTAAAGCTATGCACCACCACACCCAGCTAATTTTTTAATTTTTTATAGAGACAAGGTCTCACTCTGTGCCCAGGCTGGTTTTGAACTCCTGACCTCAAGTGATCCTTCTGTCTCAGCTTCCCAAAGTGGTGGGATTACACTTTGGGTGGGTGAGCTACCATGCCTGCCCTGTTTCTTCCTTTTAAATGTTTCACTGGATTTTCTACATAGGTGATCAGGTCATCTGAGGGTAAAAATCTTTTCATTCTTACTTTTTTTAAAAAGTAGGTGACTTTTGTTTATTTTTCTTACCTTATTGCACTGGCTAAAACTTCCAGTGTTGAATAGAAGTCGTGAGAGTGGATATCTTGTCTTCTTTCTGATCCTAATGGGAAAGGATTCGGTCTTTTACCATTAAAAATGATGTTAGGTATAGGTTTTTTTTATAGATGCACATTATCAGGTTGAGGAAGTTCTCTTCTTTTTAAAATTTTTTTAACTTTTAAGTTCCAGGGTACCTGTGCAGGTTTGTTACATAGGTAAACATGTGCCAGGTGGTTTGCTGCACAGATCAACCCATCACCTAGGTATTAAGCCCAGCATCCATTAGTTGTTCTTCCTTATGCTCTCCCTCCCCCAACCTTCCCCAACAGGCCCCAGTGTGTGTTGTTCTCCCCATATGTGTCTATGTGTTCTCATAGTTCAGCTCCCACTTGTAAGTGAGAACATGTGGTGTTTGGTTTTCTGTTCCTGCATTAGTTTGCTCCATCCAGGTCCCTGCAAAGGACATGATCTTATTCCTTTTTATGGCTGCATAGTATTCCATGGTATATATGTACCACATTTTCTTTATCCAGTCTATCATTGATGGGCATTTGGGTTGATTCCATGTCTCTGTTATTGTGAATAGTCCTGCAGTGAAGTTATGCATGCATGTATCTTTATAATAGAATGATTTATATTCCTGGGTATATACCCTGTAATAAGATTGCTGGGTCAAATGGTATTTCTGATTCTAGATCTTTGAGGAATTGCCACACTGCCTTCCACAATGGTTGAACTAATTTACATTCCCATCAACAGTGTAAATGCATTCCTTTTTCTCCACAACCTCACCAGCATCTGTTGTTTCTTGACTTTTTAGTAATCACCATTCTGACTGGCAAGAGATGGTATCTCATCATGGGTTATTTCATTTTATTTTATTTTCATTTTTGAGACATTGTCTCACTCTGTCACCCAGGCTGGAGTGCAGATCTCGGCTCATTGCAACCTCTGCCTCCTGGGTTCAAGCAATACCTGGGTCCAAGCAATTCTTGTGCCTCAGCCTCCTGAGTAGCTGGAATTACAGGTGCTCACCACCATGCTTAGCTAATTTTTGTATTTTTAGTAGAGACAAGGTTTGCCATGTTGGCCAGGCTAGTCTTGAACTCCTGACCTCAAGTGACCCACCCACCTCTTATTGTGGTTTTGATTTGCATTTCTCTTATGATCTGTGATGTTGAGCTTTTTTTCATGTTTGTTGGCTGCATGTATGTCTTCTTTTGAGAAGTGACTGTTCATGCCCTTTGCCCACTTTTTAATGGGGTTATTTTTTTCTTGTAAATTTGTTGAAGTTCCTTGTAGATTCTGGATATTATACCTTTGTCAGATGGATAGATTGCAAAAATTTTCTCCCATTCTGCAGGTTGTCTGTTCACTCTGATGACAGTTTCTTTTGCTGTGCAGAAGCTCTTTAATTAGATCCCATTTGCCAATTTTTGGTTTTGTTGCAATTGCTTTTGGCATTTTCATCATGAAATGTCTATGTCCTGAATGGTATTGCCTAGATTTTCGTCTAGGGATTTTACAGTTTTGCGTTTTACATTTAAGTCTTTAATCCATCTTGAGTTAATTTTTGTATACGGTGTAAGGAAGGGGTCCACTTTCAATTTTCCACATATGGCTAGCCAGTTTTTGCAGCACCATTTATTAAATAGGGAGTCCTTTCCCCATTGCTCATTTTTGTCAGATTTGTTGAATATCAGATGTTTGTAGGTGTGTGGTCTTATTTCTGAGTTCTCTATTCTGTTCCATTGGTCTATGTATCTGTTTTTGTACCAGTACCATGAGGTTTTGTTTACCGTAGCCTTGTACTATAGTTTGATGTCAGGTAGCATGATGCCTCCAGCTTTATTCTTTTTGCTTAGAATCCTAAGCAAAAAGATATTGGGGCCATTGGGGCTCTTTTTTGGTTCCATATGAATTTTATAATAGTTTTTTCTAATTCTGTGAAGAATGCCAATGGTAGTTTAATGGGAATAGCATTCAATCTATAAATTTCTTTGGGCCATATGGCCATTTTCACAATATTGATTCTACCTATCCATGAGCATGAAATGTTTTTCCATTTGCTTGTGTCCTCTCTGATTTCCTTGAGCAGTGGTTTGCAGTTCTCCTTGAAGAGGCCCTGCACTTCTCTTGTTAGCTGTATTCCTAGGTATTTTATTCTTTGTAGCAACTGTGAATGGGAGTTCATTCATGATTTGGCTCTCTGCTTGCCTGTTGTTGGTTTATAGGAATGCTAGCAATTTTTGCACATTGATTTTGTATCCTGAGACTTTGCTGAAGTTGCTTATCAGCTTAAGAAGCTTTTGGGCTGAGAGGATGGGGTTTTCTAGACATAGGATCATGTCATCTGCAAACAAAGACAGTTTGACTTCTTCTCTTCCTATTTAAATACACTTTATTTCTTTCTCTTGCCTGATTGCCCTGGCCAGAACTTCCAATACTAGGTTGAATAAAAGTGGTGAGAGACGCCATCCTTGTCTTGTGCCAGTTTTCAGGGGGAATGCTTCCAGCTTTTGCCTACTTAGTATGATACTGGCTGTGGGTTTGTCATAGATAGTTCTTGTTATTTTTAGGTATATTCCTCAATACTTAGTTTATTGAGAGTTTACTGAAGAGATGTTGAACTTTATCAAAGGCCTTTTCTGTGTCTATCGAGATAATCATGTGGTTTATGTGATGAGTTACATTTATTGATTTGCATATGTTGAACCAACCTTGAATCTCAGGGATGAAGTCAACTTGATCGTGGTGGATAAGCTTTTTGATGTGCTGCTGGATTTGGGTTGCCAGTATTTTATTGAGGATTTTTGTATTGATGTTCATCAGGGATATTTGTCCGAGGTTTTGTTTTTTTATTGTGTCTCTGCCAGGTTTTGGTATCAGGATGATGCTGGTCTCATAGAATGAGTTAGGGAGGAGTCCCTCCTTTTCAATTGTTTGAAATAGTGTCAGAAGAAATGGTACCAGCTCCTCTTTGTACCTCTGGTAGAATTTAGCTGTAAATTCGTCTGTTCCTGGGCTTTTTTTGGTTGCTAGGCTATTTGTTACTGCCTGAATTTCAGAACTCATTATTGATCTATTCAGGGATTCCATTTCTTCCTGGTTCAGTCTTGGGCAAGTGTTTGTGCCCAGGAATTTACCCATTCCTTCTAGATTTTCTAGTTTATGTGCATAGAGGTGTTTATAGCATTCTCTGATGGTTGTTTGTATCTGTGAGGTCAGTGGTGATATCCCCCCTATCATTTGTCATTGTGTCTATTTGATTCTTCTCTTTCTTCTTTATTAGTTTAGGTAACAGCCTATTTTATTAACTTTTTTTTTCAAAAAAAATCAGCTCCTGGATTTGTTGGTTTTTTGAAATTTTTTTTTTTGTGTGTCTCTATCTCCTTCAGTTCCACTCCAATCTTGGTTATTTCTTGTCTTCTGCTAGCTTTGGGATTTGTTTGCTCTTGGTTGTCTAGTTTTTTTAGTTGTGATGTTAGGTTGTTGATTTGAGATCTTTCTAGCTTTTTGATGTGGGCATTTAGTGCTATAAATTTCTCTCAACACAGCTTTAGCTGTGTCCCAGAGATTCTGGTACACTGTCTCTTTGTTGTCACTAGTTTCAAGGAACTTCTTGACTTCTGCCTTAATTTCATTATTCACCCAGGAGTCATTCAGGAGCAGGTTGTTCATTTCCATGTAGTTGTATGGTTTTGAGTGAATTTCTTATTCTTGAGTTCTAATTTGATTGTGCTGTGGTTGGAGAGACTGTTTGTTATGATTTCAGTTCTTTTGCATTTGCTGAGGAGTGTTTTACTTCTGATTATATGATCAATTTTAGAGTGCCATGTGGCTATGAAAAGAATGTATATTCTGTTGTTTTTGGGTGGAGAGTTCTGTAGATAACTATCAGGTCCATTCAATCTAGAGTTTAGTTCAGGTCCTGAATATCTTTGTTAATTTTCTGTCTCAATGATCTGTCTAATATTGTCAGTGGAGTGTTAAAGTCTTTCACTATTATTGTGTGGGAGTCTAAGTCTCTTTGTAGGGCTCTAAGAACTTGCTTTATGAGTCTGGTTGTTCCTATATTAGGTGCATATGTATTTAGGATACTTAGCGCTACTTGTTGAATTGAGCCTTTTACCATTATGGAATGCCCTTGTCTATTTTATCTTTGTTGGTTTAAAGTCTGTTTTGTCAGAAACTAGGACTGCAACCCTTGCTTTTTTCTGTTTTCCGTTTGCTTGGTAAATTTTCCTCCATTCCTTTATTTTGAACCTATGTGTGTCTCTGCACTTGAGATGGGTCTCTGGAAGACAGCATCTGGGTGTTTGCTGATGCTGACGGGTCTTTGCTCTTTGGCCAGCTTGCCATTCTCTGTCTTTTAATTGGGGCATTTAGCCCATTTACATTTAAGGTTAGTGTTGTTATGTGTGAATTTCATCCTGTCATCATGACGCTAGCTGTTTATTTTGCCAACTTGCTTATGTGGTTCCTTCATAGTGTCACTGGTCTGTGTACTTCAGTGTGTTTTTGTAGTGGCTGGTAAGTTTTTTCTTTCCATATTTAGTGCTTCCTGCAGGAGCACTTGCAGGGCAGTCCTGGTTGTAACAATTCCCTCAGCATTTGCTTATCTGAAAAGGATCTTATTTCTTCTTCACTTATGAAGCTTAATTTGGCCTGATATGAAATTCTGGGTTGGAAATTCTTTTCTTTAAGAATGTTGAGGCCGGGCACAGTGGCTCACGCCTGTAATCCCAGCACTTTGGGAGGCCGAGGTGGGCAGATCACGAGGTCAGGAGATCGAGACCATCCTAGCTAACACAGTGAAACCCCGTCTCTACTAAAAATACAAAAAATTAGCTGGGCGCGGTGGCGGGTGCCTGTAGTCCCAGCTATTCGGGAGGCTGAGGCAGGAGAATGGCGTGAACCCGGGAGGCGGAGCTTGCAGTGAGCTGAGATCGCGCCACTGCACTCCAGCCTGGGTGACAGAGCGAGACTCAGTCTCAAAAAAACAAAAAATAAAAAAAATGTTGAATATTGGCCTCCAGTTTCTTTGGCTTCTAGGATTTCTGCTGAGAGGTCCACTGTTAGTCTGATGGGCTTCCCTTTGTAGATGACCTGGCCTTTCTCTCTGGCTGCCCTTAACATTTTTTCTTTCATTTTGACCTTGGGTAATCTGACGATTATGTGTTTTGGGGTTGATCTTCTTGTGGAGTATCTTAGTGGGGTTCTCCACATTTCCTGAATTTGAATGTTGGCCTGTCTTGCTAGATTGGCGAGGTTCTCCTGGATGACATTATGAAGTATGTTTTCCAATTTGGTTCCATTCTCCCCGTCTCTTTCAGGTACTCCAATCAGTTGTAGGTTTGGTCTTTTTACGTAATCCCATATTTCTTGGAGGTTTTGTTTGTTTTCATTCTTTTTTCTCTATTCTTGTCTGCCTGTCTTATTTCAGAAAGACAGTTTTCAAGCTCTGAGATTCTTTCTGCTGCTTGGTCTACTCAGCTATAGACACTAGTGATTGGATTGTGAAGTTCTCACGTTGTGTTTCTCAGCTCTATTAGGTGTCTTATGTTCCTCTCTAAACTGGCTATTCTGGTTATCAGCTCCTGTAATGTTTTATCATGATTCTTAGCTTCTTTGCATTGGGTTAGAACATGCTCCTTTAGCTCAGCAAAGTTCGTTATTACCCTCATTCTGAAGGCTACTTCTGTCAATTCAGCCATCTCAGTCTCAGCCCAGTTCTGTGCCCTTGCTGGAGAGGTATTACAATCATTTGGAGAAGAGGCACTCTAGCTTTTTGAGTTTTCAGCATTTTTGCATTGATTCTTTCTTATCTTTGTGGGCTTATCTACCTTCAGTCTTTGAGGTTGCTGACATTTCAATGGGTTTTTTTGGGGGTCTTTTTTGTTTATGTTGTTGTTGCTGCTTTCTGTTTTTCTTTTAACAGTCAGGCTCCTCTTCTGCAGGGCTGCTGTGGTTTGCTAGTGGTCCACCCCAGACCCTAATCACCTGGGTCCCTTCTGCACCTGGAGGTATCACGATCACCAGCAAAGGGTGCAAAACAGCAAAGATGGCTGCCTGCTCCAAACTGACGCTGGCCCAAACACTCCTGTAAGAGGTGTCTGGGGATCCCTTTGGGAGTTCTCACCCAGTCAGGAGGAATGGGATCAGGGATCTGCCTCAAGAAGCAGTCTGGCTGCCCCTTGGGGGACTGGGTGCACTGCACTGGGGGGGATCCCCTTTTGTCCAGACTGCCCAGACTCTCCAGAGCCAGCAGGCAGGAAAGGCTAAGTTGGCTGAACCACAGAGACTGTGGCCACCCCTCCCCTGAGGGGCTCTGTCCCAGAGAGATCAGAGTTCTGTCCATAAAACCCTGGCTGGAGTTGCTGAAATTCTCACAAGGAGGTCCTGCCCAGTGAGGGGGGATGGATCGGGGTCCCACTTAAAGAAGCAGTCTGGCCACAATCTGCCACAGCAGCTGTGCTGCGCAATGGGGAGGAAGTTCTGTTCTATGCTGTTTGTTGAGACTTTATCAGAAATTGATGTTGAAGTTTGTCAAAAAATTTTTCTGTATCTACTGAGATGATCATATAGTTTTCTTTTTTAGTTGGTAAATGTCATGAGTTATTGGTCAATCTTTAGATATTAAACAAAGCTTGCATTCCAGGGATAAACCTCACGTTGTCGCAATGATGTATTCTCTTTTTAACATTTGGTGATACTCAATTTGTTAAAATTTTGTTTAAAATTTTGAATCTATGTTTATAGGACATATTAGCCTATAGCTTTCCTCCTCCCTTCTTCTTCTTCTTCTTCCTCTTCCTCTTCTTCTTCTCCTCCTTCTTCTCCTTCTCCTCCTCCTCCTTCTTCTCCTTCTTCTTCTTCCTATTCAATTTTGAAATCAGGGTAATGCTGCCCTCATAGAATGAGTTGGGAATTACTTCTTTATTTTCAGTTTTTTTAGAAGAGTTTGAAGTTGAACTGGTAATATTTCTAAGTCACAGCTTAGTTGGGTGCCTGTGGCTCAGGTTTTCACATAAGAATACAGTCAAGGTGTCACAAGAATACAGTCAAGGTGTCACCTGTTTCAAAGTTCACTGACATGGCTGTTAGCAAGCCCCAGGTACTTGCTGGCTGCAGGCTGGAAACATCAGTTCCTTGCCAATGGGGGCCTCTTTACAGGACAGCTTATAACACAACAGCTGGCCTCCCACAGAGTGGGAGTTAGTGGGACAATGAGAGAGATCTAAGGTGGAAGCCACAGTTTTTGTGAACTAATGCCAAAAGCGACATCTCACTAAAAAGCAAGTTAGTAAGTTCACCTCATACTCAAGGAGAGAAGACTTCATAGGAGTGTGACTACAAGGAGGTGGGAATCATCGAAGAACATCTTAGAGGCTATCTACCATAGTTGTTTACAACATTACCTTATCCGTCATATCTACAGAATCTATAGTGATGTCACCTCTCCCATTCCTTATTTGGGTAATTGTATCTTATTTCTTTTTTTTCTGATCACTTTGGCTAGAGGTTGATCAGTTTTACTTATCTTCATAGCTTTTGGCTTTACTGACTTTTTTTTCCTATTGTTTTCTGTTTCCTATTTTATTTTCTAACCTGATCTTTATTATTTCCTTTCTTCTACTTACTTTGGGTCTCATTTGCTCTTTTTTTCTGTTTGTAAGGTGGAAGATGAGGTCATGGATTTGAGACATTTCTTCTTTTCTAATATGGGGTTTAGTTCTCTAGATTTCCCCCTAATACTGCTTTAGTGGCATCCAACAAATCTAGGTTGTATTTTCATTTTAATTCTGGTCAATATTTTCTAGTTTTCCTTTTGATTTCTTTTTTGACCATGGATTAAAGTGTTCTATGTAGTTTCTAAATATTTCAGGATTTTCCAGAGATCTTTCTGTTATTGATTTCCATTTTAATTTCATTGTCAGAAAACATAGTTTATATGACTTGAATCCTTTAATTTTTTTTTTTTTTTTTTGAGACAGAGTCTTGCTCTGTTACCCAGGCTGGAGTGCAGTGGCATGATCTCAGCTCACTACAACCTCTGCCTCCCGGGTTCTCCTGCCTCAGCCTCCCAAGTAGCTGGGACTACAGGTGCATGCCACCACACCCATCTAATTTTTGCATTTTTAGTGGAGTTGGGTTTTCACCATGTTGGCCAGGCTGGTCTCAAACTCCTGACCTCTGGTGATCTATCCGCCTCAGCTTCCCAAAGTGCTGGGATCACAGGCATGAGCCACTGCACCCGGCTTGAACCCTTTTAAATTTAATGAGACTTTTTCTATGGCCCAGAATATGATATATCTTGGTAAATGTTCCATGTGTACTTCAAAAGAATATGTATTCTGCTGTTGTTGGGTGAAAGGTAATATAAATGTCAATTGGGTCAAGTTGGTTGATAGTGTTCAAGTTTTCTTTATCTTTACTGGTTTTTGAAATTTTTATAAAAATTCAATATCTGCAACTGGATTTAAATATTTTTATATTATTTTTATTGTGTTAAAATATTTTTCTTCCTCTCCTTTCTTGCATGTACACACACATGAATACTCACACACACAGTCCCAAATTTAGAGACCACAGAATTGTAACGAAATAAAGCATCTGATTGTGATGCTGCATCTTTTAACAAATGTATTGTTCAATAAAACACTTTTGAAACTGGGTTATTTTATCTTTCCTTGTCTGACCTTGTAAGCCACTTAATTGTAAAATGTGTTTCTATTCACAATACCTCTTAATATTTTATTCTTTATGCCAAGTCATGCTCCCACTGCAAACAAAACAGGCAGCAAAATATTTAATAGAGTGAAAGAAATATAAGGGTTTCTAGTATAATGCTGTTTACAGGTGTTCCTGTTTTAACAGGATATATAAATACTTGATAAACCTTGTATTCTGCAAAATTATATGTAAAAATAATAGACTGTGGGGAAAATAGGATGGGGTCATAACACTCAAAACAGTTAACTTTGTAACAAGAGTATTAATAAAATATTAATTATTCCAACTAAAACACTACCACCCAGTAAATGTCCACTAGCATTTGTACCCAGGATCAAAGTCAACTTCTACAGTCTTAAATCTCAAGACACAGGTCCTCAGGGGCATTCATCTCCAATAGATAACATTGTCAAAAAATTAAAAATCTGCTCTGGATCTGTGCTTTCTTTAACAATCAACTGAAGTTTTTAAACATAAGGCAAATGTCTTCTCCACTTCTTCATCTACTCCTACAGCCTCATCTTGTAGGGAAGACACAAGTTCTTAAGCCATTAAGCCAGACACTACTTGCCCCAAGGGAAGGAACTGCCAAGCTTAAAGCTTCCTTTACTAGCTGTGAGAAAGCTTGCCCCTGAATGTTTAAATTATTGATTTGCTGGGGGAAAAGTAACATATGAATCAATGACATAATTTTCTTATTACCAACTGGGTAATACCAATTGAGTATTACTTTGCATTATAGAAACATGTTACAGCTGAAAAGACTGTACTCCATAGTTCTCTAACCTTGAAATGCATGATTTTCCCAGTCATTTTGTTGGCAGCAGCCACCGTTGGGATTTAAATCTCTTTCCTCCCAGGATCACTGGATGCATATTTACTGAGCACCTATTATATCCCAGAGTCTGTTCTAAATGCTGGAGACACAGTGGTGGGCACAAGAGGACAGGCAAAGTCCCTGTGTTCACAGAATTCCATTCTGGTAGGGGATACAGACAATCAACAGGTAAATCAACAAATATGGTAATAGCAGACTATGCTTGCTATAAGGAACATAAAACAGGCTGATAGGATATGGAATGAGATGAGGGGGTGATCATGGGTAGGGATACTACTTTAGATAGGATGATCAGGAAAGGTGTCTCTGAAGAGGTGACACTGGAGCCAAGACCTACAAGATGAGAAGGAACTAGTCATGGGAATATCTGAGGAGGACTTCCAGGCAGAGGGAACAGTACAGGAACAGTAAGTACAAAAGCCTTGAGATGGGAGTCAGCGTAGTGTGCTTGAGGAACAGAATGAAAAGTGGCTGAGGCAGTCTCTGGGGTATACTCTAGTTGGAGTGCCACATATCACCACCATGCTGAGGCTGACCCAACAACCAATCACTGCTGCTTAACAATTCCACGTCCTCCATGCCTAACATGGCAAAACAGCATCGCAAAATGCAACTGACCAATTCTCATCTGAGTGTCAAATCCACAGGCAATGGAGCACGACATGCTTGGTCACCACACAGGGTAAGGCTGGAGTGGGGCTAGACGAGTTTGGCTGGTTTGAGGAAGTTGTTAATTTCTGATTGTGGGCTCCATCTAGAAGTCAGCTGTGGGCTAAGGAGAGGGCTGGAGCAGGGCTTCTCATGAGGCACCCTGGGACGGCTGTGGTAGGATGAGGGTACAGTGTTGGGGTGGGAGAGATGGGATGGGCCCTGAGGAAGGATGAAATTGCATCCAAGGCAAGGTGCTATAAGTCCCTTCAGAAAAAAGTCACCATTTTGCTTCTTTTGCGAATCCTGGGAGCCATACTTACCCTGATGAGCTGATGACTTTCTAGTCAGCCAGAATTATCTAGCAAATAGCCAGGTAGCAGTGCTTCACTGCTTTTGCAGAAACCCTAACTCACCCAGACTGGTTCTGCTGTGCTGTCCTCAAGTTTTTGTGTTGTTTTGGAATCCTCTACATGGTCTTCATTTTAAATACAGATACCTCATCTTCTCAGAAGGATTGTACCTCCATTATAGAGAGAGACTCTTCATTCTCTTCTTTGGATACCCTTGCAGTAGTTAGCACAATACCGACCTAGATCTTTCCCCTTCTCAACAGGTAGACTATTTCAGAGGGAATGTCTCATGTGGTTTAATCCTGTAGTGGGAGACCAGATAGTGGCTTGTGCTGCCAAAAGATACTAACATTTGGGGTTTCATGATTGAGCTATGTGTGATGAGAAACTGGGCTGCTTACCTGTTCTTCCTGCAGCGAATTGTAAAGGCAAGAAAGAAAAGTATCAGCAGAAGTCCACAGCTGAGAAAAGTCCAAACAATACCCAAGAGGACAGGAGATAATGAAGAGATGGTCTTACTGCTGTGGTGGGAAGATGTCTGAGGACAGAATAAGGAGGAGCTGTTAGGAATGAAGGATCTTCTATAGGTCAAAAACAAACTGCCTCATCGTCACCAAGTGCTGGGAAATATGTATCCTGCATGAGCAGTTTCTCCTCCCACTCCTCCCCTTCCTCATCCCCCTTTCCCTCCACCTCCTCCTCCCCAACACCACCACCACCACATACATCTGAGCAGCCCTGGCATCCTGTGGCTGCTCACTTACAATTGTTGTCTTGCAGAGATCATGAAGGGGTCTCCGATCCAGCTCCTGGCCAGGAAAACTGTCACACAATTCAGAGCAGTTTATTTCAGGCTCCATGTCACCACATGCCCCTGTTGGTGTGTGCTTATTCACAGTCTTGGTTACCCACTGGTAGGGATGTAGATCTTTGACTAAGACACAAGAGCAACTCAAATCTTTTCTTCAGAGGCCCCATTTTGGAGCTGGCTGCAGGCTCAGAATCCAGAGTGAACAACTCATTCAGGTAGAAGCAAAGGGTTATTTCGCTAGGCTCCTTCATCAGACATCCTTCAACTGGTCGCCCTCCAAAATCAGACATCCTTCAACTGGTCCCCTGCTGCGAGTGCATGCCATGTGAGTCAAGAGTGGACATCTTAGTAACCATCAGGCTACACAAGGTGATGATTCTGGTTAACCACCAGATGGCAGTCACTGTTCGAGTACCCTCACTCTGGTTCCTGAAGAAAGGAAACCAATTAAACCTGTTAAAGGCATGTACACACACACACACGCACACATACACACGTAAATGGTTTATTACAGAGGTTTTAAAATATCATCTATTTTAATTATATAGTTATATTTTATTATACACTTTATTATATATATTACAAAGGTATCAAATATCATATATTTAAATCAACATATTTTAAGCCATTATAGTAAATAATATTTTTAAAACAAAGATAAAGCATATCTAACATTTTCTGCAGTTTCTTTTCAGATCCTTTTTATGGCCCAGTACTGTAAAGACCTTAGCTTAGACTTGTGAGCCACATTTTTCTTTTTTCCATACTGGGAAACCCAGTGCCCTCCCAAGATCTTTCTATGCAGCTCATGGCTTAAGTTCTGTCTGATCCTGGATGGTGCTGGGCTCAGGTGCCCCATGCTGTCTCCACACATGATCTGTCGGTCACTCTAGCTCTTGTTCTCTCTAGCTCTTGTTCTCTATGTCCAGTCGGCTGGGGTCAAAGAAAGGTACCCAAGCTGCCTGCAAGAGTCTTTGTGTGTTTGTATTTAAACTGTGAGACTAACAGGCGTGAGATAGACTACTCAGGCAATAGGGAAAGAAACTGGGGAGCTCTAGGAACTCCTGCAGAGTGAGTGGCTGGCCAGAGGATGGTGTTATTTCTCTCAGAAGATCCTTGCAATATGAATAATGTGATCTAAAGAGAAGCTCAGCCTTGTGGAACAAAGACAGAAAGGCAAAAAGGCTCAAATTAGCACCAGTAGAAAAGATAGCCATATCCCTAATTCTTTAAAGCAATCAATCCCTTAATAGAGAAAATAGATTTGAAATTTTACCAGTGGTAATCTAAAAGAGGCTGCCACTTCTGCTTTGTGTTTTTTAAACAGCTTAGCACAGTTTTCTTTGATTGTGGAGGAAAATTGGACAAGGCAAAAATATCCATTACTATTATCTCAATAGCCACTGAACACAGGGCCCATGTTTAAGCCAGAACAACAGTGACAGGTGGAGAGTGCCATCTTTGGAGTCTGTGTGCTTAGGCACAAACAATATAGCACCAGGTGCTGACCATTCATTGGCCTCTCATATGTTCCTGAATTATTTACCAGGTTTATTACAATGAAATCCCAAGAGAACTAAAAGCCACTATCTCCCATCAAGGCATTTAAATTATTGCACATTCTAGTCAGATTATTGAATGCAAAATTAAGAAGCAAATATAAAAACCTATTTGCATTCTAATTTAGTTGAGATTTTAATTGCTAGAAAGATATTTTTTCTTTTCTTTTTTTTTAAAGTTAGAGATTTCCTATTGTGCCTTCTAGCACAGAACCATACTGCAAAACACAGGGAGGACTATTACAACATGATGGATTAGAAGAAAATGTATTTTTCCTATATTGCCCTTTTAATCATAGTGGCAAATAAGTACACTTATATTTGAACCATTATTCATTCAATGTTTATATATTATTATATCATTTGGAAGAAGTGTATATGTATATGTATGGGTGTATATATACATAAAACCTCATTTTGTCCTCACTACAGTGTTTTGTGATGTAAACACCATTCCTCATTTTCAAATAAGTAAACTGAAAAGCAGAGAAGAAGAAAACCCTGCTCCAAATCTGCAGAGGCAAGAATCCCAGGAGTTTACATTCCAAGGTCAATGTCATCCCAGTATACACTCCACATGGTGCAGACACTCTGGACTAACTTCTTCCAAGAAGATACCAAGGGGCCTCTTGGGTTTCTTCAGCTTTAGTTCCCAGAGGTGCACTTCTGTGGGCTCCCTAGAGCTTGGCATGCCATAGTGCCTCTTTACCAGTAGTTCTCAACTATGCAATTTTGCACCTTTAGGGGACATTTGGCAATTCTGGAGACATCTGTGGTTGTCAAAATTAAGAGAAGGATGCTATTCACATCTAGTAGGTAGATGCCAAGGATGCTGCTAAACATACTATAATTCACAGGATGGTCTGAACAACAAAGAATTATCTGGCCCCAAATGTCAACAGTGCTAAGGTTGAGAAACCCTGGTCAACACTGTGCACCCCAGGTGGGCTGACAATCTTAAACTTAAATTATCTTTGAGGGATTCTGTAAATATGATGGGGTTGTCCATCTGAGCCTAAAGTCCTCGGGGATGCAACTCTGACTTGGAATAAATTTCTGAGCACATTCTAGAGGTACCCTTGGATAAGCTAAACTCACTGGCGTGGAACCCTGAATGCTAGGCCCCTCTTCAGTCCATGGATATCCAGTGTAGAAATTTTATATACCGTGATATTGGGCTCCTACATGGGACAGGCATTAAACTGCAAACTTGGCACACATTCACAGAGATTCACACAAGAGGAGCTGATGAAACAATGAAGGGCTCAATCATTGAAAGGAAAGAGTTGAATAGTTTCAAAAAGTGTTTAGTGATTGGGAAAGTGGGTGGGGAGTTATCAGAGAGGGTAATGGTAAGACATCTGACCACAAGATATATACAGAGTCGAAGGCACAAAGGGAAGGGTCTTCCAGGCCCCTCCAAAAGCTACCTTCCCCCTGTACCCTCACAACTAAGTCTCTAGGGAGAAACTGTTTATGTCATAGACAGTAGTAGACCCAAGGCCATGTGTGGTAGTGTTTGCAATTTACTTGACAGAGATTACAGAATCCTTCCCAGTGATTAGGATCAGGAAAACAGACACTATCCCCAAGTGCAAGATGGTCATTTGCAAGTTCACCCCTCTGTACAGGCCCATATCTTTCTCACAAAATCTCTATTCTTCTATACGTAATTTATGACCAGTCATACAAATACTGTCTTTTAACAAGTTGTTTTGGTTGTTTTGCAGTTGGTAGAACTTCTGCTTCTGTCTGTGAAGAATTAACTGCTGTGCGAATTGCTTTTTTCTGTGAACAAGTTGAAAACCAGACAAAACACATGAAACAATCATTTTCAGGCATCGTACAACAGATGCCACACAACTGGGGTTCCTAAGAGATACTGCCTGGAGGTCATTTCCAGGTCACAGCACGTGGAGGGAAAACCAATCAGAACCTAGAATTCTACCTGAGGTAAGGGGAATGGATTGGAATTTGAGGATGTTGAGGTGGTTAGAATTTGTGGGACAGAGTAATGAAGAAGAGGGAGATACAGAGAGTGGGGAGAGCACTTTGGAAATCTGCAGAGGATCCCCCCCAGTCTTCTTCTAAGTATGATTTGGATATGAGCTGGAAGAAACTACTTGGAGTTGAAGAAAAAAACACTGATAGGCAATAGCTGAGTAATTCCTGGAACTCACACAGGGCTGAGACTACCCTGTGTTTCCATCAGCCAGTGTGGAGAGACCCCAAAATACACAGGACATTGGATAAAATCCTCAGAAAAGCCACATCTTAGTAGTAAAAACAAATTAACTCTAAACTAGATGTTACTCTGGATATACCCTAAAGGAAAGTCTCAAATGGATCAAAGTGATCTGTAAAAACTCAACTGCATTCCAGAACACAACTCAATGCTCTTAAAAGGAATATAACAAGATCCAGTGCTCAACAATGTAAAATTCAAAATAATCACCAGGCATTCAAAGAAATGAAAAAATATGACCTATAACCATAAAGTTTTAAAAAATAGATAAATAATATCAGACACAGAAATAACAGAAATGATATAACTATCACACAAGAACCTTAAAACAACTATTATAAATATGCTCTAGGATATAAAGCAAAATATGAACAAAATGAGGAGAGAATTGAAAGATAAAAAGGAGATCTAAATAGAACTTCTAGAGATAACAATATAATATCTGAAATAAAAATGTAACAGATCAGACATTGCAAAAAGAAACATTGGTTAACTTAAAAACATAGCAATAGAAATTATCCAAAAATCTGACCTCATTTAAAATTGCTTCACACTCCCTCTGGCTTTTGTAAATGTTCTTTCTCTGATCTGCCTTTTCCTCCATTGTCCTCAACAGCTTTTATTTTTATTTATTTATTTTTTTTGAGACAGAGTCTCACTGTGTTGTCCAGGCTGGAGTGTAGTGGCAGGATCTCAGCTCACTGCAATCTCTGCCTCCCAGCTTCAAGCGATTCCCCTGCCTCAGCCTCCCTAGTAGCTGGAATTACAGGCACCTGCCACCATACCCAGCTAATTTTTGTATTTTTAGTAGAGACAGGGTTTCACCATGTTGGCCAGGCTTGTCTCAAACTCCTGACCTCAAGTGATTCACCCGCCTCGGCCCCCCAAAGTGCTGGGATTACAAGTATGAGCCACCATGCCCAGCATGTCCTCAACACCTTTTAATGTGTTATTTAATTTATATATGTATTGGTGTCCACCGATTATTGACTTCCCCCATTAGAACACAAATTCTGTGAAAGTAAGGATCTTAATTTTGTATACCAGTGTATTTTCAGGTGCATAAACAGAAAATGATTGATAAGAATGATATATGGCGGCGGATCAAGATGGCAAAATAGAAGGCTCCACTGATCATTCCATCTGCAAGGACACCAAGTTAACAGCTGTCTACACAGAAAAAAACACCTTCATAAGAACCAGAAATCAGAGCAGAAAGGAAAACTAGATCAAACTCAGCTGAAATGTGCAAACGGAGGGAGGATTTAAAACAGCCCTAGCCAGAGAAGAATCACCAATCCCAGTGGTCTAAACTTGAGTGCCTGTAAACCTCACCAGTGAGGGCCACAGTGCTCTTTGTCTCCAAGTAAACTTCAAAAGCAGTCTAGGCCATAAGGACTGCAACTCTTAGGTGAGTCCTGGTGCTGAACTAGGCCCAGAGACAGCAGACTGGGAGTGCATGCAACCTACTGAGACACCAGCTGGGGCAGCCAAGAGAGTATTGGCATCACCCCTCCCCTTACCCCAGGCTACACAGCTTACAGCTCCAAAAGAGATCCCTTCCTTCCACTTGAGAATAGGAGAGGGAGAAGTGGGGAGACCATTGTCTTGCGTCTAGGATACCAGCGCAGCCACAGCAGGATAGGGCACTGGTCAGAGTCATGAGGCCTCCATTCTAGGCCCTAGAAACCAGGTGACATTACTAGACACACCCTGGGCCAGAGGGAACCCACTGCATTGAAGGAAAGGACCCAGCCCTGCCAGCATTTATCACCTGCTAAGTGAAGAACCCTTGGTTCTGAATAACCAGCAGCAATAACCAGGGACTATGTTGAGGGCCTTGGGTGAGCCTCTGAGACTTGCCGGCTTCAGGTAGAACTCAGTACATTACCAGCTGTGGTGGCTGCAGGACAAAACTTCTGCTTGATAAAAGCAGAAGGAAATGTAAAAGGGACTTTGTCTTGCACCTTAGGTACCACCACAGATACAGGGGGTTAGAATACCAAGAGGGCTCTTGGAGTCCCTGATTACAGGACTTGACCCTTGGGCAGCATTTCTGGACCTTCCCTGGGCCAGAGGGGAGCCCACTGTCCTGAAGGGTGAGTCTCAGGCTAGGTAACATTCAGGACAAGCTGATTTAAGAGAACTTGGGCCTTAAGGGAACATCAGCAGTAGTCTGGCAGTCCTCCTCATGGCCTGGGTTGGCAGTGGCCAACATGGCGAAACCCTGTCTCTACTAAAGGCAGTTCCTCTGCCTTTGGAAAGGGGAGAGAAGAGTGGGAAGGACTGTGTCTTGTGGTCTGAGGGCCAGCTCAGCCACAGTATAATAGAATACCAGGTAGACTTCTAAGGTTTTGGACTCTAGTCCTTGACTCCTGGACCTACCTGGGGCATAGGGGAAGGACAAAGCCTTTCCTCTAAAATCTGGAACACAACAAGGATGCCCACTGCCATCACTGTTATTCAACATACTACTGGAAGTCCTAGCTAGAGCAATTAGATAAGAGAAAGATATAAAAAGCATCCAAATTGGAAAGGAATAACTCAAATTATCATTGTTTGCAGACAATATGATCTTATATTTGGAAAAACCTAAAGACTCCACAAGAAAAATGATTAGAACTGATAAATTCAATAAAACTGCAGGATACAAAATCAACACACATTTACCCAAATAAACATGAATCATTCTAGTATGTTCATTGCAGCATTATTCACAATAACAAAGACACAGAATCAACCTAAATGCCCATCAATGGTAGACTGGATAAAGATAAAAAAATAAAGTTCTTGTAATACACAAGAACTTCACAATGCAATCACAAGTATCCATAGGATGGACCAAGAAGTGGAAAGAATTTCAGAGCTTGAACACTATCTTTCTGCATATAGACAGGCAGACAAGAATACAGAAACAAATAAAAAGAGAAGGAATGAACAAAACCTCAGAGAAATATGAGATTATGTAAAGAGACCAAACCTATGACTTGACTGGGGTACCTGAAAGAGAGGGGCAGAATGGAACTGAGTTGGAAAACATACATCAGGATAGCATACAGGAGAACTTCTCCAAGCTAGCAAGATGGGCCAAAGTTCAAATTCAGGAAATGCCGAGAACCCCAGTAAGATACTCCACAAGAAGATCAACTCCAAGATACATAATCATCAGATTCTCCAAGGTGAAAATGAAAAAAAAAATGCTAAGGGTAGCCAGAGAGAAAGTCCAGGTCACCTACAAAGGGAAGCCCAACGGAAAACAGTGGACTCCTCAGCAGAAACTCTACAAGCCAGAAGAGACTGGAAACCAATATTCAACATTCTTAAAGAAAAATATTTCCAATCCAGAATTTCACATCGGGCCAAACTAAGCTTCATAAGTGAAGGAGAAATAAGATCCTTTTCAGACAAGCAAATGCTGAGGGAATTTGTCACAACCAGGCTGCCCTGCAAGCACTCCTGAAGGAAGCACTAAATATGGAAAGGAAAAACTGTTACCAGCTACTACAAAAACATACTAAAGTACACAGACCAGTGACACTATGAAGCAACCACAAAAACAAGTCAGCAAAATAACCAGCTAGCATCATGATGACAGGATCAAATTCATACATAACAATACTAACCTTAAATATAAATGGGCTAAATGCCCCCAATTAAAAGTCACAGAATGGCAAGCTGGATAAACAGCCAAGGGCCATCAGTATGCTGTCTTCAAGACACCCATCTCAAGTGCAAAGACACACATAGGCTCAAAATAAGGGAATGGAGAAAAATTTATGAAGCAAATGGAAAACAGAAAAAAGCAAGGGTTGCGGTCCTAGTTTCTGACAAAACAGACTTCACACCAACAAAGATAAAAAAAAGACAAAGAAGGGCATTCCATAATGGTAAAGCGTTCAATTCAACAAGCAGAGCTAACTATCCTAAATATATATGCACCCAATACAGGAGCACCCAGATTCATAAAGCAAGTTCTTAGAGATCTACAAAGAGACTTAGACTCCCACACAATAATAGTGAAATACTTTGACACTCCACTGAAAATATTAGACATATCACTGAGACAGAAAATTAACAAAGATATTCAGGACCTGAACTAAGCTCTGGATCAAGAGGACCTGATAGATATCTACAGAACTCTCCACCCAAAAACAACAGAATATACATTCTTCTCATCACCACATGGCATTTTTTCAGCAAAGGCAAAAGTATTGAAATCATAACAGTCTTTCTGACCACAGCACAATCAAATTAGAACTCAAGATTAAGAAATTCACTCAAAACCACACAACTACATGGAAATTGAACAACCTGCTCCTGAATGACTCCTGGGTAAATAACAAAATTAAGGCAGAAATCAAGAAATTCCTTGAAACTAATGAGAACAAAGAGACAACATACCAGAATCTCTGGGGTGCAGCTGAAGCAGTGTTAAGAGGAAAATTTATAGCACTAAATGCCCACATCAAAAAGCTAGAAAGATCTCAAGTTAACAACCTAATATCACAACTAAAAGAATGACAGAACCAAAAGCAAACAAATTTCAAAGCTAGAAGAAGACAAGACATAACCAAGATCAGATCAGAGTTGAAATGAAAATATAGACACAAAAAACCTTTCAAAAAAATCAATGAATCCAGGAGCTGTTTTATTTAAAATTAATAAAAAGATAGGCAACTAACTAATAAAGAACAAAAGAGAGAAGAATCAAACAGACACAATCAGAAATGTTAAGTGGGATATCATCACTGATCCCACAGAAATACAAACAACCATCAGAGAATACTACACACACCTGTATGCACACAAACTAGAGAATCTAGACGAAATGGATAAATTCCTGGACACATACACCTTCTCAAGACTGAAGCAGAAAGAAATTGAATCCCTGAATACACCAATGACAGGTTCTGAAATTGAGGCAGTAACAAATAGCCTACCAACCAAAAAAAGCCCAAGATCAGACAGATTCACAGCTGAATTCTACCAGCGGTACAAAGAAAAGCTGGTACCATTTCTACTGAAACTTTTCCAAAAAATTGAAAAGGAAGGACTTCTCCCTAACTCATTCTTGAGGCCAGTATCATCCTCATACCAAACCTGGCAGAGATACAACAACAAAAAAAGAAAATTTCAGGCCAATATCCTTGATGAACATTGAGGCAAAAATCCTCAATAAAATACTGGCAAATCAAATCCAGCAGCACATCAAAAAGCGTATCCACTATGATCAAGTTGGCTTCATCCCTGAGATTCAAGTTTGGTTCAACATATGCAAATCAATAAATGTGATTCATCACATAAACAGAATAAAAGACAAAAACCACATGATTATCTCAATAGGCCCAGAAAAGGCCTTCGATAAAATTCAACATCCCTTCATGTTAAAAGCTCTCAATAAACTAGGTATTGAAGGAACATACTTCAAAATAATAAGAGCCATCTATGACAGTCCCACAGCCAGTATCATACTGAATGGGCAAAAGTTGGAAGCATTCCCTTTGAAAACTGGCACAAGACAAGGATGCCCTATCTCACTATTTCTATCCAACATAGTATTAGAAGTTCTGGCCAGGGCAATCAGGCAAGAGAAAGAAATAAATGGTATTCAAATAGGAAGAGAAGAAGTCAAATTATCTTTGTTTGCAGATGACACGATCCTATATCTAGAAAACCCCATTGTCTCAGCCCAAAAGCTTCTTAAGCTGATAAGCAACTTCAGCAAAGACTAAGGATATAAACATCAATGTGCAAAAGTTGCTAGCATTCCTATACACCAACAACAGGCAAGCAGAGAGCCAAATTGTGAATGAACTCCCATTCGTAATTGCTACAAAAAGAATAAAATACCTAGGAATACAGCTAATAAGGGAAGTGAAGGACCTCTTCAAGGAGAACTACAAACCACTGCTCAAAGAAATCAGAGAAGACACAAACAAACGGAAAAACATTTCATCCTCATGGATAGGAAGAATCAATATCATGAAAATGGCCATATTGCCCAAAGTAATTTATAGATTCAATGCTATTCCCATTAAACTACCATTGACATTCTTCACAGAATTAGAAGAAAACCATTTTAAAATTCATATGGAACCAAAAAAGAGCCCTAATAGCCAAGGCAATATTAAGCAAAAAGAACAAAGCTTGAGGCATCACACTACCCAACTTCAAACTACAGTACAAGGCTACAGTAACCCAAATAGCATGGTAGTTGTAGAGAAGCAGACACATAAACCAATGAAACAAAATAGAGAGCTCAGAAATCAGACCACATACCTACCACCATCTGACTGTTGACAAGCTTGACAAAAACAAGCAATAGGGAAAGGATTCCCTATTTAATAAATGGCGCTAGGGGAACTGGCTAGCCAAATGCAGAAAATTAACACTGGACCCCTTCCTTACACCACATACAAAAATTAACTGCAGATGGATTAAAGACTTAAATGTAAAACCCAAAACTATAAAAAAAAAACTCTAGAAGAAAGTCTAGGCAAAACCATTCAGGACATAAGCACAGGAAAAGATTTCATGACAAAAATGCCGAAAGTGATTGCAATGAAAGCAAAAATGACAAATGGAATCTAATTAAACTTAAGAGCTTGTGCACAGCAAAAGAAACTATTATTAGAGCAAACAGACAACCTAAAGAATGGGAGGAAAATTTCTGCAATCTATCTATCTGACAAAGGTTTAATAACCAGAGTCTACAAGGAACTTAAGCCAATTTACAAGAAAAACAAACATCACCATTAAAATGTGGGCAAAGGACATGAACAGACACTTCTCAAAAGAAGATATACATCTGGCCAACAAACATATGAAAAAAAAAAGCTCAACATCACTGATCATTAGAGAAATGCAAATCAAAACCACAATGAGATACCATCTCATGCCAGTCAGAATGGCTATTATTAAAAAGTCAAAAAAAACAACAGAAGCTGCCAATGTTGTGGAGAAAAAGGAATTATTGGTGTGAGTATGAATTAGTTCAATCATTGTGGAAGACAGTGTGGCAATTCCTCAAAGACCTAGAAGCAGAAATACCATTTGACCCAGCAATCCCATTACTGGGTCTACATCCAAAGGAATATAAATCATTCTGTTACAAAGATACATGCACACATATGTTCACTGCAGCACTATTAACAATAGCAAAGACATGGAATCAACCTAAATGCTCATCAATGATATACTAGATAAAGAAAATGTGTTACATATACACCATGGAATACTATGCAGCCATAAAAAGGAATGAGATCATGCTCCCTGCAGGGACATGAATGGAGCTGGAAGCCATTATCCTCAGCAAACTAATGCAGGAACAGAAACCCAAACACTTCATGTTCTCACTTATAAGTGGGAGCTGAATGATGAGAACATATGGACACATGTGAGGGGGCAACAACATACACTGGGGCTTGTCGGAGGGGGTGTGGTGAGGGAGGGAGAGCATCAGGAAGAATAGCTAATGGATGCTGGCCTTAATACCTAGGCGATGTGATGATCTGTGCAGTAAACTACCATGGCACACATTTACCTATGTAACAAACTTGCACATCTTGTACATGTACTCTTGAACTTAAAATAAAAGTTGAAGGAAAAAAAAAGAAAATGTGGTACATATACATCATGGAATACTATGCAGCCATAAAAAGAATGAGATTATATCCTTTGCAGGAACATGGATGGAGATGGAGGCCATTATCCTTAGAAAAGTAACGCAGGAACAGAAAACCAAATACTGCATGTTCTCACTTACAAGTGGGATCTAAATGATTAGAACACATGGACACATAGAGGGGAACAACAGACACTGGGGCCTACTGAGGGTGAAGAGTGGGAAGAGGGAGAGGATCAGAAAAAATAACTAATGGGTACTAGCTTAGTACCTGGGTGATGAAATAATCTGTACAACAAACCCCATGACATGAGTTTACCTATATAACAAACCTGTACCTATACACCTGAACATAACATAAAAGTTTATAAAAAATCAGTAGCATTTCTATATGCCAACAGTGAACTATGTGAAAAAGAAATAAAAATGTAATCCTATTTATAATAGCCACACATAAAATTAAATATCTAGGAATTAACCTGACCAAAGAAGTGAAAGATCTGTATAATGAAAACTATAAAACACAGATTATAAAAATTGAAGAAGACACCAAAAATGGAAAAATATCCCATATACATGGATTAGAAGAATCAATGTTGTTAAAATGTCCATACTACCCAAAGCAATCTACAGATTCAATGCAATCCCTATCAAAATACCAGTGACATTCTTCACAGAAATAGAAAATACAATCCTAAAATTTATGTGGAACCACAAAAGACCCAGAATAGTTAAAGGTATCCTGAGTGAAAAGAACAAAACTGGAGGAATCACATTACCTGGCTTCAAATTATGCTACAGAATGATTGTAACTAAAACAGAATAGTACTGGCATAAAAACAGACTCAGACCAATAGAACAGAAGAGAGAACCCAGAAACTACAGTGAACTCATTTTTGGCAAAGGTGCCAAGAACATACACTGGGAAAAAGAGGGTCTCTTCAATAAATGGTACTGGGAAAACTGGATATCCACATGCATAAGAATGAAACTGGACACCCATCTCTCACCATATACAAAAATCAAATGAAAATGGATTAAAGACTTAAATCTAAGACCTCAAACTATGAAAATACTACAGGAAAACATTGAAGAAAGTCTCTAGACATTGGTCTGGGCAAACATTTCTTGAGCAATACGCCACAAGCACAGGCGACCAAAGCAAAAATGGAAAAATAGGATCACATCAAGTTACAAAGCCTCTGTACATCAAAGGATACAATCAACAAAGTCAAGAGACAACTCACAGAATGACAGAAAATATTTGCCAACTACCCATCTGACAAAGGATTAATCACCAGAATATATAAGGAGCTCAAACAACTCTATAGGAAAAAATTTAATAATCCGATTAAAAAAATGGGCAAAAGAGCTAACAGAAACTTTTTCCAACAAAGACAGACAAATGGCAAACAGGTGTATGAAAAGATGCTCAATGTCATTTATCATCAGAGAAATGCAGATGAAAACTAAAATATCTTCTCACCCCAGTTAAAATGGCTTATATCCAAAAGACAGGCAATAACAAATGCTGGTGAGGATGTGGAGAAAAAGGGACCCTTGTACACTGTTGGTGGGAATGTACATTAGTGCAACCATTATGGAGAACAGTTTGGAGGGTCCTCAAAAAACTAAAAATTGAGCTACTGTATGATCTGGCAATCCCATTGCTGGATATATACCCAAAAGAAAGAAAAGCAGTATATTAAAGAGATGTCTGCACTCCTGTTTGTTGCAGCATTGCTTACTATAGCTAAGATTTGGAAGCAATCTAAGTCTCCATCAACAGATGAATGAATAAAGAAAATGTGGTACATCTACACAATGATGTACTATTCATCCATGTATAAGAATTAGGTCCAGTAATTAGCAACAACATGGATGGCACTGGAGATCATTACGTTAAGTGAAATAAGCCAAGCACAGAAAGACAAACATCACATCTTCTCATTTATTTGTGGGATCTAAAAATCAAAACAAGTGAACTCATGAACAGAGTATAGAAGGATGGTTACCATAGGTTGGAAAGGGAGTGGGAGGTGGGAGGAGAAGTGGGTATAGTTAAAGTTTATAAAAAATTAGTTAGAATGAGTAAGACTTACTATTTGATAGTACAACAGGGGGACTATAGTCAATAATAACTTAATTGTACATTTAAAAATGAAGACTGTAAGTACATTGTTTTTACACATGATCTTATCCCAAAAGGCTGAGAAGTGATAAGAGTGTAAGTGGATTGTTTTTAATTCAAAGAATAAATGCTTAAGGGAATAGATACCCCATTCTCCATGATGTGCTTATTTTACATTGCATGCCTATATCAAAACATCTCATGAACCCCTAAATATATTCACCTATTTACCCACAAAAATTAAAAATAAAAAAGAATGAACATTGTCTCAATGACTTATAGAATAATAGCAAGTTGTCTGACATACATGTAACTGCTGTTTGAGGGGGAAAAAGTGAGGAGGGAGGAGTAGAAAAAATATTTGAAAAATAATGACCAAAATTTTTCGCATTTGATGAAAAGTATAAACCTACAGATCCAAGCTCAACCAATCCCAAGCAGAACAAACACTAAATAACAAAAACAAAACAAGGCACAGAAATTGCTAAAAACCAGCAATAAAGATAAAATTTTAGAAGCAGCAGTCAGATTATGTACAGAGGAACAAGAGTAAGACTTACAACTGATTTTTCATCAAAAATAATGAAAGCCAGAAGAGAATGGAATGGCATCTCTAAAGCACTGGGAAAAAAAAAAAAGTCAGCCCAGAATACAATACCCACTGAAAATGTATTTCAGAAATGGAGTTAAAATAAAGTAATTTTCAGACAAAGAAAATCTGAGAGACATGCACTATAAAAAAATGTTAGAGTTAGTTCTTTAGGCAGAAGTAAAATGATGCCAGATACAAATTTGGATCTATACAAAGGAATGAAGAGTGCTGGAAATGGTAAGTGTGTGAGTAAATGTAAAAAATTATTTTTGTTATTTTGTAAGGCTATGCTCATAAGCATGTACTTATTGGAAAAATACACAAATACTGAATTCTTTAAACCCATATCACCTATATTCTTTCATTTTTCAAATACAGTTGCCTCAGTTCATATTCTCATTGCCAGTTGAGTTGGAGCCTGCATTACCAGAAAAAAAAATAATGAGAGTTCCAGGGCTAGGGGGTGATGGGACAAATGTATAAGAGGATGATATATATACATTAATGGAGACCCCCACAGTTACATCTTTGCTTTCTCCTCAAAATGCTCTTGCTGCTGATATTCATTCATTTAACTTTTTTCTTTTTCAGCACCAACAATGTGAAAGGAACTGTTCTAGGCACCTGGAATACAGTGGTAAACAAAATAAAGATCCCTACTTTTATAGAATCTGTGTTCCAATGGGGGAAGGCAAACAATAATCAGTGGACACCAATACATACATAAATTAAATGATATACTAAAAAATGTTGAGGACAGTGGTGGAAACAGTAGATCAGCCAAAGAGCATTTGCAAAAGCCAGAGGAGATATGAAGTGATTTTAAATGAAGGTGTCCTAAAAAATAAAAAATAAAAAAACCCTAAAAAATAAAAGGCTGATTCTACAGTGAAAATGATTGCAGCTTTCCAGGTTAATATCTCCTTTGCTAATGCAGAGAACAACAGTGGTGGCACTGATGATAAAAGACTGACTCTACTGGGAATCAACTAATGATTATCAACTAAGTGAACTAAATTTGGAGAGGATTTGCTTCTTCCCTCTTCTTCAGGAATTTCTCACATTTCTGGTAACCTTCATGATGTATTTAGAGCTCTCTCTGTTTGGGCCTCAATCTGTCTTCTACAGAACCTTCCCATACACATCCTTATTTGCTCTAATCTCACTTGATTTTCATATTTCAGTGCTTCCTGAGAGTTTTCCTTTGTTGTCTTCATATGCAGTTGTGTTTAAAATTATTTTTAATTCATAGAAATTATTTTTAAAATTTTTTATTGTTTGTTTTTCTTTAGAGATAAGGTCTCACTCTGTTGCCCAGGCTAAAGTGCAGTGGCATGATGACAGCTCACTGTAATCTTGAACTCTGGCCTGCTACCTTTTGTGTAAGAAAGGAGATAGGATACATATAGGTCATTGGCTTATTTTCAAAAAGTAATAGAGGCTGGGCACGGTGGCTCACACCTGTAATCCCGGCACTTTGGGAGGCCAAGGCAGGCGGATCACTTGAGGTCAGGAGTTTGAGACCAGCCTGATCAACACGGTGAAACCTTGTCTCTACTAAAAATACAAAAATTAGCCAGGCATGGTGGTCAGTGTCTGTAGTCCCAGCTACTTAGGAGGCTGAGGCAGGATAATTGCTTGAACCTGGGAGGTGGAGGTTACAGTGAGCCGAGATCACACCACTATACTCCTGCCTGGGTGACAGAACGAGACTCCTGTCTCCAAAAAAAAAAAAAAAAAAAAAGTAATGGAAAAATAAAAGCATTATCTATAAGGGGAGTAAAATAATAAGGGGGAGGGGACAGAGAGGCAAAATAGACCTCTCAATGTTCATAGATTTGACTCTGAAACCAAGAAAATATTTTACATAATTTAAAAACAAAATTAAATCAGAAGAAGAAAACCATCCTTAAAAATCGAAGACAAATTGAAATAAAATAATTGTATATGAAGTTGATGGCATAACCACATAGAGAAACATTATTTTAAGTAACAGTAATTTGATTAAATACCCTAAGGACAAAAAATACTCATAAAGAAATCTTAAGCTCCATTAGGTGGGTATTTTTCCTGTTTTATAGATAGAAACATACACACATACATACCTACATACATACATACATACATAGACATATACACATATACGTATCTATTAGGATAAAGGAAGTAATTATGTTCATGTTATTGGAAACAAAGATTTCAAAGTAAGAGAAAAGACATACACATATAAAATAAGTTATATGAAAACCCTTTAATCTTTAAATTGGAAATAACAATATGAACTCAGGATTTATTTTCTTTCTAAATCAATCTTTTTCCTAATTTGTTAACTGAGTCTTGTAAGTAATGACAACCCAGTAACAATAAACACTTCAAGTGCCCAGATTGTGTTCTATAAAACCACTTTTCACTGAAAAAAATCAAGTTTCATTAACAAAATGGTCAATTTGAGTTATGGAACAAGAAATATATGACATAAGCCTGGAACATCTCATCATGCTAGGAAAAAAAGTATCAAAAACTACAGAATAATGTCAAAAGGACATGAGTCAACGGGCTCCTACTGACCCACAATAGGATAATTTGAGCATCAAAAAGAATAATTACTGCAATACACTGAAACATATACAGCACAAAGTAAGTACTCAATAAATGCTTATTGAATGAATGAATTTATCATCATGGGTATTAATACGATATCGCTGAATGTGTGGTCTACAACACTGACTTAGTGGCTCCTTCATGATGACCCATAGTACAAATTTCTCTTCCTCTTGAACACAGAGAAATACAAATACATTTTTATGTTGTGGAATAAATACTATTATGTTTATCTTTTTGGGGCCACTGGAAAGCTCAGAATCAAATTTATGGCTCATTTATAGCAACTATGCAGTTTCAGGTATCTGTGGCTCATTTTAGTATCCTATGACTATTTTTCTTTTCCCTGATTTCCTTATCTCTGCATCTTTCATTTCACTATATGTTTTAAGCAGGAGAAGGGAAAATTGGAATAATAGGGATGTTTCTACCCAATATGAGCAAATAGATACATTACTTGAAGTATTTCAGCCTCAGGTTATGCAATAAGAGAAATAAAAGAGACCTACATGCAAATTCACGCAAAAATGCATATGTTCAAACCAACAACAAAGATAGCATTGTATGAGATGTTCACTATGATTCCTTCTGGCTCTCCTTTTACTACCTGACTGTAGGCAGCAGATCCATGAATAATTATAAATAGCAGGAAGTATAAAATGCATTTTTAATTGTCTTTGAATGACTGTGTTGTTCTGGTAGCAGATTTACAAACATTTTCAATATGGGTCACCTATACTAATAGTAAAATTCACTTCTATTCTCTGAGCATACACTGCTCCTTGTGGAGGCACCAGGCAGACGTAGACACAGCCTACGTCTATCTCCTTCTGCCACAAACATCCTCAACACAGAAGACAGTTCACAGATGCAAATATTTTCTTTTTCTTTTTTTTTTTTTTTTTGAGATGGAGTTTCACTCTTGTTGCCCAGGCTGGAGTGCAATAGTACGATCTCAACTCACTGCAACCTCCACCTCCCGGGTTCAAGCGATTCTCCTTCCTCAGCCTCCTGAGTAGCTGGAATTATAGGTGCCCACCACCATGCCTGGCTAATTTTTGTATTTTTAATAGAGACAGAGTTTCTTAATGCTGGCCAGGCTGGTCTCGAACCCCTGACCTCAGATGATCCACCTGCCTTGGCCTCCCAAAGTGCTGGGATTGCAGGTGTAAGCCACCGCGCCCCGCCGCTTTCTTTCTTTTTTTTCTTTTTAAATTGAGACAGGGTCTCTGTCTGTCACCCAGGCTGGAATGCAATGACATGATCTCAGCTCACTGCAACCTCTGCCTCCTGGGTTCAAGTGATCCTCCCATTTCAGCCTCCTGAGTAGCTGGGACCACAGGCAAGCACCACCACATCTGGCTTTTTTTTTTTTTTTTTTTTTTTTTTAATAAAGACGGGGTTTCACCATGTTGTGCAGGCTGGTCCCAAACTCCTGAGCTCAAGCAATCTGCCCACTCTGGCCTCCCAAAGTACTGGGATTACAGGCATGAGCCACTGCACCCTCAACAGTTGTAAAGACTTTCTAAGAGGGCATGAGCATGAGATTAAGGTGGGAAGGTGTTGACTATATAGGAACAGAATGTTGAGTCAGGGAAAGATGAAGAGTCACAGAATGTTGGACATGGAAAATGACCTTAAGATATCATGAACTCCATCTCTTTATTTTGTAAGTGCCCTACAAGGTTAAGTGAGGGGCTCAGGATCACATAATGAGTATAGAAAGAGAATCTAGGTCTTCCAAGTTCAGCACTCTTTTCATACTGCTCTAAAGGACCTTTAAAGGAAGAGTTATGGTTGGCCTTTCACACATTTGGGACAGCTGTGGTAAAGGCCTGCACATGGAGGAAAGAAGAGAAAGACTGTGTGTGCAAGGAGGGTGCTGGGTGGACATAGTAACAGGGAGAAAGGCAGGTTTGATTTGAATCCACAGCGTGGGTCTGAAACCAGTGTAGGCAATCGAAGCACACAGGGTCATGGGGTACCAATTTAGGACTGTGGTTAGAAGTTTGTGGAGCAGGCCCAAGAAAGAAAAGGAGCACAGTGGAAGGGAAAAGAATTTTCTGTTAGTGTGTAAATGTTGGAACTTGCATGCTTTTGCCCCAACACTGCAAAGTGGACTCAATTAATTTGCTTCTCAAACACTCAGACTGCCTTATAAAAGAGGGAAAGATGGTTTTTAAAATTCCCTTTTAAAGCCTTTAAGTGCCTCCGATTAAGTTTTCTACATACTTCTCTGGTTTCTGAATAATCATCCCAAGGACCCTGGAGCACGGTTGTGCAGGGAATCCTGACATACCAGAGGGAAGAGCAGGGGGAGGAGTGGTGGCTGTTCCAGACATATCCTCCTTAGGGGATTTGACAAGCAGAATGGAATTGCTGGGTGGCCCTTGGCAGGTGTGGAAGGTGAGCAGGGTGGGGTGCAGGGGAGCAGACCTGATTCACTCCTTTAGTCTAGTTATGGATCTGAGAGCAAACAAAGCTTTCACGTCCATGGGTTCTGGGTGAGTTATTGGACTACATCACCACTCCTTCCTATTCTCTGTGTTTCAAACTCTCTCCTCTCCTACCCTTCCCAGCCAACAGTTAGTGATCTTTCCACAATCTGGAGAACATTTATGCTCAACATTATTGAAAACTATATTCAACCTTTTAGTTCCACATTACTTATAAAGCTTTTCTTATACTAAACCTTGATTTATCCCTTTGCTGTACAGCGTTTATACTTTTCTGGCTGCTTGGTGGAATTATAGGTGAGCCAGACTGGCTCTTGGTTTGGGTTCCCCACAAGATCTAGAAAATAGTGTTGTAAACAGTAGGTGTATTGTAAACAGTAGGTCAACTGAATGCAGGGCACACACCAAGACCCCTGGACCAATTCATCCCTCCATCCTAGTGTTACAGGAGTTATTAATAAATTATTTTAGGCAGATAGAGAGGAAAAGGGGTCCTTGGGGAGTTTTTATTTCTTTTAAAGCAGCTCCAGAAACGTTTCTTGTCTAGCAGGAAAGCCCTTGCTCTGAGCCGGGCCAGCAAGCTTTGATATGCAAATGCCAGCCATTAGAAACTGGGTCCATCCAAACATGGTGATTCCTGCCATCTTCTTGCCCTTGCCCCTACATGTGCCTGGCAACATGGCCACCCCCACATGTCCCCATGTGTGTAAAACATAATGGCGCCCTGCATTTGCATATTAAAAAGCTAGGGTGGGAGGGTCAGTTTTTTCACAGGCTGCAGGAATGACATGACTGGTCAAACCAATCCCCTGAGCCCTATGCAAATCAGACACCACCTCCTCCTGCATCCTCATATAAGCAGCCACTTTTCTGCCTCACACGAGGTTTTCTCTTTGTTTGAATCCCCCTACTTCTCTCCCCGTACCGGGGAGCTGTTTTCTTCTTCCTTCCTGCTTTCCTGCCTATTAAACTTTTCCCTCCCTAAAACCACTCCACGTGTGTCCATGTCATTTTATCCAAACCGGCATGAGACCAAGAACCCCAGTGTTCCTCCAGTCATCGGAGCCGTATCACTAGTACAATACTTCAGAGTTTGGCTTTGCTTAACATATCCTAGGATCATTTAATGTAATAAGCGGCAGTGCAACAGACACAGCCTAGGCTGAATTTAAGTCCCAGTTCCACAATTTTCTATCCGTGATGCCTTAGGTTAGTCACTTCTCCAGTTCTTAGCTGCTTGCTCAATTAAACACAGATAATACTATCTACACCTCATAGGTTTTGTTGATGCTTAAATCATAGGATGTATAGGATGTGTGCAAAAGTAACTGATACGTACTAGATCTTCAGTAAACATTGGCTTCTTTCATTTTCACAAAATTTAAAAGGGTCATTTGATATACAGAAAACTTGGGGCACATAAAACCAAGATTATCCTGTTTCTCTAAATTTCCTAACAGAATTCCAAGTTCTGAATAATTAATATTTCTAACATGAAGAGCAACAAATTTTATACTGTATTTAACGTCAGATTTTGTAAGAATAATGAATCCTCAGATCCCTGAGGGCAGACAGCATGTTCATTAATTCAATAAACATTGATGGATAACTGTTGCCTCATTGTGCTAAGAGATAGGGATGCAGCAGGCAGCAAGCCAACATGGGCTTACTCTGGCATCTAGCACAGTGCCTGGCATATAGTAGGTGATCAATCCATGTTTGTTGATATCAACCAAGTGATGTTTAGAAAACATTTTACAGTGTAGGAGTCCTTGGAACAATCCTCAGCACTGTCTAGATACTCATGACTTAGGAGAAGCAGGAGGGTTGACACATGAAGGTAGAAGGAGGACTGGAACATCCTCCCTGGCTACTGTGGGAGCGCTTCCTGCTTTTAGAGACCTGCCCTGATGCATTTTCTGACTCTCAGGTACAAGCTGGTACAACTACAGGAACTGAGTCACTACTACTGCCTTATATTTGGATCCCAGAGACCTGTTAATATTCTATACTATTCTAGGGGCTGGGGTTTGGGAACTTTTTTAAAAAGCACCATACAAAAACCTTCACCAACTTCCCAGAGTTGCACTGTTACCTAAAAGCACTTAGGTACTATTATGCAAATTATACATGCATGATTTCCATAAAAACCAGTCACAAATGTCAATTAGTGCTCATTAATATGCAATAAAATTCTCATTTGAAAACTATTAAGAGCCAAGAATGAATTCCACTTGGCTGCCCTCCTTTAATGAGAACCACTGAGAAGTACCCTGTGCTATTTCTCATCAGCAAAACAGTAAGGTGTAACAACAAATCAAGCTTCAAGCAACAGCAGGAGTAGACAGAATAAATGCTTGAAGGTTTCAGAGACTGGTTTTGGACGGTTCAAGTTTTATGCTGCTACAGCTGAGATCCCTACCACTGGGTACTAAGAATATAGGCTGAGTGAATTCATTAAGTTACTTTGCAAACGAAGCATGGTGATACTAAGCACTCTGTTAAAGGATGTTTGTGAGGGTGCCACATGTCTGGAAGAGGGTAATGAAACCTCATTACTGAGGGTCAGTCTGTTCAAGAGACTGTGTTATATGCCTCAAAGGAGGCTGAGAGCCAAGGCCCTTGGAATTACTGGGCTCATCCCTAAAAAGCCTCCTGGTAAAAATTTTTGTGAGTGAACTCACATGCTGTGTCTCTATAATTCCAATTTCAGCTGGACATTGGATTACTCTAAACTGTTGTTTGGTGTTGCTGTGCAACCCAAGACACTTGTGTGAGGGTGATTTGGGCTTTTGAGGCTTTACGATTTTTCCATAAAGATGGAAAATAGAAGCTGTCAACATTAGACTGGTCTTTCCGCAGATACTTGCTTAACAAACTGTTCTAAACCTGGCTTGGGAGCAGGGGCGGAGAACAGGATTTTCTAATTATAGCCTAACCCAGTGGTTATCAAACTTTAGTGCACACCAGAATCACCTGGAAAGCTCCTTAGAAAACACCGATTCCTGGTCCCATCTCCAATTTGTAACTCAGTAGGTATGGCCTGGGGCCGGCCTGAGAATTTGTATTTCTAACAAGTTCCTAGGTGATGCTGATGCTGCTGCTGATCTGGGAATCATACTATGAGAAACCCAGTGCAGGATAAGAAATATAGGGCTTTCATCAGAGTTTGAACCAGACAGACCCTTGGGATAACTTTTAATATGTTACTCCAGGCTGCTTTGATGACTCATGCACACATATTTAGATCAAGTCATTTGAATTATTCTCTAGAAATTAGTTTCAGGGAAGTATTATTGAGAAATTAGACACTTAACATGGCACTCGATTCTTTCATTCTTCAAGCCATGATTCTTAAATAGTTTTTGGTCATGAGAGACTGATGAAAGCTACGGACTCTCTCCTGAAAAACTGTATACAAACATGTAATATCTTACATACAATATTGGGGGGAATTATAGGCCACCCACCAACCCTCCTGCAAAGCCCAATCACCCCAAATAAAGAGCCTCATTTCAAACTAAACTCAGCTGAAGTCAGGGATAAAAGAATGTTTTAGGCCAGGCGTGGTCACTCACACCTGTAATCCCAACACTTTGGGAGGCCAAGGCAGGTGGATCACCTGAGGTCAGGAGTTCAAGACAAGCCTGGCCAACATGGTGAAACCCCATCTCTACTAAAAATACAAAAAATTAGCCAGGTGTAGTGGTCCACGCCTGTAATCTCAGCTACTAGGGAGGCTGAGGCAGGAGAATCACTTGAACCCAGGAGGTAGAGGTTGCAGTGAGCCAAGATCTTGCCACTGCACTCTAGCCTGGGTGACAAAGCAAGACTCTGTCTCAAAAGAAAAAAAAAGAACATTTTAATTATTCTTCATGGTGTTCTTATAAATGTAGCTGTTTCTCTGTGGCTACCTACAAATAAAACATGATGCACTGAGATGATAAGAGGCTATGAAAAACTCTGTCACCAATTAAAACATTTAATAATCATTTTGAATATGTTTATTCTTCATCTAGTTTCACAATCTTTGTGTTTAAATTGGAGTAATCTATACTTGAAGTAATTACACAAATAAGTTAAAAGTCTAGGCCAGGCACAGTGGCTCACGCCTGTAATCCCAACACTTGGTGATCCCAAGGTGGGCGGATCGCCTGAGGCCAGGAGTTCGAGACCAGCCTGGTCTAACATGGTGAAACCCATTCTCTACTAAAAATAAAAAAATTAGCTGGGCATGGTGGTGGGCACCTGTAATCCCAGCTACTCAGGAGGCTGAGGCAGGAGAATTGCTTGAACCAGGAGTTGGAGGTTGCAGTGAGCCAAGATCATGCCACAGCACTCTAGCTTGGGCGACAGAGCAAGACTCCATCTCAAAAAAAAAAAAGCTGGGCGCAGTGGCTTACGCCTGTAATCCCAGCACTTTGGGAGGCCAAGGTGGGTGGATCACGAGGTCAGGAGTTCAAGACCAGCCTGACCAACATGGTGAAACCCTGTCTCTACTAAAAATACAAAAATTAGCAGGGTGTGGTGGCATGTGCCTGTAATCCCAGCTACTGAGGAGGCTGAGGCAGGAAGATCGCCTGGACCCGGGAGGTGGAGGTTGCAGTGGGCCAAGATCGCGCCCCTGCACTCCAGCCTGGGTGAAAGAGCAAGACTCTGTCTCAAAAAAAAAAAAAAAAAAATCGATTATATTACTATTTGCTTTACCACTAAATATGATGTTAGGTGCACGTTTTGCATAGATTCCCTTTATCAGGCTAGGGAAGTTCTCTTCTATTTCTAACTTTTGAGACTGTCTATAATAGATCTGGGCTTTTACATTCTCTACTACCTCTTCAGTGAACTTTGGTAGCTTGTGTCTTTCAAGGAATTTGTTCATTTCATCTATTAATAAGTTGATGGAATTATTGGAGAAAAGCTATAATGTTTCCTTATTATCCATTAATATCTGTAGAATTTGTAGTGATGTCACCTCTCTCATTCCGATATTGGTAAATTGTATCTCCTCTCTTTTTCCTCCTCTTGTTTTCTGTCAGGAGGTTAATCAATTTTATTAATATTCTCAATGAAACAGCATTTGCTTTCATTGATTTTCTCTACTTTTCAAAATCTAGTTTATTGATTTCTGCTTTGATATTTCTTATTTTCTTTCTTCTGCTTATTTTGAATTTCATTTGCTCTTTTTCTGTTTTGTTTTCTTAAGATGAAAGCTGAGGACACTAATCTGAGACCTTTCTTCTAAGCTTTTTTTTGCGGGGGCGTTGGGGGACAGGGTCTCACTTTGTTTCCCAGGCTGGAGTGGAGTGCAGTGGTGTGATCTCGGCTCACTGCAGCCTCGAAATCCTGGGCTCAAGTGATCCTCCTGCCTCAGCCCCCATCAAGTAGCTGGGACTACAGGCACGTGCCACCATACCCAGCTAATTTTCTGTATTTTTTATAGGAACAGGGTTTTGCCATGTTGTCAAAGCTGGTCCCGAACTCCTGATTTCAAGCAATCCGCCTGTCTTGACTTCCTACAGTGTTGGCATTACCAGCGTGAGCCACTGTGCCCCACCTTATAGGCTTATAATACTATAAAATTCCACCTAAGTACTGCTTTTGATACATGAGCTTTTACTTTCAGCCCCAAATATTTTCTCATTTCCCTTTATTTTTTATTAAAAATAATTTTTTTAGAGACAGGGTCTCACTCTGCTGCCCAGGCTGGAATGCAGTGGCATGATCATAGCTCACTGCAACCTCAAACTCTTAGGCTAAAGCAATCCTCCAGCTGAGTAACTGGGATTATAAGTGCACACCACCATGCCTAGCTAATTTTTTTTTCTATTTTTTTTAAAGACAGGCTCTCACTCTGTTGCCCAGGCTGATCTTCAACTCCTGGCCTCAAGCAAACCTCAACTTCCCAAAGTGTTAGGAATACAAATGTGAGTCACTCCACTCGGCCCTAATTTTCCTTTTGATTTCTCCTTTGACTAATGAGTTATTCTGAAGGATGTTATTTAGTTACCAAATATTTGAGAATTTTTGTTACTGATTTCTTAATTAATTCCATTGTGATCAAGAACACACCTTATATAACTAAAATCCTTTTAAATTTATTGAGACTTGTTTTATGGTTCAGAATATGGTCTAACTGGATAAATGTTCCATGTACACTTGAGAGGAATATGTATTTGCTGTAGCTGGGAAGAGTATCTTATAAAGATCAATGAGGTCAAGCTAGTTGATTGTATTTTTATCTTCTTTTATATACCTAATTATTTTCTGTTATTTTATCAATTACTGAGAGAAGGTTAATGAAACTTTGGACTACAGTTATGGATTTGTCTATTCCTCCTTGGAACACTATCAATTTCTCATTTATGTATTTTGAAGTTCTGTTATTAGATGCATAAATGTTTAGTACTGTTATGTCTTTCTGATGAATCAACTCCTTTATCATTATGAAATGATTTTCTTTATCCCTGGCAATATTCTTCCCTCTGCAATATTACTAATACTGCTATTCCAAATACCTCTAAATAGTTTTGAGCTTTGTTCTGGGATGCAGTCAAATTAACTGGAACAATTTGTTCCTTTCGGGTCTTTTTAAAAGATTTGTTAGACAGGATCAGTGCAGTGCTCAATCTAGGGCTACTTCCCACTACTAAGGCATGGTCTTTCAAAGTATACTACCCAACCCTCCATGAATTATGAGCTTTTCAAGTCTAGCTGGTGGGAATAGGCACAATTCCCAGCCCTGTGTGAACAATGAGCACTATTTCTTCTAATCCTTTTGGGTAGTTCTTTCTTTATCCCAGGTAGTTTCCTTACATGCATGTGCTGCTCAGTACTCAGCTTTATACTTGAGGTGTACCCTGTGAGGAACTCTGGGGTTCTCTCTGCAGCTCTCTCCTCTCCAATACTCTGTCCTACAAACTCTAGTTGCCCTGGTCTCCCCAGACGTGGGGAGCTCTGTCTTCTCAACTCAGGAAGTCTGGGTTCTCTCTGTACCATATTCTGGAAACTATATCTTGGTATGCCTGTTTTTGTTTTGTTTTGCTTTGCTGAATACCAGAAACCACATATGAAAAATACACAGGTTCTGGATCATTTTTTCTTCTCCAAAGAATATGGAGAAGACTTATGCTAGGGTGTTAAAATAAGAACAGATTACTTTAATCTAATAAGTGACTAAGTTGATCGGGAAATGCACTTCAATATTTTATTTGACCGGGTCTATTTCTGGTTTCCTTTAACTCGTCAGGCATAATCCGTCAGCAGTCCCAACTGAAAGCTTAGGGTGTTTTTCAGGCCATACCACATTGGTGGGCTTTACATTCTATAATAATTTTTATCTTCCTAGTGTAATAAGATTGCAAGTAGCTCTGATTAGCTTCTCAGCTTTTTAGCACCTTCTTTGTGTTTGGATTTTTGCAACCTCTTGGTCTGCGCTACTTATAAATCAGTGAATGACTTGGAAGGAAAATTGCTTAGACTATTGAGTTGATTTTTCTGGGCCTCTTTTCTGTCCATGATCATGGTTTCTCATGTCCTGAATCATTTGGTTTCCTTGAATTCAATTTTTTTTTTTCCTCCCCAGCCCTATCAGACTGTGGAATAATCTGCCTGGCTTCTCTGATTTTAGCAGCTGCTTATTGTTTGGGTTCTCCTCATGTGCTACTTAAAAATGGTAAGTGTCTACAGGGAAAAAGTAGCCTAGAATATGGAACACTCAATGAGTTTCTCTTCTTTCTGAGGTCTTAGCTCTCAAGTCCTAGCTGCCTTATTAGGTCTTCTATGCCTTCAAATAGATTTTTAAAACTCAGCTTTTCTAGATGTCCTGTATAGGAGTAAAAATCTACTCACAGATAGTCCATTATAGCCAAAATCAGATGCTTAATATCTTATAATAGGTTTAGCCTTAAAATTTTTCTGACAGGAACAAATGTTTAAAGATAATCTTTACTCAGACGACAGTGCAAACTGTATAAGATATTACTATCCTTACTATTAACTACGACATCAACTAAGATACATTATAGAATCCCTAAGTTATAAAACATAAACCTACTATAGAGTCTAATTTTGCCATCATTATTACTGGTCAGTGCATATTTGAAAATTAAACGTTCATGTGAAGTTTGTATTAATATAAAGGGTAATGCTTATTTTGCAGGCATATACATGCACAAACTAAAGTTAAAATTTTCTCCTTAGAAATTAAGTGCAGTAACTTCTATTCTGTTTTTCTTTTAATTTAGTTTTCAACCTAGGACATAGAAATCCATTCCAAAGCTGCTGAGTAAAAATTGCAGCATATGTTATAGAAGTCAATAGCAAAATATCTGCCAACAGGACTTATCATTTCTTTGTCTTGCTTAGCTAATGGTTGTATTCTGAACACAGATTCACACTGGGGTATCTAATATGTTTTAGAGATCACAGATTTTTATAAAGTGTCCACTAGCTCACAGGACCACTGGTTACACAATAATCTTCAGCTGAGGATTTTCAAATTTCATTCACTTTTTGCCATTCTGTCAGTTCACTGTTTATATTTATTTCACTTATTTGTACTTACCAGCTTCCCTTAACGCTTCTCTGACATTTTCTCCTCTCCAGCCCTGGTGTGGTGGAGAATCCAGCTCCTCTCTATTCTGGTAGACTAGACTGAAGTTTTACATCCCAGCAAGGGCAAAATTAAAAATGAAAGCTTAGTACTCCTGGGAAGCTTGCTCCTAATACCGGGTTTGTTAAAACCATTTGTTTAAAAATGTTCACGTCTGTTGCTTGGCACTGATCCTTAAGCTCCAAGACCCCTACCTTCTTAACTAATTATCCTCATGTCAAATAATCAGTTACAGTTGATTGATTATATACTCATAAAACTCCCTAAATCCCAAGTCCTCAAAATGAAGACAGAAGACCGGGATGGGAATTGAAGAACCTTTTTCAATCCAACTATTAAAGAAAGGGCATAACAAAAAAACATAACAGATATAGCTTTGTGAGAAAGTACAGTAACTGAGCCTATTCTTTCTGAAAAGACACCCTTCCCAAAAAGCCACCCCTCAGATGATCCTGCCACGGATGAAGACCATGTATAATTCCACGGCATGGAATAAATCAGCAAGGGGAATTGTGAACAGTCTGGCCAACCAAAAGCAAGAGAGACACAATGTAACTGAGACACTGCAGACTCCGTTCCCCACTGAGCTGATATAATCCACACTTGGCACAGAGGAGTTCTCACTGCAGGCTTTCCTTCTTAAACACACAGGCCCCGCTGGCAAAATGTGGTGGGAGAGGGGAGAGAAAGACAAAAGGAGGAGAGAAACAACTGCTGTAAAGGAGACCTACAGTGAGAATTAAAATTGTGTATTCCCTTTGACCCCAAAATGACAATTTTGGGAATCTCTCCTATGGAAATAAAACCCAAAGTACAGGAATAAATGTAGAATGTTTATTGTGGCATAAGTTGTTGTGTAAAAAAAGTTGGAAGAAAAACATGAATATCTATCAATGGGGAAGTAATGAATGGGAAGAAATTATGGAACCTCCTATAATGGAATATTAGGTAGCTATTAAAAATAATAAATTGGATCAATTATATGTGTTAATCTAGAATAATGTACATAATATGTACTAAATAAAATGAAAGAAATAATAACATATATGATTCCATTTTCACATACAATAGAAAATAAGTCTACACACTCATATGTTTGTTTGAACATAGAAAAGGAGTGAAGGGGCTGAGTGCAGTGGCTCATGCCTATAATCCCAGCACTTTGGGAGGCTGAGGTGGGAGGATCACTTGAGCCGAGGAATTCAAGATCAGCCTGGGCAACACAGTGAGACCTCGTTTCTACAAAAATGTTTAAAAATTAGACGGGTGTGGTGGCATGTGCCTGTGGTCCCAGTTACTTGGCAGGCTGAGGTGGGAGGATCCCTTGAGCTGGAGATGTTGAGGCTGCAGTGAGCTGTGATCGTGACATGTGAATACACATGAAACTTTTTTTTTGAGACAGGGTCTCACTCTGTTACTCAAGCTGGAGTGCAATGTCATGATCACAGCTCACCGCAGCCTCAACCTCCTGGGTTCAAGCGATCCTCCCACTTCATCCTCTCAAGTAGCTAGGATGACATACCACCCACTTGGCTATTTTTTTTTTTTTTTCATAGAGACAGAGTTTCACTATGTTGTCCAGGCTGTTTTGAACTCCTGGACCCAAGCTATCCTCCTGCCTCTGCCTCCTAAAGTGTTCAGATTACAGATGTCAGCCCGCACGCCCAGCCTGGGCGCTTTAAATAGTGGTTTTGTCAGAAAGATGGGAGTGAGAGAAGGTGGAGATGACTTATATTTTCTTTCTTTTTTTTTTTCTTTGAGATGGAGTCTCCCTCGGTAGCCCAAGCTGGAGTGCAGTGGCACAATCTTGGCTCACTGCAACCTCTGCCTCCTGGGTTCCAGCTATTTCGAGCTATTCTCCCGCCTCACCCTCTCAAGTAACTGGGATTACAGGCACACGCCACCACACTTGACTAATTTTTTTTTTTTGAGACAGAGTCTCGCTCCATCGCTCAGGTTGTAGTGCAGTGGTGCGATCTCGGCTCACTGCAACCTCCGCCTCCCTGGTTCAAGCAATTCTCCTGTCTCAGCCTCCCGAGTAGCTGGGACTACAGGCGCCTGCCACCACGTCCAGCTAATTTTTGTATTTTTGGTAGAGATGGGATTTCACCTTATTGGTCAGGCTGGTCTCGAACTCCTGACCTCAGGTGATCCACCCACCTCGGCCTCCCAAAGTGCCAGGATTACAGGCATGAGTCACCTTACCTGGCCAATTTTTTTTTTTTTTTTGAGACGGAGTCTCATGCTGTCGCCCAGGCTGGAGTGCAGTGGCAGGATCTCGGCTCACTGGAACCTCTGCCCCCCGGGTTCAAGTGATTCTCCGGCCTCAGCCTCCCAAGTAGCTGGGATTACAGGTGCCTGCCACTGCGCTCAGCTAATTTTTGTATTTTTAGTAGAGGCAGGGTTTCATCATCTTGGCCAGGCTGGTCTTGAACTCCTGAACTTGTGATCCACCCACCTCAGCCTCCCAAAGTGATGGGATTACAGGAGTGAGCCACCGCACCCAGCCTAATTTTTAGTAGAGATGGGGTTTCACCATGTTGGCCAGGCTGGTCTTGAACTCCTGACCTCAAGTGATCCACCCATCTCGGCCTCCCAAAGTACTGGGACTATGGGGTGAGCCACTGCACCTGGCCATATTTTCTTTATATACTGCTGTCTTACTAGACTTGTTACCATGAGTGTGTATAGCTTTTACAACTTAAAAATGCAAAAGTTAAAATATAAAAAGTATTTATTGAGACATAACTACAAGTAACCCCAGTCCCCAGAGTTCAGTGAGGTATGTGGTCCTCTGGCATTTGCTTTGAATTGATGCTGGTGGTTAACAGCAGATAGGAGCTTCTGCTCTTGAAGAGCGGGTTCACCTTGTGTCACTCAACAGAAGCCAATTAAAGCCCAGAATCAACAGTGCCTCCAGAAAAGGTCAGTGGTTGTGAAACAAAAACTACATCTATTTATTTAAAGCCTCAGCCACAGAGCTTCCCAAGGGGCTGCCTGAGCCAGTGAGCAGCCAGCAAACACGTGGACGAGAATAACTCATGCTTTTGTCTTGGAAAATCCCACTACTCCAACTATTGACAGCCTTTGTTGGCTCCTGTTCCATACTTCAGAGATGAGAAGCACAAAGCCAGCCACGTGGCTACAAGTATAAATATTAAACCCTGTGGGAGAGATGCTGCTGCCCAGGTTTGAAGTGTTCTCTATTAGCCTTTGGCGGAAAATACTTTGAGCATCACTGGAAGCCACATGTCACACACAGAATGGCACTGGCCAAGGCAATGGTCTTGGAGGTGTGATACTTAGCTCAGTATTTGCAATTCAGTTTCATGCCAATTGGTACTTCCAGATCTTCTGAGGGTGATAAACATATATATTCAATAATAAAGAAAAATATGCACAAGCTAGCAGTCTGTGAAACATAAAGTTTTAAAATTGTTCATTCATCTTCCAACATATTTTTCTTTTCTACAATCCTCTCTCCCCACCCCATGCCTCTTTCTCTACCTCCCTACTTAACCCCCTTTCTCCTTAATGTTTTTCTGATTATCAAAGAAATTCACACTTCTTAAAACAATCATGGAAAACACAGATAAGTTGAAAAAATACAAATAATCATTTATAATCTCACCACTAATATTTTAGGATAGTTTACCCTTTTAAGTACTCTGCATTTGTGTATCTTTGCAAGTGCAAATGAATGTCTTGCAAAATACCTAATACTATGAATGAATATAAGGAAATGTGAAAGAGGGGTTTGAATAGACATCCTTGCTGGGACCCAGGCTGTTGTGATACGGCCATGTGTTTTCGTGTGTCAAGTTTTTATTAATATTCCTTGGATTGACTGTGACAGCTGACTTTGTGTCTCCTCCCTTCCTTTCTCCTCACAGCTGCCTTGGAAGTCAGCAATATTTGCATGTAAAATTCCCATGGGTAGTTATTTGATCTTCTTTTATCCCTGTTTCTCACTTGTAGATAACTGGGTACCCACAATCTCTGCGATTTCAGCACGTCACTACTCTCTTCCCTTTTCCTCTCTGCTGCTGTTATGCTTCCCTCTCCCTCTTCACTCTGATCTGCATTTATCCTAGCAGCATCCAAAAGCAGGCAGCCATCACTGGCTCATGAATAATCACAGAATCATTGAAATATCTGTTCAGAAAAGGCACTCAGGTAGTGTGATGCTCCGGCTTTGTTTTTTTTTTTTTGCTCAGGCTTTCTTTGGCTATTCAGGCTCTTTTTGGGTTCCATATGAGTTTTAGAATAGTTTTTTCTAATTCTGTAAAGACTGATGTTAGTAGTTTGATAGGAATAGCATTGAATGTATACATTGCTTTGGGCAGTATGACCATTTTAATGATATTGATCCTTCTAATCCATGAGCATGGGATATTTTTTCATTTATTTGTGTTGTTTCTAACTTTTTTTCAGCAGTGTATTGTAGTTCTCCTTGCAGAGCTCTTTCACCTTTTTGGTTTGCTATATTCCTAGGTATTTCCTTTTCTTTGCAGCTGTCGTAAATGGGATCATGTTCTTGATTTGACTCTCAGCCTGGACGTTATTGGTGTTTGGAAATGCTACTGATTTTCGTACATTGATTTTGTATCCTGAAACCTTGCTAAAATCATTTTTCAATTCTAGTAACCTTTTGGAACAGTCTTTGGGGTGTTCTAAGTATAGAATTATATCGTCAGCAAAGGGAGATAGTTCAACTTCTTCTTTTCTTATTTGGATGCCTTTTATTTCTTTCTCTTGCCAGACTGTGCTGGCTGGGACTTCTAGCACTACCTTGAATAGCAGTGGTGAGAGTGGGCATTCTTGCCTTGTGCCAGTTCTCAAGGGGAATGGTTCCAGCTTTTGCCCATTCAGTATGATGTTAGCTGTAGGTTTATCAGGGATGGCCCTTGTTATTTTGAGGTATGTTCCTTCGATGCCTAGTTTGTTGAGAGTTTTTATCATGAAGAGATGTTAGATTTTATCAAAAGCTTTTTCTGTGTCTATTGAGATGACACAGATGATCATATGGTTTTTGCTTTTAATTCTGTTTATATGGTGACTCACTATGATTTGTGTATGTTGAACCAACCATGCATCCCAGGAATAATGCCTGCTTGATCATGGTGAATTAACTTTTTGATGTTCTGCTAAATTTGGTTTGCTAGTATTTTGTTGAGGATTTTTGTGTCTATGTTCATCAGGGATATTGGTCTGAACATAGACACAAAAATCATATCTCTTCATCATATCTCTGCCAGATTTGGGTATTAGGCTGATGCTGGCTTCATGGGATGAATTAGGGAGGAGTCCCTGCTCCTCTATTTTCTGTAAGTTTTAGTAGGATTGGTACTAGTTCTTCTTTGTATGTCTCATAGAATGTGGCTGTGAATCTATCTGGTCCAGGGCTTTTTATGGTTGGAAGGGTTTTTTTTGTTTGTTTGTTTGTTTTACTGATGCAATTTCAGAGTTTGATGTTGGTCTATTCAGGACTTCAATCTCTCTGATTCAATCTCAGGAGATTGTTTCCAGGAATTGATTGATTTCTTCTAGATTTTCTAATTTGTGTGCATAGAGTTGTTCATAGTTTTCTCCAAGGATCTTTTGTATTTCTGTAGGATCAGTTGTAATGTCATCTTTGTTATTTCTATTGTACTTATTTGGATCCTCTCTCTCTCTCTCACTGTCTCCTCCCGCTTTGTTAACCTAGCTAGCAGTCTATCAATCTTATTTATTTTTTCAAATAGCCTATTCTTGGTTTCACTGATCTTTCATATGGATTGTTGCATCTCAATTTCATTAAGTTTTTCTTTAATTTTAGTTATTTCTTTTCTTCTGCTAGAGTTGGGGTTGGTTTGTCCTTTTTTCATAGTTCCTTTAAATGCAAAGTTACATTGTTAATGTGAGATCTTTCCAGCTTCTTGATGAAGGCATTTATGGCTATAAACTTTCCTCTTAACATTGCTTTGGCTACATCCCAGAGGTCTTCATAAATTGTGTCCCTATTTTCATTAATTCCAAAGAATTTGCTACAGTAGCCAAAACAGGGTGCTACTGGTACAAAAACAGACACATAGACTAATGGAACATAATAGAAAATTCAGAAATAAGGCTGCACGCTTACAACCATCTGATCTTCAACATGGCTGACAAAAACAAGCAATGGAGAAAGGACTCCCTATTCAATAAATGGTGCTGGGATAACTGGTAGCCATATGCAGAAGAATGAAACTAGACCCTTACCTTTCACCATATACAAAAACTAACTAAAAATGGATTAAAGATTTAAACATAAGACCTCAAACTATGAAAATCATAGAAGAAAACCTAGGAAATACCCTTATCAACATTGGCCTTGGCAAAGAATTTATGGCCAAGTCCCTAGAAAGAACTGCAACAAAAACAAAAATTGACAAGTGGGACCTAATTAAACTAAAGATCTTCTGCACAGCAAGAGAAACCATCAAAAGAGTAAACAACCTACAGCATGGGAGAAAATATTCACAAACTATGCATCTGACAAAGGTCTAATATCCAGAATATATAAGAAACTTAAATCAACAGGCAAAAATCAAATAACTCCATTAAAAAGTGGGCAGAAGACATGAAAAGACACTTCTTAAAAGAAGGCATACAAGTGTGGCCAATAGACATGAAAACATGCTCAGCATCACTAATCATCAGAGAAATGCAAATAAAACCACAATAAGATACCATCTCACACCAGTAAGAATAGCTATTATTAAAAAGTCAAAAAACAACAGATGCTGGCAAGGCTGTGAAGAAAAGGGAACATTTATACATTGTTGGTGGGAATGTAAATTAGTACAACCACTGTGGAAAGCAGTTTGGAGATTTCTCAAAAAACTTAAATACAGAGCTACCTTCGACCCAGCAATCCCATTACTGGGTATATATTCAAAGAAATATAAATCATTCCACCATAAATACACATGCTTGCATATGTGCATCACAGCACTATTCACAATAGCAAAGATGTGGAATCAACCTAGGCACTCATCAACAGTGTACTGGATGAAGAAAATGTGCTACATAAACACCACAGGATAAAAAATAATGAAATCATGTCCTTTGCAGCAATGTGGATGCAGTTGGAGGCCTATCCTAAGTGAATTAATGCAGGAACAGAAAACAAAATACCACATGTTCTCACTTATAAGTGGGAGCTAAACACTGAGCACACATGGACATAAATGCAGGAAAGATAGATACTGCAGACTACTACAGGGGGAAGGGAGGGAGGGGGCATGGGTTGAAAAACTACCTATTGGGTACTGTGCTTATGCCTGGGTCCAATTTACCCATGAACAATCCTACACATGTATCCTCTTAATGTAAAATAAAAGCTGAAACTTTAAAAAAAGAAAAGGCACTCAATTAAGCATGCACCCTATTTACCTGTTCAGCCAAAACACTGATTAATGCAGCACTTGAGAGATTCCACCTCACACAGAAAATCAGGAATATTTTAGATAAGAGCCAAGAAAGACTTTATTGGTCTGAAGTACTGCCAGACCAATGACTTCAGGCCCTTACCACACCTTCAGCCTAGACCACACCTTTAGGACCTTGGCATTTCCCTAGTTAAGACATCCACTTCTGCCTTCCCTTTCAAGGTTTTCTCAATAACTCTTAGAAAATCAAGATGGAGAGCTGGCAGTGCTGACTGATGGTCTGACATTCCAGTGTAGGCAGATGGCAACATGAAGACCCAGAGCATACTTTCCTGGGTGTTTTCAGTCACTGAAACCCCATGCTACCCATGGCAGCAGAAGAGCAATTCCAACCAGCAAAGCCCTGGGGAGAATCATGAAGGTCCTCCCTTGCCCTTTCCTATCCTTGACCCAAGAAATCCCTTCTCACCATCAGAACTCCAGAGCTTTCTAGCTAATCTCCACATATGCAAAGCTCCTCACTGCAAGACTGAAGACTGACTTTCCCGGGACAATTGTTTCCACAGTTATTTCTTCCCAATGACAACATAAGGTATAGATGACTGACATGTTTAACACTCCTCCCTACTTCACTATTTTTATTATGGGTTAAAAAATCAACATCCTGAGGCATTTTTGAATAGGAATCTGCAACCCAAAGGAAGAAGACATATGGAAGGGGCCTGGCAGTTGTGTCCACAAGTCATCAGTCTGCATGACCTCAACCCCCCAAGTTGCCTCTCTGGTCACAGCCCGATGGCCTGTCAAAGCAGACCTGGGCTTTGTGGGGATGATTGGCCAGCCGCATCACTTAGCCCTCAGTTGCCTGGCAACCCATGTCTGAGGTATACTGGCCCAGATTCAGGTGATAAGGGGATACTTAGATCATTGCAACTCCCCCAGCTGAGGCAAAGTGGTCATGAAGAAGTCTAGGGAATGCTGTGGATTCAATCTGACTCAGAATATTCTGAGTGTTTGTGTGCTGGGGGCAGAAAGGTGCCTGGTGAGGCCTGTTTCTGGTCAGTCCCAGGAGTATACTGAGTATATCTGACCTCCTCTGGTTTACCTCTCTTAGAGTAGACCACGTAGAGTCTTCATAGTGTTCTGGACACAGCAGAATATTCTGGAAATGCCTTGGACATAAACATACCTCAAGGCCTTGCCTAGGGTGGATATACTTCCCAAGAACTCCTCAAAATGTAACCCAATCTCTGGCCAAAAGTTACACGGCCCTCCACCAAACAGACTGAAGTCCATCCTCCTGTGGGCTTCATAAGCTGGCCTTTAGCTCTCCTGCTTTATGTCTTGCTGCAACCCTGCCCTGACCCCCATCCACCCACCTTCTCTTCTTACTCACACCACACCGGCACTTTGGCCCTCACTCTATCATGCTATTCTGTCTCTCTGGAAAGGCCCTTCCACACCGCAGCTGCCAGTCAAAGAGGCACACCTCCTTCAGAACCTGACTCAAAGCCACTTCTTCCTTGAAGAGAAATGTTGACTCCTCTTGGAATAGCTCTCTGGCTCTACTTGGAAACCCTGCCTAGCCTCCACTTCTACTCTCATCCTCTCATAGCAGGTTGTGATAATTACAGCACTCAGCGCAGTTGTCTCATATGAACCTCGTCCACATGAGTGTCAAAGGAACTGTGCATTTTACAATGCTGATTCCCCCATTCTTCCACTTGGAATGACTGCATCCCAGCATTCCTCTCATTTTAACAAGTTCTTTTCACTCTCCTCTATGGATTCATACCTTTGTTGGTACTATATTAACAGGCCCCTCTTTACTCAAGCCATTTTTATCAGTACATGTAGTCTTTCTCTTGATCTAGACAGGATTAATGTCAATTTTTCTGTGTGCTCATTCTTCTCCATCCCTAGAAAGCAAGGTGCTCTGTGTGGTAGGGTTTAATAACACAGGGCCGTATCATCCATCACTGTCTGAGTTCTTCACAATTACGACATGCATCTCAGAAAAATGCCTTGAGAAGTCTAGATGGAAACCAATGCCCCATGGAAACACATGAATATTTTATCAGGCTCTGAACAAGACTCTTGCTCATGAATGTTTAAACCCCTCAGTAGCATAATGCTCAGAAGCTGATTAGAGTCAACTTGTGCTGGGATGGGGAAGCTGAGAGGAGGAGGGAAATACAACAGTGATGGCAGCAGGCATTCCACAGTGTCTCTTTCAAGGATTTAAAGCACTTAAGAGTGCACTGGAGGGCTCGCTAATTTGTTAGACACTCATTTTCCAAGTGCTTTCCCTCTAAAGTGGGAAGCAGGTCAGCTCCCAGCAGAGCTGTCTAGAGAGAGCACTGGCTGGGGTACATGCAAGCTGCTACATCAGTCACAGCCCCCATAACCTTGCCATACTTCTCTCTGCATTGGTGGCACAAGGAAGATTTTCATATAAAGTAGAGAAGACTCAAGATGAGGCAGACCCTTTATAGGTTCACAGCAGCTTTGTTCAAAATTGCCACAAACTGGCAACAACCAAGTATCTATCAACAAGAGAACAGATAAACACATGGTCAATATTCATACAATAAATACTACCTTGGAAAAAAAAGAAATGAACTACTGATACACACAATGGCACAGATGAATATCACAGACATTGTGTAGGGCAAAAAGAAGCCAAACACAAGAGTGCATACTGTGTAACTGCAGTTATATGAAATTCAGGAACCAGCAACACTAATCTATGATATTAGAAATCAGAACAAGGTTTGCTGCTTCTGTGGGGTGGAGGTGACTAGAAAGAGATGTGAGGAAAAGTTCTGTGACTGAAATATTTTATGTCTTGTTTGGGATGTGGGTTTGTCAAAACTGGCCCAGCTATTAGCATAGGATTCAGCTGAGAAGTGCTGTGAGGATAAAAGAGGCCACTGATCTCCAGGGTCATCATTTACCTATCAAATATTGATTAACTTGAATTATGAATTACCTCAAAGGACTTCTAGTATTTTACCAAGGGTTCTGCCACCCTTATGGGAGTCAATGCCTTATTTGTGTAATTTAATTACCTAATTAATCCAACAGTTATTTATTAATTGCTCATAATATATCAAATAGGAACACAGCCATAAATAAGACAAAAAAATTCCTTGTCTTGATGGAGTTTAGAGTGGGGAACATGCCCAATTAACAAGGAAACACATATACTATATAGTGTCAGGGAGTGCTAAGTGCCATGAAGAAGGATAAAGCAGGGTCAGAAGACAGGGAGTGACCACAGGCTGTTTTAGATCAGGTGGCCATCATTCTGGAGAGTATGAAAAGAAACTGGAATGAGCTGAGAAAAGAAGCAGTGGCAGTGTCTGAAGGAAGAGTGTTCAGGCAGAGGGAAGAGCAAGGACGATGGTAAGCAAGAGGACGGCCATAGAATATGAGGGCACCAGACCAAATCACAAGCCCTGGTGGAGAGTTGAATGTTATTCACAGTGTGAGGGGAAGCCATTGGAGGGTGTTAAGCAGGAGAGTAATATCATCCAACTGACTGACATTTTAAGAATGGGAAAAAGAAGGCAGTTAAGGGGTCTGCTCAAGATTCTTATGGGAAAGTCAGAAGAATAAGATCCATATTTTTTTCTTAAAATGTTAATATCCTTCACACATCTATATTTGAAACACCTTCTGATTCAAGCTCTGTCCAGTACCAGATCACATACGTCTGGATTCTAAACACTGATTTTTATTAACAAGTTTGTTTTAAGATAATAAGTTTATAAAATGAGAGGTAGAAAACATCTCTGTATGTCTAAAATTTTTCATAATAAAGTACTGGAGAAAAAAGGTGAGATAGTGATTTGCATCCTTTATCAGGCAAAATTCATCAGCAACTAAACATGAATGTTCTGATTCTCAAGACCTTTGCAAAACAAAGGCTCTGATTTTTTTTTCAACTAAATGTAGAACATTCCTTTCAACCCCCAAATCCACCTTTGCAGCCCAAGTCAGTCCACGTTGCACTGTTTCTGCAGCATGTCAGAGCCTCTGGCTTCTTTCCTCTCTCCCCCTTCCCCCAATTAATCTCTGAAACCTAAATAAGAATGGAATAAAATGCAAATTCAGGGAGAAGGATGCAGTTTTCAGAGAAGGCCTCATCCTCCTCCTACCCTATATGGAAATTCCCTTATGGTTAAACAACAAAAATGGAAATATTAAAACTCTCAGCTGAAAACAAACACTTAAGCACCTATTCTCCTTTCCAGAGAATCTGTTTCCCTCAATCATTATTTTTCCACTCTTTTGAGAGCCTTCTAGGATGGAAGTTGTTTCATCTCACCCATCTTGGGTCTCTCCTAGGTCTCATTTCTGCCTTCACCAGGCTTGAAGTTCTATATCCCCAGGCTATCAGAACTTTGACTCTGACCAGGCTCAATTCTAGACTTTACTGGGGAATGGGGAGAAGCTAAAAGCTGGGGGTGGAAGAGAAGGGGAAACAGAGGGAACATTCCAGAGACAGTAGTGTCCCTGAAGGGGAATTAGGCTGGCAAAATGGGGACCAGAAAGCCACCTCTGTTCCTCACAAGGGACACCTAACTCAAGCACAGCCTGCTAAAGCACTTTATTCTCCAGACTCAAATTGCCTTAACCTGTAAGCAAACGCTTCCTCAGCCATTTATCCGCAAGCGCATTTGCCCCACCTGCAGCAACGAAAGAAGCACTGTTTTTGCAAGCCGGGCTGCTACCCAGACTGCGAGGAGACATTCTGTGCAGAATTCAGCCACTGGTGGAGAAAAAGAAGTTTTTCTTTGCAGGCCTTGCTGCCTAATACAACTATATCAACAATTTCTCCCGCTGTGTAACCCCCATCTGAAAATCTTTCCCTTTTATCTAGGATGCAAAAATGTAATGTTATCCTCCATATTCTGGTTTAAAGAACTACACCAGGAAAGACATTTTATGATAGGGTAGGACATCATTTACGTCTAATTCAAGCATGCATGTACCTAGAAAACTAACAAAGGGGTAAGTTATGCCATGCCATGACTTCTCTTCCCAGATTTCTATCCTGAAATCTTAACAAAATTCGATTTTAAAAACCTCAAGGTTTGTATTCTTCACGAGTACATGGATACCTTGAGTTCTACCTAGAGGCCTCTAGTTTCTGACAGAGCTAACTTGGAAAGGGCTGCTTGCCAGGGTACAAGGATGTTGCAGGTTCCAGGTGACTCCCTCATGCCCAGAAGCAAGGCAGTTCAACAGACGCAGTGCAATACAGTTGTCCCTTTTCAGGACTTTGCAATCTCCATGGCGGAGCCCATCGTGCCCGCCACTCTACACCCTGGGGGTGAACATTCCCTGCAAAGCAGCTTCGGCGTGAGGAGACTCTGGAAAGTCTACAGGCGGTGGGAAACTATTTCGGGATCTCTCATTTTCAGCACAGCCGGTCGCTTATTCAGCAGAAAACCCACGGCCCCATCTTCACACCAAATTACAGTACTCTCCCGTCTCTTCCACTGAAATTGCCACTCGCATCCCTGATGCGTGACCCCTGCTCACCTCAAGTTCCTATGAGAGTTTCTTTACCGGTTCCAAACAAACTGCCCAGATTCTGGAAAGGCGAGAAAGCCCCTCCCCCTTTCCACTTTCACTTAATAATTAAGTGTTTGAAGTTTTGTGGATCCTTAAGGTCGCTGTGCTCACCTCATCAGCGTCGGACCGCCGAGAAGCGCCAAGCCCGCTGCTATGTGCAGGACGCCCACGGTCCCCCGGCGTCTCGCGCGTTCGCGGGGCTGGAAGGGGCGGGAAGGGGCGGGCCGGGGCAGAGACAGGGGCCCGCGCCCATCGCCGCGCCGGGAGCCTGGCGTGGAGGCGGCGGGACGGCGGCGCAGGCCTCTGAGGTGTGCGCGGGGCGCCGGGCGCCTCTGGCCCGGGCACTGGCTGAGCCACGCCTGCCCGCCCCTCCCTGGCGCCGCCCGCGTGGCGCGCCTCGACCCTGCTCTCCCGCGAGGGCCGGGAGGGCTCCGGGACTTTGCAGACTCCACGCGCCTCACGGCTCCTCCAGCTCCTCCGATCTTTCTCCTTGCTTCGCCACCGAGTCCCCTGGGGCGGCCCCGCCTCCGGCTGTCTCCTCAGAGACCTTCCCTGGGGGGCGCCTTCCCCTCAGCGCCCCTTCCCGGGCCTCGAGCCAGCGGCTGCCGCAGGAGCTGGCCCCGGGGCGAGGAGCTTCAGATTCAGGTCCCTAGCCGGCCTCGGTAAGGAGACTGGAAGGATTCTCCGCGAATGCTCATTTTTATTTCTGGAGTGGGGTCGGAGTTACCAATTAGTTTTCTTATTTTATACTCTGGAGTTGCCAAATTCTTTACGTTGAGTTTTTGCTTATTTTATAATCAGAAAGACAAGTACGTTTCTTTTTCCAAGAATGCTTACAGGAGGCCACAAACAAGATGTTCGCACCCAGCCCACTGTCTTCCGCTTAAAAATATGTGTGAGATGTTGTGTTTAAGACACCCTCAAGGAGAAACATAGAGGGGAGACCTGGAAATGGTCTTGGGAATCCACTTAGACTTTCCATATTATATTTGTTTCATTTATTTTAAAATCTCAGACCTATTTATGTGCATTAGGACATTCCACATTTTTACAACTGCGCAGAGGAAATCTTTGGTTGTAGAGGACGGGAAGAGAGAGGCCAGGTCCGCAGACCCCACTGTGACAAGACAGTGGCTACATTCTTAACTGTTTTACACATTGTGATACCCAAAGACTTCTTTTCACAGGATTCTACTGAGGGGGAAAACAAGAGGAAGAAAGAAAGATAGACAAGGTTTTCCTCAAGGCAGTAAGCAAAAAGCTGGTTTCTCAGAAGAAAGAATTATGTCTGAGATTTTACCCAGGACTCTCCAGATCTCTCATTCTACACAGAAGGACCCTTTCATTTGGAACGTGCAGAAACTGAGGAGGACCATCTCTCTCCTCCATGGGGGCTGCCTGAGTTAAAAAGGCCTGGGTCCATCTTTTTTCCGTAGGAGAGCTGACTTCAGAGTCTAGAGCCAAATCTTCACTTCTGTGGCTCTAGATTGAGGATTTGCCCTTCTGATCTCTGTGGGGCTTTTTTTTTTTTTTTTTTTTTTTTTAACCTGGGAATTCCCCTGGGCTCTTCGGCTGTTATTCTCATCAACCCCTCTCTGTATTCTGCAAGACATTGAAATCTTTCTCCCAGCTTGGCCCCCACCTCCAATCCCAGTATTCTCTTTTCTCAGATTGGAGTATTTCCTACCCCTCAGTTGCCAGGCACTGAAGGTTTTCATCTTCCAGGCCTGCCATGTTTACCTCTGAGATGTTTCTGGCAACTGTCCACTTCTCTGCATTCTCACACTGCTGCTCTTGATAAGCTTCGATTATCTGGGGCTGAATTGTTTCAATAATTTCCTAACTGATTTTCTTGCCTCCTATCTGTCCCCACTACCAACATAGACTTAAGAATGTCACTCCCTTGACAAAACAAGCCAACATCCTCTATCCTCTGTCCCACTCCCAAACCTGCAGTAACTTTCCTGTGCAATTGTAATACAGTGTAAACTTTCATAAGGATGGGGAGTGGCCAAGATGGCTGACCAGAAGCAGGTAATGTACGTGGCTCTCACGGAGAGGAACAGAAGGGACGAGTAGATACAACACCTTCAACTGAAACATCCGGGTACTCGCATTGGGATTAATCAAGGAAACAACCTGACCCACAGAGAACAAGGAAAAGCAAGACAGGACAACAGCCCACCTGGGAGCAACAGGGAACCAGGGGATCTTCCCCTGCCCAGGGAAGTGGTAAGTGAATGAGCGATCCCGGAAACCATGCTTCTCCCACAGATCTTTGCAACCCTCCTGTCAGGAGATCTCCTTGTGAATCCACTCCACTAGCAGCAGGGCCTTCAGTCTTCAGTCTGGCAGACAGGGCTACATGGAGTCTCAGCAAAGCAGCCACTCAGGCATGCGTGGAGACCCTGGAGCCTTAGATACTTGGGCGTTCTGGCAAAAGTAGCTGCATCTCCCACAAAGAGGGAGTTTAGACTCCCATTCATACCCCTAGGAAAGAGGCTGAATCCAGAGGGCTGAGCAGCAACAGCCCGCAGGGCCCACTTCCACAACACCTCACACAAGACAGGACCCACTGGCTTGGAATTCCACCCAGCTACCAGTAGCAACATAGCACCTGCCTAAGTAGGAGCTCCCAGGGGAGGGGTAGGCCAACATCTTTGCTGTTCAGGAGCTTTAGCTGTTCCAGCCTTCAGGGTTTGGAGAGTCTGAGATGACCTGGGGCGGTAAGGATGCCCCAGCACAGCACAGCTGCTCTACCAAAATGTGGCCAGACTGCTGCTTTAAGTGGGTGCCCAATCCCATTCCTACTCACTGGGTGTGACCTCCCAACCAGGGCCTCCAGCCACCCTGCCTGAGCTCTTCAGCTGTGACAGAGATCTGAATTCCCCCTGGGATGGCACTCTTAGAGGGAGGGATGGGCTGCCATCTTTGCTGTTTGGCTGACTTAGCTCTTCCAGCCTTTGGGTTGTGGAGTGTCTGAAGTGACCAGGAGCTGAAGTGGACCCCCAGCACAGCACAGCTGCTATACAGAAATGTGGCCAGACTGCTTTTTTAAGTGTGCCCCATCCTGTTCCTCTTCATTAGGTGGGACCTCCCAACCAGGGTCTTCAGCCACTTCCTACAGGTGCCTTTGGGCCAGCAACAGGTCCATACCTCCCTGGGACAAAGCTCCCAGGGGGAGGGACAGGCTGCCATCTTTGCTGTATCACAACCTTCACTGGTGACACCTCCAGGTTCTGGAAAATCTGAGATGACTAGGGACTGGAGTAGGCCCTAAGCATACCAGAGCAGCCCTGTAGAAAAGTGGCCAGACTGTTTCGTGGGTGCCCATTCCCATATCTCCTCACTGGCAGGTCCTCCAGGCCTCGGCCTCCAGCCACTCCCCACCAGAGCTATCCAGCCAATACCAACTCAGCAACTTCCAGGACAGTGCCTCCAGGGGCAATTGAAAGCATCTTAGCCACTGCCTCTGCTGTGGAACTCCCCTTGCCATCCTTGGACTAAAGAAGGAGCAAAGACCCTAAGTGCCTTTTCCATACCAACAAGCTGCAGTAGACCCAAGGAAAGGAGGCCAGTCCATCTCCCATGTGTTCCACACTGCTCACCAGACAGGCAACCCCTGGCTTGGGTCCAAAGCACGAATCCTCCATCTTGGGCTGATTGCACTGAGCAATTGGTAACCTGCATTTTTCTGGGGGTAGAGCCCCCAGGAGTCAAGCAAACGACTCTCGGCCACAACACCTACTAAGATGAGCCTCTGCTACTTCTAAGCTGGGGAAGGAACATAAACACTGAGATCACTCCAGAGCTGCAGTGGGCAGTCCAGGGGTGCTAAGTCCTGAACTACAGCCAGCACTCAAGGGGGAGAGGAACCCACACTTTCGGAGCACTGAGAGGGAACACAGCTGCAACTGTGAAGAAACATACAGGAGCAGGAGTCTACCAATTGACCAATAAGCCTAAGTGTCACCTGCAGGATCACACCCCAAAGCTTCAACACGAAAAATATTTCACTAACATACACACCTCTGAAACCAGAGACAAGAAGTCAGCTTCAAATAAAGACCCTATAGAAAGCCTCAGCACAGTGAAAACATCCAAAAAAGAAGTCTATTGACTGTAGTCAATCTACGTTGCAGTCAAATGAACACCCACACACAGAGATGAGAAAGAACCAATGCAAGAACTCCAGTTACTCAAATGGCCAGAGTATCATACGTCCTCCAAACGATCACACCAGTTCTCCAGCAAGAGTTCTTAACCAGGCTGAACTGGCTGGAATAACAGAAATAGAATTCAAAATATGGATAGGAACAAAGAGATCATCAAGATTCAGGAAGATGGCAAAACCCAATCCAAGGAAAATAAGAATTACAATAAAGTAATACAGGTGCTGAAGGATGAAATAGCCAGTATGAAAAAGAACCTAATGGGTCTGACAGAGCTGAATAACACAATACAAGAATTTCACAATGTGGGCCAGGTGCAGTGGCTCACGCCTGTAATCCCATCATTTTGGGAGGCTGAGGTGGGCAGATCACCTGAGGTCAGGAGTTCGAGACCAGACTGGCTAATATGGTGAAACCCCATCCCTACTAAAAATACAAAAATTAACCAGGTGTGGTGAGAGGTGACAGCATGCTGGCAACCCTCACAGCCCTCACTTGCTCTCGGAGCCTCCTCGGCCTTGGTTCCCACTCTGGCTGTGCTTGAGGAGCCCTTCAGCCTGCCGCTGCACTGTGGGAGCCCCTTTCTGGACTGGCCAAGGCCAGAGCCAGCTCCTTCAGCTTGCGGGGAGGTGTGGAGGGAGAGGCACAGGCGGGAAATGGGGCTGGCCCCCGTGGCGCTTGCATGCCAGCACAAGTTCCAGGTGGGCATGGGCGCTGCAGCCCCGCACTCAGAGCAGCCAGCTGGCCGGCCCCACTGGCCCCAGGCAGTGAGGGGCTCAGCACCTGGACCAGCAGCTGCTGTGCTCAATTTCTCACCAGGCCTTAGCTGCCCCACCACAGGGCAGGGCTCAGGACCTGCAGCCTGCCATGCCTGAGCCTTCCCCCCCGCCCACCCCTGCCGTGGGCTGCTCAGTGAGCGCCACCCCCTGCTCCACGACACCCAGTCCCATTGACCACCCAAGGGCTGAGGAGTGCGGGCACACAGCACAGGACTGGCAGGCAGCTCCACCTGTGGCCCCGGTGTGGGATCCACTGGGTGAAGCCAGCTGGGCTCCTGAGTCTGGTGGGGTCTTGGAGAATCTTTATGTCTAGCTAAGGGATTGTAAATACACCAATCAGCACTCTGTATCTAGCTCAAGGTTTGTAAACACACCAATCAGCACCCTGTGTCTAGCTCAGGGTTTGTGGATACACCAGTCGGCACTCTGTATCTAGCTAATCTGGTGGGGACTTGGAGAATCTTTATGTCTAGCTAAGGGATTGTGAATGCACCAATCGGCATTCTGTATCTAGCGCAAGGTTTGTAAATGCACCAATCAGCACTCTGTGTCTAGCTCAGCGTTTGTAAATACACCAATAGACACTCTGTATCTAGCTGACCTAGTGGGGACATGGAGAACTTTTGTGTCTAGCTCAGGGATTGTAAATGCACCAATCAGCACCCTGTCAAAACGGACCAATCAGCTGTCTGTAAAACAGACCAATCAGCAGGATGTGGGTGGGGCCAGATAAGGGAATAAAAGCAGGCTGCCCGAGCCAGCAGTGGCAATCCACTCGGGTCCCCTTCCACACTGTGGAAGCTTTGTTATTTCGCTCATTGCAATAAATCTTGCTGGTGCTCACTCTTAGGGTCCACGCTGCCTTTATGAGCTGTAACATTCACGGCAAAGGTCTGCAGCTTCACTCCTGAAGCCATCGAGACCACGAACCCACTGGGAGGAACAAACAACTCCAGACACACCACCTTAAGAGCTGTAACACTCACCGCGAAGGTCTGCAGCTTCACTACTGAGCCAGCGAGACCACGAACCCACCAGAAGGAAGAAACTCCAAACACATCCGAACATCAGAAGGAACAAACTCCAGACATGCCGCCTTTAAGAACTGTAACACTCACTGCGAGGGTCTGCGGCTTCATTCTTGAAGTCAGTGAGACCAAGAACCCACCAATTCCAGACACAGTGGCAGGTGCCTGTAGTCCTAGCTACTATGCTGAGACAGGAGAATCACTTGAACCCGGGAGGTAGAGGTTGCAGTGAGCCATTGCACTTCAGCCTGGGTGACAGAGAAAGACTCCGTCTCAAAACAAAAAAACAAACAAACAAAAAATAGGCTGGGTGTGGTGGTTCGTGCCTGTAATCCCAGCACTTTGGGAGGCTGAGGTGGGTGGATCACCTGAGGTCAGGAGTTGGATACCAGCCTGGACAACATGGTGAAACCCTATCTCTACTAAAAATACAAAAATTAGCTAAAACTTTAGCTGGGCTTGGTGGTGCACACCTGTAATCCCAGCTGTATGGGAGGCTGAGGCAGGAGAATCGCTTGAATCCAGGAGGTGGAGGTTGCAGTGAGTCAATATTGCACCATTGCACTCCAGCCTGGGTGACAGAATAGGACTCCATCTCAAAACAAAACAAAAACAACAACAACAAAGAATTTCACAACGCAATTACAAATATTAACAGCAGAATAAACCAAGCTGAGGAAAGAATCTCAGAACCTGAAGACTGGTTCTCTGAAATAAGACAGTCAGACAAAAATCAAGAAAAAAAGAATAAAAAGGAATTAACAAAACCTCTGAGAAGTATGGGATTATGTAGAGTCCAAATCTATGAATCATTGGCCTACTTGAAAGGGAGGGGGAGAAAGCAAACAACTTGGAAAATATGTTTCAAGATATCGTCCATGAAAACTTGCCCAACCTTTGCTAGAGAGGCCAACAGTCAAATTCAGGAAATACAGAGAACTTCTGCAAGATTCTACACAAGAAGAACATCCTCAAGACATGTAATCATCAGATTTTCCAAGGTTGAAATGAAAGAATGTTAAAGGCAGCTAGAGAGAAAGGGCAGTTTATCTACAAAGGGATCCCAATCAGGCTAACAGTGGGCCTTTCAGCTGAAGCCCTATAAGCCAGAAGAAATTAGGGGGTCTATATTCAACAATTTTTTTTTTTTTTTGAGATGGAGTATCGCTGTGTCGCCCAGGCTGGAGTGCAGTGGTGCAATCCCAGCTCACTGCAACCTCTGCCTCCCAGATTCAAGTGATGTGCCTGCCTCAGCCTCCCAAATAGCTGGGATTACAGACAGCTGCCACCATGCCCAGCTAATTTTTGTATTTTTAGTAGAGATGGGGTTTCAGCATGTTTGACAGGCTGGGATATTTAACATCCTTAAAGAAAAAACTTCCATCAAGAATTTCATATCCAGCCAAACTAAGCTTCCTAAGTGAAGGAGAAATAAGATCCTTTTTAGCTAAGCAAATGTTGAGGGACTTCATTACCACTAGGCTTGCATTACAAGAGATCTTGAAAGGAGCACTAAATATAGAAAGGAAAAACCACTACCAGCTTATACAAAAACACACTTACACAGACCAGGGTCACTGTAGAGCAACCACACACACAAGCCAACATAGTAACCAGCTAACAGCACAATGACAGGATCAAATCCACACATGTCAATACTAACCTTGAATATAAACTTAAATGCCCCACTTAAAAATGCACAGAGTGGCAAGCTGGATAAGAAAGCAAAACCCAATGGTCTGCTGTCTTCAAGAGATCCATCTCATATGTAATGACACTCATGGGCTCATAATAAACGGATGGAGAAAAATCTACCAAACAAATGGAAAACAGAAATCAGCAGGGGTTGTAATCCTAATTTCAGACAAAACAAATTTCAAACCAACAGAGATTTAAAAAGACAAGGAAGAGCATTCCATAATGGTAAAGGGTTCAATTCAACAAGAAAACCTAACTATCCTAAATATATATGCACCCAACACAGGAGCCCCCAGATTCATAAAGCAAGCTCGTAAAGACCTACAAAGAGATACACTGTCACACAGTAATAGTGGGAGACTTCAACACCCCACTGACAGTATTAGATCATTGAGGCAGAAAATTAACAAAGATATTCACGACCTAAACTCAGCATTGGACCAAATGGATCTGATAGATCTTTACAGAAGTCTCCACCCCAAAACAACAGAACATACATTCTTCTCATTGCCACATGGCACATACTCTCAAATTGACCACATAATTGGACATAAAACATCCTCAACATATGTAAAAGAACTGAAATCATATCAAACATACTCTAGCTTCACAGCACAATAAAAGTAGAAGTCCGTCGGGTGTGGCGATTCATGCCTGTAATCCCAGCACTTCGGGAGGCCAAGGCAGGCAGATATGAGGTCAGGAGATTGAGACCAGCCTGACCAACATAGTGAAACCTCGTCTCTACTAAAAATACAAAAATTAGCCAGGCGTGGTAGCACAACCCTGTAATCCCAGCTACTCAGGAGGCTGAGGCAGGAAAATTGCTTGAACCCAGGAGGCAGAGATTGCAGTGAGCCGAGATTGCACCACTGCACTCCAGCCTGGGCAACAGAGCAAGACTCCATCTCAAAGAAAAATAAAATAGAAGTCAACACAATGAAAACTGCTAAAAACCATACAATCCCATAAAAATTAAACTACATGCTCCTGAATGACTTTTGAATAAATAATTAAATTAAGGCAGAAATCAGGAAGTTTTTTGAAAATAATGAAAACAAAGATACAATATACCAGAACCTCTGGGACACAGCTAAGGCAGTATTAAGAGGGAAATTCATAGCACCCACATCAAAAAGTTAGAAAGATATCTAAATTAACAACTTAAATTCATGACAGAATTAGAGAAGCAAGAACAAATCAGCCCCAAATCTAGCAGAAAACAAGAAATAACAAAAGTCAGGCAGAGCTTGGTGGCTCATGCCTGTAATCCCAGCACTTTAGGAAGCCGGGAAAGGTGGATCATTTGAGGTAAAGAGTTTGAAACCATTCCTACAGAAACTATTCCAAAAAAGTGAGGAGGAGGGGCTTCTCCCCAACTCATTCTATGAGGCTGGCATCATCTTGCTACCAAAATCTGTCAGAGATACAACAAAAAAAGAAAACCTGAGGCCAATATCCCTGATGAATATTAATGCAAAAATCCTCAATACAATACTGGCAAACTGAATCCAGCAGCACATCAAAAAGCTAATCCACCATGACCAAATATGCTTCATCCCCAGCATGCGACGTTGGTTCAACACAAGAAAATCCATAAATGTGATTCATCTCATAAACAGAACTAAAGACAAAAACCTCATGATCATCTCAATAGATGCAGAAAAAGCTTTCAAAAAAATTCAACATCCTTCGTGTTAAAAACTCTCAACAAATTAGGTATTGAAGGAACATACCTCAAAATGCAGCCATCAGTGACAAACCCACAGCCAACATCATACTGAAGGGCAAAAGCTGGAAGCATTTCCTTTGAAAAGTGGCATAAAACAAGGATGCCCTCTCTCACCACTCCTGTTCAACGTAATATTGGAAGTCCTAGCCAAGAGCAATCAGGCAAGAAAAAGAAATAAAGGGCATCCAAATAGGAAGAGAGAAAGTCAAACTATCTGCAGATGACATGATTCTATATCTAGAAAACCCCATAGTCTTTGCCCAAAAGCTCCCTCAGCTGATAAACAGCTTCAGAAAAGTTGCAGGATGTAAAATCAATGTACAAAAATTACTGGCACTCCTATACACCATCAACAACCAAACTGAGAACCAAATCAGAAAGGCAGTTCCATTCACAATTGCCACACACACAAAAATAAAATACCTAGGAATATGGCTAACCAGAGAGGTGAAAGATCTCTACAATAAGAATTATAAAACACTGCTCAAAGAAATCAGAGATGACACGAACAAATAGAAAAACATTCCATGCTCAGGCATAGGGAGAATCAGTATCATTAAAATGGCTATAATGCCCAAAGCAACTTATAGATTCAATGCTATCCCTATTAAACTACCAATGACATTCTTCATATAACTAGAAAAATTTATTTTAAAATTAATATGGAACCAAAACAGAGCCCAAATAGCCAAGGCAATCCTAAGCAAAAAGAGCAAAGCTGGAGGAATCATACTACCCAACTTCAAACTACACTGCAAGGCTACAGTGACCAAAACAGCATGGTACTGGTACAAAAACGGCCACATAGACCAATGGACAGAAAAGAGAACCCAGAAATAAAGCTGACCATCTGATCTTTTACAAAGCTGACAAAAACCACAATGGGGAAAAGACTCCCTATTTAATAAATGGTGCTGGGATAACTGACTAGCCATATGTAGAAGACTGAAGCTGGACCCCTTCCTTAAACCATATACAAAAATCAATTCAAGATGGATTAAATGACGAGTTAATGGGTGCAGCAAACCAACATGGCACATGTATACATATGTAACAAACCTGCATGTTATGCACATGTACCCTAGAACTTAAAGTATAATAATAATTTTAAAAAGATGGATTAAAGACTTAAATGTAAAGCCCAAAACTATAAAAGTCCTGGAAGAAAACCTAGGGATCATCCTGGACCTAGGGATGGATAAAGATACCATAACAAAGACACCAAAGCAACTGCAACAAAAGCAAAAATTGACGTGGGATCTAATTAAACTTAAGAGCTTCTGCACAGTAAAAGAAACTATAATCAGAGTGAACAACCTACAGACTGGGAGAACATTTTTGCAATCTATCCATCTGACAAAGGTCTAATATCCAGCATCTCCATGGAACTTAAACTTACAAGAAAAATACAAGCAACTCCATTAAAAAGTGGGCAAAGGACATGAACAGACACTTGTCAAAAGAAGACATTTACGCGGCCAAAAAATGTGAAAAAAAGATCAACATCACTGATCATTAGAGAAATGCAAATCAAAACTGCAATGAAACACCATCTCACACGATTATTAAAAAGTCAAGAAAAAGATGCTGGTGAGGCTGTGGAGAAATAGGAACACTTTACACTATTGGTGGGAATGTAAATTAGTTCAATCATTGTGGAAAGGAGTATGGAGATTCCTCAAAGAGCTAAAAGCAGGACTACCATTCAACCCAGCAATCCCATTACTGGGTATATACCCAGAGGAATATAAAGCATTCTACCGTAAAGACACATGTATGTGAATGTTCGTTGCAGCACTATTCACAATAGCAAAGACATAGAATGAACCTAAGTGTCCATCAATGACAGACTGGATAAAGAAAATGTAGTACATATACACTATGGAATCTTATGCAGCCATAAGAAAGAAGGAGATCATGTCTTTTGCAGGAACATGATGGAGCTGGGGTCTATCATCCTTAGCAAACTAACACAGGAACAGAAAACCAAATAGCACATGTTCTCACTTATAAGTGGGGGCTAAATGATAAGAATTTATGAACACAAAGAAGAAAACAACAAACACTGGAGTTTACTTCAACAGGGCGATGGGAGGAGGGAGAGGAGCAGAAATGATAACTATTGGGTACTGAGCTTAATACCTGGGTGATGTACAACAGATCCCCATGACAAGTTTATCTATGTAACAAACCTTCACATGTACCCCCAAAACTAAAATAAAAATTCAAAAAATAACTTAAAAAAAAAGAAAACCTTTCACAATTGGGAATCAGTTTACCTTTCCAATCTTCTATCCACTCAACACCTGTGTTCCACTTGTACCAAGCGGGGCCAATTCCCAATCTTTGTATACACCCTGTGTTTTTAACGCCTCTGATGATTTTGCTCACCCTGTCCTGGATTTCTCTTTATTTCCATCTTTACCCGTTGAATTGCTCCCAAGCCTCCAAGATCCAGCTCCAGTACCTTCTCCTATAATGATGTTCTTCCAGATCTTTGCAGTCAGATCTGTGGTATCAATTCATGTTTCCTTCCCAGCACTGCGCCTCAGTTCTAGCCCTCACTAACTACAGATATATGTTACAGCTGGCTGTGTCCTCCTATCTCCCCACAGGGTCTGCAAGGCAGGGTGTGTTTCTGTTTTATCATCAACCCCCAAGGCAATTGGCCACACATACCTTTAAAAATAAATAACATCCAGCTGGGCGCAGTGGCACAAGCCTGTAATCCCAGCACTTTGGGAGGCCGAGGCGGGCAGATCATGAGATCAAGAGATCAAGACCATTCTGGCCAACACGGTGAAACCCCGTTTCTACTAAAAATACAAAAATTAGCTGGGTGTGGTGGCATGCACCTGTAGTCCCAGCTACTTGGGAAGCTGAGGCAGGAGGATCGCTTGAACCTGGGAGGTGGAGGTTGCAGTGAGCTGAGATCGCACCACTGCACTCCAGCCTGGCAAAAGAGCAAGACTCCACCTCAAAAAACAAAACAACAACAAAATAAAACAAATAAATAACATGCTTTGATTGTATATAAACCATGTACTTATTGTAAAAATTCAAATACATAGACATATAAGAAAGGGAATAAACCTCCACCTCATGCATTAATCACGGGTAATGTTTCAGCAAACATATTTTCATGCATCTCTTTATGCACACATCCATGCATATATGCACAAATGGAATCATTTTGTGCATACTTGGTTTTCTTTTGGACACCCTCTTTTCTAGTCTTTTCTTACCTGACTCTCCCCCTCACTGCTTTCCCCTACTCCCAGCTATTTAACAAGTTAAGCAATGTATAGCTTTTCTTAATTTTTCCATGCTAATATATCTATATCAGTTTTTTGTTCTTGTTTATTTTACAAAATGGATTATCATGGTATATACACTTCTCTGCTTCTTGCTTTTCTAATTAAAGAAAGTCACAACAATTCTTCCAATTCAACTGGTATAAGTTCTAATTCATTCTTTTATTTTAGACCTCATGCAATGTTCCATGCTGTGGATGTACCAAAATTTATTCAAGAGATCCCCTAGCTATGACCTTCAACTTCCTTTTTTAAAAAAATAGCTATTGCCATCAATGTTTCAATAATCGTTCTTACATGTATATCCAAATTCCCTGGTACTTTAATTTCTGAGGGATTGATGACCAGATATGAGACTGGACTACTTAAAATGTTAATAGATTGTCATCTAAAAAGCTGTAACAGGCCAGGCACAGTGGCTCCTGCCTGTAATCCCAACACTTTGGAAGGCCGAGGCGGGTTGATCATCTGAGGTCTGGAGTTCAAGACCAACCTGTCCTACATGGTGAAACCCCGTCTCTACTAAAAATTTAAAAAAATTACCCGGGTGTGGTGGCAGGCACCTGTAATCTCAGCTGCTCAGGAGGCTGAGCCAAGAGAATCACTTGAACTTGGGAGGCAGAGGTTGCAGTGAACCGAGATTGTGCCACTGCACTCCAGCCTGGACAACAGAGTGAGACTCTGTCTCAAAAAAATAAATAAATACATAAAATAAAAATAAATACATAAATAAATTAATTAATAAAATAAAAGGCTGTAACAATGTGCTCCGCATAATTTTAGCCATTCTGATAAGTGAATAGTGATAGTTTGTTGTTCCTTTAATTTGTATTTCACTGACTACTACTGAAGTTGCTCATGTTTTGTCTTTTTCCCTCTAAGGACTTTTTGTTCTGTAAATTGCTTATTCGTATACTTAGCTCATTTTTCTTTTGAGCTACTGGTCTTTTTCTTTTCAACCTGCAGGAATTTTTTGCATATTATAGATAGTAACTCTTTAATATGTTGTTATGTATGGAAGCACTTTCCCCAATCTATCATTTATCTTTTAACTATGCTTGTAATTTTTTAAGCCATTACAACTTTTATAGGTTGACATGAAGCTCATGTAGCATTTATTTTGTAACTAGAATCAATATAGCACTTAGGAAATGAAAATAGTTTGCAGTTTCAAACTTCCTAGGGAAACCAATCTTCTATTTCAGTATTTCACAACTTATTCTGGAATATGACACATCATCCTATGCCCTAATTCCATGCTCAGTTAATATTAGTTCACATTGCCCCGTTCACAAACACAGTTGTGTCTATAATATAGTACAAATTTTTTGTATATTATTATCTGGCATAATCACATTATATAAACCATTTTGATTAAACAAAATTCTAGTTAACAAATATATTATGACCACTAAATGGTAACCACATTTAGTGGTCATCATGTATTTTTTTTCTGCCCCAAATTCACTCCTTTGGAAAATGTCTGCCTCACACTGTCCCTCCCATGCAATTCTAGTGGTCTGCCAATCTTGAAACCCCACTCTCCTGACCACAATAGTGGGCACAAGCCACACTAAAACAAATACACTTCCTGTCCCAGGAATTTGAATCTTGAATTTTAGGATGCCAGTGTCTTAAAAGGATTGAATTTAATTTCAGCCACTAAAATCCCCAGATCAACCCTGCTTGTCTTAATATACATAGTTAGTTATTTTCTTAGTGGATGATGGTGATGGTTGCATAACAATGTGAATGTACTTAATGCCACAGAACTGTAGACTTAAAAATGGTCAAAATGGTAATATATATATTTACCACAATTTACCAAAAAACAAGACATTATAAAGAGGCCTTTGGAAAGATTGTTTGCAGCCCATCTCCATGGGCTTACACTTAACAGTCACAGCAGCAGTATAGAATGGGCATACACTGCCAAGGCAGACAAGCTTCTTTCCTCCACTTGTGAGTCATGCCACCAACACCCTCTACTCTACTTCTCTCTAACCTCTGTTTCCTCATCTGGAAAATAGGAATAATAAAGCAGCATGACTCTGATGCTGTGGAGCTTTCTTGAAATCTAAAATTCTGTTAAACCACTGTAGCATATACTTGCCAATATAAAATGGCATAAAGCATAAAAGGAAATAAGTTTTTATTTGTTTGTTTTTTGTTTGTTTTTTTTTAAGATGGAGTCTTGCTCTGTCACCCAGGCTGGAGAGCAGTGGCACAATCTCGGCTCAATGCAACTTCCGGCTCCCTGGTTCAAGCAATTCTCCTGCCTTAGCCTCAGCCTCCTGAGTAGCTGGAACTGTGTCCAGCTAATTTTTGTTTGTTTGTCTCTTCATTTGTTTTTTGAGACGGAGTCTCACACTGTTGCCTGGGCTAGAGTGCAATGGCGCAATCTCGGCTCACTGCAACCTCCGGCTGCCATGTTCAAGCAATTCTCCTATCTCAGCCTCCCTTGTAGCTGGGATTACAGGCATGCGTCACCGTGCCCGGCTAATTTTTGTATTTTTAGTAGAGACAGGGTTTCGCCATGTTGGTCAGGCTGGTCTTGAACCTCTGACCTCAGGTAATCTGCCCGCCTTGGCCTCCCAAAGAGCTGAGATTACAGGTGCCCTGCCCAGTTTTTATATTTTTAGTAGAGACCGGGTTTCACCATGTTGGCCAGGCTGGTCTCGGACTCCTTACCTCAGGTGATCTGCCCACCTCGGCCTCCCAAAGTGCTGGGATTACAGGCGTAAAGGAAATAAGTTTTTAAAAGGAAAAATAAGAAATCCCACACCATTTAGCTATCAACTTCTAGTCCCCATCTTTCTCCCCACCCACCAAGCTCCCACCTCAGACTCAGACCTAAGCAATCTCTAATCTACTTTCTATCTCTATAGATTTCCCTGTTCATATGAATGGGATCATAAAATATGTGGTGTTTTGTGACGGGCTTCTTTGTCTGTTTTGCTTTTAACTAAGCTGCCTCTGCCTGTGAGAAGCTGTGGAAACCCAGGAGCTCTAAACAAGCCTATAGGTTTAGAAATTTTAAAGTTTTTCCATTTATAGCAGTTTTAAGTTTTCTTGTTATAAAAGTAATATATGTATTGCAAAAATCTCAAAGGATACAGAATTAACAAAAATAATAAAATAAAAATCAGTTCTAATCCCACCACCCAGAAATAACCACTGTCAACATTTTGGTAAATATTCTTTCAGAGCTAGGCATATTATAAACACACACACATACATACATCATACTATATATATTTAACATTTTTCCTGATTTTAAAATGTATAGATGCTTGTGAATAGCTATTAAAATGGTATAGAGATGTAAAATTTAGGATAGAATGTACTTCAGAATCCTTCTATATATCTTCACTTAAGAATATATCAAAACATTTTCCATGTTCACTCATAGAGATCTATTTCATTCTTTCCAACAGTTGTTAGTAGTCCACTATAGGAATCTGCCATTGTTTGTTTTGGCATTCTCCATTGATAAAATTTGTGTAGCTTCTATTTTTTGTCACTGAAATGACACAATCAAGATTGTGTCACTTGATTCTTTGTGTTAGTATTTCGTAGAAGTGGAATTTGCTGGGTCAAAGGGTATGAAAATACAGTGTTGTGTAACCTGTTTGTTTTGTTTAACCTATTAAGATATTATGAACATTTTCAAGATCATTAAATATTTAATTTAGCTACCTAGTTTTATAATCTATGAATATATTAAAATTTATTTTCCCAATCCCCTAACACTAGAAATTGAGTTATTTCTAAAATTTTCACTATTAGAAACAACCTTGCAATAAACATTACTATAGCTAAATCTTGCATGCATGCTTACAGTTTTTTCCTTAAGATGAATTCCTAGATATAAAATTGCCCCTTCAAGGAGTATGTATATTAAAAATAATAACTTTTATCAGTTTTTTTCTTATTACAGAAATAATACATGGTTGGGTAATCCTAGATTAGAAAATATAGATAGGCAAGAAAATGAAACGTGCATTACTTTACCACCCAGAGGTAACCACTGGTAATATTGTGGAGGTGATCATTCATACCTATACTGTTTGCATACTTTTTTTTACATGACGGCAAATACAGAGCACATGTTGCTTTAAACTGCCTGTAATCAATCTTTTTATGTCATTATCATTTAAAATATCTGCATAGTCTTATATCTTATAAATGTACCAAAATTTATTTGCACAATCCTTATTGCTGAGCATTTAGGTTGTTAATGTACGTACTTTGAAAACTTTTCAGATGAGTGCTGTACACATGGAGGGAATCGTCTCACTGTTAAAGAGCCCAGAACAAAAGACTCCTGCCTCTTTATAGACCTGAGAGACAGGGGGAGAGAGAGAGAGTGGGAAGGTCTAGGAGTAGAAAGGTACTGAGTCAAAGTGGAAGAAAGTGCCTCAGCAAGGCCCCCAGTAAGGAGGCCGGTGAATGAAGGGACCAGGGCCAGGATTGTGAATATGCATGGCTGGTTGGGGTAGGGAGAAGAAGGGCTGAGTTCTTGACTGCAACTCCCTTCAGAAAAGTACAACGCACTGCCAGTGCAAGTGTGGTATGGGGAGTCAGCTTCTCCTCAATCAGGCCTGCCAGGCAAAGCCCAGTAATTGCTTATGATCAGGCCTGAAAGATCACACATAGGATTTTGACCTGGAGCTGGACTCCTCAATAAATAGTAACAAATTGCCAAAACTTATTCGGTATCCCTCCCTACCAGAGTACACAACGGTGCCAGTAGAACTGGAAATGTGTCAGGGACCCCAGAGAAAAGACTAAAATGATTTCTTTTGGGGTGCGTAAACTGACAACTGAGGGCAGGTCAAAGAGTACCAACATGACTGGGCAACTGAATGAGCCTCAGCGAATCCTAAGCAGGCTGAGCCAAGTCTGATGTAATTGGGTCCCCTCCTTTTAGGGGATGAGACTGAGTCATTGCCATTTATCTCCTTTGAGGCCTTTACTTCTGGAGCGAATCCTAAGCACATATTGTACAAATGCTTGATTCTGTTCCATGACCTCAGAAAGTTATGATAAATTTCCTGAATATTTTTCCTCAATAAATTATCTATTTTAGTTTGTATTTCTTGAGTTTCCTTTAAACTCTTTTGAAATTTGCAGTTTGCACTAATTCACAGTCTGTTAGACACTGTATATATGCTTGTGTTAAATTTTCTTGCTTCAATATTTAAATAATTGGGAATTTAAGCATTCTCTGGGTTGCCTCAGTTACACTTTTCATGATTTCATAAACTGTCATCACATTTCCTTTCCATATTTATTGTTTTGGCTTGACCTTTTCTTTTTTAACCCATAAGATAAGTGATTCTCAAGGCCTTTGACCATATGTGGACCTTCCTGAGTTCTATTAAATTATTATTACTGGCCAGGTGTGGTGGCTTACGCTTGTAATCTCAACACTTTGGGAGGCCAAGGAGGGCAGATTGCCTGAGCGCAGGAGTTTGAGACCAGCCTGGGCAACATGGCAAAACCCCATCTCTACAAAAAACAGTAAACAAAAAAGAGCTGGGTGTGGTGGTGCATGCCTGTAGTCCCAGCTACTTGGGGGGCTGAGACAGGAGGATAACTTGAGCCTGGGGGGTCATAGCTGTAGAGAGCCGAGATTGCACCACTGCACTCCAAGCTAGGTGACAAAGCGAGACATCATCTCTAAGAAAAATAAAAGTAAAATAAAATAAAATAATTACTACTACTATTACTACTATTATTATTTTAATTATCTATCATAGGGAAGCACTCTTGTAGGTTCTCAGAGAGGGACAAAATGTTGAATAACTTACAGCCCTCGAGGAAATTATTATCTTCCCTTGGGCTGTAGAAGTAGCCTATCAGACCAAGTCTTTAGAACAGACATATGAAAGAACATTCCAGATGGACAGTCCATTTGCTAATTCACAGAGTTGCTCAACTTTTTAGTAATGAGCATGAATGGAAGTTAATTTTCTTAACCCTTTGTGTCATAGAACTAGACTCTCCCCAAAAGTAGGGGTGACTGGACCTCACAGTCCTGACTTCTGCCTAGAGATTCTCCTTCCCTGTGAGTTCTAACACCAACTACCAGAGTTAGGCCAAACTGCCCTCACTTCAGGCAGTATCTGCAAGTTCAACTTCCCCAGGTCACCCTCACCTCTGACCAGCTGGCTACAAAGAATTCAGGAAAGCACTCTACTTACAATTACAGTTGTATTATAGCAAAAGGACACAAATGCATATCTCATTTATTCTTGCAATTCCACAGTTAAGAATTGAGACTACAGATATAATACATAATGTATGACAAATTATATTTTCAAGGATGGTATTTGTAATAGCAAAATCAAATGTAACAAAAAAATAGCCACAGAAAAACTGGAAACAATGTAACATCAATAGGATACCTGTTAAATTATCTCATAATCATGCATTTAAAAACAATGAAAAGAATGAGATAGAGCCATGTGTGTTAACATAGAAAGAGCTCCAAAGTATTTTATTAAATATAAAAGCAAGGGGCAACACAATGTGTATAAATCTTTAAAAAGAAAAACTGCCTGTATAAATACAAAATAGTACACACATGTATATTAATTGCTAGAAGGATCCACAAGAAACTCGAGTAATTTCCTTAGGAAAGAATGACTGGGAGACCTTCAGTTTTCATTTTTTACCTTTAGAAGATATTTGCATTTGTTAGTAAGGGCATATAATTTTTTTAATGGAAAAAGTAAATAGGTTGCACACCAATGTGAATGTGCTTAATGCCACCGAACTGGACACTTAAAAATGGTTAAATTGGTAAATTTGAGGTTATGTATATTTTTCAATTTAATTTTTTTAGTAAACAATATATGTAAATTTATTTTAAATAAAAGAAATATCAAGAGGGGAATTAAGAAGTCACGGGAAGAGAGTGTCCGAGTGCGTGAGAAGCTGCAGGGTGGCAGTAGAAACAGGCTCAAGGCTCTGCCTGTTGACGCTGCCTGAAGGCGATTTGCGTAGGAGGCCTACCTAGGCTTGGGTTCAGAAAGGAGCCAGGACGTGCTTATTTGTCTGAAATAAGTTGGGGAGGGGAATCCGGTAATATTTTATTTCTATTCGAGCTGTTGATTAGACTCTGCACTGGGTGAAATTAGAGAGCAGGAGGATTTATTGGGCAGTGTGACCAGTTTTCTACCTGGGTAACCAAGGTTTAACTTGTACAGATCCTATATAAAACCTGAGCTGGATTCCTGGTAGATGAGAAACTGTCCTGGACTCATGGACTCCTTGAATATCAGAGCTGAAAAGAACCTTAGGGAAGCTCTCCTTTTACTTGGAGACACAGGACCAAGGAATGACTTCTGTTGGTCCAAGTCACATGGATGGTACATGACTAAGCCAGGATTGTAACTTGGGTCTCCAGGCAAATACTGTTTTTCTAAAAAAAAAAAAAAAAAAAAAAAAAAAGTTACACCAGCAGCAATAACGTTCTGGGCATGACTTCATTATCTTCACTCAATTTCTCTTCCTGTTAACTGCCCAACTGCTTCTCAAAATAAAGGTCTGGGTATTTGGTCGTTATTCTGTAGATACATTGCAGGGTTCCAGTTGCTAATATCTAGGATGATTGTGCCTGTATTCCATGTGTGAGGTTAAAAATTTTCTGGTTGTGTACTACTACATTTCATTGATTCCATGATGCATATTTTTTTCACATTTTAACATCTCTGAAATCAGGATAAGGCTGATGATTGCTGTTGGCCAGGGCTGTCATGACAGTTATCATCACCTGTGCCTGTGCCTGTGCCTGTGTGAACTTGCCTGAAACCTTCCATTGACACCTGCTGGCAAGAACAAGAAAGCTACGGCATCAAAACTTGCCAACGGAACGTCAGAAGTTTGGAAAAAATCACAGAGACGATAATGGATGCTTCTTTTGGAAAAGGTCTTATTACTCTTGCTTTTTGGTACAGAGGACAGTATTACATAGAGAAATGCTGACATCAGCAGGTTTGACTTGGAAAGTGATCCAAAAGAGCAAAACTCTGAGCATGAAGCTATTTCCTTTTTTATAAATGCAGAAGAATGAGGCCAGGCGTGGTGGCTCAGGTCTGTAATCCCAGCACTTTGGGAGGCCAAGGCGGGGGGCATCACCTGAGGCCAGGAGTTCGAGACCAGCCTGGCCAACATGGTGAAACCCCATCTCTACTTTAAAAAAAAAAAAAAAATTAGCCAGACGTGGTGGCGCATGCCTGTAATCCCAGCTGAGGCAAGAGAATTGCTTGAACCAGGAGGCAGAGGTTGCAGTGAGCCGAGAACGTGCCACTGCACTCCAGCCTGGATGATTGGAGTGAGACTGTCTCAAAAAAAAAAAAAAAGCTGAAGAATGATAGATGTTCAAAAATCTCTTAAAATAAGCCCAAAGCAGGCCGGGCGCGGTGGCTGATGCCTGTAATCCCAAGTGGGCGGATCACGAGGTCAGGAGATCCAGACCATCCTGGCTAACACGGTGAAACCCCATCTCTACTAAAAATACAAAAAAATTAGCTGGGCGTGGTGGCGGGCGCCTGTAGTCCCAGCTACTCCGGAGGCTGAGCCAGGAGAATGGCATGAACCCGGGAGGCGGAGTTTGCAGTGAGCCGAGATCTCGCCACTGCACTCCAGCCTAGGCTACTGAGCGAGACTCCGTCTCAGAAAAAAAGAAAGAAAGAAAGAAAGAAAAACCCAAAGCAGTGCTTTCAGTAAACTTAAAATAAAAATTCTAAGTGCTAAGAAGCGTAATGGTACATAATGTGAGTTTTATAATCATTCGCAGATTAGATGAACTATATTAACTATATTAATATTAAACTATGAAATGAATCGAGGAAAGTCCCTTTTTCTTTTCTAGGCCTTGACCATTTAAAATAACATTATAATTCAGTAAAAGTTGCAGTGGTTCGGCCGCGGCTACCTCTCTGCGGTGGCGCGTCCGCTGTGCTTGGTACGGCTCAGCCAGTCTCCCCCGAAGCCACGAGCCCGCGCCCTTCAGTCGATAGAGTCCGCAGCCCCCCATGTGGCCCGTAGCAGCTCCCTGCCCGCTAGGCCCGCGCCCGCCATGGTCCGTCCGCGCCGGGCCCCGTACCGCTCCGGCGCCGGGGACCCCCTCGGGGGTCACGGCCGCCCCGCGCGGCCCCTCATAGTGCGCGCTGTCCGCTCGCGCTCCTGGCCAGCCAGCCCCCGAGGCCCGCAGTCTCTGCAGATCCGGGCCTGCTCGGCCCCTCCCGTGGAAGGTGCTCTTGTCTTCCGGGCGCTGGGTCCCATCGGGCCCTCCTCACCTGGGCTCACCCTCGGGGGCCTGGCCGTGAGCGAGCACCGGCTCAGCAACAGGCTGCTGGCCTGGAGCGGCGTCCTCGAGTGACAGGAGAAGCGCAGACCCTACTGTGACTCCACTGTAAAGTTGAGGCGGACCCTGCCCTGCCAAGCCTACGTGAACCAAGGCGAGAACCTGGAGACCAACCAGTGGCAGCAGAAGCTGATCATGCAGCTGATCCCGCAGCAGCTGATGACCACCCTGGGACCCCTGTTCCGCAACTCCCAGCTGGCACAGTTCCACTTCACCAACCGAGACTGCTGCTTGCTCAGTGGGCTCTGCCGCATCATGGGCAACGGCTTGGCGGGCTGCACGCTGTTTCCCCACATCTCCCCCTGCGAGATGTGCGTGCGCATGCTCCTGTACTCTTCCAAGAGGCAGATCTTCATGGGCTTCATCCCCTACGACCAGAGCGGCTTCATCAGCGCCATCCGGCAGGTCATCACTACCCGCAAGCAAGCAGTGGGACCTGGTAGTGTCAACTCAGGCCCAGTCCAGATCTTCAACAACAAGTTCCTGGCGTGGAGAGGCGTCATGGAGTGGCAGGAACCCAGGCCTGAGCCCAAAAGTCGATCCAAAAGGTGGCTGCCGTCCCACGTCTACGTGAACCAGGGGGAGATCATGAGGACCGAGCAGTGGCCGAGGAAGCTGTACATGCAGCTCATCCCGCAGCAGCTGCTGACCACCCTGTGCTGCTGTTGCGGAACTCGTGCCTGGTGCAGTTCCACTTCACCAAGGACCTGGAGACGCTGAAGAGCCTGTGCCAGATCATGGACAATGGCTTCGCCGGCTGAGTGCATTTTTCCTACAAAGCGTTGTGCGAGATCCGCGTGCTCATGCTCCTGTACTCCTCTGAAAAGAAAATCTTCCTCGGCCTCATCCTCCGTGACCAGGGCAACTTCCTCAACGGCATACGGCAAGTCATTGCCAACCAGCAGCAGGTCCTGCAGTGGAACCTGGAGCAGGAGCAGCAGCAGTAAGGAATGGAGGGTAGTGGCTACCCCGGGCTGGGCCCCTCCAGGAGTCACAGACGAGGCCCCCGCAGAGACTGGTGACACGCTTCTGAGCAGGGGCCCCTGGGGACTTCGATTGCCCAGCAACATGGAGGATGGCGTCCTGAGGCTTCCAAGGACGGTCCTCACCCCTGTACGTTTCCCCAATAAAGCCTTTTAAAAACCAAAAAAAAAAAAAAAAAAAAAAAAAAAAAAAAAAAAGAATTCGTTAAAAAGTCAACTAACACTCAGCTGTGAACCCATGTAATCGTGGGATCTTTCCCAATGCAAGACTTTTAAGGACAATTTCAAACTTTTCTGTGCTACTTGTTCTATTTATACTATCCTTATTTCAGAGTCAATTTTGGTAATTTGTATTTTTACTAGGAAATCAGCTATTTTCTTTAGGATTCCAGTTTGTTGCTATGGGTTTCTCTTATTAAACTTTTAATTTCTCCTAATTTGTAGTTTTCTACAGAATTTTTAATTTTATTACGTTTGCTCAGTCTTTTTTCTTAATCAGACCAATCTTTTTCATCTTTTGCAAAGGATTTTGTATTTATTTGTACATTCTACTGTTTTATATTAAAATAATTTTAGCTTTTGTCTTTATACATTCTTTCTTTTTCTTTCTTTCTTTCTTTTTTTTTTTTTTTTAGGCAGAGTCTCACTGTCGCCCAGGCTGGAGTGCAGTTGCGCGTTCTCGGCTCACTGCAACCTGCGCCTCCGGGATCAAGCGATTCTTCTGCCTCAGCCTCCCGAGTAGCTGGGACTACAGTAGCTGGGACTACAGTAGCTGGGACTACAGGCGCCCGCCACCACGCCCGGCTAATTTTTGTATTTTTTTAGTAGAGACGGGGTTTCACCATGTTGGCCAGGGTGGACTGAAACTCTTGACCTCGTGATCTGCCCACTTCGGCCTCCCAAAGTGCTGGGATTACAGGCATGAGCCACTGTGCCCGGCTGTCTAATTTTTAAAAATTGACTTTGTTGCTCTTTTTTTCTAATTTCTTGAAATGAAATCTAATATTATTTTTATATTATTTTATGAAAACTTTAAGGTACACATTTTCTTCTGAGTAATTTCCACTGTGTCATTTGGATTTTGGTAAAAAGTGTTCTCTTTTTCATTGCTTTATAGATATTTTATAATTTAAAAATTTTTTTTCTGTGTGTGGTTTCTTACTATCTTTACATTATTTGTTTTCAATCTGTTGGCTTGAAATCAAGGAATGTGGTTTTTAGAGTCTGTTAAGGTTTTCTTCTTGGTCAAATATGACTGACTTTTGTAAATATTCTATCGGTACGAGAACATGTTTTCTTGTAGTTCGAGGGATGTTAGAGCTTACACATAGATACCACATCATTTATTAATTGTATTATTCAATTCCTATGCCATCCCACACTTGCTATATACCAGATTTATCCAATTCTGAAAAAAAATTTAAGTTTTCCAATATAATTTTATTTAATCAAATTCTTCTTTTATTTCTTACAGGTTTTGCTTCATATATTTACCTATTATGTTGTTTTGTATCTGCACTTACACATTCTCCATCCGTAATTATCTAGATATCTTTTGTCTATATATGTCTTTATATTGATTTATTTGTTCTACATTTTGTTGCTCACTACTGAAGCAGTGTTGTTTGTCTGGGGTAATACCCCAGGTTCATTGCCTCACACCAAGGAAATCAAGGAAACGGACTAAGGAGTGAGTTTAAGACTGAAAGTTTAATAGGCAAAAGAGAAAAGCTCCCTTGTGCAGAGGGAGGGGGTTCCAAACGGATCTCCCGGAACCTAGCAAGATGCGGCTGGTTATACGGATGGGCTTGAGGAGGTGATGTCTGATTTACGTAGGGTGCAGAGAATTGGTTGGACCAGGTGTGTCATTTGTATAGCATCTGAAGAGGCTGGCCACTGCACCCTAATCTTGTATTATGCAAATGAATTTTCTACCTGGCTGGCACCATGTTCCCTGTTTCTTTACTGCACACATGGTGACAAAGAAAATGGAAGATGGAGCTTCCATGTTGAACATGCCTGGCCCCAGATAGCCTTTTCCTATTGGCACAGCTGCCGGCATTCACCTGCGCAAGCTTCCAGCTTGCTTATCTATGTCTGCAGCTCGATTTTACTGGCTGCTGTTTGTTAGAAAAGAAATGGTTTTGGGGCTGTTTTTTGTTAAAAGTGAAGCCTCACCGAGGACTCTCTTACCCTCACTAACTGCCTAAATAATTTCTTTTCAGCTCCTGTATCACTACCATTTCCTCCCTTCTTTATCATCTTGTAGTTTCTCTTATGGTTAATCTATCATCTGGCTAGAGTCACTTCTTAAGTATTTTCTTAGGGTGGGAAAATGTAGGCATTAGTCTTTGACTTCATACATACCTACAAATAATTTCTTCTTATCACTCTGACAACTAAATGATTCTTTGGCTGGTCAAGAAATTCTTGAGTTGGAGTCCTTGCATTTCAGAAGTCTGCAGATATTCCACTAACTTCTAGCTGCTGCTGATGCACAAGAGGTCTGATTCTGTTTGCATTATAATTAATAAGGCAATTTATTTTTTCTGAGTGGAAAAGTTCGTAAAGATTTCTTTTTTTCCTTAGAGTTCCAGAGTCTTTCCAGAATATTGCTAAGGGTGTGTGTGTGTGTGTGAATTTATCAATCAAGCCTGGAACTTGGTGAATCCATTTAATCTGTAGATTCAGGTATTTCTTGGTCCAAAAATTTTTCTCCTTTCTTATGTTGCTTTTCCTTCTATGTGCCTTTTTCCCCATCTGGATCTCCCAATATAATATGCTAAACTTCTTGGATCTATCCTCAAAATGTCACATATCCTTTCTCTCATGATTTTAATTGCTTTTGTGAACCCAGAAAATCTGAAACAGGTCTCAATTAATTTAGAAAGTTTATTTTGCCAAGGTTGAGGATGCGTCATGACACAGCTTCAGGAAGTCCTGATGACATGTGCCCACGGTGGTCAGGGCAAAGCTTGGTTTTATACATTTGGGGAGACATGAGACATTAATCAATGTATGTAAGAAGTACATTGGTTCAGTCTGGAAAGGCAGGACAACTTGAATTAAAGGCAGGAAGCAGGGAGGGAGCTTCCAGGTCACAGATAGGTGATACACAAATGGTTACATTTTTTTGAGTTTCTGATTAGCCTTTCCAAAGGAGGGTAAGTCAGATACGCATCTATGTCAGTGAGCAGAGGAGTGACTTTGAATAAAACAGGAGGCATGTTTGCCCTAAGCAGTTTCCAGCTTGAGTTTTCCTTAGTGATTCTGGGGGCCTAAGATATTTTCCTTTTATACTTTATATCTTTCCTCCTTGTTCTAAGCTATTTTCCCCATTTGATCATCTAGCCCACTAATTTGGGTCTCAACAGTGATCATCTCCTTTCATTCATGTAAGGAATTTGAAGTTGGAAAATCTTTTATTTCTTTTTTTTTCCTTTAGATATTAATATATTGTTTTTTGCTTTGTTGACTCAGTGGGGCTCATGATTGGTTGTGGAGTATCCTGAGAAGCAGGAGTCATAGTAAGGGAGGAGAACACCCCTCATATTGTCTTATGCCCAATTTCTGCCTCCAAAGAAAAAAGAATTAAAAACTGAATGGCAGAAATGAAATCCACAGGCAGGCAGCCCAGCAACGTGCCTTGGGCCTAGTAGTTAAAAATCAACTCCTGACTTAACTGCTTGTGTTATCTATGGATTCCAGACATAGTATGGAAAAGCATCGTGAAAATCCCTGTCCTGTTCTGTTCCATTCTGATTACCGGTGCATGCAGCCCCCAGTCAGGTACCCCCTGCTTGCTCAATCAATCATGACCCTCTCACTCGACCTCCTTAGAGTTGTAAGCCCTTAAAAGGGACAGGAATTGCTCACTCGGGGAGCTCGGTTTTTTTGAGACATAAGTCTGCTGATGCTCCTGGCCAAATAAAGCCCTTTCCTTCCTCAACTCGGTGTCTGAGGGGTTTTGTCTGTGGCTTGTCCTGCTACATTTCTTGGTTCCCTGACCTGGAAGCAAGGTGATAAGCGGATGGTCGAGGCAGCCCCTTAGGCGGCTTAGGCCTGCCCAGTGGAGCATCCCTGTGGGGGACTCTGGCCAGCTTTAGCGATGCGAATCCTGAGAGCGCTCCCCGGTAGGCAATTGCCCCAGTGGAACGCCTCCAGAGCAGTGCACGGTAGGCCCCCGCGGAGGATTAATGCAGCGGCTGAACACCGGGAAGGAATTGGCGCTTGGAGTCCGGACATCTGGAACACGGTAAGACCGGTCTTCGAACTTGCCCACTCCATCTGAGTGGAAGTGTGGCCTGATCACCCATGGCGTGCCTTTTTGGCACCTTGGTTTTGGTTTTGATTTTGACTAGATTTGCACTGTTTTGGTTTAGATTTCAGTATTGACTTTTGGTTTTGAACTGTTTTGGCTTTGATTTCGGTTCTGACTTGGCTCAAATTGCTTGATGAATAAGTAACTCCTTATCCATACTTTGGTTTTAGTGTGAATTGCTTGGTGAGTGAGTGACTTTTTGCCCCTTTTTCCCTTCCCTCTTTGTGGTAAGAGTGTTGTTTTGTCTCCTGAGGAAAATGAGTAAAACACAAAGTAAGCCTACCTTGTTAGGAACTATGTTAAAGAATTTCAAGAAAGGATTCAATGGGGTTAATTTTGCCACATATCACCTTGTGAGGTTTACTATAGGAGGGTGTAGGTAGTTTGTTTATGCTTCCCACGACCTCCCACTGTGCGGTCCAGATGGTTTGTAATTGGGGTTTGCTTATTGCAGCAAGGTCTGATAAGTGAAGTCTGCTGGCTTCACCGTGGCGCCTAGACAAGGGCTTAGAAATGTAAAGAGACTTGGGGGAAGTGTGGGCAGCACCAAGAAGCTTTCTTGGGGAAGTCTGTCCCTAACAACTCCTGTGTGCCTTGACGTTTATAGTGGTGGGAAGAACTGTGGATTGGGAGAAAGTGAGAGCAGCAAGATTTTAGAGCCAGACCAAGGTACAAAAATAACATAATGGGTAGTGCACACATCTTAGTGTCACTGTGCTTCTCTGCTGACATAAACAATTTAAAAGTTATCTGCACATCTAATATGGCTAGCACAAATCACAAGAACCTTAGAAAATACTTCCTTTTGCTGGGTGTGGTGGCTCATGCCTGTAATCCCAGCACTTTGGGAGGCCAAGGCGGGTGGATCACCTGAGGTCAGGAGTTCGAGACCAGCTTGACCAACATGGAGAAAACTTGTCTCTACTAAAAATACAAAATTAGCCAGGCTTGGCAGCACATGCCTGTAATCCCAGCTACTTGGGAGGCTGAGGCAGGACAATCACTTAAACCCAGGAGGTGGAGGTTGCAGTGAGCTGAGATCGCACCATTGCACTCCAGCCTGGGCAACAAGAGCAAAACTCTTGTTTCAAACGTCTCAAAAAAAAAGAAAGAAAGAAGGAAAAGAAAGAAAATGCTTCCTTCAGTGACCATTGTTAAGCTTCAGAATTCCTAAAGAAGAAAAATCTTCTGGGAGTTATTTAAACATAGGATATGTTTTTACCCTAACGGATTAATTGTCCTTTTGCAAAAAGTGGTGTGATGATGACTTCTCAAGTTCTTGCTGCTAATCCTTTGATTCTATGTTTTCTTAGAACTAGAAAGAAATTCCTGGCTCTCTCTTTAAGATGGCCAACTACACGCAGCCAGGAGGAACATCTCCCCCCAAGGGACTAGGACATCCAGAAGACTGGCAGACCTTGTCTGACCAGCAGAGTGCTCCAGCAGAGTGGCCCCTATGGACACACACCAGACTGCCTGTGCCCTCCCTCCACTGCAGCCTCCCCCATGCCACTTTGACTGCATGCACTTGCCCACAGCCACCCCCTGCATCACTGTGCCAGTGTATGTGTATGAAGGCAGACTTTGCCTTACCTTCCCTGCCAGTATGTGTGGGTGTGTGCACCCTGCCATGTCACTGCTGCCAGGGTGACTGCACCCTGCTCCCCTCCCCCGTCACAATGCCACTGTTGTCAGATGGTGGTGAGCATGGAGCTTGCCAGTCTCACCCCTGCAAGTGCCCTGCCTCTGTGCCAACACTGCCACTGGCACATAACTAGTCATGGAGAATAGTGAACCCACCCTTGCTCTGACCAGCCACTGCTGTGGGTGTGAATGTGCACAGAGACCTCACACAGTCCTGCACCCTCCAGTGCCCCAACCCTGTACTAATACCACCACCAGAGGAACATGCACACAGCCCCATGAAGGCTGCCACCCTAGTACCCACTAGTACCCTGCTGTAGCTGATGAGCATGCAGTATGCATCCCACCATGCTGCTGCTGCTGCTGCAGCTGGCACAGGCAAATTAGGACAGATCACACTGCCACCCTGCTATGATGTGCTTTGGATGGCATCACCCATTACAGTATTGTGACCAGTAGTCTGGGAACACCTTGGCCCCTCCAGCACAACAGGTTCATAACCTCGAGGAGCCAGAGAACAAAGCTGGGGCTCAATACCAGTCTCCCAGAGTTAGAACATGCAGTCTAGGAGTCCTGAGCTGAAGCTTGGCCCCCTAAAATCTTCCAGAAATGAAGTCAGTCACCTGAACCCAACAATACTATAATCAGGTCCCCAAGGTCACCAAATAGGATAAAGACAAAAAAGACAGCAACTTCAAAGATTGAAAGAATAAAAGCCCACAAAGATAAGAAAAAACCAGCACCATAACTCTGACAACTCAAAAAGCCAGAGTGCCTTCATTCCTCCAAACAACTGTACTTGTTCTCCAGCAAGGGTTCTTACCTGGCTGAGATGGCTGAAATGACAGAAATAGAATTCAGAATATGGATAGGAATGATCATTGAGGTTCAGGAGAATGTTGAAACCCAATCTAAGGAAGCTAAGAATCACAATTAAATGATACAGAGCTGGCAGACAAAGTACCCAGTATAGAAAGAATATAACCAACCTGAAAGAACTGAAAAACACTCTACAAGAACTTCATAATGCAATTGTAATTAATAGCACAATAAACCAAGCTAAGGAAAGAATCTCAGAGCTTAAAGACTGACATTCTGAAGACAGACAAGAATAAAGAAAAAATATTGAAAAGGAATTAACAAAACCTCCAAGAAATGAGGGATTATGCAAAGAGACCAAATCTATGACTCACTGATGTCCCTGAAAGACAGACTGGTACCAATTTGGAGAATGGTACCAATTTGGAACATATATTTCAGGATATCATCCAAGAGAATTTCCCCAACCTAGCTAGAGAGGCCAACATTCAAATTCAGGAAATGCAAAGAAACACAGTAAGATACTTCACAAGAAGATCATCCCCTAGACACGTAATCATCAGATTCTCCAAGGTCGAAATGAAAGAAAAAAATTTAAAGGCAGCTAGAGAGAAAGGCCAGGTCACCTACAAAGGGAAGCCCATCCAACTAACAGCAGACCTCTTGGCAGAGACCCTATAAGCCAGAAGAGATTGGGGGCCTATATTCAACATTCTTAGAGAAAATAAATTCCAACTAAGAATTTCTTGTCTGCCCAAACTAAACTTCATAAGCAAAGGAGAAATAAGAAATTGCAAATGCTGAGGGAATTTGTTACCACCAGACCTCCCTCAAAAGAGCTCCTGAAAGAGGCACTAAATATGGAAAGACCATTACAAGCTACTATAAAAACACTCTTAAGTACACAGACCAGTGACACTATAAAGCAACCACACAAAGAAGTCAGCATAATAAACAGGTAATGACATGAAGACAGGATCAAATCCACACATATCAATACTAACTTTTAATGTAAATCGACTAAATGCTCCAAGTTAAAGAGACAGAGTGGCAAGCTGGATAAAGAAGCAAGACACAATAGTATGCTGTCATCAAGAAACCCATATTATATGCAATGACACCCATAGGCTCAAAATTAAGGGATGGAGAAAAATTTACCAAGCAAACAAGAACAAAAATAAAAAAAAATAGGAATTGTAATCCTAACTTCATACAAAACAGACTTTAAACCAACAAAGATCAAAAAAGACAAAGAGGACATTCCATAATGGTAAAGGGTTCAATTCAACAAGAAGACCTAGCTCTCCTGAATATATATGCACCCAACACAGGAGCACCCAGATTCATACAGCAAGTTCCTAGAGACCTTCAAAGAAACTTAGACCCCCACACAATAATAGGGGGAGGCTTCAATGCCCCATTAACAGTATTAGACAGATTATTGAAGCAGAAAATGAACAAAGATAATCAGGACCTGAACTCAACACTGGACCAAATGGACCTCATGGACATCTACAGAACTGTCCATACAAAAACAACAGAAAATACATTCTTCTCATCAACACACATTCTATATCAACCACACACTTGGACATAAAACAAATCTCACCAAATGCAAAAACCCCAAAATTACATCAACCACTCTCTCAGACCACAATGCAATAAAAATAGAACTCAAGACTAAGAAAATTGCTCAAAACCATACGATTACTTTGAAATCAAACAACATGATCCTGAATGACTTTTGGGTAAACAATTAAATTAAGGCAGAAATCAAGAAGTTCTTTGAAACTAATGAGAACAAAAAAACAACATACCAGAATCTCTGGTATGTATTAAGGCAGCTAAGGCAGTATTAAGAGGGAAATTTATAGCACTAAATGCCCACATCAAAAAGTTAGAAAGATGGCTGGTTGCAGTGGCTCATACTTGTAATCCCAGGATTTGGGGAGGCTAAGACAGCAGATCATTTGAGGTCATGAGTTTGAGACCAGCCTGGCCAACACAGTGAAACTGTCTCTACTAAAAATACAAAAATTAGCCAGGCATGGTGGTGCATGCCTATGATCCCAGTTACTCAGGAGGCTGAGGCAGGAGAATTGCTTGAACCCAGGAAACAGAGGTTCTAGTGAGCTGAGATCACACCACTGTATTCCAGCCTATCATAACTAAATAACTAGAGAAGCAAGAGAAAACCAACCCCAAGCTTAGCAGAAGACAATAAATAAGCAAAATCAGAGCTGAACTGAAGACAATTGAGACACAAAAAATTCAAAAGATCAGTGAATCTAGGAACTGACTTTTTGAAAAAGTTAATAAGATAGACTGCTAGCTAGACTAATAAAGAAGAAAATAAAGAAGATCCAACTAAACAAAATTAGAAAGGACAAGGGAGATATTACTACTGACCCTACAGAAGTACAAATAACTATCAGAGACTACTATGAACACTTCTATTCCTCCAGACTAGAAGAAATGGACAAATTCCTAGATCCATACAGCCTCGTAAGACTGAACTAGGAAGAAACTGAATCCCTGAACAGACTAATAACAAGCTCTGAAATTGAAGCTGTAACAAATAGCCAACCAATCAAAAAAGGCCCAGGACCAGATGGATTCACAGCCAATTTTTACCAAATATACAAAGAAGAGCCGATACCACTTCTACTGAAACTATTCCCAAAAACTGAGAAGGAGAGACTCCTCCTCAACTCATTCTATGAAGCCAGCATCATCTTCATACCAAAACATGGCAGAGACACACACAAAAAAGAAAACTTCAGGCCAATATTCTTGTTGAACATTGATGGAAAAATCCGCAACAAAATACCAGCAAACCAAATCCAGCAGCAAAAGCTAATCCACCACTATCAAGTAGGCTCTATCCCTGGGATGCAAGGTTAGTTTAACATATACAAACCAATAAATGTGATTCATCACATAAACATAACTAGACAAAAACCACATGATCATCTCAATAGATGCAGAAAAGGCTTTCCATAAAATTCAACATCCCTTCATGTTAAAAACTCTCAACGAACTAGGTATTGAAGGAACATACCTCAAAATAAGAGCCATCTATGACAAACCCACAGCCAACATCATACTGAAGGGCAAAAGCTGGAAGCATTCCCTTTGAAAAGTGGCACAAAACAAAGATGCCCTCTCTCACCACTCCTATTAAACATAATATTGAAATTCCTGGCCAGAGCAATCAGGCAAAAGAAAGAAATAAACGGCATCCAAATAGGAAGAGAGGAAGTCAAACTATCCCTAGTTGAAAGATGACATGACTTTATATCTAGAAAACTCCATAGTCTTGGCCCCAAAATTCCTTTGACAAACAACTTTGGCAAAGTTTCAGGATACAAAATCAATGTGCAAAAATCACCAGCATTGCAATATACTAATAACAGCCAAGCTGACAACAAAATGAGGAACACAATCCAATTCACAATTGCCACAAAAAGAATAAAATACCTAGGAATACAACTAACCAGGGAAGTGAAAGTGAAAGATCTCTACAATGAGCACTACAAAACACTGCTCAAAGAAATCAGAGATGACACAAACAAATGAAAAAACATGGCCGGGCGCGGTGGCTCACGCCTGTAATCCCAGCACTTTGGGAGGCCGAGGCGGGCGGATCACGAGGTCAGGAGATCGAGACCATCCTGGCTAACACGGTGAAACCCCGTCTCTACTAAAAATACAAAAAAATTAGCCGGGCGTGGTAGCGGGCGCCTGTAGTCCCAGCTACTCGGGAGGCTGAGGCAGGAGAATGGCGTGAACCCGGGAGGCGGAGCTTGCAGTGAGCCGAGATCGCGCCACTGCACTCCAGCCTGGGCGACAGAGCGAGACTCCGTCTCAAAAAAAAAAAAAAAAAAAGAAAAAACATTCCATGCTCATGGATAGGAAGAATCAGTATCATTAAAATGGCTATACTGTCCAAAACAATTTACAGATTCAGCACTATTCCTATCAAACTACCAATGACATTCTTCACAGAATTAGAAAAAAATTATTTTAAAATTCATATGGAACCAGAAAAGAGCCTAAATAGCCAAGGGAATCCTAAACAAAAAGAACAAAGCAAGAGGCATCATGCTACCTGACTACACATGGTTTTGTACCAGCATAGTACTGGTTCAAAAACAGACACATAGACCAATGGAACAGAATAGAGAGTTCAGAAACAAGGCCACACACCTACAACCATCTGATCTTCAACAAAGCTGACAAAAGCAATCAATGGGGAAAGGACTTCCTATTCAATAAATAGTGATGGAGTAACTGGCTAGCCATAGGCAGAAGACTGAAACTGGACCCCTTCCTTACACCATATACAAAAATCAACCCAAGATGGATTAAAGACTTAAATGTAAAGCCCAAAACTATAAAAACTCTGGAAGACAATATAAGCAATATCATTCTGGACCTAGGAATGGGCAGAGATTTTATGACGAAGATGCAAAAGCAAGAGCAGCAAAAGCAAAAATTGACAAATGGGATCTAACTAAACTTAAGAGCTTCTGCACAGTAAAAGAAACTATCAACAGAGTAAATAAACAACCTACAGAATGGGAGAAAATATCTGAAAACTATGCATCTGACAAAGATCTAATATCCAGCATCTACAAAGAAATTAAATAAGTTTACAAGGAAAAAAACCCCAAACAACCCCATTTAAAAATGGGCAAAGGACATGAACAGACACTTTTCAAAAGAAGACATACACATAGCCAATAAGCATATGGAAAAAAAGCTCAATAGTATAGATCATTAGTGAAATGCAAATCAAAACCACAATAAGATACCATATGACACCAGTTAGAATGGATATTAAAGTCCAAAAATAACAGATGTTGGTGAGGTTGTGGAGAAAAAAAGAACACTTATACATCATTGGTGGTAGTGTAAATTAGTTCAACCATTGTGGAAAGCAGTGTGGCAATTCCTCAAATAGCTAAAAACAAAACTACTCTCCAACTCAGCAATCCCATTGCTGGGTACATACTGAGAGGAACATAAAGCATTCTACCATAAAGACACATGTATGCAAATGTACATTGCAGCACTATTCGCAATAGCAAAGACATGGAATCAACCTAAATGCCCATCAATGAAAGACTGGATAAAGAAAATATGATACATATACACCATGGAATACTATGCAGCCATAAAAATGAATGAGATCATGTCCTTTGCAGGCAAATGGATGGAGTTGGAGGCCATTATCCTTTGCAAACTAACGCAGGAACAGAAAGCCAAATACTGATGTTCTCACTTATAACTGAGTGCTAAACGATGAGAGCACATGGACACAAAGGAGAAGAACAGACACTGGGGCCTATCTGAGGGTGGAATAAGGGAGGAGGAAGAGGATCAGAAAAAATAACTATTGGGTACTAAACTTAGTACCTGGGTGATGAAATAATCTGTACAACAAACCCCTGTGACACGAGTTTATGTATATAACAAACCTGCTCACATATCCCTGAACTTAAAAGTTTAAAAAAAGATTTTAGCTGCTCTTATCACTAAAAAGTAACTATGTAAGATGATATGTTAATCTGCTTCGTTATAGTATCCATTTTACAATCTATATGTATCCCACAACATCATGTTGTAAACCTCAAATATACACACTAAAATTTATTTTAAAATAAAAAAAAAGAAATTCCTATAGCAGACCAGGGCTTAAAATGTAATTACAGTTATGCCACATCTTAAGCCACAGGTATCTATCTAGTAATTATCTGATTCATTCTTATCCATTGGTCAATTACACACACATCTTTCATGAGATACTGCCCCAGCAGAAATAAAACACTAAGATTATTTGTTTCAAAACCACCGATTGACATCTGTCATCCACTACCACAAACCCTTGGAAGTGTTATAAAGTGTGGAATTTTAATTGCAGATTAGGGGTAAAATTCTCATTACCCTACTAACTCTGCCCTTAGCGTCATGTGCATTGGCTTAGGAGGAAAGATGAAAAGACCTAAATAGAGATGGCTAAAAGAGGTACAGTGAATGATACAAGAATTTACAAATATTTGAGACCTACACAAATAGAAAGGAGCTTTTCAGCAAGATCATTGTAGACTCTCAAAGTTAGAAAGAACTTGTGAAATCATTGTCAGGTTTACAAAGGGGTTAAAATTAACACAAAATACTAAATTTTGGGAGCTTTCTAGTATAAAATAAGCTTAATTTTCAAGAAGAAAAACTTATTTCACATCTTTCTTTAGTTCAACTTTTAAAGTTTCCAAAGCTACATTTTAAACTCAGTCATTATTTATAGGGAGAAAATACCCATAATAATTATCTCGATAATATGTTCTTTTCCACAGAGTTCTCATGGCATCATGAACAAGTTTTCTTTTCCATTTAAACTTTCCATATATTTACAGAGGTCTTAAGACTGCATTATTATCCAGATTTAAGCAGGAAAATAATTACATAGCCTCATAACTAAATCTGAAAGAAACTAGGGTAGAACTTATGCAGTGTTTATTTGTAGTTGAGTTGAACTTTTCTATAGAATCATGGGAATCTATGCTTATGGATTAACTATAGTGTCATCTTCTAGGCAGATGTTTACATCTTATCGTTCTTAGGAATGTCTTGCTGTTTACTGTTGTTTATGATGTTAGCTATGTGTTTACCTGTGATCAATAAAACCAGTGTACAACTTGACAAGGGTTTCCTCATACATGGAAAGGTTGTCTCCTGCCTGTGGCCATAACCTGAAATATTTGACCAAGTCATTCTTTCATGAATGTTTCTGGTCAAGTTGATCTGTTTGCTAATTTTGTTTTCCACAATTTGGTGAACACTCTGCCTTAGTTGCAACTGGCTTCAAAATGGCCAATCCATTTGAATATAACATCATATACCCTCAAAACACTTCCAGTTCAGAAGAAAAGTGACTGACAGGGAGAAGCAAAAAACACTGGATTAGCAGTTAGTGCCTGGTCTGAAGTATGCATTCAATTAAAAAAAATTGGGGGTACAGATGAATAAATTTTAGCCACAGCACCATCTAAGAGAACTGGAGCAAATCACTTCATCACTTTGGTCCCATTTCTTTATCTATTAAGAAAAACTCTATTCCATTGACCTCAAGTTACCATAAAGGGACTTTCACTAAAACACTGATTATCACCCTCACTGGGAAACCAAGTCACCTACAAGAGCTTCTACAACTATGGATGCCAAGACTCTATCTTTAGAGATCAAGTTTCAATTGGTCTGGGGATGGTGTCTTTGTATCTGTATATTTTGAAAGCTTTTCTGGTGATTCTACTGTTCAGCAAGGTTTGAAAATAGCTGCCCAGAGGAAACACTTTCCAACATCTTTTTCCTCCCTGTGGGATAAAGACTTAATTCATCTGCTTGGATGGCCGAAGACTGAAGATAATTGGTCTAGTTTCTCTACTGGGCAGCACTAAGGGGTTTAAGAATTTACCTGTGCTCCTTTGGATCTGTCTGCCCAAAGTGGTATGTTCTTGTCAGTAGTATAGAATACTATCCAGGGGTAGACTCAGTCCTCGCAGGGGAAGCCTGTGATTTTGGTTGGTTACATTCAATTTAATTAAGGGAAAGAATATAAGAAGCTCAATTCTGATTTGATAGAGCTGGTATTTTGTTCCCTATCTCAGGTCAATGTCAATTTCTTAGTTGATTTCAAACGGCGGAAGGAAGGGGGAAGGCTTTGATAAACCACATGAACGTACTTCACCAAATCTACCTCAGCAGTGTCATGATGATTAAATAAGATAGCCTCTTGAATGTGCTTTAAAGAGGTACCCAGCTGTTTACTCTGAAAGTCGTCACCAGATCTAAAATTCTGAATACATTGAGATATAGTGCAGATCGCATCACTTCAATACCAGTAGGCCTGTTATTGTGGAGTACCAATACTGTTACTGATTTCCTGTTATAGCATATTAAACAAAGGAAGCAGCATCCTATAGCAGAATCAAGTCTTTTTTTTTTTTTTTTTTTTTTTTGAGATGGAGTCTTGCTCTGTCACCCAGGCTGGAGTGCAGTGGCTTGATACAAGCTCACTGCAACCTCTGCCCCCTGGGTTAAAGCAATTCTCCTGCCTCAGCCTTCTGAGTAGCTGGGATTATGGGCACCTGCCACCATGCCCGACTAATTTTTTTGTAGTTTTAGTAGAGCAAGGGTTTCACCATGTTGGCCAGGCTGGTCTCGAAATCCTGACCTTGTGATCTACTCACCTTGGCCTCCCAAAGTGGTGGGATTACAGGCGTGAGCCACCACGCCTGGCCAGAAACAAGTCTTGAAGCGGTAATCTGAAAGCCTGGATTCAAGATTCAGCCATATGGATTCTAGGAAAAGTTTCTTTGGATTTGAATTTTTTTCATTTTTCAAACAAGTGTGTCAATTTCAGATTTCTAAAGTTTCTTCTAGCTCTAATATTCTATGGGATTCTGACAGATTGTTCATGAAGCTGGAAGTGACTGGTGTGATGGATGGAACATGCCCGTCATACATATCCCCAGAAATGTTCTGGCTTTATATTTGGTATCTGCAAAGAATTAGACAAGTCATTTAAGAGTAAAATGTTCTTGTGGCACTAATGCTATGGAGACTAGGTGGATTAGAGAACGGTTTTACCTTTAAGAAAGGAGGCCGGGCACAGTGGCTCACGCCTGTAATCCCAGCACTTTGGGAGGCAGAGGTGGGCAGATCACGAGGTCAGGAATCGAGACCATCCTGGCCAACGTGATGAAACCCCGTTTCTATTAAAAATACAAAAATTAGCTGGGCACGGTGGCACGCACCTGCAGTCCCAGCTACTTGGGAAGCTGAGGCAGGAGAATCGCTTGAACCTGGGAGGCGGAGGTTGCAGTGAGCCGAGATTGCGCCACTGCACTCAGCCTGGTGACAGAGCGAGACTCCATTTCAAAAAAAAACAAAAAACAAAAAAATGAAAGAGAGGCCAGGCGCCGTGGCTCACACCTGTAATCCTAGCACTTTGGGAGGCCGAGGTGGGCAGATCACCTGAGGTCGGGAGCTCGAGACCAGCCTGACCAACATGAAGAAACCCCGTCTCTACTAAAAATACAAAATTAGCTGGGCATGGTGGTGCACGCCTGTAATCCCAGCTACTCAGGAGGCTGAGGCAGGAGAATCACTTGAACCTGGGAGGCGGAGGTTGCAGTGAGCCAAGATTGCACTATTGCACTCCAGCCTGGGCAACAAGAGTGAAACTCCATCTCAAAAAAAAAGGAAAGAGATCAGACAAACACATAGAGAGTATCAAACACATACACTCTATGTGTTTTCTCTTCTCCCTCAAATTTTTTGGGCCTGTCTTTGCCAAGCAGTCATCTGTATTAGCCCATTTTCATACTGCTATGAAGAAATATCCGAGACTGGGTAATTTATAAAGAAAAAGGTTTAATGGACTCACAATTCCACATGGCTGGGGAGCCCTCACAATCACGGTGGAGGGCAAAGGAGGAAAGGCACATCTTAAGTGGCAGCAGGCTTGTGCAGAACTGCCCTTTTTACAACCATCAGATCTCCTGAGACTTACTCACTATCACAAGAATAGCATGGGAAAACCCGCCCCATGATTCAATTACCTCCCACTGGGTCCCTCCCACGACACGTGGGGATTATGGGTGCTACAATTCAAGATGAGATTTGGGTGGCAACACAGCCAAACCATATCACCATCCTATATATTAACCAGGGAAGTGCTGAGTTTCTTCCATCTTAGCACATTTGAAACATTAGCTGTTTTGCAAAGTACATGTCCTTCCTATCCACTCTGTTTACCCCAACTTAAAACCACAATATTTTTCCATATCCTGGAATCTAGAAAAATGTCAGGTGTTCTAATGTCACCAAAATAATGGCACTATAAAATATTGGTATGAAGTGCTATGTCAATGAGCTCAGTTAGAACTATATTACTGTGGGTTAAGACTGTGTGATTCTGTACTAAATACAAGAAGTAACTGGCCTTAGTCAGCAAGATGATGTCACCAATTTCTTATTAGAGCATGCACCCGTAAGTCTATTGAGACTGTGGAAGCAGAAGGAAGACTAGAAGACAAGTCCAATTTATCTTTTATCCATTGCATCTAGAACAGAGTTAACGTTAGTACATATTTAATGTATGTATTCAATAATGTAACAAGTAATCAGGCAAATATCAACATTATAGAGACTTTAATATAGAACTGGATTCCAACAAAACAGTTTTATTAAAATAAGGCACAATGTTTGACATGGCAAAATTCACAGAGGATTGGTTAATATAAGATCTTTTGTACGTCCTGGGGGAGGGGGAAGAAGGTGGTAGAATTGAAGTAGCCCATATATTCTTTTAAGAGCATTTAGCATTACAAGGCAATATATAAATTTGATATTAATAAACAATAACTTATCCTAAAAATAAAAATTGTTGAATCATGTTGCTGAATTACACTTATTTCTACCATTAAGTTTTATTTATCTATTTATCTATAGATGTAGATATTCCTAATTTGCAAGATTTCAAATACAGAAAATTAAGAAATCAGATCATAAAAAGTAATTTGACCCAAGTAAAAGTATGTTTTCAGTATCCTTCGTTAATACTTTGACATCCCAAACTTTACAAAAACTTACAATGCTGGTTATCTAAAACTTTTCTCCCATTATGTTTTTATTTCTCATGAATACAAAGCAGGCTCAGAAATGCAAAAAACCTCAACTGCAGGCACACGTCTTTACATGATTGTTGTAAAGTGACTGTTTAGGTTAATATTCTTTCTCAATATCACAACAATGTTAACAATTTAAGTTAGTGAAAGGATTCTCTTAAACATAAGTGGTAGACATAATTAACCAATTTAGTCACGTTTTTGCAATACTGCAACAGCAATGTCAATCTTATCCCCGTATCTTCCAACAGCTGGAACTTACAATAAAAAAGTCTTATCCAATTTATTCACAGCCAAAGGAACAAGTACATTCTGGTGAATGCAGATGTTCTTTCCACCATAGCTTTGTGGTATGACAGTATATAAATAACCTTCACTAAACTAATACACTTTAATATTTACTGGATTGAATACTATCCTTTACAACAACTATTGAGAAAGACTAATGTTAGGTAAAAGTCTAGTAGCACCCAAATCAATATTGCCCTGTGAGTGTTCAATAATATGCAGAGTTCATTAGTGAACTGTTTTTTAAATATCAATTCTTAGTAAATATAGATCAAGAAGAGACAGAAAAAGAATGGGAGATATTTACATACAAAAGTATTCAAACATGTCTCACTTTCAACCTATATTACAAAGAAAACCAGTGGCAAAATATGCTAAGCCTTACAATATCTTCATAAGATGCTATAAATATGAAGTTGGTTAGAAACTGCTGTCATTCTTTGGTGGCACCAGATAAATTTTTAAAATAATATATAAGAGAACATATCTTTTCAGTGATTTTATTTCAGGGGACCCTGATTCTTATGACTTTGACATCCTGGGACAGAATGCATGGTAGAGGTTCCCTCCCCAGAAGTCCTAGACTGATACACATTAGGCCATTTTATGAGAAGGAATCTGTCAGGATCACAGTCTTTCTCCCTCAAATCAAATGAAAAAGGTAACAAGGCTGTCACAAACAACTTATTAAATAATATAGCTCTCCAAACTTTGGGTCTAGAGTAGAGGATTTAAGGCACATACTTCCTGACCACAACTGAAATCACTGATACCTTTAAAAAGATACGACTATGAAAATACAAAATTGCACGCAATTTTTTATTTTTATTTTTATTTTTGAGATAGAGTCTTGCTCTGTCTCCCAGGCTGGAGTGCAATGGCGTGATCTCGGCTCACTGCAACCTCCGCCTCCTGGGTTCAAGAGATTCTCCTGCCTCAGCCTCCTGAGTAGCTGGGACTACAGGCATGCACCACCACGCCTGGCTAATTTTTGTATTTTTAGTAGAGATGTGATTTTGCCATGTTGGCCAGGCTGATCTCGAACTCTTGACCTCAGGTGATTTGCCTGCCTCTGCCTCCCAAAGTGCCAGGATTACAGGTGTGAGCCACCACGCCTGGCCCAAAATTGTACACTATTAAATTCATTAATGTTATACAGGGCATAGCACTTAATATGGAAACTGGGACATTCAATACAGAAGGAATCAGAACTATGCATTATAGGTCACATTGAATAAAAATCTATACAATAGCTTTTACTATTGTTAAGTACCTGGCACAACTTAAAAGCTCACTATTTTGGACTAAATGGGGAGTAACATTCATAATGACAATAAAATCTCTACTTTTGGATGAAAAAAGGATCATTTAGGTAAAAATTAAATGTTCCTAACTAAATGCAGCTTAACTAACCTTATATATACATAATATAACTGATAGTTTTGTCTACCAAGGGTCTTATGAAAATTTAGGAATAATAACCATTAACTTTTTTTTACATAAATAGCTACTGCTAAAATGCTTTAAAAGACCAAATTTTATTTGCACTATTTGCTGTGTGTTTTTTCTTTTTTACATAGTGAAAAGGTAATATTAACCAAGGCTACCTGTTATATCACAAATTCCAGGTTAATGATGTATTACTTTCTCCCTTTGGGAAGAGCAAGGTTGGCTGTAAGAAGATCGTATTACTTGCTGGCCCTTAATTATGGAGGGATATGGACAATCTCCCAATAGCAAACACTGAACAAATTTGGTGATAAAGGTTTTTGGATGGTAGTCAGTAGGCCACTCAATAACTTAATTTTAAAACAATTCACTATTACTTTAAAGGGCTTTCTAGGCCTAGGACTGTCCCTAGGTGTTTGGTGACTTCTCTTCTAGCCCTGTGGCTTCTAAAGATTTCTTTAACACTCCAGCAATCAGCCTCTTCCTTCTCTTTTTTCATTTAAATCTGATAGTTACAAAATCTGGTAGAACTAGTGTGCAGTATTACAAAACATTATTGTGGACTGCTTTTTACTTTAATTTACACAAACACAAAAACTGCTCAAATTTGAGGTACAATTTACAATGCAAATTTTTTTGTTTGTTTGAGACACAGTCTCACTCTCACCCAGGCTGGAGTGCAGCGGAGTGATCTCAGATTACTGCAACCTCTGTCTCCCAAGTTCAAGTGATTCTCTTGTCTTAGCCTCCGGAGTTAGCTGGGACTATGGGTGTGCGTCACAACGCCCGGCTAATTTTTGTATTTTTAGTAAAGATGAGGTTTCACCATGTTGGCCAGGCTGGTCTCAAATTCCTGACTGCATATGATCCATCCACTTTGGCCTCCCAAAGTGCTAAGATTATAGGTGTGTGCCACCGTGCCAAGTCTTTACTTTTAAATGTGGTAACTTGAAGCTCTAAATATCAAGAATTTTTGAACAAGAGACACTTCAGCACACATTTAGAAGTAAAATATAACCAGTCGCCTTTGGATTTACCTCCACTACTCAAATACTAGAATACTGAGGACCGTAGCCTGAGGACCGTAGCCAGCTGGTCCTTAATGTCAGCCAATCCCTGGCACCCTGGAATCAATGTATCATATTCACTAATCTTCCTATTGCCCAGAATCTTAGCACTATTTCACCAACTCAGTTTGGTGATGCTGAGAGAATTGATTCTAGGGATAAAGACTACTAAGAATGCACAATGTACTAATTCCAATTTCAAATACTAGCACTGAAGAATGCCATTCTAAATATATTAATGTTATGCTTAGGCAGTTTTATCCATAGTTTTGGTCACTAAAATCGTCCAAGTAGAGCAATATCAAAAACTTATTTCATTATAAAAATTAGACTTCGCTAATTCTGTCTTTTAAAAACCCCAATTAAAATTCATTTACTGTAATTAACAAACACAAATATATGACTTAAGAACTAAAGAAACAGACTGTTATTTTAAATGCATAGTTAGCTACATGACTTGGGAGCTGATTATCTGGTTTCTAGATTATGAAGTCCCTTGTATTTGACTTCTGATTAATTTCTCCAATCAGTTATGAGAAAAGGAAAGGTAGGAAAAAGAAACAGGGAAAATCTTAGAAATTATTAGCTGCTCTTACAAAAGTTTAGGTCAAAGATTTAAGAAAGATAAAACCGACGGCTAAATGTAGACTTCATTAAAAATTACCAAAAGACAGTTGTATGCTGATTATAGAGTTTTCAACTATACATAGAACCATAACATTTTGTTGAAATAATACTGTGGTATACATCTATATTCTTATATGCAAAGGCCAGAAACTGTCTCTGGTTGGACCTATTTACATCTGTAAAAGATGAAGCAGTAGACCTTTCTAGGAAGCTGGAAAGGGTATGTAAGATTATATATTTACATACCTATCCATTTATTTTACGAAGACTAACTCTTAGAAGACTACTCAAGCAGTTACTTAAGTCAAGCTGGTAATTGATTAGGAAGTAGGCATAAGCATTTAGGCCAGAAAAAATTGGTCCTATCAATTTGAGTATTTTACTATGAATACATTATTTTCTATGAAAATATCTTATGTATCTTAGGTAAGTCACTTATTTACAAAACATTTTACATTTGTCACTTAGGCACAGCCTAAGTCATCTTTACCTTTCATAACTGTACAGTCTGCAGCTTGCTGTGGCCCACATGGAGAAGTAAGCAAAGACTTTATACCTCTATTTTATGATATAATCACCTATGTATTACTCTTCTAGGCAGTAGGAACATATTAGATTACCTCTATAGACATAGAAAATTTCTGAGTCAAAAGGAAAACAAAATCTTACTACATTATAACAAGGTAAAGGTGAAGGGATTCATTCTATAGCAGCGTTTCACATCTGCAGTTCATGAAACTCTCATGTTTCATGAATTAATATACAAATAAACACATAAACCCTGAATTATGCTAGTTTCTTCTAAAATAAAAAATATATATGAAAAAAACCCTAATACATGTATATGTTATTATACAACAATCTGCTTTTAAGAAATGGTGTGCCATGAATGCCAGAAATCAGAAAAGGTATCACCTGATGTTCTAATGCCTATCTGATCTGTATATTTAACATTTCTTACTGTAGGTTTAACATTAACCAACAAGTCATGTTATTAGTTATTTAATGATTACCAGTAAGCACTTACTTTATATCAACTTATAGTTGTACTATTATTCAATTTGTATTGCATATTAAAGTACTTAATAAAAATTTGGTAATTTCTAATAGCAATTAATTTGTGAAACTATTTTCCTGCTATACATTAAGGATACAATATATTTAATAATTTTTTTCTATTTTATTAATACTTTATTTTCAAAAATGCTTCCATAGTTAAAGTAGTTCTGGAAACTGTTCCATTAGGTATAAGGACAATGACTCCTTTTCTCCATTTTTATTTGGCTTGTTGTGATGTTTTTCTAGTTGTATTAGTTTTTCTTTAAAAAGTAGAGAAAGATGGTCCAGTACATGACATGGGTGAGAGTCATATTTTTTCCCTACCCATTTAATGCAAGATATAGAGAAGCTTTCCTAGCTTCTATCTCTTTTAGAATTTTCTGTTAAAAATTCTTACTCTGTCTTATGATGAACAGATTGATGAAGATTGTGGCCTACCATTAAGTGTAAAAGTAATGTGCTTATAAGGGATGAGTGCACATTTAAACAAAAAAATGTTAAGAGGGCCATGAGATCGGATATTAGATACACAGTCATTTACCTAGTTCTGTTAAAGAATATTTTACAACGTTCTGCATGGTATGTCAGGTTATAGGTTGCTCTGGCATTATTTCTTGAATACATTTGTATATCCTTGCTGGATTAAGGCACTATAACAGTCATTGCTAGATTACATAAGGTTAATAGCAATCATATAGAACAAAGGATAATAATGAAAAAGTTTTAATATCTCATGTAAACGTTATATGCCTTACTTTACCAGTTAGTTTGTCAGAAAGGTTTGTCCCATGTAACCATCTGTGAGCTTCTTTGAATAGTTCTGTAATCTAGACATACAGGCAATTAGAAAAGGGAGGGTTAATCCTGTTTATGGCATATAATATATATGGTATATATAGTATATATGGTATATAGTATATATGGTATACAGTGTTCTACCTAAACCCAAGGGCAACTCCGGCAATTATAGCTTTGATAATTTCTCACTTTCTCCATCTCAACGTCCAAAAGTTATACTACTCATGACTTATTGCAGAACTGCTCTGCAAAAGGTACCATTCTGCTTTGTGATTCATGCAAAACTTGAGTGAAAACTGCAAACCATCAGCCAAATGTGAAACTATCATTCACAAATTATGTTAAAATAATCTAAACATGGGACTGGACTCATTCTTGCTGAATGGGTAGATGAAACACAAAATGTTTTATATCATCCCAGACTCTTTGATGAACACTTAAGATGAAGATAAGATTTCTAGTGAACTTCAAGCTCTATTTTCTTGTCTAACCATTTTGCTCAGTTTTTTAAGTATTTCACAACACTGTGCACTCCTGTTCAACCAAGAAGAACTTTCTGCATTCTGCGTGCAGCAACACTAGCTTCATCTTCTGAGTCAGATTCACTCTGGGAAGTGGAGCTGTGAGAGGCAGAACTGCAAGGGGAAGAACATTCTGGTGAACACAAGTAGTGCATCAGTGGGAGGCGATACTTCCCACAGAAGTCCACAAATTTAATTTGTCTGACACAGCAGTCAAAGTAGACTCCTAAAGAGAAGAAGGAATAGAAAGTAATCATTACAAAGCAAGGAATCAATTTCTTTTTCAGCCCTTTCTCCAGTGTTCTGGAGAAATGTCATACACCATCTTCTGTTATGAATCTTAAGCAGAAGTAGTACTTGCTTGTATAGCTGTCTATAAGCCTACTGGAAGGTCTTAAAGGTAGAATCTGGGTGCAAAGAGGTAACCAGGACATTTATCTTAAAGGGAGCAGGCACAGAAAGGACACTGTGTACCTAGCTTCTTTTCTCTGGGAGACTTGGGGCAATGGCTGATGGAGATTTTAGGACACCTGAGGTGCCCTTTCTCTATTACCCAAGCCACCCCCTTGGTACTACCCTACAGTCACAGACTAAAACAAAACAACATAAAAACTCCTTTAATAATTATCTTAAAGAATTAGTATACGAAAAATTTTCAGAAAGGGGATGACTTTTGGCACTCCTGTTCTTATGTACTGGGAAGGCAAAATTTAAAGAAATAAATGCCATTTTACATTTCCAAAGACTGTAAATCTACAGGCCTCAAATCTGTTTCACTGATGATCTCACTTGATTCTCATACAATTACACATCGTCAGGTAAACTGAAAGTAATATCTGGCCCTTTTGATTCCTAGGTTAGTGCTCCTCGACTGTGGCCCTTCAGTTAAGTAAAAACAGAGCTAGAGCTGAGAGGAAAGCAGATGTTGCTGTGCCTCTGGATTCTAGCTGGTCCTTAAAATGATACTGCAAATCTCTAAGACAAAGACTGTCACAATGGTTGCAGTATAACCAGAACATCTAGAATTTTGGTCCAATCACCTCTCTGGAGAGGAATCTCAAGCTCTATACTCTGCCTAAGTTTCTTCTGGCACCAAATACTGTGTGTTTATCACATAAGGGACCAAAATTAAAAGATGTGGTCCAAGCAAAGGAAAAACAATGAATTCTACTTCTATTTTTTTCCTGATATCTCAACTAACCATGTAGTTTTTTTTTTGATCTTGTAGTAAGCATAAAAAAGGGGAAATTTGTGGTACATTACTCTGAATGATTTAGGAAAGTAAATACATTCAATAAGTTGGTCAGTCATAGACCGATAATAAATCCCCTAAAATGTGTTAGCTTCTTGAAAACAGATGAAAGAAATAAAATAAAGCATTATGGGAGTTACTACGAACTAAAGCAGTATAACACTATCTTGTGATTTATAAGATTTCAGATTATACAAAGAAAAGTATCTCTGAGAATATAAAAGTACTTTTGTTTAAGTTACAGTTTAATAACTAACGAATTTGAGGGGGAAAATGTCTAATGGTTCATTTCATAGATTATCTCAAATTTTAAACTGATACTTTTTTTTTTTTAAGAGACAGGGTTTCACTGTGTCACCCAGGCTGGAGTGCAGTGACATGATCACAACCCATGGGACCCTTGAACTCCTGGACCCAAGCCATCCTCTTACCTCAGCCTCCTGAGTAGCTGGGACGACAGGCACATGCCACTATGCCCAACTAATGTTTATATTTTTTGTAGAGATGGGGTCTCGCTATGTTGCCTAGGCTGGTCTCAAACTCCTGGGCTTAAGAGATCCTCTTGCCTCGAATGGCGTGAACCCCGGAGGCGGAGCTTGCAGTGAGCCGAGATTGTGCCACTGCACTCCAGCCTGGGCAATACAGCGAGACTCCGTCTCAAATAAAAAAAAAAAAGAAAAAGAAAAAAAAGAGATCCTTCTGCCTCAGCCTCCCAAAGTGATAGAATTACAGACAGGCATGAGCCACCACACTCGGCCTTAAGCTGGTAATTTTTAAAGCATTTTTGTTCCTAAGATAAATGGCACATCAGTATACTAAAGAAGTCATTAAGGAAATATTTAAGAGAGAAAAGAGAATTCCTGTAGAGGTCCATTTCCAGAAAAGCATGAATTCAAAGAAGAGATTTAGACTTTCAGGCCTGAGGGCCTGGTGTGAATGCTGCCCTATGTGTTTTCCTCTGTCACTGTGAAAGCTAATTTAGGAATGGAGAATCAGAGAAAAGCACAGTGCTGCAATCTCTACTTCTAAGAGTGGGTGGCCAGAAATGATCCAGAGCATTATCTTTTTTAAACTCAAAGTGTCTTTTTTATCTTTTAACAATCTTTGAAGAATTTGATAATTTTCTCCCTTTTAACCTTGTAATAGCTTCAAGACAAGATTGGACTGCCAGAGAAAGTCTCACCTGGTTTTGATCATCATTATGCAGCATTTCCTCAGTACCTACTGGATTTTTTAAAAGTAGTCTTTTATGAGGGAGCCAAAGTGAAAAATGACCTACTATCAGTCACTAATTCTCACCCACACACCCTGGCCCTTCAGGCTCTTCACAACCAGGACTCAATGTAGCTTTTCACTCACATTACTCCCCTAACCTTACATTTGGAGCAAATTACTACTCATCCAACAGTCTGCCCCATACTCTTCTGTCTCCACTTTGTACTCGCCATCTGAAAAATTTCCTATCCTCAATTTTATCCTATCAAAATCTAATTCATACCTCAAGAATTAGCTCATTGTTTCCAGATCTAATTAAATATACTCTCCCCCTCCTTTGATTTCCAGAAGCATTTTGAATTCCTTGGGATACTTACCTGACTCTGCCTTATATCATTTGCATAATTCTCTTCAAATGCTCTAAACTCAAGACATTTTGAACCATGGACTTAAAAGAATATGAAGTTTTGGGTACATTCTGTAACTGGCACACATTCAGCCCATTCTCATACATCTTGATTAAATCTGATACAGGGAATGGTGAGTCTAAGAAAACATCATTCAAATAAATATAAAAGGTGGGCCGGGCGTGGTGGCTCACGCCTGTAATCCCAGCACTTTGGGAGGCCGAGGCGGGCGGATCACAAGGTCAGGAGATCAAGACCATCCTGGCTAACAAGGTGAAACCCCGTCTCTCTACTAAAAAAATACAAAAAAAATTAGCCGGGTGTTGTGGTGGGCGCCTGTAGTCCCAGCTACTCGGGAGGCTGAGGCAGGAGAATGGCATGAACCTGGGAGGCAGTTTGCAATGAGCCGAGATCGCGCCACTGCACTCTAGCCTGGGCAACAGAGCAAGACTCTGTCTCAAAAATAAATAAATAAATAAATAAATAAATAATAAAAGGTGTCCAAACATTTTAGAAACAGTTTTTAAACAATTAGAACTGTTTATACTTCCTTGTGTTTCCTCTCATTTTACCATCTTGATTTATTATCGTATGTCAAGACAGGATGAGACTTCCTGGGTCTGTTCCTTATGTATGAATCCTAAAATATTATGAAAAAGAATTTTTTAAAAAATCCAGAGTGAAATGTCTTTCTCATAAATGAGTGAAAAAATAAAGGGAACAGAAACAGAGACTGCTTTTGTCTGAAAGAAGACTTAATTAATTTAAAAAATAGCTAAATAAGTGGGAAACATGAATACTGAATTAACTTACCTCCACACTTTGGGTTTGGGCAATTGCTGGCTGAACCCAAGTATCTAAGAAGATTTCCAGGAAGATCATAGGGAGTGTAGGAAATATTTCGAATCTTAATGGTCCGTGCAGCTAATTCCAGGAGAGTTGGAGGATCATAGGTTAAATCTCTAACAAAACGAACAACCAATGGATTTCCTCGTAAACTCAACTCTTCCAAATGAATAAGGTTGAGGATCTCTCGAGGCAGATATGTCAGCAAGTTATTGTGAAGACTTAGGGAACGAAGTGAATGTAACCTAGAATAAATGTAGTAGAAAAATCAATGGCAGTAAACAACGTAACTATCAAAAATATTGAATATATGTGTGTATACAGAACTTGATTTCCCCTTAAGAATGAGCAATTAAGATTAACGTCAATTGAAGTAAAATAAAAAGGTGCTGAAACTAGATCAAAGTGCAGATTTGTAAATGTCATGAAGGACTTTTGCCCTTGCAATCTTGGCGAATTTAGAATACTTAGAGAGTGTTCTGATATGCTAACTGCTGTAAAACCTAGATTTGAAGATTTGGGGGTGGGCAGTGGGCATGCTTTCTCATTCAGATATCTAAAAAAAGGAAAGATTTCAAATGCAACAGAAATTAAGATCCTTCATATTATAAAGCCTAATTAGGATAGAAATGTTTCATATCAAATATAAAATCACTAAAAGTCTCATAAAACCTAGGGAAATGTATGCTAATACTCAATTCTTTGATTAAAGAAAATAGACTGAACAAATATTTTGAAGAATAAACCAGAGCATTTAAAAGTGAAATTAAAAAAACTCAGCTTGCAGCAAACCTCAGAACTATAATTAACATATCACTTACTTTGAGAATATCTAATTCTTTTCTACATATAAAAACATGTGAGTGAATACAAGACAATAATTACTAAGCATAGATGTCTGCGTATATACAAATGCCTGGAACTACTTACTGTGAAAGTTGAGGAGGTACGCTTTGGATTTTGTTGTCACATAATACCAAATAATTCAGAGAAGGCAGATTTCCTAATTCTGGTGGGATTTCTTTAATGAAATTTCCTCCAAGATATAAACACTCTAAACTGCAAAAATAAATGAACAAAACCAAAAAAGTAAATAAAGTTGAAAAAGATACCCCATTGTGTCTACTACAAAAAACACGTTTCATCTATTCATTCAGCAAATGTTTTACTTAAGATTTGCTATGTGCTATCCAGTCTCTAGAGAAACAATGCAATTTTCAGGGAGCTTATACTATAGCTAAGCAGACGAGACAGACCAATGTTAGATAACATTATAATGAAACACAAAACAAGGCCAAAAATAGGCATTACAATACCAAAATAAGAGAGACAAACCATAAATGGTATTAGGAGTTGAATGAAAAGGAAGATAAAAGTTTTAAAAAGGCCACAGTAGTTCTGAATGGAACAGGCTTCCCCAAAGGGCTGTGACTTCAGCTGGGCTATGGACTTAGCCCATTTAGACAAGAAGAAAGAGTACACTTCAGGTTGGAGGAGAGGGCTTGTGAAGGCACAATGAATATACCTTTTAATAGAAGAAAATTCATCTTGAGGAATCAAAGATTAAGGTTGTAGAGAGACCAGATTACAAGAACCCTGAATTCTATGCTAGTATGCTTGGATTTGATTGATGCACTGACAGGCAATGGGAAAACCACTAGCTTGTTTTTGAATAGACTGTAAAACTATGAAGTCTCTACATTTCTTCTTCGCTCTTATTATAGCAAATACATTCTTCAGAGGCTGTGTAAATTGTCCACTACCATAAAATCAAAGTTCCAGGTAATTATACTGTTTTCCAACAATAGGTTAACATTTTAGACATGGCATATATTGCACCAAAATAAAAAAAAAGAGAGTACTCTTTGATGATTACTGTTGAAAGGCTTCCTTCAAAAGATTTTTGCAGGGGGTAGCAGGATCAGTTCTTACTATATATATTTATTTATTTATATATAAAAATATATATATTTATATATATTATACTATAAATAAATAAATAAAATGTATACAAACACATACAGATTTTTTCTCCCAATACTGTATTACTTTTATCTTCCTGTTAAATCTGCTAACTCAGTAGAACTACTGTTTTTTCAAAACACCTTTAAATGTGGGAGAAAACAGCCTATTAAAGGGTTACCCAAACTTCCATGGTAAGAATTCCCTATGATATTTTTAAAGCTATGAAGTCCTGACCCCATCCAGATGCACTAAATACTGTCTCCCTCCCTTGAATTGCCTGTGAACTGGCAGATTTCAGAATATAAGGTGTAATTCTAACAGATAAAGCCAAGTTACCTTGTGCAGCCATGGCTATTTACAAATCCATAATTAGCATATAAGAGCACTCCTTAACCTACAACTTTGCCAACACCTAGTATTATCACCAGCATTTATTTATTTATTTACTATTTGATGGTATAAAAAATGGTACCATTCTGTGTTTTTAATCTGCAGATCTGTAGGTCCCTAACTATTAGTGAAGTTTAGCATCTTTTTATGGTTTTAGACATTTGTATATCTTTAGAGAATTACCTGTTCATATCATTTACCTATTTTTCTCATGAATTATGCAGCTTTATCTCATTAATTTGTTGGGAGTTCTGCTGTTGTTAAATATATATATATATTCTGCATAACTTTGTTCCTTTGTGGCCTCAAGCATGGTCTATTTTCATTCATGTATTATATGTACAAAAAGAACATGTAGCTATTATGATTAAGCTCATTAACTGAGCAAATTTATTTTCTCTTATTATTTTGCCTTCTTGCTCTGGTGGTTAGTCTCCTACTATAAACATGATTTTCCTTCTTCCCTTCAGAGTCCTTTCAATCTTTGCTTTTTTTCTCATTAATATACAGAAGTTATACTACAGATACATTCAAGCTCATGACTGCTAAAAACTTCCTGAAGTGAGCCTTAATTCATATGAATCATTTCTATTTGTTCTTTTTTTTTTGAGACAGACTCTTACTCTGTCGCCCAGGCTGGAGTGCACTGGCATGATCTCGGCTCACTGCAACCTCCGCCTCACGAGTTAGGTCAAGCAATTCTTCTGCCTCAGCCTCCCGAGGAGCTAGGATTACAGGTCCCTGCCACCATGCCTGACTAATTTTTGTATTTTTAGTAGAGATGGGGTTTCACCATGTTAGCCAAGCTGGTCTCGAATTCCTGACCTCAGGTGATCTGCCCACCTCAGCCTCCCAAAGTGCTGGGATTACGGGCGTGAGCCACGGTGCCTGGCCTCTATTTTTTATTTTAAATACCTTTTGCCCTGAAATCTATGTCCTCTGATTATCAACACTGCTTACCAGTTTTATTTTTGTTGGTATTTATTTCATTCAATCCCAGCTCTACAACTTACCAGTATAAAAATTTGGATCAGTTACTTAATCTTGCAGTTTCTTCCTTTTAAAAATGGAATATTATCTATCATATAAAATGCCCAGTTAACAAATATGAACTAACACCTACAATGTGCCAGGCACCATTCTAGGGAATAGAATGTAAATAAGTTCAAGTTCTTGACCTGAATAAGTTTACATTTTAGTGAGAAGACAGACAATAAATCAATAACATGTCCATTATGCCAGATAGTTTTAAATGTCACAAAGAAAAAGGGGGAGCAATCAGATAGTGATGGAAGTTACACTCTAGAGAGGGTGGTCAGAAAAAGTTTCTCTTAGGAGATGACATCTGAACAGAGATCTAAATGACTGAGTACAAACCCCAATGGAAAAGTGATTGGTGTGTTGTGAAACAGCAACACAGCCAGTTTGACTAGATGAGTAGATCAGAATGACTGAGGTGGGACTGTGGTCATCAAAGAGATCAGAGAGGTAGCCTGGGAAGGCCACATCACAGAATGCCCTTTGGGCCTCTGTAAGAGCGTTTTGAAAAAACAGTTCTGAACAAAGGTTAGTCATTTAACTTGACTTACTCTTTAGAAGGATCACTTTGGCTACTGAGTGGCAAACAACTGGAGAAGTGGTTAGGGGAGCACTGTGGGCAGGAATAAAAGGAGGAAAAGCAGATTGGAGCCTAATCCAGTACTTCAGATGAGAAATGACAGATTTGCCTGGTACATCATTTCCTATCCCTTTACTTATAACTTATTGGTGTATTTTTATTTTAAGTGTAACTTTTTATAAATGAAGCATAATTTGATGATTGATATGTTCGGACTTGTGTTTTCTATTATCATGGTGTCTCTCCACATACCTTTTCCCTTTAGTTCTGCTTCTTATTGTGCTCCTCAAGTTTATTTTTGTTCTTTTCCCTCTACTTCTACTGTTTTGAACTGTATATGCTATTTCTATTTTGCCAGGAGTTACCCCCTTCAATTTTCTTTGTGCTCTCTCTCAGTCTCAAACACATACCCATGCTCTCTTCTGTCCTTCTCTTCATATCATCTTCTAGAATTAGTTCTACCCCGATTTTCTACCAATTTATTTTATTTCCAATCAGTAAATTGATTCAGATTTATCAATATGTTTTACCAATTTTATCATTTTTTTTGGAGGCTTGTTATTTAAGGTTCATTTTTCTTGGAGTACATCCTTCAGAAGTTCTTTCAGCAAGAACTCATGGTTGTTAATCTTTGAGTCCTTTGTTTCTGGTGTTTTAACTTTTTCCCCTCACTCTTGAGTAATAGTTTAGCTGGGCATAAAATTTCAGATTGGCAGTTACTTTTCCTTGGCACTACGAAGATGCTGCTCCGTTATCTTATTACAGCCAATATTACTGTTGTTCCTTTGTAGGTAATCTTTTTTTTCTTTCCTCAATAGGAGTAAAGATTTTTTCTTATTCATCTTTAATGTTCTAAAGTTTTACTATGACATGTTAAGATATCAGTTTAGAGAGCTCCCTTTCTTTAACTGTGGGAAATTTCAGCCACCATTACTTCACACATTGTTTTTCTTTCATTGTCTTTCTAGAATTGCTCTTAACAGTTTTTTAATTTTTTTTTAATTTTTGTTTTTTGAGATGGAGTCTTGCTCTGTTACCTAGGCTGGAGTGCAGTGGCACGATCTCGGCTCACTGCAACCTCTGCCTCTCTGGTTCAAGCAATTCTCCTACCTCAGCCTCCCGAGTAGTTGGGATTACAGGCGCCCGCCACCACGCCTGGCTAATTTTTGTATTTTTAGTAAAGACGAGGTTTTACCATGTTGGCCAGGCTGGTCTCAAACTCCTGACCTCATGATACGCCCACTTTGGCCTCCCAAAGTGCTGGGATTACAGGCATGAGCCACCATGCCCAGCTGCTATTAGCAGTTTTAACTTCAGGATCTATCCTCTATGTCTTAATATTTCTTTCATACTTTTTATTTCTTTATCTCTTTGAGCTGAATTCCAGGAAAATAACTCAGTAAAATCTTTCAGCTTATGGATTCATTCTTCAGCTGACTTCTGTCCACCTTTTAGTCCAGTTAGTTAGTTCATAATTACATCTTTTCATTTCTAGAAACTCCAATTGGGGTTTTCATAATTGTCAGTTTTAAAACTCCCTATTCTTGCTTCACTGATGAAGTTCCTTCCTTTATCTCTCTGAAATTAAAAATTCTTTGCCGATTGCCTTATTACAGATATTTTCTCAAGTATAATTTTTCTGTCTTTCATAATCTCAGCCTTCCTTGATGTGTGGTTATTCAAAATGCCAACTTGAATCTAACATTTTGTCTTTTTAAAAAATACATTAGGTCAGGTGCAGGGGCTCACACCTAATCCCAGCACTTTGGGAGGCTGAGGCAGGTGGATGACTTGAGGTCACGAGTTTGAGACCAGCTTGGCTAACTGGTAAAATACCGTCTCTACTAAAAAAACAAAAACAAACAAACAAACAAAAACAAAAATTAGCCAGGCGAGGTGGCAGGCACCTGTAATCCCAGCTACTCAGGAGGCTAAGGCAGGAGAATTGCTTGAACCTGGGAGGCAGAGGTTGCAGTGAGCAGAGGTGGCACCACTGCACTCCAGCCTGGGTGACAAAGTGAGACTGTCTCTCAAACAAACAAATATATGTATATATTAATGACACTTTTTAAAAAAAGTATCTCTGATCGTGTAAAGCTTTTCAAAATTCCATTTCTCTCTTTAGACTTAAAATGTTTAGAAAAAGTAAGCAGATAACTTTAATTTTATGTTATTTTCTTTCTCTTTCAAAGATTATCTTGCAGCAAAAGTCAACTGGTTATAAGATTGAATTCTCCTACTGCAAGTGCTTAAGCATTGGTGAAAACAGTTCCTAGGCAGGGTTTTTAAAATTCTACCAAGTATGGCATAAGTTACTTCCCAGTTACTCAGAAATCCTTATTTTTCAATGATGACAGCTACTTGAATAGAATAGAACAGAACAGAACAGAATACAATATTTGGAGTCCAAATAACAGAAACTACTAGGTTCCTGGAAAAGGGACTATTTCAATGAGAATACTATCAGGGAAAAAAACTGAGCAAACCTCAAAGTCCTTTTTACAAAGGATTTGATAGCTAAATAATAACTTGCAATATAGTCTAGAGAGGGAGAAAAAAATAAAGTAAAAAAAGGAAGAGTGAGTCTGAGGGCAAGTGTAAATATTATCCTTTCTATTTGCTTAGGTCAGTGTTATGGATTGAATGCCTGTGCCCTCCCAAAATTCATGTTGAAACCCTAACTCCTTAATGTTAGGGTATTAAGAAGTGGGGTATTTGGGTGGTAATTAGGATTAGATAAGGTCAAGAGGGTGGAGCCCTCGTTAATAGGATTAGTGTTCTTCTAGGATTCCCAAGGCAACTTGCTTCCTCTCTCCATCATGTTGATGTAACAGGGAGGCACGGCTGGGGCTGCACATTCCATGGAGCTGGGGGGAGCCCTGCCCTTCTGTGTTGGGACCGGAGCTCCCCAGGTGCAGCTGTGGTGGCCCAACCTGCAGCTGCAGACCCAGGCCTCCTGCTCTACAGAGCAGGGAGAAGCCCCACCCTCCTGGGTGGGGCTACAGCCACCTAAACTGCAACTGTGGATCTGAGCCTCCCTGTGCTCTAGGGGGAGGGCTGGGAGCAGGCAGGACCTGCCTTCCCACGAGCGGCTGCAGCCGTCCTCCCAGGTGCAGGAGCTGGGTATCTCTGCAGCCTGCACCCTTGGGGGCCCCAGGAAGGATCCCCCCCACAATCCCTGCAGGCTCGAGGGTGTCTTCTCCTGCTGCCTGGCCTCTCTCCAGCCCCCGCTCCCATCTTGGAGCAGGAGCTGGGGCTGAGCCTGGGGCATCACAAATGGCATCAGGAGGCAGACTGATTCCTGGGCAGAAGAGGGTGGGTCCCCAGTAAGGCCCCACCTTTGGACCAGGGTGGGCCTGAAGGCTGGGGGCCAAGCTGCCAGTCGGGCAGATGGGAGTGGGGACTCCTGGTGCCTCTCCCTGCCTGCCCATGGTCACCCATGGACCAATCAGCATGCACTTCCTCCCCTCTGAGGTCCATAAAAGCCCTGGGCTCAGCCAGAACAGGGCAGAGGAGGAAGAGGACAGAGAGAAGATGGGATGGGGTGACCAGCTGCAGAGAGGAGTATCCTCTAAGCTGAGAGCTACAGAGATGACCTGCCAGGAGAGAGGAACCACCCTCTCAGCTGAGAGCTTCAGAGACCTCCAAGAGCTTCAGAGACCTGCAGAGATATCCGAATGACTTGCCTGAGGAGAGGGGCCACCCTCTCCAGGGCCTCCTGTCTGCTGAGAGCTGAACACTTGAAGGGACCACCTGCCTACAGAGAGGAGCTACTCACTCATCTCAGCTGTTCTAACAGTAAATAAAACTCTTCTTCTTCACCCTTCACTTGTCTGTGTACCTCATTCTTCCTGGATGCAGGACAAGAACTTGGGCAAAAGTGCCGTGGCCACAGAGGTTTCCAGTCAGAAAAATCAACATCCCAGAGATCCCGTAACAATGTGAGGCCACAGTGAGAAGACTGCAGTCTATGAACCAGGAAGAAAGCCCTCACCAGACATCAAATTCCAGGACCCTGATCTTGGAATTCCCAGCCTCCAGAACTGTGACACATAAATTTGTGTTGTTTATAAGTCACTCAGTTTATGTCTTGTTATAGTAGCCTGAACTTATTAAGACAGTCAGGAACCAAGAAAAACTAGTCTCTGGTGATCATTTGCTACTTGATGTCTTCTTTCAATGCTTTGGAAGTGGACAGGGAAGGTAGACGGAAAGGATGCAAAACATTAGTAGTTACCTTGACTTTGGCAGAAAAGGATCTGACATTCTAAAATATAACTAAGGCCATGATTTTGCAATTATGTAAATTCTCTTTTGCAATTGATGAATAACACTAATCAAATTACATAACCATCATATTAAATTTACAGTTTCAGGCTTAATTTTTACTTTCTAACTCAAATAATTTCCAAATTTCTAGGGACTTGACATCTTTCGATGATTTGTGGGAATTAAATTTCTATAACACACTCTACTGTTTCTGAATACACTTTTTTTTAAGAAGAAAGGAAACTGTTGTTGAATTTGTAGCAAAACTGTAGGGTTTAAGTTCTTGTGGTTATCAACATTGTAACTCTGTTAATTAGGGTTGGAACAATTCTATTCTTTCAGTATTTGAGGAATACAGAAAACAAGAAAAGTACTCACTAAATTTATGGAACAAATTATTCCTTTCCTGTTTAGCATTAATATATTGACCTTAAAATTGTCTCTTGAAAAATGAATCACGTTTCCAATCCTTAGGGATACTGCAGTGGATGCCTTTTCTCTTATCAAGTACGAATGACCCACTGAAAAAACAGGCTAGCACAAGTAAAAGTAGAAAATGCTTTCTGCTTCTCCAGTCAAATAAAACTGACACCGAACATCATAAAAATATACGTTAAGCTGGGCACAGTGGTTCACGTCTCTAATCCCAGCACTTTCGGAAGCTGAGGCAGGCGGATCACTTGAGGTCAGGAGTTCGAGACCAGCCTGGCCAACATGGTGAAACCCCGTCTCTACTGAAAATAAAATTAAAAAAAAAATTAGCCTGGTGTGGTGGCAGGTGCCTGTAATCCCAGCTACTTGGGAGGCTGAGGCAGGAGAATCACCTGAACCTGGGAGGCAGAGGCTGCAGTGAGCTGAGATCGTGCCGCTGCACTCCAGCTTGGTGGACAGGGTGAGACTCTGACTCCAAAAAACAAATAAACAAACAAACAAAAACCAAAAAAAAAAAAAACCCCAAACAACAACAACAACAAAAATACATTAATCCTATCTTATATGGTTGGTTAAAAGGAGATGGAATTAAAGTAAGATAGGAATGTACAAAGAAGTAGAAAACAGAAAGGAAAAGAAACAGAAAGATAAGAACATCTGTGGATAAAGAAAGTTTTCTTGAAGTAGCATCTTTGTATTAAATGACAAATACTAACATACACCACAGGATTATAAGGTACCTATATGTTCAAAAGTAGACATACAAATAGATGCATCATCTCTTGACACTTGCCCCAAATTAAGGCAATAAAAAAAGTCAGAGGGACGATGTTGAGAGCCAGTGACAAACTCAGTATGTGACTCTAAATGTGGAAAAGCATTTTCATTTAAACTTTACTGCATTCTATCATCTGGTTGAGTCATCTGTCTCCTTTCTAAGATATCAACCTATTGTACACTAACTTCAAAACATTTGAGAGCATTAACTTTTAGCTTTTGTTTTGTCACACCCTCCTATCTCAATCTTTCAAAACCACATCAAACAGATGGTGAGAGGCATCATGAACAGAAAAAGGAAGGCATTACTTAAGAAGAAAAGATTGTAGAAGAGTACCAATGAAACTCAGCTGTGCTCAAACCTACTCTCCAAATATCTAGCATACTGGATTTGCCAAACAATCCTGAAGCTTTTGTTTACTTAAATAAAGTCTATTGGCCATTGAGTGATAAGCTATTAAGCTCTTCCTCAATTAATATCTAACCTAACTGAGAAGAATAAAAGGTATGACTCAGAAAAATAAGTCAGAATATGAATTATACCTACTTTTTCAGCATTATGTAACAAAAAAAAATTTGCCCATATACTATAGCCAAACAATTACATTTATTTGCTGAAGAGTAACCACATTTTGATGGAAAGTATCTACATCCACAACCGCATGGTTCACATTGATAACCTAATTTACTCGAGGGGAATGAAGTTAATCATAAAAATAAGTAAGATTTTCAGCATCTACTTATTTGTTATACTTTGAAAGTGATGCTTCAGAAAACGTTAAAAAAAAAAAAAGATTTTGCCACTAGGGGAAAGAATTAATAGGGTATAGAAAACATAGATATCTTGCTAAATCTGGAGAGGTCAATGACACCAATTAAGCCATAAGTATTCATTTGTTATTCCTTCCTTAAATGATGAAGAGTGGAAGGAGTGGGGGAGTTTTCATGGATTATATAGTCTGTACTATTTTAATAATTGCTCTTACAGAGGACACGTATCTTCTTAATGTGCCAAAACACTAGATCTGGTTTAAAAAGCAGCATGGCATACATAGTATCAATATAAATCAGGGTAACCAATGAAGTCTAGAGGATCCAGGTATTTTCTAAGAGAAGATGGTGTTTTTGGACAGGTAGTTTAAGAGACTAAACCTCCACCTCTACATTTTTGAAGCTTTAATGCATCATATTAGTAGTGAATAGTTAGCAGTGTTTGAAGGCTGAACCACATAACTCTCACTTGTCACTATCTCGCCTCAAGTAAATCACTGATAATAAATCTAAGTTTCCTCATCTGTGAATAGAAGGGGACGAATCGGGTCATTGCCAAGGCTTTTTCTAGCTCAGAGTATATTTCTACACAACCCTTTTAATCTACAATCAGAGTTTATATGTGGAGCATAGCCTAAACCTTTACCGATTCTTAGCAGTAACGAGAAATAAGGCACACAACTGAAAAATGAAAACAGTGACGTTAAAGATATCATACATTATTGGTGTCAAAGACACAATGAACAATAAACACAGATAGCACGGTTGTTAGCCCAGAAAATTGAGTCAGAAGATCAGTCAACTATGTGAATGACTTTGACAAATCCTCCTGATCACAAATCCAACAGTACAGAAGTCAAGTTCTAGGCTGGGTGCAGTGCCTCAGGCCTGTAATACCAACACTTTGGGAGGCAGAGGTGGGTGGATCACTTGAGGTCAGAAGTTTGAGACCAGCCTGGCCAACATGGTGAAACTCTGTCTCTACTAAAAGTACAAAAATTAGCTGGCGTGATGGCACGCTCCTGTGGTCGCAGATACTTGGGAGGCTGAGGCAAGAGCATCACTTGAACCCAGGAGGCGGAGATTGCAGTGAGCCCAGATCATGCCACTGCACTCCAGCCTGGGCAACAGAGTGAAACTCCGTCTCAAAAAAACAGAAAACAAAAAACAAAAAACAAAAACAAGCAAAAAACCATGACCCTCCAACCCCCCGACAAAGATTCAGGTTCTAGTACTCTGCCACTGTGCAGAATTCAAGGGTTTGGAGTCACAGACCACAGAGGTCAAATACAGTTCCAATGCTTACTAGCCTTGTAATCTTATGACTTAATTTCTCTGAGCTTCAGTTTCTGCCTCTGAAAAATGGGAGCACATCATCTTATGGCATCATTGTGAGTATTAAAAGGCATAGTTAGCACCTATGACAGGATCTACTGCATTGTAAGTATTAAATAAATGGGATTTTTGCCTACTTTTCTCCCCATGTGATGGAAATAATACTTCCCCTGGGTTCCTGTTAGTATATTAAGAAAATTCCAAGGCTGGAATTATGCAACATTAAAATTAGAAGGAACCAAGAGCTGTCAATTTTACCTCTAAATCTTTTCTCGAAATCTTCCATTTCTTAGCATTTCTCCTAGTATCAAGCTGGTATAAGCTACCATCATCTCTCATCCTATTACAATGACCTCCTTCAAACCAGCCCTCAAAATCTCTATCTCTTCACCCTCTCCTCACTCCATTCTTGCATAGCAACAAGACACATGCTTAAAACTCTCTCATGTGCACTTAGAATAAAATCCAAACTTTATCATAGCCTTCAAGACCTGACACGGGCTGACTTGCCCAAATTTATATTTGCCACTTTCCCTCTTGCTCACTTCCCAGTACAATGTCCTTCTTTCAGAATTTTAGTAGTTATCCTCCTTGCCTCTGGGCTTTCCCATGTGCCTCTGTCATTTTGTCTCAAGGCATTCTGTAGGTCTTCATAGAACTCATAACCACTGTAATTAAATAATGAGGTTCATAGTTAGTTGTTTAATGTCTGTCTCCTGGATCATGTTCACCATTGTATCCCCAATACTTGGGACAGTGCCTGACACAGGGCAGGTGTTCAATAAATATCTATTGAAGAGTAAATGAAGAGACATCTTGCCCAAATGCTTCATTTGTAGATTAGAAAGCTACAGTTAGGATACGCTACAGTTAGGATACAAGTGACTTGCCTAAGGCTGGAGCACCAAGAGTTCTTTTTTCCCAGGCCAATATTCTTTTGCTACACTTAACTCTGAGGTCCCTTCTACCTTTAACGTTCTGTTATCTCTGAAAATACAATAAAGTGTGAAAATATCTTACAGATGGAAGATACCTCTTTTTCGTTTTGTACAATACATTTGGCTCTATTTCCCACTCCCCCACCGGGCACTTTTATTATCCTGTTTCTCTGCTTCCTCCTAAAGTTAAATTTAACATATTTACTGCATAATCTAGTAGGTGAAGCAGATAATTCCTGTAAACAAGGAATCATATCCAATAAGGTAAATGCAAAGGCAGGATGAATGAAGCACAGAGAAAGTACAGCATAGGCTGTACTTTTTTGTGCAGGGAGTAGTAACGAAAAAAATTGTTGTGCAGGGAGTAGTAAAAAAAGGAATCACAGAGATGATTAACTTGAGATAGCTTTTGAAGGATGATAGGCGTTTGCCAGGTGAAGGAAACATTCCAAGCAAGGGAAACAGCACGTGTACAGAGGCACTGCATCCATTCAACACATACTGAGTGCCTACCAGCAACTCCAAGCTGCTTTCTCTACGTGGGAAAATGCATAGGTCACTGAACTCCACAAATGGTAGTTGGTACTGCCACAGAGAAGAGGAAGCTGCAAATGTAGTGGAAAGCAAGGGTTAGATCAGAGCACCTTGTATGCCATGCTCAAAGGCACGTACTTTGATCTATAGAGATGGAAATCCACGGGAGACTTTTGAGCAAAGAAGTGACAACCTCTGATTTACATCTGTTTTGAGTTTCCACTCAGTTTGGATCACGCCCCAGATTCAATAAGGAAGACAGAAAAAATGCCTCGAGAATCCGCATAGGCCAAACACAACATACCAAACAGTCACACATGCGAACATACTAGGTATTTACAACAACCTGCTGAGATGGTTGGGCAGAACTCACTACCGCGCAGTCAAGGAGAAAGCTTGGAAATAGTTACGTGACAAACGTTGAGGTGCCCAGGCCCGGCGCCCCAGGGTTCCCGGACACCGCCCGAGGCCTCCCCACGCTCCGGCACACACCCGCTCACCTCTGCAAGTTCTCGATCTCAGCCGGGATGCTCTGCAGTTGGTTGCCGCCCAGACTCAGGGTCTGCAGCGCGCGCAGCTCTAAGAGCGAGGCAGGCACCTCCTGGAAACAGTTGCCGCTGAGGTTGAGCACCTGGAGGCTGCGGCAGAGCGGCGACTGGGCCAGGCCCTTGGGCAGCGCACTGGGCCCGCCGAGCCGGTTGTTCTTGGCCAGCAGCGTGCGCAGGCCGCGCAGAGCAAGCAGCTCCGGCCCGAGCGCGGTCAACGCGTTGCCGCTCACGTCCAGCAGCTGGAGGTGCGGGAAGCCGCTGCCCAGCGCCCGTGGCAGCGACACCAGACGGTTGTGAGGCAGCAGCAGCCGCAACAGCGCCTCCCGCGCGCCGCGCCGCTCCTCGCCCCGCGCCTCCAGCTCAGACTCCAGCGTCTCGGTGGACACGCTGAGGCGGGACCAGTTCAGTTCGGCCTCCCCGGCCGTGACCACCGCTGCTCCGGCCTCCTCCATCCTGGCCACCGCACGGCGCGTGGCGCCGGATTCCCCAGAGCGCCGCGCGCGGTCCAGAGGCCGGGAGCTCTGCGGCTCCCCGGAACCTGAACCGAGGGCTGAGTCGGAAGTGGCGCGGGCGGGCGCAAACCCTGCGCGCCTTGGCCGAGTCACGCGACGCGAGGCCCTGGGGTGCGCGCGCCGCTCCGGGGCGGGCTCTGCCTCACGAGGCGCGGGGCGCGGAGTGGCAAGAGTGCAGCATGGGCTGCGCAGAACTGAGGCAGACACCCAGAGGCTGCCAAATTGTCATCTGAGCCGGACCGGGTTTCGGCGGCCGCGCTTTATAGTCGCTGGAGCCTGGTGACCTATTCCAGGGCTCCAAGACTGCCTCGGCAAACAGCCCAAGGATGTTCGGTTATCTCGCCTTGAGGGTTCGCGCGTCACGTGCCCCCCCCGCCCCCCGCTTGTTTTTCAGTTTAAAAGTGGGGCCCGTGTCTGCAGGACTCTGTGAGCACACAGTAATTTAGTGGAGATTTAGCTCCATGACAGAAAACCGCAGGAATTTAAAGTCCGAGGATTAACAAAGCCGACCTCGAAATGTGAACGCAGCTGGACTAGACCTCAGAACCCCCGGACCCTTACTGGAGGTTCCGCTGTTAAATAGCCTAGGGCAGGGATTTGATTTCAGTTGCCCCATGCATAAAATATGGGTAATACCCGCACTACTTACCCCACAGAATTATTTTTTTCTTTTTTAAGGCAGAAATGTGTATCAAGTAAGGACGTTTTGCCCGTTTTAATTGTAGAAGCACATACGTGGCTTTTGGTGTAAGTTGTGTCTAGGAGTGAATTTGGGAGATATGGAGGCGGTTGCATGATTTGAGATAGCTCAAATTAATGAGTTAGTTTAAAAACTCAAAGCATAGAGTTTGTACTGCAGGTCAAAACTACAGTTTGGGAAAATCCTGATCTGGTACTAATTTAGTAATTCTAATTAACGTATTTTTCATCCTTGTCCCAAACTCAATCTTTTCTGAAATTACATTTTATGATTTTGAAAAGTAATGAATAGAAATGAGAAAAAATGCTTAGCTTTTTTTTTTTTTTTAACAAAGCTTATACATAAGAAAGTTAAGTGGTCGTGTATAATCAACGACATTAAATTGCTTTCCTCCTTAAAAAAGGAAAGTCGTTTTTTTCTTGCCAGTCATTTATTTGTATGAGAAACTATGCCTTTACTCTGCAGTCAAACTTTAATTTCTGATTGAGTTGTAGTCCTAGAAGGACGTACTTTGTATGTTTAACCTAATGGTGGAATGCTTTTTAAAACTGATGAGTCATTTGTTTTGAAAGAGTCCTTTTAAGAACAGACCTTATTTTGGGTCAAGCCAGCATTCTAACAGTAGTCCTAATATCTGAAAATAACAAATATTTAAAATAATAGTTGTTTTTGCTTTAAAATGTTTATCTTGGATTTTAAAAAGTGATAGGAACGTAATGTAAAATGAGAAAAAGAAAGGATTCAAACATAATTCAGAAATAAGAGTTGGCCAGGTGCCATGGCTCATGCCTGTAATCCCAGTGCTTTGGCCCAGGCCAGCAGATCGCTGAGGTCAGGAGTTCCAGACCAGCCTGGCCAACATGGGGAAACCCCGTCTCTACAAAAAATACAAAAATTAGCCGGGCCTAGTGGCGCTCGCCTGTGGTGCCAACTACTACACAGGCTGCTGGGAGGATTGTTTCAGCCTAAGAGGTAGAGGTTGCAGAGAGCCATGATTGTGCCACTGCCCTGCACTTTTTTTTTTTTTGTCTCAAGAAAAATAAAATAAGAGGTAAGATTACAAATCTGTGGAATTAAAGGGAAAAAGATAACCTCAATAATAGCAAATGAGGCTTCCTAGTAGAAAGTTTGGAAAAAAATACTTAGTATGGGAACTCCACATTATATAGAATAAGGGAAAGGAAGTAGAAAAAAAGTGGTGTAGGTAAAGAAATGAGTAACCTGACAAATTTTGAAAACCTACTGCTTGCAACGCTGTACTAGGAGCTTTTAATTTAATAAAGTCTCCAACTATTTGGTTGTTGAATTTAGGATAAATGTAACCAGACCATTGAGCAGCTAAGATAACTGAGAAACTGCTTTCTAAAAGTTGAAAACTGTGTTTCTGCCTCTCTGAAGCTATTGGCAAGGAAACTGTAAATTTCAGTGTAAAATGCACATCTCATGTCCAATTAGAGTAGGTTCCTACTTACATAGAATGACTATCTTTATTCATTTTTGGATTCTCCCTCACACCACCACCATCCCCCATTGCCTAGTATGATTTCTTGCAAATAATTTGGATTGACTGAGTTGGATATATCTCTTAGTTAGTGGACTTATTTTTTGAATAATTAGATTAAATTGTAAAGTCCTTGAAAAGAACTGTCTTATTATTATATACCCATCCCCTAACAGTGCCTGCTCCACAGTACTCTATATCTTTTGAAACACTGAATATATTTGTAAATATTAAGTTTTAGTTGAAAAGGAATTTTTATTTATCAAACACCTTTTATCACAAACCTTAAAAAATGTAATTCTACTTATCGCCACATTTATAAATAAGAATGTTTATCCTTATTTTAGAAATGAGGGAACTCAAGCTCAAAAATGATGAGTGAAGTCTGCTATCACAGAGAGTGAAAGGCTAATTAGAAATTCAGCCTTAGGGCTGTGTGGCTCCAAAGTCTATGTTCTTTCCACTACACTACACTGCTCTCTTGAGCTTAGTATTTTTTGTTTTTTTTTTTTTAATGATTCAAAGCAATAAGATCTTCCAAATAGTGTCAGTATTACAAGTGGCATCTATCCATTGATGGTACTTTGAAATATTGTGATTGTTGGAATTATACGGCACTTGTCTTAAGGATTGGGGGTTTTGTGGGCTTCATACACAAAACTGGAGCAGAGGCACCTGAACCAAACATAATTTGGGGTGCTGTCCTTGTATCATATGATGTCGCTTTAGAACCTATGTTGATTGGAGCCATAGTGGACATCTGACCAAGGTAAGCCCATCAACAGACTGCCTGGTGGCCTGTCACTTATAAGGCACTGCCCAAACCGAAGCAGAGATGATTTTTTTTTTCTCACTCGCCCAGGAATTTAATCCAAAGAACCCAGAGGGAAATTCCAGTTGGTGGCAGATCAGAAAGAAATTACAGTTGAATCAGAAAGAAGCAGACATGGGGAATGTCGCTAATTTTTTGTCAATTGTGAAACATAAGTGCGAAGATTCATAAAATATTGCTGCTGAAATCTAGGACTGCCTCATATCCAGAGTAACGCACCAGGTGCAGCTTCACTGAGGCCAACTTGTTAACAGCTGGATTAAATGTGAGCATCTTCTTACTGCCCAGTATAATAACCCTTCTCTATCTTAGCTAACGTGGATGTATCTCTTTTCACTGCAGCCAGATAGGTTTAAATGAAGCAGCATCCCCCAATCCTACAGTGGCCCTTGAAACCATCCAGTCAGCCTGGAGAATACTGAAAACTTTCTGGGAGGTAAAAGAGCTGTGGTGGCTTGTGAACCACCACAGTGATGGGGTTCATCTGTGGCTAGCTGAAAGAGATGCCTGAGAGGGGATTGGGGGCACTGGAGAAGGTAAAGGACAGAGGAGACAACAGAATATGTTACATAGGGAAGGGAACATGGGTTACAGGGAACTGGGAAAGTACATGGCCTGTTTGTCCACTTATCAGAACTTCACCATTATGTCATGCTTGGCCAATTGAATACATTTCAAGATAAGTCTCTTGACTGGAATAGTATTGGACATTTAGGAGACCAAATGAATTCTCCTCCTCCTTCAGCTACCCTTTCTAGGCTTCCTGAAGGCAGGAACTGCATCTGTTTACCATGGTATCCCCCAAGACATCGTAGGCAGCAAATAGTGAGTGAATGCAATAAATGCATGAATAGTTTTTGACATACCTTACTTAAATAGGCCCTATTGACCTACTGACTGCAGAAAAAACAAGAAATAATCTAAGTAGAGAATCCTTCCATAAACCATTCTAGTTAGGAGGCAGCATACTGATGCAGTTAAAAGAGTGGGCTTTGGTTTTTATCAGATACAGGTTTCAAAACCCACCTCTGGAAATCAGATTTCTCTTACTTAATCTTGATTTTGTTACTTAATTTCTGTAAGGCTTGATTTCATCATCTGTATTATAAAATATATTATCTGTTCCATAGGGTCATTGTAAGGTGAAAATCTAAAGTGCTTAGCATAGTACCTAGCACAAAGTCAATACTCTGTAAGTAGTGGCAATTATTATTATTAGCTGTAATAGTTATTGTTATAACTATTGCTCTCTGCCACTTGTTATATCATGATCAGGGTAGAAAAACAAAGTTGAGAACAGTCTTTACTCATGATTTCACAGTTTCCTACATAAACCATGGTCCTCTGCTCTGGGCCATTCTGTGTCTTAGGGATTAGGATTTGGGAGGTTGGTCTGAACTCTCTTGCCCAAGATTTATGCTTATTGTCTTTTTTGTCTTCAAGGTATATCAGGACCTCATGCCTGCTAAACCCACTCCTACATTTATTTTAGCCACCTCTGATTCAGACTGTCCTTTCTAAAGCACTGCTTTCATGATTTCAACCCATCTCTTTTCCTCCTGCCTTTACCCCATGTTTCCTCATTGCTTATCAGATGAAGGCCAGTTGCTTAGGCTAGCATGCAAGGTTTTGATTTATTTCCACTGCTAAATCCCTCTCAGTCTGGTTTATCCATATTGGCCTAGGATGGTTTAAAGTTCTGCCATCTTCCTGCCAATTGTCCAAATCTCAAAAACCGGTTACTCTATGTTTAGGGCAGCATTGAAAGTAGAGGGAGCTATAGTCTTTCAATCAATCCTGAGGAGGAGTTGGCTTCTATATTTATAGGGGCCAAGAGTAAGTCTTCAGCCAGTTTTGTGATATAAGGTCTAGCAGTTTGATTTTCAGCAGTTCTTCCTCTGCCACAGTTTGCTATTGCTGTAGAATTAATAGATTAAAATGTCTCCTGAAATATGTCTCCGGGCTTCTTTATCGAAGTTTAGGCCCTTTTATTTTGATGATTCAAATAATGACATCTTTGGATATCTTTGGAGTCTTTGACTAAGCATTTGTTAGAGCTATAAAAGCATCTTCATGGCTACTCCCATTGAATTCACTCCATTTAGGGGTTTATCTTAGACCCGGTGCGGTGTTTTCCTTATTGAGTGTTTTGGGAGTTGAAGTGACTATCTTTTAAATTTTATCCACTTGCTCAGCTTATGTTGGTTCCATATTGGCTTGTTTGACCTTTTCATAGATAGCTAGTCATAACTACAACTATAAATGAGCTAAAATAATTTTAATCCCTAATTCATTCACAGATAGACATTGCATACCTACTGTGTGTAAGAAACTGTACTATATATTGCAAGGTATAAAAACTAGTAAGAATAATAGGTAATGTTTATTGGTTATTTTATAAGTGCCAGGCACTGTCCTAGGGGCTCTGTCTAGGGATTATTTTTATTTAATCCTCACATCCCTTCTATAAGGTACATATTATTATCATCATTCTTCAGACAAGAAAACCGAGATGTGGGAAAATTAACTAACTTGCCAAGTCACATATTTATGGTGTGCTGGATAACAACATAGTAAAATGTTCATGATTTGGTTCAAATACAATCACTGCCTTCAAGAGATTTACTGTCTGGTAACAGAGATTAAACATGAACCTATAAAGAAATCCAAGTTAAAAAGGGCAAAAGATCTGAGTAGACATTTCTCCAAAAAAGATATAAAAATCACTGATAAACACATGAAAAGGTGATCAACATCATTAGCCATCAGGGAAATACAAATTAAAATCACAGTGAGCTACTACTCATACCCACTAAGATGGCTAAAATATAAAAGACAGCTAGTAAGTGATGGTGCAGATGTAGAGAAATTGGAACCCTTATAGACCAATACTGGGGATGAAAAAGTGCTGCAGCCACTTTGGAAAATAGTCTGGCTGTTCTTCAAAAGGTTAAAAAAAATAGTTACCATATGATCCAGCAGTTCTACTCCCAGCTATATACCCAAGAGAAATGAAAACATACGTCGTCACAAAAACTTACACATGAATGTTCATAACAGCATTTTTCATCATAGTCAAAAAATAGAATCAAACCAAATCTCTACCAACTGATGAAGGATAAATAAAATGTGGTATTTACATACAATAGAACATTATTCAGCAACAAAAATGAAGTGCTGATACATGTTACAACATGAATGAATCTTGGAAACATTATTCTGACACATAAGTGAAAGAAACCAGTCATAAAAGAACACCTACTGTATGATTCTATTTATATGAAATCCTCCAAAATAGGCAAATCTTTAGAGACAGAAAGTAGATTAGTGGTTGCCGAGAGCTAGAGGGAAGGGAGAATGGGCAGTGGTTGCTAATGAGTACAGGGTTTCTTTTTGGCAGGATGAAATTGTTCTAAAATTCATTGTGGTGATGGTTGTACAACTATGAATATACTACTAAAAAATCATTGAACTGTACACTTTAAGTAAGTTAATTGTATGATAGGAAAATATATGAAGTATATATCAATAAAGTTATTTTTAAAAACATGAACCCAAAGTAACTAAAATATAAAATAACATTTGGTAACTCATACAGAAACATAACCAAAAGCTATCAAAGTTCAGAGGAAAAAGACCATTTAGGCTACCACAGTTAGGATAGCTTTCAGAGGACAATGGGATTTGGATAGAGCTGGGATGAAATATACAAAATTGAAGGAAAAAAGAAAAATATTTCTTACAAAGCATAGCAAAAAGGAGAAAATTATAGCATATATTTGGGAAATGGTAAGGGGTCTGGTTTGGTTGGCATGCTTAGTGCTGGTGGTTAGAATAGACAAATATTGATATGCTTTAGATAATTATGGGAGAAAATATTTAAAATTTTAACTTTGCCCCCAAAAATCTAAGGTGTACTGTTAAGATACAGCACAGAGGAAGAGTAGTAGACTTTGAAATGATAGGTGTGTCTAGGCCTTGGAGAAAGAGGTATGAATACTAGGTAGGAGATCACCTCTGATTCTGCCCTCACTGGAAGCTCCAGATCCCATTTCCTTATTAACTTGTGTTCCTTATTAGCCTTGCAGTCTTTTCACGAAGACTGCAAGGCTTGGGAGAGTCTGTGGATTGTGGCACCTGTAGAAATAGTCTTGTATCTGAGTACAAAGTATTCCTCATGGTTTCTTAATACTGTGCTAGCATCAAGATATTCCTCCTCTGCTTCAGGTGAAAGTCAAATGTAAGTCAAGCTTCAGCCCCCATAGTATGAATTCGAGAAGTGACACAAACTGGTCATAATTATTTCATTCCGTTATATTCCAGTTGTTTTCTTGAGAAAACCAAAACAAAACCAGGGCTAAACAACAAATCCAAAACAAAAATTCTTCAACAGGTTGTGTTAATGGATATAGCTTTATTTTGAAACTGCATAGTTGTTTCCTTCACTCAGCCACTAAAAGTGATTTGAGAAACTGAGAGGACCTGGAGATGCAAAACCAGGAACTAACTGCTTCATTCATAGTCTGATGGGGTGAGGAACTTAGGGAGAAGCTGCCTCTGGCACCCATTCCCAGCAACAGGCCTCCTATTCTTGTCTTCTTCTTATTTACCCTGTTGTAATAAGTCTCTTTACCAAGGGAAGCGTTCCTTCAAACCCTTCTCTATCATTTACCTAGACTGTGCTGAGTGTCAGGACTAGGTCAACCCAGCTCAGACCCAGATGTAACCCATGTGCTGTGGGGTTGGAGACAGAAGGGTTCCCTAATAAAGAATTGGCCACTGCTGAACTTGAGCCTCAAGGGTAATGGAAAAGGCTTCAAACAGGAGATACAAACCATGCTTATCCCTAAGAAGTAGAGAGTAAAGAACAAATCTCACTCTCTCCTTCCTGTACTGTCGCTCACTGTACCACATTATGTGTATAAAGTCACTCTCTTCATTTCTTAATTTTTTCAGTTACAAAGTATTTATTGTAATGTAAATGTAAAAGGTCACTTTAGAAAATTCAGAGATATGAAAGGAAAACAACTGAAATCACACACACTCTTGCCATCCAGAAACAACTATGGTTTACATTTTGGCGTATTTCTTTCTTTTCCTATGTGTATATATTTCTTCCCACAAAGTTGAAATCATACATATATGTATATGTATATTAAGTTTTCTATTTTAATTTTTTTACCAAAAGTTGTATAGTGAGCATTATTCCCATGTTATTTAATTATTCTTCAAATATGTTACTTTGAAAAAATAGGTGCAGAATAATTCCCCAACATTGAAAAATTATGGAGTTCCTTTTGTTCCACTCTTCTCCCATAATACCTTGCAAACACTTTTTTTAGCTAACAAATACAGCCATTGAAATATTAAGTCTCATGGAGCTCTTTGCTGAGCTTTTATAGCAACAGTTTGGTAATAACAGTATCACCAAGCACTTTCCCTGGGGACATCAACAAGTGTCCCTTCAAAGACATGCTGACTCCACCTCACTTGCTTCTCACCTGGTGGATCAGAGGAACCAGCTGTAATACAAGTAAGCTCTTTTGATAAAGAGACTATTTATTGGGGAGAAATTGTTGACTGTGTTTGTAAACTGGAGAGTCAAATGACTGACAATGTAACTGAAGTGTTGAGGTATCTACATTCCCTTTACACTTTGTTGCCACCTAGAGCTGGTTCATTAGAGTTCTCATTGTTTTTCTACAAACCAGAGGTGAAAAGGGTACAATGCAAAATCTGTGTGCACTGCTAGAATTTTCTGTTTTGGGATAGTTTATACTTGTCTTTAGTAGTATATGATTTTTTTTTCTGTCTTTGTTGTTTTTCTTTTTTCTTGTTCCTGGTTTTTGTTTTGTTTGTTTTTTTTCAGATGGAGTTTAACTCTTGTTGCCCAGGCTGGAGTGCAGTGGTGCAATCTGGGCTCACTGCAACCTCCACCCGCCAGGTTCAAGCAATTCTCCTGCCTCAGCCTCCCGAGTAGCTGGGATTACAGGAGCCCGCCACCATGCATGCCTGGCTAATTTTTTGTATTTTTAGTAGAGATGGGGTTTCGCCTTGTTGGCCAGGCTGGTCTCAAACTCCTGACCTCAGGTGATCCATCCGCCTCGGCCTCCCAAAGTGCTGTGATTACAGGTGTGAGCCACCATGCCCGGCCTCTTGTTCCTGTTATAAAGTGAAACTTTGTAAGAATCTTACACCAAATTCAATTCAATTCAGTTAATTCAACAAATACTTATTGGGTGCCTACAACTTGTAGAACACCATGATGGATATATGAAAGAAAAAGAGGACCTAGCCATGCGCTTAGGGAACTTATAGTCTAGCAGGGCTGATTAGCTAGGCATATAAATAACTGCAAGACAAAGTAGACCAGGCTATAAGAATATTTAATGAAGGAGAAATACAAAATAGTGTCATGAGGAAAAAATTAAACTAGTCACTAAACTGTATATACAAATTGAGTTTTCTGAAAAAGTACACATGTAAAAAACTGGAATACTCTAAAATGGTAGTAGTGGCTGTCTGGGTGATGAATTAAAAGGGATTTTAATGTTCTTTATTCTTTTCTATTTTTTCAAAAAATTATTTACAGTGAAACTGTGCTACTATTAGGATAAATAAAAGTAAGCTTTATTCAATGAGAGTGTCATGTAACAATAGAAAATGTAGTGCAAGTGCTGAGGAGCAAAGATCATAACTGACTGGGGTGGGGGAATTAGAAAGGCTTTAGGATTTATGTCTTTCAGAATGATGAAAAACTTTTTTTTTTTTTTTAGACAGAGTCTCACTCTGTCACCAGGCTGGAGTGCAGTGGCACGATCTCGGCTTACTGCAACCTCTGCCTCCCTGGTTCAAGCGATTCTCCTGCCTCAGCTTCCCAAGTAGCTGGGACTACAGGTGCACGCCACCACTCCCAGCTAATTTTTGTATTTTTAGTAGAGATGAGGTTTCACCATGTTGGCCAGGATGGTCTCAATCTCTTGACCTCGTGATCCACCTGCCTCAAACTCCCAAAGTGCTGGGATTACAGGCATGAGCCACCATGCATGGCTTGTTTTTTTGTTTTTTTTTTTTTTGAGACAGAGTTTTGCTCTTATTGCCCAGGCGGGAGTGCAATGGCACGATCTTGGCTCACTGCAACCTCTACCTCCTGGGTTCAAGTGATTCTTCTGCCTCAGCCTCCTGAGTAGCTGGGATTACAGGCATGCACCACCACGCCCAGCTAATTTTTTGTATTTTTAGTAGAGGCAGGGTTTCACCGTGTTGGCCAGGCTGGTCTCAAACCTCTGACCTCAGGTGATCCACCCACCTTGACCTCCTGAAGTGTTGGGATTACAGGAGTGAGTCACTGCGCCCGGCTGAAAAGCGTCTATATCTTAGAAATAGTAATAAAGTTTTACTGAATTGAAAAGACATTATATTTCTACAATTTTTTTTCCCCATGACATTTGACTATAGTCTCTGTCTCTATTAATGATAGGCTGGGCGTGGTGGTTCGTGCCTATAACCCCAGCACTTTGGGAGGCTGAGGCGGGCAGATCACTTGAGCCAGGAGTTCAAGACCAGCTTGGGCAACATGGGGAAACCACATCTCTACTAAAAATTACAAAAATTAGCTGGGCGTGGTGGCATACACCTGTAATCCCAGCTACTGGGAAGGCCAAGGCAGAAGAATCTCTTGAACCCTGGAGATGGAGGTTGCAGTGAGCCGCAATTGCATCATTGCACTCCAGCCTGGGCAACAGAGCAAGACTCTGTCTCAAAAAAAAAAAAAAAAAAAAAAGACCTATAGCTCTAGTAGCTGCTATCCGCCTTATTATCTTTTAAAATTTATATTATTTTAGATATGTCTTTAAAATATTTTACTACATGTACCATGAAGAGATATTTTCTAAATCAGAAGATGATGTCAATCACTAATCAGATTCATAGAGTATATAGACTTGGCGAAGAATCTTACTACTTGTCCCACTGAATGCAGAAATGCTTTATTTGGTCATTGGCTGGAATGGCTACTCGTTTGTCCTTCTTCTCTTCTGAAGATTTCTGTATCTGTTACGGTTCAACCCACAGAGCACATATTTTTCAGTGTCTAATAGGCTCTAGAAAGAGAGTTCCTATAATATTCTGAAAGTCAGCTGCTTCATCAGCCCATGAGCGTCCTGTTTTGGTAGATGCCCTGGGTGATGTGGCTTCCCATGGTATGCGGGTGACATAGCAGAGGTTTGTCAGGTCAGAGTTTAGGTGGAATGTACAGGCTTCAGCTAACCTACAGAGTGAGAGTCTTGTCTCTGTGTAACCTGGATGAATTATTTATTTTCCTTCTGCCTTTGTTTCTCACTTATAAAATGAAGATAATAGTAGTACCTACTTTATAGGCTCATTTTATAGATTAAATTTGGCATTTGTAAACATTTGATGTAAAGTTGCTATTATTATGATGTATCCTAGATAGACTCGATGGACTGTAGCAGATTTTTTTAAAATCTTAAATAGATAACAGGAAGAAGAGGAGAAACGAACATATGCTGAGAGAGTACGATTATGTTACCTTTGTTTTCTTGGAAATAGTGAGGGGCCAAAGAACAAGTAAAGCAATAATTGTCATGCAGTGTGATTCATGCAGCAATAAAAGTATGCTCAAAATAAGAAGGAATGATGAACTGCATATGGGTCCGGGAGGGCTTGAGAAGTGCTACTTGGGCAGAGTTGTTTTTTTGTTTTGTTTTGTTTTGTTTTGAGACAGGGTCTCGCTGTGTCACCCGTGCTGGAGTGCAGTGGTGCGATCTCGGCTTACTGCAACCTCTGCCTACCGCAGATTTTCATGCTTCAGCCACCCGAGTAGCTGGGATTACAGGCATGCACCACCACGGCCCAGCTAATTTTTTGTATTTTTATTAGAGACGGGGTTTTGCTATGTTGGCCAGGCTGATCTCAGATTCCTGGCCTCAAGTAATCTGCCTGCTTCAGCCTTCCAAAATGCTGGGATTACAGGCACGAGCCACGGAGCCCAGCCTTGGGCAGTTTTGAGTAAGTGAGTAGTTGGGGAGTGGATGAAGGCAGTGGTGATAAGGGATGTGCCAGGCACGGAGGATTTGGACAGCACCACAACTTTGGGATGGTGGGTGGGACGTAAAGTGCGGGGGAATAGTGAGAGATGAGGCCAGAGAGGGAGGCTGGATTCTGTGACAATCAGTGGCTTTACCTATATGTAGATGTGCATTTGTGTCAGAGTTTCTTGAAAGGGCTGAGAGTTGCTAATTCCTTTCTTCTACTGCTTCCAAAGCTATCCTGAGCTTGTTAATGCCATTCCTATTAAACTATGGCCCTGGCTGGGCAGACTCATTTAGTACTGTCTCTTGGTTATTTTTCTCCATTTGGGAAGCATTGCACCATGACTTCGAAGATACACTTGTATATCTACTAGTTAAATGTCTTCCACTTTAGACTTGCACCAGCAACATCCAGAAAGGCCAGTGAACATGGCTTGGGAAACATAGGAAACTGTCTTTTGTCCCTCATATATCTTCAGGGCTGACTTCAGATCCAAATGACTTCAACTGTGACTCACTTAGAGAGGCAGATTTTCATATTATAGAAAGAGAGCTCCTGGTTCGTACAGCAAAACAAACATGCACAAGATTAGGCTGTGTGAACTTGACTCAGTAGACATTCCCACATGGGGTACTGAGGTGCTGGAAGCCTGTCTACTAAAGGTGCACTGGTGGGCATGGAATCTAAAGGGGGTGTCTGTGAGGGCCATCCTGGGTCCCAGCAGCAGGTGGTTCCATGGTTATGCTGCCCCACACTTTCTTGGCTGAAGCAAATTTTCTGCCTTTCATTTTGTTCCTTACAAAATGTCCTTCTTTTTGGTGACTGTTAACATACTTCTTCACAGTGCAGGTGAGTCATTTTTCAAAAAACTTTGTGGGCATTTATGAAATAGCTTTGGGGATAGTGAGGAAAACATTTGTTTGGAGATAAACGACATAATCTCTCTGAATCTCATTCTTTTCATTTGTTTTATGAAAATAACAAATTTATTTTTTACAGGAAAAATTGTATTTATTTTAAAAATCTATATTTACTTCATAGGAAATGGTTAAGAGCAAATGGGAGAAAATAACAGACACATAAATCATTATTGTTTATTCTGCTTTCTTTTTTTAAATGAGAAAAACTTCCACCCCACCCCCCCAATTTGGTTTGTCCATTTGAAGCCATATCTGAATGACTAATCTCAGTCGTATCTATAGTGTGAACCTCCCAACCAAACCAAACCAAACAATACTAGACACCCACTTTCAAGTGACTCTGACAAGTGCCAATTTATAGTGTAGCATCCAAAATATTTGAAATCAGGTCTGTCCTGAAAAATCTGGATGGGCAGTCAACAAAGGGTTTATGTAAGTCTTTTTGTACTCAAATCTTCAACTCTCTTGGTGACAAACAATATACAGATGTTGGAAATGTTAATATGATTCAGCTAACCAAAAGTCCATAAGCAAAAGTTTTTTTAAAAAACACTGTGTATCCCAAATCTGGCTGTATAACTACTCCATAAAGTGATCAAACACATTTATAGTCTTCAGGCTTATGCCATCTTCCAGAGACCTGCAGCAGTTCTGTCAGTCCCTTAAAGGTGAAGCAGCTTGAAGGCATCCTCAGGCTCCAGAGTTCAACTCAGGAGTTAGTACAAGGCCTGGTCAACCCAGGTTACATTTGCTGGCTCTTTTCTCTTGATGTTTGATTATTCTGTGTGTGTGTGTGTGTGTGTGTGTGTGTGTGTGTGGTGGGGAGGAGGGCGGGGGGGGCTGGGTGTTGGGGGGGGGGGGTGTGTGTGCGGGTAGAGGAGAGCAGTAAGAAAAGTAAGGTGGTAATCCACTCATAGTTAGGAAAAACTCAACCAAATAAAGGAATAGGTATGTATGTAGGCAAGAAAGAGAATGATCTGTTGATTCTAATCTCACATTTTGTAGCAATATTAAGAACTTAATACTATGTGCTAGTTACCATGGCAGATGCGTTAGACAGTATCTTTCTACATTTTTCTAAGTGTTTTCCCACATTATTAACCTTTTTTGGAGCTTTTACCTCGGCCTCTTAAGGCTTGGGAAGCTAAAGACACATGGTTTAGAAATAACACAGATTGAAATAGACAAAGGAGTTACTCAGATTCAAGCAGGGCCATCTGCAGACATATCAGTTAGAAATTGTCCTTTATACTAGTTACATCAGTAGGAAGTTGTGTTTTATGATGCATTGGCTAGAGCCTTTGGATCCCTGAGTTTGAGACCCCTTCCCTTGGGCCAGAAAGGGTACAGCTGTAGCAAGAACTCCTGAGTACAACTGGAGAAGGTAGAATCAAGGACCACTCATGGGTAAACTACATATTCTTGTGAGAGACATTGGGGTGGGGGAACAGCTTACTAAAGTGTCCACTCATCTACTTTACTCCTGTCCTTCTGGAAAATGACCGAGCCATGTCATATAAAAACAGTCTGTAAGATCCCATGGTATTTCATTAAAACCTCGGACAGGTGTTATCATTCTAATTATACACAAGGAAGCTATAACTCAGAGAGATTAAGTGCCTTTCCTGATGCCAAATGATTATTAAGGGGGTACTTAGAACTAGAACTTGAATTTACAATTCGTCAGACTAGGATTTTACAAAAAAAAGTCCCACAAAAATTATAAAACACTGCTTTTTGGTGATAACCACTTCAGAAAAGTAATTTGAGCAAGAAAGCACTTCAGGTTTTTACTTGCAAATCAATCCTTCTAAAGGTTATGCAAGTTATTTCTCTGCCTCCTTTCCAGCCTGTCTTGTAGTCATTAATTCATTTAATTAGTCACTGATTCATTCATCAAACTTCGAACCAGTGCCTACTATTAGGAGACAAAAGAGCACATTTCAGTTGGAGAGCTTTGGAGTCAGACTGCCTAGCATTGAATGACAGCTCTACTGCTCACTAGCTGTGTATCCTTGAGTAACTTCCTTCACCCACTGTGCCTTGGTTTTCTCAGTAGTAAATTGGGGATAATTACCTGCCTCAGTGTTAGTATCAGATTAAATGAATTAATGCCAGAAAAGCTCCTAGAATATGTTTAGAACATTGTAAATACTTGATAAATGTTACCAGATAGAGTCAGAGTTCTCCAGAGAAACAGAACAAACTGGAAAAGAGAGAGAGGGGGGGTTGGCGGGGGGGTGGAGAGAGAGAGAGAGAGCCTGATTTTTTTTTGAAGAAATTGGGTCAGGCAGCTGTGCTTGTGGAGGTTGAGAAGTCCCAAGATCTGCAGTCAGCGAGCTGGAGGTGCAGAACAGTCTATGGTATAGTTCTAGTCTGAGTCTGAAGGCAGGAAAAGACTGCTCAAGCAGTAAAAGCAGGAGTTCCCTCTTACTTGAAGGAAGGTTGGCTTTTTTGTTCTATTTAGAACTTCAACTGATTAGATGAGGGCACCTACATTAGGGAAGACAATCTGTTTTACTCAGTCTGTCCACTCAAATGTTAATCTTATCCAGAAACACCCTCATAGACACATTCAGAATAATGTTTGACCAAATATCTGGGCACCCCCATCAACAGCCACGTGGTTATCACTACTGGAATGAGCAGATTGTATCTGTCATTCATCTGGAATGTTCTCTATTACATGTCTCTTAGGCTGTTCTTTGCTGGGCTGATGGCTTGGAAGCTTCCTTGTCTACTAAGTTACCATTTGAATTTGCTCTTGGTGCATAACCTATTTTGCCTTCTATTTCATCTCACCTTATTTGATATAATGAGGTGAGATGAAATATCAAACAGTAGTCTTATTTAGGCTCACACTGACCAACTCTTCTGCCTTTCCACTGCTTGTTTGTTACCTGCATAGTGTCTCTAGAAGGGAAAAAATTGCCTTCCTATTGGAGTCCATATTTTCATAATGTTTAAGTCTCATTATTTTCTCTTACTCAAGCTGAGAATTTAATTAGTCTTTTATGTTCGAAAGTTTGGTAACCATGACCCTAATGGTTCTTTTTAAACTCTGAGAGGTCTCGTTTCTTTTTGCAGTGGTACTAGTATCTTACTTTGTGATCTTAAGCAACTGTGCTTCCTGGGAATCAGTTTTGTCTTTTAGTAGCAGAGACATTTTACAGAAGAATTCAATTTGGAAGCCTAATTTATAAAGTAAATTAGGGAGGGATTGTTCTGATTGAAGTGTTAAGGGAGTGGAGATCTCACTGACTTGGTCTTCACCTGGTCATCAGTGGCAACCTATGAGGTGGGCTTTGGGGAAAATAGTTCAAAAACATTGAATCAGAGGATCTGTAAGCTTTCTTGCAAATATAACACATCAGCATTCTATTCCATGTCATTATTCTATGAATATACATAGTGCATGGCTATATTCCCTATAGCCCTCAGGTCCTGCTATTGATAGCTCTGCCCAGATTGGTAGATATTTGTGGCAGGTAGAATAGACTTACTTACTGAACATCTTTTCCCGCCTTTCTGATGTGCATTCCTGGATTGCTGAAACTGGAGAGTAAAACATATTTCCAAGATTCCTTTGCAGTTAGGGTTCTGGGAATGACTTAGAGTCTGCCAATCAGATATATTTTCTCAAGAATTAAATGGCAACTGATTGAAGTGGGGAGAAAGGTTATAGTGCATGATGCATCCTTTCGTTGGCCAGTGCAATCTAGCAGGTGCAGATTGGCTATGGAAGCAACACCTGTGGTGATGACTTCCTGCATCACCAGCTTCTTGATAAGTCAGAGGCAACTGTTCTTCCAGAAGACCAGTACTGCGGTGTTGTTGAGCCTAGCATAATGTGGGGGAGGACAGATACAGATATTACACATCTCACCTTCCATGCCCTTCTTTGGGCTCATTTCTTCAGCCTCCCAATGATTTTGTAAGTGTCTAGTTCTCTGTACTAAATCCCTTATGCATGAAATAGCTAGAGTGATTTCTTTTATCGCTTATTAAATCTTACCTGATGCAGTGCTGATTGGTCTTTATTAACTTCATTTCTTCTTTGACATTCTCGGTGTCTACAGAGGAGCTGTGGGCCCACCCATTCACTGATGTTACCCTCTCCTGTCATTTCTCCTTTGTGAAGGGCACCGAAAATCTTGAGTTTTCTTGGGAAAGAGAAGACATCAAACAGGCATATGAGGTAGAGGATAATAAAGAATATTACCTCCTTTTCAAGTACCTTGATTTTTTTTGAAGTTTTCTCGAAGTTGGTTTACCAGTTTCACAATAACACAGAGCAACTAGAAGATCAAAATTCCTTGTATGAGGGAAGAGTATCTGTGGACCAGGCTGAAATTTCTGAGGGGACTCTATCACTTTTACTAAGAAATGTGGATTTCATGGATGAAGCTATCTACAAGTGCTCAGCCATCACACCAGATGGAAGAGGTGAAAGTACAATTAAGCTAATAGTAGAAGGTAAGGGAATTTATTGAATGAACTTGATTTCAAGCTCTGTCTCTATTCATAAGTTATAACAGTGACAACTTATCTAGTTCTCTCACTTTTCCCCTTTTACTCAAATTATTATCAGTTCTTATTCCCATCACATCAATTCATCTTAGCTAAAAATATTGTCCTGAGCGAAAGATGCTGTATCTATACCTGTATACATCATTCATTCACACAGACAAACAAAACATTAACAACAACAACAACAACAAGCACTGGTCTATCAAAAACTCTCCAAACAAGTTGTAACACTGAAAAATCAAAATATGATATAACAGTCTTACATGAAAACGCTGAGATATGACATGTGGTTTAGTGAGAAGAGCCCCGCATTGGGAGTCAGGAGGCCCATATTCTAATTTTGGATGACTTTGGGTAACTCATTTAGCTTTTCTAGGCTTCACTTTTCTCACTATTAAAATGTAGGTTGGGCTGGATCAGTGGATCTCCGTAGTGATCCAGGGATCCTTACCCTTCACAGGATTGCATGAAGAGCTTTTCCCCCATCAGAGACTTTCAGGGATTGGGGAAGGCATGGCAGAATTCCTCCAGGATAAGAGTTGGAAGACATGAGAAGGTGGTGGTGGTGAGAATAATTCGTTATCTTCTGTGGTTCTCAGCAGGGTATCTGGAGTTCAGTGGTGAATCTGGAATGAATCCACTCAAAGAGGGGAAGATTCCAAAAGATAAAGGCAGCAGTGATAGATGAGAACTGAAAGGCAGGAGCATACATGTATCCTGTTCTTCTCTTACTATGCTTGGATCAAAATTTTAACTACAGTGAACCTCAACATATATTGCCTACATAAGGGGTTAATGTAAAAAGCGAGAGCATGTATTCTGCTAGCCTGAGCCTCTTGGGGCTGAAATAAAAAAGGAACTAATTGTTTTGTTATTTTTTCCAATCAGACTCTGAAATGCCCCAGGTGCAATTTGACAGGATTGATGATGAGGATGTGGCCACATGCATCTCAAAGGACTAGTACCTCACGCCCATTGTGACATGGCTGGACCAGACAGAGAGGGACCTGAGCAACCACAGCATCGTGGAAATCCTGGAGGAGCAGATGAATGGCTTCTACAGGGTGTTCTCCATCCTGAAATACCCTGTCAAGTTAAATGAGAAATATATCTGCCACATAACAGAGACAGATGTGAACAACCAGCTCTTCAGAATCATCCACAAGTATCCAAGTAAGTGCAAATCCGAAAGGAACAGTGAAAGTGGGGTGCATTTCACCACAGAAAAGTCATCATTAATTAATATTTACTGAATGTCAAATATATCAGGCATGCCTTGGCACTTTGGGGATTTAAAGAAGCATCAAGAACATACGCTTGGAGCCTTGGGCAAGATAAGGTGGTGAAGTGGATTCTCTCTGGGCTTGAAAAAAGAACATGCTTCAGAGACTGACAGCTTTCTCCTGGTAGATGTGGCTCTTACTATTGATGAGGTTTCTTTTCCTCTGCACAGAACATCAGCTTTATGACGTGGCAGGCTGAGTAGTCATAGTGGCCATTTATTAGCCTCTCACCATGTGCCTGGCACTTTACATATGTCACTTTAATCTTTACCTCTATTTTAATTGTTATTACTGTCCCCCTTCTATATGAGAAAACCAACAAGTTAAATAATTTGACTAAGGACATAGCTAACAAGCACAAGACTCAGGATTCAAACCCATTCTTTCTGAATCTAAAGTTCATGCACTTCATTTTTCTTATGCATATACCACACTGCACTTACAGATCTAAGACTATAGACTGCATGAATAGATCTAAGTCATATATGTTTGGAGAAGGGGATTCCCTGTGTAATAAGCAAGGAGGCAAGAAATAGAGTCACTGCTCCCACTCATCAATTCTGAGCAGTCTTTAAGTTGCCATATCAAAGGCTGTCTACATTCTGGGTAACCTTAATTGAGTCCTCCAGAGAAATTTTGATGGATACTTTTTTGTGTAGCTATTCTATTACGTCTAAACTGTCTAAACTTTTTCAAGTTAGGAATTTGAAAAAAAAAAGCATGTTAGAAAAAGAACAGGTATTTACTGAACACATACCATATGCTAGGGTGGACCCAGGTACTTTTGCATACGGTATTTAACCCCACAATGACCTCTGAGTTAGATACTAACATTACAGTATTTAGCAGAGGAGGAAACCAAGGCTGAGAGAAGGTAAAGTATTTACCAAAGGCTACACAGCTGACAGTCTTACAACCCAGGACTTGAACTTGGGTCTAATTATTAACAAAGGCCTGGGCACATTCCACTATGTGGTTGACTCGTGGGCCTTAAGTTCCTTGTGTCAAAGTATCTGTAGCCTCAGGCTGAGGTCATTGATTTATTCTGCCACCTGTGACCTCACCTGCCTCTCCATCAAGAAGGAAGGGATGGTGATGAATACACTTGCACGGTGAGCTAATTCCTTCTACTTTCCTGTATCCCTGACTTAGAGATCTTACTAAGACTTCTTTGGAGGGTTAGCTCTGGCAGGGACTTTGGCCATCATCTACCAATCACAGCATATAGGGGTGACTAAACAGAAGTCCAGAGAGGTGAGATAATTGTCCAAGGTAATACAGCCTCTATACAAGAAGTATTAATGGAGTCTGACTTCATGCAAAGGTTGGGCAGTTACCTTTCAGGTCTAGTCTGTAGGGGCCTGGCAATTAATCAAAGCATTCAAAACACTATTGCAATCCTAGATCTCCCAGTAACTAGCCGTAAATATTTACAACCATTAAGAGTATTTATTTAAATTTTTAATGACTTGGGAAAATACCCGCACTATCACGTTAAAATTTTAAAAAGCAAAATAGTAGCTTGTATGTGTAGCATGAGCCCCAGTTGTTTAACTATATGGAGATTTAAAAGATAGGATGTATTATTATTATTATCATAATATGAACAGTAATTACTGGTAACCTCTGAATGATAGGATTGTAGGCATTTTTTGTTTTCTCTTTTGTACTTGTGTTTTATGCAACATTCTATAATGAACATATATTATTTTTAGTCCAAAAAAGCTATATTTTTTAAATCTTTAAAAAATATCTTTATGAAAAATGGTTTACATGCCATAAAATTCACCCATTTGAAGTGTACAATTTAATTGTTTTAGTATATTCACAAAATTGTGAAATCATCACCACTCTTATCATTTAGAACATTTTAATTACCCTAAAAATAAACTTCATGCTCATTCACAGTCACTCTCCATTCCCTTCACCATATCCCCGAGTCCTAGGCAACCACTAACCTACTTTCTAGCTATATAGATTTGCCTATTTTAGATCATTCATATAACTGAAATTATACAATATGTGGTCTTTTTAAACTGGCTTCTTTTACTTGGCATAATGTTTTAAAGGTTCATCCATGTTGTAGCATATGTCAGCACTTCATTTCTTTTTATTTCTGGATAATAGTTTATTCCATTATATGGATATTACCACATTTTATTTATCCATTCATCAGTTGATGAAGATTTGGGTTGATTTCACTTTTTGTCTCTGATGAATGACGTTGCTGTGAACATTCACATATATGTTTTTATGTGGAAATTTATGTTAAATTTCATTTATCTTGGGTATATACCTACAAGTGGAATTGCTGGGTCATATGGTAACTATTTTTTAACCCTTTGAGGAACTGCCAGACTATTTTCCAAAGCAGCTGCACAATTTTACATTCCTACCAGCAATGTATGAGGTTACTGATTTGTCAACATCCTTGCCAGCACTCATGATCTTTTTTATTCTAGTCATTCTAGTAGATGTGAGTGACATTTGTGGTTTTGATTTGCATCTCTCTGGTGGCTAATCTTGGGCATCTTTCAATATGCTTACTGGTTATTTGTACATCTTCTTTGGAGAAATGTCTATTCAAATTCTTTGTCCATTAAAAATGGGTTATTTATCTTTTTATTATTGAGTTGTAAGAGTTGATATATTTTGAATACCAATTCCTTATCAAATATTTGACTTGCAGAAATTTTCTCCCCTTCTGAGTTGTCTTTTCACTTCTTGATGATGTCATTTGAAGCAGTAAATTTTCTGATTTTGATGAAGTACAATTTATCTTTTTTTTTGTCACTTGTGCTTTAGGTGTTATATCTAAAAAATTATTGCCTAATCTAAGTCACAAAGATTTACTCATATGTTTTCTTCTAAGAGTTTTATAATGTTAGCTCCTACCTCCAGGCTTATGATTCCTTTAAATTAATTTTTGTTTTTGGCATGAGATAGGTGTCCAACATCCCAGGACCATTTATTCAAAAGGCTATTCTTTCCCCCATGGAATTGTCTTGATGGCCTTATTGAAAATCAAGTTACTATAAATGTAAAGGTTTATTTCTGGGCTTTCAATTATATTCCATTGATCTATGTGTCTGTACTTATGCCAGTACCACACTGTCTTGACTACTATAGCTTTTTAGTAAGTTTTGTCACAGAGGAGTGTGTTCTTTTAACTTTGTTCTTCTTTTTGAAGATAGCTTTGATTATTCCTATTTCAGCATTTTCATATGAATTTTAGGATGAACTTGTCAATTTCTGCCAAACAGGCACCTGGGGTTTCAATAAGGAATGTATGGAATCTATAGATTCATTTTGGAAGTATTGGCATTTTAATGATACTAAGTCTTCTATCTATGAACACAGATGTCTTTCCATTTGTTTAGGTCTTTTTAAATTATCTTCAATGATGTTTGGCAGTTTTCCATGTATAAGTCTTACAATTCTTTTGTTAAATGTATTCCTAAGTATTTTATTCTTTTTCATGCTTTGGAAATGTAATTGTTTTCTTAATTTCATTTTAGAATGCTTATTGCTAATAGAAAGAAATAACAGTAGATTTTTGTGGATTCCTTAGTATTTTCTATATAGAAGACCATGTTATCTATGAATAGAAATAGTTTTACTTCTTCCTTTCCAATCTTGATTACTTGTATTTAATTTTCTTTCTAATTGCCCTGGCTAGAACCTCCAGTACAATGCTGAATAGAAAAACTAAGAGTAGATCTCTGGGAGAAAGCATTCAATCTTTCATCATTAACTATGATGTTAGCTGTAGGTTGTTATTACTGTAAATGGACAATATCAGGTTGAGAAAGTTCTCTTCCGTTGCTTGTTTTCTGAGTGTTTTTATCATGAATAAATTTAGGATTTTGCCAAATGTATTTTCTGCATCTGTTGAGATGATCATGTGGGCTTTGTCCTTTATTCTATTAATATGATATATTGCACTAATTAATTTTTGTATATTGAGCCAACTTTGTATTCCTGGGATAAACCCTACTTGGTCATGGTGTGTAAGTCTTTTTCTATGTTGGTAGATTCAGTTTGGTGGTATTTTGTTGAGGCTTTTTGCATCTGTATTCATTTGTAAGAGATATTGGTCTGTAGTTTTCTTGTGATGTCTTGGTCTGGTTTTGTTATGAGGATAATATTGGCCTCATAGGATAAGTTGAAATGTGTCCCTTATCTTCTGTTTTTTGGAAAAGGTTGTGCAGGATTGGTGTTAATTTTTCTTTTAATTCTTTAACTTTTGGTTTTGTTTATTTTCCCTATTTTTCTATTCTCTATTTCATTTACTTCCATTCTAGCCTTTGTTATTTCCTTCCTTCTACTTGCCTTGGGTTTAGTTTTAATTTCTTTTTCTAGTAATTTCATTTAAAAGATTAGGTTATTGCTTTGAGATCTTTCTTTTTTTTAATATATGCATTTCCAGCTGTAAATTTCCCCCTGAGCACTAATTTAGTGGTATCCATAAATTTTAGTATGTTGGTATGTTGTGTTTTCATTTTCAATCATTGCAAAATATTTTCTAATTTCTTTTGAGATTTCTTCTTTGACCCATTGGTTACTTAGGAGTGTATTATTTAATTTCCACATATTTGTGTATTTCCTAAATTTCATTCTGTTATCAATTTTAAATTTCATCTCATTATAATATGTTTTGAAAATTGGAAGTGTGAATTCTTCAACTTTGTTATTTCTCAAAAATTTTCTGAATATTCTGTATCTTTTGCATTTTCATATGAATTTTATGGTCAGGTTTTTCAACTTCTGGTCAAAAGCAAGCTGGGATTTTAACAGCTATCATGTTGAATTGCAGAACAATTTAGATAGTACTGCCATTGGGTTAGTCTGTTTTGCATTGTTATAAAGGAATACCTGAGGCTGGATAATTTATAAAGAAAAGAGGTTTATTTGGCTTAAGGTTTTGCAGACTGTACAAGCATGGCACCAGCATTTGCTCAGCTTCTGGTGAGGCCTCAGGAAGCTTTTATTTGTGGCAGAAGGCAAAGGGGGAGCAGGCATGTCACATGGTGAGAGAAGGAGCAAGAGAGAAAGGGAGGGTTGCCATGCTCTTTTAAACAACCAGCTCTCACATTAATGAATAGAGCAAGAACTCATTCATTATAGCCATGAGGGCACCAAGCCATTCATGAAACATCTGCCTCCATGATCCAACACCTTCCATTAGGCCCCACTTTCAACATTGGGAGTCACATTTCAACATGAAATTTGGAGAGGACAAACATCCAAACTATATTAGTCATCCTAACAATATTAAGTCTTTTGACCCATGAACATGTGATGTCTTTCTATTTATTTGGTAGGTTGTGTCTTAACTCTGTCTCTGTCACATTTCCATTTATTCAATATTTCATTCATTCACTCATCAAATACTTGTTTTATGATACTCAAACTGTGCTAGATACTCTTTTAGGCACTGGAGATGCAACAGTGAACAAAACAAATTTCTGCCCTCAAGAAACTTACATCCTAGTAATGGGGAGAAATAGGCAACCAATGAAAAGATAATTAAAATATACAGTATGTCACTGTTTACATCCATTCACATGAAATACAAAAACAGAAGAAATTAATCTATGCTGTTAGAAGTCAGGATGGTGGTTACCCTTGGAGTTTGGGAGGAGGACAGAAACTGGAAGACAGCACGAAGAGACTCCTGGGGTGATGGTAATATTCTGTTTCTTGATCTGGATGCTAGTTACATGGTTGTATTCAGTTTGTGAAAATTAATTGGGCTGGACACTTAAATGTACTTTTCTGTATGTATATTATAAAGTAAAACATATTTCATATATCAGATGATGAATAGTCATACAGAGGAAGATAAAGCAGAGAAGGCAGAATAGAAAGAGGGGAGTGGCGTAGGGAGGGTTGTAATTTATGTTATTTTATTTTGTTTTATTTTATTTTATTTTATTTTATTTTATTTTTGAGACAGAGTCTTGCTCTGCCACCCAGGCTGGAGTGCAGTGGCACGATCTTGGCTTACTGCAATGCCCACCTCCTGGGTTCAAATGATTCTCGTGCCTCAGCCTCCCGAGTAGCTAGGATTACAGGCATCTGCCACCATGCCTGGCTAATTTTTGTATTTTCAGTAGAGACGTGGTTTCACCATGCTGGACGGGCTGTTCTCGAACTCCTGACCTTAAATGATCCACTGCCTTGGCCTCCCAAAGTGCTGGGATTACAGGCATGAACCACTGTGCCTGGGATGAGAGTTGTAATTTTAAATAGACTGTCCAGAGAAAGCTCATTGAGGTTAAATTTTAACAAAGATTTGAAGCAGGTGAGGGAGCTGGGCCTTGAAGTGGGCAAGGGCTGGTGGATTTTGGGCAAGGGCTGGTGGATTTGAGGAACAGCCAGGAGGCCAGTGGCTGCAATGAAGAGAGTTCATGAGACAGTGTAGGAGTTCAGATCAGAAAGATAACAGGAGGCTAGATTGCGTGGCGTCGTAAAAGTCCATTGTAAGGGTTTTGACTTTTGCTCATACTGTGGGAAGAGATGGAAGAAAGCCATTGGAGGGTTTTGAACAGAGGAGTGAAATGATGTGACTTATATTTTATAAGGATCTTAATGGGTACTTTTGAGAAGATGGTGTCTTGGTTCAATGTGTTAGTAGTGGAATTAGTGAGAAGAGATTGGATTATGTATATATTTTTGAAGGTAGAGCAAATATGATTTGCTGACAAATTAGATGATGGGTATAAGGGAGAGAAGTCAAGTGATGACTAAAGCTTTTGCCTTGAGCCACTGGAAGAACAGAACCACCATTTATTCTGATTAAGAAGTCCTGGAATTTGGTTTGGGACATATTACATTAGAGATGCCCATTTGAAACATTTGAGGGGAAATGCTGAGTGGGTGGTTGGATATAAAACTGGAGTTTAGGAGAGAGGTCTAAGCTTGAAACATAAACCTGGGAGATGTCAACCTATAGGTGGTTTTTCAAATTATGAGACCAGATGGGCTCATCAAGAAAGCAGACACAGACGAAGAAGAGTAGAGGTTCAGGAACTGAGCCCTGGAACCCTCCAACATTTATAGTCAGAGAGGCAAACAGAAACCAGTGAAGAAGAATGAGGAGTTGACAGTAAAGTAGAAGAAAAACTAGGAGAAGTGTCATGACCTGAAAGCAAATGAAGAAAGCATTTCAGGGAGGAAGGAGTGTTTGACTGTGTTGAAGACTACTGATGGGCCAAGTAAGATGAAGACTGAGAATAGATCATTTGATTAAAGGAATGTAGGCAACTTTTGGGCACTGAGAACAGATCACTGGAATGCTAACACCGAGGACAGTTTGCTTCAAAGAGGGGCAGCACAGAAATGTGTATTAACTGGAGAAGTTATAGTGTGTCATTTTTCATTTTCTTTTAGATGGGATAAATAGTATGATAACGGACAGACGGAGAGGGTAAACTTGATGCTACATGAGAAGGGGAAGAATTGCTGAGCAATGCCTTTCAGGAGGCAGAAGGATAGGGTCTAATGCACAAGTACAAGGTTTGCCTTAGGTAAGATTATGTACAAGGAGGTAAGATAAAGTATATGGGCATAGATGCAGAAAGGTGGAGACTGTGGCAGGGAAAGCTTCTGGAAATTCTCTTCTGATTGCTTCTAATTTTCTTAGTGAAACCAGAGGCAATTCATCAGCTGAGTGTGAGGCTGGGGATGGCAGTATTAAGGAAAAAGAATGAAAACAGTCATCTAGGAGAGTAGGAGATGCTAACTAAAGAAATATACCAGGCATCCCGGGTAGTGCTAAAGGCACTTTTGAGGTTCAAAGTCATGAATTTTAAGTGAGAAAGGCTGGGTGCGGTGGCTTACGCCTGTAATCCCAACATTTTGGGAGGCCAAGGCGGGTGGATCACCTGAGGTCGGGAGTTCGAGACCAGCCTGACCAACATGAAGAAACCCTGTCTCTACTAAAAATACAAAATTAGCTGGGCGTGGTGGCACATGCCTGTAATCCAGCTACTCAGGAGGCTGAGGCAGAAGAATCACTTGAACCCGGGAGGCAGAGGTTGCGGTGAGCCGAGATCGTGCCATTGCACTCCAGCCTGGGCAACCAGAGCAAAACTCTGTATCAAAATAATAATAATAATAATAATAATAATAATAATAATAATAAAAACACAAATTAAAAAATAAAGTGAGAAAACTCAGTGTGGTTGTATATTTTTATCCAGCCTAATTTAGCTGCTTGAGTGCAAACACAGAATGGGAGGAGAGTTGGGTTAATTGAATATTGAGGTTTTGCCGTACAAGCATGACAGAGGAAGACCTGCATGCTAGAAAGTGATTATAATGATCAACCATGGAATCTAAGCTGGGCTGGGGAGGATGAAGGATGCAAAATGGGAGAAGCACAGTGAAAAAGTGGTAGGATCATTGGATTTTAGGCCCTGATGGCAACCAAAACATTGTTAGAGTTGGAGTATCAGAGAAAGCGAGTTGAAAGGATAGAAGGTAGTTGCTGAAGAGTAGGATGCTTGAAATTGAGATAATGGAGAAGTCGTGATTATTGCCAGTGATAAGATCTAAGTTCTAACCATGAGGAAAGTGGCTAAAATAAAATAGAGAAAAAAAATCCTTGGAGGAGAGGAAGTCAAGATCCAAAGGAGGTCGTGGGATAGATCATTTATGAGACAGTGACATCAAGAGTTATGACAGAAGCAGCGATGTAGAGCTTGACAATGTCAGCAGCTAAAATCGAGGAATGGTAGGGGTGGGGAGAGGAACAACAGAAAACTGTAATGAAAGTGTAGTGGATAGCAAAGTCTAATGACATGATGTTTCAAACTGAAGGTTTGTAGAGGAAAGAGCAAGAAGGATCCAGTTTATGATAGATGTTGTAAAGAAAACCAGCACCACTTGAAAGGGCTATGGAGGAAGTGTCCTCAGAGGGGAGCCAAGTTTCAATTAGAAAACCAGAAGGTGAGGGAAATGTTAACAGAAGCTCAGAGTAGAAGGGATTTGTTGGTGATTAATAGCAAGTTCTAGAAGGCACAATAGAAGGGTTTCAAATGTTAGGTGTGGGTTTTGGGGTCAGAAAAGGGAAAGTACAGAGCCATATGGCTCAGAGTCCCCGAGATGAAGGATAAACTGGGGGTCTTGGGCTTCTTGTGGTTAAGTACGAATTGGGGAAAAATGTGATGAGATTAGATTTGGAGGTCTCAATACAAACCATGATGGTAAAGCTGTTGATGTTGTGTGTGGGAGGCAGAGAGAAGGGGCAGGGAGGAGAGGCAAGGATATTGCCAAGATTAGAGTACCATTATTCACTCTCAGTTATAGAGGTGTAGAGGCCAGGGTGGAGCAGACTTATCTAGAATAAGGAAAACTCTGGAAGTCCCTTTGGATTCATATGGATTATGGTGTGGAAGCTGGAGAATGAGAAGCACGACAACATATTACAACTCAAGGGTGCTCTATTCACATAGACTCTAATGTGATGGGCAACCCTGGAGGAGTGCAGTGGGACTCCCCTGGAAAAACACACTCTATAGTGCCTCAGAGTATATTTGCAAACTTATTGCATTGCTGAAATTCATTATTATTTATATTTTCACAAGATTGTGAGTCTCTCATAAGCGGGGATGAAATTCTCTTTTCTGGCTCCTGGCATATATAGTAGGCTCTTGGAATATGCATTAGCTCTTAATTCCCAAGTCTTATTATCATGGCTCCAGAGATACAAAATAACTTAGAACCTTGAAATGGAAATGTGCAACCCCTTGATTCCTTTTCTTAGGGTACATCAGGAGCATCTTCCTCCCTTCTACTCCTGTGGGCTCACAAACTAACAAGCAAAGTCTACAGTCTTTCATTGGCCTGGGATAACTTCCTTCCAGAGCATACTAGAATGTGGTAGCATTTGCTGACCTAATGACATCAGCTCCTCTTCCATGTGTCTCAGTCCCATAAGCCTAACAGACACAAGAGTGAGTGCTAGGCTACAGCCCAGGGCCTATTTTGCTTCTGTTTCTCTTCTCTCTCTCTGAAAGTTAGTAAAAATTTCATCCCATTCACTACCCTTTTCTCTTTTCTCTAATTCTTCCCCAACCAATACTTGTTGAATTAATGAATGGGTAAATTAGAATTTCATCTTACAAATGAAGGAGAACTGCGTAACAGTGAGTGAGTTGAGGGCTACCACTCTTAGGGAGAAGAAAGAATTTACTTTGTACAGCTATTCTTTCCTGTGTGACTTCAAGAAATGCACTGTAGATAAATGTAGGATCTGCCTCTAACACAAAACTCAGGCCTATCATGTTTTCTTTCTTTCTTTCTTTGCAGGGAGAAAGTATCCCCATACCTATTAAGAGATTTGAATAACATCTGCCCAAGAGTCTAATCATCTTGCCTTTAGCCACAGGTGCTCCTGGTTTTCTCTTGTGGATATTTTGTCCTAGACCCCTACCTATCATAAACAGAAAAAAGTAAGGTAGTAATAGGTCGAGTGTGTTGCATGTTGATAAAAACTATAGAAGCTTCCACATTTTGCCTCCCTTAGGTTTGTATGTCAGATCTTGTTTCTTTATCTCTATTTCTGTCTTTTATTTATAAGATTTACTTTTATTTTCTCTTATGTATCTCCCATGTTAAATTCTGAGTGAAATTCAAAAATTTTAATTGCAAAAATGAAAGAAGATTAAAAGTCTAATGAACTGTCCATTTTGTGTATATTTCATTGGTGTGATGCTTCAGCGATGGATGACTTGTAAGGGAGTTCAGAGCAGAGAAAACCTGCCCTAGGTTTCCTCTAAGCAAGATTTTTTTTTTATTTTTTGGTAAAATATGTCTCAGTCTGTTTCCTGTTGCTATAACTGAATACCTGAAACTGGATAATCTATAAAGAAATAATTTTTTTTTTTTGAGACAGAGTCTTGCTTTGCCACCTAGGCTGGAGTGCAGTGGTGCAATCTCAGCTCACTGCAACCTCCGCCTCCTGGGTTCAAGCGATTCTCCTGTCTCTGCCTCCCGAGTAGCTGGGATTACAGGCATGTGCCACCACATCCATCTAATATTTGTATTTTTAGTGGAGATGGGGTTTTGCCATGTTGGCCAGGCTGGTCTCGAACTCCTGACCTCAGGTGATCTGCCTGCCTCGGCCTCCCAAAGTGTTAGGATTACAGGCGTGAGCCACTGCACCTGGCCAAGAAATTTATTCCTTACAGTTCTGGAGGCTGGGAAGTCCAAGACTATGGCACCGGCATCTAGTGAGGGCCTGCTTGCTGCAAATTAACATGGCAGAGTGTATCACATGGTGAGAGGGTAAGAGTGTGTATGTCAGCTCAGGTCTCTCTTCCTTTTTTATAAAGCCACCAGTCCCATCCTGGGAGCCCCACCCTTGTGACATTATCTAATTCTAATTACATCTCAAAGGCCCCACCTCCAAATACAATATGAAATTGGGGATTACATTTCTGACACATGAAATTTCGGGGACACATTCAAACCATAGCATGATGTTACATGGGCACTTTGTTGGCACAAGGAAGAACCTGAGAAAGAGATATCTTTTAAAAAATAATTATGGATAACAATTCTTATAGTTATTAAAGTCTCTGACTATTACTGAACAAAGGCAATTAAAATCTTGGAAATTCAAAGAAGGTGAGACTAACCCTTGAACTTTTCTGATTTGCCCAATTGATTTCAGTCTTTATTATTCCTATAACCCACCTTCCAAATCTCTCCTAGTTCTATGCATTGTACATAGATTCTCCTCTGCTATAGTCTGAATGTTTGTATCTCCCCAGAATTCAAATATTGAAATCCTAACTCCCAAAGTTATAGTATTAGGAGGTGGGGCCTTTGGGAGGTAGTTAGGTCATAAGGGTGGAGCCCTCATGAATGGGATTAGTGCCCTTAAAAAAGAGGCCTATGAGAGGTTCCTTGTCCCTTCCACCAAGTGAAGACACAGTGAGGAGATGCTGTCTATGAACCAGAAAGAGGCCCTCACCAGACACAAAATCTATTAGCACCTTGATGTTGGACTTCTCAATTTCCAAAACTGTAAGCAATAAATTTCTGTTATATATAAGCCATGCAGTCTAAGGTATTTTGTTATAGAAGCCAGAATAGACTAAGACATCTTCCTTTGTTTTTTGGGGGGGTTCAGGAGAAGGATGGCAGTATCTTCCCTGGGAGGTTGGGCCATGAAGGAATCAAGCTTAGGTTATAGAAGTGAAGAGAAAAAGATGTGGAACAGTAAGGAAAGAGAAAAGAGAAAAAGTTGTGGAACATTAAGGAAAGAGAAAAGAAAACTGTCCAGGAACTGGAGATTTTAATGGGCTCAAAACCCAATTTTTTTGAATGATCAGATTAATATTAAATAATTTCAATGGGGATAAGACCTATGTCTGCCTCTAAGTCCTCCACATAGTATGTCACAGCAAAAAGGAGGATCGTCAGGGAGATCTGTGCAATTGTACAGACATCTGCATTTCTAAGGTAAGTTTTTGCCAGGCCAAACCTTTGAGGTATGTGCTGAGGGCTGCTGGGATACTCACACTCGCTGGCATGACTCCTGGATATAGCATCCTTTGGGAGACCAGCTTGGACTGGGGATCACTTTTTAGGAAACTTCAGAGGCATGGGTTGAACTGCACTCACATATGTACTTAAAAGAAACCAAAATGAAAGGACATGCAGACAGTTATTAGAACCACATGAAGGAATATATGGTTAGTTATATGTGCTCAGCAATTACATTATAGAGAACACAAATTAGGAATTAATGGTTCACAATGATGTGATGATCTTTAAAATAAAGGGAAACATTGTGGCAAGGCAAAATGAGCATGACGGGGACCTGGGTCTGAATCCTGACTGTGTTCCCTGTTAGCTGTGTTAGTGTTGAACAAGTTCCTGAAACTTAAACTACATGTTCCTCATTTGTAAAATATATTTTTCACAGGGTCAGTCTGAGAATGATGAGAATATGTAATAGGTATTGATAACTGGTAATAATGATACCTGACACCTACATAACACTTTCTATGTGCCAGAAACTATTTGAAAAAAAAGTTACACAGCATGGGCAACATGGCAAAACTCCATGTCTAAAAAAGGTACAAAAATCAGCCAGGCGTGATGGTGGGCACCTATAGTCCCAGCTGAGATGAGAGCATCACCTGAGCCTGGGGAGGTCGAGGCTGCAGTGAGCTGTGATCGTGCCACTGCACTCCAGCCTGGGCAAAAGAGTGCCCTGTCTCAAAAAAAAAAAAAAAATTACATTAACTCATTTAATCCTCAAAGGAAAAAAAAAGAATGAGGTAGGTATTATTATTAAGCTACCTTAAAGAGAAAACTGAGGCACAGAGAGGTTAAATAACTTCCAGAAGCATAAAACGTAGGAGCAGAGCCAGGATTTAAACCCAGGAAACCTGGCTGTTAAACACTACATTGTATTGTCTCAGTGGAATATCAGCCATAATAAGAACCACGTTCTGATATAGGTCAATTAGGAAGGAGTTAAAACACGTAATATGTGATGATATAAAAATTACTGGCTGCCAGATTTGACTATGAAGTCCTGCAGAAGAATTTTGGAGCAAACTTATTTTACTTCAAGTTGTCCCAGCTCCCTGGAAAATGTCAAATTCCGCTAACTTGTGTAATTTAAAACTAGGCCAGGAGACCCCCACGTGCGTGCATCTTGATCCTGGAGCTGCTTCCCTGGTGTCCAATGCAAATGGCCTCTGTGGCCTAGCACCCCCCTTCCCACCACTCGAGGTCGCACCGAGGCCTAGGAGGGTCACGTTGAGGTTCCTACCCACTGGCAAGCAAGAGCTTGGCAGCCATCCCCTCCGTGGTTTGCCCGTGGCCACCCATGACTACTACCGGCGCCTCCAGGGTTCCACTCGCAGCAGCAGCACCTGATGATGGGCCTTGCCGAGTACCCTAGAGAAGCCATCCCCCACCCCCTGGTCTCTGGAAGGCTGATCCAAGTGATAGGAGTGTAAGGTAAAATAAAGTTGTAAACATGTTTTGACCATAGGACAAGACATTGTTGAAAAAAAGTTTAAGTTGTGAACGTATTAATCAAAGAGTCAAAGAGTCAGGACATGTAAAACAAGATAAAATAGAAAAACATGTTTATGTGGACTTTGCCAAACATATTTGGACTTTGGTAAACAACTTTCATGGATGCTACAAAATATGGTAAACAAGTGAACCAAAACAACAATGGAGTTCACCAGGGCATGACCAATCAGACAAAGGTGTTCACCACTACACTGGGATGGAACACAGAAAAGAACGACTTCGTTGACCACTTAGGTGCGACGTATCCCCCCAATCAGTCTCCGAGCCCCTTGCTGCATTGTGCCCATATGCCCATTCACTCTTACGTTGGACAAGACCACCACAGGCAGACAAGAGACTATGCCTGGATTATGAATAGAATGCAAACTGAAAGGTTTTTTTTTTGTTTTTGTGTTTTTGAGATGGAGTCTCACTCTGTCACTCAGGCTGGAGTGCAGTGGAGCAATCTCAGCTAACTGCAACCTCCGCCTCCCGGGTTCAAGCAATTCTCCTGCCTCAGCCTCCTGAGTAGCTGGGATTACAGGCATGTGCCACCATGCTCGGCTAATTTTCGTATTTTTAGTAGAGACGGGGTTTCACCATAATGGTCAGGCTGGTCTCGAACTCCTGACCTCGTGATCCACCCACCTTGACCTCCCAAAGTGCTGGGATTACAAGTGTGAACCACCATGCCCGGCCGACTGAAAGGTTTTAATTGCCTTGGTAAGGCTGCCCCTTGATGATCTCTTTTGAGTGTGTTTTTACATGTAAAGAGAAATGACCATTATTACATACAATCAATAAAACGTGTGATTCGAACATTTAACTTGAGTCATTGATTCTTGTCATTTTCTGCACCATAAAATCCTCAAGAAAGCATGAGTTATGTCCTCGTGACAGCAAGTCACTGGTGGGTGAGCTGCTTTTTCGGGAAGTCCACTGTCCTGTTCATGCCATGGTGTTGGAGTCCCCAGAGCACTTGGAGTCCCCTCAGGCCTCCAGCATGACCACCTTTGGCCTGGTTCAGAGAGTCACCAGGAAGCAGCCTGGCAGCCACCCCAACAAAATCCGTGCCCATCTGGGCCTGTGCAGGCACCACGAGCCCCAGTTACTCGGGAGGCTGAGGCAGGAGAATCGCTTGAACTCGGGAGGCAGAGGTTGCAGTAAGCCAAGATTGCACCACTGCACTCCAGCCTGGGCAACAGGGCGAGACTCCATCTCCCCCCCCAAAAAAAGAAAGAACCCTTTCCCTCAGATGCAGCACAGATGGGAAGGAGAATGACCTAGCAGTAGTAGATAAGTTAGGAGGCTATTTCAGGGATGAGGCAAGAAATAATGGTGATTTGAACTAGAACAATGGCAGTGGGGATTAACAGGGTAAGGAGGTAGCATTGATAACAGCTGGCTATTGACTAACTGGGGCTCGAGTAGCTGGGACTACAGGCGTGTGCCACCATGCCCAGCTAATTTTTTGTATTTTTAGTAGAGATGCAGTTTCATTGTGTTAGCCAGGATGGTCTCGATCTCCTGAGCTCGTGATCCACCCGCCTCAGCCTCCCAAAGTGCTGGGATTACAGGCATGAGCTGCCACGCATGGTCTGGGTTCTTTCTTAAACTGAATCTGATCATGCCTTTCTCCTGCCATTATAACTTCATTAGCTCTCTCTTGTTCTCAGGATACAGTCTTTACAAATACCATTTATAAATATAATCAACATGTTACAAGGCGAACAACAGCTATGTTTTATTGAGCAGTCACTATATGCCAGGGTCTTTACATGTTTATTTCATTTAATCAGCACAGCAACGTTATGAAGTAGTGTTATACCTTCATTCTGTAGAAAATAATAACAAAGCATGTCAGGCACTTTCTAACTTTTTGCATATTTTATGTTATTTAATCCTTATAACAATGCTATGAAATACAAATTACTATTTCCATTTTACAGAAGAAGAAGTTTAAGCATAGAGAATCTGATTTGCCCAAGGTTGCATGTCAATAACAGATTGGGATTCAGACCCAGGTCTGAATCTAAAGCTTTTATTGACTCTCCCACATCCCTGAATCTCTGCATATGCTACTCTTGAATGGACTTTGACTAGGCTAATTCTACTTGTTCAGATTTCAGCCTAGAAAAACCTTCCATGATTGCTGACGCCACACTATTGATCTTCTTGTTTCCATAATGTGTACTCGTTTCTCATCTTTGTCATAATATGGTTGCAAGATATCAAACAGACTGCTGACCTGCCTGTCTTCCTGAGAGAGGAGACTGAGTTTGATTATATATCCAATCCGAGTGCCTTCCCAGTGCCTGACACATAATACCCAGTAAAAGTTTGTTCAATTCTACTTGTTCACATCATCTGTTTGTACTTCCTAGGTCTCACCTATTCATAGAGTACATACTCATTATTTCTTTTTCACGGATTCAAATGGTGTTTACACATCTAAAGCTCTTCCATAACATGGATTATAGTAAACAACTCCTGGTTTTGCTCATTCTCTACCAGAATCTTGAAAGGACCTACTTGATGGGTAGCTATATACACCAATGCATAAGTGATGGCATAATTCAGGTTTTCATAAAGGTATCAAATGAGGTGTTTGTTTGTTTGTTTTGAGACGGAGTCTCACTCTGTTGTCCAGGCTAGAGTGCAGTGGTGTGATCTCAGCTCACTGCTGATTGCTCAAGCAATTCTCCTGCCTCGGCCTCCCAAGTGGCTGGGATTACGGGTGTGTGCCACCACGCCCAGATAATTTTTTTATTTTTAGTAGAGATGGGGTTTCACCATGTTGGCCAGGCTGGTCTCAAACTCCTAATCAAATGAGTTTTTGAGAATAATTGGACACACATGCAGAAACAAGATCACCTGTAGTTTATCCTACTTATTTTCAAATAACAATTTATAAAGCTTCCTATCTCACTGAGTAAAAGCCAGATTCCTTACATGGCCTATTAGGACCACAAGATATACCTTCCTCACCCCTCAGTCCCTTACCCTGCCTTGTCACTTCTTTGCCTCGTATTCTGCTACTCTCTCCCTCATTCACTTCAGCCCTGCCAAGCTGACACTCTTGCACTGGCTCTCTGTTGTCTAGAATGCTCTTGTTCAGACATCACACATCGAATTCCCTTGGCTTAGTCTTTTTCACTTTCTCAATGAGGCCTATCCTGACCACTATATTTAAAATGGGAAACTGAGACAAACTGAGACACTCCCTTACCCTACACTCTCCTAGTCCCCCTCCTCTTGCTATACATAGTCCTTATCACCTTCTAACATACCATAAGCTTTACTTATTTATTGCACCTATTATCTAGCTCTCCCTGCTAGAATTTAAGCTCCACAAAGCCAGAGATCATTATGTCTTTTCACTGGTCACAGGTAAGTCCGAGCACTTAGAACAAACACTTAGAAAATGTCTGTAACGTAGTAATAGACACAACAAATATTTGGTAAATGAACAATAAATGATATTGATCTCCATCTCTACTTTTTCCTTACAAAAGAGTTGAAAATCACCCTTAACCAATCATAGAGTAGAATGGATCAAAGGATAGTTGAGGTACAGTTTGGATCCCCTACTATATTGTTCTTATTCCCTTAATTACAACCTTAGATTTAGCTTATATATTCCATGACTCTGGCAATGACTACATTATGCCACGTTCTGTCCTCCCCAAGTGGACATTTCTGAATGCTTTTTGAGGGCATCAGAGTTCTACTCTGGCCGTTTTCTGTCCTTAAGTTTCAACAATGACACAGATTTTAAAGTTCTTTCGTCTTAAAGACAGAAAGGAAAAGATGTACAAATCGGGTTATATAAAAAGTCAAGTTTTCTACAAGGCAAAGCATCTCATAAAGTCAAAAGAAGAAAAACAAACTGAGAAAGTATTTGCCACATTCACGACAAAGGGCTAACGATATACTTATGGAGAACTATGACAAACCAGTAAGAGAAAGACCAGCAACCATTAGAAAAACAAAGAAAATGAAAGAAAATGACAAGAACCAATTATTCATGGGATGATATTTAATCTTACAAAAGGAATAATGAATATAAAAAATAAAACAAGGAGTTACCATTTTTCCTCTATCAGAGGCCAAAAAGTTCGAAGGCACAATGTTTGCAAGAATGTAGGGAAATGGATATGCTCAGTTAATGTACTTTTGGCAGTCATGCATACTGGTGCAACTTCTTTGACTTTATAGGCAATCATAGGCAAATTTATAAATGTACACACCCTCTTAAGAGGATGGTTTTATTCACTGTATTTTCTGTGATACAATTTGGATTTTTACCATGTACACATATTATTTTTTCAGTAAAAAAGTTAAATCATTAGAAAAACATTAATTCTCATTGACAGGAAGACCCTCCTTCCTATTCATACAGCAACATTTTACTTCCTATGTCACACCATGCAACAGCCCCCAGCAGCATTAGGCCAGAGTTGTTTTCATGTCCCATATCCCAGCTAGGATTATTCCAGGGCTCTGAAGGCATCTGCTTAGATCTATGCATTCATATTTTTTCCCTTCCTTCCTTCCCCTTATTTCAGAAATAATTCAAGAGGACTGATGATAACTTGATAAAGAAGCTCTAAAATAAAGCTGATCAAAGTAACATACTTCTTTGCACAATTCATAATATTAAATTTTGATGAAAGGAAACTTAGCTTCTGAATTATGCTTAGTTTAATAATGTTGCACTTCCTGAATACATACATACTATAACAGCAGAAAGTTTTCCCAGAACATGGTGGAAGGTTGGGAATAGTTAGCCAAAATTTAAAAGTGGTTGTGGGCAAGGTACCCTTCAAACTGGGTTTAAGATTCCCTTCTGAGAATGAAAATTTGAAGAATCAAACTGTAAGAGCAGTAATCTGTAGCAATCACATAACAAAAAAGATTGCCTTTTAATATTTGATTAGCATTTGGGTAATATCCCAAATCCAATCAAAGTGATCCAGCTATAATTTTAGGAAAGCAAAACTTCCACATGACTGAACTGAAGAAACCTTAAACCTCATTGACTATAATATGCTCTTTTGGGAGGCAGAATTATTGTGGGTGGAGAGTGCATGATACATATGAAAATGGCAGGTTGGAAAGCGTTAGTCATGTGTCCCCAAGCAAAAGAGGTTTTAACCAGCTAACGTTCAGCCCACTTGGAACTGTTTACCCCCATGGAATGTGTGTATCAAGGAAGTGCCATTAAGGTTATTTAGCCTGTCCCTGGCAATGATTCCATGTTCCCTGTACTACCTTCCCATGTTTATTTGCCTTCTCACAGGCCACTGCAGTCAGCCTCACTGGATGCCATTTAGTCTCCTAAATCATATGGGGGATTTAGGAGTCATTTAATTTAATGTCTTCCCAATACAGGAATGCACCTGCTATGGTTTGAATGTTTATGTCCCCCAAAATTCATATGTTAAAATTGAATCCCCAAAGCAATGGTATTGAGAGGTGAGGCTCTTGGGAGATGATTAGGTCATCAAAGTTTAACCCTCATGAATGGGATAAGTGCCCTTATAAAAGAGGCCTAAGGGAGTTTGTTCACCCTTTTCACCATGTGGGGATGCATCAAAAAGGTGCATTCTTTGAAGCAGGCAAGCTTCAACAAGCCCTCATCAGACACTGAATCTGCTGGTACCTTGATCTTAGGCTTCCCAGCCTTCAGAACTGTGAGCAATACATTTCTGTTGCCTATAATTACCCAGTCTGAGGCATTTTGTTATAGCAACTTGAAGGGACTAAGACACTTTCTGACTTGTCATCACCTTCTACTCCAGACCCACTATCCATGATCCTTTCAAAGAAACTTGTTCTACCAGTCCCCAAGTAAACTTTCCATCCAAGCTGTAGTCCCAGGAGAAACTCTTCAGTCCTTTTTAAGGCTCCTGAAACTCAAATCCACTCTTAGGAAGTAAATGGGTAATGTTCTCACGACTTTATTTGGCCTTAATTGGGGGAAAGGAAACCAATAAAACTATAACTTTAATTTCTTTATTCATCAATAGTATCCGAAAAGAAAGAATCAGGAGTTACAAAAACAAGTTAAATGCAATATGGAAGCCTACTAAATACAAATACAAGTTCACAAACACATATGCAACAGAAACTTGTTTAGATTGTTTCTTGAAGTTTGACTATTTAAAAACATAGGTGTAAAGGAAAGACATTCAGACTGGTCCACGTGGGCTTGTTAGCAGGCAGAGGAACCCTGCTTTCCAAAAACTGATATAGTCCAGAGTCACGGCATGTGGGAAGGTTTCCATGGACACTGGATCTTAACAGATGCTATAGTGTTTACAAAACTACACACACAGAGAAAGCCCAAGGAAGCCTGCAGGCTAAGCCCTATGCTTTTAGAGGGCTGAAGGAACCAAACCTAGTTTAATCCTGTTTGTTTGCTCCATGCAAAACTTTATGCAAGACTCCCCAGACTAGGCTATTTAGCAGCTTCCCATGAATGGTCCTCAGATCATGTGATTCTACGGCATAGACGACAGCTGCCCTATTTACACAGAAGCAGCAGAACTCAAGAGGAATGTGGATTTGCTCTTGGGAGTTCAATGTTGCAGGGTAGAGTAGTCTTGGATGATAACCACTGTTCTAAATGACTAGTGAAGAGACACTGTGGTTTCTTGCTTTTAACAAATTGGTACTCTTGCCCTCCTCCCATAGTGTCCAAGGGCTGGCAAAACCTTTGATTAAGGCGTGCTGCTGTGAGTTCTCCAAGGCACTTGGACAGGGAGCTGCATTTCAGACTGAACAAGTGGAGTTTGAAGAGTTTTTAGATGGGATGGATACATAAAAGCTTGAAATGCTAAACAAAGTGGAATTTTCTCCTTTCAAATGAGAACAAGAAAAACTATTTAGAAGGAATTCTATTTTTGGCACAACAGTTTCTCACAGTTGCCTGTGCATTACAACCTAAATAATTTCCTTCTGATGGTCTTTAATCTGCTTTCTGCAAATGAGATCTTATGTCAAGGCTTTAATCTTTGGTATTCCAAATGCATCTGAAACAGGGTAGTGAGTGGGGTTAATAATCACAGAAGTCGAAAGACACAGGACTAACTGTAAACGACTGACCTCCCCAAGTCACAGTTTTAGGATTAAATCTCCATTTTCTTCCCCCTGTTGAATCTGAAACTTTCTTTTATCCTCATCTCTAAGGGAATGCTTTCTATTTCCAGCTGGAGGTTAAACATGAAATGCAAATATGAAGAGAGTGGGCTGGTTCTCTTTCCCACTCTCTTCCTGCTTTACCCATGAGGACTCCATATCATAGCACGACCTGTAGGGTCATCAGGCTGAGATCAAATTTGGTCATCTTGTTTTTGGCCATCTGACATTTCTTGTTCTAATAACAAGATTTCATTTATTCTACAGAGAAGAAGGAAAAATCACAGGAACCTATCTCCCCTCTGGACCAATGATCAGAACCACGGAATTGATAACTTATCAAATCAAAAGGTTAGTGCATTCTTACCAGCTCATTGAGGAAACTGAGGTCCAGAAAAAAGAAGAGGCAGGGCCAACTCACTCTCCTAGTTAGTCGTAGGCCAATGAGCATATTGGTAGGCTGGGATATCCTAAGCCCTGCTTGGCTGCCCTTGTCTCCATCCTTGGGAATACTGATTTGCCTCAACTTCTCAGAATAAATAAAAACAAATTAATGTTTGGATCTTGGAAGTTTTTTATGAAGATGCTTCTTCCCCTGGCTTCGGTCTAAGGCACCCTTGCTCCTCTGGCAGATAGTGAACTGCTGGAAGCTAGGGGGGCCAACTATGGGCTGCATCTAGTATGTGGCAGGGTGGGGGCATCTGGGTTATTTCAGCCCCTGCACCAGGAAGAACCCCAAACTCCTTCCACCTATGACGTGGTGGGACTACTGAAAAATAATTACAAAAGCTTAATACCTAGTCAAGAAAACAAAATATTAAAAAACAATAATATAATGATAATAATTGAAGAGTAAAGTCAACTTGCCAAAAAAAAGTGTTTTACAGAGAAATAGCACCTTTGGTAAAAAGTATTTTTAAAATTTGGTTAGGTCGCTAAGGGGCTCAAAGTATACAAGTATCTGCATCATTTGGGTGTACCCTCCCAGAAACTCCATCCAAGTCTGAGGGACACTGGATTAACTAGCAGGATGGCTATGTATCTAGAGGCAGTTATTGGGACCAAGAGATGCGTGGATGCTGGAGGTCTGTCATGCTGACGGCAATGGAAAGAGGCTGGAAGCAGAGAGCGTTCCTCTCCTTGGAGCTTCCCAAACCTCTCCTCCAGGGACACCCTGCTAAGTTCTCTCTGGCATCGTGTGCACTCCCTGCAGCCTGCTGACAGATGCAGTAAACTCAAAAGAGGTTCAGATTTGGGTCTGTTCCTCTTTCAATCGTGATGCAGTTTCCTCAGTAGCCTCCAGCCCCAGAGCACCATTTACAGTTTCTCTTAAAGCACTCCTAGAAATGAAGGCTGTGGCCCTTCCCCTCCTAGCCAGCCACCTTCATATCCTTTATTGCAAAACAAATAAACAAAATATAACTCATTGCTATATAAGCAAATACTGGTGATTTGGCGACTGTAGCAGACACTTGTGTATACTGAACTCAGCGCTGAAGTGGAGGAGAAGATGCTGGGATCCAGACACTGTCCTGTGCCTCCTCATTAGATCTCTTTGGTGCTCACTCTCTTGGTCTTTTCAGCTGTTTCCTTTGAGATGCAAGAGAAAATAGGCGTCATGGAAATATTAAACAACTGCTGGAATTTATCTGTTCCTCAAGACTATATAGCATTGGCATTTACAAGCTTATGCTGAATTTTAGTTGTTTACTTGTCGGGCTCCTCCACGGACAATGAACAACTTGAGAACAAGAACTATGGCCTATTCATGACATGGTCATGCAGGGGCTGTTTACTGAATTAAGCTGACTCCATTTGGACTCCTATGAAACAAGCAGATCAGACATTATGGTTCCCATTTTAAGGATGAAGAAAATGATGTTAAATGGAAATGCTACAAGATGTTCTGAATCCAACAAGTCCAAAGAAGTGTTAAGTACAACAGGTTCTGGAGGCAGACTGCCTGAGCTTCAACCATGGCTGTGCTACTTTTTGGGTGACCTTGGGCATATTATGAAATCTTCTGTGTCTCCATGTCTTAAACTGCAAAACCACAGCAATAAAGTACCATCTCTTACAACAGTGCCTGGCACAAAATGGCCAATAAGGACATAAGAAGATGCTCAACATCATTAATCACATGGGAAATGCAAATCAAAACCACTTGACACCCGCTAGGACAGCTAAAATAAAAAATAACAATAACAAAACCGTTGGTGAGTATGTGAAGAAATTAGAACTCTATGGTGAAGATGTACAATGGTGCAGTAGCTTTGGAAACCAGTTTGGCCATTTCTCCAAAGGTTAAACATGAAGTCACCGTATGACCCAGCAATTCCACTTCTAGGTAAATACCCAAGAGAGCTGACAACATGTGTCCACACAAAAACTTGTGCGAAAATGTTCATAACAGCTTTATTTGTCAGAGCCCCCAAATTGAAACAACCTAAATATCCATTAAATGATGAATGGATAACACAACATGTGGTATATCCATATCATGGAATATTACTCAGCCATAAATAGGAAAGAAGTACTGATTCATGCTGTAAGAATGAACCTTGAAAACATTATGCTAAGTCAAAGACAGAAAAGGCTATACTGTTGTATGATACCACTGTAATATGTCCAGAACAGGCAAATTTATAGTTAGAAAGTAGATTAGTGGTTGCAAAGGGCTGGAGGAAGATGAGAATGGAGGGTTACTTCTAATGGGTATGGCATTTCTTTCTGGGATAATGAAAATGTTCTGGAATTAAGATAGTAGTGAGATGACTGACAATCTTAGGAATATACACTTTAAAGGGGTGAATTTTATGGTATATGAATCATATCTCAATTAAAGAAATAAATTTTTAAAAACCTGACAACATTGCCTGATATCTAGCAGACACTGGTGTTCCATCCATAGCCCCTTTGTGCTTAATGTCTTGGTGTACACTGGCATGACTTCCTACCTACTGCCAGCACCTGCATCTCTGCCTGAGGCCTTTCTCTGGCTGCTGAAGCCCACTCTGTCCACACACACTGATAGGCCACAAATGCTAGGGAATTAACGTTTCCCAGTAGCAGCCCTCAGCCAATGGCTAATGGGAGTTCTTGTAGAAACAGCCCAGCTTCATCCCCACTCAGGCACTGTTATTCCATTCCCAGAGATCCCCAATAGGATTAAGAGTCACTTGTTAACAGTGGTAACATGCCTGAATACACACTCTTCATTACTTCCTTCTCTTTCTGGACTCATTTCCCAAATCTCCCTCTGGTGTTTCCTGGCATTGCTTCCCAAATAAACTATGTGTACTTGCATCCTTGCCTCAGCATCTGCTCTGAGGGGACTCACATCAAACACAGAAACTTAAACATATTAGCTATTATAATTCACTCTGTACTGTCTGATATCCTAGACAAAAGTAATTCCTATGAAGTTTTTTTCTCTTTCATGGGATTGAACTCATTTGGAGACTCAAGACTGGTGAAATTTGAAAAGCAAAAGACTAGAAGCTTTTGCTTCTGCTTAAACAACCGACATGAGATTTCTATACTATCAGTGACAATGATGACAAAATGCACATTGAGAATGATCAATAAATAAGCAATTACTATTAATAGTAATAGTCCTGTTTACTCATGTCAAATATTTCATATCAATAGTTTAGCAGTTCTTGTGACCATTATATTCCTTAAAAACTTCTATGTCAGAGCTCCTGAAAGCAGCTCTACTACATTCGGTCTACAGACAGGTAATGGAAGGTGCAATATCCTGTATTAAGACTACATAATAAGCCAGTAGGAGGATGGGCCAGGAGTTCAACAGTTCCACAATATGTCAGAGCATCACTATTCTGCTAAGAACCCTTTCCCCAAGGAAGCCTTTAACTTAATGGCATAGAACCTGAACAAAATTCTTATTATCTTCTTGAGTCTCTGGGAAGGAGACTCTTTGTTAACCCCAGGCTATTTTCTAGCCAGACTGATGTTGAACTTAAATCCTTTCTGCTGTGGCCCAAATCCACTGCTTTCATGCTCACTGAGTGCTGACTACATACCAGGCCCTGTGAGACTGCAAGGGTACAATGATGAGCAAGTTACAGAGCCTGCTTTCAGGAGCTCACAGTCTTTGGGTCTGGACACTGGTCATGACAGGATACACACTTCCTTAAACCATGCTCATTTGCAAACCACTTCCACCTCATTTGCAAATCACCACCTGCCTGATTTTGCCTTATGCAGCCACTCACCGAGCTGTAACCTATATGTGTTGAGACCTACTGGGCCCTGTGAGGACTTTATCAGGGAACTGTCTGTATCACAGTTTGATAGTACAGGTGATGGGGTATCACTCAAGATCTACTGTATTGAGCAGAGAGAGCCTCCTTGGTCTCCTGGGGCACTGGGCAGTGTTTGAATGGTATAGGGCCTGATGGCAACAGCAACACCTGAACCAGCACGGAGGCTGCCACTCACCTGATGCTTTTGGAGCTCCTGGACATATCTGGTCATCTCCTCCTCTGTCTGGGTCTGTGCCCCCTTCTGATTCTTTCCTGCATGAAGAACCAAAGCTCAGAGCAGTAGCAGCTGTGGTAAGCCAGTGAGGAATCCGCCAAGATCTACCTAGAGGCTCTCAATTCATCTCCCATTTAACTTGTGGAAGGAGAGATGAATTACCCATATTTTCTGAGTATGAAGGCATGAAGGGGCCCTGTGTAATTGATACCTCCAAGGTAACACACTGTAACAAAGCAATCTACCCCAACTCCTCTCTGGCCTTTGTTCCTTTAACTGCTTAGCACATCCCAGCCAGAAGCTGGCCCTACAAAAAAAGTTATGGTGAAAACCTGGATCCTGACACTGGGGATTTCTCTGAGACAATGACTCTCAAGTCATTCATATACCATCAAAATGTCCTGGAGAACGTTTGAAAAGATAGCTGTCTAGTTCCACCTTCAGAGATTCCGATTTAATTGATGTGAGGTGAGACCTGGACACCAGTATTTTTTTTTACAAGTCTTTCTAGTTGGTTCTAATGTGCAGCCGGGATTGACAACCATTTCATCTAGCAATGTTTCTGAAACTTGCACAGTGATAAACAAAAACAAAAACTACACAGGTTCCCAAGCTGCTGTTTTGCAAATTCTGATTCACTAGGTTTAGGATGAAATCTCCAGGCTTATCAAGTAGAATGTTGACCATTAGGAAACACTTCTAGGACATATCTTCCAAACATTGCTATCAACCTTCCCTTCACAGCAGTTTCCCTTGGCTCTGCCTCCTCCTGGCTTCAAATTTTGATGCCCCTTCTTGCTTGTCCCATTTTGATTTGTGATCTAAGATCAGACTGCTAACTCTCAGGTATTAACCTGAAAATGCCCCGGAATGCTGGCTCCACAAACTCCTCTTAGATCCACGGCCTACACATCCATACGTGCTCAGGCCCCTGGGGCACCACCATCTAACATGGATTGCTCCATGTTATACCCACATAGAGTTCTGGACTTGGTCATCCAGGGAGGATGAGCAGCCCATAGCTGAGTGGCTGTGGAAATGGGCAACATCCCATGAAGCTGATCATTTGAATTTTGTCTGATGCATGTGATAGAGATTATTATCCAAATGACCATGCTTATTCTATAAGCCAACTGCATACCAACTGCCTGCACCTTAGAAATGGAGGGCTACCTTTACAAAGCCAGAACAGCAGCAGTTAGAAGCGGAGAGGTACTGAAGGGAGTTTAGGGAAGACAAGTATAGGATGCTTCATGGTTGAGGCAGGCTAGGCCACTGACTGTTTTGAGATGTGTTTTGTTGGTTTCAACTCTGTGTTTGGTCTGGAGATCCTGGCTTGGTCTTGACTTCTAGGAACTTGTAGGAATTTCTAGTCTCTAAACAGCCTCTTCCTGTTCCTTCACCTGTCCCTGTAGTTACATTGGTTTGCTGTCGTTCCACACTGAAAACAGACTTGGTCCTGGGCAGCAGTAGACCAGTGATACCTTAGATAGTACTGGGCCATTTATACTGTTGGTGTTCTCTAGGATCCTTGTCTAGAAGAGCCTCATCCCGGGTTTCTGACCTCTGTCTCCTAGTTACCATTTAACCTGATCTTCCTGAACATTATCCTAGGTTCCAGCCAGCTCTTCCTTGACACAGTTAACTTCTTAAAATAAACTTTTTTTTTTTTTTTAAGACAAGGTCTTGCTCTGTTGTCCAGGCTAGAATGCAGTGGCGTGACTATGGCTCATGGCAGCCTCAACCTCCCAGGCTCAGGTGATCCTCCCACTTCAGCCTCCCAAGTAGCTGGGACTACAGGCACGTGCCATCACGCCTGCCTAATTTTCACATTTTTGTAGGGACATGGTCTCGCTATGTTGGCAAGGCTGGTCTTGAACTCCTGGGCTTCCCACTTTGGCCTCCCCAAGTGTTGGGATTATAGGCATAAGCCACTGCGCCCGGCTGATATAACTTTAGGTTCACCCTAGCTGGTGAAACTTTTCGGCCTGGTTCCAAATGACCTTAAGGCAATTCTCCGTTGCAGACCTGGCTTCAACACCCTTCTCTGTCTTGCCTCCACTCTGAATGTCCCTTGTTCTTTGCTAGGGCTTGGCTTTAAGAGTCCCTCTTGATCTTTGGCATCATTGTAGCCCAGGACCCAAATGGGACTCCAGTGGTTCCAACATACCCTGTAGCCTCACACTGCCCCACAAACTCTCAGATTTCTCTGTCTCCCCAGACCACCCTGCACACATCTCAACTAGCTCAACTTTCTCTTTTTAAAAAAGATTACCCATCTCTGTTAGTTGAAAGAGGGTCTACAAACGTATTTTCTTTTTCTGCTGGGTATGGCAAGAAGTCATCTTGTCTTCCAACCACTAGTGTTTTACCATTTCCTAAGGTGTTATAAGGATCAATGGGTTAATATGTAAAGTGCTTAGAAGAAAGCCTGGCACATGGTTTTTGCTGAGTATTTGCTTTCACTGTTACTATTACATTATTATTTTTGATTATTATTAAATAATTATTTTTATTTTAATGTTTTAATTATTAATTACTATTTTTAATTATTATTCCATTATTACTACTTCCACTATTACTATTTCCATAATGTTACTATTCCATTATCATTTACTTTTGCCCGGGGTCTTGGTCCTCTCTTATTCCAAGCCTCTGGAGTGATTTTCAAACTGAATGCCTATGGGATAAATGTTCTGCCCTCAGAGCTCCCCACTTGGGGCTCCAACCTTATAGGTGTGGGTCTGCCTGGGTTCCTTGCTCCCAGCCACCGCCCTCTTCTCCATCATCCCCACCCCAACTTCTCTCATGCTGATTTCATGAAGCTCTCTCCTTGCTGTTTTTTCTTTCTGCTTGAAGCACAGCTCACCGTCACAGGTCATGGCTGTACAGACCCAATTTCCACAGGCACAGACACAGCGGTTACAGTCCACCTCGGTCTCAGCTCCATCTGCATACGTTTCATCCTCCAGGGCACACTCTGTTGGGCCAGAAATACGGGGCAACAGTTTAGCTGTGAGGGTGGAACAGGGCATCTTTGCTACAGTCTGTGCACCTTACCCTTTTTTCCCAGACAAGACCTGCCTGTCCCTCAGAAGCACTATATCTGAGCAAACACTACCATCAACCTAAAGAATGTGGGGCCCTAACTTCACCATGGGGAGAATGGGCTGGGGCCCAGTTTAGAATCATGGAAGGGGATTTTCTCAGCTAGCTCTGGAGAGTTCTACCAATCCTCTCTATCTTGGCTCCTACAAAATGCCTCCATTCACTACAGCTCTCTATTTCTTAGGTTAGGCATACTCTTCTCAGGAGGGTTGAAAGATGGGTTGAGGCACTTGAGAAACTCTTGGAAGCTGAGTTTCCAATCAGCATTTTCATCAGACAGTTCAATGAGAGCATCAACACAGAGTCCCCTGAAACAAAACACAGGAGAAATGTGTTAGCAAGACCTCAGCTTTGCTCAGAAGAAAGGAAGTAAGCATCAGGACCACATACACCCAGGGCCTCCACAGGAGGCCAAGAAGATGACTGCTAACTAAAACAGCCTCTCTCTACACTGACCCAACACAACTATTATCCATCCTGACCAATGCAGGCATCTAACCTTTAGTTTGTTATACTGAATGTCAGATCACTCAGGCTGTCCAAATGTTCCCCCCCTTAAGATGATTAAAGTTTCGTGAATGGTTTTGTCTAATGTTTTCACTGCCTGCATACCTTCCACTAGCAATTGCCTTTCCCCATGGTATATACACGTCAAGTCAACCAAACTAGGAAAATCAAAACAGAGGAGATATGACAGATGACATGAAAGGAATATAGGATTTGAAAGAATACGAAGTTCAAGCAAGAATCACCATTATCATCCTTCTAGAAAGAGATTTTCAGAAAAGCTTTTAGAACTCAGCTCCATCACTTCTTTCTTGGGCTGTATTTGAGCCCTGGCTCAATCACTTACTACTCAAATGGACTTGAGCTAGTTATTCAACTTTTCTGAGCCTGTCTTCCCATCTGTCAAAGGAGGACAAGAAGCCCTCCTTCACTGGGATATCATGAGGCTCAAACGTTGAAATTATAAAACATTATATAATTTCAGATTATCAAAATATGAAGGATTTACAGAACCTATACTTTAAGGTCATAGACTATTATTAAAGAAGAATCCTTCTAGAAACTGTGCAATGCACTTCTTTTGAAAAAAAGACATGCTTTTCCTATTTTTAATTCTTACCGATGTGCTGAAACCACATCAAAAGTTTCTTAGCGATTAGTTTTTATTAATATTGATTCTGGAATAATGCCATAAAAGTAGACGGGCATATACCTGTAACAGTTAGGGCAATCGACATGAAATAGCACTAATTATCTAAAAATCAGAACAAAGCTATTTTAGACCTACAGTTAAATAATACATTAATGTAATTCCTTCAGAAAATTAATCAGTAAAACATCACCCACAACATTCAGAAATAACTTGCTCTGACGTGCCCTTGGCAATTTATTTTAAAATTATATTCTTCTAGTCCTTGCAAGTTCTGACCAAAAACAATAACTATTTGATTAGATATCAGTGGTACTCAATATATTAATTCATACTTTCATAGAATAGAACAGGACAGAATTCCCATTTTGCTTTTTACATGACATTCTCTCACTGGTGGCTCTTTTGCAGGTGGGAAAGGGTTTAAGTCCCCTCTCTCAGTTAGTCTTCCCTTGTGGATCATTCTCTGACCTCTCGGTTCCTCTCACCTAAGCAACTTGTTGTTCTCCTGGTCTGGATACGTGGTAATATTGATGGCAGTTTCATTCTGTTCCACAAACTTCAGGAATTCGCTGGAGTCCAGGCGAGAGTCACCATTATCAAAGTTCTAGAAAGGGCATGACGAGATCGTTCAGGGATGTTTTGCAGAACCCCTGTTCCATCATTACTCCACTCAGCTGACCTGCCTCTGATTCATCTTGTTCTTGATACATTCCAACCCTGCCCTGACCTCAGAGGGCCACGGCAACAAATGCTCTAATCCCTGGGACATGCAGAGAAGGTACCTGTGCCCACAATGAGAGAGGAAAAGTGCCTGGGCAGAGGAGGCAACCTGAACTGAGGCCTCTGGGGTCCCTAAGCATGCTGTGTGGCCCCATCTCTGACACTGCCCTGTAGACACTTTTGACTATACCTTTGGGTTCAGACCAACCTCCACATCATGTTCTCAAGCCCTGATGAACATGTAACAAGAGTTTAAAGTTGCACGCTGTGAATCAGAATCTCTGTAGCAGGTCCCAGAATATGTTTCTAATGAGCTGCTCAGGAACAGCAGCAATGCAGATAACCCTCTGAGCTCACTTTGGAATTATAGGATTCCAAATCTTATTGCTTGATTCCAGCCTCCTTGTCCTGTTCTCAGTGCTTAACTTTCACTTTGGTGCCCGTAACTGATCACATCAATGAGAACTCAGGCAAAGGCCTCAAAGCAATAAGCTACAGACAGGGGTCATCATGCAAAGTTCCCGCTCCTCTGCCCTGTGGGCCCCACTGCAGATGTGTGCACAGGTCATCAGATCACCCAGCTCAGGCTGTCCTCATGACCCAGCTGGCATCCCACAAGCACAAAGTGAGGAGTGCAGTAAGCTCACACACTGTTCTCTATGGCAAGATGCTAAACTGAGACCTCAGCCATCTGGGACCATTCAACACACCCAGGCACTAGCTGCAGGAGGAGGGTGTTGAAATCAAGACTGATCAAATTCCAAGTTGCATATGGCTGCTCTCCTAACAAATTTCAATAGCATTTTCCCCCTTCCTCCCAAATCCTTTCCCTAGGCTCCCTCATGCTGCTGCCCTGGGAAAGGATCCGCTTCCCCGTGTTACTTTCAAGATGGCTCCCCAGATGGTGCAAGGGATTCTGGAAGAAACATCTATCCAAATTTCTAGATAGAAGGGGAAGATGTAGCTAACAATTCTCCTCTCCTGCTTGCCATGTGTCACAGGTGTTCCACTCTAATGTTGTATAATGAAGGTGTGCATGAAACAACTATTAGGCCTTTGCTTAGTATGTACTTATCATTCTTGTCCTAATTCCTAGGAACAGGTCTCTGATGTCCTTTATTCACTATACAATTTTCCCTGATGAAACTTCCCTGTTTACCTTGTGAAGTCTTGATTAATTAATGGAAAATAATTAAATAAGTTTGGCTGAGGGCCATTGTTAGTAGCACAGGGCTTTCTTGAGTTCAAATGTTGCATGTGCTGGGTAAATGACAGCAACCCTCAAAGACCCCAGTGTCATCAGGGCCTGATGATGGAATGAGTGTGGGGAGGGGAAACGTCCAGCACTAGCTACAGACCCAGTGCCACATGGCCCAAGTGGGCACCATGAACCTGGCAACCACAGTCCAGGCAGCTCTCAAAAGGCAGTGCTGTGTACACACACTTCAGTAGGACTAGAATAAGGCCTGCAGCTGGGGGAAGGTCCAGCCCATGTGCTTTCTCAAGTCAAGCTTTCTCAAGCTTTCTCAAGCTCCCCAGGCCAGAGCTGTATATAGAATCCACAGGAACACAGAATTCTGGTGCCTGCCCCAGAAATAGCCTGGAATGCCTGGGGGGTCTGCCTGTGAGGTCCTAATCATGGACCATGAACCAACCTAATTCATTCAGCCTCTCTTCAGCCAGTCAGTTACAAAGACATAATATCTCTCTGTGCCTCTTTCCCCAGCTCTATACAGGTTGAGTATCCCTTATCTGAAATGCTTGGGACCAGAAGTGTTTCAGATTTCAGATTTTGGAAAGTTTAAATATGTATAATGAGATATCTTGGGGATGGGATCCAAATGTAAACATGAAATTCATTCCTGTTTCCTATATACCTTACACACATAGCCTGAAGGTAATTTTATACAATAGTTTAAATAATTTGTGCATGAAACAAAGTTTTGACTGTGTTTTGAATGCTACCCATCACATGAATTCAGGTGTGAAATTTTCCACTTATGGCATCATGTTGGTGCTCAAAAAGTTTCAGATTTCAGCATTTGAGGTAACAAAACTTTTCTTCTATCTAACTGTAGGGTTGTGGAAAGGCAGAAAAGATGTATGTCATGAGATCTGTTCTTGGGGCTCATCAATGTAAGTTTGGAGACTCTTCAGAAGAGATGGGCTGAGACAGGCACTTGCTTGTGCACAGCAGCTGGGGCTGTGTGGGCTGTGGTGCCAGGGTAAAGGAGATAAGAAGGCTGGCTCAAGTGTCAGCCCTGGCCATCAGGAGCCACAGGGATTGAGATCACACCCAGATGAAATTAGGAATGGATTAGATTCCAAATTCCAAGAGCATGGAAGGCTCTTTCTACCTGGGTCTTTCTTTCTTCATTCTGTTACGCTTTCACCTAAGAAATAGTGACTACATCACTGGTTATGGTGAAAGTCAGATTTTGGCCTTATTCAAATTCTAATTCAATTTGGTTTTTGAACAATTTTGATGTAAGAAATGCCAGCTGGGCTGGGGAGCATTTCATTGGTTCAGAACAGTCTCTTTGAGATATCAGACCTCTCACCAACAGGCAGCTGCTGACCTAGGAGGAGGCAGTCTCCCTTTGAAGACAGCAGCATGTAAGACTCTGATAATCATCAAAAAGTAGAAAATGAAACCTGTTTTCTCCTGTTAGACACCGCCAGAGTGTCTGGGAAGAGGGGATTTTGTGTCTGTCAGTCATGATCAAGCTTTCTTAGATGCCTGGTTGTGAGAATGCCCTAGAGAAGAGCTACTTTCCCAAAGGGCCTTATAGCTTTCAGAAGGGAGCCTGTAAAAGTGAGTTACTGCTGGAGGAGATGGAGATGTGTTGAGGGGAATGTGGCCTAGGTTCTTGGGAATCAAATCTAATAGCAGGTGTCAGTGATGCCTGAGGCAGAGTGCCATCAAAGGGCCACTAAAAAATGGTTACAACGTCCTAAGTGGCCCCTGGGAAGGAGTGTCCTGGGCCCCACACCTCCTATGCTGTAATTGCAGGGCAAAGTCACTGCTCACAGCAGGCCCTGCAGGTACCTTTACCATTCGCTCAGCTTTTGAACAGTCACTTTCTTTACATTACTTTCTGTTCCTGTCCAAGTCTCCTGGCTCAGCACTATGATGTGTTTTTCTGTAGAAGAGGAACCATTCTTCCTCTAAGGGCTCTGTAATGTGGGAGTGATTGAGAGAGAGGACAGAGCAAGAAAGGCTGTGCTTTTTCATCTGGGTATGATCTCAAAAACTTGGAATCCAGAGATTTAGTATCTGCCATAGAGGAGAGAAATCTCTATGTAAAAATGACACAAGTGAAGTCTTAAATGACCAAATATCCATTTGAAGCCAACCCAGCATTTCTTCATCTGCGGGTTCTATAGTGTCAGAAAGAGAAATCCACAGACTAGACTGGCATTGGCCACATTAGGTGGCCTCAGAGCTGCCAAGAAAAGTCCTTCATGTGTCTGAAGTTGCTCCTGAGTCCTGGCTGGGTTGGGCCCTGGAAGCATGTGAGGGAGCAGATGGCTGGGGCATCTACCTAGTGAAGAGGGCTTTGGTGCTTGCATGGAAATGTGGGTATCTGAATGTGTCTGCATGTAGGATGTGTCTCTGTGTGGCATGTGAGTCTCTGTATGTGGTGTGTGCGTGCGTGTCTGGCATGTTTTGAGTTTAAGTGTGTCTTTCTCTGTGCTTCTGAGTGTGATATTCTGAGTGTGATGTACCTGTGTGTGTGTCTGTTCTTGTCAATCAGCTGTAAGAATGCCCTTAATTGCTTCTTCTAACTCTCAAGTTCTGTGAAAGATCTGCATGGCATGATAACCCGAGCCATCGCTAAATATTATAGCTTCCTTCATTTCTCTTTGTGAAAATAGCATCTCTCCTGCTCCCAAGTGGAACACTCTGTCTCTTCAACTAATTATGATTGGGAACAGCAATATCTAAGTTCAGGAACAATCTCTGGACCCATGAAATGCCAGTCCATTGATTCTTCTCATATGAAGACTCTCTCCAGGCCATTGGCAGTCAAGTTAATGACTTAGAGAAATGTCAAACTAGGCAGGAAAGAGGCCAAAGTGGTCCAGGTCTGGGTGCAATCAGAGGGAATTTTGTATTAACAGCCAGATCCATAAGGTGTCATGGCGAGTAGGGGACAGAGCTTGGCCCTAACTGACAGGTTCTCCAAGATCTTTGTGGCTTTCACTGCCTGAAGGCAGCAGCACATGTGTGTTAGATCCCAAAGACTCCACTGCTTACTCCCACTGATCAAGCTGGTCAGAAGGCAACTTTCACAGCTTCATGAATGATCTATGATGAGGAAACTCAGGGTGTCTGTGCAGGTTTACATTTCCTGTGGTCTGGGAAGATGTGATCGGGCAATGGGAGGAGGAAGCTTCCCTTTCTATGGGCCTGAATAGTCTTCCTCCTACCTCTGGATTACCTTAAAATACTTGTCTAGGATTTCACTGTAGTTGCTGCCTTTAGAGAACCAGCCATCTGGAATGATCTCAGCTTCCAGCCACTGGATGATGCGACGTCGGAGCTCATCACGGTTGGACTGATAGCAAACAACTGCAGGAAAGTGGAGGATGTCAGCTGGAGCAGTCAGGGGAGGACCCCAATGATATCTGGCACCCACTGTGTGGGAGCATCCGTGCCCATGGTTCTGCATATGTCATCCCAGCAACACAGGGAGATAGGATTAGCACATCCAGGGTACACAACTGGAAAAAGTCTAGCCCAGGATTCAAGCACCCATCTCTAAAATATTTGTAAAGATTGAGAATACTGAAACAGAGAGATTTTGCTGCTTATGTGAGAAATAACTAGAGCTGAAAAATAATAAAGGATACTTTCATTAACTTTAGGAAGCTGAAGGGGAAAAAATCAATAAAGCAGCTCTCTTGACTCAAAGATGAGCTGAAATAATACATGAATAAATGAGAATATTACAGTTTTTATGCTACTAGATTTCTGATTTTCTCCAGTTTCTCCCTTTCTCACCAACTAGGTCCATCCAAACTTCCCCCTACTTACAACTGTATACCACCTGCATCATCCTTTATTATGAACAACAGAATGTAAAGGCCAGTGAGGGCTACGTCGAAGCCCTGCTCTGGACAGCTGTTGTCCACTGGAAATAACAGGGGGTGCTGAGAGTTGAGTGGATGGGGAAGCAGAGGAGAGAAAGCTTTGGCAAAAGAGAATTCCTGGAAGACAACACATGCTGTGGGTGAAAAGGGCACTGGGCCAGGGGAATGAAAATCTGGGAGTTCTTCCCCAGTCTGCCAATTACTAGCTGTGTGATATAGAAAACTCACTTAGCCTCTTTGAGCCTCAATTTCCTCATCTATATGGTAATTACAATAAGATCTACTTCACAAAGGCTACCGTGAGAATCTAAGGAAAGTATGTGCAAAAAAGCTCTGTAACTATAAATCATGATAAAATTTTAGTGATCACTAATAGAAAACCACAGAAGTCTTACTGGTATTTCCAGTTATCCCCTTTCAAAAAGAGTTGTGCCTTATATTTGCTGGTCCCATGACATGAGCATGTCTTATAGGATGTTGAAAAATGAACTCAGTGGCTTTCCTGTTTATGCAGTTCAATCACTACTTAGGAAAAATGGGAAAACACAGCCAACATTCTGACCCAACCAGCTGCTTCAATTGGCAAACACATACACAAATGTAGTTTTGCAGCTTTTCTGAGCTGTGTTGAGGAGTGGCCAGTTCTGGGACACAATTCTGATGCATAGAAGATCTTATGAGCTTGGCAGGGATTGTGGAACACAAAATTTCTGTCATGAAAAGAATGTCCTCCCTGAGATGCACACAGTAGAAAAAATAGGCACTCACCTGGGCTGGCAGATGGACTTACGGATTTCTTCTCTGCAAGACAAAAAGAGAAAACGTGTAATGCGAAGTGAAGGAAAAAAGAAAATTCTTCTGTATTTCTAGGATTACAACTGCTCTACATGTAGAGGAATGTTTGTAACCTTTTCATCATTTTGTCTTGAATCCTTTCCCTTCCTTTCCTTCTTCTAGGGCCCAGGTATGAGGATCTTCTGTCTCCTGCTTTGTCTGACAATTTAGGGCCACTCAGTTACCCTTCTGGCCTCACACCTCCTCCTGTTGCATTGAGGGGTCACTGGGATTTTGAGAATTCAAATGGAGAATCATTCTGGACAGGGAATGGAGTGGAGACAATCACCTGGGAAACAGCTTCTTGTTTCTTCAAGGAAGGGCAAGGCTGAGAGGGGCTGGGCAGGGCTATGGCTTGGCAGGGGGCTGGTATCTAATTAGCAACAAGTGTGGGACTTCTTCCTTCTTATTCTAATGGCAGTGGTTTCAGTGCAAAATAGAGGAAACAATACTGAGAGGTGCCCAAATTAAAAAGCATGGGAAAAGTGAAACTTACCTACTTTCTAAAAAGGTACATAATTCATTTAAGGAACTTTCTTATTGTTACTGATTTACTGATGGGGTCCACCTTATCTACTATCCAGCTGCAGACAGTGCTGAAAACCCCCATGGGGATCTGATATAGCAAACCCTGGGCAGAGGCCTGGGCCATCCAGGGCAAACCCAGCAGGCTCATAAGTGACAAGAGGATGCAACTCCAACCAACTGGGCGCTTTCCACAGCTTTGAGAGGCTGTGGTCATGGAGGAAAGACCATGTGGTCAGCCAGGCCACACTGCTCTGTTCCTTGGCTCCCCGTGGCTAAAGCTGCCTTGCAGTGGTGAGAGCACACCTTACCTTTGCAGTGTCCATCGTAATCAACCTGGATTTTGGATCCAGTGAGGCAGGCATCTCGATGCAGTTCACAGTGGTTGAGGTAGGTCTTGCCATTACTGCCACACACAGGCCTCTTGTGAGGTTTGCATTGCTGAAACAGACCCAAAAGAGAATGTTTGTGCAGTTATGGATATCGACACACAGACACACACACACACACATGCACACACACACACACACAGCCATTTTGTAAGGGGACTCTCCACCACCAGAGATGGTGCTTCTACCCCATCAGGGCACAGGCAGTCACAGTTCTGGCCAACTGACCCTGTCTCAGTTGCCTATGGCCCTTCATGCCTATCCTGGTCCAGGGTCATCTCTTCTATTCAGTGAAGAAAGAGACACCCTCTATAGTTTCAATGTTTGTGATCCCTCCAAAATTCATGTTGATACTTAATCCACAATGCAAAAGTATTAAGAGGTGAGGCCTTTAGGAGGTGATTAGGTCATGAGGACTCCTCCCTTGTGGATGAGGTTAAGAAGTGAATAAAACAGTCTTCCTACAGCATTTGGCCCTTTGGCCCTTCTGCCTTCTGCCATGTGAGGATGCCACATGCAAGGTGCCATCTTGGAAGTTAGAGACCAGGCCCTCACCAGACATCAAATCTGCTTGCACCTCAATCTTGTACTTCCCAGCCTCCAGAACTGTGAGAATTAAATTCTTATTGTTTATTAATTACCCAATCTCAGATATTTTGTTATAGCAGCCCAAACAAACAAAGACACCCCCCACATCAAATGAGCAGAAAGGGCGTTTTATTAAAAGCCAGAAATTTGAATTCTCTGTCACTTTGGAAAAAGTAATTTAATGTCTCAGAAGATCTAAGATCCCTTAATATTCCAACATTCAATAACACAAAACAGCCAGAGCTGAGAGCTGGGAATGTGGAGAGGCTGATAGGCAGGCAGGCAAACACACACACACACACACGCACGCACACACACACACACACTCCAATTCTTCTGGAGCCTAACTGTAAGGATCTCTTGCTTTATATACTATTGGGGGGCCACTTTGTTTTCCTCCTGATCTCAAGCCTTTGTTGTGAAGCTAGGAGTAGGGTTGCCTGGGTCTTTGTGAAGTACTACAGAGAATCATTATGGACAGGGAAATGGAACAAAGTTCATATGGCAACTAGGTTATGCTTTGGCTGCTGAAGGTGCCAAGATCACAGGCAAGCTCAGTTTCTTTGGACTTCTATGGTTTTTAAAGGGGAGAAGCAGGAAGTAAATTTAGCTCAGATCCAATAAAGAAAGGAACTGAAACAAGAAAGAGCAGATGGTAAAAAGAAGCACAGAACACTGGAAGTGGATGGCAGCCCAACCTCTCCAGTTTTAGTTGAGGATACCAAAAACACAAATTTCAGTGAACCAATATTTATTATGGAGTGCTCACTATGTGCTGGGCAATGGGCAAAACCAAATGTGGGCACTGTCTTCACAGCATCTCCTGAGACCTCAGGTTTGGTCTCAGCTCACCCACATCTAGTTGTACAATTTTTAGGATCAGGTTTCTAGATCCTAAGTCCAGGCTTATGCCACCACACTGTGGCCAGGTACACTGCCAGTGAGGACCTCCCAGAGCTAATGGATCCCCAGTAGGATCTGGCTTTTAGGTTTCTGAGTTAGAAAACTTCCTTTCCGGGGCAACAAATCAGGATCCTTAACCTGGGGACTAAATTGGTTGTATTTAATTTGCAGAAAGACGTGTTTCCAGGCTATGGGTTGTTTTGACAGAAAACAGAATGTCCAAGGTATTTATGTTCCCTTTAGTGGCAGAACTTGTCAGAATCCAGCCTACAAAAGAAGTATTTATCAAAGGCTCTCTTTGTTTTTTAAACATTAAAAAAGAAAAAAACCTGCATCTCATCTACTGTTTTTAAAAATTTGCATATCCTCTGACCTAGTCAATCAATGCTACAGAAATAAAGGCAGGGGCATATAAGGGTATTTGCACAAGGATGTTATTGGTTTTAGTGGTAAACAACCCAAAGAACCAACTGAATGTCCATCTATGGGAAAATGATTGAATAAATCTAGTTCTTTTATATTACTAAATATTATGCCACTACAATGAGTTAAATGAGTTAAAAGTATATGTGCTGATCTAGAGGGTTGTCCCTGATAAATTAATGAGTAAAGAATACAAACTGTATATATCTATATCCATATCATGATCCCATTTTTGCATAAAATAGGGGGAACCATTATGTCTACAGTAGCATATAAACCCTATGCTTATAGTAACATAGAAAAGAAAAACATGTGGAACATGTACCAAATTGTTAACGCTGGTTACTTCAGACTAAGGGATTGAAGGGTTATGGGGGAAGATTATAATTTTATGCTTGTGTAAATGTCTGTACTATTTGACTTATATAAAACAATTCTTATTTTTTAATTAAAAAATCTTATAAAGCTAAATTTTTTAAAAAGAAAAAATATCCATGCTTTAAAAATCAGGAATCTGGAATAAGAATTCCACGTTTTTCAGGGGGATGAAGAATGCTTTTATAAAGAGAATGAAATCATTGGCACTGCCTGCTGATGGGTGGCTCCGCAAGGTAGCCACATTGGCCTTGGCCACTGTCCTCTGGCTCCCGACATCAGGACTTACCTCAATGCAGAGACAGGTGGGTTCCCCTTTCTCTGTGACTGCACATTCCCGGCCGGCTCCACAAAACACATTGGCACAGATCTTGGATTTGCTCCTTAGCTCTTCCTAAAACACACAATCATAAAGGAAACCGTGTGACTGAGATGAACCCATTACGGAATGAGCCCATAATGAGATTATCTTTCAGGCTTGGGCTTTGCTCTGGAGTCATGGCTCATGGTCTTAAACAGCTAGATGTTGGGTCTTAAACAGCTGTTGGAGACGTTGCCGCCAACAGCTAGTGCCCTACTCCCAGATACTGCTTCAGCCCAGGTTCAGGTACTTCTGAGTCCCTAATATGTTTCTCAAAGAGCAAGAGTTCCTTTCTTGCATGCTTCCTTTCTTCTAAAAATGCTTGTTGAGCACCAATTTTATGCCAACGCTACGCGAAGGGATGGAGATACAAAGGACAGACCCTGTCCTCAGGAAGCTCCATGACTCTCAGAGGAAACTCACAAAGAGACATTTGGAAAACAACACAGGAAGTGCAAGAACAGGATCACCAGGGAGCTGGAGGAGAGGAAGAGGGTGAGAATTTTTCAAAGGATACTTTCTGAAGATACTAGGTCTTAACTGATTCTTAAAGGGTGAGAGGAGTCAGTCAGGCAGAAATGGAAACATTGTAGAGAACTATGACTATCTGAAGGACCCAAACCTGACTGAATGGTGTTCAAGGCATTATCATCTCAAAGGGCAAAAGAAGGATGGCTAAACCATTGGAAACGTGGATTCGCTATTTTTGCTATGGTCCCATTTAGCCCCTACCTATGTCTGCCACTGTCTTCAAGATTAAGAGGGCGAAGCTGCCTGAAAGTAGAACTATTCTCAAATCATTTGCTAGTCAGGCATTCCCCTGTTCAGACGTGTGCAGCAGAACTGACAAGGCAGGGAATGGTCTCAGTGTATGCCACCTGAGAATGTGGGGGTATTGACAGGCACTGATCTGTTGGTGGCTCATCCCTTCCCTCCCATTCACTGGTGGCAGAAAGCCAGCCCCACCTCATTCACCACTCAACCCAGGGGTAGTGGTGGTTACATGAAGGAGAATGTGATTTCCCCAGCTTCTCATCCTGACTGGCTGGGCAGGCAAAATCACGAAAGACCTCCAGACTCAAGGCTACTGGGCTAGATGCTGTGACAAAACCAACAAAGACTGCAGGAGGCACGATGGGGTCATGGGGCTGGCTGTGGTAAGGCAGGGATGGAACCAGACAGTCCACCCTCCAGGCCATGTCTACCACATTATGCAGAGAACTCACACCCACAAGTCTTGTAACAGTACAATTCTTATAGTTGGTGAATGTTTTATACTTAAGATTAGGGGAAAAAAGCAAAAAGAAAGAAGAGGCTTTCGAGCTGAGGTGCTGTATCCAATACAGCTAGTCTGCTGCCACCCAGAGGCTGCTCTGCAAACTCCAGGTTATTATTTTCTGTCCCAAGCCAGCTTGCTGGTCATGCAGGGCTCCCATTGGTCTAGAAGCCGTTCTCAGCTCACATTTCATTGGTTCACATGCTGTTGATAAACCAATTTTTTTTGAATGTTGCTAAGGCGAATTCAAGAAAGCTAGCAGGCGGGGAAGAAAGAGGAAGTAATTCCCAGAAGTCTGCGGGGATTGGAGAGCTTTTGTTTTCCTAAACAGAGAGTGGAGATAAAAATCAAGGATATTCTCCAGGCAGGGCCCTCTTGTGGAAACTGTGCCTGACAATGTAAGGCAACACGAAAAAGGAAGAGGAAAAGGTTTTTGCTGACGAGTTGTAAAAAACCTCAGATATGTTTACCTTTTCCTCTCCCAAAAAAACGACACCCTAGCCAAGGGATTCAGACAAATACGCACCCTCCTGTTGGTGTGTCCCATGAGTTATGGACACACAAATGCATAAAAAAGCATGCTCAGACACATGCCTGCACTCAAAGACACCCGCACACAGCTCCACAGGCAAACACCCACAAACCTCCACTCACTAGTCTCTGTCCTTAACTAGTAATTTTCATTCTTTAAGGCTCACATGTCCTCATCTATAAAGTAGGGGTAAATGCCAACCCTGCCCTGCGGAGATTCAGTGAGATACATGTGGAAGTACCAACTGTAAAACAAGCTGCATATGAAACCTGTTATTCATGGGAATGCCTTATAGAGCTACTTGCAGAAAAGCCTGTGGCATGTATGGAACCTCCTTTTAACTTACATTGTTGTTTTTAGTAAGTATTAAAAATGGATTGAATTAAACCAAGTCATTTTTCAGGAATAGTTCTCAAAAATCCATTTGAAGAAACAGATAACTTTTGAGTTATAACAACTAATATTTGAATAGTACAATTTACAAAATGTTTTCATACACATGATTTTGTCTTATAGGGAAACCCTGCAAGAATAGGTATATTATTATAAACCCTATTCCATAGATGAGGAAATTGAAGACCAGAAAGGTCAGATAACTTGCCCAAGTTTCCAAAGCTAGAAATGAGAGGAGCTAGGATTCCAACTCGTATCTTCAACCACTGATAACTAAACTCCCATTTATAAATATCCGGCATCCTACTAAGTTATTTTTATTATATGTGATTTAAGCTCTTCAATAACTCCCTAAGTTAGACATCATTACTAGCCCCATTTCACAGGTGAGAGAGCGGAGGCTTAAATAACTAGAAAGTGGCAGGGCTAGAATTCTGCCCAATCAAAGGGAAAGCAGTTTATATTTGATTTATTTTCATATCCAGATGACGTAAGGAAATTATGATGGGGGTGTGAGTTGCATAATTAGCAAGTGTCGGGAGAATGTGCGTTAAGAGTGCGTCAGAGATTTAGGTTTAAATTACCCACATCCCACCTCTATTCCTTACTTGCTGGTCGTGGGCCAGGTGCTCTCTTTAAACCTCAGCTTCCTCATGTGAAAACTGGGAGTACTGATTCTTAGAGGGTTGTTGTGAGGATTAAACGGGATGTACTGCAGGCAGCACAGTGCCTGCCACACAACTGAAAGTGGCTATTACTACAGTGGGCAATTTATTTTCAGACAACTTTCCCACTGAGATGCTGTCACTACCACCTTGGGCTGTCATGTCCCCATTTTTCCCTGTCCTCCCTTGCACTGCAGTGATAATAGAGAACAGAAGGACTCACTGAATGGAAAAAACAAAAGGCCCATTTGAAGAGCACACAGAGAAGGGGGGAGCCACTAGTTACACAATCATTCCTCTTTGCAGGTGACACGTCTGTCAATAGGTGGCAATCTCTCTCTGTCTTGCACAGCCCAGCACTGCAATGCAGAAGCGCAGTGTTGGCTCCTGCAGCTCCACCCAGCTCTGTCCTTGGAACAAGAAGTGGTGCAGGAGGTGGAAGAATAGGGTGGCTGCCCCAAAAACATGGGTAGGGGGATCTACCAAGGTGGGGGAGGTCTCACCTGCAGCCTCATAGCCCTCCCCAGTGATCCCCATTCACAGGCATGCTTTGATGCAGAAATCAACAATGAAGAAAATTTTCTCCAGAGAGATAGCCTTTGTGCCATTGAAAGCCCTTCTCCAAGCCTCATCTTCTCTGGGAGTGGGAGTGTCAGATGCATCCCTGAGGTGCCTAGAAAGTTGCTTAGCGTGGTGGGTAGTCTTACCCATCTACTGAGAAACTGATTCTGAGTGGGGGAAAAGAACACCTTGAGAGGGGTTGAACATGCTCATGGGTTCAACCCCTCTCATGGTGAGGAAGAGGGAGATGAAGCAGGGTGGCAGGTGATGATGGGGAGAGGGGTGGCGCTCGATGGCTGACCTGAGGGGCTCTCCACAGCGACTATGAGAAGTGAGAACCTTGGAAGGTTTGGGATTGGGTAGGTAACATGATGGATATGGTGCTTTGGAATGTTAATTTGTGTTGGGTCCTTTCTGAAATTCTGATTCAAAGTGCAAGGCAGCCTGGATGGAGAGAGGCTGCAAGCAGGAAAACCGGCCAGGTTTAAGACTGTAATCTAGTTGGGGATGACAAGGGCCTAGGACCCAAGGCCAATGTTAATTTTAGCACCTTCAGCTGAGTGAGGCTCTGCAGATATCTCTGTCCTCACAACCTCTGTGCAGGTCTCTGTATTTTTAGTCCCATGTAACAGATGCAGAGGCATCGGAGAGTCAGGAAAGCTCTGTGACGCATGGAGGCCACATAACTAGTGAGAGCTGACTCATGAACAGAACAAAGGCCAGTCTGACTCCAGAGCCTCAAGGTTCCCTCTTGGGGTACAATCAAGGCAGTGAGCTTTGGGGAGTGGGGACAGTTCCAAGGGCTGGCACAGGGTGAGGTCACAAGGTACAATGCAGTTCTTGCAAATAGAAGTGTTTGTTCTACCACTGTAATGATTTTAGGAATGAGGTCCCAAAGCAGTATGAGGACTTCGTGTATGCGTAGATAACCACATTGGCACATGGATGTTTTCTAGGAGTATGAGGTCACGGGCAGGTCCAATATCACAAAAGTATGAACCTATAAGTCTAAATGTACCTGTGAGAATGTAATTGATTTGAGTGGGGGTAGAGGGTGTGTTTTGGAAGTGTGGACACTCAGATATATTGATAAAAATCAGCAAAATATCTGCCTGCAATGGAGAAACATCAGATTTCTAGCTTTATCCTTCTGCATCATCTTCCTGACCAGTCTCCGTGTTGTTTTCATTTCGTGTGTTGCAAGCCAAGCTCTGGAGATTTGGTCTTATTAATTTTCACATTGCAAACTCCCTTTGGTAGAAGACAGACTGGGAACATTCCTGACTTTTTACTAGGTAGAAAGTATCTGAGCAACGGTCAGCCATTGAATGGCAATATTCATACTTGCACAGCAATTTTGGTTGATCTATAATTTTTACTGTCATTTTTGATTCTTTTTAGATAGGCAGGCAGGGGATACCTCTGAGGCCCTTCTAGATTTAAGATCCTATGGTGAAAATAAAACTGAGGCTCACAGCTACATGTGACTGGTCCAAGATCTCACAGTTGTAGAATTGAGGCCTGGCCTCAATTAAAGTCTCCAGACTTTAATCCCAGCCTCTTTCCACTAAACCACTCTACCTCTTTACAAATCAAAGCCAGGAAATGTCTTGAATCCAAGGTCTTAAAAAATGGAAATGATTTTTGCAATCAAAAAAGATCTTTGCAAGCAAATGGAGAAGCAAGTTATTTGCAAAACCACCAGTAGAGGTGATCGTGCATCTGAGTCTCTGGGCCAACCAGAATTAAGTCTGAACATAAAATACACGTTGAATGTTTAAAAAAAAAGTCTTCTGAAGTAAAATAATTTCTGGAAGAACAGTGTGCTTTGGCAGGAAAGGAAAATTATAAGCAAAGCCATAAAACTGTCAGTTTAATATACCATCATTTCACTAACATGAAGTGGGCCGGCTCTGTCCCCTCCATTCTTTTCCCCCTTCCAACTCTTTTAAAAAAGAACAGCTCTACTTATGCCAAGGTGGAATTTTGGCTCTACTTGCCACTATTCTGCGACAGAGTGGCTTTGTTGACGTGAGAAAGGCTCTCTTTGCTTTGCCAGAATTAGTCATGGAAACTTCACAGGAACACCAGGGCCCCTCAGATATACACAGAATACCATGGAGCTGGGGACAAAGGAATTCACAGAACTGGGGAGAGCAGGGGGAGGTCTGCAGTGGGGCATATGGGGTGAGATGCTGGTTGCTCCCAGGCAGCTCTTCTGGAACCCAGTAGCACAGGCCTGAGAAAAGCAGAGAGAAAGAGCAAAACCGCTTCAGGACCTTGAAACCTTGCTGGAATATCTCATGACCTTGTTCAAGTCTCTCTTTTTTTCCGGAAAGAAATGTGTTGGTACATCCTACATATGCTATGGACAGAGGAGGAGGGACTGGTGATTTCTAGCAGTGGTTCTGATGTGTGTGGCAGGGGGCACTGCATGTGTGCAGTCCCTGCTATAAGTTTCCCTTCCTCATATGTGCTCACAATCAGTCCCTCATCTCAAGGTTAATGCACTAGGGCCAAACCCTGGTTTTGTGGGGCCTGAAGCTTAAATGGTTTAGGGAGGGCTCTATAAGAAAAAAGAATATACAACTATAAATGCAAATTGGGTAAATGGCCTTGCAAGACCCTTGCAAATAAAAGGTCTGAAATCAAAGCTTAATTAGCTTCATGGTAATCCAACTCCCCATTTGCCCTATTATTTTCTTCATAAACAAAATCTTTCCAATAATGGCTTTTGGGTCCTTAATCTATTAGAGAGAGTCCTATTCAATATTTGATGCACATATGGCTTATCTCAAGTAGACTCTAAGAGCCTTGCACACTTCAGCTTCCCACAGACCCACCACACTGTACTGCCTGAGAAAATGCTCAACAAATGGTTTGTATATTAAATGTCATTTGGGGGTACAAAGTTTCGGTTATGCAAGATGAGTAATTTTTGGAGATCTAATGTACAGCATGGCAATGATAGTTAATAATACTGTTTGTATACTTTTAATTTGCTAAGAGGATAGATCATAAATTAAATTTTCTCAACATGCACACACACAAAATGGTAACTATGTAGAGGTAGTGAATATGTTAATTAGCTTGATTATGGTGAACATTTCACCATATATATGAATATTAAAACATTAAAACATTTGTACACCTTAAATATATGCAATTTTTATATGTCAGTGATAATAAAGCTGCTTAAAAATAAACAAAAATTATTTTAAAATGTCATTTACAGTCTCTTCAGGTTAGTGCAGCAGCCAACAGTGGCACTTGGGATGTTTCTGGGTCAGTATGGCCGGGCTCCATGACATCCAGATAAGAGATATATCGCCTGACGAAGATTAGCTTTAAGATTTAAAAAAATCTATTATGAAGCTGTCAATCAATAATTTTTTTTTTTTTTTTGAGATGGAGTCTCGCTCTGGTGCCAAGGCTGGAGTGCAGTGGCACAATCTCAGCTCACTGTAACTTCCGCCTCCCGGGTTCAAGCGATTCTCCTGCCTCAGCCTCCCCAGTAGCTGAGATTACAGGCACACGCCCCCATGCCTGGCCAATTTTTGTATTTTTAGTGGAGATGGGGTTTCACCATGTTGGCCAGGCTGGTCTCGAATTCCTGATTGCAAGTGATCCACCTGCCTCGGCCTTCCGAAGTGCCGGGATTACAAGCCTAAGCCACTGTGCCCGGTCAATCAAGAATTATTTAATTACCCTTTGATTAATTTCTATGTTTAGCCTCTATTACAGCTTATGGGATATAACATGTTCCTTTTACTACTCATTGCATATTGTGTGCCTGGAAATTACTATATTCAAATTTCAAATGGGACAGTGATGTTTACCTCCACCGTTTTCTTTATTATTTTACAGATTCTGTCACATTCTCTATGTGTCTTTTCAGACTGAAGAATCTACGTTGGCTCAGGCCACCTTCACACGGAAGCCTCTCTCCTTCACTGCTGCTCACATGTCATCTCTGGAATGCCTCATGCTGCCTATGCTTAGAGCTTTCTTGAGGTGGCCCAGACACAGCATAGCACACTAGATGCTTGGTTTCTATAGAATGATCGGTTCCTGTGTTCTGCAATGGTCTTGTCTAGTCATAGCAGAAGTATAGCAGTATAGTAAGCACTTTCAGACTTAGAAACATGTTAGGCCTGTTCATATAGGGCTGAAAATCATCTCACAAAGATCTGTGAGGCTCAGGGATTCATCCCTGTTTGCACTGAGGAGACTGTGACTTCAAGAGCTGGGCCATGACTGAGGTAAGAGTCAGACCCAGGTGGCTCCAACTCCGGTACTTGAGAGAGGTGCTTCTGTTCTCATGGTCCACAGTGATGAGTTGGAGAGTCTCCCCTGTGACATACCACACCGCCTTCTCAACACAGGAACACCCAGTGACTCCACTGCTACTGACAGGGTCTTTCGGGCTCCCTATTACGAAAGCAACACTCCTCAGAGTGATTCCTAGGAGTTCCCAAGATATCTTGTCACTCTTCCTAAAAAATGTTTTTGTAAGGCTGCCACTAGTTTCATAATTTCACCCTTCGGTTTCTTAGGAAAGTCCAAGTGGAAGTTTCTAATACAGACCATTTATCTGCCCTGAATTAGCTTGTTAGGTTTGAATATGGTTCTTATTTTCTCCTCTCCAATTGTCTACCTAAGACTTGTCCACTTTGAAGGCCAATGTAGAGAGTATAAATCCTCCAGTCTTCTTCAGTAATGGCCAAGGAAAATGATTTAAACCCATCAAAATGCTATTTGATGAATGCCTATAACAGCAAAACAAAAAAAGAGAACGGTCTGTAATGAGCATGGCGCAAGCTCCGTGGCATAAACCCAAAAGGGAGGCCTGGGTGCAGTGGCTCAAGCCTGTCATTCCAGCACTTTGGGAGGTCGAGGTGGGAGGATTACTTGAACCCAGGAGTTCCAGACCAGCCTGGGCAACATGGCAAAACCCCGTCTCTACAAAAAATAAGATTAGTTGGGCGTGGTGGCATGGGCATATAGTCGCAGCTACTCAGGAGGCTGAGGTGGGAAGATTGCTTGAGCCCAGGAGTTTGAGGCTGCAGTGAGCTAGGATCATGCCACTGCACTCCAGCCTGGGTGACAGAGTGAGACCCTGTCTCTAAAAATAACAACAAAAAACCCAAAAAGGAGCAGAGGATGTGGCTGCCCCCACCACAGGAGTGTCTAACCTAGTTGAGCTGATGAAACAAGAATACAGGCCAATGCAGTCCTAAGTAATGGGGCCGACTCCAGGAGATGGGACTTCATAGAAGAGATGGGACTTGAGCCGAGCTCTTAAGAAAGGTAGGATGTGGATAGAAAATCTATAGGTTTTTGAGCAGGAGAGCATTAAGAAAAACACTTGAACAGTGGCACATGGCAAGAAATGGGTAAGGCGGAATTGGGGGCAGGCAGAAGGATATCAGTTGGAACAGGCCTGGGGTGATGACAGTTGCATCTACACTAGTGGTGGCATGGTTATAGAAGGAAGGGATCCAAGAGAAATCTCTACAGAATAACGAGGTCTGGCAACATCCTGAAGAGAGAGAGGAAGGAGAGAGTCTGGGGGGCTGCCAGATCTTTGGCTTCTAGGGCCTGGAGGGTTGGTTGTGTGTCTCTATCAGAGATGAAGCCTGGGAAAGGTGTCCCATAAGGGTGGGGTGGGCAATGATGAGTCAGTTATGGACATGTGTCTCAAGGGACAGTGAAACATCCCACCGACAGCTGCCAATATTGGCTAAAGATGCATATCTGGGCGTCACCTGTGTAGGGGTGAGAAATGGAGGCAGAGGAACAAATGAGCTCAGGAGGAAAAGGTGGGCATGGAAGGCTGAGGGCGGCTAGGGCGTGGAAGGAAAAGGGGGAGCACAGACAGCAGGAAGAACAGCCCACAAGGGGTCTCTGTGCAAATCAGAAAAGGCACCTTTCTCTCCAGGAGATGCAGCACATGGCCAGGGTATGCGGCTTGGCTAGCAGAGCGTAGTTTGGATTTCAGCCCCTGTCAGCTCCTCATGCAGTCAACAGCCTGCACAATGGTATGAGAACTCTGACAGCAAAGCAGCCGAGAGTAGAGTAGGAGCATTCAGAGAACTGGGAGGAAAACCAGGAAGCCCAGAGAGCTCCCAGAAATGGATGATGAATGCCATGTAAGAGAAATCATTTGGCAAATGTCGGGATAAAACAGCCAAAAAAAAAAAAAAGCTTTTAAACTTCTGCTGAAACCTGAACTAGTAACCTGGAGTGTAAGCCAGGCAGAGGCAGTGATGTCCTGTGTAAGAAGAATTAATGCAGGAGGACTGAAATGGGCCCTGGATATATCTCTGCCTCTAACATATGGTGTGACATGGGGCAAGGTGCTTGACCTCTCTGGGCCTCAGTTTCCTCAGCTATAAAATGCAGAGGTTATAGATGATGCCAAGTCCCTTAAGCTGTAAGAATTCTATTAATTAGAAAGCTCAGGAATTTACCACTTCAGATGTTCCTGAATATCAAACTTCACTCTCCCAAGGAAGCTAACCTAAATGGCCAAACTAAAGAAAGTGGTTATGTATACAGTCACATGAGGGTGTTGCTAGGTTCTGAAGGGGGGATTAAAGTTGGCTCTCATAGTCGAAGGATTCTCATAAGCAATGCCTTTTCATTCCCTCCCAGATCATGGCAGAGGGAATCAGGGAAGCAGTAATGGAACCCCAACTGAGTGTCCTGATTTTGCTTCTAGTGAACTGGGTGGAACCCTCTACTCCCCTAGAATACTATGAATAAATTTTTTATTCTACTTGCATTTGCCTTGCAAGGAGAAAAGGGAAGAAAAGAAAGGAGAGAAAGGCTAAAGGAAATTCACATGCGATTCACAATTCTTCATTCCTGCCAAGAACCTGTCACTGAAGTATGTCTGGGGCTGCCAGGGCTCACATTTACTCAGCATTCATGCTCTAATTATTTCCACATGTAGTTCAAGGAAAATGGTTGATCAAAAGTTAAAAAAAAAAATCCCACACACCTAAATCCCAGTACCTTCAAATGAAAGAAGGGAGAAAGCTCTAGGGCAGCTGTGGGAAAATTCTCAAGACAGGCAGTTTTAGAAGCATCCCCTGCAGTGCCTGCCACATCTGGGCCAACATCCCTACACATTCCCATCCCTCCATCCCGTGCAAGCCCACCCTCCACCCACCCCCAGCTTCCCAAGCCCTGAACCCATTAGGATTTGCATTCTTTGGAGTTCCAAGTGGAATGTAGGATTTATTCCCCTGATATGGTGGAAGGCAGATGAGATGGATATCGCCTAAGAGGTATCTAGTTCTCCACTCCACCCATTTTTGCCTTGGGTGCCACTGAATTTAAGTAGTCCCTGGGTGGTTCCTGATACCACAGACCTGCTGGGAATAGAATCCACTATGGCAGAGAGCTTGCTTGCTTCCCTGAGCTGGAACAGTACCCCCATCACTTCTGTGGCTGCTTTCCATTACCCCAATTTGCACATGATTCCCCCTAAACCTGCAAGCCAAGCCACTATTCTCGACGGTGGTCCACATGCCCTGGCACTGAGTTGGATGCCCGACACTGTCACCTACTGCCTTCTACCTGGGCACTGTTAACAAAGTCTTTGGCATATGGCACAGGGCGTTTTTCCTCTCTCCTGGGTGACTTCATTGTTCATGTAGCCTCGAGATCTGTGGGCTCCTCACTTCGAGCAACCCTCCACTTCTTAGGGACCCTGGATACTGAGAGCTTTGGGAAGTGTCTGTGAGCAGAGCAGGTAGCCACAGCAGATTTAAGCTGTAAGTGGACTAAAATTAAAAAAAAGGGTCTAGGGCTCCCAAGGCTCTATGTTTTGAAATGAGAACTCATTATCCTTTGAAAATGTCAGCATGATGAGGAATTGTCAGATGCTTCTTTAACCTTCAGATGGGCAGAGAATGTCCCACAAGACCACCTAAAAAAATAATGTCACCATCTGGGAAGTCTGATTTGTTGTCTGGCTTGCCCAAATTCTCCCTGTCCTTCAAGGCTTGGGTCAAGTTACACCACTCCATCCTCAGTGACCTTTTACTTTCTACTGGTATGAATTCCCCCTTCCTTCTCTGAACTTTGATTCCTCTTTGTATGAACTCATTTTGATCATTTATTTTTTTAAAAACAGAACCGATTGTGTGGATTTTGTCTTTCTGGCTGAACTACAAGCTCCTAGAGGACAAAGATTCTGTCTGTCCATCCTTTTGTAGGACCTAGCATACCTTGTGCCACTCCATTAACCTTTGTTGAAAGCAAAAAAAGGTGGATTGAACCACACTGCCCTGGGGACTTGGGATAGGGACAGAGAGGAACAACACCTGTGCCAACTCCTTTCCTGGGGCTGCTCCCTCCCAGAACTGGTCTTCTTTGAGGAAATACCCTAAAGACCCTGCCCTCCGCCACCAGGCCATATATATTCAGCCTGGAATTTCACTAATTAGAGATTGTGTTAGGCCCACAGAAAGACATTGAAGAGTGTGTTTGTGCATGTGTGTGCATGCATATGTGTGTTAATGAGGTAGAAGAGCAACGGAGGACTAAAATGGCTTTCAGTCATTTCCTTTGTCCACAGTTTAAATATATAACCTAATTGAGACATGCCGAGAGAATGAGAATTTGGTGAAGAGGAAGATAAGGTAATGTGGGAATGTGGGGTATCTCAGAGCAAAGCAAAATTGGGTGAGATTTCTGAGTATAGGGTAGGGGCAGCCAAAGAGCTGCCTGATACCTTGGGGGCCTATACTAGGGGGAAGTAGAGATGAAGAGAAGCAAGTGAGAAGGCAGGAGAAACTGTGGAAATGGGCTTACTATCTGAGGCCAGTGCTTTGCGTGAACTCTTCTGAGGAACCCCGCCCTTACACTGTCTTCTGAGGTAGAGGGAGACAGACTGGCCAACATTTCTAGACCAGGAAAAAAGCTTCTTGCCTTGCTCTACCCCTCCTCCACTCCCAAAATATTCTGGGGATCTCTAACTACTCCCCTCTGTCTCATCCACTAGGCTGACCTTGCAGTGGGCTGGAATACACTGAAACACGAGTTGCCGGGACAGCAAAGCCTTAGGTGTGCCCACGTGGTTTATCTCCCCTTGGACTGGGCACATTAATAGGAACTGTGATGCCCAACCAAGAGGTGAGACCATCTGATACAATGGTGGAGGCTGGGGGGATAGTAGGGATGTCAGGGTTGACTGAAACAAAATGGATCTGGGAGACCCAGCATAGCCAAGTAGCACCAGTCTCCACTTTAAAAACAAGGACAGGCCGGGCACAGTGGCTCACACCTGTAATCCCAGCCCTTTGGGAGGCCTAGGCAGGTGGATCACTTGAGGACAGAAGTTTGAGACCAGCCTGGCCAACATGGTGAAACCCCCCTCTCCATTAAAAATACAAAAATTAGCTGGATGTGGTGACTTGCACCTGTAATTCCAGCTACTCTGGAGGCTGAGGCACGAGAATCGCTTGAACCTGGAAGGCGGAGGTTGCAATGAGCCTAGATCGCACCACTGTCCTCCAGCCTGGGTAACGGAGTGAGACTCTGTCTCAGACAAAAAACAAACAGCAACAACAACAACAACAAAAAAAAAAACAGGGACAAAGTCCTGGGAATCTCTGGGGGTAATGTGGCTGCAAAGCAGTTAAGGTTCCAGCATCCTGGCAATTATTCTCTAGCCTAAGGATGCAGACAGGGTTAAAACCCAGCAAGAAACTCAAAGCTAAATGAAGTCTCCATATGTGTGGCTCAGTAGGGTTCTAGGAGAAGCAGACAGATGTAATTAGAAGTTCTCAGACATTGTGTTGCCACAGCAACTGCTGGCCAGGAAGAAAGTGGGGAAAACCTGGAGTCCGAGGAATACAGTCCTCCAAGGAAATGCCAGTGGTGTTCATCATGCTTGGGCTTCATGGCTGGCTCCTCCAGCTTGCCCACGCCCAGGCTCTAGAAGGCCCTCTCCCTCAAATTCCTCCTAATCCCCATTCCCACCCCTGGAGCAATTTCAAATGCACATCAAGGGCTCCCTTCAGAGGGCATCCAAAGGAAGGAATGAGGAACTCTCAGAGGAGAGTTTGTGCTGAAGAGTAATCTCTGGTCTCTGGGGCTTTCTGGAGCTGAGTGAGGATCAGTGAGGGAGGCTGCAAGTTTAATTTATGCATCACTCTGGAGCACCCATGAGTGTGGCCTTCAGCCATATATTTTGTCATCCAAATGGGGACATTTGAGAGTTAAAGGAAACCTTTTAAACAGACACACTTGGACAACAGGCCTGAACTGTGACACATGGTCACCTTAATTACTAGGCTGCCTATGGGATGGGAAAATTTGTGGTTTTTATTTTAGAGAGTGAGGATGCTAACCTGGTATCTATGGGCCCCCAGAAACCCACCCATAAATTTTGGGACTGGATTTTCAAGGAGGCATGAATTTTTCAATACTCAAAAGACCCAAACCCAAACCCAATTAACCTAGGAAAGACAAACCCTAATTTACTGCTCTGGGCATGAACTGCCTTTTGTAGCCTTAATCTCCCTTGATTCAACAGCCACAGGAGGATTTTCGAGGGTTCTGCTGCTGGGAAGCTGGGGAGCCTCAGCAGATGGGACCATCTTTGCTTCTAAGTCTTGATCATTACAAATCCTTCCAACTACTCCTCTAAAGAGACAATCATTCATTTCACACTTTGTCACCTAAGGGAGATAGTTCCCTATTCACTGTTTACAGCAATAAAGTGGTCAGTGGAGTGGGATCATTCCACAGCAGTGAGACCTAATATATCTGCCCCTGAAGGGGAGTGGTTTCCAGGAGTGCATTCTTACACATTCTTTAACATCTGAACTGAAAACAGTGGCACAGGGACCCTGTAGTCATGAAATCAGGGAAAGATCAGGCTCTCCCAGAGCACCAGCAGAAATGACTATGTTTTAGGCATAAGCTAGCCAGCCTAGATATTATGAGCATGTGGTTCAGCTGCAGGCTCAGTTACAAAATTGTAGGATGTTTAAAGGGTAAGGCCCACCCAGAGTGTGTCTCCTAGAATTTTCTCAGAGACTTTGGGAATCACAGCCATCTGGTAGGAGTTCCTGACAGTTAGTCATTGACTCAGGCTGGTGGTGACCCTCTTCTCAACCCTGGTTTAAGGCTGGGAGTCCCTGGGCCAACATGCCTAATTTATTGCACCTATTACTCAGACAGGTCCTGAAAAGTAGAGCACAAGTTTCTGAGCTGAGTTTGGAACTTCTCAAGATTTCTGGGGTGGTCAGGAGGGGCTCCTTAAAACCTGTAAGCATCAATTTTAACACCATTGTTCTCTACTAGGCATGGGTGTCAGGAAGTTCTGGCACCCTCTACAGGTCCCCTGGATTTTAATAGTCCAGTTTAGAGGAATGTTAATCTTTGTGGAACAAACTAAGAACTACATAAAATCAGTTCCTTTGAAAAGAAAAGCAACAATCCAAACACAAATTAATCTGCATTTCCTTATCAATATCTAACATGGAAATAGATGAAATCTATAAGTAATATACAGGACAATCAAAAACATACCAAACATCATGCCAAGTGCCAGGGGCTCAAGGAAGAGTAAAGCACAGTCTGTGTCTCTAAGGAGCTTGTAGCTTAGGTGAGAAGCTAGGGGAATGAATATATGCAATTTTAAATAACAGAACAACACAATCTAATAAGAGATAACTCAAGACAATGTGTGGCTATGGTTAAGTGACAACTGTCTAGAGCAGTGCTGTCCAACAGAAATAGAATACCCATCTCATAGAGAATTTAAAATTTTCTAGTAGGTACATTTTTTTTTGAGACGAAGTCTCAATCTATTGCCCATGCTGGAGTGCAGTGGCATGATCTCAGCTCACTGCAAACTCTGCCTCCTGGGTTCAAGCAATTCTCCTTCCTCAATCTGCTGAGTACCTGGGATTATAGGTGCCTGCCACCATGCCCGGACAATTTTTGTGTTTTTATTAGAGACAGGGTTTCACCATGTTGGCCAGGCTGTTCTTGAACTCCGGACCTCAAGTGATGCACCATCTCGGTCTCCCAAAGTGCTGGGATTATAGTTGTGAGCCACCGCACCCGGCCTCTGGAAGGTACCTTTTAAAAACTCAAAAGAAATAAGGTGAAATTAAGTGTAATCACTTATTTTAAGAAAATATATCCAAAATATTACCATCTCAACATGTAATCAATAATATGGAGATATTTTAGACTTTTTTCATACTAAGACTTTGGAATCTGGTATGTCTTTTACACTTACAGTACATCTAAATTGGACTAGCCACGTTTCAAGTGCTCAATAGCCACTGCAGCTAGTAGCTATTGGCATTGAACAGCACAGTTCTAAACAGTTATGGCTGGATGCGGTGGCTCACGCCTGTTATCCCAGCACTTTGGGAGGCCAAGGCGAGACGATTCCTTGAGGCCAGGAGTTTGAGACCAGCCTGGGCAATATAGCAAGATCCTGTCTCTTAAAAAAAAAGAAAAAGAAAAAAGGAAATAAAAATAGTTCTGAGTTCTGACCTCACTGCATCGGAGGAGGAGGGTTTGAGGAGAAAGAGGACCTTCTTTAACTTGGAATACTTTTCAAGTGGTGTATAACTGAGTCAATAGAGATTATCTGAACATACAGGCAAGGCAGCATGTCAGGCTGCATCTGGGACCAGGATACTGAGTAATGAGGACCTAGTCCTTCAAAAATGGGCAGGCGTCCTGGGCACTTAGGCTGAATTCTGGCTGTTTTCAATGCCTGTGGACAAGTCATTTCACCCTTCTGGTCTCCTCTATAAGAAAGGTAAAATGTTTGGTACTTCCTCTCTGTAAGACTTTTTATGGCTTAGCTCAGAAACAATGACAAAAGGGCTAATTAAGCTGTACATATTTGGAGCCTTCTCTTAGCTAAATATGCTTTTTTGGGGGCATACAAATCCATGGACAAATTTGGCAATGAGATAGATATATCTTTTCAAAACCTTTTTTAAAAATTTTCTTGGCTTGACTGCTACACTCTCTTACTGCCAGCTTTCAATATTACACACACACAAACACAGTTTCAGTGCCTTGAGATTAAAGTCAATGAAAACATGCACATTCTATTCTTCTTGAGACATTCCTGCCTTGCATTCTTTCCTTGAAGCAGTTGGGATGTCACAGCTGGGGGGAAGGAGCTGTAAAACCTACTTATGCTGGCCAATCAGGCCTTGGCTGACAGGAGGCCCACCAATGAGGGACTGCCAGGTATTCCGTTCCACTGCAACAAATTCCCCCCTATTTTTTCAGAAATTAAAACCCTCCGAGACCCTCAAGCTGTACACAATGCACAAAGACCTCCTTTTTTGTTCATTCTGTTTTTCCCCAAGGACTGCATTAGAAACTCTACACAAAAATGTACTAGCTTAGTTGCTATGGATAGATTATCATTTGTGGTAAAAACACTTCCAAGTATCATGTAACAATATTGTTCTCACAGCTCTGGTATCCTTCATTTTAACTGTGTAAACACTGGAGAAATGCCACATATTTAACTGTTTGGGGTCACCCTGAGGAACTCCCAACTCCACTGAAAAATGAAGAAGTATGCTATGGTAAGTCCGGGAACTCTGACTTAAGGAGTTAAGGCCACAGGTAAGTAGAGGTGGTTGGCCCCCGGGGACTTCACTCAATGCTGACCACTGTGTTAGCGGTGGAACGTTCCCCAGAATGAGACTTCGCCTCTGAGATCTTAATGTGCAAATCCAGTGACACTGAATGCCTTTTGCTTTGTTTTATCCATACTGGAAACATCACAGTTGCCATTCAAATGAAACCAGAGAGAGAGAGTAACAGCAGGAAGGATCCAAAAAAGTAAAGGTTTCAGCAAAAGGTGAGGTCCAAAGACAAAGGTGACTAGTGACTATAGGCAAAGAATTACCAACAACAGAATTTAATGCTTTATTTCATATTCTTTGGGACATTAGCTTCCTCTGGGAATGGTGCCAAGTTATATTAAAATTGCTGATCATGGAAGGAAAGAATAAAAATATTTACTATTCAGCTAGCCTCTGCTTAACTTCCAACTTCACCTGGGACTGAGAGACTTAGAATCCAGGTGTCTGATTAAGCAAGCCCAGCACTACTTTCATGTCCAAGATTAAGCAAACTGTTGACAGGCAAGTGCTGTCAACCATCTTCCCAGATGCACAATATTCTTGCAAAATACGGCACAGAGATGACTATCATTAAGATATAAAGATTGTAGGTACCTCTTCGTATTACATATGAGACATTTGGCCTTATTAATCCATTTAGCTAGTGGATTAATTCAACAAATATTTACTAAGCATCTACTATACACTAAGCGCAACTGGTTCTAGGTATTAGAGATCCATTGCAGAATGAGACAGACAAAGCCCTATTCTAAAGGAGTACATGCTCTAGAGGGAGGAAGGTGAATAAACAAACAAAAATAACAAGTTCATTTCAGCCTGTGATCAGTAAGTTTAGAGGAAAATAGAGTATGTATGACAGAACCCTGGGAGAGAGGGCACCACTTAGATTGAGTGGTCAGGGAATGCTTTCTTGAGCTTGACCTGAAGGATGAGAGCAATTCAGACGAGAGTAGAAAAGTGCAAAGGTTCTGAAGCAGGGTGGAATTTGTTACATTCCTGGAACAGAGAAAAGGCCAGTGTAGCCATAGCACTGGGTCCAAAAGCCAGCGCAGCAAGAGGTAAGCTGGGAAAAGCTGGCAAGGGGTAGAGCATGTAGGGTTTTAAAGGTACTGATAATAAGTCTGTATTTTATTCTTAATGCAATGGATGTCACTGGGGGGTTTTGCTCAGGGAGTGACATGATCAGATATGTGTTTTACAAAGATTACTCAGGCTGTCCTGTACAGAAAGAGCCAGGTCGCAGGAGAGAGAAAGCGGAGAGCAGCTAGGTGCTATTGCAATAGTCCAGGCACAATGATGGCAGCTTGGCTAGGGTGGTGGCGGTGGGGACAGAGGACAGTCAATGGAGAGGTGATACATTCTGACAGTACAGAAGGCAGGACTTGCTGATAGACTGGGTATGAACAGAGAAAGTGAAAAATAAAAGAGAAAATTCCTGGGTACGTAAGTTGATATCCAAAAGCCCATCCAGTTCTAGGTAGGTGTGCACATGGCCATGCTGATGGTCCATTCTAGAGTCACTACCAAGAGGATCTTCTCTGAGACAGGCTCTGGGTCCAGACAAGTCCCTTGCCTTCCTGAGGAAACTTAGTTTATGAGGTGAGTTCAGCAAGGCCACTAAGACCTGGGGTCACATATAAATAGATCCTGTTCATGGGAAGTCTGTCCATGGAACACTAGCCTTGAAATATTTATGGCCTTTTTTGAAATGGTGTTCTGTGGTAAAATGTTTGGGAAACATTACTTATTATACTTCCTTCTAGAGTCATAAACGCACACAAACTTTGTAAAACTCTGGAACATCCTCTAACTAAAAAACCATTTAACCCAGCACATATATGGACTTCACTCACTACACACTTTGGGTATAGGCTCTTCATGTCTCTCCCTATGGTGTTATTACCGTTCCTTGGAATTCAAGCCATAACAACAAGGAGAACAATAGCAACTACTATTTATTGAGTACTTACCTTGTGGGAGGCACCTTTGTAGACATCATCTCCCTTGCCACACACTATGTACAGGTGCCATTTTAATTTACAGCTTTAATTATCATTTGTGAGTTGTGCTTACAGAGCATACATTTGCTTACAAAAAACAGCCAGGCACGGTGGCTCATGCCTATAATCCCAGCACATTGGGAGGTTGAGTCAGGGAGCTCACATGAGGTCAGGAGTTCAAGACCAGCCTGGCCAACATGGTGAAACCCCATCTCTACCAAAAATACAAAAATTAGCCGGGCGTGGTTGCAGGCACCTGTAATCCCAGCTACTTGGGAGGCTGAGGCACGAGAATTGCTTTAATCCAGGAGGCAGAGGTTGCAGTGAGCCGAGATCCTGCCACTACACTCCAGTCTGGGCGACAGAGCGAGACTCTGTCTCAAAACAAAAACAAACAAAAAACAGTGATATATCTTTTCTGATCATATACATCTGCAATGTTCACTCACAGTATTTTCTCATGAAGCACTTAACAGAAATTCTTCACTCAATCACCTCATCTGCATTTGCTTAACCCACTAAAATTAACAGAGTTTCCCACGTGCATCACCACCTCCCTTCTTCCAGTCTTCCTCATCACTATTTTCCTCCTTCTTATTTGTTCTACCCACTTCTAGGACAAGAACCATTTGGGGACAGTTCATTACATGCTTTGAACACTCTTAGGCTTAGAATTCCTAACTTTTGTCTCTTTCTCAGAGACTGTCATGACTTTCTGAATATGGCTACTGTCACATCTGAGCCCACAGACTGGCAGTCTAGAGCCTCAGCTATCTATCTGAGCCCCAAATACATGCACACACTTCAGCCTAGGCAGAGAAAAGACTTTTTCCTGGAGTCAGAGCCAAACAACAAATCACTGGAGAATGAGGAAGTCTTTATATTCCAGGCCACTGTAACATGAGTAATTCCAGTCACTACACGACAATGCCATTTACACTGGGCAAAATAATTATAGCATTACCTGGAAAATAACCCAATCAACCAACGGAAACACAGCCACTGGGGAGGAACCCAGCTTGCTCACTAATCCACACAGCAATTCCATGGAGCAACTTAAACAGGAAATGAAGAGACTTCTGTTTGATCAAATGTGTATGGGGAATTTGGAGGAAAAACGCAATTACCTAAGCTGTAAAATGACCAACATAGTGGGGTAGTCATCCTCAAGCGCTGGTTGTTTTTACAGGATTTCATATCCCTATCACAGTTTATTTTTGTCAAAAAAAAAGTATCTAAAATAGGACACGTAATAAACAAAAACAACCCCAACATGGTTTCTTATTATCTAGCTTATATATGTTCCTTTGTAGAAAATGAAAAAACACAAAGACTCTTCTCCAATTGTATCTGTAAGAGGAAGCGGTTAACTTTGTAACTATCCTTTAAAACAACATGGTCCACAAGTAGCTTGGGGAGTTTTATTAAGAAATAAGTCTGCAGTGAGTACTGAAATTATTATACCAAACATTTAGCCAAGACTTGAATGTCTGGCCTCTACTCAAAACATTTCCCAGTCCCATTCTCCCTTCTAGTTTCATCTCCCAAGAAAGGAGATTGAGAAACCCAAAATGGACTCACACCTGAAGTGTGTTCCTACTGGGAACTGGGGTTTTCTTTGATCACTATCAAGCCCTTGGTGCCACACAGAAAATTACCCTTCTGTGGAACAGGAGGCAGACACCAATTAATGCATAAAGTGAACGTCTTTCTCCTTAAAATAAATAGCTAAACCAGAAAATCTGCATCTCTGCATGTGGCTGTCAGCAAGACCAAGGCCACACAGGATAAGAAAGGAAAGAAAATAGAAAATGTCAAGGAGGGAAAACTAGAGGAAGGGGAACAAAGCACAAACAGACACATTCCTGAAAGACTGTTGGGACTCTAGGGAGAAGCCAGGTGAATTTCCTGCTTCTGATGTAGGACTCAGCCTGTCCCTGTAGCACCATAATTATAGCACATAGTGCAAAACCAGGGATGGTGGTGCCCTGGGAGAAGCGAAGCTGCGTGCTCCGAGTATTTGTGAATGACTGGCAAGCATACATCTGCCTCCCTCCCAAAGCAAGTTTTGTGAGCTCGGCTGGGCCACCAAGAAGCCATGCTGGGCCCTCCTGGTAGGGACCCTGACAGTAAAGGGAACTCAGTATGTCTGAGTCTTTGCTCAGGGTGAGCATCTGTATTTCTGTTTCAATAGTGTTTAGCCTCTCTGATAGAAATTCCACTGTATCAATTTCACACTACAGTTTAGGTGAGCCAGGTATATGTGTGAAGGGGATCAGAAATTTCTCGGACCATCTTTGAGGTCCCGTCCATTTTCTTTTTCTCTGTCACAAATGTTATGCACAAACTACAAACTTGGGCCCTCTCAATAGCTAAAAATACATGTAATTAGCCCAACCCTTACAGAAGCTAATAGGATATGTTGGCTGTGGGATTAGGGAGGGAAAACCTATGTCTTATTTTTGGAATATGGTAGGGAATGAGTGAATGAATGACATGCACTTATTAAATTCATTAACAGGCAAACTTCACACCATAAAAATAAACACTGGTTTATGTGCCTAGGCTTAGAAAGAAATCAGGGCAGTATAACATAAGTCAAACACTAAACTAAATTAAAACAAAACAAATTCCACAGGAATTTTTGTGAGAAAAGTCTCACTATTAGAGCTATAGGGAGATGGCCATGTTCTCCTAGTGGTGAAATTTAAGTCAGTGTCTATTTGTGTGTGTGTGTGCATGTCTCCTTGTGTATTCTGTATGTACACAGACACATATCCATGCACACACACACACACACACACACACACACACAGTCTACCCTGGGGCACAGCAAATTTTAATTCAATTCTAACCTGTACTGTACCCTTACTAGAAAAGCCACCTCCAATATTGAGCTGGCTGGCTCCCCAGTCAGGATCAACAGCACAATTTAGCACATTGGGATTTTCTAGTGAGATTCGGGAACTGGAGTACAGGCAAGGTACCAAGCATTTCAGCAGGACTAAAACATCTGCATTGGCCTCTGCTTCCTTACTGTGTTCACCCTAACAAGTCACTTGATTTAACCATTGGGTCAAAGCCAAAGTACCAGTGCCCATGGGCTGTAGTAAGAGCCTGATCTGACCAGAGATCAGGGCCAGGGGAGCAGGGCAGGCAATTCATTAATACTTGTTCAGGAGCCCCTGGATCCTGATCATGGGCCAGGCAACATGATGAGAAAGTAATAAGAAGGATTCCAGAAAACAAAATTAGGGTCCACGCAATAGTTTCAGACAACTATTTCTGTAAGCCATTTGCAATACTGCATCATTATTTTTAAAAGAAAATGTGAACATTTACAGAAGTGAGAAAAAGTTTTGTTTGCTTTTGTTTTTCAAGTAAGTTCAATAAATCCCGAATTGCACACTCTGAATTAGGGGTTGTCTTCCCTTTTTCCCCCCAAAATTTCTTGATCGACTACAAGGAGACCCAGGATTCTTCATTTCTTCCCCAGTGTTGTTGAGTGGTTGGCTTCTGAAGTGGAAAATCAAGTGATTCCTTTCTGTAGAGTAAACAGCATTTGGGATTCCTGGGCATGAAGACTGTTCAGGTGCCACATGCTGTACTGTTTATATTCCACTCACTACATGGCGAGAGAAAGTAAAGGACACAAGATGCCTCCTGTTTTTATTCACTCTGTTTTCTCATTCTTGAGCCAGCCTATCTTTCAAACTGTTCTTCACTAGGCTGTAAATCACCATAAGAGTTAATCAAATATCCCAATTCCATTAAGTAGAATATTTTGACAGTCTAGCCTAGAATATCCGCCTCCTTTTATATGAATAGGACTTCAAAGCTGCATTTTAGAGCCCACCTACTCTAACCCCCATATTTGGCAGATGAGGAGTCAGGTGGCTGCTCATTACCTGGGGTGCCACTGTCTGTCCTGAGTTATTCATCCCAGCCCATCTCTGGCCAGTAAATGGAGGTTCGTTTGAAGCCAGCTCACACCAGGGATGTCTGTAAACTCAGCCACAGTTTCAGTCAGCACTGCTGCTATCTTCACTCTGAACCTTTCAAGGCAGCTGAATCCTAACAGTCTCATAAATTCACTCACCTGTTTCCTATGTGTGCGACTTGTTGCCAGTCCCCCGGGACAGTTTAAGCCTAACTAAGAAAACTGGGGAAATGAGTGAGGACAGACAACCAAAGTAAGAGCTGCAGAACCATGCAGATTGTGCTAAAAAGGCACAGAGCCAAGCAGACAGTGTCTAGACTTTAACTGGCCTCTCCCAGCGGAGAGGCGTGCAGGGAGGAGGGGAGAGCAAGGCCGGAAAGCCTGCTCGGGTTTTGCTCAGCTAATGCAAACACATGACACAACCTCTGACAGGCTCCAGGCTGGGGGTTTACTCTAAGACATTTCTTCCCAGGGGCTGGAATTCAGCTGGAGGCTGAGGAAATTCTGCTAATCCAGCAATCAGAGGGAAGCTGGGAATACTTGTTTTAATTCCTGGGGAATCACAGTTCCCAAACTAGACTGACTTGTGCAACAGCCCAAAGTAGCACACTGTGGGTACAAGAAACCAGATATTTAAGATTTCCATGTCTATCATCTCTGCTTATCTATGAGGAAAATCCACAAAAACACAGAACTGGCTTTTGATGGAGGCCTAGTACAAAAACTTTGCAAGAGTCTAAATGAAATCAATTTATAAGATGCACAAATGTAGAAATGACCGCCATAGTCTAATAAACATCACATGACTCAGAGATAACGTTGGGTTTGGGGAGCTTTGCACATCAGTTAGAAAAAAATGTGCTCCTTCCTGTGGGTGGGCAGACAAGCCCTGTGCCACACACAGGTACATGACACACTTGTGCAGTGAACAGTCTGTACAACCCTACCTAGCAACTCTGCTGGCGTTTTAGAGCTGTCTTGCCATTTGGCCTTATTTAATGCGGAACAGTTGTGAATACATCTGAAGAACAAAGAAATTGCCTTAAAACATCCCCCAAGGCTGGGCACTGTGGCTCACGACTGTAATGCTAGCACTTTGGGAGGCTGAGGAGGGAGGATCGCCTAAGCCCAGGAGTTAGAGACCAGCATGGGCAACAAGGTGAAACCCTGTCTCCACTAAAAACACAAAAATTAGCTGGGCCTGATGGCACATGCCTGTAGTCCCAGCTACTCTGGAGGCTGAGGTGGAAGGATTGCTTAAGCCAGGATGTAGAGGCTGCAGTGAGCTAAGATTGTGTCACTGCTCTCCAGCCCGGGCAACAGAGCAAGATCCTGTGTCAAAAAACAAAACAAAACAACTGCTACAAAAAAACCCCCCAAAACTCCTAAGTCACTGATCATTAGGCTGCAAATGCTCCACTGTAAAAACTGCATTCCAATGTGACTCAGAAGTAACTGGACCTAATTCCAAATGGAGGTCATGCCTGCCATGTCTATGTGGCCAGAATGGCCAAGCCTGAAGTGTCATTCCAGGCACATAGCCATATAACAACTGATGTTACCTGTTAAGTTAAACGGCTGGGTCTCTACAATGCTGAGTGGATGTTACCTAGCAGAAGTGTCTTTGGTTTTCAAACTTCCACAAGACACAGTGACTATCAGTCATTTTTCAGAGCTCAGCTGGTGGGTCACTTCCTCCTGGAAGTGCTCCTGAGCCCATCGTGCTGGGTTAGGTTTTCAGCCCTGTCCCAATACTTCTCACATTGCATCACTTTGAGCCTGTGTTCCTGTCTGCCTCCCCTCCGGACTGCAAGCTCTTTGGGCACAAGGTCTCTTATCCACCAGCACTAACTCAGTGCCTGACAGAGAACAGATTTGCAATACCTTTTGCTTTCCTCTTTTGAGTTGACTTTGAAAAATTTTACTTTGTCCCAGATGAGTGATGCAAAATAGTGTATTGAGACTTTGTGCAGTTTTATCTCTGTATCTAATGTGAACGTGGTGGTTTGTGAATGTTTGGCAGCTCCTACTGCGGCCCAGACACTTCAGGATGACCTCTCTGTAATGGTGAGAGAAGGAAAATAGAGGAGAAAGATGAAGGGAAGAGCAAAGAGCAACATAAGGAGTGGTACAGAGAGCTGGCTCCAGGGCCAGGAAGGGGTGGGCATGTGAGGCTGGCATCGGCCTGGCTGCAGACACAGCAGCCCCTCCCTAGTGGGACTGCAGGTCTGTGTGCAAAGTACCAGAAGCTGTGGCCTTGGCTCCCAAAGGGACAAATTCCAGCTCGCTCCAGGAATACTTCTTACCCTGTCTTTGAGAGTAATTGGCACTTATTTTTGAAATAATGAAAGCAAAGGATCCTATTCCTTTGCATTATCACATTTTCCACACCAACAATTTGAAATTTATTGCCTGGTAACAGGCCATGCTATGAAGACCACAGCAAAATGGAAATGACCACCCAAGATATCTGTTTGCCACCTCCATACATACCTCTTTTTTTGCCTTTTCTTTCTGTTTTCTTCCCAGTTATTTCCATTCACTCACTCTACCTTTAGGGAGAACCTATGCTGGCTTCCCATCCTACTGCCTCTGCACAGGAGATGCTCCATGAGTACTTCAATCTCTTCCTGGAGGAATGATAGAACTGTGGCTTCACAGAAGAAACACTACATAGAAGTTTAAGGGCAAGATTAGCTCAGTAGAAGCAAGGGTTCTGATATAAATTCTGGGCCTTAAAACATCCACTGAAGTAAATATCCCAGTTTTCTCTTTAAAAAAGAAGGTGATAATTAAATCTCTGGAGAGAGAAAAAGAAGCAAGGAGACTTCTGTATGCCATGAGCACACATATACACGTGCGTGAATGTGTGTGCAAACACACGTGTGTACACACATGTACACACACACACACACACACCCATGGCTTTTGGAGTTCATCCCCTAGAGATGCCCTGAGGATGATAATACCAACTAACACTGCACACTGTGTGCCAAAACACTCTGCTTTACATGTAAGAGCTTATTTAATTCTCACAACTAACCTGCCCATTTTAGAGATGGGGAAACAGGCTCAGAGAGGTTTTAAGTAGTTTTCCCAAGATCACATGGCTAGTAAGGGCAGTGCTAGGATTTAATCTAGCTTCCAGGTCTGAGCGCTAAGCCATTATGTTATACTTCCTCTCAAGGAAAAATCAGTAATCAGAGTAACAACCTGAGCCAGCACAAAGGCTGTGCAAATAAAGACCATGCCTAGTGGATGTTTACTTGTATACTGAGGATTCTCCTGGTGAAATCATTACAGAGTCAAAAACATAAGCGACCCTTCATCTCTTGCCGGTATTTGTTTTTGGTGTTGACTATACACCATGAGTAGAGGAGACCTTTTCCAAGATCTAATCGAGTAGACAGGTAGAGACACAGGAATGATTCCCATTCTACTGGTAAGGAAAGTGACTTCGGGGAGGTTAAGTAACTTGCACAAGGCCTCACAGCTGGACAAGGCCAGAATTCAAACTCAGTCCACTGCCCCAAAGCCCTCGCTCTTAACTGAAGATACAAGTTAGAGACATTATGTGACTTTAAAAAGGTGCCCAGAAAAGGGCACAGCAGGACTTCTAAGTCAGACTCTTTCATTGTTCTACAGCGTTGCTCTTAATAACAAAATGGGTTTGTTACAGAGTCTATGAAAAAGACAGAGTTAGGCCTGGCATCGTGGCTCACGCCTCTAATCCCAGCACTTTGGGAGGCTGAGGCGGGTGAATCACTTGAGGGTGGGAGTTCCAGACCAGCCTGGCCAACTAGGTGAAACCCCATCTCTACTAAAAACACAAAAATGAGCCGGGTGTGGTGGCAGGCGCTTGTAATCCCAGCTACTCAGGAGGCTGAGGCAGGAGAATCACTTGAACCCAGGAGGTGGAGGAGGTTGCAGTGAGCCGAGATCACACCACTGTGCTCCAGCCTGGGTGACAGAGCGGACTCCATCTCAAAAAAGAAAAAAAAAAAAAAAAAAAAAGCAGACTTGGAGACACCCAGAAATGAGAACAAGAAAAGACAAAGAAAAATGGGAAGAGAAAAACAGCAGACCTCCAGAATGGTCACAAGGTAAGATAAAGTGAAGGGGAACATCACACTCTGGGGACTGTTGTGGGGTGGGGGGAGGGGGGAGGGATAGCATTGGGAGATATACCTAATGCTAGATGACGAGTTAGTGGGTGCAGCACACCAGCATGGCATATGTATACATATGTAACTAACCTGCACATTGTGCACATGTACCCTAAAACTTAAAGTATAATAATAATAAATTAAAAAAAAAAAAAGTTCCACACAAAAAGCTGCCATCTACTGGACATACTGATTAGGTGGACAGGCTGAAAAGGGCCCCAGCTGCCCAAGTGGAGTCTTTCAAATTCTGAGAAGGCAGGGGCCATCTATCCCACTGCCATGTTTCAGGATTTTCTGAAGCAGTGCCAAGAGGTGAGGAAGGGGAATTTCTGCTAAAGCCTTACATCTGACCCCTAATGGCCAAGCAGCGATGGTGGTAGCAGCTCCTTCAGAACAGGGATCTGTATGGTAAGGCTTTTTAGTCCCACACTCTTCCTAATAGTAGCTTATGTGCAAACTGACTAGCATAATGCCTGACACTTCTGTAGATCCATAAATTACACTTATTAACTGTCATTGAAGGATAAGAGGAAAGACAGGGGAAAAGACAAATTTTGCCTCAGACATAGGATTTTAAATCTTGAAACAACAAAAAGTATAGAAAGACAGAGAGACGTCTTCCTTACATCAATTCAAGCCAATATCCCATGACACACACATACACATGCACACATGCATGCACATATAAATCTGGGCCTGCAACATGTGATAGCTTTTGTCATGTATCACATGACCTGTTTGTCAACAGCTTAGTTGGTCACAAATGGTGTCCAGGATTATTCAAGGGACTTATGGGGGTCATACATTCAGACTTAATCCTGGGAATAGTTTATTGGTGATGGCTTCCAAATGAGCATCTAAAGTCTGTGAAAAGATTACATGGAAATCCTCCAACCAAAGCAGGAAATGAAGATTTATGGGAATTATTTTGTACTCCAACTACCCAAAGAGCATTCTATTAGCAAGTTATTGCCAGGCTAATGCAAAAGCTGTTATCTATGACAGCAGCAGCTCTTAGAACTTTAGCAAGAGCAACTGTTTACTTCATCAGAATAGCCAAGAAAATTCTCGTTATATTTTTGTTGACTGGGCCAATGTTAGAAGGTCTGGCTTACTTTAAGGTGTTCAGATTCATCCAAAGAGCTTAGAAACTTGGGCCAAAATCTGGTGTAAGTGCTATTTTCCTGAGATTTCATCCATTTGCTAACCCAGTTCTATCATCTATTACCCCATGTTGTTTTTGTCAGTTTCATACAGTCCCAAACTCTGTCTTCTAATTATCTTAATTTTGGCTAAAGATGTGTCAATGTTTGTCAAATTGGACTGATTTACCATCCAGCAGGGATGGTAAATAGCTTTCATCTCATATAGACTCTGATTGCTAGTGGCTACCTAGAATATTGCTGAGTAGGATTTTCAAACCTTCTCCAAGTTCAGTAGGAAAGAATTCTATGATTGATTAGAAATGTCTGTCATGGGTAAGGGAGAGGGTAATGGTAATATGTATGCCACGCCTGTGCCATCTCTGAAAGGCCATTTACCACCCCACCTTTTTCTCCTTAAGCAATCCCTGAAGTCCTGCCCCTTGGATATTTCATCCAGTGCCTTGACATCGTGACGATTCTTGTGATCCCCTCCTTTTTTCGAGAGGAATTTTCCCTTCTCCCAATATGTGGTATTTTATTTAAATAAAAAAGTTAATGTGTTATTTTCTGATAAAATATGAAAATAAAATATGCCAATTAAAAGCTTAGAGAATATAGAAAAGACTAGAGCAAAGAATAAAATGACCCATAAATCCACTACCTACAGATAATTTCTAACACATTTGTTTGTTGTACTTTTCTATAAATTTTTACAGTCGTGAGAATAAAGCTGGGGGGTGTGTGCTTTTTAAATTAAATTATAATCATTTGCCAGCGCTTCAAAATGTTTTTGTAAATGCTTTTGGTGGCACATACAGCTGTTCCATGATTTATTTAACCCTTCTCCTACGGTTGACTATGTAGTCAATGTTAAGTTTTTTGCTGTCATAAATAACATGACTGACATCTTATGTAAAGTCCTTTCAAAAGTAATAATGACCAGGGCAAAGTGGTCTAACAGAATGATTTGAGTTCTTTGCGGAATTCAATATAGATTACAGTGAGCCCTGGAATATCTATCCATCCACAAAACAGTCAAGAAAGCTCCCCAAAGCAGATCTAAAGTTTACTAAAATGGATTAATGTCAATTAAGGCTGTATTTCACTGTGTTTGCTGCACATCCTTGTAGCTAACAAGGAAAGCCATTTATTGTTAACAAGTTAAAATGTTAAAAATAACATCCAAATAGTAAGTCTCATATAGAGAGGGTTAATTTATCTTTCATTAATTATTGAAGGTTTGCTGTTGTTAAAACATGGATTAAAAACTTGCTAAATGTTACCTGGGCTAGACACCAAGAGAAGAGACAGATTAAAAGATAGCCATCTTTGGGCACAGAGTCATGAAATGTACCCTAGATCATCCCTATCCCTCATTTTCTTCATGGTAACTTTTCCTGTATGTAACTTCATGGTAACATACAGGTTCATACCTTTCTGTACTAACTCCCTCAGTCTTGTCGCATGGTGCCTACATGGGCCAGATGTAAAAGTTCATGAAGCTATACATGGAAGATTTGTGCATTTTGCTACCATAAAAGGATCTTACAAAGGAAGGCCCTACATTAATGTAAATTAAAAAAAAAAATAGCAATAAGTATAAAGCTACTAGTTACTATGTAGTTATAATAATATAAACTGTAGCTGCCACGATTTAAAGCACCTGGACCCACCACTAGACTGTAAATAATGTGAGGGCAGAGACCATGCCTTGTGCTTCACTGTGACTCTGACCTGAGTACCAGGTGCGCTCAGCTGCAGCAGGGTATAGGGTCGATGAGGACATTCAAGGGAAGGCCACGCCATTCATGGCATACTCTCAGAGAAAGCACCCCTTGCCAAAATCGCAGGAGTCAGAATAGAGCATCCTAAACAAAAAGTATGCATTTGCCCTCTGAGGACATTAATCATCTGGCTTACAAAGTGAACCTATCTAACTGTACTTTTTTTCCCTATTAACTGGTATCATTAAGCTAATAAAATTTATGTCTGTTAGAAACATTCTGCCAGATGTCCAGTTATTTGAAGAGGACTAAGACAAAGAATCCATGACATTTTCAATTCTCATATGTGATCACTGGTATTTACAGCTCATCCTTTACTTCCTGTTCTTGTGGCAGCATGTGTTGCTCTGCCCCACTGACTTCGAAGACTTTCTTTTCGTCTTTGGGGCATTTCCTCTCGGATCATTACACCCACTTCAGCCCATGACCAGATCTTCACCTCATGGTTCCTCTCCAACTTGCTTCTATGAGCCTGGGGATGGAGTCCTGGTTTCTGTCACCCAATCCAGAGACTTCTAGGGGAACTGTAACGTGTCCACCTTCTAAAGCCACTTGCAATGGCCAGGGCCTCGTATGCTGGGTGCTTGCCCTTCTGTTCTGGCTAGTCTGCACAGCCCCTGCTATGTTTTACACCCCAATTTCCAGCAATGGTCTTTAGAGTTGCAACAGGTAGCTTATTTGCAAAAGGATAAACAAGCAAGAGATCATTTTAGAGATCTTTTTAGCTTTGTTAATAATACAAGTTGTGGCACCAAGAAGATGCAGTCAGAGATATGGGTTGGATGCAAGGCTTACTTGAGTCTACCATCAGAACAATTCTAAAGAACACAGAGGAGCTCCCAAATATAACCCCTAGTGTACAATGCCGATAATAGGGTACAGTGAGGTTAAGAAACGTGGCCTCAGGACAAATCCCTCATAATCTTCTAGTATTGCATGTCTAGAGCTAAGTGAAGTACATCTATTTGTAGAATTGCTATTGTTCTCTCTTAGGTAATACACTCAAAGTTCAAGGGGCAAGCATGGATCCCTTACTGGAATGAGGATTCTGAACTACAAATCAGTTAACTGTACATGTGACTTATCATAATGAATTTCTGGACCTGGAATGCTGGGAATCATAGTGACAGCAGAGACATCCACCAAGGGAGAGTGGGGGTATGCTTGGGTACTTGCCAGGGCTGTCTTCCTAAAGCAGGCAGTTGGGCCACAGGGTTCTCTCCAGCCTGCCATGTTAGAGTGACAGATATCCACTGACTGAGCTTCAAGGGCACACACACTACCACCTGTGTTCTTAACATTTTGCCAGGCTCCATACTATGCATCCACCATCAACACTTCTCAATGAACTGTAGTAATTCCCAATGGGAGGGGGATGGGAAAGAGTAGATGAGCAGGCTCACACAGTCCTCTCCCCAGAGAATCTAGAAAAGAGATATCTGTGTAATTATTAGTGCAGGCACTCCCTCTGCTGCTGCCCTCTCTGCCTAGTCCATTCACATGTTAATCTACACACATCTAGAGACATATGCTACACCCAGTACCTTCTTTCAAGCAGACTACAGAGTGCATGGGTGTGTGTGCTCAGGTGGATGTGGCAGAATCTGGAGGGAGGCTGGCTGAAGGTATATGCTGCAGACAGAGTAGTAAGAGAGTGAGCAGGTAAGAAAGAGAAGAAGCAATCAGAAAGCAACCCTGAGGTGCCAAGGAAATAGGACACCATGGAACACATTCAAAACAATATGACACTTTGCTTAATGAGTTTGTTTCTATTTTTTTAAATACAAGGTTTCACTCTGTTGCTCAGGCTGGAGTGCAGTGGCACCATCACGGCTCACTGCAGCCTCAACCTCCTGGGCTCAAGTGATTTTCCTGCTTCAGCCTCCTGAGTAGCTGGGACCAGAGGCGTGTGCTACCATGCCCAGGTAATTTTCTTATTTTTTGTAGAGATATGGTCTCACGATGTTGCCCAGGCTGGTCTCAAATTCCTGGGCTCAAGCAGTCCTCCCGTCTTGGCCTCCCAAAGTGCTGGGATTACAGGCATGAGCCACTGAGCCCAGGCTCCTTTATGACTTTTGTTAATAGCTTTGTGAATCTAACCAAATGGGATTGACATAGACTGGCATTAATACTGATGACAATCACCTTTTCCCAAGTGGAGAGCACCTCTGATTCTGGTTTACTACAGAGGCTCTGGCTTCTTCAAATATCAACATGATTTGTAAAGTGATTAAATTGTTTAAAAATATGCTGAATTAAATATTTATGGTTGCAGAAAAGCAGAAAGCACCAAGAAGCCTCAATTTATTTTCTAAATTTCATTTCTAGAAAGTTCAACAATATTTGTACAATTTTAGCGATTTGAAGTTTACTAAAATATATTCATGTCACTAAAGACTGTAAATATCATGATGTGACCATTTTTGCAGACTGTCCTTAGAGTTAACAAGGAAGAAATTTAAACGGCAAGCACCATTAACTACAAGATAAAATGCTTTTAAAAAATCCAAATTACAATTCCCATAGGGAGAGGGTTAATGTACCTCTTCATCAATTGTTAAAGGTATATTATTATTAAATGGATTAAAAACTTGCCAAATCTTACTTGGCCAGGCACCAGGAGGTTGGAATAATTAAAAGATAATAATCCTTAATAACCTGGAGCCATGAAATGTAACCTAGCTCATACCTACCCCTCACTCTTTTCATTGTAACCATTTCCATACACTGTGAGTTCACAGCCTCTTTTCTCTCCCAACGCACTCTGTTTTCACATCTCAGTACTTCTCTATTTTGCCTTCTTCCCTGTAGTTTGCCTGGGAATTATGTGAGAGCACTGGATGCTCTTCTACCTCCAGCAGGAAATTGCTGCTGGGGGAACTTCCTACCAGGGATAAGTTTTCCCTGTGTGGAAGGGGGTTGGGAGGGGTGTGTGTCTTGCAGGCCGCCTAGAATAGATTCCAGACCTTGGGCCACACAGCCTGGTAAGTCAACCAACAGCCTCCTCACACCTCATATTTGCATTCCAGTTCACTGAGTGATTTCACACACTGGCTGGCAATTCTTGAGCCTGCTGGAAAACCAACCAGGGATTCACCTCATCCATCACTGGTCTGCAACTGCCTTTTGAGGGCCACAGCAGGGGATGGAGAAATGTTTCTTAACCAGGGCTACATCAGCCAGTGAAGGGGGATACGCTCTCAAATGCAAACCCTGGAAAACCAGATGGATAAGAAGCAGACCTGGAGTTCAAGATGGGCTCCAAAGGTAAGAGAGGTAGGTTCAGATCCTGCTTCAGAGCTAACTAGTTGTATGACCCCGGGCAAGTTACCTAATCTCCTTAAACCTGTTTCTTCCTCTGTAAAATCGGGATAATAAAACCTACATTACAGGGTTTGGGAGCTTTAAAAGAAGTAACTGCAGGTAACGTACACAGCCCAGTGTGTGGTAAACAAAAATGTACTTGGTAAATGTTAAACCATTGTGCTTGGAAGTGGTGTGGGCTAATGGTCAAGAGCCTTGGGTCCGGAGCCAGACTGTTTGGGTTCAAATCCCACCCTTAGCATTTAATAGCTGAGAGCATTGGGTAACCTTCGCTGACTCAATTTATCTGTCATTAAAATGGAATTTTATCACAACATAGCAGATATTTAATAAATATTAGCTACTTTTATTTCATTGGCAGTAAAAACAGTTGATTGAGTTTCCACCTCAATCAACAACGTAGTAGTGAATTAAATGAGAATTCAGTACAATGCGTATTTTTAAAAAATTGTGAAGACCTTGTATGCATTTATGACTTTTTTGGGCAGAGTCAAGCTGCGATGCTAAGGGTGTGGTTAAACTGTAATATGAAGGAAAAAATTCAAACAGGGAGCATAAACCACCCACCAGGGAGCTATTTCTTTTGTAATGTGCATTCCATTTCTTCTCCCTCATGCTTTTTAATTCCTTCCATATTTCCTGCCATAATTATCAAATGTTTAGTTTCTGACCTCACTTTCCTGGAGACTGGAGCCCGGGGAATTTAGAATTGTTTATTTTCTGTCCATAAACCTTTGAGTTAATGGAGCGGCTTCTGAGCAAAGAGTTTGTTGGTTTGTTGTAGTGTCTCAGGAAGGTCGTTAGAGTTGAAAAAATTGGTACAAAAAAAACAAGCGCTGAAATGCTTTAACTGGAAACTCGAGCCCCCAAAGAGCAGAGCAATGGATCTCCTCTTACACTTGCGCAACGAGCAGAGCAATGGATCTTCTCTTACACTTGCGCAACGTTACAGGGAACACTACGGAAAAGGCCGTTACATTGCCCAGATGATAACACAAAACCCGAGGACACTTCACAAAGAAGAAAATACATTTCAGAGAATCATGATCTCACTTTAAAAGAGAGAAAGGAAAATTAATCTTGCCCCAAAACAAGAATCCCGATTCCTCTGCCCCCGCCCCCAGGAGACAGACTTGGGAGGGAAAAGTCCCCAACTACTCTCAGTCTCCTCTGAAGTGAAGGACGGAACTGAGGCGCCTTTTTGAACTCGCTGCTGCTCCAGTCGCCGCGTCGTCCCCGTCGGCCCAGCCCGTCCCCTCTCCTCCTCCCCGCTCTCCCTCCATGTTAGCCGCGGCGGGGCTCCCGCTTACGGCCCGAACTACTTTTCCTGCTTTAGAGATTTAAGTTTCGTGAGCAGCATTTCTGCCCGCAGCACTGCCCCAGCTCCACCGCAGCACACCCTAAGGACCGAAACTCCCAGCGCCGCCCCGGGAGAGCATCCCCAGGACGCGCGCCCACCCGCCCAGCGCGCAGACCCAAAAGGCCCCGGGGACCGAGTTCGGACTCCTCGGCCCCTCGCCTACCTCGGCGCGGACCCAGGCGACCGCCACCAGCGCGAGCGCGAGCGCGAGCCAGCGTTTCCACATCTGCGGAAGAGAGAAGAGAGCGAGTCTGAAGGCGCCGGGCCCCGCGCAGACCTGGGAAACTTGCTCGGGTCCCGCAGGCTCGCTCCTGCCGCCCAAGCACCCCCGGCCGCCCGGAGTCCGGCCTCCGCGCCGTGCGCCCTGCGCTCACCGTGGTCTGGTCCAGGTCTCCTGGGGGCGCGGGGCAGGACGGCGGCAGCGAGCTGTAAGCGGAGGTGGGAGCTCCGCCGATCGCCAGCCTCGGAGGAAATGCGACCTCCCCTCGCCGCCCCTTAAGACCTCTCCTTCCCCGCCTGCCTGCCCCCCAGCTCCTCCCCCATTCTCCTCCCCCTTCTGCTGCAGCGGCCCCCGCGGCTCCCGCTCCCCCTCCTTCCGACCCCTGCTCCGGGGAGCCCGCGGGAGTCCTGGCGCCGCCGAACCCCTCTCTCCGCACGGTCCCTCGTCCGGCGCCCCTTCGGCCCCCTGGACGTGGAGCGGAGGCAGAGGGGGCGTCCCGTGGGTCCCTGCCACAAAGGGGTAGGGGGAAGGGAAACCCCACCCCGGGAGGGGCTGCTGGCTGGCGGCGGCCCGGGCGGGCTGCAGCGGTGGCCAGGTGGGCGGTGCCGTGGGGGGCCCGGGAAGGTCCGGGACTGGAACCTGGAGGAAAAGACGTCCCGCGGCCTAGGAAGCGGAGCCGCCCCCCATGGCTGAAGGGGGAGGCCCAGGGAGGCAGAGGAGACCCCGCATCCCGGGGTCACGGCAGCAGGGCACCGGGGCACCGGGAAGTGGGCGCAGGGCCGGGAAGACCGGCAGGCGTGGGGAAGGCTGCTGTGGGTTCTACAGTGCATTGTCCCGGGTGAGGTGGCGGCCGCCCTGCTCTGCTGGGAAGATCCTGAGTCCAGCGTTTGCCGGCAGCCTCATCCCCTCCTTCCCTCGGGCCCGGGAGCGGTGTCCCCCTCCTCTCTTCCGCCCACTCACTCATCACCTGTGTCCCTCCTCCCACCCCTGTCATCCCAAGTAGCCTCTGTGTTCAGGATTGCCATCTTCACCACCTTCTTCCCAGCCCTTGGACTTCGAAAGTGTGCTACCTCTTTGACAGGGTTAACTCCCTAAAATGCTCCTAATTAAGGCGCCTTTCCTGCCATAACTAGTGAGGAGAACAGATCCACTTAGCAACTCAGATTTCACATGCCCAAGACTAAGCCTCACTTCCCCCAGCTTCAGGGCCTGCTTATCTACCTCTTTCAGGGTGGTTGCCTTCAAACCTATCTCCTTTTCTCAGAGCCGGCTTGTACCCATAGCCTGGCAGTTTAGCCGCTGAGATCTCATATGCATCCCCTCGCCTCCGTTCACATGTCCACTTTCCTAGGCCAGACCTTCATCCTCCCTCACTCAGAAATTCTGGAAACCTCCTTTCGTTGTCCTCTGGCTCCCCTGTAGTCTCCACTGCAATCCATTGTCATATTCTTTCCCTTATTTTAAACATTGTCTTCCTCGTGTTCATGTTCTTCCTCTACTCAGAAACTTCAGCGTTCTTCTACCCACATCAAATCCAAACTCTGCCTTTCTTATAAGCCCTGCATTACTGGGCCCACCCTGTCCATCTAACTTCTCTTCAACTACATCAGCATACTTCCTCCGCTCAAAGCAGGCCCGTCTCCTCGTTGTCATCTGAACTTGTCATATTCACTCTGCTGCCAAGGTTTGTTGAGTGCCCACTGTTGTGGCTTTAGGGGGCTTCAAGATAATACCCATGGTCCCCATGTAAGTTCAGAATCCACTGAGATAGCAGCAGGAGTCAGACTTATGGAGAGCAAAATGTCAGCTTTGTCTCTGCTAAAGGCTGGAATGGCAGCCATGGCTTTAGATCTGCAGGGACAGCGGGCCCAGAATTGAACATGTCCACTCAGTCACAAACAGAGCTGGAAAACCTGCCTGTGTAAAAACTAAACTGCATGGAAAAGCAGAAAACATGTGCCTCCTGGGACATGCCTGCTCCCCAAACTTGAGGGGGTAGAGTGACACATCCCCAGTTCTTTCAAACTCTCCAGTCAGACAACTTACTCCTGCTCCCTTGTTATGGTAATAAGATTAGGGAATAGATGTTCCGCACCAGATACTCTGTCTTGGTCACTGTGTGAGGATTGAAGGGAACTATTGTGGATAAAGTTTTGCTTCTGCCCTCGAATAACGCACAATACATTGCATCCCTTGCAGATCCACTGCACCCTCTCAGAATCTGGTATGATCTTTCCTCCCTTCCTCTTATCTACTAAAATGCTTGGGTTTGTTTGTTTGTTTTGTTTTCAGGAACCACGTCAAGTTTGCTTCTTTCATATCTTTTCTGACAACAGCTTGGCATGGTAGAAGGCACAGGAGGTTTGAGGTCAAACCAATCTGGCTTTCCATCCTATCACTGCCATTTACTAGCTGCATGGCCTGACTTGCATCAAATAATAAGCCCTCTGAACCTAGGTTTCTGCCTCTGACAAATGGCAGTGATAATGCCTTGCAGGGAGTTGTGAAATTTAAGCAGATACATATAAAAAGTGCCTGGCAGGTAGTAGACCTCTGTATGTGATAGCCATTATTATTTCATGATTGGCTTTGCATCTAAATTGTAGTTGGTACTATACACCAGGTACTATGAAAGCCATTCAACATCTCTTATTTTATTTAATTATCACAATAGATAGAAAGGAGGCTGGGCACGATGGCCCACGCCTTGTAATCCCAGCACTTTGGGAGGCCAAGGCAGGCGGATCACTTTGAGGCCGGGAGTTCGAGACCAGCCTAGCCAACATGATTAAACCCCGTCTCCACTAAAAATACAAAAATTAGATGGGTATGGTGGTGGGCACCTGTAGTGCCAGCTACTTGGGAGGCTGAGGCACCAGAATTGCTTGAACCCGGGAGGCAGAAGTTGCAGTGAGCCGAGATTGTGCCACTGCACTCCAGCCTGGGCAACAGAGAGAGACTCCATCTCAAAAAAATAATAACAATAAAAAATAAAAATTAAAAAAATGCAGTAAATGGAAAGGTATTTTTTATTGCTTCCATTTTCCAAATAAAACTGAAGCTCAGGAAGATTTAGATACTTTCCCAAGTTTATACTGTTGGCTACACAGCCTTACAACTTGGGGCATTATATTGCAGACTGCTATACAATGTTTAACACTTGTTCTCATAGTTGTTCTTGATTCTCCAGCTAGTTTTAAGTTGCTTAGAGCAAAAACAATGTTTTTCATATCTTTATGCTCTTTACATTTGGAACACAATTAATGGATTTGAGTATATCAAAATGAAATGAAAGATTCCTGTTCAACTGAGGGCACCATAGACAAAATGATAGGAGATATAAATGTCTAAAACTGACATGTAACTCATAACACACACACATACACACACCCTGCAAATCAATCAGAAAAAGAAAACCCAATAAAAAAGGGCAATAGGTATGAATAGGCAATTCCCAAAAAGGGAACCCCAAATGGACAATAAATATAGAAAAGATACTCAACATCACTACCATTATTTAAATTCCACAACAACCATTTGAAATCAGTATTATTTTATTATCTCCAATTTACAGATGAAGAAACAGACACAGAGTTTAAGTAGTTTGTCCAAAGTTATACAGTAAATTATAAATACCACTTTACACTCATCACAGTGGCAAAAATCAGACAGTTGGACAATATCAGTGTTAGCATGTGACTAGTGCAATCTTTGTGGTGTACTGTAGCAATTAAAAGCATGGGTTTATGAGACAGACTGCCTTGGTACAAAATTGCCTTGGTAATAAATCTTAGCTTTACTACTTATTATGTAACCTTGGGCAAGTTACTTAACCCCTTGCATCTCAGTTGCCTCATCTGTAAAATCGTGATAATAATTGTACTGATTTCATAGAGCTATTGTGTAGATTAAATGTATCAATATGTAAAGTACTTAGAATAGTGCCTGGTACACAGTAAGCATATAAATAAGATGTATTACTATGGAAATAATTCACTAGAGAGCTCTTACAGGTACTGATGATAAAACTGTGCTGTGGTGTATGGTTAACTCTACAATAAATAAAGCAAAAGACAAAAATAAACTATGCAGTGGAGAAAATATTTTGAAATGAGATATTTGGAAATGTCTTATCATTAGGCTATTTTGTTATCCAAAACAATAAAAGTGTGGCACCATAAAAACTCTCGTGTATGCACATTTTAAAAACTTACACAAAATTTTCTAACCTGTTTAAAAATCTTCAGACAGAATTCCAGTGGTTTATTTACTCATTTGTTGAAAATATAAAAATATAATAACTTGGGACCAGCATGGTGGCTCACACCTGTAATCCCAGCACTTTTGGAGGCTGAGGTGAGATGATCACTTGAGCCCAGGGGTTCGAGACTAGCCTGGGCAAATGTGGCAAAACCCCGTCTCTATAAAAAATATAAAAATCAGCTGGGCGTTGTGGCATACCCCTGTAGTCCCAGTTACTGGGGGAGTAAGGGGCCAAGGTGGGAAGATCACTTGATCCTGGGAGGTGGAGGCTGCAGTGACCCATGATTGCACCACTTTACTCCAACCTCCGTGACAGAGAGAGACCCTGCCTCAAAACAGACAAACAAAAACTAACCAACCAGCCAAACAAACAAAAAACCTTTCAATTAATTTTGATTTCCAGAGCAGATGGGAATTTATGAGCCAAATTTCAACAAAAAAACCTTCGCATGAATGGTTTATAGGACTGGAAAATGAGTAATTTGGTGGGTGAGCCAATGGTACGCATCTTGCATCCAGATCTGTAGAGTGTCTTAATGTCACGATATTCAGTACACATTGATTCCTTTCGCATCCAGCTTGCTTTCGCCACGCTTCAGGTAACAATACCCACCTTCGCTCTACAGTACCATTCTTCTTCCACTCCTCAAACATGCAAATGGCCTAGGATAAGTCAGTCACCACATTTCAACCCCTTGACCATAGTGATTACTTTAAGAGTAGGAATTTGACCAAAGTCAGGCCAATACAGCCATATTTGTGGGTGCTTTCATCTTCCTGGGCTGCCATAAAAGTATATCACAGACTGGGTGGCTTAAACAACAGGAACTTATTTTCTCACAGTTCTGGAGGCCAGAATAACAAGACCAAGGTGCCGGCAGCATTGATTTCTTTTGAGATCTCTCTCCTTGGCAGGCAGATGACTGCCTCCTCCCTGTGTCCTCATATGGCTCTTACCTGGTGTCTCTCCCTCTTCTTGCAAAGACATGAGTCCTATCTAATGTGCACTCTACCTTTATGACCTTATTTAACCTTAATTACTTCTTTAAAAGCCATATCTCCGAACAGTCACACTGGGGGTTCGGGCTTCAGCATGAATTTAGAAGGAACTCAGTTCAGCTCATAACACTGAGTTAGCTTTTTCACCTCTGACAGCTATAATACCAAATATCAAAATAAACTGGGCTTAGAATTGGACCTTCAGCTCTCTGTCACAAAATGTTAAGCAAATATTTTCTTTTTCTTTTCTTTATTGAGACAGGGTCTCACTCTGTTGCCCAGGATGGAGTGTAATGGTGTCATCATGGCTCACTGCAACCTCGACATCCTAGGCTCAAGGAATGTTCCTGCCTCAGCCTCCTGGGTAGCTGGAACTACAAGTGCATGCCACCATGCTGGCTAATTTTGTGTATTTTTTGTAGTGACAGGGTGTCCCCATGTTGCCCAGGCTGGTCTCAAACTACTGGGCTCAAGCAATCTGCCTGCCTTGGCCTCCCAAAGTGCTGGGATTACAGATGTGAGCCACCATGCCCAGTCTAGCAAATATATTCTAAATGAAGTAATGACAACACCATCACTAAATGTACTACTATTTTTTTTTCAATGAGATCATAAAGGTGTTTTCACCATTGATAAGTAAAATAAAGAATGTTGATTATTTTAGGTCGGGTGCGGTGGCTCACGCTTGTAATCCCAGCACTTTCAGAGCTGAGGCAGGTGGATCACTTGAGGCCAGGAGTTCGAGACCAGCCTGGCCAACATGGTGAAACCTCACCTCTACTACAAATACAGAAAATTAGCTGGGTGTGATGGTGTGCCCCTGTAATTCCAGCTACTTGGGAGGCTGAGGCACGAGGCAAGGGGCAGAGGTTGCAGTGAGCTGAGATCATGCCACTGCACTCCAGCAGGGGCAACAGAGACTCCATCTCAAAAAAAAAAAAAAAAAGCATGTTGATTATTTTATCTTTAACTCATTTCATATTTTACATGTTTTATAATGTATATATTAGCCTCACTGTTATTGGTGGTAGTATGTAACTACAAAGTTTGCAAACTACGGCTACAGAAAATCGAATCTCACACTGAGGCCAAAAGAACACTTCAAGAGTTGAGTACAGTGTTTATTATGGTTAATTAATCATGTTCAGGGTGACATTTGTGTAATCATTGAGAGCATCTGTGACAAGATGGTTTCATCAGCAACTTGGGGAAATAAAGTACTTATTAAATATTTGTGTTTATTGACATATCCAAAGTAATGCATAATTTGAATGTATGCCTATTTTGCCCTGTCTAAAGGTACTAAACTCACACAATCTCCTTCAAATTAATTTGGAAAATTCTGCAAGTTGGTAGTATACGTTTTTGTATTATATTTATAAAAGTATGATTTATGATAATCCATCTATTCATTATAAGCTTGGCAGACCTATTCATTTGGAGAAATAAATGGATTTTTTTTCTTTTTGAGACGGAGTCTTGCTCTGTCACCCAGGCTAGAGTGCAGTGGTGCCATCTTGGCTCACTGCAAGCTCCGCCTCCTGGGTTCATGCCATTCTCCTGCCTCAGCCTACCAAGTAACTGCGACTACAGGTGCCTGCCACCATGCCTGGCTAATTTTTTTGTATTTTTAGTAGAGACAGGGTTTCACCATGTTAGCCAGGATGGTCTCGATCTCCTGACCTTGTGATCCGTCCACCTTGGCCTCCCAAAGAATAAATGGATTTTATAAAAAATTTTAATGTCATGATATTCAGTACACACTGATTCCTTTCACACCCAGCATGCTTTCCCCACACTTCAGGTAACAGCATCCACCTTCCCTCTAGAGTATCATTCTTCTTCCACTTTTCAACCATGCAAATGGCCTAGGATAAGCCAATCACTACATTTCATCCTCTTGACCATAGTGATTACTTTGAATAGGAATTCAACAGAAGTCAGACCAGTAGAGTGAATGAAATCCAATTCCAAGACTTGTTTACTCATTAGGGAGGCTGACTCTCTTTTCTGCTGGCCTGGGTACTGGATAGTGTGACTCTGAAGCTGCAGGGGGCCACCACCTGGGCCTGAGATACTGCCAATCCTGAAGAGGCAGCACCAGGAGATGGAGTCCAGTGACATCATCAGGGCCTCAAATCAAGCTGTACCTGATATAGCCCTAGACTTTTAGGTTTGTTACCTGCTTCTTTTTGCTCAAGCCTCTTAGGTTGGGTCTTTTAAATCACATTTGAAAAAATCCTTAAATGATCATCAAGTCGTAAATATAATTATAGGGTGTTTAAAACAATAAGATAGCATAAACAAATGCAATAGTCCTTTAAGCTTAATATTTGCAAAGATTATGAAACAGCAGAGCTGGGAAAGGGAAGTGATTTTCCCAAACACTCATGAAAGAGCAAATGTTCTGTCTACTGCACCTTGCTACTTCCTCCACTGCCCAGCCTGCTGCAGACATGGGGATGTGTGTTATTTAAGACACCCTTAAAACAAGTGACTGAACCAATTTATGCTAGCCTGGTTCAGGAAGGAACTTACTGGCTGATGAGGAGTCTACTGAGGTGGCTCATGGGGCTGAAGGAAGAACTGCAGAATCTAAGGTCTTGGGGACTCAAACGGAACTTGTGATAGGCTAAAAAGCATACCCCTACCAAAATAGAGTCACTTCCTGGAACTTGTAAATGTTACCTAATGTGGCAAAAGAGCAAATATTATCTTATATAGCAAATATGTGATTAACTTAAGGATCTTGTGAGGAGGGATTTATTCTGGATTATCTGGGTGGGCTGTAAATGCAATGATATGCATTCTTATAAAAGAGAGGCAGAGCAAGATTAGACACAGACAGGAGAGAAAAGATACACAGAAAAGAAGGTGATGCGAGGATGGAGTGATGTGGCCACAAGCTAAGGGATGCCAGGAACTGCTGGCAGCCACTAGAAGCTGGAAGATTCAGGAACAGATTCTCCCCAGACTCTACTGAGGGAGTGCTGCCCTGCTGATCCTTGATTTCAGGCTTCTGGCCTCCAGAGCTGTGAGAAAATAAATTTCTGTTGTTTAAATTACCAGAGTTGTGGTAGCACTAACAAACTAATGCAGAACTCAATGATGTAAGTTTCTCTCTCTCTCTGTCTCTTTCACACACACACACACACACACACACACACACACCCACACACACCCAGACTCTCAGCTTATTCAGCTGTTTTAGTTTTTCCATGTGGCTGAGAAGATAGCTGGTGCAAGCCCTAAAATGCCATCCTTTCAGCCTTGGCAGCCTAGCCAGAAGAGTCTGTTCTCCTGGTCCATAGATCCAACTCAGGGGAGGGTTCTGGTTGGCCCTGCTTGTGTCATGTGCCCACCCCTTGGACAAAGCACATTGTCAAGGGGGCATTCCTGTGGTTGGCTGTGTTTGGGTCATGATACCATCCCTATAGCAGGCTGCACACTCTTACTGATAGCTTCACAAACCACATGGCATGGAGGAAGAGGTTTCTCCAAAGAAGGGACCCTGGGCAGACTAAAACAACCACTGTCCAGGTTCTTGGCTCTTTCCCGGCTTGGGACATCATGAAGACATGTAGGATTGTGGACAGAAGAACCACAGACTTGTTCCTGAGCACAGGGCATTGGATATTCCAGACAGGGCTAAACAACTGCCTTTAGAATTTATGAGGAGACTGGAAAGGCTGCTTGTTTGATCAAAATGATGGGCCCACCCCACTGTAAGCTCCAGTTAGAGTAAGCCTGGTGGGCCGGATGAGGGGATGGCCTCAGGGGCAGCATGAAGTATAACCGGTGGCATTAGGTTATGGGTGGGGTTGAGCACTTTTCAGAGGACCCCTGGGGATGGGAATTTTTCACGGCCAGAGGCTCAAAGCTGAAGCGAGCTTTTGCCTCATTCTCTGACCACTTCTTTTCCTTCTCTTTCCCTCCTTGTAGTCCGTTTCCTTCCTATACCTTCTTTCTTTCTTCTCTCCCACTCCCACCCTTGGGAGAAGAAGCAGGATGCTAAAGCACTAGCTGTAGGCTTTACAGGAAGCAGTTCATGCTTCCTCCTCCCCCCGAAAAGAAAATGCCTTCCCTTGACTAGTTTTGGTGGACCATTCTATTATCAGCATAATCACTGACATTTATCATAAAACCTCATGGACTGAGATTCTCTCAGGGTCTGGGCTACTCCCCAGGAGTAAATCAGGCAATTTTGAGCAACGACAGGGCTTCTTTCAGACCCTTAGGAATTATTTTTAATGTGCCAGCAAAACCTAAAAATGGAAGAGGATAAATGCAGCTGTTCAAAGGAGCTGACCTGCACAAAAAGGTCATGCTGTGGAAGAATCTGGCTTATTAAGAATGTGTGAGTGTGACAGAAAATGCTCATTTTAACCAGCTTTTTATGGTAAATAGCAGTGCTGCCACTAACCGGCTGAATAACCACTCAGAGTGAGCCTATCAGATGGCAGCCTCCTCCAGCTGGCTGTGCCCCTTAATGTCTTCTCTTTGCCCTCATTAAAGTTTTAGTCTCTTATGGCTACTTCCAAAGAAAGCTGACCCTTTCAAGTTCCCGACTTAAATAGCGGTAATGAATGTATAGCTGTAATTGAAGGCAGAGAGGAGTAATGTAATGTCTCTGCAGGGAAGAGACTTGTAGTTCCTTTTTTAAATGTGAGGAGATAGGCTACCCTAATACAAATGAAAATCTGTGGATCTGATTGACTGTGTGTTGGGGTCCCCAAGACCACTCCCAGGTTTAACGGTTCACTAGGGAGACTCACAGGACTCAGCATATAGTTGTGTTTATGGCTATGATTTATTGTAGTGAAAAGATAGCAAGTAAAATCAGCAAGGGGAAAAGGCATGTAGGGCAAAGACCAGCGGATATCAGGCTCACACTTCCAAGAGTCCTCTCCCAGTGAAGTCGCACAAGATGCACTGAATTTCTCCAGCAACAAATTGGGACACCACGCGTCAAGTGTTGTCCTCCAGGGAAGCTCATAAGCGAGTCAGTGCCCAAAGCTTTTTGTGAGGCTGGTCACGTAGGCAGCTTCTTTTTATCACGTGCCAGAATTTCAGACTCCTTGAAGGAAAGCAACTGTTCAGCATAAACCATACTGTTCACACAAGCAGTTCTGAGAGTGGTGGGGACTCTCCTTAAATCCAAGTTTTCTGATGCCAGCCGTGGACAAGCCTTGCAATCAGCACTTTCTAAGCCCAGTAGTCTCAGCCCTGCCATGTTAACTGTTTTCTGCACATGATGACAGTGAAACTTTTCAATTCTTTAATCTCTGCAATTTACCAGTGGCCATTGCATCTCCTGCATTTAAGGCAACTCTGAAGTTATAAAACGAACTTACTAAATATAAATTAAAAGACAGGCTATACAGGCTGAAATTTCTCTCATGCCCCCAGCTCTCTTCTGAATGGTCCTCATATGCTATGTGCTTATCTTGCTATCCTGGCTATAAATGATGGAACGGGGATTTTTCCCTTGAGTCAAAATCTAATATGTATAAGTTGGACATGATTGAGACCAAGAGTCACAGAGACTGACCGATAAGGGGCGCTCCATAGTGTGATGGTGGCAAGCTGATTCAGTCCACTGTCTTTGAAAGAATAAATACCAGATGGAGAAAATGAAAGTGGGTGACTAGAACTCAGACTGAGTGAGGACAATGTGAAGCTATTGTTCTAGGTCTCTGTGAAATGTGTTGTGCTCCCCAGTCTTGGAAGTCTATGTTTAGGACAGAGGTGATCGCATCCCTGTGATCTTGGCTCACTGCAACCTCCGCCTCCTGGGTTCAAGTGATTCTTATGCAGATTCAAGTGGCTCACATCCTCATGTGTCCTTGCACTGAACACATTTTCTTCCTTAATATCGGTGTGTCTTTTCCAAGCAGCCTGAAAGAGCCTAGTAACATAGAGGTAAATATTCCCTTTTCAAAAGGATGCCACGACTAAACTGAGAATAGTTATACTAGAGGGCATCCAAGGAAATGTGAGAGTGTAGTTTAGGTCAGTTACAGGAAGTGGTATCTTACACTGCAAAAAGGAAGTTTTGGACCACTCTCAAAAGTAGAAAACATAAGCAGGCTTAAAAAAAGCTTTAAAAATTATCTTTGTTGTTGAATCATAAGGAGTTATTGATAAAAGCTGAATATGTTCGGACTGCTTCCTCTTCTATGAGGTGTAGGTCAGGAAAGTGAGTGATGTTCCCTTCCCGCCATGTAGCTCTGCTATCCTTGTCACATGCAACCTCTTGATGAGGCTGCCAGCAGAGGCTATAAAGTTGAGAATATCCTCTGAAGACCTGAGCCTCCAAACCCCAAACTGAACTTAAACTGGGCTAACGCATCCTGATGGGCTCGTAAATTGCCAACATTCGACCCTGACCTCTAACTTAGGTGCTGAGGCAGGAGTATGGTGTATTTATCAATTTGTGGATTAAATGCATCTTAACAGTCAACATTTTATGACCCGTGAGGATGAGGGTAAGTAAAAGTGCATTTGATGGACACTGCTTAGCCCAGGATATTGTGGTGAGAGGACCTTACAGCGTACTGTTGGTTTGTGGGAGCACGCTCCCTGCCTTCTGACCAAGCACTTATGGAAACTCCCGCTGTCGTGTTGGCTGAGGCAGGAATGTAATTAGAAAGGATGGTTTCATTCCAGCACCATCACCTTCTTCAGGAAAGGGTAACCCTTCTTTATCTGGCATGTGGCCTTTTAGTTGAACTTGGAGTATTTGGGGATTGTTCAGAGACAGTGCTAACTGGCACAGGAATACTCATTCTGTGTTGATTGTTCCCTAGGGAGCTTCCTGCAGTAAAAGTGATAAGGGTTGTTCCAGGCTATCCGGTTATAACATTGGAGCCATGTTCATTCTTTGTTACTAAAAAAGAAAGTTTCTTTCTCTAGAGGGGCAGGGGAAGATGCATAGCTCCCTTAAGCACTCAGGGCATGGTTATGCTTTTGGATACAGGGTGGTGGTTAATAATGTAGCTTACGGAGTATTAGAGACCTGCCACTTACTAGTTGGTTGGTTGCTTAAGCTCTTTGCTCCTTAGTTACTTCTATAAAATGTCAAGAATAATATTGCACAGAGTTTTTATAAGGATAGAATGGAATAATGTATGTAAAATACTTAGTGCAGTGCCTAGCCCGGAGTAAATGCTCAATTACTATTAGCTATTTAACTATTTTACTTATTCATAGGTACTGAGAATCTTCTCTATGATTATTTTATTCCTAAACTTTCCAAGATCACAGTTTCATTACTGGAAGTGATCAGCAGCAGAAAGTTGTATAGTCATTTAGCAGGAATAGATTTCGGCTGTTTGAAAATGTTGTAGACGTTCGGCATTTGTAGATTTAGATTTTGCAGTTTCAGCTATTTATAGACAACCTCAGGGATTCATGACAGCGTATTTTATCTGAAACTTTAATCTAAAAGAGATAATAAGTAATCAGGATGCAGTAGAATCATTTTGAATATCTACCCAGCCATGTCCTTCCCTGAGAACTGACCCCACTCAGAGAGGTGAACCCAGAGGTGGGATTGTTCCTTATAACCCCTGCACCACAGCTGATTGGACCAGGCCTGGACACCCAACTGAGGGAGAGCTAAGGTGATGATTGAGTCAATCCAATTTTCTCTCCTGGATTGTTCTTATTTTTAGGAGATACCGGAAGAAGAAATTGACAATAACATCTCATGATCCTGCAATTTATTTTCAAATGGTTCAGGGGAAAAAGTATATCTGTCTGTATATATTATACAGAGAAAGTGAGAGAGAGAGAGAGAGAGAGAGAGAAAGTAGACATCATAGAGGGCTAACAATTGATAAATCTAACTAAAGATTACACAAGTGTTCATTGTACTATTCTTTCCATTTTTCTTTGGTTTAAAATGTTAAAAGTTGTAAACAGCTTTTAATGGAAAATGAAGTGTCCCTTTAAAAAGATTTTCTTAAAAAAATCCTTGAATTAGAAATGTACTCCAGAGCCTATAACCATCTCTCCTGAGCTTTGAGCCAAGAAACCACATGTTAGTCTTGAGTGGCAGGGGCCAGGCACACACAGAAGAGGAAACTGGATTTCAGAGAGACACAGAGCAGAGGGGCAGAAATAAGCAGGGGGAGAGCCTGAGGGTCTTGGGAAAAGGCGAGTGGAGACTTGATTCTTGAGTTCCTGGTTCTGTCTTCAGAGGCCTGGTGCTGGTGTGAGGCCTAGTTCTTCTTTCTGCCTCCAAGTTCCATGAGATACCCTGATATCCTTCCAATAAATTCTTTTAAAAAAATTTGCTGACAACAGCTTGAGTGGTTCTGGTCCTTATGAACAAGTAGGCTCTGATTAGACCCCTGGCCGGCCTGTGGTAATGGGTGTGCTGAGGCACGTGTGGGACTCAACGTGCGTAAGCTGTGGATGGGTAGCTTAGCTGAGAGTGTATCTCAAAGACTGCCAGCATCTACATCTCAATGGCGCGTGTGTGCCATAGAGTATAGGTGTTCACTGAAAGAATCACTCTCAACTGGACTTCATAGCCTTTAAAGGAATAAATATTCTGTATAGTAGGAACACAGATTCCTCAGGCCATACACTCAGATGTGCAGAAAAAAAAATAACCTTTTTTCCTTTTCTAGGACTAAACTTAAGTCCCATCTGCAGCCTCCCTTTTCCCTGGTAGCAGAATCTGGGTTTGCTCACTGAGTTCAGTGTTTTCCTTCTTTTCCCCTGGGAGAATGTGGGGAGGATGGGCATCATCATGCGTGCACGCCTGCATCTACAAAGATGTCCCCTTCACTCTCTAGTCCTCCTCATCCTCACTGTGCAGCTTCTTCTGGCCCACCTGCTCCCTGGCTCCTGACCTGCTGTCTGGATACACAGGGACTTTCGGAGGCAGCCTCTGGCCTCTCTGCCCATACCCAGATCATTCCGGTGTCCACAGGGGTGGAGTCTTACCTCTTCCTGGGCTCAGATTTCCCAAACATGATTCTGAGAGTTCTTCTGTCCACCTTCTTCCCAGGCCTGAGTTTATGGGGGGAAGGTTACAGGGCCTTCTGCAAGTCATCAATGTGACTTTCTCTCCCTTCTATGCAGCCCCAGAAGAGGGGGGACTGGATTGTAGACCCCCTGGAGATTCTTCTCAGTTATTGTTTCTGGTATAGTTTCATTTAAAACTTGTTTGTTTGTTTGTTTTTTGACAGCCTCGCTCTGTTGCCCTTTCTGGAGTACAGTGGTGAGATCTCGGCTCACTGCATCTTCACCTCCCAGGTTCAAGCAACTCTTCTCCTCAGCCTCCTGAGTAGCTGAGACTATAGGCTGTGCCACCACACGGGGCTAATGCTTGTATTTTTAGCAGAGATGTGGTTTTGCCATGTTGGCCAGGCTGGTCTCCAACTCCTGGCCTCAAGTGATCAGCTTCCCTTGGCCTCCCAAAGTGCTGAGATTACAGGTGTGAGCCATTGCACCTGGCCAAAACTTAGTTTTTTATTTTTATTAGAATACCTGCACAGAAATAGCATATTTTATTGTTTACTTTCAAAATATTAATGACTATAACTAACCAGAGAGACTTTCTATATTGCCCCTTTAGAAACATGGGATTCATAATTTACTGATGTGTGGTATAACTTTATGCCATGAGTCTTTTGGGGAATTAGCTTTTGATATCTAAAAGTCAGGTTTTGGGATTTCAAAATGCTTTTCTCTTGCAAAGTCTATTTTAGAACCCAAAATCAAAGGGCTGACTTCTTTGATACCCATATTTTGTTGCAACAAACCTATTCTGAGGTAATGATGACTTAGGTCTAGGTCAAATGGAGACTGGTCAAGGGATACAATGAATTGTGGGAGACAGTAGTGTCCAGGGGGAGAACATGTTGGGTTATATTATCCCACTCTGTATAACAATGTGGTGTTCATGAATCTGGGGATTTAAATATGTCCTAGAGTTTTGCTTGCCAATGTCAAAGTTTTCCTCTATGGAGAGGTAACAGATTTTCCCTTGCCAAAGTTCTACAAGATGACATCTTGTGTACCTGAAACTTGAGTCAGCTGGGTCACCCTAAACAATTCAAATGCAGCTGGGGGTAGAAGGTGGCAAGCAAAGTCTCCAAGTCACTAAAAGAGGTTTCATGGAAGCTGTGCAACAGAGTTGACTCATGGATAAGCCCCTTAAACCTTCAAACAAAGCCTATTGATTTACATATGTGGGCACCTCGGTTATCAAGTTTCTGGGCTACGATGGGGTTGGAAAATGACAGAAGGATCTGGTTGTATATTGCAAAGAGTAAGAAAAGCTTCTGATAGCATGATAGCAGTGGGGGAGTCAGAAGTACAACAAAAATCAAGTAAAAACATTTTAAAAATTAATGCTGTCAAAGGACATTAGTGTAAATATAATGATTTAAATTTCTCATTTGTTCTTGTACCTAGTACTATAATCAATCATAGTGTTTTAAGTCTCAGTGGGAATTTAAAGGAATCTAACCCAATTATAAAATATGGGATTCATAATTTAACAATATGACATAAGAATAATAGTATGACATGATTTTATGTCCTGAGTCTTTTGGGACATTAGCTTTTGATAACTAAAAGCCACACTTTGGATCTCAACTCTTCCATTTTTTTTGCATAGACTGTAATGGCCTGATTTGTGTACATCCCACATCATACTTTCCTCACCCTACACAGTACCTCAGAGTATGACTGTATTTGGAGATTGGCCCTTTAAAGAGATGATTAAGTTAAAACAAGGCCATTAGAGTGCCCTAATCCAATTTAACTTGTGTCCTATTTGTAAGAAGAAATTTGGACACATAGAAAGACACCAGGAATGTGTGTCCATAGAGAACAGGCTATGTGAGGACACAGTGAGAAGGCGGCCGCCTGCAAGCCGAGGACAGAGGCCTCAGAAGAAACCAAATATGCCAACACCTTGGTCTTGGGACTTCCAGCCTCCAGAACTCTAAGAAAGTAAATTTCTGTTGTTTAAGCCACACAGTCTGTGATACTTTGTTAAGGCATCCTAGCACGCAAATACAAAGACTACACTGAAGCCCAAATGATAAGAAATGGCTTCTTTGGTATGTGCATTCTGCAGTAGAAACCTACTTGAGGCTTTGTAATTTAGTACCAGGGCAGACCTGTGGCTTTTCCAAGGTCTCCAGGAAGACACAGAATTGAACCCAGTGCTCCTCACCCTGGGCAGGCAGCTTGGTGCAGCAGAAAGAACATAACGTTTTAGCTTCAAATCTAAGCCTTGCTGCACAGAAGATGGGCTGCAGTCTGTAAATAACTTCTGTGAGCCTCAGTTTGCTCATTTACAAAATGCAGATGAGCTACAGAAATGACATGTGATGATATTCAGGTTACCTATGTAAAATACCTAGCTCAGGCCTGGCCCATACTGGAGAGGTAACAAATACAGTTCTATTATTGTTTCTGCTACACTGTGTCATAACCTTAAGCCATCAATAAAAGGTTAAATTGTGTTTGGTATCCTTTGTCACAGAAGGCAGGAGAGTATGTTATCTTTTAAATAGATTTTTAGCTTTATATGATAAGAGTCAAATATCTTGGTGGTTACAGGGATGAGTATTAGGTATTCAGAATGCTTGATTATCCAGAACTATTCCTCAAAGATTATCAATAGTTGAGATTACAGTGTCAACATTTTGTGTCCTCTGAACTGTTTTCAATTTCTATTCTCCTTTTTTAGTTTTTCATTCCAAGAACTCCAGTTCTCTCATAGATGCCCCATGGGAGTGGAGCTCCTCTCAATGACTTTCTTTTTTACTATATATTTTTTTTCTGTATTTTCCAAAATGTTCATGATTAATAATGAATGCGTATTACTCTTACACCAAGAAAAGCCATCCTAGAATCTACTAAGAGGTCGGTGAAATTGGCTATTCGATCATTGCTGATCTTGATGGAAGGTGTTTGAGTGACAGTGATAGATGGCAGACGGCATGAGTGGAGGAGTGACTGGAAAGTGGGGGAGCAAAGCTATGTGTGGATGAGAATTTGAAAAGGGAGCTGGGTCTTTTGAAGCCTTTTTTAGGGTAGGAGAAGATGTGGGTGTATTTATAGGTGGGGAGGAAGTAGCTCTTGGAAGGGTGAGATTTGAAATAAAGACAAGAAAGCAAGGCCTGGGAAGAGGTATGAGGGATCAGGTTTGAGGCCCACATAGGGGAAGGTTACCCCGGTACAGGAGGGCTGAAAGCTCTGCCTCTGGGACAGGCAAGAAGGAGGGAAGTTAGGGCCATGATAGTTAAGTTTAGAGGAAGAGGGGAGAGAAGTTAAGGAGTTGCTGTCTGACAGCATATTTTCTTTGGGAAAAATGATCTCAACTGCTGAGATTAAGGCAGACAACTGAAGAAAGGGCTTATGGAGAGACTGTGGAGCTGTCAACATGAAGAATAAAAAAGAGTATTAAATGGGGATCAGTGAAATCATTGCCAGTTAGGGATGACGGTCAAGGTGGAGAGAAAATGGGGATAGAGAGAGAGCCGTGAGTTAATAAAGGTTTTTGAAGTGGGGAGCAGTGTCATGACAAAGGGATTTTAGGAAATTTTAAAAAGTGGTGGTATACCAGATGGTAGAAATTAGCTTTCTCACATTCTAGGGTGATTGGTAATGGCTTGGAGGAGAGATGTCCAGCAGGGACCTTTTGAAGGAAGACCATCTGTACCTTTATAATAAGGAAGATGCCTGGAAGGCAGCAGGAGCTTCTTGGGACTCCTTTGCATTTTGTTGTTGCCGGTGTTGCCTAGGAAAGTTCTTCACCTTGTTGATAAAAACTGGTTCTGGTTTCCATTTTTCCCATACTTGTGAGCCGACCTCATAGTGTTACTTTGGAGACACCAGCATGAGCCAGCTCTCCCCCCTCCTCAGAGATCTGAGTTTCAGCTTCGTGGGTCCCTCCTCTGAGTTCAGAGGCACCAGCAGTGACAAAGAGCCCCCAGCCTGGCTTCAGCTCAGCAGGGCCTCCCTTCTAAGCTTCTAGATCCAGATCATGCTGCCTCTTCCCTTAGTTCCCCTAGCCCTAGGAATGGTGGCTGCTTCTTGCAATTACATGTATTCACACGTTACCTGGATAGTCTTCCAATACCTGTTTAACCAGTTTCTTAAGTTAAATTCTTTCTGAAAAAAAATAACTGGTTTGGCTTTTGTTTTGAGACAGGCTCTTGCTCTTGTTGCCCAGGTTGGAGTGAAGTGGCATGATCTCGGCTCTCTGTAACCTCTGCCTTCTGGACTCAAGCAGTCCTTCCACTTCTGCCTCCCATGTAGCTGGGACTACAGGTTGCACCATCATGCCCAATTAATCTTTGTATGTTTTGTAGAAACAGGGTTTCGCCATGTTGCCCAGGCTGGTCTTGAACTCCTGGGCTCAAGCAATCCCCCCGTCTCAGCCTCCCAAAGTGCTGGGATTACAAGCATGAGCCACTGTGCCTGGCCTGTTTTCTTGATTAAACCCTTATTATTAGCATCACTTAGTTTTCTAGGGCTGCCGGACCAAGTACTGGGTTACTTAAACAGTAGAAATTTATTGTGTAGCAGCTAGAAGCTTGAAATTGTCAAGAGACATTGGAACCAGGGTGATTCCATCTTGAATAAGGGTTGAGTGAAAAGAGGGTGAGACCTGCTGGGCTGCATTCCCAAGACGTTACACATTCTTACAGGATGAGATAGAAGGTCAGTAGAACTGGTTTCACAAGATAAGTCACAAAGACACCGCTAATAAAACAGAATGTGGTAAAGAAGCCAGCCAAAGCCCACCAAAACCAAGATGGTGACAAAAATGACTTCTGGTTGTCCTCACTGCTCATTATATTATAATTATAATGCATTATCATGCTAAAAGACACTCACCAGCACCATGACAGTTTACAAACGCCATGGTAATGTCTGGAAATTACCTTATATGGCCTAAAAAGGGAAGGAACCCTCAGCTCCAGGAACTCCCCACCCCTTTCCTGGAAAACTCATGAATAATCCATCCCTCGTTTAGCATATAATCAAGAGATAACCATAAGTGTACTCAGTCAAACAGCCCATGCCACTGCTTTGCCTATGGAGTGCCCATCCTTTTATTCCTTTACTTTGAATAATCTTGCTTTCACTTTACTCTGTTGGCTCACACTTGAATTCCTTCCTGCACAAAGCCAAGAACCCATGTGGCTCCCAGGCCGAACTCCAATTGTGAGGTCCACCCTGTGACAAAAATCACAGTATAAGCAGGGTTGGTTCCTTCTGAGGGCTGTGAGGGAGGAATCTGTTTCAGGCCTCCATCCTTGGCTTATAAATGGCAATCTTCTTCCTGTGTCTCCATGTTCCATTTCTACCTGTCTCCAAATTTCCCCTTTTCATAAGGACACCAGTCATATTAGATTAGTGCTCACCCAAAAAACCTCACTTCAACTAGATCACCTCTGGAAAGACCCTATGTCTAAATAAGATTACAGTTTGAGGTACTGGGGTTTAGGACTTTAACATATAAATATTGGGGAGTGAATGGGCATAATTCAATCCGTAACAGCCACCTTCAGCCCATAATGAACAGAAATTAGAGAAAACTGTGCTTAAATTAACCACTTCTAGGTCGGTGTACTTGGGCAAGTAGCTTAATCTCTCAAAGCCTCCATTTTAATCCTTTATAAAATGGATATGGTAATTCTTATTTCAAAGATTAGATAGTATTTAATTCCAAATTCTTCTCTTTCTCCTTTTTTATTTTCCAGGAGAAGGTAGAACAGGTTGCTCCTCCTCTTGCCCTGCTCACTCTCTTATTCTTACTCTATTTAGATTAAAAAGAAAATAAAGTTTGTTTGCTCATAACTTACTTTGAGCCTTGACTGACAAGGGCTGTACTGATCTCTGGAAATCCATACCTCCACTCCCAGCTCTGCAACCTCTCATTCTAATTTAAGTGCTATCATCAGGGCTTCCTCCCTGCCTGCCTTTGCTCTGTAACTCATTTCTCTCTTCCCTTTGGCACAACCCAGGTGTGGGCTCTATTAGAAACACCTCTTTGCCAAGCAAATCCTGGCCAAGTTTCTCATTGCTAACTGCACTCCTGCCTCTCCATGGAGAGTGCTTTTCCACACACCACGTTGTTTAGAAAGCCTTGTTCCTGGAAGCTGACAAGCTGTGAGTTGCTTAAAATGTAGTAATTTACCTGTGAACAACACAACTAAATATAGTCATGCAATATACAGTATTTGGAAACAGAAGAGCATTGTTTAAACAAGATTTTGAATAGTTCCCTCCTTAAGAATACAGTGAATGGCCTCAGCAAAACCTGTATTTTATATTTTGAAAATAAATGGGATTTTTTTCTCAAATTTTAATGTGAATAGGAATTACCTGGGCATCTTGTTAAATGCAGATTCTGATTCAAAAGTTCTGGGGTAGAGCAAAAGATTGGTCTGTGCGCCTAAAATTTTCCCAGGTGATGTTGCTATATCTGCCCACCAACCACACTTTGAATAGCAGAGCTTCAGAGATCATAGGACAGAGCTTCTCAATCCTGACTACACATTAGAATCATTGGGAGTTCTTTTAACAAATATCAATGCCTGGTTTCCAACATCCAGAGGTTCTGATTTAATTAATCTGTGATCTGAGTCTTACACTCAGGTTACTGTCTGTTTTTAAAGTGATTCTAATATGCAGCCCAGGTGGAGAATCATTGCTCTAGTCCATTGCTCTTTAACTTTAATATGTATAGAATAGCCTGGGGATCTTGTTAAAATGCATACCCTGATTCAATAGCTCTGGGCCAGAGCCCAAGATTCTGCATTTTTAAAATGCTTCTAGGTCATACTCAGGCTGCTGGTTAATGGACCACATTTTTGAGTAGGAATGGTCTAATTCGGCATTTCTCAACCTTGACACTATTGACATTTGGGGCCAGATAATTCTTTGTTGTAGAGGGGCTGTTCTGTGCATGCGCTGGCCTCAACCCACTAGATGCCAGTAGTACCCTCCTACTACCACCACCACATGAGATAACCAAATATGTCTCCAGACATTGTCAGATATCCCCAGGGTGAGGGGTGCAAAATCACTACTATCACCACCAACGTCACCTGCTGTGCTGGCTTGATTCATCCTTCTCATTTTACTGGAAATAGGTCCAAAAAGTCCAGTGTTACAATGTCTCCATCTTTAAAGATCTCAGAACCTCTAGGTGTTTGAAAGCTGACAGATTACAAAGCTGACAGCTGCCTTAACAGGGTGTGGTAGATAGAAGAATGCACCCCCCACCCCCAGAGAGATATCTATATCCATGTTCTAATTTCCCAAACCTGTGAATGTGTTACTTTACATGGCAAAAGATGCTTTGCAGATATGACTAAGTAAAGGATCTTGAGATGGGAAAATTATTCTGGATTATCCAGATTGGCCCAAGGGTCCTCATAAGAGGGAAACAGGGTGTCTGAATAAGAGGAAGAGAAGTGACAAAGCAGAGGTCAGAGAACTAGTGATTAGAAGATGCTATGCTGTTAGTTTTGAAGATGGTGGGAGGGGCCACAAGCCAAAGAATGCAGGCAGCTTCTAGGAGCTGAAAAGGTCAGGGAATGGATCCTCCCCTAGAGCCTCCAGAAGAAATACAGCCCTGATGACACATTGGTTATAGCCCAGTGAAACCCATTTCTGTAAGAGAATAAATTTATGTGTTAAGTCAATAAGTATGTGGTAAATTGCCACTGCAGCAATAAATTTACACATAGGGGAATGTGATAAGAAGATAAACGATCTTATGTTGTGGGGAAGCAGAAGTAAGGTTGTACTTGGGTAGAATAGAATAGAGGGAATGGGAAGGTGATTAAGGCAACTGAACAGACCCTGAGTTGAAAGGGAGAACTGATAATGCTGTTCAAAATTCAGAGTAATGAATGGAAAATTCCACGGGGACCAAGGCAGGACTAGTGGGAGCAGATGGGCAAGGTGGGAAGATTATGTGGGAGAGCATTGGCTGCATGTGTGGGGCCAGAGAGCATCAGTGTATTGCTTCCATGTTGCGGCCCAACATGCTTGGACAGGGCTTTGTGGTCCTTGGTGTTTGCTGCCTCTTAGAATAATCTGAGAGGAGTGTAAAACTCCTGCAGCTCAGGCTGCACCTGTACCAACAAAGTCAGAATCTCTGAGGACATAGTCATTTTTAAAACTTTGTGTGATTCTAATGTGAAGCCACATTTGAGAACCAGTGCTTAAGAAGGTAAACAGTGAGGGACAGACCAATAAGTGCATGAACTCGAATTAACTTGTTTCTAGAATAACGGTTCTTTGGCACTTTTGAGGTGGCTACTTTCTTGCAGGGAGTGATGAAGGTGGGAAACCTGGTACCACCTGATATAGCTGCAGGTGTTGGAGTGAGGATGAGCCCCAGGTTGTATGTAGTGGTGTCCAACGACAAGGCAGGGGGCCCCTCAGCAGTAGGGCAGGGGAATAGGGAAGAGAAGCTGGGAATATTGGAGGCCAGGGCTGAGAATGAGGCTACTTATCTAAATCTTGTCACCCAGAAAAATGTGAGGAATTCATACATGTGCTGGACTGAGGTCAACATCAAGGAAGAAGGGGGAAAGTCTCCAGAAAGCCATGAACCACCATATCCTTTATCTGATTAACTTTCACTGGTAGTTCAGGGTGTATCTTAGATATGCCTCTTTCAGGAAGCCTTTTCTAACCCGCAAGCCTGAGTTAGATCCTCCCTTTTGAAGCCTTTTCAAATAGCCTGAACTCTATTCACTAGATGCCAGTAGCACTCCCCAATTTGTGACAACCAAAGATGTCTCCAGACTTTGTCAGGTGTTTCCTGGGGACAAGATCGCTCCCGGTTGAGAACCACTGGTCTAGAGTAATATAACGTGTGCACATCAGACACGGTCAGTTCTGTAGAGTCAAGTGAGGGTTCCTTCTTGTTGCCTCAGGACCTTATTTTTCTTTCATTCTCTTTCTCCAACTCAGACACTCACTTGGGGGTTGGAAGTTAATGATGTGGCTTCTACAGAAGCAGTGATTATGTCTATGCTGCTTTTTTTTTTTTTAAAGTCATATTCTCAGTCCTGTAGAACTGGGACTCTTTCCATGGCTTATTCCATGCAGGGAAAAATGCCTCCTTCCTGAGTGGGAGCCCCTCCCTGAGGTGCACCACAGCTCCTGTAAAATCTTGAGGATGTGGGGAGTAGCTTGGACCCTTCAGAGAGGGTTGGTTTGCTTAGTGGTGGGATGGTTCTGAGGAACCATCTCATAGCTGGTACAAGTGCCAAATAAGAGACTTCTTCTGAATCTCCACACATTAACCCTTTTATTTTGTGCTTGGAAAATATGTGCTGAGCTAACCACACAACAATAGCTCCAGACAGGCCAATGAGTGATGTTTCTCAAGATAGATTTAATCAAATGCTGCACATAACTTGAAGTCTTAAAATGAATTCCCTCTGCTTTCCAGTCTATGGGAGCATGATAAATAAAGCCGTGAGAGGAACTCAGAGCGGGTGAATGTATGTCATCCCATAACAATGCTGGGAGAATGTTTGGAAATCCTCCCTTCAGGGTTCAAGTTGGGATGCAGGAAAGGCTGGTTTCTCTCCCCATATCCCTTCCTGAATCTCCCAGAATATCTGCCATGCCTAGAAAAACCTTCTTTAGTTCATTGTGAACAAGAAAGGCAGCTCATCTAAGAAAACTTTGCCTCTTCTGTGTTTAGGGTACTCAGCATCTCATTTTTCACTATGCCTCATGATGAAATACTCATTATAACATGAAAGGGGCCACAGTTTGAAAGTAGGAAACATGGAAGGGGCTGGTGGTCCCTAGGAAGGTGATGAAAGTGAGTAAATGTGCACTTGATCCTGTCATCATTGAACATTTATGGGGCTTCCACCATGTTCCAGACTCTGTGCTAAGTACAGGAGACGCAGGTAAAAAAGATAAAGTTTGGAACTACCGGTTGGTGGAAGGAGGCAAAAAAGTAAATAGCTGACTGCCAGCCAGAGTGAGAAGCTTAATGACAAGTAAGGGGTGCTGTGGGAACCCATAGGGGTAACCTCAGTGAGATGGGGTCAGGGAGCATGTCCCAAAGGAAGTATCTTATAAGCAGATGAAAGCTATCCAGGTGAAGGACCTGGATGATGGGATGGGTAGGAATGGGAATTTCTGGCTAAGGGCAATTTAGAAGCCCAGAGGGAAGAGAGAAGCCATGAACAGGAAGCAATTTAGTCTGGCTGGTGTAGACAAGGTCAAGTGGGATGTGCATGGCGGAATCCATGTAAGGAAGGTGGCTGTTTCGTTTCATGAAGACCAGGAGCCAGCTTGAGGCCAGGTCCGGGAACACAGATATCCCCACCATTGAAGCCCACCTTAGCCTCTGCAAGAAATCCCCTGGGCTTTCTGCTGGCTCCAAATCCTGGGATCAGTAAGAAGATGCAAATCAGGATCAGTAAGAAGCTAAGAGGCCTACAGTGAGGTTTTGTGTCTTGGCAGGTGGTGGAGTTGAATTTCCTGAACTCTCCGTGTGGGCATAGATGTGTTTAGTCACACTGTGGCTTGAGGGCTGATTTGAACCTACCTCAAGCAGGTGCTCTGTGGGAATAGTTAGGTGGGGGTTGGCAGGATAACTCATTTTATTAAACAAACAAAAAAAAGGCCGGGGGGGTGGGGCTTCTTCCTATCAAAACAGGGGAAGGAATGAATAAATTATTGATGCTAATTAGAGATAGGCAATGACAAACCTGGAGTTTCTGCCAACCATCAGCACATAAGTGGATAGTGCCAGCCTAAAGGTGCAGACTCAGGATGCCCCACCTTGATGCCAGGTGTCACCAGCTCTTCTCCAGTGTGGCTGAGCCCATGATCTCACCAGGCCCCTGAAGAGATCCCCACTCGGCACTCTAAGGTCAGACTGGGCCACCTTCCTGAGGTGCGCCTGCTCCTGCAGAGCTGGGTCTCACACAGGCCTGCTCTCCATTCCTCAGGATCCCACCTGTCATCCACTGCACAGGACTCCTAATAGAATTCCATCAAATTTCAGAGCCAGATGGAGCTTGCGGAGTGTATTATTCAAGTTCTTCATTTAACAGCTGAGGAAACACAATTTACAGCTGAAAGCATTGGTAGAAGCCATAATCTGCTATGCGGGCTGAGTCATGGAGGAAGCCAGGCAGCAGCAAGAGAGGCCATGAAGCAGAGAGATGCTCAGAAAGGAGCAGAGAAGAGCGATTGTGAAAGACGATCCCCAGGTTGCCTGGATCCATTTGCTTTTGTTTTCGTTTTTGCTTTTGTTTTTTGATACAGGGTCTCACTCTGTCACCCAGGCTGGAGTGCAGTGGTGTAATTATAGCTCAATGCAGCCTTGACCTCCCAGGTTTAAGCTGTCCTCCTGCCTCAGCCTTCTGAGTAGCTGGGGCTACGTGTGCATGCCATTACACCCAGCTAATTTTGTTTATTTTTTGTAGAGACAGGGTCTCACTATGTTGCCCAGGCTCGTCTCAAACTCCTGGGCTCAAGTCATCCTCCCACCTCAGCCTCCCAAAGTGCTGGGATTACAAGGGATCCATTTTTTTTTTGAGGTCCAGCTGCATCCTTGACCTCAGGCTCCATCAGACTCCCCTGCACACTAGTTACAAATTCCCTTTTTTGCTTAGGAGGTAGCTAAAGTCAGTTGCTGTTACTTGTATACCAGTTACTTAACAGATACAATGAATTAGAATTCAGGCATGTAAAGACACCTGTAAGAGAAAGGGTGGCTCTCAAGCTGAAATTGTGAGCATTGGTGTATTAGTTTCCGTTGGCCGCTGTAAAAAATGACCACAAATGGGGTGGTTAAAAAATGGAAGTTTACTCTTTCACAGTTCTGGAGGCCAGAAGTCTGCAATCCATATCACCAGGGCTGAATCAGGATGTCAGCAGGGCTGTGCTCCCTTCAGGTCATTCTCCTTTCAGAAGCTGGAGGGGGACCAGCCTGACCAACATGGAGAAACCTCGTGTCTACTAAAAATACAAAATTAGCTGGGCATGGTGGTGCATGCCTGTAATCCCAGCTACTCAGGAGGCTGAGGCAGGAGAATTGCCTGAACCTGGGAGGCAGAAGTTGTGGTGAGCCGAGACCGTGCCATTGCACTCCAGCCTGGGCAACAAGAGAGAAACTCTGTCTCCAAAAAAAAAAAAAAGAAGAAGAAGCTCGAGGGGGCAATTTGTTCCTTGCCCCTTCCAGCCTCTGGTGGCTGCTGCCATCCCTTTGCTTGTGACGGTATCACTCTAATCTCTGCCTCTGTGGTCATGCTGCCTTCTCATCTTCTGTCTGTGGCTCTAATAAAAAGGGTTTAATCAAGAAAACATGCCAGGCACAGTGGCTTACACTTGTAATCCTAGCACTTTGGGAGGCTGAGACAGGGGGATTGCTTGAGCCCAGGAATTCAAGATCGGCCTGGGCAACGTGGCGAAACCCGGGCATGGTGGTGCAACCTGTAGTCCCAGCTACATGGGAGGCAGAAGTGGGAGGATTGCTTGAGCCCAGAAGGCAAAGATTGCAGAGAGCTGAGATCACGCCAATTCACTCCGACCTTGGCAACAAGAGCAAGACCCTGTCTCAAAACAAAATAAAACAAAACAAAAGCCACACTAGTTATTTTTTCAGAAATAACTTAAGAAAGTGGTTAAACAGGTATTGGAAGACTGTCCAGGTAAAGTGTGAAAACGTAATTGCAAGAAGCAGCCACCATTCCTAGGGCTAGGGGAAATAAGGGAAGAGGCAGCGTGATCTGGATCTAGAAGCTTAGAAGAGAGGCCCTGCTGAGCTGAAGCCAGGCTGGGGGCTCTTTGTCACTGCTGGTGCCTCTGAACTCAGAGGAGGGACCCACGAAGCTGAAACTCAGATCTCTGAGGACGGGGGACAGCTGGCTGGTGCTGGTGTCTCCAAGTGAACACTATGAGGTCGGCTCACAAGTATGGAAAAAATGGAAACCAGAACCAGTTTTTATCAACAAGGTGAAGAACTTTCCTAGGCAACACTGGCAACAACAGAAAGCAAAGCAGTCCTGAGAAGCTCCTGCTGCCTTCCAGGCATCTCCCTTACTACAAAGGTACAGATGGTCTTCCTTCAAAAGGTCCCTGCTGGACATCTCTCCTCCAAGCCATTACCAATCACCGTAGAATGTGAGAAAGCTGATTTCTACCATCTGGTATACCACCACTTTTTAAAATTGCCTCCCCTTCTCTCTTAGAGGGACACTTGTGTTGCATTTAGGACCATATGGATAATCCAGGATAATCTTCCCATTCATCTCAAGGTCTTTGATGTAATCACACCTGCAAAGACCTTTTTTTGGTCCAACAAGGTAACATTCACAGGTTCTAGGATAAGAATGTAGACATATTTTGGGGGGCCATTATTCAGGCTACCGCTATTGAGATATTTAAAAAGCAAAGTTTCAATTAAAAAGTGGGTTAGCTGTTAGTGGAAGAATAAAAAGTTAGAACCAGTAAGTGGGTCGAATAAAAGGCAGCCGGAACTAAAGAACACAAGGATTTGGCTCTCAAGGTTAGTAGATCCCCTTGGAAGAGGTGGGTTCATCAGGTTATCATGGTCCACCAGCCACGATCACTCAGCTAGCATCTCTTGTTCTTATTTCATGAAAATTTCTGATGATTTGGCTGCTTATATAGATTCACTTACAGTGACAGAATATGCTGATCTGTACATCAAAGTATCTAGTTTATTAAATCTTTTTATTATTACAAATTTAGAAATCAGAATTCTGGTTTTCTGTTCATTCATTTCTACAAGTTTGGGTGACACATATTAGGATCTGAGATGAGGACTGTCCATCCTACAAGTTCAGAAATATAATTTTCCGGCACGCTAATAGTGAATCCATTCACTGTTGAAGGGGGAAATCAAACTGAGTTTTATTCTCTTGGTCATGATTCCAAATTCCTAATGAAGATGTCTAATGGGCCAAACTCAAACCAATTTCCCATCCTGGAACAATCAACTGTGGCTAGGGAATGATAGGGAATGAGGCCCCTTTGAATGTACTGCTTTTATTTAAGATTTATTTGGGAGGGATGGGCCAGTTCCCTTACAAGTTGGAGAATATGGCAAGCAAATCTGCAGTCTGTGTTATAATTGAACTTTCAGAAAGCATTCGACTTCCAAGTGTCACTCATACCTCTACTAAATCTTCTTCATAATCTTGTATTTGTGTATGTCTTCAGGACTCATAAAACGGTAACTTAAACTAGTTAACATAAAACGGTATGTTAACATAAGTTATGTTAACATAAAAAGTTAACATAAAATGGTAACTTAAAACTTAAAAAGCAACTTAAAAAGTTGCTCCTCCTTTCAACATATTCTTGCTTCTACTAAATTAATCTTTTTTTTTTTTTTTGAGACGGAGTGAGCCCAGGCTGGAGTGCAACGACACGATCTCGGCTCACTGCAAGCTCCTTGGGGGGCCTCCCGGGCTCAAGCAATTCTCCTGCCCCAGTCTCCCAAGTAGCTGGGATTACAGACGCGCGCCACCACCACCACGTCCAACTAATTTTTGTATTTTTAGTAGAGACAAGGTTTCACCATGTTGGCCAGGCTGGTCTTGAACTCCTGACCTCGTGATCTGCCCGCCTTGGCCTCCCAAAGTGCTGGGAATTACAGGCATGAGCCACTGTGCCTGGCACTAAATTAATCTTTATAAAATACCTTTGATTTATAATATATGATGACTATGACTATGACTTATATACAATCTCTATGTTTTCTTTTCTTTTCTTTCTTTTTTTTTTCTGAGACAGAGTCTCGCTCTGTCGCCCAGGCTGGAGTGCAGCGGCACGATCTCGGCTCACTGCAAGCTCCCGGGTTCATGCCATTCTCCTGCCTCAGCCTCCTGAGTAGCTGGGACTACAGGCGCCAGCCACCACACCTGGCTAATTTTGTTTTTGTATTTTTAGTAGAGATAGGGTTTCACCATATTAGCCAGGATGGTCTCCATCTCCTGACCTCATGATCCGCCCACCTCAGCTTCCCAAAGTGCTGGGATTACAGGCGTGAGCCACCGCACCCAGCCTACCATCTCTATGTTTTCAGTCCTATATATGTATCTCCTGTATTTCATTATTTAATATTTATTCTTTAAATTGATTCACTATATAATCAAGTATATTAATTTAAAAAATAAGTTCTCTATCATAAATGGAAAACTGATATTATTTTTCTTTTTTTCTTTTGAGATGGGGTCTCACTCTGTCACCCAGGCGGAGTGTATGCCACCACACCCAGCTACTTTTTGTATTTTTAGGAGAGACAGGGTTTCACCATGTTGGCCAGGCTGGTCTCAAACTCCTGACCTCAAATGATCCACCTGCCTTAGCCTCCCAAATTGCTGGGATTACAGGCATGAACCACCATGCCTGGCCCACTTTTTAAAAATAGAAGGTAATCAAACAAATAAATATAGCCGGATGTTAGAATGAGGTTTCCAACCACATTTTTGACTGAGGCTTCAATACGGTAGGTATATTACCAAAGTTCATGTGAGACAGGCTCCTCACGTGTGAATTTACGAAGGAATTTGTGCAGAGCTTGTTCTATGATTTTTGGATATCTTAGCTCAATCAAAGATATTTAAAATAAGTCAAAATGTGAAGAGAGAGGAGGATTTGTGGAAGACCTTTTAGGAGGGACCTGGTGCTATGCTAGAGACCCAAGAGAGGGGGTACTGCCTTCTCCTTAAACGTAGTGCAATAATAAAAACAAACAAACAAAAAAAGAAACCTAGTGCAAGAAGCTTCCTTGGAACTACAAGGAGAGCTATGGAAGGTGCTCTCTGCACTTAGGGGATATAGGACAATGGCTCCTGACTCCCACCCAAGAAAATGTAGAAGTTACTGTGTTAGTCTTGACCTGCCGTCCTAATTGAGTGACCTGGAGGAATTCTTGCTTTCTTCTAGCAAGAAGCCAGAGGGGAATGCTGTTTTTTAGAGGCTTTCAAAGAAGTTATCAATGACCACTTGAACTAGACATCATTAGGTACCCTGCACCATGGAATGATGGAAATCTCCATGAAAGTGCCCAGGCAGGTAGCCACGTTCGACTTTCTGCTTGACCCAGAGAGCTCTCAGCCACTAGCCAGCAAGGACTGTCCTTTGACCTATACCTCTCGTCCCTCCAGCCTCCCCCTTTCTGTCCCTGAAAGAAGTCAAACTTCAGCTAACAAGTGAAGGAGGAAGTGAGTGGGGAGAGCAGAAACCAACCACACTCCCTTTCTGGAAAACAGGCAGCCGTCAAGTAGAAGCCTTGCCTAGGGAACAGGAAGAAAATGGAAGAGCTGACTAATATCTAGGACTTGATATTCAAACTACCAAATTAAGACTGAGTTTGTACATAAAAGTCTGTAAGACTGTCTTTTATCTAAGCATTAGTAAAAAAAATATATATATACACACACATATATATACACACACACACATACACACACACACACTCACACACACACACACATATATACACACACACACACACACACACACACACACACATATATACCAGGCTTGCTGGGTTATTTTCCAGTGGTAGAAAGAAAGCTTTCTCCACTGGATAAAGTTTAGAGTTGACACAGGAAACAGAAAACGAAGTTGGATTTCGATTGTGTCACAGTCACACTTGTTCAATGTACTGCTTCTATAAACATGATGAAAACAAAAAAGTTATACTTCTAAAAGGTAAAAGTTTTAAAACCATGACAATCAAGTAATACATATTTATAAGATGCATACAAAAAATAGCTGCATGATTTAAACATGTGAAGAACTCCTTGATCTAGGCTTAAGATTGGCCAGTTGGGTGACTAATGCTGGCATTAAACCTAGATGCTTCCTTAGTTCAGGATGAGTGGTGCCCCTGCTTGGTGATGTGATACAGATGGGGCACCTTGGCAGTCCACCGCCATTTGGATGCAATCTTAATATGGGAATGATAGCCTATCTAGACTACCAGGGGTGAAACGATGGGAGCAGTCATTCTTACCATCCCTACTTCCAAAAAGTCATACTGAGGCTGGGCGCGGTGGCTCACGCCTGTAATCCCAGCACTTTGGGAGGCCAAGGTGGGTGGATCACTTGATGTCAGGAGTTCAAGACCAGCCTGGCCAACATGGTGAAACCCTGTCTCTACTAAAAATACAAATATTAGCCGGGTGTGGTGGCGGGCGCCTCTAGTCCATTACTTGGGAGGCTGAGGCAGGAGAATTGCTTGAACCTGGGAGTCGGAGGTTGCAGTGAGCTGAGATCGCACCACTGCACTCCAGCTTGGGTGACACAGCGAGACTGTCTCCAAAAAAATAAATAAATAAAAATAAAAGTCATGCTGAAATGTTCAGTATATGAATGTCTGAAACATTCATGACAGAGTCTGTTAATTTATATGGTCTGTGTAACCATGTTTCTACCTACTGTGCCCAATGTATTTTTTCTGTAATATACATTAAAATAATTATTGAGTCAAAAAAAGGTTCAGCAATATGTGTCTGACATCATCCTGCATATTATACTCTCCCAGCATCCTCAGGCCTTGTTTTACCTAGCAGATGTGTCTCTCACTGAGCTCAGCCCACTGCCTCTTTGGAGGGTAAAGCCTCTATGGTTTTCCATTCTTGTCATGTTCTCTGGGTTCCAATCCTCTGAACAGATTCAAATCTGCTCTTCCTTCAGGATTTCTCTATATCTCCTTGCAGTTTTTTTTTTTTTTTTTTTTGGAGACAGTCTTGCTCTGTTGCCCAGGCCAGAGTGAAGTGGCATGATGTCGGCTCACTGCAGCCTCCACCTCCCAGATTCAAGCGATTCTCATGCCTCAGCCTCCTGAGTAGCTGGGACCACAGGTGCCCACCACCACGCCTGGCTAATTTTTGTATTTTTGTTAGAGATGGGGTTTCACTATGTTGGCCTGGCTGATCTCAAACTCCTGACCTCAGGTGATCCACCCACCTAGGCCTCCCAAAGTGCTGGGATTATAGGTGTGAGCCACTGCACTTGGCCTCCTTTCAGTTTTATCAATTTTTGCTTTACATAGTTTGCAGCTCTGTTGTTTGGTACAAGCACATGTAGGATTGCTATATGTCATTGGTAGATTGACTCTTTTATTACATAGTATCCTTCTCTGGTAATTATCTTTGTTCTGAAGTCTACTTTATTAATATTGTTAATATTAAGTCTATGTGATTGATATGACCATTTCTGCTTTCCTTTGATTAATGTTTGCATGGTATATCTTTTTCCATCCTTTTACTTTCAACCTGCCTATATCATTATATTTAAAGCAAGTTTTTTGCACAGAGCATTTAGTTGGATCATGTTTTTAAAACCAATCTACCAATCTCTTTTAGTTAATGCATTTAGACCATTTGCATTTAATGTAATTGTTCATCTGTTAGGGTCTAATTATTTATTTTTATTTACTTATTGTTAATGAACATAAGCTTTATTACATCAAATAATAAATACATATAAATCTGCAAGAAGTTTTAGTCATTTTGAAATATGTTTTGATGAACTTACAGCAAACATAGAACTAAAATCTACATACAATCTTAGTAAAAAATAGTTAAGTTTAGTTGGTTACTCTTTATTCTGTATTTATAACTTGTGCATCTTTAATTTCAAAGCATTGATAGTGATGCAATACTTAAGCAAAAAAGAACTTATAGAGAATGTATACTGTATGGCAATCCAGGGACTGGCTACTAAGTAAAGAGTGCTGTCAGTATTCATCAAAAATAAAATTCATAGAGGTGTATTACTTTATGGAATGGAACAAAAAACAATTTAGGTGCATGAATGTATTCAAAAGAGAAGATTAATGTGCAACACTGGTATCTTGGAGGCAAGCAACAGTTTGCTGTAGGACAAAAAACTTTTACCTGCATCTTTTAAATCAATGCTTTAAAAAATCTGAGTAGCTCTAACTACTTAAAATGCAAATCCTAATCAACTGTAAGATCTTTGCTAGTTTGAGAACCTACTGAACCACGGGAAAGAAACCAGGAAGAAAAACCAAATGATTACCATTTTGAAAACATGTTTCATCTGGACAGGGGAGATGAACTGTAACTTCCTATCTTGTAAAAAGATGGAATACCTCGCAAAACTATGAAGGTGGTTAGAATCTGGCATTCCATTCTGTTTTAGCCAAGCACTCCCAAACTAGTCCTTTAGCATGAGTGATAACTTGTTTTGGTCTCTTCATTGTGCTCTTGCTCCCTGTACAGGTGGATCTGATCACTCCCTCAGCTCTTGGATGATAGCCAGCAGTTTAGCACATTTGCTTTGGGGTCACTTGGCTGTTTCCAGTTCCCTGGGTATAGCCTAGGGATGGTGGCCTATAGTCACTCAGCAGCTGGTGGTACTGTGAGAATAATACCATATGGGTAGAAGGTGACATAGAAGGTGACAAGCTCTCAGCTGAGTTGAGGGAGGTGGTAGGCATTTTCAAGGTCAAGTTTAGTTTGTATGACATTCTTTCATCTCCATTCCCAGTAGCAGATTTTTATACACACACACACACACACACACACACACACACACACACACACACACAGACTGGTGCTGAAAACTGTGGCTGTCTTCCAGAAGCCCAGAGAATTTTGGGCTTTGGGATTAGAGGCTAAAAACCCTAGATATGATCAAGAGTGATCTGTTCCCTGTTGTGCACACAGCATATCAGAACACTTTGGCTTGTAGCTTCCTAATACACGTTCTTATCCATCTGTCCTCCAGGAAAGATACAATAGGACAGATAGACACACAGATGTACACATGCACACACACACACACTCCAACATATTTGAACACGGCTAATAGAAAAACGAAATGAATTGAATATAGGAAAGGGTACAAAAATAATTTATTAGAAGGAATGGTGTGGGACAAAGCTAGCATTTATTGATCACCCACTATGTGTCAGATATCCCATTATTTCATTTAATTATTTTCTTTTTTCATGGACAAATAAAAATTGTATACATTTGTGGTATAAAACATATTTTGAAGTATGTACATTGTGAAAGGGCTAAGTCAAGCTAATTAACCTACATGTTACCTTATGTACTTATCTTTTATTTGTGGTGAGAACACTTAAAATCTACTCTATTAGCATTTTTCAAGTATACAATACATTGGTCTTAAATTTAGTCACCATGTTGTAAAATAGATCTCAAATCATTTAATTTTTCAAGTTGGTATTATTACTCTCCTTTTACAAATAAGTAAACTGAGGCTCAGGGAGATTAAATAGTTTGTCTAATGTCACATCTAATAACTGGCAGAGCCCAAATTCAAACTTTAATTTGTTGGATTTGAAAATCTTTGGCTTTGCTGTCTGTCTCTTATGGAAGAAGGTGGAGCTTGGGGGAACTGGCATTAGGAGATTAGGTAATAGAGATGGTTGGTTAAGTCCATGAGGTGGCCACAGAGATGGATGTGGCTGGATTTCACTGTCTTCCTCCACCCCTCCTATTCTCATAGTTGTGATATACATTGCCTCAGAGTTGCAGCTTTCTTTCTTCCCAGGATGAACTTTAAAAAAAAATTTAATTAACAAAAAATACTTTTAATAACCAAATAGTTATAGGGTACCATGTGATATTTTGATCTATGTTTTATACACATTTGAGAAAGATTAATGAAGCTAATTAATATATCTACCTCACCAACTCATAATTTTTTGTTGGGAGATTAATAGTGAAGAGACAATAAAAGAATAGTTAATCTATTCTTTTAGCAATTTTGAAATATATGATACATTATTATTAACTGTGGTCACCTATCATACGGTGCAATAGGTCACTAAAACTTATCCCTCCAGTCTAACTGAAACTTGGTACTTTTTGGTGATTAACATTGTCCCTTTCCTTATCCCTTCTCCTGCCCCAGCCTCTGATAACCACCTTCTACTCTTTGTTTCTATGAGATTGACTTTTTTTGATTTTCCATATAAGTGAAATCACAGTATTTTGTCTTTCTGTGCCTGGCTCATTTCATTTAACATAAATTCCTCCAGTTCCAGCTATGTTGCTGTGAAGAACAGAAGTTCCTTCTTTTTGAAGGTTGTATAGTATTGCATTGTGTATATATGCCACCATTTCTGTGTCCATTCACCCTTTGATGGACACTTAGTTTGAATCCATATCTTGGCTATTGTGAATAATGCTGAAATGAATATGGTAGTGCAGGTATCTCTTAGATACACTAATTTCAAATTTCAATTTCTTTGGAAACAGGATGACTGGATCGTATGGTCATTCTATTTTTAGGTGTTTTTTTTTTTGTTGTTTGTTTGTTTTTTGTTTTGTTTTGTTTTGAGATGGAATTTCACTGTTGTCGCCCAGGCTGGAATGCAATGGTGCGATCCCAGCTCACTGCAATCTCTGCCTGCTGGGTTCAAGAGATTCTCCTGCCTCAGCCTCCTGAGTAGCTGGGATTACAGGTGCCTGACACCATGCCTGGCTGATTTTTGTATTTTCAGTAGAGACTGAGTTTCACCATGTTGGCCAGCCTGGTCTCAAACTCCTGGCCCCAGGTGATCTGCCCGCCTCAGCCTCCCAAAGTGCTGGAATTACAGGCATGAGCCACTGCTCCCAGCCTTATTTTTAGTTTTTTTGAGGCACCTCCACACTATTTTCCAAAATGGCTGTACTAATTTCCATTCCCAACAACAGTATACAAGGGTTCCCTTTTCTTCACATACTTACCAACCCTTGTAATCATTCAGCTTTTTGATAATAGTCATTTTAACAGATGTAAGACTATATCTCATTGTGGTTTTAATTTGCATCTCCCTGATAATTAGATATGTCTGAACATTTTTTTCATATATCTGTTGGCCACTTGTATCTTTCTTTGAGAATTGTCTGTTCAGATCTTTTGCCCATTTTAAAATCAAGTTATTTGTTTTCTTGCAATTGAGTTTCTTATATATTTTGGATATTAGCCCCTTATCAGACATATGGTTTGCAAATATTTTCTCCCAGTCCATGGGTTGTCTCTTCACTTAATTGCTGGCTTTGCTGTGCAGAAACTTTTTAGTTTGGTGCAATCTCATTTGTCTATTTTCACTTTGGTTGCCTGTGCTTTTGGAAGGATAAACTTTTATTTCAAGGGAAAATGCTGGACTCAGTTCTGCTCTCATCTTAGATCTGAAGGGAGTTGGCCAGGTCTCCTCTTCTTGAGGGTACATGACTAAGAGAGATGGGAGGGGGCCCACAGCACAGAGACCTGTTGCCAAGAACATCTCAGGGTGGAGAGACCTTTGGAACATTTTTTTCCACTCTACATCAGACAGAATAAAATTGATTAGCATTTAATTGGTTTCAGCTGTTCTTAACATGTTGCATAGAAAACGTCAATGTACTTTGCTAAATTCAATATTCCTTATGGTTAACAGATTGAAAACCAAAAACGTCCTTGAAGAAAACACCAGAAATCAGTGCTTTAGATCACACTGAGTTGTTTGCTATTGGTCACCCACTTGGAATGTTCTGGGAATGCTAACTACTTTGGATTGGATATATTCAGAAAAGAAACAAATCTTTGTCTGGTAAGACTGTTGGGTAGATAACTGCTTAGGAATCAAGATATCTATGTTGCAGTTCCAGCTTTCCCTGCACAGCCATGTGATTTTGGATAAACCTCTTCACCTCTCTGGATTATATTCAGGTTTCTAATCTAGAAAATGAGGAGATGAGCTCAGTGATCTCCAAAGTTGCTTTCATCTCTTACATGTATAATTGATTTGCATCATTCTGATGCTTCACTACAATTCTGGAAAAACGATGGTACAATCATCTCTCCTTAAGCAATGTGCAGAATAGCAACAGCAAATTGTGTCTTGGAACCCAATGAGGAAGAGGTTTCAAAGAAAATACACTGGTTAAGCCTTAAATAATAAGGCATTTTAGTCTCAAAGGCCAGAGGATAAATGAGGGGCTGGGAAAATCTGACTACTTCACTGTGTGTTCTTGGCCAAAGATACTTCAGTCCCTACCCTTCATATCTCCATCTACAAAACGCAAATAAGGACATCTCCTGTTAACGCAAAAAGCTGTTAAGAGATTTGGTCAAAAGCTAAGTGCAAATCATGGGTATCAGACACTGACAGCTACAGATGGGCTACAGTTTCAGTAACTGCTCTTTTTCAATCCTACTTCCTGCTCTTGCCTGTATTCTCTTAAATTGTTCATTCTCCAAGTTTTTCTGCCATTATTTCTCCTGCCTTGCTACTTCTCTCGTGCTGAATCATCTTCTTTGTGTCTTTCCTTTACCAAAACTCATGAATGACGAAGGTGGCAGCTAGAACAGTGAAAAGCTCCAGAGAATTTCTGTTCTGTGGCCCAGCTGCTTAGGAGGCCCTGAGAGGAAGCCATCTGAAGCCCTGCTTGCTATCCACTTGCCTCTCTGGGGTCCCCAACAGCTGTTGGTCCCTTACTACCAGACCTCAAATTAGCATTCAACGGGCTGATTTGCAGGCCTAACTCCAAGGCTTGGGGAATTCCTGATCCATTTCCACAGCCCTGGGAGCTTCCTCAATGATCCCCAGGGCTATGAGGCTGAATGTGGACTTACTTATGCTTGAGCAGAGAGAAACATCAGGCACTTCCATGGAATGCCTTCCTCATCTCCCAAAGCTAAAGACTTTACTGAGCTTCTGTAAATGTTAATGTCAAGATAGCTCAGATTGTTGGTCCCATAGCTAGTGCTGCTGAAACCATGGACACAGGGTTTCATAAAAATCACAAGGCCAAAGCTGGCTCAAGGGAATGCTAGAGCCCTGCTATGGATGGTAACATTGAAAGAAGAGCTGTTGGCTTTGACTGCGATGGTTCTCCGGGAGTTAATGCTCTTCCTAGGTGAAGTAGATTTATGTTAGCAATGCAAAAAGTTATGATATCAGAGGCAAGACCAGATATTGGAAGTTGCGGGCTGTTTGTAAACTTCAGTAGGGGTATAATATCAATATGGAACTCTCTTTCCCAGGGTCAAATTATGCACTGGCAATCTGAAATGAGGGAGAGAGTTCAGTCTTGGTCATTGACTCAGTATCTGGGACTGCCAGCCTTACTAGATTGGAGAATAGGTGAACACTGTTCTCTTTTTCTGAAAATGGCATACGTGCACCTAAGAGGGGAGTAAAGGCTTATAGGCAGCTAGGTCTTCCCAGTCCCTTCTAGTGCCTCTTTACCATACTCAGGGTAAGACTTGCCTGCAAATCAGTGATTCTAGAAAGCAACACAGCATTTCTCAAGTTTCCTTCTCAGTAAGTAGTGGGATATTCGATCTCTCTGAATGACCCTAGAGAGCCTGTTGAGTGAATCCTCTTGTGCAGCAAAGTCCACAGTGTAACACTGCTGTGTGCTGAATACTCACTTGGAATCTGGTTCTCTTGCGATTTTAATTAAAACCTACTGAATCTTTCCCTGGCAACTTGGGAATGTTAGGACAACTAAATTCCTCTTCAAAGACTTAACTTCCTGCCACCTGTGAATAAATCCTACCCGCTTCTTGCAAATTGCATGTTTACCCTATTTGGAAAGGTTTAAGTCTCAGCCAATTAGGTCAGCTTAGATTGTGCTGTCCAACCCCAGCCAATAGGGGAAGGACACAGAAACAGGAACTGTATTAGGGTTAAAAACCCCTTCCCTCCTTTGTTCAGTGGGCTCTTGTGATTGTAACAGGTGCAAACAGCACCCTTCTGCAGAAGCAAAAGTGCCTGGCTGAGAAATTTTCTGTCTAAGTGCAGGTTTCTTTTGGCTACACCGAGCACTTGTTTCCAACAAATCTGGGGGCTCATCTGAGATCCCACTCTCCTTTGGGAGGGGCTAGCGATTATCTTGCATGGGGAGATGCGTCCCACTGCCTTGTTGTGGTGGCCCAAGCAGCGGAGGATCAAGTCCTGCCCAAAGTGATGACTAAATCCAGACTCTGAGCAATGCAGGCATAGAAGGATCCTTAAGAACTCTATGGCGACCAGGTAACTCTGTGCACAGACCAAGGCAAGAAACATCGCTATTGGGGCGACAAAGTCTTCCTTGGTGGTCAGGATCTCTGGAGGTTGAAAGTGTGTGAGTGAGACTCGCCATTGGGTGAGAAGCGAGTGTGGAGTCTGGACTTGGTTCCGTGGTCACCTCATACGGCTTAGGGCGGTTTTCCAGTTGGGGGATTATATCGACCCACCAATGCTAAGAGGGATCTAAAATTCCCACAAGGGAAGTGGCCAATAAGGACAGGTGAGTGCTCACGAGAGTGCAAGAAACGTCCAGTGGGAAAAGGGGAGGTTGAGCCTCTGGGACACGGAGGTGCAAGAAATCTCTAATATGAGAGATTGAGCCTCACCAACCTCCAGGATGGGAAATACCCCAAGTAAGACAGGGACTACAAAAGGCCAAGCAGGCAATAAAATTCTGCCTGACAGTCCCCTAAGCCTTATGCTAAAATGCTGGAAGGATAATGAAAGGACCAAACACAGGAAAAGGCAGCAAATGATAAAGTATTGCTGTTTTATTTGGACTAAGGAACCCATCCTCAGACCTTCGGTCTTTTGGCCAAAGTTTGGGTCAGACAAGGACTGGATATGCCAACTCCTGATCCAGTATGTCAATGATAAAAGTCCAGTTTCTCCAGAGGAGATAGATTATGCTATATGTTGGAGACAAGGACCTGTCCTTCTTTATTCCCTAAAGGATAAAAAGCAAAACCAAACTCAGTACCCCCCAAGGACGACCTAGCTAAGTCAAATTCTATATCTAAAGATGCATGGGATCCTCTAGTCCATCTTCCCCTGCCTACTCCTCTGCCCCAAGTTGAATACTCAGTCCCTCCCCCATATAACCCTGCCCCATGGGCCTTGCCACCCCACATCCCTGCTGGACAGCCACTCAAATATGCCTCTTCCTCAGGAAAGCTCCAGTGAGAAATAGAACAATGCCAAAGGGGTATTCAAAACTTTCCTTTCCCCTCTTCCTCAAAGAAGTCTGCCCAATCCCTTTTTCCCTTAAGGGAAGTACTGCTAGGAGGAGTGGATATTGGCTTCATAAATGCCCCCCTTAAGCAGTTCAGAGCTTATAAATCTAAAAAAGGAAGTCAAGCCACTGTTAGATGACCCTTTTGGAGTTGCAGATCAAATTAACCAATTTCTGGGGCCACAACTGTAAACTTGGGCTGAATTAATGTCTGTTCCAGGTATTCTCTTCTCAGGAGAGGAAAGAACCATAAACCACAGGGCTGCTATGAAAGTCTGCGAGTGCGAACACTCTCCTGGTCAAAATGTCCTTGCAGCGGAGCATAAATGACCAGACACGGATCCTCAGTGGGATAACAACAACGTGGCCCATTCAGAAAACATGAGAGATCTCAGAGATTTGATAATTAAAGGGATTCAGGAATCAGTTCCTCTAACCCAAAATATTTCCCAAGCATTTAATGTACAACAAGGGAAAGATGAAGGGCCCATGGAATTCTTAAACCTACTTAAGGAACAGATAAGAAAATATGGAGGTTTAGACATAGAGGACCCACTGGGATAAGGGATGTTAAAACTCCACTTTGTCACCAACAGTTGGCCAGACATTACGAGGCATTATAAAAGATAGAAAATTGGGAAAAGGTATATGTACAGAGGGAAGAGGAAAGGTGGAAGCAAAAGGCAAAAATTTTGCTGTCCACCCTACAACAGGGAACTCTTCAACAGGGAGCCCAGGGAAATAGAACTTGTAAACCTTCCAAGTACCCGGCTGCCAGACCCTATACAGGAAGCAAAGGGATGAAACCCGACAGTCAGGGAACAGGAAGGGGGAGAGGGGAAAACAGATGTTTCAGGCATGGAAAGCCAGGACACTTTAAGAGGGAATGTCCCGAATGGGAGAGAGAGAAGGAAGTCCTTCCACTCATGACATTTGAAGAAGAATAAGCGGTCAGGGGCTCTACATCTTCCATCTCGAGTCCCACCAAGAGCCCTTGATAAATTTTACAGTGGGACCCAAATCAGAGATGGCTCACTGACTCAAGAATTTTAAAATATGAAGCTATCTTACTAGAAAGAGATGACCTGACACTAACCACTGACAATTCACTCAACCCTGCTGCTTTCCTAAGAGGAAATCCAAACCCGGAAGAACCTGAGCATAAAAGCTTAGATCTAATCAGTTATCAAACTAGAGTCAGACTGGATCTAAGCGAAACCCCCTTCCAAACAGGGCGTCACCTCTTTATAGATGGTTCCTCCCTGGTCATTGGAGGAAAAGGGCACAACGGGTACTCTGTAGTTGATGGGGAAACCCTTACAAAGGTAGAGTCAGGAAGACTGCCAAATAACTGGTCTGCCTAAATATGTAAACTGCATTAAACCAAGCATTAAAATCCCTGCAGAATCAGGAAGGAACTATTTACACTGACTCCAAGTATGCCTTCGGAGTAGTCCATACCTTTGGTAAGATATGGACTAAATGAGGCCTCATCAATAGTAAGGGCCAAGATTTGGTCCACAAGGAATTAATTATGCAAGTACTAGAAAATCTTCAGGTGCTGGAAGAAATTGCGTGTCCCAGGACACAAAAATTGCATGTCCCAGGACACAAAATAACCCATCGTTTGAAAGCCGGGGAAATAACCTCGCTGATGAAATAGCTAAGCAAGCTGCCTCTTCCCAAGAGGCACCCATTTGCCATCTAACCCCTTGTCCCTCCTATCCAGCTGTGATCCCCATCTTCTCCCTTGCAGACCAAGAGAAACTAAAGAAAATAGGAGCTAAGGAGAGCCCAGAGGGAAAGTGGGTACTACCAGATGGAAGGGAAATATTGTCACAGCTTCATCAAGGAACTCACTGGGGTCCACAAGCTATGTGCGATGCAGCCCTCAGAGTCTATGGGTGTGTAGGGATATATACCCTCACTAGGCAAGTGGCGGATGGTTGCATAGTGTGCAGAAAAACTAATAAGCAAACCCTAAAGAAGCAATCTCTTGGGGGAAGAAACCCAGGGTTGAGGCTGTTCCAAAGCGTCTAAGTTGATTACACTGAAATGCCCCCAATAGGCCACCTCACGTATTTACTAGTAATAGTAGACCATCTCACCCACTGGGTAGAAGCCATCCCCTTCCCAAGTGCAGCGGCCAGTAACGTAGTCAAAGCACTGTTGGAACATATCATACCCAGGTTTGGACTAATAGAGAACATTGATTCGGACAATGGGACCCACTTCACTGCACACATCATTAAGGGGCTAACCCAAGCACTAGGAATAAAATGGGAATATCATACTCCCTGGCATCCGCCCTCACCAGGGAAGGTATAAAGAATGAATCAAACTCTAAAAAATCACCTAACCAAATTAATCTTTGAAACCCGGTGACCATGGACTAAATGCTTTCCCATTGCCTTACTAAGAATCTGAACTTCCCCTTGAAAATATCTTGGTCTGTTCCCTTATGAAATGCTCTACAGGCTGCCTTATCTAAATTCCATTACTGACCTTCCTACACTTAAAGCAAACAAAAAAATCATTTTCTCAAAAAAAATATGTATTTGGTCTGTCTTCCACCCTTTCCTCCATCAGGACTCAAGGCCTCCTAGCGCAAACTCCACCCCTCGAATTCCCAGTTCACCAACACCAGCGCAGAGATTATGTCTTTATCAAAAGTTGGAAAGAGGGAAAGCTCAAACCAACCTGGGAAGGACCTTATCTAGTACTCCTAACCACTGAGACAGCAATCCAATGGCCGAGAAAGGGTGGACCCACCACACTCGAGTAAAAAGGGCCCCACCCCCTGCAAAGTCATGGACCATCACTCCAGGACCAACGCTCTCCAAACTAACATTCAAAAGGGTTTAATCTGTCTTTTCCTTCTTCCTTTAGCTACCGGAGGACATCTTATCATGAATGTAACCCGCTAACCCTTTCCCCAAACAATTACATTTGATGCTTGTCTTGTCATGCCTTGTGGGGATCTCCAAAGTCAAAGACACCTAGCTTCCTCAGAAAAATACCTTTGCTCCTCCAGAGAAACTGACACCCCCACCTCTTGCAATTGGTGGGGACACACCTGAAGTTGGGGATTATGTTATCAGTGGGGCGATGTTCTCTGGACCACTGAATATCAGGGCTGGACCTCCTCAGTGGGTTGCACCGAACTAAAACCCTACCTCCACTTCATCAAAGGAACTTCTCCCCCAATTGTCGGTCTTATCTTTGCAAACCAGTACTTATCTCTATTAATATCCCTACCTCCACCAACCCTACACCCACTTTAAAGTGCTTTTATGGCCTGTTAGTGGACATCACTGGAAAGGACCCTATGGGCTTCTTTCAAATGCGCTTTGTTTCTTCTCCTCCATCTCCCACCATTGCCCCTTCCCCAAACCCACAAAATTAAACCATTTCTTGCTTCATGCCCAAGGACAAAACCAAAGCAGCTGTAGTAGAATTCAAAGACTTAAAGCAAACCCTAGCCATAGAAACTGGGTATCAAGATGTAAACGCCTGGCTGGAATGGATTAAATATTCCAGTCCCACCCTAAATAACAGCAATTGTTACGCTTGTGAAATGGGCAGGCCAGAGACGGAAACTGTTCCCTTCCCACTCAGATGGGCCAACCAACCAGGTATGGACTGTATAGTAGCTCTCTTCCAGCACTCCAAAGCCTGGGGAAACAAGTCATGTGCCGCTCTTTTACTAATTTTCCCAAAGGTCAGGAGCCCTATGGGACAGCCCCCAAGGCCCATTTGACTTCCAGCTCACAATGCCAATTTTACCTCATGTCTCTCACTGCAAGGGGAAAATTTGACATTCCTTGGAAACCTGACAGGATGTAGTGGGCCTTAATGTTTTCAAGAGCTCACCAATCAGTCAGCCCTAGTCCACCCCAAGCGGATGTGTGGTGGTATTGTGGGGGACCAATATTGGGTACACTGCCAAGAAGTTGGAACAGTGCTTGCACCCTAATCCAATTGGCCATCCCTTTCACCTTGGCATTTCATCAACCAGACAAAAAACAGGTAACCCGAAAAAAAATGAGAAACCCCTCATGGGTCCTTTGACCCCCACGTTTACATAGACAGTATTGGGGTCCTGCAGGGGGTACAAAATGAATTCAAAGCTCAAAACCAAATAGCCACTGGGTTTGAGTCTATCTTATTCTGGTGGTCCACTATAAACAAAAGTGTAGACTGGATAAATTATATATACTACAGTCAGCAGCAATTTGTCAATTATACCAGAGATGCCATAAAAGGAATAACTGAATAGTTAGGCCCTACCAGCCAGATGGCCTGGGAAAATAGAATAGCCCTTGACATGATGTTGGCCGAAAAAGGTGGAGTCTGTGTCATGATTGGGGTCCAGCATTGTAACTTTATTCCTAATAATACAGCCCCTGACGGGACAATCACAAAAGCCTTACAAGGCCTTATCACCCTAGCAAATGAATTAGCCGAAAACTCTGGAATAGACGACCCCTTACGGGCCTGATGGAAAGGTGGTTTGGAAAATGGAGGGGACTCATGACCTCAATCTTTACCTGTCTTCCAATTGTTACAGGTGTACTCATTCTGTGGGCTGCTGTATCACACCTTGTATTCGTGGGTTAACCCAAAGGCTCATAGAAGCAGCTCTCACAAAAACCTTCCCCACCTCTCCCCCTACGCACTCAGATAAGCTCTTGCTCCTAGATAATCAAGAAGAACAACAAGGCCGAATCCTATTGAAGAGATTTTAAGAGGAAGAACTATAAAATAGAAGAGGGGAAATTGTTAGGACAACTACATTCCTCTTCAAAGACTTAACTTCCTGCCACCTGTGAATAAACTCTACTCCCTTCCTGCAAATTACGTGTTAACCCTATTTGGAAAGGTTTAAGTCTTAGTCAGTCAGGTCAGCTTAGATTGTGTGGTCCAACCTCAGCCAATAGGGGAAGGACACAGAAACAGGAACTGTGTTAGGGTTAAAAACCCCCTTCCCTCCTTTGTTTGGTGTGCTCTTGTGATTGTAACAGGCGCAAGCAGCACCCTTCTGCAGAAGTAAAGGTGCCTTGCTGAGAAATTTTCTAAGTGTGGGTTTCTTTTGGCTATGCCGAGCACTTGTTTACAACAGGAATGTTATACTATTTCAGGCATCATTCCTGTTGAGTTTACCCATGGTTAGAAATGTAAGGGAGTCCATGGAATAGAAATGAGAGAAGAATTAAAGTTCTTTGTAAACTCTAAATGCTAATGTTGTTTATTATCATTATTGGTATCTAAAATGCCATAGACCCTCCCTCAGTGCTTCTCTTTCCTATGCATTGAGTCAGGGAATAGGGCTTTGTCACTTGGTGACTTACATGCTTATATTTCCCCAGGAGAAGCCCAACCCCATCCTTCTAGATTCATTAGGTCCTAGTTCTGCTCTTCCTCCCCTTAGTCATATCAACAGCCATACACACTGCCCCAGGCAATTCCTCTAATTTTCCACCTCTGAGTCATCTTGAGTTACAAATGGATGATGGAAGGTCACATAATTTTTGTTTTATTATAAAGAGGAAAAATGAGGGAGCATTTATTCTTGCAGTCACTCTGTGCTCCTCAAATGTTGCTCTGGCTCAGGTATGGGAGAGGAGGGTGTGGTTGGAATCGTGCCTCAAGTCCCCCCAAGTTCTCAGGGCAGCCTCTGTTTCTCCTCGGCTCTCCTCTTCCAGCCCTTCTAAAGGCTTCTCTTTCTTTCTCTGACATCCTGTTAGTATGAACTCATGTAAGCTATTTAATGAGTCAGGCAGTGTTATCCAATTTTTATAAATTGAATGATAGAGGTTTATGAGAAAACAGCCATGATTATGAAAAGTGCCAAGAATATTAAGTTCTGCACTGCTGCTTTTGAATTGGCCTTTATTAAAAACTGATTATAATTCTTCTGGGGTCAGTGCTGCTAAAAGTATTAAAAATTGACCTGGAAATTCTGTATTTTCATGATGCCTGTTTTCCCCAGTTATTTGTTTTCAGCCAGATAATTTGATATATCTGAAGATATGTTGCATTTGCCATAGGCCATAAACTTTATTTTCAGTTGCTGCACCCTGGAAACCCAAGATACTCAGAACATTGTTATTTATATTGAGAGAAAAAGATTTTCTTTTAATCAATCAGATTTACTTTAGCAGTAATTAGGTCAGCTGGAACAAATCTGCATTTTCTCAACATTTTTAGTGGTGGTGAAATGAGAACTACTGTGTCCCATAATTATGCATTCAGATATTATACTATCAAAAAACACCAAATTAAGAAAAAACAATGAAATGAAATGGACAAATCCGAGAAAACTCTCTTCTTCCTCTGCCACTCACCTTCCCCCTTTTCTGGCTATTTGAGCATAAGCAGTTTCACTATTGTCCAGGAGAGTTTTAATTTTACTTCTTGTTAGGGTGACTATTATGAACTTCTCCCTAACTGAAGATTTTGTGTTCTGAAGTCATTGTGTTCTTAGGCTGTGGTCCAAAGTGACTTCATTTTCTGGCTGCTGGGATTTAACAGAGACTTAATGTAAGGGCTGCAGCTTTGTGAGCCAAAGATGTCTTTTTTTTCTGACTCATACTAAATAGGACTGAACCGTGTGTTAAGATGCCCATCAAATTTCTCCAAAATTTCAATTAAGTATTGCAGAACTCTACTTGGCCAACGATGGGGTAATTAAAATGTACATTATGGATCTGATAGATTTAATGAATTGGCATTGTGAAAGAATAGGAACAGCTACTAAAATTCCAAAAATAATAGTTCTTGGAGAACAGTTCTCAATCTCAAATTAAACACATCAAAATTAATTTTAGCTGTTTCAGGAAGGTGACATGAGAGCCATTTCAGTTTTTTAAAAATGGGTTTGAATGGAATGACAAAAGCATTCCATTCATCTTTGAAATTCTAGAGTTTCAAAAAGGAAATGAAGAGTTTACTAATTGAGAGCCTGTCCATTAAGAATGGATGCAGCCATCTTAGCAACTAACATCAAGCCATCCAGTAACTGACATCACTGTGAACCAGAAAGTCAGCACTCCTGGGAGAGCCTGTGCTAGAAGAAAATAGTCACTTAAAAGTTATCCCTCAAGGTAGTTACTCTTGCCTTCAGGATGAAAAAAAAAATGTTTCAGAAGTCACTTTAAAAAAGGATCCAAGATATACAAAAAAGATTTTTGTAGAAAGGAGTTCAGTGCAGCATTACTTATTAGAGTGAGAAATCAGAAACAGCCAAATAGAAAGTAGAGGACTGGTTAAACAAATTATGATACATTCACATAATTGAATACTATGCAATCATAAAATAATGTTATGCTGCAGTCATATTAAAGTTCATAAGAAAATGTTATAATATATTAAGTTAATTATTATATACAAAGAGAAAAAAGCAGGCTATAAAATAGTAGACTCCAAAATTCAATAGTGGCTATCTCTAAGGCAGGGCCAAAATACCCGATTTTTTTTTCTCCTCTACCCTTCCTATATTTTTCTTAGTAATTAAAGAAGGAGCAATAAATGTCATAAAAAGACACTTCATTTGCAAGTCTGCTGAGAGATAGCACATATTTTAATTCCTTATTTTTCGACTAGAACTTAAATTACTTGGCTTTTCAGAAATACATCTACTTCTTACATTTCTCATCAATTAAAAAAATATCTGTCACTTCTTATCATATTTGGAAGGCTTCTGCTTTCTACTTAGGCAATACTTTGGGGAAGTTAAATTTGATTGTGCCAAAGTTGTCAAAATGGCCTTAATTTTGTTTCAGTGAAGTATCTTTAAAAGTTGTTAGGTGGTGTCAATAAGCTGTTTAATTGGTCAAGAGGTCACAAGGCCTGCAATAAAACACCTCTTTATTACGCAAAAATCTTCATGGACAAACTCCATCCTCAAAGCAACATGAAAACCCCAGAAACTGAAAAGAAGACACAAGTGCTGAGCCAGGGAGCTCCTGCATGCAGAACACAGATCAAATTACTTGACTGAAGATGCAGAATAGAGGATTCCATCAGTAAGACTGTGTGCTGGGGAAAGAGCAGGCCTTAGGTCAATACATTCCTGTGTAGGAGGAGCCCTGTCCACTGCAATTTCACAGCACAAATGAGAATGACTCTTGGTTAGATGGGAAATTCCATTAAACTCTGTTATGCAAGAATGTCAGGAAACAGTGTTATTGTACTAGCTGCCCCAGATTTCAGACACATATGTTGAGGGAAACCACATTTTAAAGACTACAAAATCTCAGTGATCTCATCTCATCCCTCTTTCTATTACACACACACACACACACATACACACACACATGCATGCACATATGCACACACACGACAGGGGAAAGAGAAACATTTTAAGATCATAGATTATTATGGCAATAGCTGAATTCTCAGTATTCTCTCCTGTCACATCTTTCTTTTCTTTTCTTTTTTTTTTTTTTTAAAGATCAGATGTATTTGGAGAAAACAAAAAACCCACAACCCAAAGGATGGGATTTCACATCTCAAGACATCTCCTAGGTAATAAGTCTACAGATTACAAATCATTTTCATAGAAAATATTTTTGTACAAATTATACAGGTATTCAGGAGCTGGGTCATTAATCAATCCCCATTTCTATTTTAACAGGGGGGCAAGGTAGGGGAGAGGGAAAAACAGTTTTGGATACAACTATTTGGAAGGAGAGTAGATATGAAGAGGGCGAACCCTAGTTTTTCATTACCTACAATCAATGTTTTTTTTTCTTTAAAAAAAAATCTTTCAGTCTTCAGTATCTCTTTAAAAGCCCACTTCTTACCTACTAGCCAATCCACCCCAATTATTTAAATTCACTTGGTACACACCTTTGTCCACCAGGTAAATTATATTCATTATGCCCACTGCTGCAGCACACATAAACCAACACCCCTGCATGGCTGAACAGGGCCTAATCTAGGACTGATGGGAGAAGTGCTTGCAAACCAAGATCAAGGTGTCATTTCTCTGCTAATACTGTCTACCAAGCTGATCCCTACAAAAACGCACATAAAAGCAGGCAAGTTTAGCTACTGTGTTGCAAGAGAAACCAGGACCTTGTTAAATAGTTCTCTCCATTACCATTTATTCTCTCAAAGGAAGCTTAAAAAAAAAAGAAAAAGAAAAAGAGAAAGAAAAAACAACGCATTGGTCTGGCCACCTCATAAATCCCACAAGCATTGGTGTGGCATTTCAGTGGAGAAGGAAACTTGGGGTGGGGAAAAACCCATTAAGGTTGTAAAAAAGGCTCCCAATTTAACTGTCCCTGTCCCTATGTATCCACCTTTATTCACCACCCAAGACCATTCATTACCCTAGAGCCCTCTGATCTATAAAAGGGGTCAAAGCATCAGGAGCAGGGAAGGAGTGAGAACCAAAAGACATCAAGAAACTGATTTGCTTGAGAAAAGCAGCGATTCTTCCTTTCATAGCTCTCCATGGCTGAGAGAGAAAATGCCCAAGAGATCATCTATGTGACTTAGAGACTGCTTTTTGGGACGTCAAGAGTAGCATGAAGAACTTAAGATAATGACAAGAGCCTAAATATTTAAAGTTTCAAGGTTTCAACAGAATGTGGATATATTTGAACTTTCAAAAATGTCCTGTCACATCTTTCTTCCCATTACCTGGAGCTCCTCCTTTTCCCAGGCATTCATATTTCTTACCTCCTCCCCACCCGCTGCACAAATTTGATTGCATGAAGGATAATGGGGCAGCATTTCTTTCTGCTTCTGGTCCTGGTTGCCCAGGTTGCATGGTATAGGGAAGGAGGCAGCAGAAACTCTAGGCCACAGAGGTGTGGCTGGCTGCTCTAGGGTGGTGAGATACAAGAGATTGCAGGTGCTTGGTGCCCATATCATGGAGTTAAGGAGCCCCAGGTCAGTGAGGGAAGAGTAAAGTGAGGAAGAGTAGGGATGGGAAAGAAAAGGTTAATAACGTGAGCATGATCAGCTGGATATAACAGTCTAAGTTGGAAGTTTTTTTTCCTTCACGACTTTAAAGACTGCTTTCTCCATTGCTTTGTAGCATTTAGAGTTGCTGCTGAGAAGTCTCATAGTGTTATTCTTTTTGATAATCTGAGTTTTCTTCCTGGCACATGTAAGATTTCCTTGTACTCTTTATGTTCTAAGTCTCATTACAATGCTCCTAGGTGGGAATTTATTTTTATTTATTCTTCTGGTATCAAGAGAGAACTTTCAATCTGAGATTTATGTCTTTTGAACTGGATAATTCTTAGGACAAAAGCTCTCATGTTAAGCATCTTATGTTCCTTCTCTGTCATTCTTTTCATTCTCTTTTTCTGTATCCATATGCATGTAACCACTCATTCATATATTTGAACTCTTTGTCTTTCTGTGTTGAATTTGGTGTGAACTCCTCCTTATGATCTTCCCATTCACCAGAACTTCCCCTACTGAGTCTAGAGTTCATTCCATCTATTAAGTATTTTTTAAAATATCAAGGGCTATATTTCTATTTGGTTATTTTTGCATATTTATCTCTTCTCGCTTTATTTTTGCCTATTTTAGTTCCATGACGGCTAATTCTTTTTATAATCGTTATTCTCTTATGGGTCTCTTTAAGCTTCCTTGTTTTAACCAACATGTCACACTGTTCATTAAAGTTAATTTCCTTCTGGAGTGAGTTCATGTTCTGAATGAATTTGTGTTCTGAATTCATGTTCTGATTTCATATTTTATTGAGTATATTTTTTTCAGGATTAGATTTCGTGAATTTTGCAATTTTGATTTGCAGGTTTATTTTAAAATGTTTTTTGTTGTTTTCAGTCTTTTTGTCTCTCCTCTGTCCCTGTAACTGTTTCTCTAAATCCAGTGGTTTTGTGGGTGTCTTTTCACCTGGCTTTCTGGAATTCCATGTCAGAACCAGGTGCTATAAATGCAGCCCAAGGCTCTAGGTCATGACAATGTCACAGATATCTCAGGTCCAGTCACCAAGCCAACATGTGGCTTGGGTCTTTTTCTGGTTTCAAGACTGCATCTGTATCCTCACACCTCCCTGGGCCCACAGATTCCCTAAGTCATAGCTCGGTCTAAGAGCAATGCTTCAAATTCAGGTCCCTTTTCTCAGGTGTAGTAGTAGACTTCCCGTCACCCAGCCACCGCCACCTGATTCTGGACCTGGAGCCAGCAGGCCCGTGGCTTCAGCCCAACTCACTCTTTTGTATTCTATTGCTTATTCTCATCATGGAAATAATCATCTTTTTTTTTTTTGTCTTGAACTCTGCAATGTCATCATTTTTTTGTTTTTTTTTTTTCTAGTTTATCCATCTTTGCCATGTGCTTGGGGAAGAATGGCAATGCGAAAGTGTGAGCTTCCCGTCCCAGCTTATTAGAAGCCCACAGCTGTTTTTAAAAAATCTACCTTTCCGGCTGGGTGCAGTGGCTCACACCTGTAATCCCAGTACTTTTGGAGGCTGAGGAGGGCGGATCACAAGGTCAGGAGATCGAGACCATCCTGGCTAACATGGTGAAACCCCGTCTCTACTAAAAAATACAAAAAATTAGCTAGGCGTGGTGGCGGGCGCCTGTAGTCCCAGCTACTTGGGAGGCTGAGGCTGGAGAATGGTGTGAATCCAGGAGGCAGAGCTTGCAGTGAGCCGAGATCGCGCCACTGCACTCCAGCCTGGGCAACAAAGGGAGACTCCATCTCAAAAAAAAAAAAAAAAAAAAAAACTACCTTGCCATGCTTTCCCTTTTCTGTGACACACAAGTGACCGTTAATTAGTACATAGGCCATGGGCTGTCATGCTTAAAAACTGAATGGGAATTTTGTCTTTAGCAATGTTAGGACGACTGGATGATTATAAAAATAATAGGAGCCGGGCACAATGGTTCACACCTATAGTCCCAGCACTTTGGGAGGCTGAGGCAGGAGGATTGCTTGAGGCCAGGAATTTGAGACAAGCCTGATCAACATAGTAAGACCCCATCTCTATATTAAACAATAAAAATAATAATAATAGGTCATGGTTTTCCCTGTCAAGGGTCAAACTGTTCTTACTGAACAAGAGCTCTCTGAATTGAGTTGCAAATTCTGTGGTCCCTCAAGATTTACATACAGAAAAAGCCAAGTATATTCCCTCAAGATTTTTAAAAAGATATGTAATCACGGGATTTTAGAGCTCAAAGGAATATCAAAGGTCTTATATTATAGGCCCCTCATTTCTGGATCTGCAAGAAGAAACAGAAATTAAAGGTCTTGCTCCAAGCTTCATGGTATACTGGTAGCAAAGCTAGAGCTGGTTGGGTTCTTCTAGATTTGTATTTCTCCAACAAAATCATCCACAGCATATATCAAAAGTGATATAACTAGGAGGCTTGATAAATGATTTCTACTTAATGTTTAATTATTTACAAAGCAAAGGCATTTTACACCCAGGTTCCTTAAGGTCTCAGTTTCAATCTGCTGTGTTTTTTAAATAAAAATATGTGCATACCAGCATTTTTTTGCTCCAGATAGAAAGCTGAATTTAGCCAGTATGCTCCTTAGTCCATCTGTCACATGGCAGTAACCTATTAAGTGTCTAATTTAGATAAATGTAAGAGATTTAAAGAAATAAGAGTAGATACAATAATAGAAGTATTATGTATTTCAGGGTCCATAGACACAAGCATCAAAAGCTGACTCCGGCTGATTAGTCAAAAAAGTAATTTATTACAAGGATTTTGTGTAGCTCACAAACTTGTTGGGAAGGCCAGAGAACCAGACCTGAGGACAAACTTTCGGAAATGGCTCAAAACTTTAGAACTGGCCTGTTGAGAAAAATCAGTACTGCTCCAAGCACTGACCACTAGATGATACATGAACTAGATGCTTGCAGCAATTTGACTTTACTGAAGCTATGACTGCCCCAGCATCACCACCATTTCTGATGTGAAGACACCCTCTGCAGTATGTAGGTGCTGTTTCAGTCTTACCTCTGCTGACCCTGAAAGCCAGTCACCCCTCTCACAATCCTCAGCAGCACAATGAATTCTGCCTAAAGCTTCTTTCTTCAAGCAAGGCTCTGCTGTGCTTGGATAATGCTAATTGGGGGACTCTCATTCACAAGCTAATGAGCTAGCTGCAATTGAGGGGCTGGGGAAACAAATTTTCTATCTGGGAAAAACAGGGCTTTAAATATGGAGATTTACCCAAATGCAGCAACAATGTTCATGTACCAGGCAACTAGGAAGGTTACCAATGTTTACTACCTTTAATAATTTAAAATTGCCAAGCAAATAAAGGAGTTAAGGTGTCCAGGAACGGAGGTAAGATCATCTACTGAGCTAGACAGTCTCCATTTACCCTTCTAAACCCTTGCTCCACCCTTCTCCACTCTACACAATGCCTTTGAAGGCTGAAGGCTGACTACATGGTCTGCATCAACCAGCTTTCTTGCCCTCTGCCTCCAGCTGGGTTTGGCCAGTGGGAGGGGCTGGCAGGAGCTGGGAAGGTGGCAGAAGTATGAGGTTTGGGCATTTAGTTTCCTCCTGGCTGGGTTGCAGGTTGTTTCTCTCCTGACAGCCCCTATTTGGTGGCCCCCTCCTACAGCTGCCCCTCCTCTCTCCTGCCCTTCAGGCCCAGTGGTTCCCACTAGGAAACCCTGGGACACTTACCCCATCCCTTGGGTTTTCCCTTACCCTTCACTACACCTGGTAAATAGTTTATTTTAAATTCTCTCAATAATCCCATTTGCATGTACTATCAGTTCCCTGCCAGAATGCTGGAGTATATTCACCTTCACTGTGACAAATGCTCAGATCTTATTTTCTCCTGTCCTCAATTAAAGTACTGGAATATATTTCCTTTTGTTTTCTTCTCAAACGCAGATCACTGATTAATTGAATTAGAAGAAGATAATATTTTAAAATATGATAGTAGGAGAAATCATTTTAAAGTTTTGGAATTTATTTTATATACCTCTAGCCAAGTTATTTTCAGTCCTGGGCATGCAATATAAAAAGCTCTAAAAAAGCATGAATTTGGGACTCTATTTCAGTCCAGGAGAGACTATGGCATATACATATTTCATTTTTTTTTTTCTTGAGACAGAGTCTCACTCTGACACTCAGGCTGGAGTGCAGTGGCATGACCTTGGCTCACTGCAACCTCTGCCTCCTGGGTTCAAGCAATTCTCCTGCCTCAGCCTCCTGAGTAGCTGGGATTACAGGTGCATGCCACAACACCCGGTTCATTTTTGTATTTTTAGTACAGACGGGATTTTGCCATGTGGGCCAGCTGGTCTCGAATTCCTGTCCTCAAGTGATCTGCCCGCCTTGGCCTCCCAAAGTGCTGGGATTACAGATGTGAGCTACCATGCCCAGCTCAATATATCTTAAAAGAAAAAGAAAAAGTTCTCCTGCTGGTTCTCAAGCAAACCACAGATATATGGTAAGGAAAAAGTGTTACAGTAGGTAGCTAGTCAGACATAAGCAGAGCAGGAGAGGGTTTCTCCTGGTTCCCCCCCCCCCACCCACTACACCCCCCCTTCCACCACACACACACACCAGGAATGTCAGGTGACAGGTGAGGGTCAGGCAGTTGTCAACTGTCTAAAATAATAATTGGTCACAGACAGTGCCAGGGAAAGGCAGTCCCCCTATAGATAGAAAAAATCTGAAACTGGTGACCAGCAGCTTCCCAATAAGATCTCAGGAGCTGGGTGAGTGAGCTCGAGCATGAGCATTAAGAAGCAAAATGGTGGAGTTTAACTGGTATATGACCTTCCTCTAGAAATGCAAGATTGGTAAGGAAAGAATGCCCCAAGTGAGCATGCATACAACTTCAGTAAACACATGGCGCATGTCCCCCTCCCAGGTGCTAGCAGGCCATTGCGAATGTGGACAGCCCATCCCAAGGGAAGAATCGGGGAAAAGGGATAAAAGACCCCAGAAGTATGTCAACTTATAAAACCCCAAAGTCAAATTACCCACTTGTCTTGCAAGTCACCCACTTGGCTCTCTTCAAGTGTATTTCTCTTCCTTTTGTTTCTGCTCTAAAACTTTTAATATAGTTTTACTCCTGCTCTAAAACTTGCCTCAGTCTCTCCTTCTGCCTTATGTCCCTCAGTTGAATTCTTTCTTCTGAGGAGGCAAGAATTGAGGTTGCTGCAGACTCATACAGATTCGCCCCAGTAACTTGGATACTGGCCACTGGTAACATATTTTGGTGCCGTGGGACTTGGATAACTTCTGCCACTAACATACTTTGATGCTGCATGACTCAGATATGTTCCCTAGTGGTAAGAGACCCCTCTACCACACCTTCTTTGGCTGGAGGCATTCAATCCTTGTACATGGTGGTCTTCTCCTTTTCTCTCTCCTGCTTGCTAACCAACCCCCAGAATAAGTCCTTCAGCCATAAGTGACTCTGCTCCTCTTGGCTGATTTCTCAGTTCACTCTGATGGATGGCTTCCAGGGGTGGGAAGGACTGTGGCATCTGCACCGAGTAGATCTGAGGCATGAATGGCCCTCCTGGACAGGAGGTTCACCAGAATGGTAGGGCTGAAGCCTAAAACTGTGCAATGTCTGGGGTTTCCTCTGCTTTTTCAACTAAAATTGGCTCTTTCCCAAGAACCTGCACTGCCTATTCTCTTGTCTTCTCTGTGTGTATGTTCTGAAAAGGACTTGTGCACCCTCTGGACCATCTGCCACAGGGGCAAGTCTGTCTCTTTGCTCTTACTTTGCATGCCACGTGACTTCTTAAACACACACTCCCGCAGCTCTTATGCATTTGAGAGGCAGCAAAGACATGGGCTTCCTTGTGGATATCTCCTGAGATTTATACTTGTTCTTGTTCTTACCTTACCAGCTTGGATGACTTTCAACCCTTTCAACCCTGTCTGCTGACACATTGCCGGGACAAACACTAATTGGAACTCCGGCTCTGCCAGCTCCTTATGACTTACTATATGCTTTTCCTTCCTGTTACACCCCAGGGCTGGGTTTCCTGGTGGCTTTTGCAAGTAGGTGGGATGCTTAAAGGGCAGGGTAAGGCCCCATGCAGGCAGACAAACTGCTTCAAAAGCCACCCCTCTTCCTTTGCCCCATTCGTGGCAAAGGAAGAATTTGCCCTCCTCTGCCAGTTATTAGCCCAAGCCCCAAGTCCTCCGGAGGTTACTACTTTACATCAACAGGGCAAATAAACGTTGTCCTCTTGAATCCAAGGGCTGCTATTTTTGCAAGCATATGAAGGCTTTCCATGAGTATTCCTCTCACTTCCTCCCACTTCTTCCTGTAGACTTCATTTCTCTAATTACTTCCACATTCTTCTCAACATGAATTAGGACCTTCGGGGTCATATTCAAAAGGAGTGGGGAGGGAAGTCTAGCCCCCTTGTGGCAGTTAGCTGAAAAACAGGCTTTTGTCTGCTTAACATGGGAAATGGGAATCTGAGAAAAAAGGTCATCATTTTTATTGCTAGAATGCTCCAAGCAAGAGTCACTATAAAGTCATGGAGATAAGGGTATAGGCCAGCCCAAGGCTACAGGTGCAAGAGACAAAAGTACCCACAGGACAGAGATGAAGGGTGCTCCCAGGCTAACAGATTATCATTAGAACAGAGATGAAAGGTTAGGGGTATGCAGTAAGATCAGTTATTCTGGAACCTCAAGGATGAACAGGTGATCCACTGTTCACTCCAGTATCTCCTCTGTTCTCAAGTGGGTAATTGTGATGAGATGGGACCAAGAGTACACAGTAAGGCTGGTTAATTCCGGAACCCAAAGGACAACGGGGGATGCTCCATTCAGGATAATAGGAATGTAGAGGGAATGCCTTCTTTTTTCTTTTTCCTTTTTTTCTCTCCTGTTCTCTCTTTGCAGATGGGTAATCACATTCCCATACCACAGGACATGCCCCTGGGATGCATCCCCCAAAACTAGGAAAAGTTTGATTCTACCAAATGTTAAAACAAAACAAAACAAAAAACCAGTTTTCCTTTGTAATACTGTTTGGCTTAAAAATAAACTGGGAGGAAATTACAAAAGTCAGCCTTGGAACCCAGTTCCCCTGTGCAGGAGGTCCTCAGATTAGCCTCCTCAGTCTTTTATAAGTGAGAGTAGAATAAGGAGGACAGGGCTAAGAAAAAGGAGACATGTAGGACAAGAAGCAGGCTCAACTACTGGCTGCTTTACGAGTTCTCCAACCCCCTCTAGGTTGCCCTAAGAACACTCATACAGGACAAAGCCAAGGTCACCTATGGAGGCGGCAAGTAAAATTATAAATTTCCCTTTTGCTTTCAAGAGCTTCCTACTCTGTGCTAATCTTCTCTAAGCAACTCCCCTCCAAATCCTGTTGGGTAATGGGGCCAATGGCACCCCCTCCAAGAGATTCACATCCCTTTGGGCAAAAATATACTTTTCAAATGGGTGCCTGCTTAATACTTACCTGAACTCTGAATTTGTTTTTCTCTCTAATAGCTATATTTCTCCTGGGAAACCTACCTAAATCTTTAACCAGCAACTTCAATCTGGATGGTCTTACCTCAGGAGTTTAGAAATAGCTCACCATTATTTGGGCAAGTCCTAGCAAAAATATAACTGAGCAATTTCTTGAGGGGGAGATAACTTCTATAGTATGTAAATAACCTCATTTGCTTCCCCGTCACAGAACTTGCACAGCAACTTTCAGTACAAATCTTAACTTTCTAACAGAAGGAATATGACTTTTGTCTAATTCAAAGGTTGTAAAGAGGTACTTTTCATAAGGAAGATGATAAAGAAAAGAGATTTTATATGAGAAAGGATCTTGCATGGTAAATTATTGTCCTAAAGTAAAATGGCTGGTTCTTTAAAAAGAGGGATATTTAGGACAAGTCAGAAAGTCCAAGCCTGTCATAGATGATCTGTGTAAATTGTGAAAAATTTGTGAAAGGGAATTTATGAAAGAAATGTTCTGCAATTTTAAAGGTTTTTAGACCTACTAAATAAATGCTTTATAGACTGCCACTTTGACTTTTAACTGTACAACTTGACTATTTTAAAGCTAGGCATGGCCTGGGGACTTACAGAGTTAGCCATTCCCCCAGGTATGCTGGAAAGAGACCTTATCTGCACTTCTGTCTAGTGAATCGCTTACTTATCAGGTTTTTCACAAAAGTAAAAGTTGTGAACAGTTAGCCATGTAACATGTTCTTGAGACTACTGGAAAAGCAGCCTTACATGTAAGGTACGCAAGGAAAGTAGAATGTGCTTTTGTTAAAAGATTATAAGAAGGTATGGGAATGTAAGTTTTGCCTAGTTTGGAGGGTTAAAGGATTGTTTTATGTTAGATAGGATAAAGCTGAAGGTTTGAGCAAGTTGTGGAAGGTTTGTGAAAAATTAATCCTATAAAAGAAATTCTGTGTGTGAAAATTACCCAAAATTAAAGGACTTTTATTCAGTTTATTCATAAACACTGGAATTAAAGCACAACATAGTTTTATTAAAGTATTAATCTGCTTTTGATTAAAGTATTATCAGTACATGTTCCAAAATTATGTGAAACTCCTATAATTCTAATGTAACATAGTATACATTATTAGGAATAATTATAATTATGTTTAATTGTTTTGTGCCTCAGGGGTAATAAATTTATTTGTCAATTGTGTCTTTGATTGTGGCTACCCTAAGACTTTTTGTCATTAACAGATAATTGTTGTCTTGTTTTAACCCTCTTTAAAAGGTGGTTTTATAATCAGCTATAGAACTCTAACAGGTGCTCCTAAATACAGGCTTCTGATAACTTTGAAGATTGAGACATTAGAATAGAGAAAAAACTTTCAGGACTCTTATTGGAGAGCTAAAATGTTCATGAATATCAAGCAGAACAAAAGTTAACTGCATGGACTAAACTAATAGAAGACTGAAATAATCCTTTTATGACTTTTTGCTTAAAATGTTGCTAATCCTTTGTTTTCCAAAACCCAGAAAACTTTTCTTTTGAGCTATTTACAGCTTTTAATAATTGAGTACTCCTGTAAACAAAATTTGAGCATATTTGTTTCTCTCTACCTGCTTTCTTCAAAATTTGGAAACTACTTGTGAGTATTCTTAACTTATGGCAGTATAGTTATTTGCATAAGTACAATAAGAATCTGTTGTCTTTTGCAACAGAACACAACTGGAGAAGCTGGTTATTTTACGAAGGCTTTGACTGGAATGATATGCATTCCTTTAAGGAATCAAATTTGACTTATATAGCCAATAAAAGCCCCTTGTGAAAACTGGCTTCATACCTTGTCTACACAGTCCCTGTACAGGGTTCCCAACCTGTGGTCTGTAAAGAATGCCACTTTCTAATAGGCCCAGGAGCCCCAGGTTATCTTGGGACCTCAAGGGAGAGGAATTTACCAACTCATTCAGGTATTTGATGGTATAAAACTGTGGCTGGGTTTAAGCCTTAAAAAAAGTCTTGTCTGAGATTCCTTATGGAATGAAGTTCCATCAAAGCCAATTTAAACAGGAGCCTATTAGGCAAATAATTATTCTTGCTGTGCTTTATGCAAATAATCAGGCCAAGTATAAGACGACTAAAGTTTATTTTGCAAACAAATCAGTTTTATCATGATTTTTTATAAAAATGAGGACTGGAAAGAGAAAAAGTGTGTTTCAAAAATTATGATACACCTGTTATTTTTCTATTAATAGATGCTAGTCTCATCAGTTATTTTTAAGTTTTTGCCTGCATTTTAGAGTAATCCTGCTTATTCCTGTGAACCAGCCAGTGATCTCTGGCTGCAGCTCAGAAGAAACAAAAGGGATGGGTAATGTAAAAATCTGGATCAGTATTCTAATTCTGAGCACATATTGGAATCTGCTATCAACCCCATGTACCCAAGTCTTAGTAGGCATGACTATAGCCACCAGTTACCTGGGTGTGTAGGCAGCCTCAGGATTCTTTTTTGGGGCTGTCCTCACCCCATTATTTTGTTTTAACATTCCTCTAATTCTAATAACCTGATTTGTCTCCTCTAGCCTTTAGGCCATTGAGCTCCAGATGAACCTCAATGAGGGATAGTGTCCTCTCAATATTCAAGAGTTACCCTTCTACGGGGGACCCCCTAGACTGCCCATCAGTGAGACACAACAGAGGCAAAATCCTGCCCCTCTCTCCCTTGGACCTGGCTGGATACCAGTTTCCCCAATCCATGGAAACAGCCTCCTGCTCTGACAACTAGCAAGAGGCCAAGACTCACAGAACCACCTACAACCCCCCAACCTCTGTCAGCAGGAAGCCGTTACAGAAGACTCACCTTCATCCATTTTCTCCAAATAATTGGGGTCTTGGACTCTTGAGGGGGGAAATGCTACAGTAGGTAGCTAGTAAGACATGAGCAGAGCGGGAGAGGGCTCCCCGCCAAACCCAACTAGGAAGCTCAGGCGACCATCAGATGAGGGTCAGGTGGTTGTTAACTGTCTCTCTAAAATAATAATTGGTTGCAGCCAGTGCCAGGGAAAGGCAGTCTCCCTATAGATAGAAAAAACCTGAAACTGGTGGTCAGTAGCTTCCCAATAAGATCTCAGGAGTTGGGTGAGTGAGCTCGAGCATGCCATGATGGAGTTTAACTGGTATATAACCTTCCTCTAGGAATGCTAGATTGGTAAGGGAAGAATGCCCCAAGTGAGCATGCGTACAATTCCAGTAAACACATTGTGCATGTTCCTCTCCCAAGTGCTAGCAGGCCATTGCACATGTGGACAGCTCACCCCAAGAGAAGAATTAAGGGAGAAGGAACACAAAACCCCCAAAGTATGCCAGCATGTAAAACCCCAATTCAAAGGTCAAACCATGCACCATGAAAAACAAGTGTGCACTTGTGTTGCAGATTGCCCACTTGGCCCTCTTCCAAGTGTGCTTTTTTCCTTTCATTTCTTTTGTAAAGCTTTTTTATTTTATTTTATTTTATTTTATTTTTGAGACAGAGTCTCACTCTGTCACCCAAGCTGGAGTGCAGTGGCATGATCTCAGCTCACCACAACCTCCGCCTGCCGGGTTCAAGCAATTCTCCTGTCTCTACCTCCCGAGTAGCTGGAATTACAGGCATGTGACACCAAGCCCAGCTAATTTTTGTATTTTTAGTAGAGAAGGGCTTTCACGATGTTGGCCAAGCTGGTCTTGAACTCCTGACCTCAGGTGATCCACCTGCCTTGGCCTCCCAAAGTGCTGGGATTACAGGTGTGAGCCACCTCGCCTGGCCGTAAAGCTTTTAAATAAAATTTTACTCCTGCTCTAAGACTTGCCTCAGTCTCTCCTTCTGCCTTATGCCCCTCAGTTGAATTCTTTCTTCTCAGGAGGCAAGTATTGAGGTTGCTTCAGACCCATACAGATTCACTGCCAGTAACTCGGATACTTGCCACTGGTAACAAAAGGATTCATAGAAATTCATAGAAATGGTATCATAGAAATGATTCATAGAAATGAAAGAGGAAATGATAGATACCGGTCCCACCTTTGCACATATTCCAGCTGACATATTGCCTTCTCAAAACCACACCTCAGAGAGGGCAAAAATTAATTACCTGAGTGGATTTTTTTTAATGCAGAATAAGATTGTATGTGCCTGAATTCTTATAAAACTCTATAAAGGGCTTCCATGCTTAAATAGCTATTTCCTCTAGTAGCTTTTGATTGATGGATAATTTTCTCACATTCTAACAGATGTCTCAGCCATTTCTGCCACCTATAGCAGAAAATCTTCTGCACATAACACTTTTACTAATATAATACAGTAATGAATCAATAGAAATATTACTGCACTCTGCTTTAAAGAAAAGACATCTCAAGAAAACAAGGTCAGCTCTTCCAGGGATGCTGTCTGGAAGCGCTCAGAATGTCAGTGTTTGACATATTGTCTTAGGCTTCCTACAACAGCCTCTAACAGAACTCTGCTGTACCGAACCCCTAGTAATAGAATTGTTTACCTTTACACCAAGAAGGATGGAAAAGCACCAAAATCTGCATGTGGTGTGTGCCCAGGCCGACTTTGAGGGATTTCTGCTATGAGACCTAAAGTTCTTATGATTGGCCAGAATGAAAAAACATGTCAGCAGGGCCTAAGTTGTCCCATGTGTGCCAAATGTGCCTGTGACAAGTTGAAAGGTGCTTTCCTTATCAAGAAGGAGAAAATTGTTTCAAAGGTGTTGAAGGCACAAGAAAGTAAGAAAGCTAAATTTAAAAAATGAAGCTTTTTTGGTTATAAAAAAGTCAAAAGGCAACAGCAGCAACAAGACAAGGTCAAAATGAGGTAACTGAGTGAAAAAAAACAAACAAAAACAAAACAAACGAACTGGGGGCCAAGCATGGTGGCTCATGCCTGTAATCTCAGCACTTGGGAGGCTGAGGTAGGAGGATCACTTGAATCCAGGAGTTTGAGACCAGTCTGGGAAACACAGGGAGAGCCCATCTCTAGAAAAAAAATTACCTGGGCATGGTGGCCCACAGATACTCAGGAAGCTGAGGTGGGAGGATTGCTTGAGCCTGGGAGTTCGAGGCTGCAGTGAGTGAGCTATCATCATGCCACTGCACTCCAGTCTGGGCAACGGAGTGAAACCCTGTCTCTGAAAAAATCAAAATCAAAATTAACTGGCAGTACAGGTTCAACTCCTCCATATCTACTCTTGGAACCATGTGTATAATTACTGATCTTCAGAATGATGCATGGGAACTGCATTATCATCAGTCTTAAAAAATTGTTTTATTAAGTTTACAATTTACTAAATGTCTTTTATGAGCCCAGATCTCCTCTAAATTTTATGGGGAATGAAGAAATATGATACATGGCACCTGTCCTCAAGCAGCTTACAGTATAATGGGAAAAACAGGGAAAATTATTTAAATCATATTAAATGCAAAGTTGTATGGCATTCAATGGAGAGAAGTTCAGGTAAGACTGTATGATGCATATTTCAGTGTTTCTAACTGGTCAACCAGTCTGGATGAGTGAATCTTGGTGGATGACCCAGTCAGTGACTGTGAGCACCTCTCCAAGCTTTCTCTTAATATGGCTTGAAATTGTGTTTTATTTTCAGCATCTACATTATAAACTACTTCTAAAACTGTTTCACAATAATGCTTCTAACACTGTTTTTTAATATCCTACCCTTGTGCAGTTCATTTTTTGAAGCTATAAATAAAATTTATATTTATCCTTATTCAATTATTCTGATTGGTTGATGCTCATTGATCTAATTCATTAAAATAATTTGGACCCTGGTTGTATCATTCAATTTATTAGCTTTCCCTCCCAACTTTAGTCACCTGATTCAACTTGGATATATCTTAATTATAATAAGGAATTTTAGTGCACTGTGAAGTTTTTGAAAAATTGTCCTATATATTATCTCATTTTATGATCTAAGTCTCTGGGCAGTGATTATTCCCTTTCTTACAGGTGGCCACTGAAGCTCAGGGCAGTGAGGTGACTTACTAGCAAGTGCAGAGCTAGGACAAGGATTCATGTCTAGTATTCATGTCATGTATTCGAGACTAGTGCCTTGGTACCCTTTCTTTATTTAAAATACTATATATATATTTAAAATACTATATATATATATCCTCCCCCTCCCCCTCCCCCCTCCCTCTCCTTCTTCTTTACAGAGTCTTGCTCTGTGTCCAGGCTAGAGTGCAGTGGCACAATCACAGCTCACTGCAGCCTTGACCTTCTGGGCTCAAGAGATCCTCCCATCTTAGCCTCCTGAGTAGCTGAGGCCCTAGAGGTGCACTGCCATGCCTGCTAATTTTTAAATCTTTTTGTAGAGATAGGGTCTCCCTATGTTGCCCAGGCTGCTCTCAAACTCCTGGACCAAAGTTATCCTCCTGCCTTGTCTTCCCGAAGTGCTGGGATTACAGGCATGAATCACTATGCCCGGCCAAAATATTACATTTTTTCAAAGGAATATTTTTGTTTATTTTTAATTTTAAAGATCACATGTTGAATATGTTAACAATGCATAAACTCAGATACTACAGATACTGAACATCCCCTTTGGCCCCTCTTCCAACCCCACATCCCTCTCCAAAGGTCCTCACTCAACTCAATTTGGAGTGTATTCTTCAAGACCTTTCCCCATATACTTCTTCATTTCTGGAAATCGTTCATTCTGTGGGATGTTGTACTTGTTTGCCTAAACTTGCCTTTTTCACTTCATAATATATCTTAGAGCTCTTTCCATGTCCTCATTTACGTATATTATTTATCTTTTTATCTGATGCATAGTGTTCCATTACAGGAATGTATATAATTTAACTTTTCCCTGTTGATAAACATTAAGAATGTTTTCAGTTTTATTACTAAAAAAGTGTACATGACTCACTGGGCACATGTGTGAAGAATTCTCTAGGCTGGATACCTGGAAGTGGAATTGCCACTTGAAAAGTATGTATATTTAAAATCTTGGTAACAGATGCCAACATTGTCTTCCAGAAAGGTTATATCAATGTATATTCCCATCGAGACATATGAGGGTGGTATTTTCTCACACTTTCAGTAATAATGATTAGTGCTAATTGTTACAGTTTTTATTAATCTGAATTTCTCCAATTACTAATGAGTTTGAGTATCTCATATTTCCTTTTCTATTAATTGCTTATTCTTATAATAGCCTCTCTACTATTACTTATATTGTCTTCATATGGATCCCCAAAAGCAGTGTTGAGTAAGACAGAAACATGTAGAAAGCTACAAACTGCCTTAGGGACCTTCCTCTATGAGAGATACAAATCTACTAGTAAACATTTTAATGCAGTTGATCAGCAGTGGATTCCCCCAACTAGTTTACAAACCGAGTAACATCCCTCCATCATGTTCAAATGAATATTATGAGCATCTTTGCAAAGCATTGTGCTGAAAAAAAGATTAGTCATGCCTGGTATTCCCATAGTCCATCTTTTAGCTCTTCCAGAAAATAATATGAAGGCTGTTTAGCTTGTCTTAATTATTAGCTTACAAATGTTTCTTAATATGCATTCTAGAGTATTGCTGAAAGTAATGCTAAGCTCACACTAAAAATTCCATAATCCATTTTTTCCTCCTTTTAAAAAAACTAGTTTTGCCTTGCTTAGATTTCTGGCACCTGGCCCATTTTCTATTTTCCAGAGATAAGAGGCAGTGGTTCTGAGACCTATAATCTTTCATTCGGTCTGCAAAGCCTATATTCCAGGTCGTCTCTGACTCTCTCCTCATTTGGGTTGTGCTTCAATTCCCTCTCTGTGATATTGGTTCTACCCTTCTCAGTATGAAGACTATGTTCCTTGCTGGAGAAGAAAGGAGAAATTGAGTGCCTCTGCCTTTTCTCTGTTATCACTTAACAGGTTCTTCTCTTGGCAGTCAGCTTATCCTTTCCCTTATCTGCTGGCTTCAAACTGTGTATGTTTTTAAAGCCCTTTCTGTGGTCCTCCTCACTTAGCACTGCTCAGCCTCTTCTGGAGTTTTCCTTCTATCGCTTTCTTCCCGGGTTCGTATCACCCATTGTCTCACTCTCCTTGGTTTGTGCCCTTTCTCTCATTTTTTGGTACACGCCATTTCAAAACAGACTCATCAAAGGACGCCACGTTGGATCATATTGGTTTCTGCAGTATAAAGTTTTATTTTTCAGAGTTCAAAATTTTAAAAATGTATTGCTTTCTATTGCCTCTGACCTTGGGGTTATAATTATATTTCTGTGAACTTTTTGAAGTTTGCTTTCCTAAAGCCTCAATTACATGTCTACTATAACCAGAGGTTCTTTCTTTTTTTCTATATTACAGAATCTGGGAAGACATGATTCCTTTCTTTCATCTTCAGGAAGGCAAAGACTGCATTTTATTTTGTATATTTGTTGAAGCGAAGATTTCTATCATATAAACATCACCAACAAGTCCTTCATTGCTGGTCAGAATTGAGTGTAGAGTAGCAGTTCCTGTCATTCCTTCTTGTCCCTTTTGAAAGATGAAATTATCAGGAAAGCAAGTCAAGAATGCATTAAATTCTAAGCTTGTTGTAGAGATTTAGAACAGATGTCTAAATAGTTCTAGTGCCCCATCAATATTACACCTTGTCTCTGTGACAGTTTTATCATTTGATTTAGGAAAGCATCCATCCTCCAACTCTTCCATTTAGCCTGACATTCTTAGCATGTTCTCGCTCTCACAAACAACAGTACTCTCTTCCCCTCATTTAATCCTCTCCACGTACTGTAAGCTGTACGTGTGGATTCCATATATTTGCAATTTTGACGCATGGGGGTATCGTGTATCCATGTTTATCAGACTTGTTTATATTGAAAAACATGCGCCATTCCATTACTGAAACCAGTTCCATTTCCTCAAGTGTCAGTAACATTTAGGACGTCATATTTATGTGAGTGTTAGATGCTATGATGCACCCCTCATTCCCCTTCAGGAATAAAGGAATTATTACTCCAGCGACTGGGAGTGCCACTGAAGCTGGTCTTCAACTGTCAGTCCCTTTGGGGACTGCCTCAGCAGAGGAAAGTGGCCTCATCCCTCACAAATATGCCCCTTCCAGGGTAGCCTGCACCCATTGAGTGGTCTCTCATGCTCAATTCAGGACAGCTCTGAGGGTGGTCACATCTTCAGAATTCCTCAGCAGCGCTGGCTGACACAGTTCGCTAAGATTGCATTGGAGCTCTACATCTCCCTCTGCTCAATCTTGCTGCTTCTGTTCCACAGGCATTAGTTCCAAGACCACTCCCTAATAAACTCCCTAAATGCCATCTCCATCTCAGGATCTGCTTCCTGGGAAACCCAATTAGGGAGAATTTGTTTGTTTTAAAGTTTCAGGTATATTATATTATCTTATGCATTGCAATATCAATAATTGAGCCTTCAGGATTATTCCCAATCTGGTCTTCTGCTATTTTCTTGGAATTACTGAGAATTTCTGAGCTTTTCTTCCTCCCTCTATGAATCTTCTTTCCATGCCATACATGTTAACTTCTATTTACATGATTTAGAAATTTCTTCTCACCCTTTCTCTTCTTTTCCTCCAAACTTCATGCAAGCAAAGCCCTTTGACTAGTGAGCTTTGTTTCCGAAACATTTTTTCTAAAATTCTCAACAGGCATCTCTTGCCTTGTTTATCAGGAATCTGTTATTTTGGTATTGTAAACCAGAGTTGAGAAGAAAAAATATTGACATCATCTTCTGAGACCCTTTTCACTTGCAGCAGTCTTAATCCTCCAAAGGCACAATTTTTGACTAGAAGAGCCCAGATAGTGCTGGTACATTAAGCTTCTGCCTGTGACCCTGAGAGCCTTTTGTGGTGGGGATTCAGTGGGAGGCATTGTCTCCTGAGGGAGGGCACAGTGGGCTCATATTCTTGGAGGAGTTCTCAAGGGCCAATGAGCCCTGTGTATTAGTTTGGCTCCTCTGAGAGTGTGATGGGACAGAGTCAAGAGTTTAAGAGTTAAAATAAAGGGGGAGAAAGCAGGCTGGGGCAGGGAAAGATTTCAGACTGTGATGTGAATCTGACAGTGATGAAAGGAAAGTGAGAAGAAAGCAGAACTGGACAGGGAGAACTTCGGACCACGCTGCAGATCTAACAGAGTCTCGGCCAAGCCAATGAGAAGATCTAGAGCGAAGACTGCCTATTAGAGGTGTCTAGCAATGATCAGAAATGGCCAGGCCTACCATCCCTATTTGGCCATTGACTAGGGGCTGCCTGGGAAAAGCATGGCTTGGGCTTGAAAGTTGAGGTAGATCCTGGCAGCTAAATGTTTAGTCCTTTCTTGAAGGGTCAAGTGGGGCACCTCCATGGCTGCCACAGTCCTCCTGTGTGCCATGTGGTTCTCCTTCCCTGTACACTTTCAGGGAGCAGCTCCTTTAGGATTCTACTGGGCCCATCTCCCTGAGGAAAATCTTAGAAGAGGAAGGTTAGTGGGATGAACTATATCCCCTATCACTCACAAAACCATCCAGAATGAGATTTCTCATTGCTAGTAGGGCAGGAGGGATAAGGCCCAGCAGTTCATCTTGTCACCTGCTTTCTTGAATCATGGTCTATAGCAACTGTGTCAGTTGGGTCCTCCAGGAAGCAGATGCGGAGACACAGTAGGGAGTGTGAGACATTTATCGGGGGTGGGGATGTATGGGTAGGGATGACACCTGTGAAAGACAAGGGAAGGAAGCAGGACAGAGTGGGGAAGGCTTTATTTAGACCATAATGCAGATATGACATCTGTGAAAAGAAAGAGGGGAAGAAAGTAGAATTGTGAAGGAAGACCATCAAACTGCAATGCAGATCTGACAGTCTTGGTCGACCCAGTGGAGAATTCTGGATTAAAGATGGTCTGTTAGAAGAGTCCCACATTGGGTAGAAATGACCACGCCCAGGCCCCCACCATGCTTTGCTCCTGACTGGAGGCTGCATGGGAAGAGCATGGTCTTGGCATTGCAGCTTCAGGCTGTTAGCTAACTGGATCTTTGCAGCTGAGCAGCAAGCTCTGCCTTGAAGGGAGACCTCTATGCTGCCATATCTTGCTTGAGCATGCCAACTCAGATTCGACGGCATTAGGGAACCAGGTTTCATTCCCTTTCATGACACAGTCTCATATCCTGGCCTGACCATGACTTACAAGGTGACCTATCATCGAGGGGCCTAGAAGTCTAGTTTGAGGTGGAGGAAGGAAGCCTATGTCTGTAAAATAAAGCATTTCATCCTATGGGGACGTTATCTATCTCTCTAGGATGCTAGGAGAACACGTGCTTCTCAGCACCTGGTGGAGCAGGATGTGCTGCTACTGCTTCTGTATTCCTGGATCTACTTTCATCCCAAAAGCCCCATGGATACTCTGGTTCCTCTAGGCACTCTTTCTACTTTTCGGCCTCTTGATAATTATTTTGAATTATCTCTGCCTCTTCGGGATCTTTTTTATTTATTTTTTTTCCAGTATAATTTCTTTAAGACTCTCTGAAAATCCTCTCCCTTTCTCATGGTAAATTGTAGCACCAGAGAGATAGCAAGGAAATGTTAGTTCTGCGGCTAACATGAATGTTGAGTGATACTGTGTTGGTTTCTGAGACAGCTGAAAACAGTTATCCATTTCTAATGTGGCAGGACATTCAGCATGGAAGCCTTCAATGAGAGGGTGGGCCGTAGGTAGGCCAGAGGGAGCCCAGCTCATCCTCAGTTACACATGCAGGGGCCTCACTGTCTCTGAGTAGACAGTAGGTTGGATGTGGTTAAATATTTCATTCTCTGAGTAGAGGGGCCCGGGCAAGACCTCATTTACTCCAAGGTCCAAGGGAATGGGACAGATTTAAATGTCTGGAGAATAAGCCATGCTTGTGATTTAGATTGTCTCAATCAGTGGTATTCTCTGTGTTTATTTTCCCATTGGTTATGATCCCAGTTTGGAGCTCAGCCGTTTTGGAACAATCTAGCCTCGTAGAGGCTGTGCTATAGTTTTCAAGGGAAGGACCATTCATCTATGTTTTAATTAGAGCCTTTAGGAAGGAGGTGCTCAGTATTAAAGGGGCAAACCATAAAGACAAGTGACTCTCACCAGCACGTTCTGTTTGGTCAACCTTGAGGATGGTACATTTTTTACAGGGGTGCTCATCAAATCTTAGTGTTCTGCCTTCTAAGAAGGTGACCACCTTGCATATACACAATAAATATTTGATTGGAAACTCAAGCAAAAAGAGAAACAGCACCCACGCTCAAGTCCTATAACATCTTCCCCAGAGAGTATGCTTTCTAGGTCTTAATTCCTCTCTCATAAAGAAATAACTTTTTAGTAATAGTAATGTCTGACACCGGAGTAGTGACGGCTATTCAGGGAATGTTCTGAGCATGTTATAATTACATATTAACCCATTTTATTTCTTTTCTTTTCTTTTGTTTTTGAGACAGAGTCTCGCTCTCTCGCCCAGGCTGGAGTGCAGTGGCACGATCTTGGCTCACTGCAACCTCCACCTCCTGGGTTCAAGCAATTCTCCTGCCTCAGCCTCCTGAATAGCTGGGATTACAGGCATGCGCCACCATGCCCAAATAATTTTGTTTTGTATTTTTAGTAGAGACAAGGTTTCACCATGTTGGCCACACTGGTCTCGAACACCTGACCTCATGTGATCCGCCCACCTTGGCCTCCCAAAGTGCTGGGATTACAGGTGTGAGCCACTGCTCCCAGCCTAACCATTTGATTTTCACAACAATAAACTCCATGAGGTAGGTGGTGTTATTTCCCCCATTTTGCAGATGGTGAAGCTGCGGCATAGAGAGGTGGAGTGACTTTTCCAAGGTCACAATAAGCAGCAGGCAGTAAATGAGCGCATGTACACGTAGGAACCCCTAGACTACATTGCCCTTTAAAATATTCATCAAGCCTCCTTATGGTGTCTCAAGAAATGTTACAGAAAGATTTGAAAGTAGGTGGTTATTTGAAAAAATTTAAGCCAAAGAAGAGTCCTTTTTTAGGTGGGCTCTCCCAGTTATTTCTCCCCTTGGGAACCAACATTGTCACCATATGCCAGGCCTCTGTACTAAGGGCCTGATTCACTTCACTGCTGACTCTAGGGCTTCTGAGAAGGCTCTTTTAAGTCTGTAGGTTGGTCTCCCTCTTTCTAAGCAGCCTTGGCCTATTAGCAAAGCAATTAACACCTGGAAAGATCACTTCCCCAGCAGCACTCTACAATAATTAGTTGATGTCTTCCCACCTGTTTGCCAAGACTATTCGGTTAGCTTCTTAGTTTAGGAACCTGTGAGAAGCCTTTTAAATTCACTTTGGTCTTTTTTAAGTTGTTATTTTTTACCCTTAGGAAACAAGCAAAGCAATGAGTGCTTAGTAATAAATTAAGGCAGAACATAATCCATTTTGGAAAGATTTTTCTACGGGAGATTTTTTTCCAGTTAACCTTCTATCTCCCATTACCCAGGAAATTAAATTAAAAAGAATGTCCAATTCCCTGGGCAAGTTGGTTAATCAATATTTCAATGTAAAACAAAGTTAATATTTTTGGCCATTAATTTGATTTTTCTCTAGAGAACCTATTCATTTGATTAATATTTTTTCCTTGTAACTCTCTCACCTTGTGAATCTTTCCAATCTAATATTTCCTTGTTTGAGAATAGTTTGAGAATTCTGCCCTTACTATAAGAAAATGTTCATGGAATTGGTAGATGGGATAAATATCACAGAGCTATTCATGGGACCTGGGACTCCACATCATTTTTCTTATCACCTAAAGCAGAGCAGCTTGTCATCTGTGAGGCTCCAGTTTGGGTTCCAGCACCAGCTGGACACTAGTGATTGGCCATATATTGTGTAATGCGTATTACTTGCCAGCTTTTAGAATTAATTGAACCCAGAATCATGTCCTTTCACCAGGTTTGTGGATGTCATATATGTGAGATTCATCAAAGCCTGTGGAGCATTTTCTAGGTTCCAGTGAAGCAAGGTCCATGTTTCTCAAATCACGGTCCATCGCCAACAACATCAGATCAACTTAGGGACAGTGTTAAAATGGAAATGCCTCAGCCCCTGGCAGCATTCTCATTCTCTACTGCATGAGAATATTCAGATCAGGCCCAGACATGGGTGTTTTTAAAATTCTTAAGCACATTGAAGTTTGAGGCCCATAAGCTAGCCAAAGTAAATGGTGCAAGTTAAAAATCAGCTGAAGGTGGCTGGGCACGGTGGCTCACGCTTGTAATCCCAGCACTCTGGGAGGCCAAGGTGGGTGGATCACCTGAGGTCAGGAGCTCAAGACCAGCCTGGCCAACATGGTGAAACCTTGTCTCTACTAAAAATACAGAAATTAGCTGGGCATGGTGGCAGGTGCCTGTAATCTCAGCTACTCAGGAGGCTGAGGAAGGAGAATTGCTTGAACCCGGGAGGCGGAGGTTGTGGTGAGCCGAGATCGTGCCACAGTACACCAGCCTGGGTGACAGAGTGAGACTCTGTCTCAAAAACAAAAAACAAAAAACAAACAAAAAAAAACCAGAATCAGCTGAAGGTACTATTTTTTTGTAGATATTCACAAGCTGGTTCTAAAATTTATATGGAAAGACAAAGGAATTAGAATAGTCAAAAGAATTTTGAAAAATAATAACATGGTTGGAGGATTCATATCACCTGGTTTCAAGACTTACTAAAAAGCTATAGCAATCAAGACTGTGTGGTATTGGCAAAAGATAGGCAGAGAGATCAGGGGAACAGAATAGAGAATCCAGAAATAGACACTCAAATATGGTCAATTGAGTTTTGACAAAGTGCAAATTAAATTTAAAGGAGAAGGGACAGTCTTTGTAACAAATGGTGCAGGAACAATTGGATGTCCATATGCGTAAAAGTGAACCACAAACTATATCCCAAGCTTTATATAAAAATTAACTCAAAATGGGTCGTGTAACTAAATATAAATGTAAAACTATAAAACTTTTAGAAGAAAACAGGAGAAAATCTTTGTGAACTGGAGCTAGACAGAGTTCTTAGAACAGCAAAAGTATAATCCCTAAAAGAAAAAAAAATTGATAAATGGGGACTTCATTAAAACTTAGTTTTACATTGCATGGACATCACTAAGAGAATGAATGAAAAGCTACACATTGGGAGAAACTATTTGCATATCACATATATGACAAAGGCCTTTTATTCAAAAATATATAAAGAACTTTCAAAAAACTCAACAGTAAGAAAACAACCCAATAAAAAAATGAGGAAAAGGTTTGAACAGATACTTTGTCAAAGAAGGTAATACAGCCGGGCGCGGTGGCTTATGCCTGTTGTCCCAACACTTTGGGAGACCAAGGTGGGCAGATCACTTGAGGTCAGGAGTTCGAGACCAGCCTGGCCAACATGGTGAAACCCCGTCTCTACCAAAAATACACAAATTAGCCGGGTGTGGTGGGGGGGCGCCTGTAATCCCAGCTACTCAGGAGGTTGAGGCAGGAGAACTGCTTGAACCCAGGAGGCAGAGGTTGCTGTGAGCCGAGATCATGCCACTGCACTCCAGCCTGGGTGACAGAGGGAAACTCTGTCTCAAAAACAAAAACAAAAACAAAAACAAAAACAAAAAACCCCCCCAAAACAAGAAGTTAATACCTGATGGCAAAAAAAAAAAAAAAAAAAAAACATGGAAAGATGCTCAACATCACTATTTATTAGGAAAATGCAAATTAAAACCATAATGAGATAACACTGTACACTTATTAGGATGACTAAAACAAAACAAAGCAAAACAAAACAGAATGAAACAAACTGATAATTCCAAGAGCTTATGGGGATGATGTGGAGTAACTGGAACTCATATTGCTGATAAAAAGATCAAATGATATAGTCATATTGTATTCTTAGAAAACGTTGGCAGTTTCTTAGTTAAACATACACTTACAGTATCACTCAGCAACCACACCCGTAGGTGTTTATCCAATACAAATGAAAATTTATGTTCACACAGAAACCTACAAGTGAATATTTATAAAAGCTTTACTCATAAATGCCCCAAACTGGCAACAACCCGAACGTCTTACAACTGGCGAATGTATAAACAGATTGTGTATCCATTCAGTGGAACACTATTCAGCAATAAAGAATGAACTATTTTATATGCACCAAAATAAATGACTCTCAAATGCATTTTTCTAAGTGAAACAAGCCAGTGGATACATACTATAGGATTCCTATTACATGACATTAAGGAAAGGATAAACTACAGGGACAGAGAACTGATCAGTGGTTTCCAGGAACTCAGGGAAAGGGGAGTTTTTTTTGTTTTGTTTTTGTTTTTAACCACAAAAGGGCAGCATGTATGCAGGGAATAATGGAGCTGTTTCAAGTCTTAATTGTGGTTTGATTACATCACTATGTGTTTGTCATGACTCAGAACTACAAGTCAAAAAATATGAATTTTACTTATGAGATTCTAAATAAAAATTTTAAAAATAATCAGCTGAGGCATATCTGATTCAAAACTGCCAAGAGACCAAAACCAATGTTTATTGTCTAGTATGAGCAGGGCCTGGACTGGTGTTGGGAAGAAAACAACACCTCACAGTAAGCTCCTTCTCCTCATAGACACCAATCCACTGGAAGACACAAGCAGGCACACAAATAACTAATATGAGGCAGTGAGGGATATGCGCTCAGAAAAGGAGCAAAGAGGGTCTAAGTGAAGAACGCTGGATTTTTACTAGGAGAATTCTCAGTTTGGAGAACTGTAAAGCTGAGTCATAGTAAAAAATAGAGCAGCTTGTAAACTGACAAAAATAAGATAGGAGAAAGTTATGAGCACAGAAAAATATGGTTATTGATCTGGGAGGGTAAGGCAATAGAAGCAAATTCTAAATGTAATGAGATTGAATCAATGGATATGATGCTATTTTTTAAAAAGGCAAATCAAGTCATTCAGTACTGATTCTTCCCAAGGAAGGGAAATGAACGGATAAATGTATGAAGTTGCGTTGACTTTAGATCCTATTAGCAATTTCTTTATGCCTTCCCTACTCCCCCATACAATAGTTCCGTGCTCCGAGAGCTACTGTTGCAGGAAAAGCCAAGTCTTCCATAAGTGGATATGAAGGCTATTATGAGGAGAAATCACTGTCCTTCCTGGGTGTGAGGGAGTCATTTAGTAGTTAGATCCTAAAGAGGAGGTTGGTATCAAATTAAAACTCTATTTAGAGCATCATGTGTCTGGGATAGTGGTTCTCAAAGCATGGACCCTGAACCAGCGGCAAAGCACCATTTGGGTGCTTGACACAACTGCAGATTCTGAGGTTTTACTCCAGACCTGCTGAATTAGAAACTCTCGGGTTGGGCCCAGGAAACCCTCCAGGGGATTCTGATGAACGTTTGAGAAGTTTGAGAGTTTGTGAAGATGTCAAAAGTGAATCCTGTGCTTAACTATTGCAACCTGCTGAAGCTGATAAAGGAATGTCAACTTTTAGTGACCCACCTGCCCTCACAGAGACCCTCACTGGGCCTAACTGAAGATTCCCCCATCCGAAGAGCAATGGGTCTTGTTTTGACCAGTCATGTAAGACTTATGGTCTGGGTCTGTCCTCTTCAGAACATTAGTTTTCAGGGCTTAATTAGCATAACCACCTTGAATCCCCTCCACTTCTACAGCATTTACAAAATTCTGACTTTCCCCCTCAGCAAACTAGTCAGTGATTTTTTTGTTTTGTTTTGTTTTTGTTTTTTAACTGATGACAGGGTCTTGCTCTGTCACCCAGGCTGAAATGCTGTGTTGTGGTCACTGCTCACTGCAGCCTCCAACTCCTGGCTCATGTGATCCTCTCAAGTATCTGGGACTACAGGTGCTCTGCTTTCTTTTTTGATGTTAAAGCTCTGGTAGGTAGTCTTTATTTTATTCTTTTACAGACAACAGGCAGTCATTAAGTGACTCTAGGACGTCAATTTAGTAAGTTTACTTTTTCATTCCTGGATAAGCACTTTAGAATAATTTCAAGACCTATATTCTCATCCTTTGCCAACCCAAATTATTGGAAGGCCCTGGGCAAACTACTTAACATCTTGTAGAACTGGTTTACTCATCTGTTAAGAGCAAGCAGGTAATTTTTCCTGTCCCACCTCAGTTGACATAATGGCTATGAAGTTACTTAGTAAAGTAGAAAGTGGATACACATTTAAGCATTATGATCATTTTGTGAGACTTTTTCAAAACTGCGCTCAACGTCCTTGATTTTTTCCCCTTGTCATCAGAGCACCACAGAGAAAGCCTGCATCCTGGACACGGTCCAGATGCCTCTAGAGGCCTTGCCTCCATTGTTTTGGAATTACTCTGGGTGAATAGGATAACAGAAAATATTCCAGCCTAGAGGATAATGGATAAAAACATTAAATGAGAAGAGAAATACATTAGAGACTTTCCATCAGAACTTGGAAATGACATTGCAAATTGGTGTGCAGTTTTACAAGTAAAAATGCTCTAATCCTTGGAACGAGCAACTGACTTATAGTAAATCTTTTGAGCTTCCCCAAATGGCAAAGCAGTGAAAATTTTCTGCATGCTGGGGGAATCTCATTACCTGAAACAAACATATAGGGCACAGCTGATGTCTAATGTCTAGATGTCCTAGGAAATAAAATGTGGCTTCTGGTAAATAGGTGGCAATTTATGCTGAATTATTTGCTAAGAGTCAAATTAGTCCCTGCAGTATGTGCAGCATTTCTGAAGAATTAAAAAATAAACGCTTTCTGCCTAAGTAATATCCTGACTTAATGCAATTATTACTGTGCTATATCTGATATAGAAATGATCCTGAAACTTGCCCAGGGCTTGTAGAAATAAGAGGATTTCTCTAATGCATGCTAACACTGAAAAAGAAAGTCGATATCTAGGCTTGGTTTTAAAAAGGCAAGCAGGGAATAGGTTTTATGGAGGAGGGAAAGTAATTTACCAGGTATCTAGCACTTACTGTGTGCCAGGCACTGGGCTAAATGTTACACATACTGACCTTATCCTCACAATAACTCTGTGAATCTCACAGAGATATTATTTCCCTCATTTTAACAGAATAAGACATTGTCATGGCTTAGAGCAGCCAAGTGGCTTCCACAAAGTCATACAGCACACAGTTTATGACAAGCTGTGATTTAAGCTCAGATGGTGGTGTCTTTTTTCCTAAACATTGCAGCAACAATCCTGTGCTAGATAGCTTCCCTATGCTCCTCCAGGTCCCCTCTGGCAGAGACTAGCCTTTTCAATCTTACTTTGTGTGTATGGAGGCTAGCCCAACTTGACTTCCGGTTTCCAGTTGTATTCAGCCAATGGGGACTCCTGGCAGAAGGAAAAAGGAGGAGGGAAAAGAGCCAGGCCGAACTAATTGAAAATCTATTTCCTGGCTGGGCGCGGTGGCACATGCCTATAATCCCAGCACTTTAGGAGGCCGAGGTGGGTGGATCACCTGAGGTCAGGAGTTCCAGACTAGCCTGGCCAACATGGTAAAATCCCCATCTCTACTAAAAATACAAAAATTAGCCGGGCATGGTGACAGGCGCCTGTAGTCCCAGCTACTCGGAAGGCTGAGGCGGGAGAATTGCTCGAACCCGGGAGGTGGAGGTTGCAGTGAGCAGAGAACGTGCCATTGCACTCCAGCCTGGACCACAGAGCGAGACTCCATCTCAAAAAAAAAAAAAGAAAAAAAGAAAAAAAACGGAAAGTGAGGCCAGGGTATTTATGCTCTCTTTCCTAGCTTTCCCAGCTTTCTCTTGCTCCGCTGACCAAAAGTTTTAGCTCCCTTCAGCCTATCCTCTCCACACAGAAGCCTTCCTCTGGGTTTTGCTGACCACTCCCTCCTCTGAGGGCCCTGCACCCTGCCACATCTCAAATCACCCAGTTTCAGTGTGACATATGGTTACGGTACACTTTAGTTTGCCCAGCTTATAAGACATCAAGGCTTAGAAATGACTGTCCCCCTACTTTGTTGTGGTGGTTGTTAGTTCTGATTCAAATGAAGTCATTGAACGACGGACACTTTCTGCTTATCCTTCACAGTGTTCTATCTGGATAGCTTTTGGTTCAATGCTTAGAGAGTGTCTCTTCCTCCGGCTTCTGCTCCCTGAGAAAAACAAAAGGGTTTTTATGAGCAAAAGCACCTCACTGAGCCATATGTGGTTTCTGAATGATGACATTCAGAGTTCGGTGAATAGTAACAGAACCTGACATTTATGTGATGTTCTATAGCTTTACATTGATTACTTTCTATTTAAACATATGTTAGGATCTAGCTGTGCCTACAGAAAAAAATTAGCTGAACATGAAGGTACAGCAAAGTTATTTTTTAAAAGACTGGTAATGACTGAACTCCTATCAAGACATTTAATAGCTGATAAAAGTCTCACCCCTGAACTATTTCACTAAGCTAATGATACTGGTCTGTTTTGGCAGTGCTACCTAACTCCTGTTTTCTGAGTGAATTCACTGCCCATGATTTCAGGAGGATGAAGAAGAAAGAGAAACAGAATATTAAGCAGAACAGATACAATGAGTATTTTACACATGTTAATTCTATAAGCACAATTAAAATCTTTGGTGATCAGCAAAGGTCCTAACCTTTTCAGTATAGTCCTAACATTTTCAAAGGTGTCCTTCTTAAAGGTCTAATGGGAGGCATGGATATGTAACAATTTTTTAAAAATTGGTTTCATCATGTCTTTGCATTTGAATGACAAGGCACTTTGGAATAATCATCTTACCTGAAGGTAGTTATTCTATTGTTAGATAATTGTAGTACGTAACACAAGAAAGGAAGATAGAAATGAGTAATATTTTAATATCTTTCTATCATTATGAAATTATAAAATGCCCCTTTATGAAATGTCCCTTTAAATCTCTGGCAATACTTCTCGCCTCAGTATCTACTTTAATATTAATATAACTACACCAGATTTACTTTGATTAGTGTTAAATGACATTTAACATTCCATTTTCAACATTTCTCTATTTAATCTGTGACCGTGAAATTGCATACATCTGGGTTTTTTTTTTTTATTCAGTCTGGTCAACTTTGTCTTTTAATTGAATTGTAGACCATTTACATTTAAAATAATTAATTTTAATGGTATAACATCTTGCTATTTGTTTTCTATTTGTCCTCTTGTACTTGGTTCCTTTATTTCTCATTTCTTGCCGCCTTCTGGATTATGAAAACGTTATTTAATATTCCATTTTTCTCTTTCATTTGATTTTCAGTTATACATTCTTCCATAATTCTTATAGTAGTTATGCTAGAGATAACAATATGCGTCCTTCATGTATTAAGTCTAATTTAAATGAGTACTTTTGGGTTTACCACTTCCTAAATAAGGCAAGTACCTTTCCAGCAGTTTAACTGCCTTTACCTCACTCCCACAGTTTGTGCTATTGTTACCATGTATTTTATTCCTACGTATGCATTGGTATTGTTTTAAACAGTCAATATTCTTTTATACTGAACCCCATATTTACGCTTTCCAGTGCTCTCCATTCTTTCGTGCATGCCTATGCTTCATCTGAGATTCCCCTCCCTTAGCGTCAAGAACTCCCCAGAGTTTTTCTCAGTTCACAGCAGCTGGCATTGCATTCTCTCTGAAAATATCTTCAGTTAATCTTCATTTTGATGTTTACATCTGTATTGTGGCATGATTTACATGTAATAAATGCACGTACTTTAAGTTTTTGTTTTTTGTTTTTTTGAGACAGTCTCACTCTGTCTCCCAGGCTGCAATGCAGTGGTGGGATCTTGGCTCACTGCAACTTCCGCCTCCTAAGTTCAAGCGATTCTCCCACCTCAGCCTCCTGAGTAGCTGGGACTACAGGCGTGTGCCACCACACCCGGCTAATTTGTTTTGTATTTTTAGTAGAGATGGGGTTTCACTGCGTTGGACAGACTGGTCTCAAACTCATGACCTCAGATGATCCACCCACCTTGACCTCCCAAAGTGCTAGAATTACAGGTGTGAGCCACTGCGCCTGGCCCATTTTAAGTTTATAAGTGAATGAGTTGTAGTAAATGTATATAATCTTGCAACCACATCCCACAATCCAGTTTTAAAACACCTTTGCTTTTTTTTGAGACTGAGTCTCACTCTGTCACCCAAGCTGGAGTGCAGTGGTGTGATCTTGGCCCACTGCAACCTCCACCTCCTGAGTTCAAGCAATTCTCCTGCCTCAGCCTCCCGAGTATATGGGACCTACAGGCGTGCACCACCATGCCCAGCTAATTTTTTTGTATTTTTAATAGAAACAGGATTTCACCATGTTGGCCAGGGTGGTCTCGAATGCCTGACCTTAAGTGATCTACCTGCCTCGGCCTCCCAAAGTTCTGGGATTACAGGCGTGAGCCACTGCACCTGGCCTCCAGTTTTAAAACACTTCTATCACCCTCAAAAAGTTCCCTTCTGCCCTTTTGCAGTCCATCCTTTCCCACAGGGAGCCACTGAGCTGCTTCAGGTTGCTATAGTCTTTGCTTTTCTAGAATTTCTTATATATGGAATTACACAGTATGTTGTCTTCTGTGACTAGTTCCTTTCGTTTTGCATGATATATTTGAGATTCATCCACGTTATTACATGTATCATTAGTCCATTCATCTTAATTGCTGAGTCGTATTCCATTACATGGATGTACTATATTTTGATGATCTGTTCATTAGATGGTGGACATTTGCATTGTTAACATTTTTGGCTATTATGAATGCTTATGCCATAAATATTCATGGCATACAAGTTTTGTGTGGACATGTTTTTGTTTTTCTTGGGTAAATATCTGGGAGTGAAATTGCCAGCCCATATGGTAAGTGTATATTTAACTGTTTAAATAACTGCCAAACTGATTCTCAAAGTGGCTATATCATTTTGTATTGCTGCTAACAATGTGTGACAATTCTAGTTGCTCCACATTCACCAAGGCTTAGTATTGTCAGCCTTTTTAATTTCAGCCCACCTAGCAGGTAAATTGTAGTTATAATTTCCCTAATGACTAAGAATTTAGGGCATCTTTTCATGTGCTTGTGGGCCATCAATATATCTTCTTTGGTAAAATATCTGTTCAAATCTTCCGTCTAATTTCTCTTTGTAAAGTCTTGAGAATTCTTTATATATTCTGAATGCAATTTTTTTGTCAGATATATGTTTTGTTTTGCACATGTTTTCTTTCTGTCTGTGGTTTGTTTGCCCTTTCATTTTCTTTTCTTTTAAAAACATGTGAATCGTTTTCAAGGTCTTTTCATTTTCTTAAGGCTGTTTTTGGTATTAACATGAAGGATTATATCGAACCATTTTCAAATATTGAACCAACACTGCAATTACCAGGATAAACTCCTTTGATTGTAGTGCCTATTTTTTTTTAAATATATTGCTGGATTCAATTTGCTAACATTTTGTTGGGGTTTTTGTGTTTCTATTTATGGGCTATATTGGTCTCAAGTTTTCTTGTCTAGTACTATTTTTGTCTGCTTTTTGTATCAGGATAATGCTGGCCTCATAAAGTAAGTTGGAAAGTATTCCCTCATCTTCTATTTTCTGAAAGAAATTGCATAGAAACGATGTTATTTCTCCTTTAAACATTTTGCAGATTAGCCAGTGGAACCATCTGGGCTTGGGGCTTCCTTTTTTGCAAGACTTTAAACTGTAAATTTAGTCTCTTTAATAGCTATAGTACAATCCAGTTATTTATTTCATTTTGGATGAGTTTTGCAGTTTGTGAATTTTGAGAAATTAGTCCATTTCATCTAAGTTGTTGAATTTTTGTGTGTAGGGTTTTATTGTTTGTAGTATTCCTTTATTATCATTTTCATGTCTACAAGGTCTATAGTCATATTCCATCCTTTATATTCATTTATGATATTGGTAATTTCTCTTTCCCTTATTTTCTCTCTCTCTTGCACTGCCAGTCTGACTAAATAAAGGCTTATAAGTTTTATTGAGCTTTTGATTTTGTTGATTTTTTTCTATTGGTTTTCAATTTTCAATTTCATTGATTTTTGCTCTTATCTTTATTTTTTTCTTCCTTGTGCTAGGTTTTGGTTTATTTGGCTCATCTTTTTTGGGTTTCTCAAAGTGAAAATTTAGATTATTAATTTGAGAACTTTCTTCTTAGCTAATATAAGCATTTAATACTATAAATCTCTTTAAGCAATGCTTTCAGTGTATCTAAAAATTTTGATATGTTGTATTTTTCATTCTTGTTCAGTTCTAGATATTTTCTCATTTTTTACTTTCAGTAGTCAAAAACTTTTTAAGAACTCAAGAGGAGAAGAATAGTCTCTTGTATTTACCTATATATTTACCATTTTTGTTGCTCTCTCTTCATTAATAATGTCTCAAGTTTCCTTCTGGTAGCATTTTCCTTCTGTCTGAAGGACTTTCTTTAACAATAATTTTAAAGCAGTTCTTCTGGCTCTTAGTTTTACTTCATCAGAATTTTTAAAATTTATTTTGCCTGCTTTCTTGAAGGATATTTTTACTGCATATAAAATTGTGGTTTCACAGTGTTTTTCCTTGTTGCACTAAAATGTTTCACTTCCCTTTGTCTTCTATAGTTACTAACGAGAATTCCACAGCCATTTGAATTGTTGTAGTCTATAAATAATGTGTCATTTTCTTCTGGTCAACTTCAGATGAGTTTTGTTGTGGTTGTTGATTTATAAGTTTGCTTACAATGTGTCTGGGCATGGATTTCTTTGAGTTTATCCAATTGTAGTTTGCTGAGCTTCTTGAGTCTGTAGATTTATGTCTTTCACCAAATTTGGAGATTTCTAAGCCATTATATCTTTAAATACTTTTTTTTGTGCTGCTCTCTTTATCCTCCCTTTTTGGAACTCTGACAACATAAATGCTAGATCTTTTGGTATCATCCCACAGGTCCCTGACGCTCTATTCATTTTTTAAAACAATTCTTCTCTCTGTTGTTCACTTTGGGTAAATTTTATTGATGTGTCTTCAGGTCATCTAAGTTAGAAAAAAGTATAAGTTTTATCTGTTGAGCTCACTGATCGCTTTCTTTTTCAGTTTTGTGTGTTTTAGTTCTAAATTTTTCATTTATTTCTTCTTTATATCTTCAATTTCTTTGCTGAGACTTTATGATTTTTTTACATTTTGAGAGTATCTGCTCTTACTTCTTGGAGCATTTTCATAATTGCTACTTTAAAAATCTTTATCAGGTCTAGTAATCTTTTGGTGAACTCTTTAGAGTTTTCCAAGTATAACATCATAGCATCAGCAGAGAGATAACTTGACGTCCTCTTTTCCTATTTGGATGCCTTTTATGTCTTTCTCTTGCCTGATTGTTCTGGCTAGGACTTCTAGCACTATATTGAAAAGAAGTGGTGAGAGTATACGTCCTTGCCTTTTTCCAGTTCTTAGGAGGAATATTTCCAGCTTTTGCCCATTCAGTATGATGTTGGCTGTGGGTTTGTCATAGGCAGCTCTTATAATTTTGAGATATATTCCTTTGAAGCCTAATTTGTTGAGGGTTTTTTTAAATATCATGAAGGGATGTTGGATTTTATTGAACATTTTTCTACATCTATTAAGATGATCATATCATTTTAAAATTTTATTTATGTGGTGAATCACATTTATGGGTCTGTGTATGTTTCCTTACATCCCGGGAATAAATTCACTTGATCACAGTGAATTAACTTTTTGATGTGCAAAGTCTTATGATACAAAATCAACATACGAAAATCAGTAACATTTCTATTCACCAGTAATGTTCAAGCTGAGAACCAAATCAAGAACACGATCCAAGGCCAGGCACAGTGGCACACACCTGTAATCCCAGCACTTGGGGAAGCCACAATGGGAGGATCACTTGAGCCTAGGAGTTTGAAATTAGCCTGGGCAACATAACAAGACCCCATCTCTACTTCTTCTTTTTCTTCTTTTTTTTTAAAGAATGAAGTTTGATTTACAATGGCCCCCCCCACACACACACACAAAAATAAAATATCTAGGAATACATCTAACCATGGAGGTGAGAGATCTCTACAAGGAGAACTACAAAACATTGCTGAAATAAATCATAGATGATACAAACAAATGAAAAGCATTCTATGCTCATGAATTGGAGATCAATATTGTTAAAATGTTTATACTCCCCAAAGCAGTCTACAGATTCAATGTGTTCCTATCAAATTACCAAGGTCATATTTTACAGATTTAGAAAAAACTATTCTGAAATTCATGTGGAACCAAAAAACAGCCTGAATAGCCAAGGCAAGCCTAATTTAAAAAATAAAGCCAGAGACATCACATTACCTGACTTCCAACTATACTTCAAGGCTACAGTAACCAAAACAGCATGGTACTTGTTAAAAACAAAACAAAACAAACATATAGACAAATGGTATAGAAATAGGGACCCCTGAAATAAAGCCACACACCTACAACCAACTTATCTTCAACATGCTTGACAAAAGTAGTGAGCAAAGGATAACTTATTCAATAAATGGTGCTGGGAAAATTGGCTAACCATATGCAGAAGAATGAAATTGGATCATTACCTCTCACTGCATACAAAAATTAACTCAAGATGGATTAAAGACTTAAACATAAGACCTCAAACTATAAAAATCCTAGAAGAAAACCTAGGATAAGACCTCAAACTATAAAAATCCTAGAAGAAAACCTAGGAAATACTCTTCTAGACATTGGCTTATGCAAAGAATTTATGACTAAATCTTCAAAAGCAAATGCAACCAAAAAAATGGAAAATTGGGACCTAATTAAACTAGAGAACTTCTGCACAGCAAAATAAATTATCAACAGAGTAAACAACATACAGAATGGGAGAAAATACTTGCAAACTATGCATCTGAAAAAGGACTAATATCAGAATCTATAAGGAACTCAAATAAATCAGCAGCGAAAAAATAATCCCATTAAAAAAGTGGGCAGAGAACAAGAACTGATACTTCTTGAAAGAAGACATACAAGTGGCCAACAAATATGAAAAAATGCTCAAATCACTAAGCATCAGTGAGATGCAAATCAAAACCACAATGAGATGCTGTCTTAAACCAGTCAGAATGGCTATGATTAAAAAGTCAAAAAATAACAGATGTTGGCCAGGTTGCAGAGAAAATGGAACACTTATACACTGTTGATAGGAATGCAAATTAGTTCAGCCACTGTGGAAAGGAGTTTGGAGATTTCTCAAAGAACTTAAAACAGAACTACCATTCAACCCAGCAATCCCATTACTGGGTACATACTCAAAGGAATATAAATCGTTCTACCAAAAAGGCATTTGCACTTTTATGCTCATTGCAGTGCTACTTATAATGGCAAAGACACATAATCAACCTAAGTGTCCATCAATAGTGGGTTGGATAAAGAAAATGTGGTACATATGCACCACGGAATAATGCACACCATAATAAAAAATCAACGTATGTCCTTTGCAGCAACATGGATGTAGCTGGAAGCCATTATCCTAAGTGAAATAATGCAGAAATAGAAAACCAGGCTGGGAGTGGTGGCTCACGCCTTTAATCCCAGTACTTTGGGAGGCAGAAGCAGGCAGATCACTTGAGGTCAGGAGTTCAAGATCAGCCTGGCCAATATGGCAAAACCCTGTCTCTACTAAAAATCCAAAAATTAGCCAGGTGTGGTGGCACGCACCTGTAGTCCCAGCTACTCAGGAGCCTGAGGTAGGAGAATCACCTGAACTCAGGAGGTAGTGGAAGCCGCGGTGAGCCGAGATTGCATCACTGCACTCCAGCCTGGGTGACAGAATGAGACTCCATTTAAAAAAAAAAGACAGAGAGAAAATCAAATACCTTATAAGTGGAAGTTAACCTTGGGTACACATGGACACAAAGATGGGCATACTAAACACTGGATATTCCAGAAGGGGAGTAGGGAGGGATAAAAGATTAAAAACCACCTATTGGTTATTGTGCTCAGTATTTGGGCTATGGGATCATTAGAACCCCAAACCTCAGTGTCAGCATCATGCAATATATCCATGTAACAAACCTGCACTTGTACTCCCTAAATCTAAAAACAAAACAACAACAAAAAACTTTATCAGATAAATCCTACATGTATGTCATCTTGGCATTGATATCTGATGATTATCTTTTCCCATGCAAGATGGGGATTTCCCTGGTTCTTCATATGCTGATTGCTTTTGAATTGTATCCTGGACATTTTGAATATTATGACATAGAATTCTGGGTATTTGTTTTGTTTTAACAGACAATCAACCGATGGGTTCAGGTACAAGTTCCAGCCAGCTTTCTGTGGTTTCAATGTAATTTCTTATTTCAGAGCCTTTTCAGTGCTATTCAAATCTGTCTTGCATTCGTACCACACAGTGGCTAGTCTGGGACCTTGGCAATGTTTTATACTGTATGTGTACTTCAGTTCTTAAAATCAATGGTATGCTGTTTAGGGTCAGATCCGTGCATGTGCCACTTGGAAGTGAGCCCAGGAGCAATTTTGTAGAGCTGTTTCCTGATCTCCTCCTTTATAGAAATCTCCCTAGTACTTTCTGATTATCTGGGGCTCCCTTTTTGGTTCTGCAACCAGAAAGTTGGGGTTATTTTTATTCACTCAATGGTACATGAACTTTTTGCAACTACACTGATATCCAGAGCCAAGCACAGAAAGACAGAAAGAAGAAAAAAGAGATGGAGGTTTGTCTCACCCTCTGAGGATCACAGCTCTTCTATCAGAGGAAAGTTTCCCTCTCTTAGCATTTTAGACTCTTGTAGGCCCCACTGTCACCACTATTGCTGACACTGCCATGCCACCATGGAATTTCCTAGGAGTTGAGTATGAGAGAGTGGAGAAAAGAAAAAAAGAAAAACGTGCTTTTCCCACACTTTCTGAGCCTTAGGAGACCCTCCCTGCTCCTTGAGCCAGGACTAGAGGGCTTGTCCTGGAGATCCCTCTGCCCATGCAAATGCCCACATTTAGATTTTGTGTTGCTTTGGCCGGGCATGTGGCTCACGCCTCTAATCCCAGCACTTTGGGCCAAGGCGGGCGGATCACCTAAGGTCAGGAGTTCTAGACCAGCCTGGCCAACCTGGGGAAACCTATCTCTACTGAAAATACGAAAATTAGCAAAGCATGGTGGCGGGCGCCTGTAGTCCCAGCTACTCAGGAGGCTGAGGCAGGAGAATCACTTGAACCTGGGAGGTGGAGGTTGCAGTGAGCCGAGATCATGCCACTGCACTCCAGCCTGAGCAACAGAGAGAGACTCTGTCTCAAAATACATCAGTAAATAAATAAACAAATAAATAAATAAATAAATTTTGTGTTGCTTAGAGTTCAGCCTGAGTATGTAAAGGGGAAAAAATGGTAAACCCACCATAAGTTTTATGGTACTTTAAATTCTGCTCTTCTTTGCCAATCACCAGCTACCATATAATTTTTGGAGTCCTCAAATAGCCGTATTCAGCATAAGGTATGTTTACTCCATTTTCCCCAGAATCAGAAACTTTTATCTTGTTTGAGCCACTGAATTATTATTATTATTTTAAAATTTTTATTTCTATAGTTTTTGGGGGAACAAATGGTTTTTGGCTACATGGATACTTTTTTTAGTGGTGATTTCTGAGATTTTGGTGAACACATCACATGAGCTGTGTACACTGGACCTAATTTTTTTTTGTTTTTTTGTTTTTGTTTTTGTTTTTTGAGACAGAGTCTCACTCTGTCACCCAGGCTGGAGTGCAGTGGCACTATCTTGGTTCACTGCAACCTCCACCTCCCAAGTTCAAGTGATTCTCATGCCTCAGCCTCCCAAGTAGCTAGGATTACAGGGTTGCATCAACACACCCTCCTCACTTTTGTATTTTTAGTAGAGATGGGGTCTCACCAAGTTGGCCAAGCTAGTCTTGAACTCCTGGCCTTAATTGATCCACCCACCTTGGCCTCCCAAACTGCTGGGATTATAGACAATAGCTACCACACCCAGCTCCAATGTGTACTCTTTTATCGCTCATCCCCTTCCCACCCTGCCTGCCCTCACTCTGCTCGTGAGTTTCTAAAGTCCATTGTATCATTCTCATGCCTTTGCATCCTCATAGCTTAGTTCCCACTTAAAAGTGAGAACATATGATATTTGGTTTTCCATTCCTGAGTTACTTCACTTAGAATAATGCTCTCCAACTTCATCCAGGTTACTGCAAATGCCATCGTTTCATTCCTTTTTATGGCTGAGTAGTATTCCATGGTGTATATATACCACATTTTCTTTATTCACTTGTTGGTTGATGGGCATTTAGGCTGGTTCCATATTTTTGCAATTGCAAATTGTGCAGCTATAAATGTGGGTGCAAGTGTCTTTTTTTATATAATAACTTCTTTTCCTCTGGGTAGATACCTAGTAGTGGGATTATTGGATCAAATGGTAGTTCTACTTTTATTTCTTCAAGGAATCTCCGTACTGTTTTCCATAATGGTTGTACTAATTTACATTCCCACCAGCAGTGTAAAATGTTCCCTTTTCACCACATCCGCACCAACATCTATTATTTTTTGACTTTTAAATTATGGCCATTCTTGCGGGAGTAAGGTGGCATCTCATTGTTGTTTTAATTTGCATTTCCCTGCATTTGTGATACAGTTCCCTGCATTAGTGATGTTGAGCATTTTTTCATAAGTTTCTTGGCCATTTGTATACCTTCCTTTGAGAATTGTCTATTCATGTCCTTTGCCAACTTTTTGATAGTACTATTTGTCTTTTTCTTGCTGATTTGTTTGAGTTCCTTGTAGATTCTGGATATTAGTTCTTTGTCAGATACATAGTTTGCAAATATTTTCTTCGACTCTGTGGGTTTAGTCAGCTGATTATGTCTTTTACTGTGCAGAGCTTCTTAGTTTAATTAGGTCCCATCTATTTTTGTTTTTGTTGCATTTGATTTTGGGTTCTTGGTCATAAACTCTTTGCCTAAGCCAATGTCTAGAAGAGTTTTTCTGATGTTATCTTCTAGAGTTTTTATGGTTTCAGGTCTTAGATTTAAGTCTTTGATCCATCTTGAGTTGATTTTTGTATAATGTGAGAAATGAGAATCCAGTTTCATTCTTCTACATGTGGCTTGCCAATTATCGCAGCACCATTTGTTGAATAGGATGTCCTTTCCCATTTTATGTTTTTGTTTGCTTTGTCAAAGATCAGTTGGCTGTTAAGTATTTGGCTTTTTTTCTGGGTTCTCTACTCTGTCCTATTGATCTATGTGCCTATTTTTATAGCAGTACCATGCTGTTTTAGTAAGTATAGCCTTGTAGTATAGTTTGAAGTCAGGCAATGTGATGCCTCCAGATTTGTTATTTTTACTTAGTCTTGCTTTGGCTATGTGGGCTCTTTTTTGTTCTATATGGAATTAATGATTGTTTTTTCTAGTTCTGTAAAGAATGATGATGGTATTTTTATGGGAATTACATTGAATCTGTAGATTGCTTTTGGTGTATAGTCATTTTCACAATAGTGATTCTACCCATTTATGAACGTGAAATGTGTTTCCATTTGTTTGTGTCATCAATAATTTCTTTCAGCAGTGTTTTGTAGTTTTCCTTGTAGAGATCTTTCACTTCCTTGGTTAGGTATATTCCTAAGCAGTTTATTTTATTTTATTTTATTTTATTTTATTTTATTTGCAGCTGTTGCAAAGGAGACTGAGTTCTTTATTTGATTCTCAGCTTGGTCATTGCTGGTGCATGGCAGTACTACTGATTTGTGTACATTGATTTTTGTATCCTGAAACTTTACTGAATTCATTTATCAGATCTAGGAGCTTTTTGGATGAGTCCTTAGGGTTTTCAAGGTAAATGATCATATTGTCAGCAAACAGTGACAGTTTGACTTCCTCTTTACTGATTTGGATACCTTTATTTCTTTCTCTTGTCGGATTGCTCTGGCTAGGACTTCCAGTACTGTGTTGGAAAGGAGCAGTGAGAGTGGGTATCCTTGTCTTGTTCCAGTTCTCAGAGGGAATGCTTTCAACTTTTCCCCATTCAGTATTATGTGGGCTGTGGGTTTGTCATAGATGGCTGTTATTACATTGAGGTATGTCCCTTCTATGTCAATTTTGCTGAAGGTTTTTATCATAAAACGATGCTAGATTTTGTCAAATGTTTTTTTCTGCACTTATTGAGATGATCATATAATTTTTGTTTTTAATTCTGTTTATGTGGTGTATTACATTTATCAACTTGCAGATGTTAAACCATCCTTGCATGCCTGGTAGAAAACCACTTAATCATGATGTATTTCTTTTTGATATGTTGTTGGATTCAGCTAGCTAGTATTTTGTTGAGGATTTTTGCATCTATGTTCATCAGGGATATTGGTCTGTTTTCTTTTTTCTTTATGTCCTTTCTTGGTTTTGGTATTAGGTGATACTGGCTTCATAGAATAATTCAGGGAGGATTCCCTCTTTCTCTATCTTTTGGAGTACTTTCAGTAAGATTGGTTCCAATTCTTCTTTGAACATCTGATAGATTCAGCTATGAATCCATCTGGTCTTGGACTTTTTTTGTTGGCAGTTTTTAAATTACTGTTTTGATCTTGCTACTTGTTATTGGTCCATTCAGGGTTTCTATTTCTTCCTGATTTAATCTAGGAGCATTGTATATTTCCAGGAATTTATTAATCTTCTCTAGATTTTCTAGTTTGTGTGCCTAAAGGTGTTCACAGTAGCCTTGAATGATCTTTTTTATTTCTGTGGTATTGGTAGTATATCTCCTGTTTAGTTTCTAATTATGCTTATTTGGATCTTCTCTCTTCTTTTTTTTGGTTAGTCTCGCTAATGGTCTATCAATTCTGTTTATCTTTTCAAAGAATCACCTTCTTATTTTATTTGTCTTTTGTATTTTGTTTGTTTGTTTCAGTTTCATTTATTTCTGCTCTGTTCTTTGTTATTTCTTTTCTTCTGCTGGGTTTGGGTTTGTTTTGTTCTTGTTTCTCTAGTTCCTTAAGCTGTGACATTAGACTGTCTATTTGTGCTCTTTCAGACTTTTTGATGTAGGTATTTAATGCTAATGAACTTTCCTCTTAGCATCACATTTGCTGTATCCCAGAAGTTTTGATAAGCCAGTTGTGTCACTATTATCATTCAGTTCAAAGAATTTTTAAATTCTGTCTTGATTTCATTTTTGACCCAAAGATCATTCAAGAGCAGATTATTGAATTTCCATGTATTCGTATAGTTTTGAGGTTTCCTTTTGGAGTTAATTTCCAGTTTTATTCCACTGTGGTCTGAGAGGATACTTGATATGATTGTGATTTTCTTAAATTTATTGAGCCTTGTTTTGTGGCCTATCATATGGTCCATCTTGGAGAATGTTGTATGTGCTGAAGAAAAGAAAGTATGTTCTGTAGTTGTTGGGTAGAATGTTCTGTAAATATCTGTTAAGTCCATTTGTTCTAGGGTATACTTTAAGTCCATTGTTTCTTTGTTGAGTTTCTGTCTTGATGTCCTGTCTACTGCTGTCAGTGTAGTATTGAAGTCCTCCCCACCCTACCTCTGTTATTGTTCCCATCTATCTCATTTATTAGGTCTACTAGTAATTGTTTTATGAATTTGGGACCTTCAGTGTTAGGTGCATATATATATTTAGGATTGTGATATCTTCCTGCTTGACTAATCCTTTTATCATTATATAATGCCCCTCTTTGTCTTTTTTTTTTTTTTACTATTGTTGCTTTAAAGTCAGTTTTGTCTGATATAAGAATAGCTTCTCCTGCCCATTTTTGGTTTCCATTTGCATGGAATTTTGTTTCCACCCCTTTACCTTAAGTTTATGTGAATCCTTATGTGTTAGGTGAGTCTCTTGGAGACAGCAGATACTTGGTTGGTGGATTTTTATTCATTTTGCTACTCTGTATCTTTTAAGTAGAACATTTAGGGCACTTACATTCAGTGTTAGTATTGAGATGTGAGGTACTGTTCTATTCATCATGCTAGTTACTGCCTAAATACTTCAGTTTTTTTTTCATTGTGTTATTGTTTTATAGGCTCTGTGAGACTCATGCTTTAAGGTCATTCTGTTTTTGTGTACTTTGAGGTTATGTTTCAAGATTTATAACTCCTTTTAGCATTTCTTGTAGCACAGGCTTGGTAGTGGCAAATCTCTCAGCACTTATTTGTCTGAAGAAGACTTTACCTCTCCTTCATTTATGAAGCTTAGTTTTGCTGGATACAAAATTCTTAGCTGACAATTATTTTGTTTAAGGAGGGTAAAGATAGAACCCCAATCCCTTCTGGCTTGTAAGAGTTCTGCTGAGGAATCAGCTGTAAATCTGAAAGGTTTTCCTTTATAGGTTACCTGGTGCTTTCGTCTCACAGTTCTTGATTCTTCCCTTTGTCTTGACTTTAGATAACCTGATGACTCTGTGCCTACATGATAAATCTTTTTGGGTAAATTTTCCAGGCGTTCTTTGAGGTTCTTGTATTTGGATGTCTAGATCTCTAGCAAGGCCAGGAAGTTTTCCTCAATTATTCCCTCAAATAAGTTTTCCAAACTTTCAGATTTCTCTTCTTCCACAGGAACACCAATTATTCTTAGGTCTGGCTATTTAACATAATCCCAAATTTCTTGGAGGTTTCGTTCACTTTTTTAAATTCTTTTTTCTTTGTCTGTTGGGTAAATTTGAAAGCCTTGTCTTCAAGCTGTGAAGTTCTTTCTTCTGCTTGTTCTAGTCTATTGTTGCAACTTTCCAGTACATTTTGTATTTCTCTAAGTGTATCTTTGATTTCCAGAAGTTGTGATTGGTTTTTTCTTTATGACATCTGTTTCTCTGGAGAATTTTTATCTATATCCTGTATTTAAAAAAAATTTTCTCTAAGTTGGTTTTCACCTTTCTCTGGTATCTCCTTGAGTAGCTTAATAATCAACCCTGCTGAATTCTTTATTTGGCAATTCAGAGATTTCTTCTTGGTTTTGATCTCTTGCTGGGGAGCTAGTGTGATCTTCTGGGGGTGTTATAAAACCATGATTTGTCATACTACCAGAATTACTTTTCTGGTTCCTTCTCATTTGGTTACACTATTTCCTAAAATTTTTCTTGGATTTATTTTTGAATGGATTGTGGTTTTCGTTTTTTGTTTTGTGGTTGTTGGTGAGAATTTGATTCTTGGTGCTTGTAGGGGTGAAGACTCTGTATGAGATCCTTAGTTAGAGAGAGTTTTTGTGTGCTGAATTTCCCCAATGCTGGTTGTAGTAATTATATTTTTGGTGTGTGGGCAAGTTCACTGTCTCCTATGGAGTTGGAATGGGAGGGATCTCCTGAAACTTATCTTGTTCTCTTGTGTTGTACACTTTATTTATTTATTTATTTAATTTTTTCCTGGTGTTTTATTTACTGAGTTGATGATTCAGGCTTAAGGCCATCAGGGAGGTAACCCTGGGTATGCAACAGTTATGACTAAGGTGGGTAGGTAGATGTAATATCCAATGAAGGGCCAAGGTCCCAGCCTTGATGAGGGTGGCTGAGGGAGCTCTGAATTAGATGTACTGGGGTTTTATCAAGATGAAGAGTGAGAGTTACTTCAGTTCCCCTGCCAGGTCATCAAGAAAACTGTTCACCTCACAGCCTCACTCCTGTCTTGGTGTTTCAGCTATTCAGATTGGACAAGTACGTCTTTTCATCTGTAGGTAGGTAGGAATTGTGACTCATGCAGGCCTGAATCTGGAGTGTGGTCCTCCTGTGGGGCTGCACTCACTCTGGATTGTTCCAGAAATGCTGTCTATAGGTGCCTCCATGTTGCATTCCTGTTGGGGAAGCCTCAGCTGTGTCTGCAGTGGAGTGCCAGAGGGGAACAAGGACCTCTTCTCAAGGCCCTTCATGATCACAGAGGCCACCTGCCTGTTGGGGTATAGGTTCAGACTTGGGGTATAGGTACTGTACCCAGCACTGCAATTGTGTCTCTGCTGTGAGGAAATATCCACCAGTGGAAAAAACAAAAACTCAAGGCCTGCTGATTCTTTTGTCCCATGGGGTAGTCCCCTTGATGTCGTGCTTTCTCCTTTCCCCTAGGGAAGGGCCTTCCTGGGAACTGGACTGCAGTGATTGTTATTGTTCTTTTGGTTTTAGCCACCCAGTGGGGCCATCAGGCTCTGGGCTGGTGCCTGGGATTGTCTGCAGAGCCCTGTGATGAGCCATGAATACCAACACTTGTTCTAGTGGAGGTGGCAGGGGAGTGAAGTAGACTCTGTGAGAATCCTTGGTTGTAGATATGCTTAGTGTGCTGGCTTTGTGACGTGCTGGTTATGTATTTGTCACATGGACAGACTCAGGGCCTCTGGTTAGCCAGGAAAATGCAGGCAGTGGTATTAAGTGTCATTTTCTCCTTCCTGGGAGCAGGGTTGATCTGCTATGAGTTGCTGTAATGGCCTGAGTTGGTTGGCCTCTAGCCTGGAGGTGGCACTTTCAAGAGAGCACCTGCTGCAGTATTAGTGGGATTTGAGCTTGCCCTAAGTTGGCCAGGGGAGATATTCTGGTTACCCACATAATGGGCGGGGCCATAAAGCCTCCAAGAGTTTATGTCTTTTGTGTTCAGCTACCAGGGCAGGTAGAGAAAAACCATCAGGTTGGGGCAGGATTAGGCGGGTCTTGACTCAGACTCTCCTTGGGCAGGGCTTGCTGCGGCCACTGTGGGGGATAAGGGTTGGTTCTCAGGCCAATGGGGTTATGTTCCAGAGGGGAGAATGGCTGCCTCTGCTTAGCAGTATTACTTGCCAGGAAAGTTGGGGATAGCCGGTAGTGCAAGGCCTCACCCACCTCCCATGCAGTTGGTGAGGCCGGCTTAGCTGCCTCAGTGCCCCACTAACAGTGCCAAGTTCAGATCCAGGCAGCCTGTGCATGTGGAACTCAGACCTTTCCCCAGGCCATAAGCTACCCCACTGAGCAAGCAAGCTTGGCTTTCAGGCCTCACTCTTCCCCATCTACCCACAATGTCAGCTGCAGCTCCTGCCCTCATATCTGCAGCAGTTCCTATTTGCCCCCTGGATTCTGCTCAAAAAAGTTAGTTCCCAGTCCAAATTATGCCAAAATCCAGTCGGAAGCTTCTTACACCCTGTGACCTCTCCCTAATCCCACTGGCTGCCTTCCCTGAGGGCTCCTGTGAGATATAGTCAGAGATGGTGTCCCTGGGCTTGAGCAGGAGAATGGCAGTGCCTATAAGACTCTTCCTGCTGTTGCTTTTACTTTTGTATTTGGCACAACTCCCTACATCCATTCCAGCTCTAGGTAAGGTTAAATCTTTCTCCTGTGATCTGTATTTTCAGATTCCCTAGTGGGGATGTGTGTTCAGAGGCAGTTTTCCCCCCTAACAGTTTGGGAACTCACAGTTTTTTTGCCTGTCTCGTGGAATTTGCAGTGGCATGTCACTTATTTCAAAGAATCTGCGAATTCTTTCAGTTTTCCTGGTATAGTCCTGCGGTGGTTCTTAGAACAAAAGTTTGTGGTGTGAGTCTCCACACGCTGTTCTGTACATCCCAATGGAAGCTGCATGTTAGCTCTGTCTCCTATCTGCCATCTTCCCCATCGCTCACTACTGAATTATTGCTGGTTTGTTGTTGTTGTTGTTATGCCAGCTAGGCTCATTCTAACTTATTGAGTTGATTCCCCTTCTCTTTGGTCTTGCTGTCTTACTCCATTTTTTGTTGCTTAGAATACCTGAAACTGGGTAATTTATAAAGGAAAGAAATTATTTCTTACAGTTATGGAGGCTGAGAATTCCAAGGTAAAGGATGAGGAAATTCTTGCTAGTGGAGATTCTCTGCAGAGCCCCAAGATGGTGCAGGGCATCACGTGGTGAGGGAGCTGAGCATGGTAGGTTAGGTCTCTCTTCTGTTGCTTATAAAGCCACTAATGCCACACCCATGACAATCTATTTACTCACTAATCCATGAGTGGATTAATCCATTGATGAAGGCAGAACCCTCATGATCCAGCTACCTCTTAAAGGCTCTACTTCTCAATACTGCCACATTAGAGATTAGGTTTCAACATGAGATTTGGAGAGGACAAACAATCAAACCATAGCACTTGCACTGCATCTGCTCTGCACTCTTTTAGCCCTGGATCAATCCTAGAACCCGCCTTCCTGCCCTCTATACTCAGGATGATGTGCCGGACTGGAAAAAATTCATCCAACTGTGTGGGCTGGTGGTCTTTTACTTGTTAAATATCTCTACATAGCTCCTCCCCCATTCTTCACAGAAGTGCCTGTTAATGTTTGTATTGCTCCTCAAGACTCTTACTGCCATCCTCTCACACTTTCAGAAAATGTCTTTACTGCCTGCTTCTCAGAGAAAATGTAGCTACTAAGCAGCTTCTTACTGCTCACCTGTAGATGTGTCTATTCATGTGTCTTCCCTCTTGTTTTAAATAAACAGACATCCTTTCTCTCCTCCTGTCAAAGAGATATTGTTTCCAGCTGTCTTGGCACATGCCTGTAGTCACAGTTACTTGGAGGGCTGAGGTGGGAGGATTCCTGGAGCCCAGGAGTTCAAAACCAGCCTGGGCCACCTAGTGAGACACCATCTTAAAAATCATCTGTTACGATTAATTTTAGGTGTCAACTTGACTGTACTAAAGGATACCTAGGTGCTGGTAAAGCATTATTTCTGGGTGTGTTGGTGAGGGTGTTTCCAGAGGAAATTGGTGGAGTTGGTGGACTGAGTGGAGCAGATCTGCTCTCAATGTGAACAGGCACCATCCAATCAGCTGGGGTCCCAGATAGAAAAAAAGGTAGAGGAAAAGGCAAATTCACTTTCTCTCTCAGAGCTGGGACACTCTTCTTTTGCTACCAGATATCAGACCTCCAGGTTTTCTGGCCTTTGGACTCTGAGACTTGCACGAGTGGCTCCCTGGGTTCTCAGGCCTTCAGCCTCAAATTGAGAGTTACATCATTGGCTTCCCTGGTTCTGAGGCTTTTGGACTTGGACTGAGCCATGCTACCAGCATCCCAGGGTCTCCAGCTTGCAGACTGCAAATTACGGAACTTCTCACCTCCATAATCATGTGAGCCAATTATCCCAATAAATTGCATCTTATCTATCTATCTATCTATCTATCTATCTATCTATCTATCTATCATCTGTCTATCTTTATCATGACTCCCAGGTTAATGACACACCTGCGACACAGCCTCAGGAGGTCCTGAGGACATGTGCTCAAGGTGGTCAGGGTACAGCTTGCTTTTATACATTTCAGGGAGCCATGAGACATCAATCAATATGTGTAAAATATACATTGTTTCTGTCTGCTAAGGTGGGACAGCTCGGGCTTCCAGGTCAGAAGTAGAAAAGAGAAAAAGGTTGAATTCTTTTCAGCCTTCTACTGAATACACAACTTACTCTGGCTCAGTGAATCTGCATTTTCACATAAACAATAGGGCAGAGGAAGCAATCAGATATGCATCAGTAAACTATCGCAAGAACAAAAAACCAAACACCGCATAGCTGCCATGGATGCAGCTGGAGGATAATGGCCTCCAGCTGCATCCATGTTTCTGCAAAGGATATAAGTTAGTTCTTTTTTATGGCTGTGCAGTATTCCATAGTCTATATGTACCAGATTTTACTTATCCAATCCACTGTTGATGGGCATCTAGGCTGATTCCTTGCCTTTGCTATTGTGAATAGTGCTGCAATGAACATATGAATTCAGGTGTCTTTTTGGTAGAATGATTTATTTTCCTTTGGGTATATACCAAGTAATGGGACTACTGGGTCAAATGGTAGTTCCAAATTGTTTGAGAAATCTCCAAACTGCTTTCCACAGCAGCTGAACTAAGTTTCATTCCCACCAATAATGTATATAAGTGTTTCCTTTTCTCCACAGTTTCATTAGCATCTGTTATTTTTTGACTTTTTAATAATAGGCATTCTGAATTGTGTGATATGGTGTCTCATTGTGGTTTTAATTTGCATTTCTCTGATGATTAGTGATGATGAGCATTTTCTGGTATTTGTTGGCAGCATGTATGTCTTCTTTTGAGACGTGGCTGTTCATTCATTTGCCCATTTTAAATTGGATTATTTGGTTTTTGTTTGTTGATTTGTGTAAGTGCCTTGTAGATTTTGGATATTAGACCTTTGTCAGGTGCATAATTTGTAAATATTTTCTCCCATTCTGTAGATTGTCTGTTTAATCTTATAATTTATTTTGCTGTGCAGAAGCTCTTTAGTTTAATTCTATTCCAATTGTCAATTGTTGTTATGATTGCAGTTGCTTTTGGGAACTTAGCTATAATTTTTTTTGCCAAAGCTGATGTCAAAAAGACTTTCCTAGGTTTTCTTCTAGGAGTTTTATAGTTTGAGGTCTTACATTCAAATCTTTAGTCCATCTTGAGTTAATTATTGTACCTAGTTAAAGGTAGGGCTCCAGTTTTATTCTTCGGCATACACCTAGCCAGTTATCCTAGCACCATTTATTGAACAAGGGTATCCTTTCCCCATTGTTTGTTTTTGTTGACTTTGTCAAAGGTCAGATGGTTGTAGTTGTGCAGCTTTATTTCTGGGTTCTCTCTTCTGTTCCATTGGTCTGTGTCTGTTTTTGTACAAGTACTATGCTGCTTTGGTTACTGCAGTCTTCTAGTATAGTTTGAAGGTAATTCTTTTTTTGTTTTTTTTTTGAGATGGAGTCTTGCTCTGTCACCCAGGCTGGAGTGCAATGGCGCGATCTTGGCTCACTGCAACTTCTGCCTCCCTGGTTCAAGCAATTCTCATGCCTCAGCCTCCTGAATAGCTGGGATTACAGTGCCTGCCACCACTCCCAGCTAGTTTTTGTATTTTTAGTAGAAACTGAATTTCACCATGTTGGTCAGGCTGGTCTCGAACTCCTCACCTCAGGTGATCCACCTGCCTCGGTGTCCCAAAGTGCTGGGATTAAAGGCGTGAGCCACCATGCCCGGCCTGAAGATAATTCTTAATAAACGTATTCAATTAACGAGCTTATCACTCCATCTCTAACCAGTCTATAAAAGTGGAAGTCACTGTACATTGAAAAACAAACAAAAAACCCAGGCCAGGTGCAATGGCTCACACCTGTAATCCTAGCATTTTGGGAAGCCGAGGTGGGAGGATCGCTTGAGCACAGAAGTTTGAGACTAACCTGGGCAACATAGGGAGACCGCTGTTTCTACAAAAAATTTAAAAAGAAAATTTTCCAGATATGGTGGCATGCACCTGTGGTCTCAGATGCTCAGGAAGCTGAGGTGGGAGCATCACTGGAGCCCGGGAGGTGGAAGCTGCAGTGAGCTGTGATGGTGCCACTGCATTACAGCCTGGAGGAAAAATAAACAACAACACAAATACCCTGAAGCCTGCATTATCTCCTCCAAACCATATGAAGTACTGTCAAATTTGCATGGTCTCCAACTTGATCTATACTGGTACATTGCCTCCCAGGGTGGGTGGGTGGGGGCTAGTGGGGAGATGGAGTGAGGCAGGAACCTGCTTTACCAAACTGAGATAAGAATCAGGAAAACTATCCCAGCTGTTGATGCTGGTGCAGAGCAAGAAAGGAGTCTAACACTGTCTCAGCCCTCATTTCCAACGTTAATTTTGGCAGGACATGGAAGCAACAGTGGGAAGCCTCCCTCTCCATTAATTTGGAGCTAAGAAAAAGAAAAGGTCACCTTCTGAGTTGAACTAGTAAAACTCACATGCAATGGATGTGATTAGTCACCTTTTGGAGTAAAGCTAGAGAATATCTGAAATGGTTGGACCTCAGAAGACTGCAGTCAAGGCAAATGATTTGGGTGTAATCAGAGGAAGGCAGGTCCAGAATATGAACTTCATTTAATAGAAGGCATTTAATTAATTGGGTTGTAAGGTGTTGGTGTGGGGGAAGGTTGGACAGAAAGGGAATTGGTCGGCTTGGGCTATGGAAATCCCAAGGAATCATAACTAGGCAGTGTCCAATCACGCATGTTGTAGAGGAGAGACCCTGTCCTCTGTGCCCTCATGGTTGCTGGAGAAGTTTGCTCTGCTTGGGGACAGTAGTGCCTCTTCTCTCCTCAGCACTCTGGGTGCCCTTTGCACAGCACCTAGGTTGATTCCTGGTCTTTGTTATTATGAATAATGCTGCAATGAACATAATGAGTGCAAGTGCCTTGTTCACCTGTCGCTGGTTTTCTAGGCATTCTTATCCTAGGACAGGCTGCCCTGGATGGTGGACATAAGCTTTTCAGTCCCTGGGAAGAAATGTCCCCCACTGTGAGTTTATCAGTTGGTCATGAGGTTAGACTCATGGATTTGATTAACTTGAGTGACCTCAGATTCTGAAAACTTCTGAGATCTTGACGAGGGTAAATTGTGGAATTTGGAAAGTGGTCAGTTCCCATGAGACCTTGTGGTTGGCAGCATAGCCTTCTCTCAGAACATGCTGATCTCATCATCAGTCCCTTTCTGCCTTCAACAGACACTATCTACTTAGGTCAATGACTGTCAACCCTATCAGACTCAAAAGCCTATTTTTAAATGAATGTTTTATTATGTTCTCTTTACTATTCTGAAAAGAAATTCACAAGTAGGCCAAGGCAGGAGAATCACTTGAGTCCAAGAGTTTGAGGCTGCAGTAAGCTATGATCTTGCCACTGCAAGATCCAGCCTGGGTGACAGAGTGAGACTCTATCTTTAAAAAAAAGGAATTCACAGTAATACAACCTCCTACTCATATATTTTTTTAAAAAGTCATTATTAAAAAAACTGGTACAGAGAAATACTTTGTAATAAAATTGTATGTATTAGCAAATTCTAATGTTGGGGATGCCTCATTGGAAGACCTAACGAAGTAGTTGCTTTGAGATCAGAGTGAAGGTGGTGGAGGCAAGTGTAGATAGAGACAGGTGTGCTGGCAACTCAAATAACAAGAGTAATGTTGCTGTCAATGAAGTGTGTTTCTGAAATTGTGACTACTGTTGGTAGAGTTCCAAACCAAAGTACAGTCTTACTTGCTTTAAAAATGCAGAGAGGGCCAACCACGGTGGCTCATGCCTGTAATCCCAACACTTTGGGAGGCTGAGGCAAGTGGATCACTTGAGGTCAGGAGTTCAAGACCAGCCTGGGCAACATGGTGAAACCCCGTCTCTATGAGAAATACAAAAATTAGCTGGGCGTGGTGGCTCATGTCTGTAATCCCAGCACTTTGGGACGCTGAGGCGGGTGGATCACTTGAGGTCAGGAGTTCGAGACCAGCCTGGGCAACATGGTGAAACCCCGTCTCTACTAAAAATACAAAAGTTAGCCGGGCATGATGGTGTGCGCCTGTAGTCTCAGCTACTCTGGAGGTTGAGGCATGAGAATTGCTTGAACCCGGGAGGTGGAGGTTGCAGTAAGCCAACATCACACCATTGCACTCCAGCCTGGGTAACAGAGCAAGACAGTCTCAAAAAAAAAAAAAAATGCAGACAGAGCATGTATGGAAAATTCAGTGTACATTAAAACTTTGCAAAGGTAATCTGTGTTTCTAAGTAAAATGGAATTCCATTTCACACCCAGATAATTATAAACAGGTTTTTCACACAAATGTTCAGTGTGACTTCTGAAGGTTTTATAGGGCACAAGAATATTTCTTGGTTGTTGTACCTGTGCTGCACATGACTGGATAGCTAGCATCCTTGGTTCCCTCTCAGCAAATGCCACCAGTACTATTCCAATAATTATGACAGCCAAAAATGTCCGTTCAAGTGTCTGATACATCCCCTAGGTGGTGGTACCACTGCTGTTGAGAGACACTGAATTAAGTGAACAGGAATCGAAATGAGGGTCCAATAATGCAAATATGCTATTTCCCACAGCACAATCATTCCATGGCCTGGCATGATGGAAAACCCTGGGTAGCAGAAAGAAGGCAAAGGCTGCATGAGAATGGGGCCAAGTGTCAGGTCTAGAGGGGGAAGCAACATTCCAGGCATGACAATATGTCAGAACTTAGGAGGGGAAACCAGGATAACACTTCACCTCTGGGACTTTGGCCAGCGTATGAGTGGGGCCAACATAGAAAGAACTGTGGCTCTGGGCCACATGGATACCCAGGTTTGTCCTCGGTGCCTGAGATCCCAGATCTGGCTGAAAAGGAAGGATTAGGGGTCAGTGCAGGAGCCTGGAAGCATTGGCTTTCTTCCTAAAATTTGAGTCTGGGGATATGACTTATTTCTAGATTCCTTATGCACAGCCCCACTCAGAAATGCCCCGATGTCTTGTATGAACTTAAGTCTTCTCAAGTAGTAGCAGCAGAGAAAGCAGAGGCCAGAGAGACAACAGCCTCCGTTTATCAGTACCAAGCATGTGACTGAAAAGGGGATGCCTATACCACACCATCTGATTTTCTTACATCAGAGTATTCTTGTCCTCATTTTAACAGAAACGAATCAACTCATTACTCAAACAAAAACATGTGCTCAAAAGAACAAGGGTTGAATGGTGTTAGCAACCATGCCTCACTCCACCCCTGTCCAACTCTGTTGGTTTCCTCTGGATGGACACAAAACAGCTGCTTGGAACTCAGATTTGGAGTTCATTTCCACAAGTAGGGTCATGAAGCTGTGGCCATCAATTGAGGCAATGCTTATACTGAATACCACAATTTACAAGGGTAAGTAGATAATTATGCTGAGAGCCCAGGCTGAGTCCAGGCACCACAATCCATGCTTTGTAACTCAGAAGCCAAAAAGCACTTCCATAAACCTGATATTCCCTGAAGACCATCTGAACAGGATGATGCCTCATCTCCTGTGCTTCTGATCCCAAAGCATATCCAAGACAACTGTCTAATCTCTGCTCAGGATTCAAACTACTTAATGTTTTTATTCCATTGAGCAGTCTCCTTTGTGGATACAGATCCTGCAAAACAGTAATAAAAAAAGCTCTTATCTCAATTATGAGGTCCTATTACTTCATCTGTCCCACATTCATTATAGTAGATGGTCATGAGAAGAACAAGTTCAGCTTTATAGTCCTTAATGAAATGCATTAGCAAAATTGAGTTTTAAAAAAAGAGATAGAGAAGCATTCTGTACATTAAGAAAGATTTTCCATTTTAGCATATGAAAAGAGGGAAGGAACTAAAGAAGAAATTATCTGCAATTACAGAATAATCAAGGAGATAGCCGACTTGTCTTCCCTCCCATTCCCATAAGCTTTGATTCAATCATGATTAAGATATTGCAGAATTATACTCCTGAAGTCCCAAGTCATTGTGCTGGTCTCTCTGACATCTTCTGTCCCTCTACTCTTTCCCATTCTCTCCTGGGGTCTCCTATCTCCCTATGGACAGCTTTCTCCAAACCTGGCTCTGCCCCTACCTCTTGAGCACATGCCTGAGTAGATTTGAAGGCTACTTATCTTTTGGGTTTTTCCTTCAGTACCACAGAGCAACGATTTGATCCCCTGGTAGTTTAAGATCTGAGACACCACTAGAAGTTCCTCTGAACAAAGCATTCTATGAAAAGGAAGGGGATCTACATATATGCTAATATATTTATCTCTGCTTTTCTTCTGTGTCCTTTGGATTTTCTTCCTGTGTGTATCTCATTTTAATCAAGATATACTTCCCTGCCCAGAAACCCTTAATGGTTACCTATTGCCTAAAAAAATCAAGTCCAAGTTTGTCAGCATAGCATTCAAGATCCTCTGTGATTTGCTCCCTCACATGCATTTCCAACAAATCAACTCCTCTAGCCAGAGTAAGAGTCTGTATAATTCAGTGCTGAACATGTAGCCTCTGCAGTCCAATCCCAGCACAGCCACTTGTGAGCTGTGTCCTCAGGTGAGTTGCTTAAACCTGTCTATGCCTCAGTTTCCTCAACTGTAAAGATGGAATAATAATAGTAGTAATTTGAGTTGTGTGCAAACCAAGAGAACTGATAAATGTTTGTGGGCTGAGAGCAGGGCCTGATCATAATGTATCAATGTACTACTCTCAACCCACTTGCACTTTTCTATCTTTGAACATTTTTTCACAGTTACCAATTTTTGAAATGCTCTTCCCTTCTCTCCACTCCTCTAAATACTTTCCATCCTTTAAAGTCCTGATCGAATTTTTCTTGCACAAACTTCCCTGAACTGTTCAATTTACAGTGTTCTTTTCTGTTTATTGTTCTTATGATCTATTCCACAAATTTTGCAAATAATCATTTGTTGCATCATGGAACTTTTTGTATTGCCACCTTGTATGTTAACTGGGAATGTAATTTTGCCTTGTCCCCCACCAACTGGCCTGTGAATTATTGGAAGCAAGGACTCAGGCCTGTCTTTGTATACCTGGTATATTGCCTTTCCAATAGTGGCTCAATAAATATCTGTTTATTTGACTTATTTGATTCACAGGTTGAATGCAAGATTGCCAGATGCCTTTGGAAGTGGTTAGCTAAAGGGAGAGTAGAGGAGTTAGAACCCTTGTTATTTGCTTGTAAAATATTTATGTTTCTATGTAAGATGTTCCATTTCCATCTTGGAAGCACTAGAACTGTCTGACTAGTGGAAATCCACCAGGATGAGATCAGGTGCTGTTTCTGGCCAGAGAGAGAGATTTGGCAGCCAGATGGGCTCTTAGAAGAGCAATTTAACCAGATGCAGAATGGCAGAGACAGAGTCCCCAGGGCTGGCTATGATACAAAGGGGTCTCCTGAAGCGCAGTTGCTTCCACAAAGTTTTGCAAATTCAGACCTTCCTTCCTTGCTGCTTAATTTTCTCCTGGGTGGAAACCTTTGGCATCCGAGAGGGCCAGGGCCAGGTAAGATAGGAGGAAGAGCTAGTGTGTTACTGGGCCAAAGACTTCTGGGTTCTAGTCCAGATTTTTTCAACAACTTCCTGGGTGGCCTTGGACCTTATGTCATCTCCCTAATCTTCAGTTCCCTCATCTATCATGAATGTGTTGGATCAATATGTAATCTCTACAGTCCCTGCTGACTCTCATACTCTATCACTCTAGGATTTTTCTCATAGTGGAGTCATTAGTATCTACTATGCAGGAGACAGAGACCTCCTTTGCCTGGAATTAATATTCTTTTGGTTGGGGAGATGCAATCAGAACTCTGGCCAGTGGAGCTCAATTGAGTCAGTCCCTAGGGTGTGAGATGATCTCATTTTATGGGGAGTGACCCTGCTTACAACAACTTGGAATTCTTTACCTTCTCCACCACATCTGGGAAAGTAAGGACTTGGGATATAGGATAATGAAGAGAAGGCAGGGTAATAATGGGGCAAAGGACTTAAACTGGAGCCATATCTGATTATTTGGTCAATTGTCCTTGCCTCTAGATTATCACTGAGTGTTCCCTTTCTGTAGTCCCTGACTGAAGTCACAGTCATTAATGATGGTAGAAATCCAGGGAGATGAAGCAAGATTGCACTGAGGCTTGGTGCCAAGTGTCTACAAGTGTCAGAGACCCCACCCAGGCCTTGGACTTGGCCTTACGGGTACATTCTCCAGGACCGCCCCCACCTCCCCCTGCCAGAAAGTGCTCCTCCCCTGGAACCCGCCCCCCCCTCAGATGACCTTCGCAACCTTCCTCAGGTGCTCCTGGCTGCTCTCTGCTCCTGCACCACCTCTCTCTGTCAACTTAAACCCATAGTAGCCCCTCCCACTAACTCTCCTCTACTCCCCCAGCTAAGACAGCAGGTCTGCCTTTTTAAACTCAGATCAGGCTCCTCGGTGTGAGATCCATAATGCCATGGCCTTGTGTCTTTTGGTGCCTGTGAGCTTATCTTGGGCCTGGAAAATCATGCTGAGGAGGAAGATATTCCTGCTGCTGCCACCATGGAAAACAGTGCTGTGTTCCAGGAGCTGGGGAATAGTGTGGCAAGCAGATGACCCTTGTACAGCAGAACATTGATGACCTTCTGGAAGAGACCCAGAGATAAGGAGGGAACAGCTTGTGCGGAAAAGGGAGTCCTAGAAGCCAGTCCAAATATTGCAGATGGAATTCTTGTGAGCGAGGGCTTTCTACAAAACCATTTGCCAAGACAGCTCACATGTTTGCAAGGCAAACATCTAGGCACAAGCTTACAAAATGAAACAGGCAGCTCAATGGCAGGCCCTGGCATGTTGTCGGTGGGAGGCGGACAAGTGAGGACCATGGGCCTTTCACCTGTCCATTTCTCTCTAGCTGCTATGGGGGGCCTCTAATGCTGTATGAGTTCTTTGACTTTCCAATCTATTTAATAGAAGAGAACCTGGGAAGTTAGCTCATTCAAGTCATGCCTCTGTCTCTACACTGGATGTTACCTGCAGCATGTGATAACAAGACAGTTCTGTTCTTTCAATAAATGCCTCTAGAGGAAAGTGCCCACCTATTCTGTGTGACCCATTCTAGGGTTTAATCGCTGTGAAATCTTGAACAATAGGCCTCACATTGACCTTAAGATGCCCCCTCGGTAGTTTACTTTTATTCCCTCTATTTCCTATTGATTACAGGTGGGGAATAGCCACTGACCAAGGTTTTCACTTGAAAGGATGCTTTTAAATACTTGACCGTAACAGGCCCCCTTAACCTACACTTATTTAGACCTAATAACTTTAGAAACATTTTACATACTTATTTACTTGATAACAATCTTTTCCAACTATTCTATAATCTCTGCTAGTGACCACAGCTGCTCTCCCCACGACAGAGCTCCCCTCTCCTTTCTAGGCACCCCATCTCTTCCCTAAGAAATTTTTCCATCTTCAATGCACCAACATTTGAGCAGCTGTATAAGCACAAAATATTTAATTTGGGAACAGTGTCTGTGGGAAGGAATGCTTTGTTAGTTTCCAAAGTAATGCAAAGCTTAATTTTAGAAAGTAATTTAACTTTTTTTTTTTGGTTCTGGAAGTCACAGAGATTATGGATTGCACTGCAGAGGCAGCCTGCCTCCTGATGATGCTAGCACTTTGCAGCACTGGGTTTTTCTGCAGCAGTTTCATTTTTATTCTCATTCAGAGACACAGTGGGTCAGTTCAATAAAAACATTTACTCCCTGAGGTCAGGGCCTATGTCTTGTACAGCCTGTCTGTATGGCCAGGGCCTGACAAGGACAAGTAAGTGGGAAATATTCTTAAATGTTGAATAGCATTGCATTGCCTATCTGCCTCCCACTCCCTACCTTGGCCTTAAACTTGGTCCAATCAGGTTCTGGAACTAGGAAAGAACAGCCATCAAGTATTGGGCAGGACAGGGACAGGCGGGATCAGATCATACCACTGCTACATTCCATGGCTCCAGGAGAAAGTTATAGTGACAAGATTGAAGAGTATGATGTCCCACCAGATCTGATATCAGTCTCTTCCTCTCAGGGACACACAGGACTAGGAGCTGAAACATAATAGGAATTGGGATAGGAATCTGAACCAATAGAGCCAGATAGATTTGGAGACAGGGACCATGAAATGCAGGAATTAGGGGGGTACATCACCACCACCATAGTAGCAATATTTAGGGCTGGAACTGAGATAGGCTCTTGATAAGTAGCACTGCCCCAGAGCCCTCTGTGGGCTCCAGGTGAAGCACCTTCTATCATTTGCTGGGGTGCCTTTTGACTGTCATGGCATGCTCTAGTGCCTTAACACCACAATCGGTGACATTCCCAATTCCCCAGAAATAAAATTTAAACTCTATTTTCCAAGGGTGCGTGCGCGCGCGCGCACACACACACACACACACACACACACACACAGTCTCTCTCACTCTCTCTTCCAACTGTGTTATAAGCAAAAGTCAGTTTGAGAGGAAGACAATGATGAAGTCCCCAAGAGAAAATCACTGTGAGTAAAGATACTGTGGCAGAGTGGACCAGACTCAACCAGAGCACCTGAATCTTGGAGGACAAGAGGTTCCAGGCAGAGCGTGAGGCTGTCTCTGTAGTTCTCACCTGAAGTCCCTCAACCCCAAATCCTAAGAGTTCCAGTATGTTCTGGAAACGAGGGGGGTGGTCTCAATTAGAAAACAAAAATCAAAACGAAACAAAAACATGTAAACAGAGGTACAATCATTCTGGAGTTGGTATCTTCTCTAAAAGACCTGGAAGACCCGTCCTGCTGGCCAGGGAGGAGCTGACCATTGGAGGTTAGGGGTTTGGGGGAGGTGGGCAAGAGCGGCGGCAGCCAAGGGGAAGAGGCAGCTGTAGGGTGGCACGGCAGCCCACTCCGAGAACAGAGACGGGGAAAAGGAAAGACATGACTGCACAGCCAAATGTGGCAGAGTTAGCCACTTTTGCAGTATGTTTTAAATTTTATTCAAAGTGTTATATTCTGCCAGATCTTGAAATATTTCAGAGCTCAGCCTGTGGGTGGGTTCAGCTCCATATATTTTTCATTAACATCTACTAGTAGGCCTAGGATAGTACAGAGAGACAAGAAAGAACCACGCCAGAAACACAGATAACGAAAAAAAACCAGGCTGACAAAAAGATACATAGGGAAAGATACTGGGAGATGCTGAGAAAAGCCATTTTCTAGGTGCGGAGGAACACAGAGTTCTAGGAAGCAATTTGGTCAAGAGATTCAGGAAAGCCTATTAAGACGGTGTTCTGCGAGACGCTAGTTGCGTACCCCAGGATAGAGATCAGGCGGTCCCGGATTAAGCCTCCCCGAACTGAAAACCGAACAGAAACCGCAAAGCTGCATTGTTTTGTTTGTCCCTTGGTTGGGCTCCAGGCAACCTGCGCGCTGGGGTTCTGACACACTGCCTGAGCGCCCCCTGCTGGCCACTATGCAGAACTTCACCGTCTGGGCCCAAGGTGAAATCGAATTACGTAATTTCTCGAGCTTTGCACACCCCATTTTTACATTTTTATTTATTTTTGTATTTTCCAAGCTCCTGGCTTCACTGAAGCCTACTGTCTAATGCCAGCGCTTGAATGCTCTGACTGCCAAGGTCCTAAGGCCCAGTGAGGGCAGTCCTGAGAGACCCAGCCTAATGAGAGTGCACGCAGGGGCTTGGCTGAACATTTATGAAACACGTGCCACATACAAAGTGCTGCGGAAAGGCCCAAAGGGATTTCATTTGGCTTTTCGTCTTCTTGCCTCAAAAGGGAGGCTAGAATTAAACTGCCCTTCTGGGGCTGGGGTGAGAGCCGTTCCCCGCCCAGTTCTGACCTTCGGAGCAGCCTTCCAAAATAAATCCCCAGAAGAGCCTCTCAGGGCACGAGCGATGGCGCGCCTCCCTCTTTCCTTTCCTTATCTCTCTCCCTATTCATCTTCTCTTTCTTCTCTGCTTGGAGGGGAGAAATTGCAATGTGCAAAGCCCCTGGGGCGAGAGGGAGAGAAATACAAGTCTCCCCAAATGCCAAGCCTATGTTACTGCTAAGAATAGCCTTTATCTCTGGGAGGAAGCGCAGGAGACCTGGTTCCTGTTTCTCTCTCCCTCTCCCTCTCCCTCCCTCCTTTCTCCCTCTCTTCTCCCTCTCCCTCACACCCGATGAAGGTTGATTATAAAGAGGGCAGTGAGCCTGTCTTTCCTAAAGTGACTGAGACTTGAGTCACAAAGGCTAGAGAGGGGATGTGGGAGGAGAGAATAAGAGTCCAGAGGCAGGGTGGGAGGGAAGGGAGAAGGCAAGAGCAGCATAGGGGAAACAGGAAGAACAGGACACGGGAGTCTGCAGCCAACTGATTGACAGGGGTGGTGGGACCCTCAAGGAGCGTCCCTGAGGTCAGCAGTGGGGGCAACTGGGGCTTTAGGCACGCCCCCCCCCCCCCATTCTGGCAGGACACAGGCATCACCTTGAGGGATGGGGACAGGTTTCCAGACCTCTGGCTAGTATATGGGCTCACAGTAAGCAACTCTCATCTCCTCAGAGATTAGAAACCCAAATTATGTCTCTAAAAATCAGGTTCTTTCAGGCTGGGAGTGGTGGCTCACTCCTGTAATCCCAGCACTGTGGGAGGCCGAGGCGGGCAGATGGCTTAAGTTCTGGAGTTTGAGACCAGCCTGGGCAAAATGCAAAAACCCCATCTCCACCAAAAAAAAAAAAAAAAAAAAAAAAAAAAAGCAAAAATTAGACAGGCATGGCGACTCGCGTCTGTGGTCCCAGCTACTCAGAAAGCTGAGGTGGGAGGATTGCTTGAGCCTGGGAGGCGGAGGTTGCAGTGAGCTGAGATCGTGCCACTGCACTCCAGCCTGGGCAACAGAGTGAGACCTTAAAGGTCAGAGGCACAGGGTGAGAACATCAGAAAGGATTCTCTTCCCTTTGTAATGAAGAATTAAACAGATGTTACAGTTAACTGCCTTGCAGGAGTGACCCTCAGGGAAATGGGGTCACATGCTTTAGTATCTTCATTACCTGCTGGGCCCCCGCCCATTGTTTCTTTCTTTTGTCCACCTTCCCTCCCAGCTTGCCCTCTTTCCTCTTTTCACGAGTGCAGCTTTTTGCCCACACCGTCAGTGATGTTCCCCAGCTCTGGGCTCTGGCTTCCTCCCCCACTCACCTTTCCTGTCGCTCCTGGATCTGCTTTTCCGGTCAGAGTGCTTTTGTGGAAGGAAGGGGAAGAGGGTATTGGTATATCTGCTTGGGGATCCAAATGTCTGATGCCTTGCAGATTTCTAACAGGACTAAGAGATATCTCATAGAGTTTGAGGAGAGTCAGGCTCTAGGTCTTTCTTGACTCAACATCAATCTGCAAAGCACTGCTGAAAAATTACTAGACATCTGACAGCCCGTAAGTTGTATTATCTCCTATCTTGAATAGCCCTTGTCCACTTCTACCATAGAAAAGTATTTTAGTGACTCATGAGTCAATAGGAGCAGAGGGGCCTTGGCAGGCACTGCATAAATACATATTATGGTTATTTATCACGAATGAAGGTGGCTCATAAATAACTGAAACTGGCCCAGTTCTGCTTCTGTTGAATAAAAGGAAAAAACCCCACAAACATCAAAGGATAAAAAATAAAAAGGGAACGCTCTGCAGAAGATGACATTACTTTGTGTTCTATAGCTGAATAAATTGTAGCAATTGCTAAAATGCTCCTGGAGAATGATTTTAGAAGAGACCTGCTCAGCGGCCCCGAGTTGTGGGTCTGGGCTGCTTGTGACCAGCAGAGGGCAGACTTCAGTTATAAACGGAAGACTGTAGAACAGATAGTGGGGAAATGTAATTGATGGTTCAAGGTTGTAAACTACTTATTCCATGGTGTAAATACTCACTTTGGGCCTATGCATACCCCCAGAGATCATGGTCCAAGATTCTTGATAGGTTACAAGTGACTAGATTTCAAGGAACCAGCTCTTTGTAATACATATTTATTTGTTTGTAAGGTTAAAATCTGGGCAGAAAGGGCTGGTTTTGCACAAACCTCCCTCTGGGTGCCACAAACTGCTATTTAATGTGCAGTCACCGAAGTGACTTGTCCCTGTCCTGGGCCTGACACAGCTACTCACAGCCGCATATAGTTTGGAGTAGGAGTGTTCGGGCTTTGTATCTGACTTGGAAAAGCAGGTGCTGTGTCATGCACTTGGTGAAAAAGTCCCTACTGTTGGTCATTCCTCTTTGTTTAATGAATATAGAGAAATCTGCTCCCGAGGAAACAGAGAGATAGGAATGAAGATTATTGGAAATGTTTCGTTAAGATATGGGTCAGCATAGCAACTTGACTCCTAGGTATATATCCAAGATAACTGAAAACACATGTCCACACAAAAACCTGTACACAAATATTCCTACCATTATTAACCATAGCCAAAAAGTGGAAACAACCCAAGTGTCCATTAACTGATGAATGGCTAAACAACATGTGGTTTATCCATATAATGGAATATTATTCAGTCGTAAAAATGAAGTATTGATACATTACAACATAGATAAACCTTGAAAACTTCATGCTAATTGAAAGATGCCAGTCGCTGAAGAGCCATATTGTAGTATTCTAATTACATGAAATGTCTAGAATAGGCAAATTCATAAAAGGCAAATAAAAAATAAAATAGGCAAAAAACCAGACTAGTGATTGATTGGGGCTGGGGAAGGGAGAGATGGGACTGACTACTAATGAGCATGTTATTTCTTTTGGGGATGATGAAAATGTTCTGAAATTCGATAGTGGTGATGGTTGCACATCTCCGTGACTGTAATGAAAGCCACTGAATTCTACACTTTTAAAAGGTAAATTTTAAGTATGTGAATTATATCTCAATAAAACTGTTATTAAGAAAAGATTTGGGGCTGGGCACAGTGGACCATGCCTGTCATCCCAGCTTTGGGAGATCGAGGTGGGAGGATCACTTGAGCCCAGGAGTTCTAGAACATAGTGAGACCCCATCTCTATTGAAAAAAAAAAGGCCGGGTCGGGTGGCTCACTCCTGTAATCCCAGCACTTTGGGAGGCCGAGGCGGGTGGATCACGAGGTCAGGAGATCGAGACCATCCTGGCTAACATGGTGAAACCCCGTCTCTACTAAAAAATACAAAAAATTAGCCAGGCATGGTGGCACGCACCTGTAATCCCAGCTACTCGAGAGGCTGAGGCAGGAGAATGGCGTGAACCCAGGAGGCAGAGCTTGCAGTGAGCCGAGATCGTGCCACTGCACTCCAGCCTGGGTGACAGAGCAAGACTCTGTCTCAAAAAAAAAAAAAAAAAAAAAAAAAAGATTTGGACCAAAACAGGCATTAACAGACACTATAGAAGGAAACTCAGAGCAGGAAACAAGGTGAATATAAAGAGAACATTTGACTTCTGGGACAGCCAGCCCTACCCCCTTCCAAAAAAATACTTTGGATGAGAACAGAGTAGGTTTAGTTCAGGTTAAAGACAGAGGCAGCCAAATTCAGTGTAGGAAGCAAAGAGAATTATCTACAAAGCTGAACTGACCTTGCATCTTCTCCAGCTGACCCACCTGTAAAGAGTTTACACCTCTCTGATCATGCTGGCCTTGGTAATATGGGTGCTGGTTCACTCAAGGCAAGAAGACCACATTTGAGCAGCTGTCATGGTGACAGAAGGTGCACAGGGAAATAAGGGAGAATCACACTCTTCAAACCACAGTAACAAGAAAGGCTTCCCAAGCTCTCAGGAGGTGGCAAGGAAGGTGATAATAGTTAAGTCACCAGCTCAGCTACCAGGGAACTTCATGGTTACACTTGAGTTCCAAGTATATTACCAGTGACACCCAAGAGGCCAGAAGAAGCCTGTGCTCTGTTCCTTCTGTAGTAGCCACCACAGCACCTTGCGTAGGTTGGGCCTATGAGAGCCCTTAGTAAATACTTGGAAAAGGTGGAGAAATTAAGAAACAGATGAGCACACAACTCCAAAGGGCAAGGGAAGTACCCTGAATGACCGAAGCCAGGGCCAGGTGTAGCCTTGGTCAGTGCATTGGAGAGGAACTACCCTTGAATGAGAAAGATAAGGAGATGCCTGCTCTTTATCAGAGCCATCCACTCATCCATCACTGGACCTGCCTGGCTGAGTTTAAGCAGGGCCATGTCTCAGGCACACTTGCACACACCCGTCTGCTATGGCATGCTTGGTATGCCTCATTTCTCGCCTTCCTCCAATTCCTGGGCAGAAACATCCCAGAAGATGCACCAGAAGATGCACTTGTCACTATGTCCTTGTCACTATGAAGATACTCTGCCTAAGAGTAGGCCTTTTAAAATTTGTGTTTACTGATTTAAAAACCAAACAAAACAAACCTCTCTGTTCTATAACTGCTCTTGGTGATCAGGGAGAGCAATGATACTAGGGTGTGATCCCATGTTTTCCAGTCCCGTGTTTTTCTCCAAGTCTGGTCCTTTGGGTGAACGTTACGCATTTTAGGGAGCCAGGGAATAGCTCTAACTATGTCTTACAAAATTACCTTAATTATAGATTCGGCCAAGAGATGGGAACTCAGTAACAACTGGCTAAATACCAATTGTTTTAAATAAATAATATGAGTTCAGCAGTGAAAAGAATTGGATTTGGGAGTTGGGCAGATCTGGGCTTAAAACCTGGTTACTTCCTTCAGTTATGCCTTTAGTAAGTGTGTATTGATCACCTACAATGTACGAGGCACTCTTTTAGGCATTGACAATAAAAGCACAAATGGGAGAGACAGTCTGTATCCTCAGAGAGCTTACAGTCCCACAGCTACACTAAATACCTGTTATCTTTAAAAGGTTACTAAACCTGCTGGGTGCTGTGGCTCACGCCTGTAATCCCAGGACTTTGGGAGGCTAAAGTGAGCGGATCACCTGAGGTCAGGAGTTTGAGACCAGCCTGGCTAACATGGTGAAACCCCGTCTCTACTAAAAATACAAAAATTAGCCGGGCATGGTGGTGAGCACCCGTAATCCCAGCTACTCGGGAGGCTGAGGCTGTAGAACACTTGAGCCCAGGAGGCGGGGGTTGCAGTGAGCCAAGATCGTGCCACTGCACTCCAGTATGGGCGACAGAGTGAGACTCTGTCTCAAAAAAGAAAAAAAAGAAAGGTTACTAAACCTTTCTGTGTTTACATCTGTAAAATGAAAACAAAAACAAAAACAAATTTGAAGGTTGTTGTAAGGATTAAATTGAATACCATAAACAAAATGCTTTGAATATTGCATTCAAATAGTATTGCTTCCCTTCTCCTTATATATACCCCCTTGGTATCGTTTTATCATTTGCTACAATGTACTACTACCTTTAATTGAACATTCCTAGCTTAAAGGGAGACCAAATGTGTCAGGGGTTTGAAATGGAAACCCCAAAGCAACTCCATTAGGGAACAGTATGTGTTGTAGTTGAGAACATGGGGGTTGACATCAGAGAGACCCCAATTAGAAACCAACCCTGTTACTTGCTGATTTGGGGCAAGTTATTAACCTCTCTGAGCCTCAGTTTCATCCTCTGTGAAGGCTAATAACCCTATTCTCCCAGAGTTGTTGGGAGGTTTAGTGAGATGCTATAGGTAAAACACTTAGCTCATTGTCTGGTACATAATAGGTGCTTGGCAAAGATTGTTACTCTTATTTGTTTGTCTTACTTTTAGAATATCAACTTTTAGGGCTGGCACTGGTCTTGAATAGCATTATGGCCGATTCCTCATTTTACAGATGAGGAAACTGAGTTTCAAACCAGGTTGGCCAAATCATAAGAACTGGAATCTCTGATTCCTGCCCCAGTTTTCTTTGTCTCTACTTCATGTTCAGGGGTGGAGTTGACTAGAATATTTGTTTTAAGGAACATTAAGCTCACACATGTAGGATGTGGTAGGAAGCCTTCTTCCTTTCCCAATCCTCAGTTTCTTCTTGTACGGTGATGGAGTTGTCTAAATGATTCTACTCAAGGTTCTGAGACACAATGTCTTTCTGAAGAGTAGCTAGGAAACACAGGTAACCATGGACAACTTCACCTGCCCTTGCTAATTTCAAGCTCTTGATCTTCCAAAGATTAGGTGCAAACAGATGGAAGATTCTCACCCATGCCTTCCCCTACAAGGCAACCATGGCTGACCTTGCAGGTGGCTGCTCTTTCAATGGAAGTGATTTTCAAACTGCAGATCATAACTTATTAGTGAGTCTTGAAATAAATTTAGTGAGTCAGTATTTCAAAAATGGAAATAGAAGTGATTTTAAAATATCAAAGTATGCCACAAGTTATAATAATAAGTATTACTTTGTGAAATCTTTGTTATATATGTCATATTTGTGTGTGTGAATTTATGTACTGTGATGTCACAATTTTAAAAATATTTTTTTACCATGGGCTGTAGTCCAAAAAGATTGAAAACTACTGCTTTAAGACATAATTTGTGTTGCCTGCAATTAAAAAAAAATTCTCACTTTTAAATTGCACATTATTCATTACTCAACAAATGTTTATTGAGTGCCTACCAAATGCCAGGCACTGTTCTGGGCACTAGGAATACAGCAGTGAACAAAAGAAACAAAAATTCCTGCACTCATGGAGCTTACCTTCTGGTGGGGAAAACATAAGCAATACATGGGTAAGGTACAAAATGTAGGAAAGACAGGAGAAAGGCAAGAAGGAAGGACGAGAGGAATGAAGGAAGAAGGAAGGAAGGAAGGAGGGAGGGAAGGAGGAAGAAAGAAAAGAAAGAAAGAAAGAGAAAGAAAAAGAAAGAAAGAGAGAGAAAGAGAGAAAGAGAAAGAAAGAAAGAAAGAAGGGAAGGAAGGAAGAAAGCAAAGGACATTCATAAACATTTAACCCAGTAAAAACACTGTTGGCATTTTGGTGTATGTCCTTACAGACTTTTCATCATATGCACATGCCATTTATCTTGCCATTTAGAGGACTTCCAGGTAATAGTCCTCACATAAATGTGCAGGATGCTGCTGACCAAAGTCCTGTCCTCCGAAGCATGAAAGGAGAGGCTCTGCTTTCCTCTCTGCCTGCTTCCCTCCTCCCTCTCCTTTCTCTTCTGTATTAATTGCACTACTAGGCCCTTGGCCTTGGACACAGAGACTTCTGCTGCATGTTAATTAGGCACAGCACCAGCTGACCCTGCTCACTGGGAAGTTCTACGTCAGAGTTCTGTTGCATACTGACCTTTAATAGCCTTAATGATTTAATCATTTTATAGATTGAAAACACTGAGGTCCAGAGAGGTTGTGACTTGTCTGAGTTCTCACAAACGATAAACGGAGGCAAGAGTCTGAAATGCTTCGTGCTCCAGTGCCTGAGAGCTCTGGTTTGGCCCCTTCATCTGCTGTGCATTTCACCTTCCTTTCTTATTGTGCCAATATAGTAAAAAGAATTTTTTTTTCTAATACTAAGCTATTATTTTAAGTTTCTGTTTTCTAACAGGTACAAACTGGTTAGACTCGTCCTGGCTTAAGTGACCGTTAATTTAGTAAATCTCCTTGGATTTTGTGACTGTTACGCTAAAAGCCTTAAAAATAAATGTAGTAAGAAGCTGCCCTTGGGTCCAGCAGAGAAGAAGATAAAATTGGATCCTTTTCAAAGCCAGTGTTTACACTCAGATGCCTCTGGCTTTCTCATTTACTTTAATAAGCTATTTCACGAGGTAACTTTATCTTTACAGATACTTTTTTTTTTTCTGAAGGAGAGATGGTTTTTAGCAGAGAGCAAGGAACTTAAAATCAAGAGGTTTGCGCTCTAGTCCCAATTCTGCTCAGTAACCCTAGACCAGTCACTTGCCCTCTGTGAGCCTAAGACTGGATGAGGGGTTTCTAAGCTGTGGTCAGTGGGGCCTCAGGATTTCCATGACGTATTTCTGGGCTACTGCTGGAGACCTACAGTGAAGGCTCAGAGGCTGCCGTCCCAGAACCACACTGCCCCCTCGTCTCCCTCCCTCCCCTACTCAGAGCAGCTCTCCTTTTATTTGTTTTAAAGGGGAGAGTCTGCATAAGATTTTATTTAAAAGAAAAGTTCTGCTGTTGTTAGTATATAAAAATCACCAGAACAGTTAGATGATCTGAAAGATCTTTTCCAGCTCTAACATTCTGGGGTGTCTGAGTTTAAAGATCGGCTCTTGCTTTTCTTTTTTTAGCTACCTCTTTGCTCCACGGACATGCAAACCGATCACCTCTAAATTATAAATATTCTCTCTGCTGCCCCCAGCTGACTGCTAGCTATGTATTATGCTGGCTGTAAAGATCCTGGAAATGAGCTTGTCTGCTACTCCTGCCCTAATAGTGTTGTGACCAGCAGGGAAGAACATTTGTAGCAGTACTTATTTGCTGATCAGGGATTTTATTTTATTTTTTAAGCTTGCATTTGCTTTAACCACTTAGGAAAAACAGTTCCAGAACTATCCCCAGCCCTGAACAGCACAGCAGCATCCTCATTCGTATGCTGCTGCTTTGTCTGGCGAAAGGCATTCTACCATGCCATTCCTAACCGCTCCCCACTGTGGTAAGCAGCTATTCGGATTGGATCCCACATCCTCTCTTGGATATTTTGTTTTTCAGGCTGTCTGTCTTACTGCATGCTCCCAAAGTTTCCTCTGAAAGCTAGTGATCTTTGGCTGCCACTGCAGTCCGGCCAGGCCTGAGCCAGGCTGTGCCTGCCCAGCCCTACCTAGAGCACCACAGCCCTTTCTGGTGCTGATTTATTTCACACGCACTGTGCCTGCTTTGCCCAGAGTAGAGCAAGACCAATTTTTCCTTTACGAATACATGATTTAAACTTTCATCAAAAATTAACTGGTGCTAAAAGCAGACAAAGACAAATCAGCATTTTCTACTCACTACATGTCAGTAAGGTTCAAGAATTTGCTGCTAGATGTGTAAATCAGGATATAGGATGGGAGAAGCAAACACTGATCACACTCTGAGTGTTCCTTACCTCCCTTCATCCTTATAATAACCCTCCTAGGTAGATATTCTCATCTCCATTTGTTAGAGGAAGAAACAGGCTGGGGGAGGTAGAATAACTTGTCTAGACACACAGTTAGGAAGTGGCAGATGCAGGAATTGAACTTGTTCTATCTGGCACCAAATGCCTTGTTCTTTCCACGACACCATGCTGCCTTCTTGATGAGCATGCTGACTCATTTGGGAAGTTATGTAAGCTTGCAAATCACATTGAGATTCCCAGATAATGTGACTGCATAAAGAAGAACAAAGTGCTGCCACGAGTGGCTTTGGTGCAGTGACAGAAGCACAGGGGAGAGGCTCTGCACTGTCGAGAAGGGGTCAGCAAAGCTGTTGAGAGGAGAGGGGCTGCACCAGTGGGCCCTAAACCACAGGCAATCATTTATCTCCTCCCTTCCCAACCTGTTCTGCAAATAAACAGATTTTAATTATAAATATATGAATAAAGCTATCTATCCATTTAATTCACGTTACTGAAAATCCAGTCCAAGCTTTGACCACCTGCAGAAGGTATGCCAAAGGTGCCCAGGGTCAGATGGCTTGGCACCACTCCAGTCACCTGCATCAGGTGAAATAAGCAAGGTAGGTCTTTAGCATCATCCACATATGCTTTTATTGACTAGAGGAGTGTCATAATCAGATTTGCACTTCGGAAAGTTATCCCAGGCCTCTGTCGGGAAAGGGAGAAGGTAGGCAATGCAGTGGTGCTGTCAGTGCCCCGCCCACGTCCAATTAGTATGCACCCCACACCCCCAAGGCCTGTGACCCTCTGTGCTCTGGCTTGGCAGCATGCACAGCCCATACACAGCGCAGGAGTGCAGGCCAGATGTGCTGGGGGGTTGATGTCCCTGAGATCAGACCTCAAACAATGAGGAACAGGAGAGTTGATGGGTAAACACCCCAGCTTCCTTGCCTGTTGGTTGGGATAACTCTTAAGTCGTATTCTACTCTGTGTCTCAGAGTTTCTCAGTGAGGTGGAGCTCCAGTGGAGTTTCTCAGTGGCATGGAGCTCGGCAGTGCTTAGTAACACATCCTTTATTGGCTTCTTTCACTTCCCTGTCCTGCTCCCTGAATCAGCTCCCAGGGATTCCTGAGATCACCTCTCAAATGAACTATTTATAGTAGAATCCATGTTTCAGGTTTCGTTTCCAGAGGAAGCCAGATAAAGACCATTCAGAAGCCGGTGTGGTGGCTCATGCCTGTAATCCCAGCACTTTAGAAGGCTGAGGTGCGTGGATCACTTGAGGCCACGAGTTGAAAACCAGCCTGGCCAACATGACAAAAGCCTCATTTAAAAAAGAAAAAAAAACACCATTCAGTACTTCGTGCCGAGATGGATAATGTGCACTAGACAAAGGGAACAGAAGTGGGAATGGAGAAGAGGGGGTTGCTATGAGAAATATTCACTCTGAGATTTAGAACTTCAAAATAAGAAACTCCTACATTTAATAGCAGTAATTAAAAAAAAACTAACCCCTAATTTTAAAAATAGGCTAAGGACTGGAATAGACATTTCTCCAAAGAAGACATACAAATAGCCAGCAGGTATAAGAAAATGTTCAACATCACCAATCATCAGAAAAACACAAATCAAAACCATAATGAGATACCACCTCACACCTGCTAGGATGGCTGTTATATATATAAAGATAACAAGTGGTGGTGAGGATGTGGAGGAAATTGGAACCCTCATATGCTGTTGGTAGGAATGCAAAATGGTGCAGCCACTATGGAAAACAGTGTGAAAGTTCCTAAGAAAATTAAAAATAGAACTACCATATGATCCAGCAATCCCACTTCTGGATATTTATCCAAAAGAATTGAAATTAGGATCCCAAAATGATATTAGTATACCCATGTTCACTGCAGCACTATTCACAATAGCCAAGATGTGAAAACAACTTAAATGTCCATCAACAGATGAATGGATAAAAAGAAAATGTGGTACATACATACAATGGAATATTATTCAGCTTTAAAAAGGAAATTTGGCAATGTGTAACAATACAGATGAACCTTGAGGACATTACACTAAGTGAAATAAGCCAGTCACTGAAAGGCAAATATTGCATGACTCCACTTATATGAAATATCTAAGATGAAGTATCTATGATTCAAATTAATAGAATCATAGAATGGTGGTAGCCAGGGCTGGGAGGAAGAGGAAATGGGGAATCACTAACAATGAGCATTGTGTCTCAGTCAAGCAAAATAAATAAGCTCTGGGGAGCTGTTGTACAACCTTGTACCTATAGTCAACAATAATGTATTGTACACTTAAAATTTTGTTAAGAAGGTAGATCTCGTGTTAAATGTTATCACGATTTTAAAAAACTGGTTAAATGGAGGGGTAAGAGAGAAAGGAGGGAGAGAAAAAACTCTACAAGAATTCTGAGTCTCTGGCTTAAGCTCCTGGGTGGATACTGATGCCTTACACTGAACTAGAGAATACATTTCAGGGGTAAGAAAGTAAATCCAATTTTGGATATGTAGGAGAAAGTGACATCTGGCTCTGTGATGTCATTTGCAAAAATGAAAGTGCCCCCTTTGCCAAAAGCATCTTCCCAAACCTCTTACCATAGTGCTTGAAATTCTCTATTACTCACTTATTTGGCTTGCTTTTTCGAGAACACTATTTTTAAAATGCTCCTGAGATTATTGATACTTTTGTTACGTGTGATAATAGCATTGTGGTTATGTAGAAAAAAACCTCCTTAACTGTTAGAAATACATGCCAAAGCATTTAATGGATAATATAAAACACTGTGAGGGACTGCTTTCAAATAATCCAGCAAAAAGAAAAATGAAGGGTATATCTAGGGGGATGGATAAAACAACATGGAAAAATATTTAAAATGATAAAAGCTGGAGAATGAATACAGTGGGTCCATTACACCATTTCCTCTACTTTTGTGTGTGGGAAGTTTCCATAACAAAAAAAAATTGAAGTTACCCTGGTATTTTTAAAATGCTCTTGGCAGGATATCTTATCCAATTGTCTTTAACACCTGTGAAAGAACAACCACAAAAGTGTGTTTTGAAACTTTGGTTGGATTTCATATATTTAGAATATTTAGAAGAAAAGGAGGCTGGTTCTTTCAAAAAATAGACTTGTGAGGAGCTGGATTTTAAAAGAGAGAAGAAACCAAGATTCAGATGTAGAATTTCATATGTTTTTGCCAACCATGTGATTCCTTCCACCATTTTCCAGAGCATAAGAAGGCATCTCATGACCCTCCATCATGCCTTACCATGATGGTCCCACATCAGGGCCTTTGTGTGCATGCTGTCATTTTATCTCCAAAACGCTCTCTAGGCACCCATTTCAAAGATGAAGGAACTCAGGCTGGAGAGGTCAGGTTTTCTGCCTATAGACCATAGAGTAATCAATTCCAGGGGCATTGGGAGAAGGGCCCAGGTTTGACGTTCCATGTATCTGACTCCAAAGTCTGGTATATTCCACAGCCTTCAGTCTAGTTTGCTGTGGTTGACCTTAGGTCACCTTGCCATTCCAAGAAGTGGTCATTCACAAACTGGCTTCAGCAGAATTGACTTTCTGGGAATCAGCCTGCTTCTGCTGAGGACAAGCTTAAACCAACAAAAATCAACAGCATGCCTCCTTGGGCAGGGACAATAGGGTGACAGAGTTCATAGACTAAGTGAGAACTGTCAGGAAAGCATTGTGTCCGTTTCCTCCAAAGCCTTGAGGCATTGGCAGGGTTTGACAGGAAGGGTGGAGGTGGGCACAACACCTAGAAGAGCAACTGGGTGAAAAGCAAAGATAAATGGAACTGTAAAAAAGCACATAATTCCATAAGCAAACACAAAATGCTTTAAAAAGTGGTGTTTCCTTATCTAAGTACTTACTGATGCTTTTTAGAAAACGAATCTTAAGGCTGGGGCCAGTGGCTCATGCCTGTAATCCCAGCGCTTTGAGAGGTCAAGGCGGGTGGATCACCTGAGGTGAGGAGTTCAAGACAAGCCTGACCAACATGGCAAAACCCCGTCTCTACTAAAAATATAAAAATTAGATGGGTGTGGTGACGGGTGCCTGTAATCCCAGCTACTTGGGAGGCTGAGGCAGGAGAGTCACTTGAACCCAGGAGGCAGAGGTTGCAGTGACCCAAGATTGCACCACTGGACTCCAGCCTGGGTGACAGAGGGAGATGCTGTCTCAAAAAAAAAAAACCTTAAAGTCAAGTAAAGGAGATAACTAAGTAAATTATAATTATTTCCTACTGTTGGAGTATTACATGTCCATAGTTTATGGATGTTATTATCCATAATAAAGATTATGGAAAACTGTTTATTTAAAAAATTTAACTGAAAAAGCAGAATATAGAATACATATAGGATAAGGGCAGCCAAGATGGCCGAATAGGAATAGCTCCGGTCTACAGCTCCCAGCATGAGTGATGCAGAAGACGGGTGATTTCTGCATTTCCATCTGAGGTACCGGGTTCATCTCACAAGGGAGTGCCAGATAGTGGGCGCAGGACAGTGGGTGCAGCACACCGTGCACGAGCTGAAGCAGGGCGAGGCATTGCCTCACTCGGGAAGTGCAAGGGGTCAGGGAGTTCCCTTTCCTAGTCAAAGAAAGGGGTGACAGATGGCACCTGGAAAATTGGGTCACTCCCACCCTAATACTGCGCTTTTCCAACAGGCTTAAAAAATGGCACACCAGGAGATTATATCCCGCACCTGGCTCGGAGGGTCCCACGCCCACGGAGTCTCACTGATTGCTGGCACAGCAGTCTGAGATCAAACTGCAAGGTGGCAGCGAGGCTGGGGGAGGGGCGGCCGCCATTGCCCAGGCTTGCTTAGGTAAACAAAGCAGCCGGGAAGCTGGAACTGGGTGGAGCCCACCACAGCTCAAGGAGGCCTGCCTGCCTCTGTAGGCTCCACCTCTGGGGGCAGGGCACAGACAAACAAAAAGACAGCAGTAACCTCTGCAGACTTAAATGTCCCTGTCTGACAGCTTTGAAGAGAGCAGTGGTTCTCCCAGCATGCAGCTGGAGATCTGAGAATGGGCAGACTGCCTCCTCAAGTGGGTCCCTGACCCATGACCCCTGAGCAGCATAACTGGGAGGGACCCCCCAGTAGGGGCAGATTGACACCTCGCACGGCCAGGTACTCCTCTGAGACAAAACTTCCAGAGGAACGATCAGAAAGCAGCATTCGCAGTTCATGAAAATCCGCTGTTCTGCAGCCACCGCTGCTGTTACCCAGGCAACCAGGGTCTGGAGTGGACCTCTAGCAAACTCCAACAGACCTGCAGCTGAGGGTCCTGTGTGTTAGAAGGAAAACTAACAAACAGAAAGGACATCCACACCAAAAACCCATCTGTACATCACCATCATCAAAGACCAAAAGTAGATAAAAACCACAAAGATGGGGAAAAAACAGAGCAGAAAAGCTGGAAACTCTAAAAAGCAGAGTGCCTCTCCTCCTCCAAAGGAATGCAACTCCTCACCAGCAACGGAACAAAGCTGGATGGAGAATGACTTTGACAAGTTGAGAGAAGAAGGCTTCAGATGATCAAACTACTCTGAGCTACAGGAGGAAATTCAAACCAAAGGCAAAGAAGTTAAAAACTTTGAAAAAAATTTAGACGAATGTATAACTAGAATAACCAATACAGAGAAGTGCTTAAAGGAGCTGATGGAGCTGAAAGCCAAGGCTCGAGAACTACGTGAAGAATGCAGAAGCCTCAGGAGCTGATGCGATCAACTGGAAGAAAGGGTATCAGTGATGGAAGATGAAATGAATGAAATGAAGCGAGAAGGGAAGTTTAGAGAAAAAAGAATAAAAAGAAACGAACAAAGCCTCCAAGAAATATGGGACTATGTGAAAAGACCAAATCTACGTCTGATTGGTGTACCTGAAAGTGATGGGGAGAATGGAACCAAGTTGGAAAACACTCTGCAGGATATTATCCAGGAGAACTTCCCCAATCTCGCAAGGCAGGCCAACATTCAGATTCAGGAAATACAGAGAACGCCACAAAGATACTCCTTGAGAAGAGCAACTCCAAGACACATAATTGTCAGATTCACCAAAGTTGAAATAAAGGAAAAAATGTTAAGGGCAGCCAGAGAGAAAGGTCGGGTTACCCACAAAGGGAAGCCCATCAGACTAACAACTGATCTCTCAGCAGAAACTCTACAAGCCAGAAGAGAGTGGGGGCCAATATTCAACATTCTTATAGAAAAGAATTTTCAACCCAGAATTTCATATCCAACCAAACTAAGCTTCATAAGTGAAGGAGAAATAAAATACTTTACAGACAAGCAAATGCTGAGAGATTTTGTCACCACCAGGCCTGCCCTAAAAGAGCTCCTGAAGGAAGCACTAAACATGGAAGGGAACAACCGGTACCAGCCACTGCAAAATCATGCCAAATTGTAAAGACCATTGAGGCTAGGAAGAAATTGCATTAACTAACGAGCAAAATAACCAGATAAGATCATAATGACAGGATCAAATTCACACATAACAATATTAACTTTCAATGTAAATGGACTAAATTCTCCAAGTAAAAGACACAGACTGGCAAATTGGATAAAGAGTCAAGACCCATCACTGTGCTGTATTCACGAAACCCATCTCACGTGCAGAGACACACATTGGCTCAAAATAAAAGGATGGAGGAAGATCTACCAAGCAAATGGAAAACAAAAAAAGGCAGGGGTTGCAATCCTAGTCTCTGACAAAACAGACTTTAAACTAACAAAGATCAAAAGAGACAAAGAAGGCCATTACATAATGGTAAAGGGATCACTTCAACAAGAAGAGCTAACTATCCTAAATATATATGCACCCAATACAGGAGCACCCAGATTCATAAAGCAAGTCTGAGTGACCTACAAAGAGACTTAGACTCCCACTCAATAATAACGGGAGACTTTAACACCCCACTGTCAATATTAGACAGATCAACGAGACAGAAAATTAACAAGGATATCCAGGAATTGAACTCAGCTCTGCACCAGGCGGACCTAACAGACATCAACAGAACTCTCCACCCCAAATCAACAGAATATACATTTTTTTCAGCACCACACCACACCTATTCCAAAATTGACCAGATAGCTGGAAGTAAAGCTCTCCTCAGCAAATGTGAAAGAACAGAAATTATAACAAACTGTCTCTCAGACCACAGTGCAATCAAACTAGAACTCAGGATTAAGAATCTCACTCAAAACCGCTCAGCTACATGGAAACTGAACAACCTGCTCCTGGATGACTACTGGGTACATAAGGAAATGAAGGCAGAAATAAAGACGTTCTTTGAAACCAACGAAAACAAAGACACAACATACCAGAATCTCTGGGACACATTCAAAGCAGTGTGTAGAGGGAAATTTATAGCACTAAATGCCCACAAGAGAAAGCAGGAAAGATCCAAAATTGACACCCTAACATCACAATTAAAAGAACTAGAAAAGCAAGAGCAAACACATTCAAAAGCTAGCAGAAGGCAAGAAACAACTAAAATCAGAGCAGAACTAAAGGAAATAGAGACACAAAAAACCCTTCAAAAAATTAATGAATCCAGGAGCTGGTTTTTTGAAAGGATCAACAAAATTGATAGACTGCTAGCAAGACTAATAAAGAAGAAAAGAGAGAAGAATCAAACAGACACAATAAAAAATGATAAAGGGGATATCACCACCAATCCCACAGAAATACAAACTACCATCAGAGAATACTACAAACACCTCTACGCAAATAAACTAGAAAATCTAGAAGAAATGGATAAATTCCTCAACACATACACCCTCCCAAGACTAAACCAGGAAGAAGTTGAATCTCTGAATAGACCAATAACAGGCTCTGAAATTGTGGCAATAATCAATAGCTTACCAACGAAAAAGAGTCCAGGACCAGATGGATTCACAGCCGAAATCCACCAGAGGTACAAGGAGGAACTGGTACCATTCCTTCTGAAAGTATTCCAATCAATAGAAAAAGAAGGAATCCTCCCTAACTCATTTTATGAGGCCAGCATCATCCTGATACCAAAGCCGGGCAGAGACACCACCAAAAAAGAGAATTTTAGACCAATATCCTTGAGGAACATTGATGCAAAAATTCTCAATAAAATACTGGCAAACCAAATCCAGCAGCACATCAAAAAGCTTATCCACCATGATCAAGTGGGCTTCATCCCTGGGATGCAAGGCTGGTTCAATATATGCATATCAATAAATGTAATCCAGCATATAAACAGAACCAAAGACAAAAACCACATGATTATCTCAATAGATGCAGAAAAGGCCTTTGACAAAATTCAACAACTCTTCATGCTAAAAACTCTCAATAAATTAGGTATTGATGGGACATATCTCAAAATAATAAGAGCTATCTATGACAAACCCACAGTCAATATCATACTGAATGGGCAAAAACTGGAAGCATTCACTTTGAAAACTGGCACAAGACAGGGATGCCCTCTCTCACCACTCCTATTCAACATAGTGTTGGAAGTTCTGGCCAGGGCATTCAGGCAGGAGGAGGAAATAAAGGGTATTCAATTGGGAAAAGAGGAAGTCAAATTGTCCCTGTTTGCAGATGACATGATTGTATATCTAGAAAACCCCATTGTCTCAGCCCAAAATCTCCTTAAGCTGATAAGCAACTTCAGCAAAGTCTCAGGATACAAAATCAATGTACGAAAATCACAAGCATTCTTATACACCAATAACAGACAAACAGACAGCCAAATCATGAGTGAACTCCCATTCACAATTGCTACAAAGAGAATAAAATACCTAGGAATCCAACTTACAAGGGATGTGAAGGACCTCTTCAAGGAAAACTACAAACCACTGCTCAATGAAATAAAAGAGGATACAAATAAATGGAAGAACATTCCATGCTCATGGGTAGGAAGAATCAACATCATGAAAATGGCCATACTGCCCAAGGTAATTTATAGATTCAATGCCATCCCCATCAAGCTACCAATGACTTTCTTCAAAGAATTGGAAAAAACTACTTTAAAGTTCATATGGAACCAAAAAAGAGCCTGCATCGCCAAGTCAATCCTAAGCCAAAAGAACAAAGCTGGAGGCATCACGCTACCTGACTTCAAATTATACTACAAGGCTATAGTAACCAAAACAGCATGGTACTGGTACCAAAACAGAGATATAGATCAATGGAACAGAACAGAGCCCTCAGAAATAACGCCGCATATCTACAACTATCTGATCTTTGACAAACCTGAGAAAAATAAGCAATGGGGAAAAGATTCCCTATTTAATAAATGGTGCTGGGAAAACTGGCTAGCCATATGTAGAAAGCTGAAACTGGATCCCTTCCTTACACCTTATACAAAAATTAATTCAAGATGGGTTAAAGACTTAAACATTAGACCTAAAACCATAAAAACCCTAGAAGAAAACCTAGGCATTACCATTCAGGACATAGGCATGGGCGAGGACTTCATGGCTAAAACACCAAAAGCAATGGCAACAAAAGCCAAAATTGACAAAAGGGATCTAATTAAACTAAAGAGCTTCTGCACAGCAAAAGAAACTACCATCAGAATGAACAGGCAACCTACAAAATGGGAGAAAATTTTTGCAACCTACTCATCTGACAAAGGGCTAATATCCAGAATCTACAATGAACTCAAACAAACTTACAAGAAAAAAACAAACAATCCCATCAAAAAGTGGGCAAAGGACATGAACAGACACTTCTCAAAAGAAGACATTTATGCAGCCAAAAGACACATGAAAAAATGCTCACCATCACTGGCCATCAGAGAAATGCAAATCAAAACCACAATGAGATATCATCTCACACCAGTTAGAATGGCATCATTAAAAAGCCAGGAAACAACAGGTGCTGGAGAGGATGTGGAGAAATAGGAACACTTTTACACTGTTGTTGGGACTGTAAACTAGTTCAACCATTGTGGAAGTCAGTGTGGCGATTCCTCAGGGATCTAGAACTAGAAATACCATTTGACCCGGCCATCCCGTTACTGGGTATATACCCAAAGGGCTATAAATCATGCTGCTATAAAGACACATGCACACGTATGTTTATTGTGGCATTATTCACAATAGCAAAGACTTGGAACCAACCCAAATGTCCAACAAGGATAGACTGGATTAAGAAAATGTGGCACATATACACCATGGAATACTATGCAGCCATAAAAAATGATGAGTTCATGTCCTTTGTAGGGACATGGATGAAATTGGAAATCATCATTCTCAGTAAACTATCACAAGGACAAAAAACCAAACACCGCATGTTCTCACTCATAGGTGGGAATTGAACAATGAGAACACATGGACACAGGAAGGGGAACATCACACTCTGGGGACTGTTGTGGGGTTGGGGGAGGGGGGAGGGATAGCATTAGGAGATATACCTAATGCTAAATGACGAGTTAATGGGTGCAGCACACCAGCATGGCACATGTATACATATGTAACTAACCTGCACATTGTGCACATGTACCCTAAAACTTAAAGTATAATAATAATAAAATAAAAATAAATAAAAAAAGAAAAAATACATATAGGATAATTACAATTTTCTAAAACATCCTCTCTGTGGAAAAAAGATTGGAAGAAAAAAATGTCAAAAATGTTATGTGATTGTCCTTAGGCTGCTGAAAGATGGGTTTCAAATATTTTAATTTTTCATTCTATTTTAAAATTTTCCTATAATGAAATGTATTACTTTTGGAATGGAAAAAATGGTTTAAAACCCCCAAAGAACTTCATTTTACTTTTTATCCTTGTTTAATCCAGGGTAATGCTTATAAGAATAAAAGAAGTTAAAGATACTTCATGTTGAGAATTTAAGTATAGTTTGGTAGAAACTCTGAGCAAGCGATACTACGTTATGTCTTGGCTGCCCTCAGCCATATACACATGAAGCAAACCTCATCACTGGGTCTCCATCCCCTTTCCTTGATCAAGGTGACTATGAAACACTAAGAAGTCTGTTCACCTGGCTGGGCGTGTTGGCTCACACCTGTAGTCCCAGAACTTTGGGAGGCCATGGTGGGTGGATCATGAAGTCAGGAGTTCAAGACCAGCCTGGCCAACATGGTGGAACCCCATCTCTACTAAAAATACAAAAAATTAGCCGGGCGCAGTGGCAGGCACCTGCAATCCCAGCTACTGAGAAGGCTGAGGCAGGAGAATCGCTTGAACCCGGGAGGTGGAGGTTGCAGTGAGCCAAGATCGTGCCACTGCACTCCAGCCTGGGCGACAGAGCATGACTCCATCATAAAAGAAAAAAAAAGAAGTCTGTTCACCTAAAGATCATACCAATGATGGCAGAATACAGACTCTAGCAATAGGTCTAGCAAAGTCTGGTATATTCCACAGCCTTCAGTTTAGCTTGCTGTGGTTGGCCCTAGGTCACCTTGCCATTCTAAGAAGTGGTCATTCACAAACGCTTCTGCTGAATTGATTTTCTGGGAATCAGCCTGCTTCTGCTGAGGACAAGCTTGAACCAAAAGATAGGAGACCTCAGGAGGTTAAATTCATAAGCCAATATTTTTAATTAGCCATCCTTGGTATACTTAACAAGTCACAAGAGTTAGATTCTGTAAATAATACTCTTTCAGAGGCCAGGCCTGTGCTGCATTTTTAGAAATCCAGAGTCAACCCAGGCAAAAATTTCAATGATACCTTTTACCTGGAGAGAGAACATATCTCTAGGACTGTTAAACCAAAAGCTATACTACACTCACCCACAATAGCTACAGAATTCCTTGGCAGGGGCCAATGGTTTCTTCTAGCTGATTCTGAAATTGAAATATTGAATATCTATCATTTAGGAACATGAAATTCAGCAGCTTTCTTAAAGAGACTTAAACCAACATGGAAGAAAAATATAAAAAGTTTCCTTATAACCTAACCAGCATTAGGGCCTGCCATGCACCCCAAGTCCCGGGCCAGTTTCTTCAGGAGACATGTGGAGTAAGAAACAGAAATTGTTCTTAAGGAGAGGGAGAAAAAAATAAGTACAAAATTGCCTGTAATACCAAGTAGAATAAAATAAGTAGGATGCAAATTTAGGGAAGAGAAAAATCACCTCTACTTGGGGGCCATAAGGGAAGATTTCCAGAGAATGAGGCATTTGAAGCAGCCCTTGATAGACATAAGATTTCAGTCAGCCACAGGCAGCAGGGAAGATATAAGATAACATTGATGGAGGGAAGAATATTATCAAGCAAAAGAAGATACGAAAAAAAAAGATAACATGTTCCAATCCAAATTTCTAAAAATGCAAGTGGCCCTATGAACTGAGGACCCGGGAGTCATCACCTGGCCTATGGCTGGGCTTTGTTTTGCTGCGTATGAACTTGGAGCTCTGCGAACTTTGAAAGGCAGGTGGAGGTGGAGGCTGCTTGGCTGGTGGGGCTCCCAGAACAGACTTAAGGAGTGGGGAAGAAGAGGAATAAGAGCTCTTGTTGCTACAGAGATAAGAACTTGGTAGGAAGCAAATAAGAGACACTAAAAAGACATCATTGAGTCATTTTGCTTTGTGATATAACTCCTCTCCTGTGTATCCAGATAAATCTTTGATCACAATCTACATTACTAGACAATGTGTTAGACTTGAATTTTGAGTGTGTGTGTGTGTGTGTGTGTGGTGGGGGGCTGTATGTGTGTATGGGTTGAGGGGTGGTGGGTATGGAATACATCCTGGAGGTGACAGTGAGATGAAAGCAGAGGCAGCAAGAGGGGTGTAGGCACATTTGTTTAATAGACTTACTTGGAAGTGAAGAAAGGCAACTAGTCATTCATTCATTCATCACTACTACGTTGTACCAAACACTGTGCTAGTATCGAGATGCAGTAGATCCAAGTCTGATGTGGTCCTGGTCTTCAAAGAGCCTGCAATCTTGTTGGGGTTGGGGGCAGAGATGAACTAAATAATTTTAAAAATGCCTAATTAGGATTGCAGTTAGTGCCATGAAGGAGAAGCCTATATCGCTATGAAAGTTAGTAGAGGGATTCGACCTTGTTGATTAGTTAAGGGGCTATAGAATTGAGTTCTGAAGGACGAATAGGAAAGTAGAGTGTAGTGTTTAAGGTAGAGCAAAGAGTAAGTGCAAAGGCCCTGTGGAAAGAAGGAACTGAAGACAGGCCAGCATGTCTGAAGCACAGACAGTGATGAGGAGCATAGAGACAAGTACTGCTGACGAGACAGGAAGCAGACCACCACTGGGTGTTGTAAGTCAGGTAAGGGTTAATTGGGGGTGATAGGATCATTTATATTTAAGAAGGCCACTCTGGCTGCTGTATGGAAAAGGAATGAGAGTATGACAAGAGTAGATGTATGCAAGAAAATCAACTAAGAAGCTGCTGCTCTCCCCAGGGAAAAGATGATGATAGGGCTATACTTTATCACAAATAAGAAAGCATGACATATCCTCAGCTAAGAGGATTAACTCTCTTTTATATTAAATTGAAAGCGTGCAAGAAAATGTCACCTTACACTTTGTAGGAAACTTATTGTTCCTTTCAAGTACAAATATGTGCTTATGTAAGTGACTTTAGCAATAAGAACAGATATATGCTAACACTAGGATGAAAAGACAGTCTCTGAAGAAGTGGAATGCAAAATGTAATATTCATAAGCTTTTGGATATGTCTACATGACAGATGTGTTTCTAAGTGTACTGTATATTTTAGGCAGAATGTTTTTTCTTGGCTGGTTTGTATACAGCACACTGAATGGATAGAGGGAACAAAGCATTATATATGAGTTACTTTTTCTTTATATACAAACAATTCACAGAGGCATTCCCACTAAAATGCTTCCATTTCACCTTCAATTCATCTTGAATACTCTAATTTTGTTCAAAGAGAAATTAACAAATCACAATGGCATTGGGAGATTATAATACACCTCTATAGATCAAATAGACAAAATGAATAAAGATGTGAGAGATTCAAACCACACAATTAACAAGCTTGATCTAACCCTGCACTCAATAAATATGGAATATATCTATTCTTTTTAAGCTCACATGGAACTATTATATACATTGACTATGTATGATTACAAGGTAAGTTCATTTTCTAATAACAGAATATGTATATTTTTTGCATTTTTCTATATGTATGTTAAATTTCCATAAAATGGCTTGTTTTTAAAAAAAGCCAAACCAAACCAGAGCAAACAAAGATAAAGTCTCAAAGAGAGACTCAGAAAATTTCAAAGGAATATCACACAAGCTTCTCTGACAATAATGCAATTAAATTGAAATTTAACAATAAAAACTTAAAACATTTTTTGGAGAGCAAAAAATGCATTTCTAAAGAATTTGTGACTTAAGAAAAAAATCATACTGGAAACTGTCAAATACTCAGAACTGTATACGAATGAAAATGATAATAATAACTTGTAGAGATGTAATTAAATAAAATGTACAGAATAATATGCATGTATTATAAAACATAAAAACAAAAATGAATGAGAAAGCATTCAGTTTAAAAATCTAGAAGAAAGACATTAGAGTAAGTGCAAGAAAAGCAGAAGAGAGGAAAAATTATTGATTAGAAGTGATTAACTAAATAAAAATGGAATCCCAAAGTTCCAGCAGTTTACTTTGTGGATATCAATGATCTGACTCTAAGGTTTATATGGAGCAGCAAAAGACCCAGAATAGCCAACACAATATAAATAAATAAATACTGGGCCAAGACCTTAATAGACACCTCACCAAAGAAGACACACAGATGACAAATAAGCACATGAAAAGATGCACCATGTCATGTATCATCAGGAAAATGCAAATTGAAACAACAATGAGCCACCCCTATACACCTATTAGAATTGTCAAAATCAGAACACTGACAACATCAAATGCTGGAGAGAATGTGGAGCAACAGGAATGCTCATTCATCACTTGTGGGAATGCAAAATGGTACAGCCACTTTGGAAGACAGTTTGGTGCTTTCTTATAAAACTAAATATAGTCTTTTTTTTTTTGAGATAAAGTTTAACTCTGTTGCCCAGGCTGGAGTGCAGTGGTGAGATCTCAGCTCACTGCCAGCTCCGTCTCCCAGGTTCAAGTCAACCTTGTGCCTCAGCCTCCTGAGTAGCTAGGATTACAGGCACCTGCCACCACACCTGGCTAATTTTTGTATTTTTAGTAGAGATAGGGTTTCACCATGTTGGCCAGGCTGGTCTCAAACTCCTGACCTCAGGTGATCCACCTGTCTTGGCTTCCCAAAGTGCTGGGATTACAGGTGTGAGCCACTGCACCCGGCAAAAACTACACGTATTCTTACCATACAATTCAGCAGTTACGCTCCTTGGTATTTACCTAAAGGAGTTGAAAGCTTATGTCCACACTAAAACCTGCAAGTGGATGTTTATAGTAGTTTTATTCATAATTACAAAAACTTAGAAGCAACCAAGATGTCCTTCAATAGGTGAATGGCTGAATAAATTTTGGTACATGAAGACAATGGAATGTTACCCAGCCCTAAAAAGAAATGAGCTATGAAGCCATGAAAAGATATGAAGGAACCTTAAGTGCATATTTCTAAGTGAAAGAAAACAAACTGAAAAGGCCAGATACTGTAGGATTCCAACTATTGACATTCTAGAAAAGGCAAGATTATGGAAAGAGAAAAAAATCAGTGGTTGCCAGAGGTTGGTGAGAAGGTGAGAGGAAGGTTGAATATGCAGAGCACAGGTAATTTTTAGGGCAGGGAAAATACGCTGTATGATACTATAACATTGGATATGTGTCATTATAGGTTTGTCCAATACATAGAATGTGTAACAACAAGAGTGAACCACAGTGTAAACTATGGACTTTGGGTAATAATGATGTCAATGTTGGTTCATCAATTGTAACAAATGTACTAGTCTGGTGGAGGATGTCGATAATGGGGGAGGCTGTCTATATGGGGGCACAGGTGGTATATGGACAATCTCTGTATCTTCCTCTTAATTTTGCTGTGAAACTAAAACTGCCCTAAAAAATAAAATCTTCTTAAAAATGGGTTCTATTAAAAGACAAAGTAGACAATCCTCTAGCAGAATGGATGAAGGAAAAAGCAATCAATAATATTAGAAGTAAAGGGAGGAACATAATTATAAAGACAGTGGAGATTGAAAAAAATTCATGGGATGAGATTAGAAACTCTATGGCAGTACATTTGAAACAAGATATTTGAGAAAATATAAATTATCAAAATTAATTCAAGAAGAGAAAAACTGAACAAACCAACAACCATTACAGACATTAAAATAATAGCCAAAAAGCTCCCCTGAAAAAAACATGGAAGGCCCAGACAGTTATACAAGTTAATTCACCAAGCCTTCATCGAATAGATAGTCCCTATCTTATACAAACTGTTTTGGAGAGTTAAAAAAAAAAAAAAGAGAGAGAAATCTATCCAACTCATTTCATGTAAATATACTACCCCCATTAAAAAAGAAAGAAGTATAACCCATGTATTCATGTAAACATAATAACAAAGCTAGACAACAAAATAAGCTAAAAAGAACATTTAGAGCCAATTCACCTATAAACATAAATGACAAAATTCAAAGTAAAATGCTAAGAAATGTAATTCATCAGCATATTAAGAAACATACATCATAGCCATGACATAGGGTAAATTCCAGAATGCAAAACAACTCCACATCAGAACAACTTACCAAGGCTATCTGCCTTTTTAATAGACTAATAGAGAAAAAACAGATAATAGATCTTAAAAATGTTGAAATAGCATTTGATCAATTAAACACCCATAAATGATTAAAAAAAAAAACTTTTGCCAAGGAATATAAGGGAATTTTCTTAACCCAATAAAGGGTTTCTGTCAAAACTTATAGTAAGCATCATATATGATGGTGAAATATCAGATTATTTTCTATTAGAGTTGGGAATAAGATAGGAGACCCCCTATTTCCACTATTACGCAACATTGTACTAGAGGTCCTAGCGAATGCAATAGGAGAGAGAGAGAAAATAAGTTTAAGACTTGGAAAAGAAAAGGCAAGACTGCTATTTGCACGAGATATGACTGACTACATAGACGAATCCTAAAGAATGTAAAGAAAAGCTAATGGGACTAATAAAAATTTTAACAAGGTTACTGATTCCAAGATAAGTATATAAAGATCAATAATATTCCCATATCCCAGCAATAACCAATTGGAAGATGTAATCGGAAAAGTAAACAACAGCAGCAATAAAAATCTATTACTGTATTAGAGAGGCAAGAGTTCTTTATGGAGAAAGTTACAAAACATGATTGAAGGACATAAAAGGAGACCTGACTAATGATCATGGATGGGAAGATACAATATTTACAAAGATGCCTATTCTCCCCAAGTCAAGCTATAAATTTAGTGCAATTCCAATAAAAATCTCAATGGATTTTTTTATAGGACTTGATAACTCTAAAATTCACCTGAAAGAGAAGAGGAAAAAACGTAGCTTAGACAATTTTGAACTATGATAAAACAGAGGGATTTGCCCCATGAAATAACAAGATATTACAAAGCCATAGTAAAAACACATAAAAGTAACATATGTTTGTCATGGACACTCCTTGTATTCTCAAAGTGCCTGCTGGATACATTACCACTTAGAAAGAAAGTAGTCCTAGGTGGGTCTTTTCTAAATATCATAAACTTCTGTGACTTAGGTGTATCTATTGGGTGAAAACAGTTGTATGCTTATTCATGACTGATCAGGACACTGCCCAAGTCAACAGAACTACAGAGGAGTTGGATACAATGAAAGCCAACCTCCCATGTGGTGCTTTGGGGCAATCTAGATTGAAGTTTCAAATGGACCCAGTATGTCTTCTTTTGGAGGAAGAGTAAGTGCTAGGTAAACAAATAGAAAGTGGGTTATTAAGCTCAAGTAGGACCCTGAAAACCCTAAAATATTGTTCTTATTCTCCCTTAGGGCTGCTGTTCATTCCAATATTGGGAGGCAAGGTCCCAGGTTGGCTATACAACCAAAGAGATGACTGTCCTTGCTACCCCATGTTCCTGGATCTCCTTGCCAATTAAATTAATTCACATAGTACTCTCTGTCTCTTCCTTGCAACCTTAATAAAACTAACAAGAAGATCCAGGTTTGAGGAAGATCCAGGTTTTGGAGGAGTCTTCTTTAAGAAAAATTACACAAAACTACAAATACAATTAGATATAAATGAGAAAAATCACAATAAATTACAAATTTAAAACATAAACATCACAAAATGAAATATATAAAAGAAATAATAAAATATTTGTATTAATTTTCTGATATACCTCTATATTTTTTCCTATATATTTTGGCTGCATACACTTTGTTTGCCTCTTCAGATGGCAAGATTGTTGTAATATTGTATTCTATAGAGGAAAAAGCAAGACAATACAGTGCTTTCTTGATGCACCTTTCTTACAGTTTCTATATCCACCTATTCATCTTCTGTTCCCCAAAACCCTGCCCTATCCACATAACTTAACCACCCCTTCCCATTTGCATTCCTTCTTCACTTCACCACATCATCCCCCTTCTTCCAGCCAAACACAGGTACATATACTTTGTCCTTGTAACCCATGACCTGATAAACTCTCTTAGGAGGTTTCTTAGGAAGTAAAAGTCTTCAAAACAGGAAATATTCATTGATGAAATGACAACTTGTGAAATTGTTCCCCACTTAAATTGTCCAATCTTTTAACCTTAGTGCCTATACCCACTTCTATCAAAATCCTTGTCATTCATTTGGAAATATCCAGCCCTCAAATACAACTGAAATCTATTGCAAATTAAAAGTGCAAATTTGCAAAAGATGTGGAATTTCATGATCTTGAAATTGATGTTAGTAAACTGCTGGATCCACATGCAAAGTCATTAATAAAGCAGGACTTCACAGAGTTGGACCAGATAACAAATGAAAAAGAGAAAATCAATGAGAACGATGTTGACATCAATACATCAAAGAGAAATAATTTGATTTCAAAGGATTAAGAGAGGTCTTTGGGAAAACTAGATAAACGCCTCCAAAACTTTTGCAAGTAAGACCCTGCAGCAAAAATCAAATGCACAGTGAAGGATAATGAGCCATATAAAAAATTATGTCCCTCCTCCAAAACAACATTTGAGTTACCAGAATTAGCACATACTTGCAGTTGTAACCTAACGTGTTAAATATAAGATAAATTCATTTTTATAAGTTTTGGTTGAATTTTTTTCAATATAAAGTTCAAATCAAGTCTTTTTCTTTCACTCTTTCACTATGGAATCTACGTCTCTATCTTTAATGGATTCATTCTAAGAGGGCCTTTTCTGGTACCAATTATCTTTGGAAAAGAAAGACCTTTTGTACTCATCTCTGTTTTACAAGCATGTAATATATTTTAATACCACCACTCCCCCACTGGAAATTGTAAAAAATACAGACTCTTGGGTTCCTCTGCCATACCAATTTTGAATCTCCAGGTGGAGAACGGGAACTAGGAGTTAAAAAAAAATTCCATATTTTAATTTAGTAATTATTTTTACTTCATTTTTTTTTTTAGAGGTGCAGTCTCACTCTGTTGTCTAGGCTGGACTTAAACTCCTGGGATCAAGGGATCTTCCGGCCTCAGCCTCTCCAGTAGCTGGGACTACAGGTACATGCTACCACACCTGGCTAAACTCCCTTTTTTTTAACACTCATCATAAGCAATCCTCGTGATAATCAGGCAAGTGTGGTAATAACTACTTTAACTCATCCAAAGCTTTCTTTATAGTAACCTTAAGAAATCTTCTTTAACCTAGTCAGCTGGTTTGAGGTAGGAGGTAGGACTCGGACACCGAACCAAATTGAGCACTAGCCTAAACAGGTCGGAGGTGGAAGCCGCTTTCCATCAGATACACACACCAGTGTGTCAGTTCATCATTGCCATGGCAACACCCACGAGTTACCACCCCTTTCCAGGTCAATGACCTGATGACCCAAAAGTTGCTACGCCTTCCCTAGAAATGTCTGCTTAAACTGCCTCTTTACTTTTTTGTCTGTTTGTTTGTTTGAGACGGAGTCTCGCTCTGTCGCCCAGGCTGGAGTGCAGTGGCGCGATCTCGGTTCACTGCAAGCTCCGCCTCCCTGGTTCACACCATTCTCCTGCCTCAGCCTCCCGAGTAGCTAGGACTACAGGCGCCCGCCACCACGCCCAGCTAATTTTTTTTTTGTATTTTTAGTAGCGACGGGGTTTCACCATGTAAGCCAGGATGGTCTCGATCGCCTGACCTCGTGATCCGCCCGCCTCGGCCTCCCAAAGTGCTGGGATTACAGGCGTGAGCCACCGCGCCCGGCCAAACTGCCAAATGTGGGTATAAATGTGACTCAAAGCTGGCCTGAGCTGGTGCTTTCTGCCTATGAGGTGGCCCTGCTCTACAGGAGCAGTCACGGCTGTGACACCACCAAAGCTGTAACACTTCCTCTTCAATAAAATTGTTTTCTTCTACTTCCGGGTTGCCCTTGAATTCTTTCCTGGGCAAAGCCAAGTTCCCTGGTTGCCTAAGCCCCACTTTGGGGCTCGCCTGCCCTGCATCAGTTCGTACTCGCTGGACTCATTCCTTTATCCTTTTATTCTTTTTACATGCTCTCCTTCCTAGATCAGTGTCTAATCTATACAGGTTTTTGAAACTTTATGTAGTCTTTAGAATTTTATAACCTGCTCTTGTTTTTCATATTGTATTATTTTCTTAGTATTTCAAAACACCTTTGAACAAGTCAGAATTTCCTTTTTTTTTTCTCCTTTAAAATCGAGTCTGAGTAACTCGTCTTGTGTTCATTTTTTCTACATTCTCTCAGCCTGAATTCTCATGAGTCCATTTTGCTCTATATTCATCTGGACATTAGACTACTTTGAAATATTACCATTTCTGCCTATTCTTTCTGTACTGCCTGATTGTCAGCTCCCGAAAGGCAAACACCCCATCTTCCATTTTGTCTGGATTTCCCCCACTGAGCCTAGAAGATTGACTTAACACTGACTAGTGTGCTGTGTGCTTCACGCGGTGGGTGCTTAATAAATATTTTAAAACAGTATTAAAATGTTGAATAAATTTGACAGCAGTGCTGCTTCTCATCATTTCAAATGCCAACACTTTCTAGGTCCCTTTTCTAGCAACCATTTCCCAACATACCTACGCGCCCCCAGACGTTTCAGCCAAGCTGGGGCTCTCTTTTGATCCATCCTTCTTTGCCCGAGTTATGGAAATATTGTTTACATTTTTTCCCCTGAGGAGAAGGGGAACCCAAAGACCCTGCTGTGAAACTTGAAGTTGTTTTTCTCCTTGGTAACTGGGGAGAAGGAAGGACAGTAGGGATAGAGAAGGTTTTGTTTCTGATTACTTCAGTTTTCGCCCCAGATCGTCTTTTACAATAAGATACATGCCCCTATGAGTATTTTCATACCTGTAAGGATGTTTTTAATTCTTTGCATCTGAAGAGTGCTAAGGATTTTAGGCAAGAGGTTTTAGTATTTTAACTAAGATATTTTCTCATGAGCTTTATTCAGTATCTCATTTTCTTCCTGACCTTCTATAGTCAGTCAGGCAACATTTCTCTCATAACATCATTTTTCCTATTAATCATTATTTCGTACCTGTGAAAAATAAGCTTACACTTAATGTTGTATGAATCTAGCATGGTAAAGTACAGAAAAGCTTATTCTCTTCTTCTTGGGTAGGGAATTCTGTTTTGCAAAGCACTTTGTGATCTATTTGTTAGCTTATTTAATCCTCACAACAACTTTGCTAGGTGGACAGGAGTCATTATCTCCAGGATAAGGAAAAGGAAACTCAGAGACTTTAAGTGACTTATCCAAGGTGACACAGCACGGTTAGACCCACAATGAAAACCCGGACTTCTGACTCCACAGCCGGTCCCACACAGCTCAACTTTACATAATAAGCCCTGGTTATGTCAGTAGAGACAAGGCTGCTAGGAAGAAGCAGCGGGGTGACAGATGAGTAGGTGGGGAGCGGCGGTGGCGCAGGGCGCACTGCGAGAAGAGCACTTCGCGCATGCGCATATCACCGAGCGAACACGCCGTGTTCGGGAAGGTAGGAGAAAGAGGCGGAGCTCCTTGTTAACGTCATCACCAACCTCTGCTAACGCGCAGGCGCACTTCCTGAAGCTGAAGGTCAGCATAGACAAAGGGCCTCAGAATCGCGCAGGCGCAATTGTGCCCTGGGTCGCCAAGATGTCGTTCCCAAAGTATAAGCCGTCGAGCCTGCGCACTCTGCCTGAGACCCTCGACCCAGCCGAATACAACATATCTCCGGAAACCCGGCGGGCGCAAGCCGAGCGGTTGGCCATAAGAGCCCAGCTGAAACGAGAGTACCTGCTTCAGTACAACGATCCCAACCGCCGAGGGCTCATCGTGAGTGTGGGGCCTCCCGGGCGGGAATAGGGCCCGAGTCCTGGGAGAGACCGAGAGAGACCACGCAAAGGGTCGGCCACCGCTCCCGATCAGTATCTCAGACGCAGGTCCTCTTCCAGGCCTAGCCAACTCACTACCCTTTTACCTTTGCCAGAGCTTGGCCCTCGAGAGGACCGGCTCTGGACTCAGACCTGGCTGGGTTTGAATCCTGGCTTGATCACTTCCTGCCTGCGTGACCTTAAGGACGTTATTCACTCTGCTTATCCTCGATTTTCTGTCTGCAAAATGGGCGTAATATAGTGCTTACTCTTTTATCAGGCTGTTAGGATTAAATGAGATAGAGTATGTGACTGTCCTAGCACAGTGCCTCGTTCGTAAGGCGTGTTCAGAAAATGTTTCTATATATATGCATATATATATTATATTATATATATATTCTATATATATGCATATATATTATATTCTATATATATGCATATATATTTTATATATATATATGATTTTAAAGAGCTGGTGTTTACCTTTCAGTTCACAGCTCATAGGGATACTGCTCTCTCCTGATGGGAATACAGTGATTCCTTCAACCTGCATCTTTTAAAGACCCTGAAGCTTGCTGAAGTTCTAGGCTTTGGAGTCAGAACCCAAAGCACTACTCATTGGCTAACTCTGTTACCTTGGGCAACTTCAACTCCTCTGAATTATAGTTTCCTGGTTTCATATATAAATGATGTGCATTCTTCATAGCATTATGAGGTTAAATAAGACAGTCTGTGTAACATTCCCAGCACATAATATATGCCCAGTAAACTGGTAATTAACAGGTGTGCTTTCATTAGGTAGTTTTCTATACAGGAGCTAAGTAGGTTAAATATGATGTTAACAGAACAGGACTTTTCCCACACGTTGCATTGGTGTTTTGGAATTTTTGGAAGTTATGAGGATTGAATGAAAGTTACAATGTGCCAGGCACTGTGCTAAAACTCTTTTTGAGTATTATTTACATATCACAACTATTTGGATGATTAAGCTCTACAACTGTCCCCATTTTACAGATGAGAAGACAACATGGGAAGGACAAGTAGGTCATACAGAGATACCTCTTTAGTAGGTGATAGAGCAAAATTCTAACCCTGGTTTGTGTAACCCACAGCATCTGCTTTTAACTAGTTGGTTATACTGTCTCCAGCCAGAACCTTGTTAACTTGGGAAGAGGGTGCAGAGAGACACATTTATTACAAACTCACATGATTGGGTTTGATGTGTTAGTGTGATGCATTAAAAAAGAATAAGGCCTCAGTCAGACCTGAAATTGAAACCGAGATCTTCTGTCTTCTAGCTGTATGCCTCAGGGTAGTTTCAATTTTCTCATGTGTAAATAGAGGTAATACTACCAGTCTCTTTGGTTCTGTTGATTAAATGAGTGTGTGACACTATCATTTATTAATCAATACATGTAAATTCTCTTGCCTAATTTTTTTTTTTTTTCCCTTGAGACAGGATCTTACTCTGTCACCCAGGCTGGAGTGCAGTGGTACGATCTCGGCTCACTGCAACCTCTGCCTCCCGGGCTCAAGCTGTCCTCCCACCTCCGCCTTTCAAGTAGCTGGGACCACAGATGTGCGCTACCATGTCCGGTTAATTTTTTGTATCTTTTATAGAGATGGAGTTTCATCATTTTGCCCAGGCTGGTCTTGAACTCCTGAGCTCAAGCGATCCTCCTGTCTCCGCCTCTCAGAGTGCTGGGATTACAGACTTGAGCCACTGTGCCTGGCCATCTTGCCTAATCTTTAAGAATGATTGATTGAATCAATAAATAATTGCTCAGGGTCTGTTATGGCCCTATTTTACATGCCAAGATAACAATGGAGATCAAAACAGGCAAAAATTTCTGTCCTTGTAGAACAAACTTTCTAGTAGGGGAGACAAGAAACAAGTTAAAAAATTAAAATCATTTAACATGTTAGTGGTAAGTGATGAGAAAAAAAATAAAGCAGGGGAGATTTGGAGTGTGTGTAAGTAGTAGGGGAGGTAAGCAGCTACAATCTTAGGCCCAGGGAAGGCCTCTGTTTGAAGGTGACATCTGAATAAAGATCTGAAAGAAGTGGGGTGAGGGACCTAGCTCTCTAGGAAGGCAGCATACTCATCAGAGAACGGCAAGTGCAAGGGCCATTAGGCAGGAGAGTGTCAGGTTAATTGAAAAAACACTGGAGAGACCATTGTGACTAAAGTGGAGAAAGGTGAGGGCAGAGTGGGACAAGATCACACCAGGCCTTGTAGGTAATTGTAAGGACTTTTACTGAATAGAGAATTTCATGATCTGGACTTAACAATTTCTCTGGCTGCTTAGTTGAGAATTGACTATGGGGGAAAGGACAGGATCAGGGAGACTAGGAGGCTTTTGTAGTAATCCAATCTCTGTTGATTACCAGGGTGGTGGCAGAAGGCGGTGAGAAATGGTAGATTCCGGGTGTATTTTAAAAGTAGAGCCAACCAGCTTTGCTGATAGACTAGATGTGGTGTATGAAAGAGGAGTCAAGGATGACTCCAAGGTTTTTGACCTAAGTGATTTTAAGAATGAAGTTGCCTTTTACTAAGAAACACAGGAATGGGAGAGGAGAAGGTATGGAGGTGGAGTAGACTGTTGGGAAATCAGTTTGGGATATGTGACGTTTTAGATGCCTGTTAGGACCGTATGTCAGAGTTCAGCAGTTGGTTGGATATTAAGTCTGGAGCTCAGGGTAGAGTTACAGGGCTGGAGGTAAAATTTTGGGAATCATCAGCCTTTAGATAGATTATTTAAAGTTATCTGACCAGATGACATCATCAAGGGAGTAAATGTAGATAGGAAAGACCAGCGAGGTCCAATATTAAGAGATTGGGGAGATGAGGAAAAGAGCAAAGAAATGAAGAGAGAATGGCCATAGAGTCAGCAGGAAATCCAAGCAGGTGTGGGCCTGGAAGTCAAGTGAAGACATGATTTTCAGGAGTTTTCACCATGTCAGATGCTACTGAGAGTGCACTGGACTTTTAGTGATGTCAGAGGAGGAAAACTCTCTTCATAGTGTGTCTTTTGGAACCTCTCAATAACATTACCGGGCTTAATGAACTATGGTCATGGGGCAATTGGTATTTTTATGAAATGAAATGTCTGTTTCTGGAAGACAGATCTGGCAGATATTAAAGCACAGAGAGGTGACTAGCAAATTGAGAAGTCTGCCATTTGATAGTCATTCAGATACATTTATAGTAGAAAGGATGTAAGAATAGATGCATTAATCCTTTCAGCTATTGAGCTTTAACATCCCCTTGGACCTACATCTGTGTCTTTACCCTCTTTTTTCTTGTTGGCAGTATAGGCATAATAATAAACAATGCTGCAGAACACTTGCATGTGCTTTCATTTTAATGTGGTGTGATAATGTCAATAGTTTCTAGAACAGCAGAAGATATTTTGGGACTTTGTATCTAGTAGTGAGTGCTTACACCGTTGAGGAATTTCAGTCTGATTAAAAGGAACGGGAGCATTTCCATCATAAGGTTTTTTTTTGTTTGTTTTGTTTTTTTAAACTTCTGAGCTGCAGCTGATTATCTCAGGGTAAATTGTTGTAATTTAGTTTGAAATATGACTGTGGAAGACCTTGTGAAATTATTTTAGTCCTACAAATCATGACTTCTTGATGTTGGTTAGGACCTTGAATATTCATGTTATATATTAAAGTCTTAAAGCTGATTTTATTTGCTTATTTTTATCTGTCAGTTAATTGGAAAGACTAATTTTGTAAAATCACTTGGGCATTTAGCTAATTAAATTTATGTGTTTGTGGGTAGATTTGCTATTCATGGATAGTTATTCTAGTATAAATATATTAAAATGGACAATTATTTTCTTAAGACAGTCTGATTATTTTTCTTTAACAACTTTGACCTTTCTACAAAACTTCTAATAGTGTGAAATGTCTGAATTAATGCTTTTAAAGTATCAGTCAGGTCAGCTTAAAAAACTTACAGTTCAGCTAGCCTACCCCCTCCTTCATCTTCCTACAGCTTATTTGTAGCCTGGAAAGACTATTTTGGTGATAGCATTAGAAAGGGTCCTGGAAACAAAATACAAAGCATGATAGAGCATATGAAATCTGTTTCTCTTCATTGGGAATACTGCATGGTTCTGATGGTCACACTTGACAATGAAGCTAAAAACAGTCCAGAGAAGAATACATGAAAATGACAAAGGAGAAAAAGTGGCTTCTCTGACAGTTAGATTAGGTTAGATTAGTTAGATTAAGATTAGGATTCTTAAATAAACAGAAAGCTAATTAGTGATATGAGCCTTCTACATTCTGAAGGATTTGAACAAGATCATTAGAATTCAAAAAACACCAGAAATGAAAGATCTTTCCTGAAGCTGTTTAGGAATATTCATGATATACCCTTAACTGTTCTAGAGAACAAAATGCATCTATGCTCTTTCACAAAAGTCCCTATGAATTTGTTTCTCAATGTGATCCTTCTTAAGTTCTATAACTTTTTGTTTTCATTAATTTTAGGAAAATCCTGCCTTGCTTCGTTGGGCCTATGCAAGAACAATAAATGTCTATCCTAATTTCAGACCCACTCCTAAAAACTCACTCATGGGAGCTCTGTGTGGATTTGGGCCCCTCATCTTCATTTATTATATTATCAAAACTGAGAGGGTAAGTATTCAGACCAGATGTTTAGTATTTGAGTGATAGGTTCACTTTCTAGGGACCAGCTGCAGCTCCTTCTCTTGAAGATTGCCACCAGTGCCCCTCCCACCTTGGGGCTGTCCTCTGCCTTCCCTTCCTCTCTTCTTTTATCTTTATTCCTTTCCAGCAGGAGTTAAAACAGAAAGTTTTCAGTCACCTTTGTCTATTTTTCTTAGTTCATTTGTTTTTTAAAAAGATGATGTTTATTGGGTTAAGTATTAGCAGAATACATAAATCATTTAGTACGTTTCCTGTTTGCGTGAATTCTATTTATGTTGGTCACATTTTGCAAATTAATGTTAAAACCTATTAATACTCTAGGGACAGAGAAGCACAAGCTGCCTGTGTGGGGAATAGCTGCCGTCAGCAGCCTGGGTATATGATTGGAGAGAAAGTCAAGCTGATCTTTGGCACCAAACCATTCCACATCTGGTACTAAACCCTGAGCTGCAGCCCCCAGGCTTGTGTTGCCACTGGAGCCCACTCGTCTAGCTTTGTCTTTAACTGGCCCATCTGCATTCCCATTAGAGTTCGTGTATTTTGATTATCTGGTGAATGATCTACTTAACAGAAAGGTAGTCCACACTTTCCCAGAAAGTGTTTGCATTTTGCTTTCAATGTATGGTTTTATGGGATAATATATTTCTAATGACTAAAATGTGAGTAAGATGTTTTTGAATAGGAGCATTTTCTTACTGTGTCTTTAGTTCCTCGGATTACTGTTTCTTCGTACACTCCCTGGGCTTTAGACAGTGGGATTGCAATTAGGTTTGGAGTGTTTCATTCTGTTTGTCAGTTGTACGGTGGGTTGTGCCAAAATGCAGTTTTTCTTAACTTTTTTATTTATTTATTTTTATCTAATATAGCCAACTGGCAGAATATATTGTCTTTAATGTACTTTTTTTCTGTCTTTACAGGATAGGAAAGAAAAACTTATCCAGGAAGGAAAATTGGATCGAACATTTCACCTCTCGTATTAAGTCTGGCAATGATGACTATATGTATTCCTGCCTAAATAAATCATCTATTAATCATTAAGTAGTAGTTTCTCTTTCTTAGTATTACCTTGACTCAATGTTAAAAACTTATTAACACCCTAACAACACAGAAGCAGAAGCAGCCCGTGTTGGGAATCTGCTGTCAGAGTGACAGCAAACATTTGCTGGACATTGAATGAATGAACATAAACTTCATTAAACTGTGAGCTCTTAGAAAGTACAGATTCTACAATCAGTTGTTCAACAAGCAAGTGTTAACTACGAGCCAGGCGTTATGTTATGTGCAGAGAATACAACAGTCAGTAAGACAGAGCCTGTTCTTAAGGAGTACGTACTCTGACAGCTGTTTATTGAACAATTATTTGAGTGCTTACTACCGTCTGGTACTATTTAATACCTAAGCCCTTGTCTGGCCCCAGCTGCAGTGGTAAATACAGCCAAACTAACACCGATGTAAAAAATACAATCGAGATTCAGGAAAATGATGTAGGCAAGCTGATGAGAAGCAGTTCCACCTGAGGAATTTAGGGAGGTGGCATTTGATCTAGGCTCTGAAGTTCACAAGGCTGACAGGACAAAACAGGAGCATGAAGGGGCAAGGTGTGTTGGGTATGGCTGGATTGTGGGCTACTGTGGGGTGAGGAGATGGAGCGTGGAGGTCATCCTGAGGAACAGAAATATAATGGTTAGGGGCGTGAGCTTTGGAGGTCAAATCTGGGCTAGAATCCTAGCTCAAGTTAAACAGTTGGAATACTGGGCCTCCATATGCTCATCTATAGCATGGAGATAGCCTACTACCTCACAAGGTCATGAAGATGACAATGAAATAACAGTATTATGCTTTGTAGTTAAGTCTGGAAACAGTAGGGTGATAATTTCACCACAAAGGCAGAGTAAAGTCAAGTGCTGTAGATAACCAGCATGCTCTGTAAGGCTGGTGTAGATGGTATATTGGTCTTAACTTTCAAAGGATATCCACGACTACTTTGATTCGATGCTTGCATAAGCCTGGGTTGCCCCAGAAAGCAGAGACTGAGGGAAAGTCTTCTGTGCAGGTAGTTTATATTAGGAAGTGATCTGAAGGAATAGAAGTTTGGGAAGAGTGAAACATGGAAGGAGGGAAAGCCAGCAAACATGTGCCATGAACCTGTTGCCTTTGAGAGTAACAGGCTCCCACCTGGGACCTTCTGAGAAGCACTGTGGAATGTAGAATTTTTCAACCAGATGTGGGAAAAGCAAATGTTTGTCTTGTCTCCGTTGGTCAAGGGTTATCCCATGCAATTCTCGTGTACATCAGGGTACGGACATACTCTGGAAAGGCTGACGATGTTTTTACAGGCATTACACATGCGGGAGAAAGGAAGCTTAGGGCAGAAAGCAAGTGATGTGCAGCTGAGGTAAAGTATTGTCAGGTCACACTTGCAGGCAGCTGACAGTGGCAGCAATAGTTAGAGTAAAAAGGTGGACCAAGAGGTTGTGAGGCAGGCAAAAGAGATATAGGATTTCTTCCTCCACTTCATGTGCTGCTTGGATCTATTTGTACATACACTGAGTCCAGTCTATAACATTTCCTTCAAGGTGATGGCTGTATACAATCTACAGAACACTCAGTATGGACAATTAGTGGAACCAGCTACAGCACATACTGTTGCAACTGGCCCAGAGTCTGTAACTCATTCATCTCCCCTCATCGTATTTACTAGATTTCCCTTCCTTGGCCATCATTTTAGCAGGTCTAGATTGCTAGCCAGATGGAGTCACCAAAGCCTTCATTTCTAAGGACCAGAATTTAAGTTACTCTATCATCATCAGCCCTTTGTTGTAGCAATTGCATGTTTACAGCTGGGCTGGAAGTGGAAGCACCGAGATGCTCCAGTGAATCCCCTGGACTCCAGACATTACCCTTTTTGCCCCATTGTGTAGCAGCAACCCTAGCTCCGTGGGTCACTTACTGCTGCCAGTATGGAAATTTCTTTTTTGGTCTACTGTTTCCCAAATACAAGAAGTACCAGATTATTTTGTTTCCCTGGTGAAAGTGTTCTTATGCCCCAGCATGGGAATCAGGACTTCTTCCAGCAGAACCTAAATTTGGAGGGAGGGGAAGCGCACATTCCACCATGAGTTACTGGGATGGCAAAAGGGGCCAATCCTACGTCTTGGTTCTCAGAGTCATAAATTCTAGCTGCTGGGGCATAGCACTGTATCTATGACCATTGGTTCATTGCATATACCACATGGTCAACCCTGAGCCTCAATCCTGCTAGATGTCCTTAAGCTGGTACTTTAGCTAAGCCTTTAGTAGGCTTAGCTAAATTCATCTGTGCCCTAGAGCTGCTGTGTACATCCAATCACATGACAGTGCTTCTGACTGTCCAGATCTTGATAGGCAGTTCTGGTTGAATGGTCACCTCATCTCATACTGGGTGCCCAGCTGCTTTTGGAATGGTGAATTTTTCTTTGCTGCAGAAGGCATGGCCTTGCTCCACAACCTAAGAAGTCAGCACTGCAACTATTCTGTTGCCAAGGTCTTGTAGGAGACTCCAAGCAGCATCCTTAGCTACCTACCACAGACACCTAGAGTATTGGCTTTATTGTGTTATATGACCCAAGTGGCTGCTGCTTACACTGCAGCCTGGATCTGCTGCAGAGTCCTTTCTGGGCTCCATTCAAAACTGGCAGCTTATAGCCAGGCATGCCTGGTATGTGCCTAACTAATTGGAAGGCTGAGATGGGAGGATTTCTTGAGCCCAAGAGTTCAAAGTTGCAGGGAGCTATGATCATGCCACCCACTGCATTCCAGCCTGGGTGACAAACTGTGACCCTCTCTCTGGAAAAACAAAACTGGCAGCTTTACAAATCACTGCATAAATGGGTCAGAGTACTGTTCCCAAGTAGGGTATGTGTTGTCTCCAGAATCCAGAGGCCCACAAAGTGCTGTGCCTTTTTCTTTGTAGTAGAGGGTGTGAAGTGGTTCAACTTGTGCTTTACTTTGGAGGGGCTATCCTGGCATGCCAAAGACCACTGGATACCCACAAACATCACTGATATGGGAAGCTCCTAAACCTTTATAGAGATTATCTCCCACTTTCTGGATCTTATACTAGTGCATTAAGGTAATGAGGAATCTAATCTATGAGTAAACAGAAGCTTTAAGGCAGAAATACTAGAAGGTGTGAGAAACAGCAATTCAAAGGGGCCAAGGTGGTAGACACGTGGGAGTAGCTGTGTGTAATGGTGGAGTAAAGATCCATGAATTCCTGCAAAATGGATCTTAAAACTATTTTGGATCTACAGCTACCATCCTGTGCCCATGAGACTTGACCAAATCATATGATTTCCATGTGGTTCCTGTTTGCTAATTTGCCCCTGCCCATATCATTACAATAACGGTAAGACCCTGCTTCTTCCACCCATCCTAATGGCCATTATTGTTATATTGTTCTCCAGATCTTAAAGAATTGTATTACTTGATTCTCATTTTGCTAGAGGGCAAAAACAGAAGGAATCCTACTGTGACCTTCAGTCTTTTTTTCTAGATGACTTTAGTGTACCCCGTAGTCCCCACTTATTCAGTTATCTGAAGTCAACCATAGTTCTAAAATAGGTGAGACAGTACAATAAGACGTTCTGAGAGAGAGAGACCACATTCCCATAACATAACAGTGTTTACTATTATTATTGCAGTATATAATGATAGTTCTATGTTACTATTAGTTATTGTTTTATTCTCTTTTGGTGGCTGATTTCTAAATTAAATTTTATTATCGGTATGTATTTATAGGAAAAAACAGTATATATAGGGTTTGGTACTATCTGTATGGTTTCAGGCATCCACTGGGGGTCTTGGAATGTCTTTTCTGTTGATAAAAGGGAACACGCTATTCTAATAAGAATACAAGTATACAAGTCTATTATAAGAAAATTACAAATTTCCAAAAAAGAAAATTACAAATTAGTTAAGTACAAGAATAAGATAAAAGCCACTCCCAATTCCATCACACAGGGATGATATTTTAGTGTACAGTTGTCTTTCGGTATCTGCAAGGGATTGGTTTGGGACCCCCTGTGGTTACCTAATTCCTCAGATGCTAAAGTCCCTTATGTAAAATGGCTTAGTATTTGCATGTAACTTATGCACATCTTCCTTGAAATCATCTCTAGATTACTTATTATACCTAATACAATGTAAATGCTATGCAAATAGTTGTTATACTGTCATGTTTATTTCTATAATTTTTTATTGTATATTGACTTTATTTATTTATTTAATTTCAGTCTATGGTTGGTTGGATTCACAGATGTGGAACCCTCGGATACTGAGGGCCAATTGCATATCCTTCTAAAACTTTTTTTTTCTCTGTGCTTATATATCTTTTTTTTCAACAAAATGAGATACACTTTGTATAATAATTTGTAAATTTTTGGCTCAATGATTTGTCTTGGACATCTTTCCATGCAATGACTTTTCTGCAACATTTCAAATAACTGCTAGTATTCCATGTGTCTACCACAATTTATTTAACCAATCTCATAGTTGGACATTTCATTTTCCAAGTTTTTCTTTTTTCTGAGACAGAATCTCGCTCTGTCGCCCAGGCTGGAGTGCAGTGGTGCCATCTTGGCTCACTGCAACCTCTGCCTCCTGAGTTCAAGTGGTTCTCCTGCCTCAGCCTCCCGAGTAGCTGGGATTACAGGCAAGCACCACTACGCCCGGCCAATTTTTGTATTTTTAGTAGAGACGGGGTTTCACCATGTTGGTCAGGCTGGTCTCGAATTCCTGGCCTCAGGTGATCTGCCCACCTTGGCCTCCCAAAGTGCTGAGATTAAAGGCGTGAGCCACTGTGCCCAACTGATTTTCCAATTTTTTTGCTGTTATAATTAATGTAATGAATGCTCTTGCTATGAATTTTTGTGTGTGTCTTAAGTTTTCTCATAGGATAAATTTCTGGGAGTGAAATTTCTGGGTCAATAAGTATTCAAATGTTTTGTTTTGGGTATAAATATAAAAGGTTTTATAATTTTATATTCCTGGGCAATGAATGCAGTGTCTGTTCCCTGTGCCCTGAGCACAGTCACAGAAGCCAAACTCTGCCCTTGTATCTTTGCTCTGCCACTTACTGGTGAAGTGACCTGGAAAGTGTTTACATTCTTTGTGCCTCAGTTTCCTTATCTTTATAATAGATGTACTAAATAACACATAGTATTGTTTAATGATTTCTTACTAATAAAGTATTTAGGACAGTGGTATATAGTCTTAGTGTTTACTATTATTATTTTTAAACCTAATGGATGAAAACTATTTTAAATTTGGAATTTATTTATTATTGAGGTTAAAAGTTTTTTTCATATTATCCAGTTGTTTTTTTTACTTCTTTGTTCAAAATCACTGCTTGTTTTTTTGTTTTTTTGTTTTTGGTTTTTTTGCTTTGTTTTGTTTTGAGGCAGAGTCTCACTTTGTTGCCCAGACTAGAATGTAGTGGCGCGATCATGGCTCACTGCAGCCTTGACTTCCTGGGCTCGAGATCCTCCCACCGTAGCCTCCCAAGTAGCTGGGACTACAGGCAAGTGCTACCATGCCCTGCTGGTTTTTGTATTTTTTTTTTTTTGTAGAGACAGGGTTTTGCCATGTTGCCCAGGCTGGTCTCAAAGTCTTAGGCTCAGGTGATCTGCCCACCTCAGCCTCTCAAAGTGCTGGGATTACAGGCATGAGCTGCTGTGCCCGGCCTGTATTTCTTTCTCTCTCTCTCTCTTTGTTTTAAAATTGAAAATAGAGAGGAGGTCTTACTATATTGCCCAAGCTGGTCTTGAACTCCTGAGCTCAAGTGATCTGCCCACCTTGGCCACCCAAAGTGCTAGGATTACAGGTGTGAGCCACCTGACCTGGCTCTGTTTTTCTGATAGGTCTTTTTTCTTAATGAGTTTAAGGCATAAACAATATATATTAAAGACATTAATTCTTGATCATACTAGTCTTCTTTCATCAGGAGTTATTTTGGTACCCCTCAGTAACAGGAAAAATATTTACAGTATATTCTTGGTACCCAATGTTGAAAGAAGGCAGTACCCGAAGCAATTTTTACTTAGTAGGATTTTTAAAAAACACGTTTTAATGTTAGGAATTATTGAGCAGTGTGTTCTTGTGGGTTTAATCAGTTTCAATAGATTTTTTATCAGTCAGGAACAATGAAATGTCTGAAATCACACCGGAAAGTGGTCCGGTGCGGGTAACAATTGCCACCTCGTCTGAGCACCACATGCTACCATCTGTCTGACCAATGCACTAGCCCTGGGCACTGGGCACAGGAGCTCACTCTGGTACTATTGAGCATCCAAAAAATGACGTGTGCAATGAGGAAGGTAACCAGGAACCAGATCATAAATCCCTTATCACGTAAAGAGTTTAGGCTCTAGCCTGATGGCAGTGAGAGTCACTGAAGGGATTAAGCAGGACAAACATGATTGGATTTTCATTTCTGGAAAATCATCTGGTTCCTGGATGGAGGATGATTGCAGGACAAGAGAGGCTGCAGGAGGACGATAATCATGTTCATTTTCAATCAGACATAATTTTTTATTTTTGAGACAGCCCTCAATGCAGAACAAAGCAGCCCCTGCCAATACCAAGGTGACTCATTTGGATGTGAACTTGTTGAAAGCTTTATGAAAGTCTAAATACATTATCCCTCTGAGTTCTCCTTTACGCACATGCAAGAGGAGTCAGTCTTATAATTCCTTACCCTTTTATAACATCTTCTCCCCGTCCCTGGAACAATATTGCTTCCCTAACAGGCTGGTTCAAGTACTATGTCTTTTTACCCTTTATTGTGGATTCTGCCTGGAGAAAAAGATAACATCCATGCTCTGATTGAAATCCCAGTGGGTCCAGTCTCTGATTTATTTTCCTTTTTATGTTTTCTCATTCCTAGTGGCACCTGGCAGTCTTCTTATAATATCTATGTCTATATTCTTCAGGATAATTAATGGTGTATTTGAAAAAATCAGAGATCTGCACAAGAAGCTCTCTCGATCAAATTTGCATGGTTACAAAATATGGACAGCACTTTAAAATTACTAAAAATGTAATGCTATACATATATTCAAAGATTCTGGATTTTCAAAGCTTTCACTGCCACTGTCTTTTTAAAAAAACTCTTATTTTAGGTTCAGGGGTACATGTGCAGTTTTGTTATATAGGTAAATTGTGTATTGCAGGGGTTTGGTGTACGGATTATTTCATCATCCAGATAATAAGCATAGTACCTGATAGGTAGTTTTTTTGATCCTCACCCTCCACCCTCCTCCCTCCCTCCACCAGTGGTCTATTGTTTCTTTCTTTGTGTCTGTGTGTACCCAAGGTTTAGCTTCCACTTATGAGTAAGAACATGCAGTATTTGGTTTTCTGTTCCTGTATTTGTTTGCTTAGGATAATGGCCTCCACCTCCATCCATGTTGTCACAAAGGACATGATTTCATTATTTTTTATGGCTGTGTAGTATTCCATGGTGTATATGTACCAGATTTCCTTTATCCAATCCACCATTGACTTGATCCACTTTGATGATTCTGTGTCTTTACTGTTGTACATGGCACTGCAATGAACATGCAAGTGCAAGTGTCTTTTTGGTAGAATGATTTATATTCCTTTGGATATATATGTATAATGGGATGGCTGGGTCAAATGGTAGTTCTAAGTTATTTGAGAAATCTCCAGACTGTTTTCCACAATGGTTGAACTAATTTACATTCCTTCTACCAGTATATAAGTGTTCCCTTTTATCTGCATCTTCACCAGCATCTGTTATTTTTTGACACACTGCCACTTTCTACCTTTGTGTGAACAAATAGAATTTTATCATGTTTCTATTCCTCATTTAGAGGACCCACTTGTACCTATAAATACGACTAATACTTCCTATAGTTTCCCCTATGGCTGCATTGTTTACAGCCATTTTTGTGGCTAAGATAGAGACTCCTCATTCTGCTGATACTCACTGTGGCCTGGAGAGACACGGCGCCACATCACCTATTTGGAGAACCTTCATTTTGAGTTACCAAGAAAGTACAGAGCACATCAATCTCATTGCCAAGCTTCAGGATTCAAAGTATTAAAGGAAGCTCAATTCCTGACATCTGACCTCTGAATTTCCTGGAGCTGGATGGCTGGTGGAACATCTGAGATTTCTGGAGCAAACCTGGCACTAGAGTTCCCTTGTCCCCTTAATCACAAGGAGTATTACCTTATCAGTTTTGAGTTATTATTTACTTCTATCACCAACTGTATTTAAATAATTCACCTATTATTTAATAATTATGCTTTGAGGAATCTTGGCACTAGGGGAAAGAGAAAATTGTCTGAGGTTGCTCCATAAATCAGTATAGGAGGTACTCAGGGGCTGAATTCTGGTATGAAATTGTTGAGGGCAGGAGGAGAAGGTGGTAGGAGACTTCCAAAACTTTGCACATTTAAGCACTTAAAAAAAAAAACAAACTCATGTTAGATTGGGCATGGTGGCTTATGCCTGTAATCCCAGCACATTGGGAGGCCAAGGTGGGCAAATCACTTGACATCAGGAGTTCAAGACCAGCCTGGCCAACATGGCGAAACCCTGTCTGTACTAAAAATACAAAAATTAGCTGGGCATGGTGGCGCACACCTGTAATCCCAGCTACTTGAGAGGCTGAGGTAGGAGAATCACTTGAACCCAGGAGCAGAGGTTGCAGTGAGCGGAGATCATGCCATTGCACTCCAGCCTGGGTGACAAAGCAAGACTCCATCTCAAACAACAACAAAAACTTACATTATATGTTTCATATCCATTAAAAACAGAAAGTTTTCTAAAAAGGGTTTTATTCATATTTTATAGAAAATGGAGAAAACATCAGAGAGTATTATTATTTTATATGGGATGGCTTGGGTGGAGGGTAGATGGAGATGGAACTGGCCAACTTCCCTGAAGCCATCTATTATAAGCTGATCAGGCAGCTTCCCCTCCAAAATCATGTGGTGCAGAAAGAGTGGCCCAGAAGTGATTTGGTCCTTTCAGAACAGTTTTGCAGGCTGTAAGGAGGATGAGCTGCTGTTGGTGTGCAGATACTGGGGATGGTTGGTTTTCTGGAGATGCTGTGGTACAGGAGCCTATGTCCTATTGAATTCTTGTAGGTGTGCAGGCCTCTTCTGCATTGATCAAACACTTATTGAGCCCCTATCATTTGCTGAGCATTGAGGATACTAATATGAAGAAGATACAGCTCCTTCTTAGAGGAACTTATAGTGGACAAAGACAATTACAGCAGCCAACACTACTAACTCTGACTTGTGTTCCAGGCACTATGCTAAACTAAGGGCTTTACACACCTCTCAAAATACCTCAAAACAACCCTTTCAGGTAGCTCCTAATAGCCCCTTTATGCCGATGAGATTTAGAAGGATTAAATACTTTGCCTGAGTCCACAGAGCTAATAAGGTGGGACTTAAATCTGAGCAGCCTGACTCCAGAGAACATATCTTCAACCATGTTTTGAAAGGGATAAAGACTGATGCATTGGGGATCCAGGTATTGAGAAAGGACATCTGATCCAGCCTGGAGGGTTTAAGAGATGGTGCCTTAGAGATCAAGGATTCCCACTTTTGTCAGAGGCATTCAAACCAGAGCCACTCCATCTTAAATAGGGGTTGAGTAAAATAAGGCTGAGACCCTACTGGGCTGCATTCCCAGGAGGTTAGGCTTTCTAAGTCACAGGATGAGATAGGAGGTTGGCACAAGATACAGGTCATAAAGACCTTGCTGATAAAACAGTTTGCAGTAAAGAAGCTGGCCAAATCCCACCAAAACCAAGATGGCAACGAAAGTGACTTCTGGTCATCCTTGCTGCTCATTATGTGCTAATTATAATGCATTCGCCTGATAAAAGACACTCCCTCCAGAGCCATGACAGTTTACAGATGCCATGAAAATGTCGGGAAGTTACCCTATATAGTCAAAAAAGGGGAGGAACCCTCAGTTCTGGGAATTGCCTACCCTTTTCCTAGAAAATTCATGAATAATCCACCCCTCATTCAGCATATAATCAAGAAATAACTGTAAGTATCCTTAGTCCAGCAGCCCAAGCTGCTGCTCTGCCTATGGAGTAGCCATTCTTTTATTCATTTGCTTTCTAAATGAACTTTCTTTCACTTTACTGTATGGACTCACCCTGAATTCTTTCTTCGGCGAGATCCAAGAACCCTCTCTTGGGGTCCTGATTGGCATCCCTTTCCAGTAACACTTGTACTTTTAGGTTTTCTAGCACATTCACAGACTTATAGAATGTTAGAGCTGGAAGGATCTTTAAAGATCTGCTAGTCTCACAGCCTAATTTTATAGGAAAAGTTTGGACAGGAGAAATGACTTGTTCAGTTCTTCAAGAAACCCTACAAATTCAAGGATTAGGATTCTAGGTTTTGATTAGGAACTACTGCTCCAATTGCCCCTGTCACCTGCTTGTGATTAGAAGTGAAACTGTCAGGCACTAAAGACGATGTCCAGTTGACTTTCTTACCTCATACAAACAGAAGACTTGAAAAGCCATTTTAATAGGGAAAGATTTAGGAAGAAATCAGGCAGATGTTTGAAGCATTTTTTTGTGTGTGTAAAGTATTAGCAGATTTGTCTCTTCTTGGGGCTGTGAGAATGAAGATATTAGATTCAAATCCAATGTCTCCCATATTGTTCTTGCTGGAGTGCCACAATACAAGAATCCATGGCGGGCACTAGCTGTTGCCTACCAATACCACCTACGTTTTCTTTCTTTCCAATAGAATCCTGATTTGTTCAAGAGGCTGGTGGGGATCCCTTTATCTCAGGGAGGGTGAACATGACCCCAGCCCCAGAGAATGAATCAGGGATTCACAGGGATTGGTGTAAGGGTTATCATGTGACCCGGTTCTGCCCGTGGGGCCTAAGGAGAAATCTGCAGGGAGGGCTTCCTTTCCCTCCTCAGGAACGAGCCTTCTATTCATTCATCATTTTGGTTTCTCCCCCTTCCTTTGACCTGGAACATGCATGTGAGGCCTAAAAATGAAGACAATAAGACAAAATGCCAGGAACAGAAAATCAGAAAGCACGTGGGTCTGGGATAACTTTATCATTTTCTTATCATTTTCTCCATCCTGAACTGCCAAACCTCAGACTTTTTCTTTTGGGAGACAAAGCCCTAGTTGTTAAGCTAATGTTAGATTTTCAGATACTTATAATTGAATGCACTCTTAATTGATACATATAAAGAGAAGTGATATCATACAATGTGCCTGCCCTTCAGATTTAAATTTTATTCATAGAATCCAAGATAAAGGCAGTAAATGCTCATGAATGAGCGAAACTGCCCCATTTGCTAATTTCTCTTCCAAGGACTGTATAGAGTTGCATATACTTGGTTACAGGGTTTACAGGGTTTCACAGTCAATAGTGCCATGGTGGGTTGAGTCGAAGCTTCTAATATAATTTCAGATTTTAAAAACCTAGGTTAGGCTAATTGGAGTCTCAGGGGCCCCCATAATCTAGATGATGTCGCATCTGTGCTCTTACATACTACACTGCCTCACATAAGCATAAATTTTGAACACACCTCAGATTTTGTGATGTAATTATATAAAGACAATAGCTAAAGAGCCATTATCTTATAATGGCTAATATTCATGTATGCTCACCATGTCCTGAAAACCATGTGGGTGCCTCTAGTGCATTGTCTCATTTAACTCTCAGAAAACCCCCTGTGAAATAAATCATATACTTCTTTCAAATGAGGAAGGTAAGATTTACGGAAGTTAAATCACTTGCCCAAGCTCATTCAGCTATGAAAGTGCAGTCTGGATTCCAGGGCCTGTATTCTTAATGACTATTCTTTTGAAAAAATTAAACTAATTGATAATGGTTATTATATGATAACTTAACAATTATATTGAAAACTAATATATCAAGATCCAAATTTTAAAAACACTCTGAAATAATAGCTACTTGTTATACAGTGCTTATTATGTGATAGGTTCTATTCTAAGCAATTTTCCTGTCTTAACTCATTTAATACACTAACACTATGAGGTAGGTACTATTATTATTATTTTCAAGCTGAGGAAAAAGAAACTCAGAGAGGTTAAGTAACTTGTTCAGGGTCACACAGCTAACACGTTGTAGAATCTGAATTTGAAACCAGGCAGTCTGGCTCTAGCATCTGTTCTCTTATCTATACACTACCCTGCCTCACAAAAGGATACATTTTGGACATACCTCAGGTTTGGTGATGTAATTATATAAATTTAATTATATCAAATTGAAGCCTAGCTGATTACTAAATATAATAAGGAAGTTTAAATGCCAGCACTCAAGCCTATTTTTTCATTTTAATAGTTAAATATCTTTCTAGAAGGACACAATTTCCTTCACACCTGGAAGTGATAACTCTTTCATCACTCTGGAAAGTCACAATACAGAAACAGCACATTAATTTGTAACTTATAGAAAGTTTATATCTAAGCCTTAGATTTTTTTTAAACTTCCCTCTCCTCCTCCCTTTGATACGTTTTCGATGAGTGGAGGAACACCAGGGCTCTTGTCTCGTGTCGAATTGGAAAAAAACTACACAGACACACGTGCAGTGGTTTTAAGGAGCGGAGAGTTTAATAGGCAAGAAGGAACTGAGAAGCCAGAAAGAAGCAGCTCCCTGCGAGGCTCTTGTATCGGTTGGAACCCAGAGAGCCCACCAACAAACAACATGAAGCGGTGTGGGCAACAAGCTGCTTTTTTTTTTTTCCATTTATGTCGATGGATTATTTATTTATTTTTATTTTTATTTTATTTTATTGTTATTATTATACTTTAAGTTGTAGGGTACATAAGCACAACGTGCAGGTTTGTTACATAGGGATACATGTGCCATTTGGTTTGTTGCACCCATCACCTCATCATTTGCATTAGGTATTTCTCCTAACGCTATCCGCCCCCAGCCCCCCACTCACCAGCAGGCCCTGGTGTGTGATGTTCCCCACTGTGTGTCCATGTGTTCTCATTGTTCAACTCCCACTTATGAGTGAGAACACGTGGTGTTTGGTTTTCTGTCCTTGTTATATTTTGCTGAGAATGATGGTTTCCAGCTTCATCCATGTCCCTGCGAAGGACATGAATTCATCTTTTTTTATGGCTACATAGTATTCCATGGTGTATATGTGCCACATTTTCTTTATCCAGTTTATTATTGATGGACATTTGGGTTGGTTCCACAAATTTGCTATTGTGAATAGTGCCACAATAAACATACGTGTGCATGTCTTTATAGTAGCATGATGTATAATCCTTTGGGTATATACCCAGTAATGGGATTGCTGCGTCAAATGGTATTTCTAGTTCTAGATCCTTGAGGAATCGCCACACTGTCTTCCACAATGGTTGAACTAATTTACACTCCCAAGAACAGAGTAAAAGCATTCCTATTTCTCCACATCCTCTCCAGCATCTGCTGTTTCCTGACTTTTTAATGATTATCATTCTAACTGGCTTGAGATGGTATCTCATTGTGGTTTTGATTTGCATTTCTCCCAACAGGCTGTTTTAATGAGCGCCTGTATGCAGGCGGGCTGAGGCTTAAAATGGCGTCGGCACCAAATGAGGACGGGACAGGGGTTTTATAGTGTCCTGTAAACAGGAAGTGTCTCAGCCTGATGTAACTGCTACGCAGTATCCTGACGGCCTCTTCCTCAGTCTTCGGGGGATCTGTGTCTTCCAGCCAGCTCTCTTCCTGCTTCTGCTGTCTTGCTGACGCATGCTGCTGGCACAAGTGGCCTGGAGCCTTGGGACTGGGCCTGAGGAGGGAGGAGTTATTCATTCCCTTAAGCTTTCAGGCCCTGGGGAGAATCTTTCACTCCCCTGTACAGAGACAGAGGGAGGGGGGTACCCCCAAGTGCCATGGATATCAGCCAGTTTTATGAATAGGCTGGAGGAGGCGGTGTCTGATTTGCACAGGGCTCAGGGGATTGGTTTGACCAGGCATGTCCTTCATGTAGCCCACGAAAAAGCTGGCCCTCCCACCCTAGCCTTTTAATATGAAAGTACAGGTTGCCATGATGTTCTACACAGGGGATATGTGGGGGTGGCCATATTGCCCAGCACATGTTGGGGCAAGGGCAAGAGGACAATGCTGGGAATCGCCATGTTGGGTGGACCCAGTTTCTAGTGGCCTGCATTTGCATATCAAAGGTTGCCTGCCTGGCTCTAAGAGCCCGGGCTTTACAAGAAAGGTTTCTGAAGATGCTTTAAAAAATGAAAACTTCCGAAGGACCCCTGTTCCTCTGTATCTGCCTAAAATAATTTCTTAATAACTCCTACAACACCTTGACTCTCCCTATGCCCCATCTGAGCACCCTTGCAGAATTCAAGCTTATTATGGGAGGTAGTGCCCCTCCCCACACTGCTGTTATAAATAAAGTTTCAGTGCTGCAAAAGAAATAGCACTCAAATATAAAATTATCTTTTTAATTCTCAGCAGGGCAATGTACTTATATAGAAGAGTGTGCCCTTACAGATGGAGCAATGGTGAGCACACACTTGGACAAGGGAGGGGAAGGGGTTCTTATCCCTGACGCACGTGGCCCCTGCTGCTGTGTCATTCCCCTATTGGCTAGGGTTAGACCGCACAGGCTAAACTAATTCCGATTGGCTAATTTAAAGCGAGTGACAGGGTGAGTGGTTTGGCAGGAAAAATTGTTATGACAGAGAAGGTAATCAGAATGAGTCAGGGTGGAGCAGGTAATTGAAAAAGTTTGCTTTACGAGGAAGTTAAGTTTGAAAGTAGAAGGCAAAGAATTGAACATACTGACATATTGATTCTTTGAAAAGAAATTTAGAACTCATATCTAACAACCCCTCATCTTGCATTTCCTTACAGCAATTTCTTTTCAAACTTTTTAACATGTCTTGGCTTAGTTGTTCTGCTGGATTTTCCAAAAGAAGAAGCTTGTCTGGATAAGGTAGAGGGTAGTTAAGGGAGGTTTTAGTAAGTGACATTTTTATGAGCCTCTGCAGCAACCCACGGATGCATGGTGTGACACAGCACGCGACAAGAATAAGTACACCTTACAGCTGCGAGGGAAGTAAGAATTGAGGCTATTATTTTTTTCCATTTACTGAACCACTTTTCTAGCCATTCTGTAAAGGGGTCATTTACCCCTGAGTTGCTGGCTAACTCACTGGGTAGAGCAGTCAGACCTTGCAATGCCTTTGTTATACTTCCATGTAAGTTGTTTGGGATAAAGGTGCAACACTGAAGTTTAATCTTGACGCAAACTCCTCCTGTTTCTGCTAATATCATCTCTAAGGGTATCCTATTTTCCTAAGCCATCTGGCTAGTGGCCCCTAATTACTCAGCTATTTCTTTAACAGCATCTCTAGTGTGGTTAAAAAATCACTGTTGGTTGTAATAGATGTAATTTATCCAATCTACATTTTTTTTTTTTTTTGAGATGGAGTCTCGCTCTGTTGCCCAGGGTGGAGTGCAGTGGTGCAATCTCGGCTCACTGCAACCTCCGCTTCCTGGGTTCATGCCATTCTCCTGCCTCAGCCTCCCGAGTAGCTGGGACTACAGGTGCCTGCCACCATGCCCGGCTAATTTTTTTTTTTTGTATTTTTAGTAGAGACGGGGTTTCACTGTGTTAGGCAGGATGGTCTCGATCTCCTGACCTCGTGATCTGCCCGCCTCAGCCTCCCAAAGTGCTGGGATTACAGGCGTGAGCCACCATGCCTGGCCCAATCTACATTTTTATGAATTGTCACCCACCAAAATATTGACTCAAATCCTGCAGTGATTTGATTTTGGGCTTTAAATTGATTTGGTACTCCCTGTGGGACTCCAGTTGCATTTAAATAGATGTGAAAGTCGAAAGACCCACAAGGGGCTTCTCTCGCTTTACGATGTCTTATTTTTCCTTCCTCTGGTTGATGAAATGCCAGGGTGAAAGGGATAGCCAATTGGACTAAAGCACAAGTGCCACTCCAGTTATTTGGCAGAGTGTCCAGTAAAGGTCCACCATACATCGGCTCAGGGATGAACAAGGGCTGACTGATTGATAAGTAAAATTGAATAGAAAATTCTTAAGCTCACTGCATCCCTTCAGGTCTCCAAGGAACACTAAGTTTCCTCCCTGTCATGAGAGACACGAAGTGAACTTAGTGTTGGGAGACGGAAGCTGGATGGCTCTCGGGGGCTGACCCGCAGGGTGCTGGACTTTGGGATATAGCAGAGAGAGAGCATGGCATGACTTGTTACTCCAGGCTCTAGAATCCTGGAAAAGAGCTACCATGCAGCCCATGCCCCATCAACTGGAGGACCAACCTAGTGGAAAGGGGACAATCTGGGCCTCTGGCCTGCCGTGTGCATAAGCGTTAACAACTGCTTTTGTATAATGTGTGGACGGAATATTTGATCCATTCCAACCAGGCATTTGCATCTTGGTATCCTGTCTTAATTGCCAAAGTTTGTTTTAAGTCTTTAACTTCTATGATAGCTATCTTGGTCTTGTCGTTAGATGGTGGAGGAGCAATTGTTCAATTGTAAGAGGTTTTGGAAGAAGGCTTAGAGGAAGGTGCAGGTGGCGGGGGATCAAAGAAATGCATTTCAAAGAATCCAAAGGGTCTGTTCCTGAAACCTTAGCCCCCATACCATAAAACAGGCTTAAAGAAGTGAACCGGCTTAGAAAAGGGGAACAACTTTGAGGGTTCGAGATAATAACCTGTATAGGATTGCACCAGTTTAGCTGACAGTTGGTGGCGGGGGGCTGTCCCTCTAGCAAAATGAATGTATGGTTTTAGGAAATTACAAAAACCATTTGTGGCAGTCCATTCTTGCTCTTTAGTGGCCCAAAGAACATTGGACCAACTATGGCATAAAAGCTCTACATCAGGGAGCAAGACTCCTGGTTGACAGTGGGGTTTTTATTGAAGCCTCCTCAGATTAAATGGTCCCAATTCACTAATGCCCAGTCTGAGGAGAGTCAGGAGGGACAAAGGGACTTTTCTGAAGTAGAGAGCTGTCTGACTTGGCAAGTCCCCACAGGGTATAACAAGGCAAGCATTAAATGTAATAGTTTGAGGCAAAATTGACTTGGTTATGTTAATAACTAGATGGTCAGCAATAGAGCGAGGATAGAAGAAAGAGTAATAGCATAGATGAAAGAGTTAAATTTTCCTTAGCTTTAGTTTGGTAGGGTTTTCCCCTGGGACTATGGCCCATGACTCTGGAGTGGGGCGGTGCTTTCTTGACCCGGGTGTGATGAGTCCATCCCCTTTTCACCGTGCGAACAGCAGTCTCGGTGGTTAGCAGCACAAGGTAGGGTCGTTCTCAGGCTGGCTCAAGTTTTCCTTCTTTCCACCCTTTGATGAGAACGTGATCCTCAGGCTGATGCTGGTTTACCGGAAATTCTAGGGGTGGTACCTATGCAAAAAGACTCAGTTTTGAGGGAAAGGAAAGTGGAAGTATATAATATAAAGTGGAAGTATATAAACCAAGTATATAATTTCTAAGAAGTTGATCTTTTATTTTAAATGTGGGGACATCAGCAGTGGACTTTATAGTCCTCGGTGCCTTCTTACTGAGAAATTTCCTTTAGCACGTATTTTTATTAGCGTTTAGACTAAAGAAAGCCAAACACCATTTTATATTTGACAATGCTTCCTGTATGATTTTTATACCAGATAAGCTAAACTTCACCTTTATATTAGTGTTATTCATGTTAAACTTAATTTTAATAAAACCTTGTAGACATATTTATCCAATTTTTAATGTCTGACCATAGGGTAAGATTTTTATAGGCTCTTTTTAACCTTTTATAATTTTTGTTAAAGAGCAAGTTAGTGCTTTAAGAAAAACCTGTTGTGCTTTTATTTCAATGTCCAGTTCACAGACAAACTGGATGATACCCCTTTAACTTTAGCGAATATGTTTACACACAGAATTTCCTTCACAATTAACATTTCAAAACTTGCTTAAATCTTTAAAACAAAGTATTTTTTAACCTTTTAATAGATAAAAATCCACATTCTTATGCCTCCTTATAATCCTTTTACCAAAGGTATATTTTACTTTCCTTATACACCTTGCACATAAACTGTTTCTTCAATAGTTTTACATTCAGGAGGCCTAATTACTTTTAAACTATACAACACATCTTTCATAAATTCCCTTTTATAACATTTTTTTTTCTCACGACTTTCACAGTCAATTGTTTGACATGCCTCAACTTTCTGACTTGTTGCAAATATCCCTTTCTTTAAACAACCGGTTAATTTATTTTAGGACAAGATTTTACCATATAACATTCCTTTCTACACAAAGATGATAACCATTCTTTTCCAAAGTAAACTTCCTTCATGTCTGTGGACTAGACTGTCTAAGGCCTCAAGATTAGAAGTTAGGATAATACATGTTACACTATTAACTTTTAGCAAACTTTACTTTTGTTGAAAACCTTGTAAGTTTGGGATTTCAATTATCCTTTGCTATTAATAAGATCTTGTTTAGTCCAAATTAACTTAGAATTGGTACAGATGGTTCCTTCCTGGTTCTGTAAGTACTTTAAGGCTTGGTTGAGTGCAAACAGCTTCCAATTTGAGCAGACCAATTATTAAGCAATTTTCCTAACTCTACTTCTACAAGAGTTTTCCCTATCAATTACTGAATACCAATTGTGTCTTTTACCCTCAGTCACTGGGAGGAACCATCTATTGTTGTCCTGTCCTGAAGGGAGCTCCTCCTAGGTCTTGTCGGACCTTTGTATGGTAATTAATTAAGATTTAGATCCCCTGTTAGGAAACCTGCTGGGTTAAGGGAATTATCAGTGATTAATGTTAAATCATCTTTTTCTAACAGAATAGCCCCATACTTTAAGATTTTTGATTTAGTAAGCTACCTTTTTGCTTTTTTTTTTTTTTTTGACTTAGGATAGTTCTGAACTGGTGAGGTGTGCTCACAATGAGGTTCCCTCTAAAAGTTATTTTTCTACTTCTGCTAGCAAAGCAGTTGCCGCTACAGATTGAATGCTTTTGGGCCATCCGCGGGTTACTGGGTTAAGGATTTTTATTTATTTATTATTATTATTATTATTGTTGAGATGAAGTCTTGCTATGTCGTCCAGGCTGGAGTGCGGTGGTGCAATCTCGGCTCACTGTAAGCTCCGCCTCCTAGGTTCACGCCATTGTCCTGCCTCAACGTCCTGAGTAGCTGGGACTACAGGCACCCGCCACCATGCCTGGCTAATTTTTTGTATTTTTAGTAGAGATGGTGTTTCACCGTGTTAGCCAGGATGGTCTTGATCTCCTGACCTCATGATCTGCCCACATCGGCCTTCCAAAGTGCTGGGATTACAGGAGTGAGCCACCACGCTTGGCCTAGGATTTTTGACAGGAAGGCTATGGGTTGTCAGTGGCCTCAGTGCTTTCGGGCTATGCCCTTGTTTACACTGACAACAAGGTGGTATTGGAATGTTACAGGGTCATGGAGAAGACCTTCAATTATCAATTATAGGTTTTAAATCTACCATGGCTTTTAAAGGAATAGGGTACACTGTTTTCTCTTTACTACTTCTGTCTCTTTCTTTTTCTCTTTGACTTTCTGTCTCTCTCTTTCTCTCTCTCTTTGACTCCCTATTTGTCTCTGTCTCTTCCTCTCTCTGCCTCTCTCTTTCTCTCTTTCTCTTTGACTCCCTCTTTGTCTCTGTCTCTTCCTCTCTCTCTGCCTCTCTTTCTCTCTTTCCCCTCTCTCTCTTCCCCCCTTCCCCTCTCTCTCTTCCCCCCTTTCCCCTTTCTCTGTCTCTCTTTTCCCTCTCTTTTTTCTCTCTCTTCTCTCTCTCTCTCCCCTCTCTCTCTCTTTCTCTCTCTTCCCCCCTTTCCCCTCTCTCTTCCCCCTTTCCCCTTTCTCTGTCTCTCTTTCCCCTCTTTTTCTCTCTCTGTCTCCCCCCCGCTCTCTCTCTCTTTCTCTCTCTCCCTCTTTCCTCTCTGCTGTTCTTTCCCTGCCTCTGCCAGCTGCTTATGCTGCTGTTCTCCAGTCCCTTCCCCTTCCCCTGGAGGAGGGACTGGCAGGAGTGGAGCTACTCTTTCTTCCCCCAAGAAGAAAGGAAAGGGGAGTTCTGAATATTTTTCTTACTACCGGAGGTTTGTGTGAGGTTCAATTCCCCCCATCAGGATTTCTCACCTCTTTTTGAGGTTCAACATCCCCCATGGGGATTTCTCATCTCTTTTTGAGGTTCAACCCCCACCATGGGGGATTTCTCACCTCTTTTTGAGGTTCAACCCCCCCATGGGTATTTCTCACCTCTTTCTGAGGTTCAACCCCCCACTTATGGGGATTTCTCACCTCTTTTAGAGGTTCAGCCCCCCATGGGGATTTCTTACCTCTTTTTGAGGTTCAACCCCCCCATGGGTATTTCTCACCTCTTTTTGAGGTTCAATCCCCCCATGGGGGTTTCTCACCTCTTTTTGAGGTTTAACCCTCCCTCATGTGGATTTCTTACCTCTTTTTGAGGTTCAACCTCCCCATCATGGGGATTTCTCACCTCTTTTTAACCTCCAGGGCTTCCCAACTAAGGAATACTTCACTGCCCCCTGTGGCTTTCTTTCCCTAGTCCCAACTCAGGAATGCTTTACTGCCCCTGCAGTTTCTCTCTACTTGGTATGTCCTAACCAAGGAATGATTTACCGCCTCGCAGCTTTTTCCTTAGTCTCGACCACCTAGGAAATACTTTACCAGCTCCTGCGGCTTCTCCTTCCTTGGTCTGTGCACAGAGTCATTGTCGCAGTATGTGAGGATCCTTTAAGCTAGGTTGTGGGCCAGTTTTTTTTTTTTTTTTCCCATGTTGCTGAGAGCTCAGGTTATTCCTTGCACTGGGTGGGTCTTGATTTCTCACCCCTGAGGCCACCACAAGGGGGCGGGGCATGCCTCCTCATGAGAGAGAACCAGAGACTGCCCCCAGAGTGGAATGTAATCCCAAATGAGCCCCTAAATTGTTATAAATAAAGTTTTGGTGCTGCAAAAGAAATAGCACTCAAATATAACATTTTCTTTTTAATTCTCAGCAAGGCAAGTTACTTATATAGAAGGGTGCGCCCTTACAGATGGAGCAATGGTGAGCACACACTTGGACAAGGGAGGGGAAGGGGTTCTTATCCCTGACGCATGTGGCCCCTGCTGCTGTGTCATTCCCCTATTGGCTAGGGTTAGATCACACAGGCTAAACTAATTACGACTGGCTAATTTAAACAGACTGAAGGGGTGAGTGGTTCGTCGGGAAAAATGGTTATGACAGAGCATGTAATCGGAATGAGTCAGGGCGGAGTAGATAATCGGAATGAGTCAGGGTGGAGCAGGTAATTGAAAAAGTTGCTTTACAAGAAAGTTAAAAGTAGAAGGCAAAGAATTGAACATACTGACATATTGATTCTTTGAAAAGAAATTTAGAACTCATATCTAACACTGCTCTGAAGGGCAATCCCTCACTCTATACCTCAGCTCATCCCATTATGTTACTCAAATGTTGGGAGCCTTAGGGATTTTTCACCTCCTTTCTGTACACCTTAAGAAACCCTGATATGGCTGGGCCTGGTGGCACATGCCTGTAGTCCCAGCTGCTTGGGAGGCTGAGGCAGGAGGATTGTTTGAGCCCAGAAATTTGAGGCTAGCCTGGACAACATAGTGAGACCCCTGTCCCTGAAAAATAAATAAAACAAAACCAGTCCCTGAGTTGGACCAGAATCTGAGGTTGGAAATAGAGGGTGTTTTGGATACTGATTTGAAATTCCTAAAACAATGGTCTTCATCCTTGCCTGTGCATTGGAATCATCTGAGGAGTTTCAAAAAAATTATCATATTTGGGTCTCATCCCTAGTGTTTCTATTTGGTTGATCTGAGGCATGCTCTGGGCACTGTGAGTTATGGAGTTGTCAAAAGATCCAATGCACAGATGAACTTGAGAACCACTGTTTCTAGAGGAGGGTTTCTGAACCTCAGTGCTATGGGCATTCAGCACTACGTAGTTCTTTGTTGTGGGAGATTGTCTTGTGCATTGTGGAAAGTTTATCAGAATGTCTAGACTTTACTGACTAGACGCCAAGAGCACCCTCCCCAGTTGTGACAACAAAAAATGTCTCTAGATTTTGCCAGATGTCTTGGGGTGGGAAGGACAAAATTGCTTCTGTTGAGCACCATTAGTCCTGAGCCATTGCTAGTAGTCTGGGCTGTGAAAGACATCTCTGAGAAAGAAAGAAAGAAGGTGGCTGTTATTGCACCCTCTCTAACTATATATATATATAGATGCCAAGGGGATCTGGCAGAAAATTCTCCTGTCATTGGAAGAAACCTAATCAGGGTGCTTTCTGTTCTTTAAGGTTTTCTATTTCTAAGCAAAGAGATGGCATATTTCTTGGGGAGCATGGTAGAGGAAGGCATCTTAGAAAACGGAATTAAGAAAATGATACAGGAAACTTTCTAGCTGATCTGAGGCACAACGAAAGGAAATGAAATCTTTTTATAATTAGTATGAACAGTCTGGCTTGGATGAAATCTTGCCTCCAGCTAAGGAGTTGCAGCCAGCAGTGGGGTGACAAAGTAAAAGGGCTTGGGTGCTAAGTGGATGTCAACCAGGAATGTTGCATTAGCCCTAGGAAGGCTTTGCCACCAAATTGAGAGTAGAGTGAGGTGAAATGGGTGAGAGTTGATATATGTGTATAAGAATAGTGTTAGAATGAACTCATAAGGGGAAGCCTGGGGTTTGTGAATGAAATATTTCAGTGGTTGTCTTAGTTACTGGTTGAGAGAAGAGTCCAGGAAGTACCCTAGGAGAGTGGGGAAGTGAGAGGGAAGGGAAGGATGTGAATAATGGGTGCATTATCAAGAAGTTGCCATGTGGGCACTTGGAGCAGAATTCCTCTGGGAGCTGCAGAGAGCCAGGGCAGAACACAAACCTCAGAGATATGAGGTGACAGAGCTGCTGTATTAATCCACTAATTCCTATTTGTCATGGGTTAAAGGCTACATCCAAGGCCATTCATTCCTAAGCACTTTGGCTGAGTTCTGGTTTTGGCTTCAGGCAGAGTTGCCAGTGCTGGCAATTGAAAGCAGCCAGTTGGCACTGAATGGTGATTGCTGATGGGATGTAGGTAAGCCACTGGCAGCCTCTGCTACAGTGGTCGATTTTTAAACTTCTTATTTTAAAGTACTGACTTCTTTGCTTAGTTAATGTTTAATTTTTAATAGACTTTTTTTTATATGAAAGAATATCGGGGCCAAGCATGGTGGCTCACACCTGTAATCCCAGCACTTTGGGAGGCCAAGGTGGGAGGATAGGTTGAGCCTAGGAGTTCAAGACCAGCCAGGGAAATATGGCAAGACCTCGTCTCTACAAAAAATAAAAAATCAGCTGGGTGTAGTGGTGTGAGCCTATAGTCTCAGTTACTCAGTACTGAGGGTGGGAGGATCGCTTCAACCCGGGAGGTTGAGGCTGTAGTGAGCTGCGATTGTGCCGCCGCACTCCAGCCTGGGTGACAGAGTGAGACCCTGCCTCAAAAAAAAAATGTTATCAACCTCCGTCAGCCTTAAAGATATCTTCACCTTAGTTTTTGAGACCATGAAATACCATTGCCAGAAACCTAGCAGTCATCCCAGCCCTGTCCTTAACTCTTCTTTGAGTCACCCATTACATCCAATCCACCAAGTCATTTCAGGTCTACTCTAAAACATTCTGGAATTTATCCACTTCTGTCTCTGCTGCTACCTCATTAGTTCAGGACAAGGTTTATTTTTGCTTGGACTATCGCAATAGCTTCCTCTTGGGCACCCCACATTCACTGCTCTTTCAGGCACTTGAACCCATGAGGCTTTTTCTTAAAATGCTTCTTCCTTTCCCACCTCTCCCCATCCCCGCTCTTCCAATGACTTGCTCCTTCCTATCCTTTAGGTCTGGTTAAAGTCACATCTTCACTGAAGACCTTCCTTCCTCTGAAGAAAGAGCTCTCCTAGCTCATACCACTTGTTATTCCATATCAATCCCCATTTGATTTCTTCTCAGCACGTTCCACAGTTTGTAATATTTTTGTTTATTTTGTTGTCTCCCTCTCTTTATTTTATTATTATCTTTTTTTGACACAGAGTCTTGCTCTGTGAACCAGGCTGGAGTGCAGTGGTGCAATCTTGGCTCACTGCGACATCTGCCACCAGGGTTCAAGCATTTCTCATACCTCAGCCTCCAAGTAACTGGGATTACAGACATATGCCACCACGCCAGGCTAATTTTTGTGTTTTTAGTAGAGATGGGGTTTCGCCATGTTGGGCAGGTTGGTCTTGAACTCTTGGCCTCAGGCAGTTTGCCCGCTTTGGCCTCTCAAAGTGCTGGGATTATAGGTGTGAGCCACGACACTCGAACTCCCTCTATTTATTTATTTATTTATTTATTTTATTTGCTATCTCTCCAGGGGGAAGTCATGTCATCTCCCTCTCTGTAATGTAACCTTGGTAAGGGCAGGACCATGCCTATCTCCTTGACCACTTACCCCTAGTAGGATTGCCAAATTTAGCAAATAAAAATACAGGATGCCCACTTAAATTAGAATTTCAGGTAATCGATTAATAATTTTTTAACATAAGAATGTCCAAGTATTGCATAGGACATACTTACACTAAAAACTATTTGTGGTTTGTCTGAAATTTAAATTTAACTGGGCCTCGTATATTTTATCTGGCAATCCTAATCCTTAGGCCCTGACACATAGCTGACTCTCACTACATCTTACTGAATGAAAATTTGGTAGCAGCATATCAAAATTGCTACTATGGCAACAAAGCTGGGGAAATGTGCAAAGTACAGAACTGAAGTAGCGAAAAATATCATTTTCCATCATATTTCTGTTCAGATTTGCCTGTCTTTTCACACCAGGAGACTCTAATCAACTCACATCTAAAGTCTTGGGCAGCCCAGCGCTCTGGGAGGGATGCTGACCATAGGAAGGGAACTGGTAGGTACAGCTTTTCACACAGTGGAAATTTTTATCATGGCCTTATACTCGGGCCTTGATTTTCTTTGGCCCTTATCTCTCCAGACTGTGAGCTCCTTAAGGGGACAGCCTGCTTCTTTTTATTCAACCCTTCATTCCCAGCATCTTCGACTGTAGCTGGTAGTAAGGACTCAACGTGTGGTTACCGAATGGATTGATAAATGAGTGAAGGGTAGGGTAACTAACTGTCCTGGTTTGACCAGGACTGAGGGGTTTCCTGGGATGTGGGTCTTTCAGTGAAAAAATTGATATAGTCCTGCACAAACTGGGACAGTTGGTCACCCCAAGAAAAGGAGTGATTCTCACTTCTTGGTGGCTGGTGTTATTCTCCAGTATCATCATATTGGCTGCTACGTGACTACCAAGATTAGACAGCCTATTGGCCTGGTTCCTCATCGATTGAAAGCTGGATATTTGGAGCACTCATGATCCCCTAAATTTCCCCATGTCTGGATTGGCTCCTAAGAGCTTTGCCATACCTCCAGTCTCAGCTCATGGTCTTAACGTTTGGCCTTATGGCCTGGTCTTGTGATACCTAGTATATGCCTGGACTTGTGCTCCTAGAATGAAGGCCTTCAGGCCAACCACAAGGGAAAGGGCCCTGGGCCTTGGTTCAATCTTAGCAAGACTGACCTGACCTGCCAGGTTTGTCTCATCAAGACTTGATTATGACCAATCACTACGTCCACAGAACACCAGCAAGTTTATTGAGTAATTAAGGTGACAGCCATAGAACTTTGCAAATGCGTTTCCATAAAAGTTCTGAGTTACTTGACTATGAAAACTGAGTTTTCATTTTAACCAACCCCCTCCTCCAATACTACCAGAAAGCATGAGATTCTGAAGAAATCTTCACAAATCTACTCTTAATTATGGTAGCAATGTTCCAGTCTCAATTAGGTTCTGCTGGGTTCCTGGAGTTGGGAGTGAAGTGGCTCTTGAGTGGCTCCCAGCACTTGTGGTAGTTCTCATCCAAACACCTGGAGGCCTTGAGTCCCCACTTTGTGACCGCCAGACTTAAAGATGATTCAAACATAAATGCCTGGAGGAAGTGAGGATGGGGATGAGAAAAAAGAGGTGAGATAGATAATAAACACATTTGATTAGATGTCAACAGAAGGTATGGGTAGGTGAAATCTTCCAATAACAAATCAAAGATTTGTGTGCTAGAGTGGTGAGGAGAGCAGGCTCAAGCCCTGAGTTGTGGCTCTGGTCCTTCCATTTGTAAGCTGGTGAGACCTGGTACAAGACCCTTAACTTCTCAGGGCCTCAAGTTTCATTCTGTAAAATAAAATTCAGCCCTTAAGCTTCAAATTATCTTCATGGTATTACGGAACTAAGTCTGCTAGATCCAAGGGCAGACATGGGAGAATCCTGGGAATATCCATCTTCTGAGGGCCTTCACTTACTGTGGCTATGTCCTTGTGAGGAAAGTCATACTTCCTATTTTGCAGAGGAGGAATTAAGGCTGAGAGCTGGGAAACGACTTGCTTAAGGCGACAAGTCATGGCAGAACTGGGATTTGAGCCTGTCTTTTCAGGACTCTGACCAAGAGATGGGCTGGGAAAAGGGAAAAAGGGAGTGGGGAGGAGAGGGAGGTGAAGGAAATGGCAGGAATGGCTGTAGCACTTTTAAAAGTCATATCTCAGAAGTGTCTGAATGGTGGATGTTGCACTGTCAGGAGGTTTTTGTCCACAACAGAAAGAATATGTAAATACTCTGTGCATCTTAGACATTACAGCTTCATCAATTGCTGACTTTTCTTATCCACTGTGGCTTTAAAAACAAAACAAAACCCAAAAACCAAACCCTACAATTCTTATATGCTCACATTTGGAAATTTGTATAATACAGACAGGCAAAAGGAAAATAATAGAATTATCTTGTGCTACAACCCAAAGCACCCACATTAATGTTTGGGCTCTAATATACATTAAATTATTTTTGTCTAAAACAATGGATATGAGTATCGCTGCCTGATTTCCTGTGACAGGCTTGATGGGAAGACTGGATGAGATCATATGGAAGTGCTATGCAAGTTATACAGTGCTATTCAAGATGCAGAAAAGGCTTTCAATGAAATTCAGTATATCTTCAAGTTAAAAACTCTGAATAAACTAGGCATTGAAGGAACACATCACAGAATAATAAGAGCCACCTATGACAAACCCACAGCCAACATCATACTGAATGGGGAAAAGCTGGAAGCATTCCCTTTGAAAACCAGCATAAGACAAGGATGCTCTCTCTCACCTCTCCTATTCAACATAGTCTTAGAAGTCGTGGCAAAGAGTAATCAGCCAATAGAAAGAAATAAAGTGCATCCAGAAGAGAAGAAGTCAACCTATCCCTGTTTGCAGATGACCTGATTCTATATCTAGAAAACACCATAGTCTCAGCCCAAAAGCTCCTTCAACCAATAAACAAATTTCAGCAAAGTTCATGATACAAAATCAATGTACAAAAATCACTAGCATTCCTATACACCAACAACAGTCAAGCTGAAAGCCAAATCAGGAATGCAATCCCATTCACAACTGCCACAAAAAGAATAAAATATCCAGGAATACCCCTAACCAGAGAGGTGAAAGGTCTCTATAATGAGAATTACAAAACACTGCTCAAAGAAATCAGAGAAGACACAAACAAATGGAAAAACTTTCCATGCTCATGGGTAGGAAGAATCAACATCATTAAGATGACGATACTATCCAAAGCAATGTAAAGATTCAACGCTGTTCATATCAAAATACCAACGACATTCTTCACAGAACTAGGAAAGACTATTTTAAAATTCATATGGAACCAAAAAAGAGCCCAAATACCCAAGGCTATCCTAAGCAAAAAGAACAAAGCAGGAGGCATCATGCTACCCAACTTCAAAGTATACTACAAGGCTACAGTAACCAAAACAGTGTGGTAATGATACAGAAACAGGCACATAGACCAATGGAACAGAATAGAGAGCCCAGAAATAAGGCCACACACCTATAACCATCCGATTTTCAATGAAGCTGACAAAAACAAGCAATGGGGAAAGGACTATCTATTCAATAAATTGTGCTGGGACAACTGGCTAGTCATAAGCAGAAGATTTAAACTGGACCGCTTCCATACACCATATAGAAAAACCAACTCATGATGGATTAAGGACTTAAATGTTAAGCCCAAAACTATAAAACCTCTGGAAGATGACCTAGGCAATACCATTCAGGACATCGGCATGGGCAAAGAAGATTTCATGACAAAAACATCAAAAGCAATTGGCAACAAAAGAAAAATTGACAAATGGATCTAATTAAACTTAAGAGCTTTATATATATATATATACACATACACACACACACACACACACACACAGATAATGGAATACTATGCAGCCATAAAAAAGAACAAGATCATGTGTTTCTCAGGAACATGATGGAGCTGGAGGCCATTATCCTTGGCAAACTAAGAGGAACAGAAAACCAAATATTGTATGTCCTCACTTCTAAATGGGAGCTAAATGATGAGAACTTGTGGACACAAAGAGGGGAGCAACAGACACTGATGCCTACTTGAGAATAGAGGGTGGGAGGAGGGAGAGAATCAGAAAAAATAACTATTGGGTACTGTTTAGTACCCGAGTGATGAAATAATCTGTACAATAAACCCCTGTGACATCAGTTTACCTATATAACAAATCTGCACATGTACCCCTGAACCTCAAATAAAAGTTAAAAATAAATAAAGAAATAAAAGAAAAAAAATGAATAAGACCTAGCATTTGATAGCATAACAGGGTGACCATAGTCAATAAAAATTTAATTGCACATTTTAAAATAACTGAAAGAATATAATTGGATTATTTGTAACACAAAGGATAAATGCTTGAGGTAATGGATACCCCATTTATCTTGATGTGATTATTACGTATCATATGCCTGTATCATAATATCTCATGTACCCCATAAATATACATACTTATTATGTATCCATAAAAATAATAAATAATAAGTAATAAAGATTTTTAAAAAGCACTATTCACATACAAGGATCATTATGGCCATTGCTATTGTCTCTTTGCTGACTGCTTCTTAAAAGCCTCTCCATTTGGCTGGATTAACAAAAGCCCCATCCCAGCTGACTTTGAAGATGCTATTGTACCAAGTTAATCACTCCAAACAAGAATAAGGATAAGGCATGTAGATAGACCTGGGTCTGAATTATATAATGGGAAATGGTGAGGACGACTGAAAGTTAGGTCTAGGTAAGATGTTGGACCCTCCGCCATCAGGTATTCTGGCTCCTTGATACCCAGGGTCTCCCATCCTAATAGGAGAGCTCTTTCTCACTAGTAATTCAAAGTATTGCTCCTCATAGAAACAGCCCTGTCCTACGCCTCACTGTTGTAAAACACAGCTCCCTCATAACATTGACTACCCAAAGCCAAATTGGGGGACCAAAGGTTATTGAGTGGCAACTCTGGAATAGCCTCCAGGACTGCACCTCCAGGAGACTTCAGAGGTAATAGCTTAACTGAGACTGCCAGACTGCATCTCTTTGAGATGTAGGGGTTCTACAGAAACTCCATAGAGGCCCTTGAAAGGGGAAATAGAGCCAAAGCAAGCAAATGGGACTCTGTACACCCTCCTTTTGCAAAGGAGCTCCACCAACTCTGGCTCCAGGGTTGGGACTGAAAGCAAACTGCAGTGGACAGATGGACAGATAATGCTCACTGTTTAGGTAGTTTGCAAGCATGAAGCAGGCAGGTCTCTGCTATAGATTTTAAACCAGGTAGCATTGAAGGCATTTATTTTCAAAAGTAAAGCAAATTTGCATGTGATTTAGCATAAAATTACTCCCTGTGGACCATAAACTCTACCTTGAAGAATGCAAAAATAAAATAAAATCAAGCACCGCAGCCAGCTGCAATTGTGTTCAGCCTCAATGTTTACAGCCTGACACAGAAAGAATACAAAACAGGTTTTAAATTCCATCAGTTGCATCCATGCCAAAGCAGAGCAAAGGAAAATGCAAAAAACAGCTGAGAATTGCTTCTCACAAGCCCTGACTATAGTGAGGCAAGGGCTTTTTGACCCTCCTTGGCTTGAAACACGTGCTGAAGGTGAGATCCTGCCTCCGCTACTACTGTGGCCCTGGAGGATTACTTCAAAATGCAGAAGACTCTGAGACATAGCATATGCCCAGGGCTGCATATGGATACAGGAAGAGGCTTCACATAGCATTAATAATGTTCCCTTACATTTGAATAGTGTTGGACAGTCTGTTAGGTTAACTCATAGCCATCTGCTGGGTTGGATACTATACCCATTTTATAGATGGGGAAAATGAAGCACAGAGAAGCTAAGTGAGTTGTTCAAGATCCTGTAGGAACTAAGAGATGGGACTTGAACTCAGAACCCAGGTCTGACTCCAAGTCCAACAATCTTTCTACACCACCACAACAGAAGTCTAGTATATACACAAGGATGTGAGTATATATACATGTAAACATACTTATGCAGTCATTAACTCTCCCTCTTTTGACTCTTCCTCTGTGACTTTGGAGAAATGAAAAACGGCCACCCCTCTCAGCAAGGGTGGGGAGTTCAGAGGCCGCTGGAATGTGGCAGTTAACATACTTACCATGGTGCCATCGGCAATCCTCTCAGGTGCCAGCTTGGCCTTGCTGGCCTTCTCAAAGCAGTCAGCATCAGGTCCATGGGGGGTCATTGTGCTGTGTAGACTCCCTCCCCCTGGCAGGAACCCACCTTGCTTTGCCTCATAGTGACCTCGGATGAGTCCCATGAACTCACTCATGCAGTTCCCTGGGAAGGTTGAAGCAGTATTATTTTTATTATCCAAGGCAAGACCAGTAAAACACAAAGACCCCTTAAACATTATTTCTGCAGAATTCCAAGAACACAGGAGAAACTAGTAAATTGTATAGGATTAATAAAGAATATGGATTGACAGAAGAACAATCATAAAACATTCATATTGGCATTCTTGGCAGGCACAGCTCTACTCCATGGCCATGTGGATTATCAGAGGTCTCGAGTTCCACTCTCTGACAGGAATCAGGCTAGATCTAAAGAAAATCAGGGCCCAGAGAAGATAATAATAATTAAAATGCTAGTCATAATAGAGAGCGAATGTACTCTATCATCTAAGCTTAGGAGCCCTGTATCAAAGTTATCTTATCTCCCAGATCATAACCCTTTCCCAAGTAGCTCCACTGTAGGACACAGCAACAGCATATTTCTAATTCCCAATCTAGAAGGCTTAGATTGAGGGTGTGTGGTTTTGATGGATGATAATGTAATGAAAAGAACCCCAGACTTAAAGTCCATTATCAAATGATAATCTGTGTGAAAGAATCTTGGTATGTGTATAAAACAGACCATAAATGCTATTTATTATAACAAATATTATCTTCTATAGATGAATCTGTTATCCTCTTGTTTTTCTGTTCTTCAGAATGTCTTTTGGATTTGTTTTTATTTTTTCTAGTTCCATTGATACCCTATTCATAGAGTCCTAAATCTTGAAATTGGAAGGGATCCTTACTTCTACTCAATGTAGAAGAAATTTCTATATCTTTCCTGACTGATTACCTCCCGGGCTCTGCCTGGATGTGAATGGAAGCTCTCCACTCTACAAAGCATATCATATTATTGAAGAGCTCTGTGTGTAAGAAAGTTCTTATATTAAATGGAAATTTGCTTTTATATGAGTTAAATTCATTGGTCCTAGTTGTGCTTTCTAGAGTCACACAAAATTTAACAAAAATCACCATGTTTCCACTCTTCCAATCTTATGCTTCTATTGAAATAAAGCTCTTTATTAGAGTAGCAATACAATAGAGCAGGAATTAAAGAAATATAACACCTGGGCAAATTTAAGTGCCTTTGCATCTCAAACCACACATCTACTTACCCATTCATTCATCTGTCCTTTTCCCACTTCACCCATCTGCCCATCCAGTTAGCCAGCACATATAATTAGATATGTGCTGGCTAACATGAGACAGAGATGAATAAGAAATAGCTTTTAAAGCTATTTAAAAAAGAAATAATTAACAACAACAACAACATAGCCTTTAAAGCTACTCATAGTCTGTCCTGTGAGAGTACTGAGAGGGCAAACCAAGGACAGAATAGAGAGATGTGGCAGTGGCAACCCTTACAAAATCAAACACTGGACATGATACATACCTGCCCTTCTTGCTTACATGTGCAGTATAACCAAGTGCCAAATGCTTTTATAATTGACTAAGCAGCCACACCCACCCTGCTCAGAAACAGAAAGCTACTGCAGGCCCCTACAAAGTGAGTGAGAGTGTGTGAGCTCCTGCTGAAGAGGTGAGACCCAGATAATAGTTCTACTTGTTTCTCTATGAAGTGGAAATACAGAAAAAGAAGCAAATGTAAGCATAAATTGTCTATGTTTTAAAAACAGTTCAGCTTATGACTTAAATTTGGTGTCAAGCTCCTTGCTCTAGTATGTGTCCTCAGGGTCACCTTCATGGCTTAATTTTAAGAAGAGAGCAAAACAGAATTCAGCTTTGATCTGAATATGAATTTAGATAGCAGTGAGCTTGGTGATGACATTTCTATATCATTTTCTATATTTCAAAGGACAGTGGGAGGATAGACCTTGCCTTTCTGATTAAAGCTGAATCTAGGCCGGGCTCAGTGGCTCACGCCTGTAATCCCAGCACTTTGGGAGGCCGAGGCGGGTGGATCACGAGGTCAAGAGATCGAGACCATCCTGGCCAACATGGTGAAACCCCGTCTCTACTAAAAATACAAAAAATTAGCCGGGCGTGGTAGTGGGCGCCTGTAGTCCCAGCTACTCAGGAGGCTGAGGCAGGAGAATAGCATGAACCCGGGAGGCAGAGCTTGCATTGAGCCGAGATGGCGCCACTGCACTCCAGCCTGGGAGACAGTGAGATTCCGTCTCAAAAAAAAAAAAAAAAAAAAAAAAGCTGAATCTAGTTGACTAAGGCATATTAAGATGACTGGAGGCAATATTTCTATAGAAATAATTCTCCATTTTCTCTTATAATAAAGTCACATCAAAACAGCAAAGATTTTGAGTATTGCCAAGGCAATATTTTTAATATCTCTGGAAAACTCATTTCTAACCTGGGGTTCTGTGGTTTTTTTCCAACGAACTCAGGGTACCCATACCTTTATAAGATCTACCCTGGGGCCAAATTTACTTCGAGAGTCATTAAAAAACTATAGGAGGCATCTCTCAAGATTATTTGTGCCAGCAACTCTGAACTACAAATAAAAATTAAGGAGTGGGTTGAGACCCTATAGCACAGTAGCAAACTTGTCTAAATCAGATCACTCTATTATTCCTCCACCTAGGGATGGGGACACACCCTAGGCCAGTATTTCTCAACAAGCAGTCTGTAAACCTCCTTCATCAGAATCCCCTGACTTGCCAGTGAAAAATGTAGATTCTGGCCAGCCATGGTGGCTCATGCCTGTAATCCCAGCACTTTGGGAAGTCAAGGCAGGTGGATTGCTTGAGTTTAGGAGTTCAAGACCAGCCTGGGCAACATGGCAAGACCCCGTCTGTACTAACAATACAAAAAAAAAAAAAAAAGCCAGGTGTGGTGGTGCACACCTGTGGTCCAAGCTACTCAGGAGACTGAGCGGGGAGGATCACTTGAGCCTGGGGGGTGGAGGTTGCAGTGAGCTGAGATTGTGCCACCTGCACTCCAGCCTGGGTAACAGAGTGAGACCCTGTCTCAAAAAAAAAAAGGCAGATTCAGCATCACTTGTGGGAACTTGTTAAAAATGCAAATTCTTAGGTCCTATCCCAGACCTACTGAAGCAGAAATTCTGAGGATGGAGCCCAGTAATCTGTGTTTTAATAAACCTTCCAGCTGACTCTGACACATTGTAAAATGTAAGAACCACTACAGGCACACAGAGTAACCTCAATACAAGAACAAGAGTGAAATGGTGAATTATTAAGGAGTAGCATGCGAAGTACAGACTATAAGCCAGGGCAATTTTCTCTCCTTGACAACAGGTCCTCTAGGTCACTAACTTCCAGGAGGAGAAAAGTTAGAGTCTTTAGTAGGCTTCACAGTTTTTAGAAACGACTTATGATGCTATTCACAAAATAGCTGCTGTCTTTGCCATGGTAACTGATTGTTTTCTTTTCTCTACCATGATGGTGCCATCTGAAAAGGGGGATGCTGGCATTTGACCATGGAGTGGCCTACGTCCATCCTAAGGGCCTTCATTCCTGATGCTATAAAATAGCTAAATTGGCCATTCAGTGCACTGTTGTGTTCTGTTGAGCCCTGACACCTGGGAACTGGTATATATAGAGAGGGACCTATTATAAACAGAAGGCCCTGGAGTTTATACTAAAGAAAGGAATTTGTTTTCTAGAATGTTCCAGGTGGAATGCCTCTTAGAGTCTTTCCAGAACTCTATGTACAAAAAAATGCACACTCCAGGAAGTAGAATTGCACATTGACCTTTGATTGGATTTTCAGCTAGCTATTCCACAATTAAAAATGTCAACCTCATTAAGTACAGCCGTGAAGTACTTTATTTATTCTTGTTGATGCATTCACTTATTAAATAAATATTTATTAAAAGCATGCTATATATCAGGCACTATGCTAGCCATACCAGTTAGTGGTCATGAGTGTTTGCTCTGGTATCAGACAGCCTGCAATTAAATCCTGACTCTACACTTAACTTGCTGTGAGTCCTTGAGAGAGTTACTTAATCCCTCTCGTGTCAGTTTAATTTTCTGAAAAAAAAAAAAAAAAAAAAAAAAGCGGGGGGGACAATAATACTATCTGTCTCTTACAAGTATTATAAACACTTCATGAGTTAGTTTTTTAAAAAACTTGTAACAGAGCCATAGAAATTGGACAATAATTATTAGGTGCTAAGAATAATAATATTAATAAAATAAAAATAGTAGATTTGTTAGGTCTTGTACTAGGCAACAAATGTTCTGCAGAAACTCTTTCCAGAATAGAGTCCATTCCTTAATGCAGGCTGCAGTCTGCTTTGCCCTGCCAAAATAATTGGAGAAGGCACATTTCTGTCTCTCTGTCTCTCTCTCTGTCTCTCTCTGTCTCTCTCTGTCTCTCTCTTCTTATTTCTCTGGTTCTCTGAACCAGACTTAGGTGATGAACTTTCCCAAAACAACAGACTAACTAACAACCTCCCCAGTATTCCCCAAAAGGAAACATCTAAAATGTGAGGAAACTTGTTTAGAAGCCTTTCTAACAAGGCTTCTAAACTTTACCAGCCTTTCTGCCTCTTACAGGGACAGAGAAACTGGGAACTAGGCTCAGAATCAATGCATCACTGTTGATGTAGTTTGGATGTATGTTCCCTCCAACTCTCATGTTGAAATGTGATCCCCAGTGTTGGAGGTGGGGCCTGGTTTGAGGTGTTTGGGTAATGGAGGCAGATCCCTCATAAATGGCTTGGTGCCATCATGACGGTTATGAGTGAGTTCTCACTCTATGAGTTCACATGGGGTTTGGCTGTTCAAAAGAAGCTGGGACTTCCTCCTTTCTCTTGCTTGCTCTCATCATGTGATATGCCAGCTTCCCTCTTGCCTGCCACCATGATTGTATTTCCTGAGGCCTCATTAGAAACAGATGCCAGCACCATGCTGCTTGTACAGCCTGCATAACCACGAGCCAAATGAACCTCTTTTCATTATAAATTAAGTAGCCTCAGGTATTCCTTTATAGCAACGAAGAATGGACTAACACAACTAGCATCCCTTAAAGAGATTAAAGCTTGGGGATCAGCACTAGGCCTTGTGCAGCAGGATCCTGAATTCATGCCATGGTGGGTGTCCAGAAATAACCCAGGCATTATTCCCAATGTGTAGCGCTCACTGCTTTGTCGTCTCTTTGGCTTGCAAATGTGGCTTGGTAAAAGAGAGACTTACTATGGTAATAAGGAGGCCTGAAGGTCTTATCAGCAACCCCCCATCGAGGTGGGAAGATGACAAAATCAGCAATGGCCACTCCAGGGCGGACAGACTTAGCAGTCAATACTGTGAAAATGGATGGGTCCTGTGAACACACAAGGAGAGACTGAACGCATGATGCAAGGGAAGTGACTGGACAATGACACACATTTCATGCATACATGAAGGTGTTTGCAAGTGACATTCTAATTTCTTTTTATTTATTTTTATTCAACTTTTAATTTAGATAGAGGGATACATATGCAGTTTTGTTACATGGGTATATTGTGTGATACTGAGGTTTGGGGTAGGGATCTGATATGGTTTGGTTGTGTCCCCACCCAAATCTCATCCTGAATTGTAGCTTCCATAATCCCCACATGTTGTGAGAAGGACCCAGTGGGAGGTAACTGAATCATGGGGGCAGGTTTTTCCCATGCTGTTCTCATGATAGTGAATAAGTCTCACAAGATCTGATGGTTTTATAAAGGGCAGTTCCCCAACACATGCTCTCTTGACTGCCTCCATGTAAGACATGCTTTTGCTCCTCCTTCGCCTTCCACCATGATTGTGAGGCCTCCCCAGCCATGTGGAACTGTGGATACGTTAAACTCCTTTTTCTTTATAAAGTACCCAGTCTCGGGTATTTCTTCACAGCAGTATGAAAATGGACTAATACAGGATCCCATCACCCAGGTAGTGAGCATAGTATCCAATAGGTAGTTTTTTCACCCTCCTCCTTCTAGTAGTCTCCAGTGTCTATTTTTCTCATGTTTATGTCCATGGGTGCTCGATGTTTAGCTCCCACTTATAAGTGAAAAGATGCAGAAGTTGGTTTTCTATTCCTGCATTAATTTGCTTAGGATTATGGCTTCCAGCTGCATCCATGTTGCTGCAAACGGACAGCCTAATTTCTGATCAAACAACAGAAGTCTGGGCTTGTCATCAAGGTGCAATAATCACTCATATGACTTTTTCCTCTTGCTGTGCTTGAGGCAAAATGAATTAACACCAGCTAAAAGGATTCTGAACTGCTTTTTCACCCTGCTGAGCCCACATTACATGCAACTTATTACCCCGTGGGTCTGAGAACCAACGGTGCCTGCTTCTCAACCTCAGATCAAGTTGACTAGAGCTGAGATGTGCAGCAGAAGGGATGCTCAGAGCAAAGTAGAAATAGAAATAAAGCAAAATCCAAGTTTTGGTGTAGATGTGCTCCTCTTTGGGAGAATACGGAGATTCCAGATTGTATCCATTGGCAGAAAAGTCTGAGAAGTGGTTCATTGCTTTCCTACCTTTGTTTGACTTTCAGGTCTAAAACACAGCATTTACATCTGTAGTCTTCATAGTGGTAGTGTAGAGATGGGATAGGTTGAGGGACGAAATTATACTTTTTAAAACTCTTCAGAATTCTTTAGTGAGAAGGTTGAGATTCAATTTAATTGAAATCAACAATCATGTTCCCTTTCAGATGCCATGTAAGAGTCTGGAGATTCAAAGATCATGGGGATCGATTCCCTGCTTCTTTAGCATTAATTGTGGGGTGGGGGTTGGGCAGCTAATTCTACCTGAAAGGGTCAAGGAAGGCTTCAAAGAGGAGGTGACATTTGAGGTAGGTCTTCAAGAATGAACAGAAAGAAAGAAAAAGAGAGAGAGAAAGGAAGGAAGGAAGGAAAGAAGGAAGGAAGGAAGGAGCATATGTACCCTTGAACCTAAAATAAAAGTTAAAAAAAAAAAAAGAAAGGAAGGACGTGGCGGGGATGGGGGAAAAAGGGAGGGAGGGAGGGAGGGAGGACTAAGGAAGTGGGAAGGAAGGGAAATGACATTTTAATCACTGAAAACACATCAAAGTGCACAGAGATTTTGTTAAGAGGAGAGAAGGCTAAAACCCCGTGCATTGACAGAAGGGAGAGGGGCAAGAGGTGATACTGGAAAATGAGTCCAGGGACAGATGGTGAAGAGCATCAAACACCATGCTTCAGAGTGCAGACTTAATCCTAAGCCATGGGAAGCCTGCAAAGGCTTTCTAATGAAGACAGTGGTGGCATGATCAGAACTGAATTTTGGAAAAATAACTATTGCAGCAATACAGAGAAGATCGCATCTGTGTAAATTCAAATAAAAATAAACCCAACCCTTATTGCTGTGAGAATTGACATTTCTTCAACTGTCATGGGACATGATCTGAAACTATTAAAGCAAAGGTAGTGAATCACAAATAAAGCTTTATCAGTGTCTCAGGATCCTTTTTCGTGCTGTTTGTTTGGGGTCTGATGTCTCACTTTTCTTTTCCCCTTTGCTTTTATTAAGAGTTGCTGCTGTTTGGAGAGGTAGGTTTGTCCCCCCAGAAATAAACTGAACTGGCTCACGATAATCCTTTTGCCTCTGAGTCTCTGACTTCTGCTCTAATTATCCTTCCAGCTTGTGGGTTAGGTTCATCTCTTAGGAAGTGAGCTGCAAAATGAACTTCCCCCCGGGGTCTCAGAACCACCACTTTAATAAGAATGTAGGGTCTTGGGAGCCTGCACTGTAGACCAGAGACCATTTGTGGCCTCCGAACTGAGTGAAAAATATGACCAAGTTCATGCTCTAGAATTTCTCTGGTTTAAACTCAAGCACTGAAAGTTATGAGTAACTTTAGAAGTGGGCTATTCACTCTGTCACTGCCAAATACAGCCAGGAATGAAGGCACTGGGGTGAGAAGTCAGAGATCATAGAGCAGGCTCTTGAGAGTTGTGGGGTCAGAGACTTCTCCAAATTCATAAAGTTCCTTTCTCCTCATTCTACCACCGACATTAACACTTGGTTGTTTTGGGGGATAAATTTTCCACAAAGAAACTAAGTGTTTATCCACTTAGTTTGGCAAATACAAGTCAGAGTATCACCAATGCTCTGTAGAGAATGAAGCTATGTTCACAGGGGAATGTTGAGTATCTGGCTTCGCTTCCTTACTAGTTGTGTTATTTACTCCCTCACCAAAGGACAAATGACTATATCTAGGGCTTCCAACAGTGACATTGGAAATGTTAGATCTGTAAATGTCAGGGGTCTACTGTGGACCCCTCCCACCCAAGCGTTGCCTCATCCCAAGGCCCCTACAGGGTTCAGACTTACTGCATGGTCAAAGGCCACTGAGTTGATAACCATGAAATTCTTCAGGTTGTACTTGTAGGGTGTATAATTCCCGTGCCAGGCCACAACATTGAATGGGGAGACATCCTAAACACAAAAAGCAGGAAAGGATAATTTTACCATCTAATGCTTTTGTAGCTGTGATCCCACAATATGTACTGAGCATACCTCTCTCTTCTTTTGATTTGATTTTGTTCTCGATTTAATTTTACTGTCCTTTGGGAGAAGTATAACCCTGAATCATTTTGTGGTTGCTCCACACACCCTCTACTTAGCCACTAACCCTATTTTTCTGGTTCATAAGCTGCAGCTGCCTTCTGATCACACATGCAGCAGAAACACAGCACATTCTCCAAGTAGTGCCTTTTCAACAATTTTTAACCTAACTGTGAGGATCTGTGGATGTCAGCAGTTCTCAAACAATCTGGGCTACCTTCTGTTTCCTGGAACAGAGAGTACCTGCTGTAATGCTTCTCCAGGTAATTTCAGCCTAGAGGAGCTTGCAATAGACACAGTGCCTGGGTTGGTGAGTCCAGGAGAGGGGAGAAGGCCTCTAAAAGTTCCAACTCCAAGGACTTGAGATTTCAGAGCAATCCTAACATAATACTTCCTGGTCCTGTCCTGGGGTAGAAGAGGATCAGTGTCCTGCTATAGGAAGGTGGTCCCTTCTGTATCTATGGGTCTGAAAGTGCTAAAGATTTTAATGAAGGCGCTACTCATAGAGGCGTGGTTAGGGTTAACTGGAATGACTAGAAATGTTGAGGTATCTGAGCCTCGCAATAGCGGGAAGACACTGCTATTCCTGGGCATGTGGAATGAGGAGGGAAATATTGTTATAGGACTTCAGCAAGAGCTAGAATTATAAAGAAGGGTGTTACCCAGTGGTGTGCTGGTAAATATTTAACAACTAGCACTCTGAAAAAAATACATAAAGCATTGACATATAGTGTTTACTGATTTCTAAGGTGTATACAGTCTCACCATGATGATTTTCTAGCTACCAGTATGACATCAACAAATACACAGTTGGACAGAAGCGTGCATATCAGCTTTTGCAAGTCACTATGAATCAGCTCCAGCCCACCAGTAGGGCTACCCAACAGGAACTGAGGTCATATGGGGGATGCAGCTACTGTCAGAAACACAGTCCTAAACAGCGAGGAAGCAGGGGAAGAAATATCCCAATTTGTCTTTCCTCCTGCCTTGTAGTTTCCTGTGGGTTGAACCCAACAGAAGCCAGCTGGCTAGGGAGCCCGGGTGATACAGTCAACCTTCCAGGGCACAGATCATGGCAAAGAGGGAGAATGGATCAGTGGGGACTCACACAGAAAATAACCAGCACAGGGTCCACTTGGAAAGTGCAAACCTTTCGGAGGAGCTACTGGCTGCTTCTAGAATTGTGGTTCTTTAACAATTGTATGTAAACAATGATCTGGGGAACATGCTTAAAATGAATGTAGGTTTCCATGTCCCATCTCCAAAGCTTATCATTTTTTGCAAGGCTAGAGTAGTATCTAAGGATCTGCATTTTTTTTGAGAGGGAGTCTTGCTCTGTCGCCCGGGCTGGAGTGCAATGGCATGATCTTGGCTCGCTGCAACCTCCACCTCCTGGGTTCAAGCGATTCTCCTGCCTCAGCCTCCCAAGTAGCTAGGATTACAGGTGTGCACCACCACGTCTGGCTAATTTTTGTATTTTGGGTAGAGACGGGGTTTCGCCATGTTGGCCAGGCTGGTGTTGAATTCCTGACCTCAGGTGATTCGCCTGCCTTGGCCTCCCAAACTGCTGGGATTACAGGCATGAGCCACCATGCCCAGCCTAGGATCTGAATTTTAAACAAGCCTCCTTGAGGATTTCTGATGCAAATAGCCCCCGAATTTTGAGAGACCTTGACCCAGAGAATAAGAGAATAACAATATGTCTGCTTCAGGGGTTAATTTTAAGTGCCAAACTGGTTGGCCTCGGCTGGTTGGCATTATCTCTAGACGCTGCCTAAGAAGAATAACATACCTTGGAAAATATAAGGAATAAGTCAAATAGACAAAATGAAGCAAACAAATAATGCTAAACAGAAGAGATCTTTGGGTTCTTCTTATTATATGATTATTTTATTCTAATATATATTCAGTACATTTAGTAATATATTATGTTACAGAGTCCATATTACATTGTTTTTATTATTATTTATTAATATCTGTGCCTTTGCTTGTGTCCTGAATTGCCAGCCCGGTGGTACAAACCAAGCCAAGCTAATTAACTGAATTCTACTTGTTTTGTAGAATTGCTTGTATTTGAAATAGGGTGGTATTGGAGAGTATAAATCTTGGCTGATCTGTTAACTCATTTACTTTTCAGAACATATATTATGTTTTCCATACCACTTATAGAAACCTACATATTGCTAATATTTTCATTGCTTGGTGAGTAGAAAGGGCACAACCTTTGGAGTCAGACAGATATGGGTTCAAATTCTGGTTCTGCCACTTACTGTGAAATTGGTAAATTATTTATCATTACTGGCCTTTTCCATGACTATGAAAGTATCATTGACTACTAGAACTATGTGCTTTATTTGTAGTGCCATAGTGGTATGATAACAACGAAAGGATATATGTAAAGTTTGTAACACTTGCCTTGGCAATCAGTAAGTGCTCAATCACTCTTCATTTCCTCCCTTGCCTGCCAACCCTTTTACTTTACCTGTTTGGCAGCAAACAGCTTGCCCTGGTATTTATTAATGACCGTGTAACCACCTGGTGCTTGGCGATCCTCATACCAGGCAATGGGTATCAAGAAATCACGAGGATTGGCCAAGCCATTGGCCCCTAGAAAACAGTAACCCAAAAGTCTTTTAGAAACTTCCAAAACATAGGAAAGATGTCCATGGTTGCATGAAGAGAAAGGCTTTCTTTCATGTCAAGAGCTACTCCACAAATTGCTTTCATTGCTCAAAGATTCACTGCATTTCCAGTCTGGTACCTTTTAGGAAGACCCAAGGAATCTGGTCAGAAAAAAATTCACAAAAACCAGCATTACTTTCTAAGGTTGTGGAGTGACTATGGTTAACAAAACCATCTTATATGCATTATCTTATCACTACAGGTGAGGGGAAGGGAAGAGAGAAAGAGAACTGAAAAGAGGAAAAGGGAAGATCTGATAGAACTCCAGAACTTTTTCTTTTGAAGGAACCCTTGAATATTCTAGAAGTCATTGACAGTCCTTGATCTCAGATAGAAAGGGTTACACGCTGTTGCCTAAGGCATGCCTCTGCTCCCTAGACAGAACTCAGATTCCAGTCTGAAAACGGTTCTCCAGCCTGAAAAACCCTGTCTGCCACTCAGGAAGAAGAATTTAGGACCTGCCTGCTTACCTTTGCTTAGGAGTGAGTGTTTCCTCCAGAGAAAGGAAATAAATCAAAAGACCAAACATGAAAAACTTAAGTGCAAAAACAATTTAACTCTGAGAGGAGCGAGCTGAGGAGTGTTTTATCATTTCCAGCTCCTGGGCTTAAAAAAATAAGTCCCCGGCTGGTTAGCAAATTATAGATATTTTCCAGAGGGTACATGTTCCACAGAACCTGGAGGCTATGCTGACTATAGAGCAGCAGGAAGCCAGAGCAGAGTGGGAAGAGTGGGCGGTGAACAGGATGACAGACGGCCCACCACGGCTCCAGCTGCCTCTTGCTGCCTCCCACCTTCCTCTGCATATTTGGATTCCTCAGAGGAGTTGACCAGAAGGCATACACTGGCCTGTCCCTGTTTGCTCTAAAAAGCTGTTGACAAGGAAGGGAAGAATTGGGAGATGTGACCAAAGAGTAAACCAAGGGCCGATTTTCCCAGCCATTTCTTTCAATCCAAGAGACAGTTTGAGAACAACCCCTCTTAACATTTTCACTTCCTCCAGCTTGCCAGAAGAATGGGGGCTGTGGAGACCTTGGTTCACTTTGGAATGTTTTAATCTGCCTCCTGGGGTGTGGTTTCTAGATCTTTCATAGCACTGAGTGATGTGTTTTTTTGACTGCTAAGTGTGTGGATTTGGTGGGGTGTACACAGAGGTTCATAGACTATGTGTCACCCAGTCCATCCCTCCTTTCCATAGGAATACAGCCCAGGGCATTTTTATGGCCTTCCCATTTTATACAATATGCAAAACAAAAAGCAATCCAAACCAATCCATTATAAATCTCACTGACTTAACAAAAATATCTTCCTCCTAATCACAAAGCTTATTCTCACTTATATGCTTTTGCAAAGCTGTTCCCTTTCCTCTTTACTCTCCTCAACTTTTCATAAAGAATTAGTCAAATTCTCATCTCTTCTGTGGAGCTGTTTCTGGTGACCCGAGCCCACAGTAACCCAAACTTCTATATTCTTTCCTGTACACACTATGCAACCAGAAATCTATTACATGCCGTCTTTATCTCCAATGTCTATATACTATTCTAGAGAGACTTATAGTGGATTGGTTTGGGTTGCTTTCTGTTTTGCATATATTTTCTGGGAAGACACTTGGTCTAGAGAAGAATTTGTCTAGAGAGAAAAGTGGAAGTTTGAGTGAGACAGCGAAGGGAGAAGGATGTTTAACTTTCATGCAATTATCTGAGTCCTACATCTCAAGCGAGGCTTAGAGGCTTGTAATGAAGATTTACCAATTGGTCCAAGGTCAGGTAACTCAAAGTGGACACCATAGACCTCCAAGATGTAGCCCCTGGTCTCCTCAAAGACATCTATGCTGAACCGCATTCCTCTCTGGAATGGAAAGCAGACACTGGTGTGCCCTCTGAAATCACAGCTGTAGTTATAAAGAAGCTGCCCAGAGCCATAGCCCATCCCACATGCAAAAGTAAAGCTCTTGTTTGTTGAGCTGCTTGGGAGGTGACCAGAGCAAACATGAAAAACTGAATTTTTTTAAAAAGAAATTTTTAAAATTCAGTTTAAAAAGAAAAACTGAATTCCTAATCACACATGTGACCCAAGCCAATTCTAGTCTACCCTCTCATTGGGTCCAGAGATGATGGTAAGCCTGATTTAGCCACACTAAAAAAAAAAAAAGTCCACCTTCACTGCCTCTACTGCCATTAGTGGGAACAGGGCCTTATCCAGAGTATATGTAAATATTTAGGAAAGTGCAATGACAAGTGGTCTTTCCTTTAGAATTATGTGCTATATTAAAAGAAAGCAGGCACCCAAGCTTGCTTACTCTTCAGCACATGGAACCTTCTGCATAACTCAGATTCCCTCCTCGTTGCCCAGACATGACAGAGAAATTTTAGAGTTGGAAATAGCAGCAGCTGAAACATCTGACTGCTCCCAAATTAGTGAGAGGCAGGGAAGAGAAGGGGACACATCACCAACCTGAATGACGCAGATCTCATTGGGCTGTACAAGCATCTTGCCAAACTCGGTGTAAATGAGAAGGTTCCCTTTCTGCGGAACTGACAAAAAAAGACAGGGCAGTGGTGAGCAATTCTTTTGGTGTGATAACCATTTCATGAACAGGAAAGGCTTAAGGCTGCATTTGCTTTTCCATTCCAAATGAAAAGAGCTTTATTGAGTCTCTTGGGGAAAAAGATAAATTCTGACAACTTAGATTAGCTATTTTCCTATCTAGAAGAATGTGAATAAAACAATGACTCTGCTTTTTTGGTCACCAGGCAAGGAACTTGTATATGCACAATTTTGTGACATGGTCAAAAAGGGGTAGCAGAAATAGGATGGGAAAGTCACCCATTTCTGATAGTTCCAGTGAAAGGCTGACATTTGCTTGTGTGACATATACACGAAAATGTTGATTCCAAAATATTGATACTAAAAAACCATCAAATATAATAGGCAGACCAGAACAATCTCTGATAGACTTTACATTTTAGATGGTCTCATGAACATTTGAATTTAAATTGCAGTTACTAATGATAAATGGGCTTTTACTGAGAGAGTTTCAAGGCAAATACAGTTACCGTAATAAGTTAATCCCATTAGTATTAGTCTTCATTTCTTTTCAGCTGCCCAGGTCTCCCACATCAGAAAGGTCCAGAAGAGATGGGCAAAGACAGAGAGACAAGGAAATAGAGTAGGGGCTTTGAGGTACACTAGAAATCTTTTCCAGACCACCTGTGGCCTCTAGACCTCAGTCTCTGGATTGCACTAAATGAAATAAGACAGATTGGAGAATGAAGGAAAATAATGTGTATAAAATTAGAAAGCAGCTTGCGGTTAGGGGTCAATTAACAGTGAGGGGGTCTGAAGTCTTCAGAACTCACCAATCAAGAAGTCCCCATCTGAATTGTAAAAGCATCTGAAACATATAGAGTAATTCTTGTGATTTTCAGTTTTAACATTGTCTAGACAAATTACGTCATAACACAAATCATTGTTTAGTGCCTATGTAGCAAGCTCAGAGCTGGGTATAAAATGGGGAGCAAAATGACCCAGGCTCTGCCCTTGTGGAACTTAGAGTCTAGTGGGGAGTCAGAGAGCAATCAAATAATTACAGAACAATATCATTGCAGACTGTAATGACCCTGTGAAAATCAAGTTTGAGGGAATGAAAGAATAGCGACTTGGTTAGTTTGAAGAATCAGCAAAGGCTTCTTCAAAGAAGGGACACATTTGACCTGATATCTGAAGGTGTTATCTAGGTGAGGGTTTGGAGAAAGGAAAGAATGTTCCAGGCAGAAGGAACAGCAAGTGCAAGTGCTTAGAAGGAGGGCACGCGGCAGCTTGAAAGAAGTGAATGAAGGCCAATGCGGCTCAAGTGGAGAGAGGGGAGGTGGCCTGATATGAGATTTGACCCAAAGAGAGGCCTCCAGAGCCTTGTCATAGGGCTGTGATCTTGTCCCTGATTCATGGCTCACAAGGTCGCTCAGCCAGGAAATGTAGAGTTGGGCTTTGGACACAAATGGTCCAGTTCCAGAGGTAGTGTATAATAAGGCAGGAATGCCATTTGCATACTTTGTTTTGCAAAGCCAGTATATAAGCTCCTCTACTTAAGAATTTTAAGCTTACACAGAACTATTAGCTGAAGCCAAAGTCGGGTAGCCTGCTACTAACGGGTGGTCCTAATGGAAACTCACACACTGTGACCTGGGACTCAAGAACAGCCCTGGGGAACCTTAGAAATTAAGGATATTCAAAGGCACATGTTCTCAGGATCTCCTGAGGGCTGGGTCATGGGTCACTGGTCACTCATATTTGGCTCAGAATACATCAATTCAAATATTTTACATATTAATAGTTTGACTATTTTTGTCAACAATAATTTGGCACCTGGACACATTGGGCCTCAGAGAAGACTCAGAACCCTGAAGGAGTTGCCTGAACTCAGAGCTAAGGTATCAGCAGGGACCTATTGAAAGCACCTTCAACTTTGGGCTTCTCCTCTGATGGAACTGTTAAGTCCTGCTGAGCCCTGTTTGGTTGACAGTTCTTGATTTTTCCCTCCTAGGAAGCTCTTGATTAGGTTCCTAATTCTAGTTCACAGGTCCATTCTAAAGGATTTTCTCCATTGTCTTTTTCTTCTTTTTCTTTTCTTTTTTTTTTTTTTGAGATGGAGTCTCACACGGTTGTCCGGGCTGGAGTGCAATGGCATGATCTAGGTTCACTGCAACCTCCGCCTCCCGGGTTCAAGCAATTCTCCTTTTTCAGCCTCCTGAGTAGCTGGGATTACAGGCGCCCACCACCACGCCCGGCTAATTTTTTGTATTTTTTAGTAGAGATGGGGTTTCACTATGTTGGCCAGGCTGGTCTCGAGCTCCTGACCTCGTGATCCGCCCACCTCGGCCTCTCAAAGTACTGGGATTACAGGCGTGATCCACTGTGCCCGGCCTCCGTTGTCTTTTTCTAAAGACAACAAGAATGACTCCCTTTTGGGTACCCTGTTTGGTTTCCAGTTTGGAGGTGTATTCTAAATGGTCTACTCCATTGTTTTTTCTCCCCAAATTTAGCTCAGTTGGCTTGCCTGCGCATTCGCGTGACTGTCATTTTTGTGCATAAATGAGAGACTGAGCTCCTCAGCTCTGAAGAGAAAGGGCATTTTGTTCTTCCCAACTGAAAGGCACCCTGGGTGACTAGGGGCTGAGTTGCAGTGTCTGAGGGATTCATCCCCTGTGATGTGCAGTGGCCCTACAGGGAACCCCCCCAAAAATAGTTTTGTCCCGGAAATACATATAAGAGCTGATCACTTGGCATTTTGAGGCCTCTCAGAGGTGCTAGATCTCTGGAGAGAGAAACTGAGACAGGTAAGAGGGTGGAAACGACTCGGTGGTGAAACACTGTGGAGTCCTGCCTACATTCAGTACACCAATCCACCACCCACAAAACCCCTAGGTCACAGTTCAGTTCCTCCTTTTAAGAAAAAAAAGTGGGAAACAAATAATCTAAGAATGAGGAAAGACAAGGAGAAAGGTGCCTCTACTTGCAAGTGTTTGTGTAAAATGGAAAAGTTCAAGGGTATGCCAGAGTTTCTAGTACTCCAGCTGGTTACATATTACAGTCTGTTGTGCACATTTTAAACCAATGGGAAAATTGTATCATTCAGAGCCCAAAGGTCAACCTGCAACTACAGAGTTTCTAAGTTCTCTATTTCTCTGTTTTCTTTTCTGCCTGCTTTAAATCTGCTGTTATTTTTCTACTGAGATAAAAACCACAGTTTGGATCTAATGTACACCTTATATGTGTTGACTGATGTCTTATGCCTCCCTAAAATGTATAAAACCAAGCTGTAGCCCAATCACCTTGGGCACATGTTCTCAGGATCTCCTGATGGCTGTGTCGCAGGCCATTGGTCACTCATATTTGGCTCAGAAAAATCCTTGAAATATCAAACAACAACAACAAAAGGATATTTGGACTCAGACTTAAAGTCAAAATGCCTTTCGATCTACTCCTGCATTCCAGGGCTCCATCCTCCCTTTTCTGTTTACATTGTTATGTGATGTGCTTGTTTATATCACTGATGTTCAGTCAAGATAAATGCCTTTTGTCTCATTCATTATCATTGTCAATAAATATATATGAATATTGCCTTGAGGAGCAAACCAATAACAAAAACAACTATGTATGTGCATATGTGACTTCACAAGAGTGAAACCTGGAGTTTGACTTCTGGCCAAAAGCCCTTAGAAGATGGGCATGTCCTTCCCTAGAACTGAGCCACTTACCTGTTCTCCATGGAGGTATTGCAGAGGAAAATGTGGATAGCAAGCCCATTGTTAGACTTTATGTCTCCAGCTCCACACAAGGTATGCAGGCCCTGGGAGAGACCCACAGAAGAGGGAAAGGTTAATGTGAACGGTGCCCAAGAGGCAGCCCTTCCACTGGTCCCTGAGGGTCATGAGGCACATTTCTACTAGGGTCTTCCCTTTGGGACCGGTGGGACGTTTGGAATCCAGGCAGCCTCTAAGGAGCCTGAATTTACTGACTCATGTTTGGTAGTTTGTGGTTTACCCTAGTCTCCAGCCATGGCCTAAATCTGGGTTGTCTTAGTGGCTATATCAGAAGAACTTACAGAGTATCAGTTCATTACTTGGTATTTTATCAATTTGATGCTTGACATCAACTGGAAGAAGAGATTCTGTTGGAGGTACCATCAGGCATCTAGGAGGCTTGGGGAGGAAGGTTGCAGCATCAGGGACCAGTTAATGCCTCTCAAGTACACTCCACTATGGGCAGCCCTCTGCTTATGGATAGGGTCAGCCTAATCTCTCTGGAACAGGGCAGAGGACTGTATTCAGATGGACTGTAATTCTCTCTGCTGTGTGACCAGATGATCCATAGTGCAAGAAACCTTAACACATGGGTCTTCTCAAAATAGCCCTCAGCCCCAAACCTGCAGATGCAGAGCCAAAAGGAGAGAGCTCTGCACCTCCAGATATCTACAATTCACACAAGAAAGGAGATGGGGATATCATTTTGTATTTTAACTCAATTTGTAAGTTTAGGGTATATTTAAGTGAGTCTACAAAGAGTTTGGAGCACTTAATAAAGATGAGAACTTCAAGATGTTTCCAACAATTTATCCTATGGCTCGGCACTTGGAGTGTCCCTACGTAAGCCATGAGCTGAGGCTGGTCTGCAGAACCCTCCACTGGTCTCTTTGAGCCCCACTTCCTTAGAGCTCCTTTCTCCTCTCTCCCAGATACTCCTTGCTCTGCACAGTTATTCCAGTACTCCTGGGACCTATAACTACCAAACAGAGCTTCCAATCAGCATTGTACTAACTAGAGTTGCCATGTTGAATTGACGCCATTCTAGCCCAAGCATCTACTTCAGGGAGATTTATGAACTTGGATGGGAAATATTTTATATTTACTTTTGCTAATCTCTGAGTGAAATTTATCATTTCTTTCAACTAATATGAATGTAGGCAAAAAACCACAGCAGTATTAGAGGTGCCTGTAACTTTATCAATGATAAAAATCATGGATATCACATTATAGTTGTTATAGATACCTCAAAGTATATTTATCTCATACCAGAATTATTAGATGTTTTCCATAGATATTATGATTTAGTACATTAACAAGAAAGCACATGAATGACTATAAACCAAATCAAATTTGTTTTTAATAGTATTTTTATCGTTATATTTCAATATCATTAGCTTCTTTGTAATTTTATATAATTTATTTTATATATTTATAAACAAAGACATCATCAGACATCAGACATCAAAGTGAGCAAAAAGGTTAAAAGCCCCCGTTCTAGCCAAAAGAAAGGAACTTAAGTAAGAAAATGTTCAATTGTCATTGGCCTTTCTGAGATATAAATAGTTCATGAATACCCTCTGGTGTCAGGGGCCATATGGTTTCTGTAAGTAAGACATCCCTCCGCCAGCCCCCAAAGCATACGCAGGTGGTTTTGTCTCTGCTGCCTCCTGATAGGGCTGCTTCTGCTTGGCATTCAGGAGGCAAATGGTTGGCTCACTCACCACAGAAGAGAGGAGAGCAGTAGGAAGGGTGTGGATGGGACTGACTTACACTCACAAAGTCTACTTTCTTCTGAGATGCTTTTGGAATCTCAAATGGTTTCCATCTAAGCTGGAAAAAAAATACACATACAGAAAAATTACTTCACAAGGGTAAACCATAGACCTTCTAAATAAATAGCATCAATTACATAGAAAAGAAAGGACAGCTACCCCCTCTGTGAGGCTCTACTTGTGATTTTGTTATATTAAAATGATTATCCATCATTTCCTTAAAGGGACTCTGTTAGTGTGTATGTTATTTGTGCACGTGCACACGCATGTTTGTGTGTTTAAAACTATGTGAATATAAACTGCTTTTGTTCCTTAGCACTTTAGATTATAAAAATAAAACCATTGCTTCCTTTTTTAGAAGCTATTTGTTTCTTTTAACATTTTGCCCAGGCACATCAGTGAGTTTTGACTGATGCTGCTTTTCATGCTATTTATAATCAGGTCCCTTTCCTGGCATGCCAGCCTCCCTGTGTGGGCTCCTGACACTGCAGGGGAAGGTTCTACTTCTACTTCAAGCCCTTAGAGTTCTAAATTGTTTTTTTAAGAGAAAGAAAGAGCACCCAGCTGAGATCTGATTTGGTAAATGCAGTACCAGCTTCAGCTGCTTCACCAAACCCCACGTTTGTCCCTAGGCTGCCTGACAGTTCAGTTTAAATCACAACAATCTTTAATTTAATAATGAAATGATCTAAGGAAGAGGGGAGGAAAATCAGCAGGTTTAGGCCCTTCTTGAAGTGTCAGCCCAGCGCTTATTAATCAACTTGGCAGCAGGCCTGACTTATCCAGGCTGGCAGCTGATAAGCCCAGCTGCCACGTTTCATGGAGCGACCTGCACCCTGAAGACTAGCTCCACTGGCTGCAGCACCTGGTCAAGGTGGGCTTGGCAGGGCCTCCATCAGGTCACAGGGCTCAACTCATTCTGTATTTCAGGGAGGCAGCCAGATGGGAAAGGAAGCAGCAAGTGGAAAAGGCAGCCTTGGGATTATTCTGCCTCTCTGACACACACAGTCAGGCAGCAGCCTTCATTTTTAAAAGCAAAGCAGGATGGTCACATTAAAAGATACTTCAAAAGGATGTAAAATGTTGATTTGGGAAACAGTGCTGAAATCATGCTTCAGAAAGAAGGAAATGCTTTAGGACTAATTTCATTAAGGATGGTATCTCTTAGGGGTATAATAGGGGGACCTGAGGGCAAGGATCTAGGAAATGGTTTCTCAATCTTGGCACTATTGACAGTTTACACCAAATAATTCTTTGTTGTGGGGAGGTGTTCTGTGCATTGTGGGATGCTTAGCATCATCCATGGCCTGCCTCCACCAGGTTCCAGTGACATTCCACCAAGCTGTAACAACCAAAAATGTCTCCAGAAATTGCCAAACATCACTTGGGGGAAATTTTCTCCCAGTTGAGAACCACTGACCTGGGAGGATATTTCCCTGACATCAGGAAGTGCCACAGCTAAGCACTGCTGGATTTTTTAGGGGAAGTTCTGGTCTACCACTAACCATTACCTGCTGCTTCCTTCTATAGTAACAGAGCAGAGTATTTATACCCAGGAAGATTGTTAGGAAGACAATACTACCTAGAATCTTAGTTTCAGAAAGAAAATCCAGAAAGAGTCATCTTTCTGGATTTCCCAGTAGAAGGGATTTAAGTATCAGATCAATGGTTGCCTGCGTAATCTTTTAGCTCTATCCAGAGATTCTCAATTCTGGCCACTCATGAGAATCACATGGAGAGCCTTTGAGACCAAGACCAAATTAAATCAGAATCTGTGAAGGTAGGGCCCAGACATCGGTATTTTATAAAAGTTCTTCTAATGTGCAGCTAGGGTTTAAGAACCCAATCCAGAGGTTCTGTGATTCTTGTATTGATGAACCAAGCATCATACTCAGAAAAGTCCATCCAGTCAACAAACCAACCAACCCACCAACTGATCAATCAACTAAATTCTGGCATCTTGGGCCATACGTGGCAGTGACAATGCCAGTTACTAAATAGCAGGAGTGATTAATTAGTACAAGTCTAAGGATTTACAAATCTAAGGAAAAAAGTGATCAAGAAAAAAGAAGAAAGAGCAAGGGGAAAGAAAGAAGAGAGAGAGGGAGAAATCCCAGTAGCAGGGGATTTTCTGCCTGGTTTGTTGTACTGGGACAATATCTTTGTACATCTGCCTGATGTTAAAATACCTGTGGTAAGGCCAGGGGCGGTGGCTCACGCCTGTAATTCCAGCACCTTTGGAGGCCAAGGCGGGTGGATCACAAGGTCAGGAGTTCGAGACAAGCCTGGCCAACATAGTGAAACCGCATCTCTACTAAAAATACAAAAATTAGCTGGGTGTGGTGGCATGCACCTGTAGTCCCAGCTGCTCAGGAAGCTGAGGCAGAAGAATCTTCTGAACCTGGGAGGCGGAGGTTGCAGTGAGCCAAGACCTCACCATTGCACTCCAGCTTGGGTGACAGAGTGAGACTCTGTCTAAAAAACAAAAAACAACAAAAACAACAACAACAAAACAAACAAACAAAAACCCTGCTATGAGTGGTAATAAAGTCCTGGCCCTCAGAGAAGGGGTTTGTCTTCTTTGAGTGGAAAAGGCTGAGCCAGAGAGACTGATGGGTTGACCAGGTCAGCTGGTCATTTTTCAAGGTCTTCTGTAGCACATTAGCCTGCAAGTCATGAGAACAGAGAGCCTGAGGTGGTGGAAGAAAATGCAACTACATTTCATAGTGAAGAGAACATACCTTCAATAGGGCCCACAATCTGGAAGAAGCAACGACCTTGATGAACCTTCTCTAATGCAAAAAATGATCCCCACCAAATGACAGAGATAGTATAGGGAGAGGAGTTATTTATCTGTTGGCCCTGATGGCAGAAGATTATTCAGAGTCGATATTCAGATCATACTGGGCCTGTATCATGAAGGATAAGAAAATCCCCAAGGTGGTTCTGATAAACTCAGTACTCACAAGAGAAAGCAGAGATTTTGGTCAGGAGCGCTGATGTGATATTTTGATAAGTGTGAGGAGGGAGATTTGAGCAGAGGATTAATAGGAAGAGTCCATGGAGTGCATGGTACAAACATCTACTAAAGCCAGCTGCAGCTTTATTGTATGCTGTGGAGCAGTAACTCTCTGAGCCAAGGCCAGACCAAAAGGACTGTGCACTGAAGACTTGGTTTTTGCTACTGTCTCTGTTCCCGTTTACTCTGTGATCTTCAGGAAAGCCATTTTCTCTCTCCAAATTTTGTTTTTTTCTTACATATAACAACGGGTGCTGGTGAGAACTATAATTCCATAATTCTCTCCAGAGAAGAACCTCTGAAAGAAGTAAAGGATGCTTGCTGACTGATTTAGTCCTTGATATGGACTAAATTGTGTCCTCTTCCAAATTTGTGTGTTGAAGCCCTAACCTTCAATGTGACTATGTTTAGAGATGGGTTTTAAAGTTAAAAGAGATCATAAATGTGGGGCCCTAATCTGATAGGATTGATGGCCTTATAAGAAGAAGAGATCTCTCTCTCTGCTTGCACTCAGAGGATAGGCTATGTGAGGATACAGTAAGAAGGACTGTCTTTAAACCAAAGAGGAGCCTCACAAGACATCAACCCTGCTAACACCTCGGACTTGGACTCTCAGTTTTCAGAACTGTAAGAAGATACATTTCTGTTGTTTAAACTACCCAGTCTGTGGTATTTTGTTATGGCAGCTTGATCAGACTAATATAGTCCTACAACTTTTTAAAATAGTTTATTTTATTTATACTATACACTATTGTTAAATAGCTTCTTCTCTATAGAATTTACTTATTAAACATTTCAAAAATAATAAAATCAATTGTAATGCCCAATGCAATGGCTTGACTATAGTAGGCATTAATATTTGTTGAATGACTGAATAGATGAATAAATCTAAGGCACTAACAACATTGCTAAGAACAAGAATAAAGTAAATTTTTGAGATCTTTTTTTTGGGGGGGGTTGGAGTCTCGCTCTGTTACCCAGGCTGGAGTGCAGTGGCGTGATATTGGCTCACTGCAACCTCCACCTCCTGGGTTCAAGCGATTCTACTGCCTCAGCCTCCTGAGTAGCTGGGACTGCAGGTGCATGCCCCCATGCCCGGGTAGTTTTTGTATTTTTAGTAGAGACGAGGTTTCACCATGTTGGCCAGGCTGGTCTCGAACTTCTGACCTCAGGTGATCCGCTTGCCTCGCCCTCCCAAAGTGCTGGGATTACAGGCATGAGCCACTGTGCCTGGACCGTGAGATCTTTTGGAATTCAAAATAACATTTAGGCAATGTCTAGAAAATCAAATATTTCTAAAAGTCCAAAGGTAAAATGTCAGTTCTTCACACGTGTAAAATCGTCACTTCCATATCTTTTCTTTTTTAAAAAACTTTTTTTCCAATCCTGCTCCTTCTGTAGATCACTTCTGTATCTTTTCTGACTTTCTGTTCAGTTGTTCTATCAACTGTTGAGAGAGGGGTGTTGAAGTCTCCAACTAAAATTGTGGATTTGTCTATTTATCCTTTTAGTTGTATTATTGCTTCACATATTTTACAACTGTATTCTATGAGTTCTATTGGACGATAAACTTTTACTTGCTAGAAATGAGGTGGTCAAAAATAATTTGAAAGCATCTTTAAGGGTGTCCAAAGTTAGAATTAAAAATTACTTAAGATTACCAAAGGAGGAAGACAGAATTGGTATCAACATTTGATTATCAAGATTCAAAATTCATGCTCAGAGATGAAAAGAAAATATTAGATAATTGGCCTAAATATTTCCAGTTAGAATACCGGGAGTTGAACTAGATGATCCAAGTATCCCTTTCAAAACTGAAATTGTTTAATTTACTAAGATTCCCTCCAAATTTCCCATGGACTCAACTAGATTGGATGACTTGAGTACTCTCAACAACACTGGCTGAGGATAGACAGACATATCATTAGAAGTCAGTACCACCTATCCAAGAATTTTGAAGTAATTTCTAGGTGAAATAGTCATCATAATGTACATATTAGTCTGTTCTCACATTGCTATAAAGAATTACCTGATACTGGGTAATTTATAAAGAAAAGAGGTTTAACTGGCTCACAGTTCTTCAGACTGTACAGGAAGCATGATGCTGGCATCTGCTCAGTTTCTGAGGAGGCGTCAAGAAATGTACAATCATGACAGAAGGTGAAGCAGGAGAAGGCATGGCTTACATTGCAGGAACAGGAGTGAGAGAGAGAGAGAGAGAAAGAGAGAGAGAGAGAGAGAAAGAAAGAGAGAGAGAGAGGTGGGAGGTGCCACACACTTTTAAATGACCACATCTCATGAGAACTCACTCACTATCATGAAGACAGTACCAACAGGGATGGTGCTAAACCATTCATGAGAAACTGTCCCCAAGATCCAATCACCTCCTGCCAGGCCCCACCTCCAACATTAGGGATTATAATTTGATATGAAATTTGGGTAGGGACACAGATCCAAACCATATTATTCTGCCCTTGGCTCCTTCCAAATCTCCTGTCCTTCTCACATGTCAAAATATAACCATGCCTTCCCAGCAGTGCCCAAAAGTCTTAACTCATTCTAGTATTAACTCAAATGTCCAAAGTCTCATCTGAGACAAGTTAAGTCCCTTCCACCTATGAGCCTGTAAAATATAAAATAAGTTAGTTACTTCCAAGATACAATGGGGGTATAGACATTAGGTAAATACTTCCATTCCAAAAGGGAGAAATTGGCCAGAACAAAGGGTCTACAGGCCCCATGCATGTCTGAAACACAGCAGGGAAGTCATTAAATTTTAAAGCTCCAAAAAAATCTCCTTTGACCTAATGTCCCACATCCAGGGTACACTGGTGTGAGGGGTGGGCTCCCAAGGCCTTGGTCAGCCCCACTCAGGTGGCTTTGCAGGATTCAGCACCTGCGGCTGCTCTCATGGGCTGCCATTGAGTGCCTGTGGCTTTTTCAGGTGCACGGTGCAATCTGTGGATGGATCTACCTTTCTGGAGTCTAGAGAATGGTAGCCCTCTTCTCATAGCTCCACTAGGCAATGCCCCAGTGGGGACTCTGTGTGGGAGCTCCAACCCCACATTTCCCCTCCATACTGCCCTAGTAGAGGTTCTCTGTGAGCACTCCGCCCCTGCAGCTGGCTTCTGCCTGAACATTTAAGTTTTCTCTACATCCTCTAAAATCTAGGTGGTGGCTCCCAGGCCTTAACTCTTGTATCCTGTGCACCTGCAGTCTTAACACCACATGGAAGATACCAAGGCTTATGGCTTGCACCCTTTGAAGTGGTACTTGGATCCCTTTGAGCCACAGGAGGAGCTGGAGCAGCTGGGATGCAGAAAACAGTGTCCTGAGGCTGTGCAGGGTAGCGAGGCCCTGGGCCTGGCCCACAAAATCATTCTTCCCTCCTAGGCCTCTGGGCCTGTGATGGGATGAACTGCCCCAAAGGTCTGTGAAATGCCTTTGAGGCCTTTCCCACATTGTCTTGGCTATCAGCATTTGGCTCCTTTTTATTTATGCAAATTTCTGCAGCCTGTTTGAATTCTTCTCCTGAAAATGGGCTTTTCTTTTCTACCACATGGCCAGGCTGCAAAATTTCCTAACTTTTACACTCTACTTCCCTTTAAATACAAGTTAAAATTTAAATATAGGTTTAAATCTAAACTTATTTTTAAATTTAAGTTCCAAATTCAGGTCATTTATTTGCTCATGCATGTGGGCATAGGCGGTTAGAAGCAGCCTGGTCACATCTTGAATGCTTTGCTGCTTAGAAATTTCTTGTACCAGACACCTTAAATCATCATTCTCAAGTTCAGAGTTCCACAGATCCCTAGGGCAGGAGCACAATGCAGTCAAGTTCTTTGCTAAGGCATAACAAGTTTGACTTTTGATCTAGTTCCCAGTAAGTTCCTGATTTTCATTTGAGATCTCCTCAGCCTGGACTTTATTGTTCATGTCACTACAATTTAACAAGTCTCTAGGAAGTTTGAAACTATCCCTCATCTTCCTGTCTTCTGAGCCCTCCACACTCTTCCAACCTCTGCCAGTTATCCAGTTCCAAAGTCACTTCCACATTTTCAGGTATCTTTATAGCAATGTCCCACTCCTTGGTACCAATTTTCTTTGTTAGTTCGTTCTTGCACTGCTATAAACAAAGACCTGAGATTGAGTAATTTATAAAGAAAAGAGGTTTGATTGGCTCACAGTTCTGCAGGCTGCACAGGAAACATAGCAGCTTCTGCTTCTGGAGAGGCTCAGACAGTTTTCAATCATGGCAGAAGGCAAAGATATGACGGGAGCATCTCATATGATGGGAGCAGGAGCAAGAGAGAGTGGGGGGTGGTTGCATAATGGGGGTGGATTTCTCACGAATGGCTTAGCACTACCCTCTTGGTGCTGTTCTCATGACAGTGAGTTCTCATGAGATCTGGTCTTTAAAAGCGTGTAGCACCTCCCTCCTCTCTCTCTTGCTCCTGCTCCTGCCATCTGAGATACCTTGCTCCCCCTTTGCCTTCCACCATGATTGGAAGCATCCTGAGGCCCCTCCCAGAAGCAGAAGCCACTATGCTTCCTGTACACCCTGTAGAACTATGAGCCTCCTTTCTTTGTAAGTTACCCAGTCTCAGGAATTTATTTATAGCAGTGCAAGAATGGACTAATACAATGTATAAATAGTTGTTAGCAGAGAGATCCAGGGTAATTTGTGGTGGTGAGTTTCAGTCCAGACTAAGAAAGATAGGAAGGATTAAAATAAAACAGTGGCTCACTTGAATTCTTCAGAAACTTTGGAAGTTTGAGGAAAAAAAGGTAGCATGAATTATGTGGAGAGAAATCAGGCTTTGGTTGATCCGTTGGAGTTCTTTGAGGTGATAGGCAAGAATATAGATAATGAGGATCCAAGTCACTGTAATTTAGATTTCTAAAAGTCTTTCAGGCCAAGCGAGGTGGTTCACGCCTGTAATCCCAGCACTTTGGGAGGCCGAGGCGGCCAGATCACCTGAGATGAGGAGTTCGAGACCAGCCTGGCCAACATGGTGAAACCATGTCTCTACTAAAAATACAAAAATTAGCCGGGCATGGTGGTGGGCACCTGTAATCCCAGCTACTCGGGAGGCTGAGGCAGGAGAATCGCTTGAACCCAAGAGGAGGAGATTGCAGTGAGCTGATATCACAACACTGTACTCCAGCCTGTACTCAAAAAACAAAACAAAACATAACAAAAGTCTTTCATGAGGCTACAAATGAAGATGAGCCATCAAGGATGAAAACTTGGATTCTCATTTGACCTTGTCCTTGAATGTAAAGCTAAGAGCTTTAAATCCATTACCTAGCACCTAGCACGGAGTATAGAACATAATAGTCACTCAATAAATATTTGTTGGATGACATTTAATTCTCACAACAACTCTCTGAGGCTCCCTATGATTATTATTATCATCTCTATTTTAGAAGTGAAAAAACTGATGGTTTAGAACAGTTAAATTTTCTCTACTAAGAACTGATGCCAACACTTTCTCAGACCCTCTTACTAACCTACACCCTGAGCCCTTTGATCTTAGCCTGTCTTGACCTGTTTCCCAAATTATTCCTGATCTCCTTGGCTCCTAAACCCAAGCTTTCCCTCCTTTTAATGGTCTTGTACCTGGTCTTCCAAATTGACCTTTGTTTACTGTTCCTCCAGTGCTGAATCACCCTGGCCAGTCTGATTCCTGGGACACTAACCCTGCTTAGGTCCTTCAGGGTTAATGTTTCTTGTCTAATCCCCTTATATTAATTATTTCAAACAGTATTTATTGAACCTCTCTGTGTGCCAGATTTTATGCTAGATGCTGGAGGTGAACATGACATTGTCTCTTCCCTCAGATAATCCATTACAGAAGATCCTGGAAATGTGAAAACCTCATGATAGAAAAACAAGGAAGTGGATCAGTGCAAATAACTTTGGAAGAGAAATGTAAATAGAAATGTTCTCTCAGGAATAAGTCCTGGCACAGGGCCTATTTAACATTCTTATATATGGAAAATAAGAGATATAAGCAATGAAATCATCTGGTTTGCAGACAGCTCCAATATCTTTGCAAGAAGTGAAATGTAAGTTGATGGAGATGAAATGTAAAAAGAGCTAGCAAGCTGTCCAAAAGGGCTGAGCAGGGGAATGTGCACTGTAATGTTGGCACACACCACTGAATGCATTTAGAGAAATGCAATCTAATTTATTTATAGAATGATAGGATCTGAACTATCAGGGAGTAAATTCAACAAATACTTGCGATTCTATTTGGAAGAAGGCATGTACTGGATACTGCAGATCAGATGAAGATGATAGAGACATAGAACCTTAAATACTCTGAGAAATATTGAAAGGGCATAATGAAGAAAGTATTATTTAAAATGAATCATAAATCGTGAGTGAGATTTAGATGGGTGAGTATTTGTGATGGAAGAACAGGAAATCCCAGGTAGATAAAATGACGATGGTTCTAGTGTGACTGATAGGTAGGGGACATGGAAGTGAGTGGAGAGTCTGAAAGGCTGTGATAGTGAATCAGAGCTCTTGAGCTCTTATCTGGAAGCCTGCACTGGATTGGCTGGGCAGTGGAGGGGGCGGGTGATGGTTAGATTTAAAGATTTTTGAGATGATAATTTAGCACGCTGATTCTGGCAGCACGGTGTGGGATAGGGAGGGGAAGACATAGGAATCAGGTAGAAGGTCATTAAAATAGTCTAGGTAAGAAGAAATGAGGTCTGAACCAGGTGGAGGTAGGAAAAGGAAAAAAGGAACCAGAGAGATCCTGAAAGCACACTCTACAGCAGAATTTCCTAAAGCGCAGTCCAGCACCAACCTGCATGGGAGTCATCTGGGGAGACTCCTGAGTACCACCTCAGACCTACTGAACTGGGATCTCTGGGGAGCAAGACTGAGGAATCTACATTTTCAACAAGTCCCCTGGTAACTCTTATGTATACTCAGGCATCACCATTCTATGGACTTGGCACCTGATTCAGTGTAGTGAGCTAGGAAAATCCTCTATTGCTCAAGGAGTTCCTCCTGTTAGTTTGTCCCACTTGATTATTTCTTATCAACAACTATCCCTTCATCTCTAAGGCAAAGAGAATCCAAAAGAGTGGGAATCCTTAGTAGATATTTAGAGGGAAAAAGAAGCAGAAGGAGAGAATTATGGGCTAGATTGTGTTCCTCCTCCAAATTCATATGTTGAACTCCTAACCCCCTGTATTTCAGAATGTGACTATATTTGGAGATGGAGTCTTTACAGGAATAATTAAACTTAAATGAGGTTACTAGAGTGGACCCTAATCTGATATGATTGCTGTCCTTATAAGAAGAGGAAATTTGGCTATAGACACAGAGGGAAGATGATGTGAGGAGCCAAGGAGAAGATACAAGTCAATGAGAGAGGCCTCAGAAGAAAGCAACCCTGCCGATACCTCAATCTTGGAATCCAGAACTGTTAGAAAATAAATCTCTTTTGCTTAAGCCACCCAGTATCTTTTTGTTATGATAGCTCTAGCAGAACAATACAGAGGGGAAGGGGAAGGTTGGGGTGAAGAGAAGGAGAAGAAAAGAGGAGGATAAGAAAGACAGTAAGGAAGAGGAGGGGAAGAGAGAGAGTAAGTACTTCCCCTTCTCTCAGAGGGGAGATGAGGACAAGGGGGAGGTGAGAGTTGTGTTAGTCCATTTTTATGCTGCTGATAAAGACATTCCCGAGAAGGAGTAATTTATAAAGGAAAAAGGTTTAATTGGACTTACATTTCCACGTGGCTGGGAAAGCCTCACAATGATAGCAGAAGGCAAGGAGGAGAAAGTCACATCTCATTTGGGTGGCAGCAGGCAAAGAAAGAGTTTGTGCAGATAGACTACCTCCCACCAGGTCCCTCCCGTAACACGTGGGAATTCAAGATGAGATTTGGGTGGGGACACAGTCAAACTGTATCAAGATTCTAGTTCAGGACCTTGAAGAATACTTATTTTGCAGGTTTGGGAATCATGCAATGTCATGGAACCCAGGGAAAAAAGGGGATTCAGGAAGAAAAGAAGGAGGTCTGTTGTTCCAGGCTGGGATGTAGAGGAGAAAAGGATTATATTTAGCGTGGATTTACTACATAATAGCAAAAATGGAAAAAATTCAAATATCTCACAATATTAGGAATTGTTTTATAAACATTTGTTGGATTATAATATAATATCAAAAATATCTACACTCAAGAAGTTTAAAAAGACATGGAAAAAGGTGCAAAATATGATATTTAAATAAAAATAATCTAAGACTGCATTACACCATCAGCTTAATTATAGTAAATATATATGTAACTGATTTTTTTTAAAAGCACTATTATAAGTGTATTCACAGCCTCTTCCTCTTCCCTTCCCTGATCTCTGCAGAAAATTCAGATTTGCCTATTCTCACTGGAGTCCTTTGAACTCCAGTATTGCCATGGAGGTCACTGTTATGTGTGTGTTATCCCACATAACACCATGTGTGATCCCAGCCAAATGGGGTAGGGGATCTACAGTGCAGGTATCATTTTCTAGAGGCAGAATGTACAGGGAGGAAGAGAGAAGCCAACAATCAATGGTGACAAGGCATGAAGAGCTTGGGGAAGGTGAGAGGTGAGGTGAGAGAAGACAGATGTGAGAGGGTTGGAGTCTGGGAAAAACTGGAAAAAGGGGATTTTAAAAAGTGTTGCTGTGGGTCATATATTGGATACTCTTTAATGTCTTCAGGAAAAACAAGTAAAGATTAACTTTTCTTTTCTCTTTCTTTTCTTTCTTTCTTTCCTTCTTTCTTTTCTCTTCCTTTTTTTTTTTTTTTTTTTTTTCCGAGATAGGGTTTCACACTGTTGCCCAGGCTGGAGTGCAGTGGCATGAACAGGGCTCACCACAGCCCTGACCTCCCAGGCTCGAGCAGTCTTCCCACCTCAGCCTCCTGAGTGCCTGGGACTACCGGTGCTTGCCACCATGCTCAGCTAATTTTTTTTCACATTTGTGTAGAGCCAGGGTCTTGCTATGTTGCCAGGGCTGGTCTCAAACTCCTGGACTCAAGTGAACCTCTCATCTTGGCCTCCCAAAGTGCTGGGATTACAGGCATGAGCCACTGTGCCTGGCCAGATATTATTTTAAATTACTCTTGGTTACTGGCTACATGGGACCCTAGGAATTATTTATTTACATATATGTACAAAAAGAAAGGACTTGAAAGAACCCAAAACATTAGAAGTTGTTAACTCTGTGTTAGTGGAATTACTGGGCATTGACACTTTTATGTAAGTTTTAAATAAAAATATGTATTAATTAGAGAGTGATGCACTATTGTGTAAAGAGGGTATAAATATTTTCAATAGAGTCATCTGGGCAGGCTGAATTGCATAGGGTTAAAGAGTGAATGAGGGTGATAAAGTGGGTTTAGATTATTTCTCAAGGAGTCTGGCTGTGACTAGGACAGACTTGGGCAAGAGAGGCAGGAAAATCCAAGACATTTGTGGAGGGAAGGGGATTTCAGGATGGCAAAACCTGGAAAGTTTGACAAATTAGACAGCAAATACCCTGTAAGGGTATATTGTTTTGAAACTTTTTTTTTATAATTTGCATGTACTAGAGACAGAAGGCATTTTATGATATGTTCTTTAATTAGCTTTGAGGTATTTCTCACTTGATCCAAATTATACTGGTTAAGAACCAAGAGGTAATTTTCTCAGCTGAGTCTTAACTGAGTCAAGAATCTGATTTTTCAACAATCAAGAGGTTAGAATGAAATAATAAGAAAAATAAATTTTAAAGGACTCTTAAAGAGAAGTGCTAATTCAGGAATTCTAGCTGAAATCTGTAAAATCATGGTTAAATTGGATGTAGATTAGTTCATTAAATTCTGAGACTTCAGAAATTAGAGGCAGACACATAAAATTAGGTATACTTCTTATGTGAGGTATTAATGAATTGAATTTATGTCCTCAGGCTGAATTTAAATACACTCAAAAAGAGGTTGCATTAATTCTTGGATAACTGATTAAATATACACTAACGAAAATGAAGGCTTTAGGGGGAGCAGCCCCCAGTCTTCCTGAGAGGGTATCAAGGATGACAGTGTTGATCACATATTGCATGATGCTGCCTTTGGGACTAAATGTTACACTGGAGGAATCATCAGGCAATCCTCAGGTCTTCAAATTCCCAGAGATGACTAATGTGGATAGTTGGTGAAGCTGATGAAGTATTGGATTTGGTCTATGACAGGTGAAGACATACCTATCACACAGGCTTCAGCTGGGAAGGACTGTCAGAGGGGTGCCTAAATATAATTTTCTCAGCCTTTCTTGCTGAGAGTCTGGAGTACATATTTGGAGGAGGTTATGAGGGAGAAAGTGATGAATGCGAAATGCTGTGGTTAAATAATGAAGTGTAAAATTGGAAAGAGATATTAACTTGTAAAGAAGGTGTAAAAGAAAAGACAAAAGGGTAGATTTTGCAAGATCAGCCAGGGTTTATCATGGAGAGAGAAGTAGTTGGCGGGTGACAGAGGTCACAAGTCAGAAAGATAATAAATCGCTACCTGGTTGGAGCCGGTGTTCACAGAGACACTGAGACACTATTGAATTCTGAGGCACATCTCTCCCAGTGTGTGTGAAGACAAGGTCTCAAAGGAGCAGGGAAGATATTGGAGAAGAAATTCATTTGGTGGCTACCATATAGAAAGTGTTCAGGGAATTCAAAACAGAAGAAAGGCAACAAGTTCAAGGACAAAAGCAAAGCCATTCTAACCATAGGTTAGAATGGGAAACATGGGAAGCGGGGAGAAGGGGAACAAATATGGGCTGAGGGTCTGCTAGAAAACAAGCAGAAACTTCCAATGCAGCTATTATTATTATTGTCATTATTATTTTGAGATGGAGTTTTGCTCTTGTTGCCCAGGCTGTAGTCCAATGGTGCAATCTTGGCTCACCACAACCTCCGCCTCCTGGGTTCAAGCAATTTTCCTGCCTCAGCCTCCCGAGTAGTTGGGAATTCAGGCATGCACCACCACACCTGGCTAATTTTGTATTTTTATTAGAGATGGTGTTTCTCCATGTTGGTCAAGCTGTTCTCGAACTCCTGACCTCAGGTAAGGCTGGTCTCAAACTCCCAGTCTCAGGTGATCTGCCTGCCTTGGCCTCCCAAAGTGCTGGGATTACAGGCATGAGCCACCATGCCCACCCTGATACAGCTATTTTGATGCCTCTGTATTAACTCAAGCTTTTTAATCCAGTTGCTTCAAACTTCCTGGTCAAAATGTATGTCAACTATTTATGAAATAATGAATTAACATGTACAACTTATATACTTGACTCTCACTTAATGATGGGAGACGTCCAGTAATATTTTATTAATTTCTACAATATTTTTGGGTTTTTATAAGTATATTTTACTCATACAATCAGACAAAGCTAAGCTGGGTGCAGTGGTGCATGCCTGTAATTCCAGCACTTTGGGAGGCTCAGGCAGGCAGATTGCTTGAGCCCAGGAGTTTGAGACCAGCCTGAGCAATATGGTAAAACCCTTTCTCTACCAAAAATACAAAAAATTAGCTGGCCATTGTGGTGCACACCTGTATTCCCAGCTACTCAGGGGACTGAGGTAGGAGGATCATCTGAGCCTGGGAAGTCAAGGCTGCAGTGAGCTGTGATCACACCACTGTACTCCCGCCTGAGCAACAGGGTGAGACTCTTGTCTCAAAAAAAAAAAAAAAAAAAAAAGACAAAGCTAGAACAATTGTGTTAGAACAAGATTGTCTTCCATGGATATGTCACACGAACTCCAGAATAATTCCTATGAAAGGGTGTATTCATGTTAAATAAAATGTAGCAATGATAGTCAAGGAAATAATAATATATAATAAAGGTATATTACTGAGCATATTACACATCACACTCAAAGTAGAGTCACATCACATATTTTCTTTAAAGGTTAGGTTTAAAACCTAACCCCCCACCCCGAATAAAACTATGTAAAAGAAGTATGGCTCCACTGTTGTCCACACAACTATAAACAGATCTATGAAGATTTATTAAGGTTGAGAGGCTTAGAAAATTGTTGTGATCGACATGAGCAGGCAGGAGCCCTGGAACTCCCCAGCCTACCCTGTTAACCTCTACTGATTTGATTGCTATCTTGAAGCAAAATAATAATAAATAATTATTTTTCATTATAAATAAACAATAATTTAAATTATCCAAATCTGCCCATGGACTTTTCTTATAATCCCTCATTTAGTTAACTTCATATACATAATTACTATACCCATATTACTTGAATCCACATGAGACGCAGGAATGAGGTGAAGTCAGGGTCCCCAGGTTGGTTGTGCAAGCTGTGCCCTGCGCAAGGGCCTTGTCCGACTGAAGGGGAAAGGGAGGAGCTGAATGCCTCATCTGTGTCCCTTTGTGTGGGGGACTGAGTCTAAGGGGTTGGGGGTTAGAATAGGGGCTGCATTTTGCAATGTGCTTAAAGGCAATATATAGGCCAGCTGGGGACCAGGGAGGATGTCTGCTTTATGCATTAAACTTCATACGAGTTTAAGGGTCAATTATTTAGACAAAATATCTTAGTTTCAAAGTGGCTATGAGGTAGATAGTATTTTAAATACCAATTCACATTTTTCCACCCTAAATGCCTCCCTCCCTTCCTGTCCCTGGTAGAGAGGGGTGGTAACATTCAAGCAGATGCTTATTTCGCTGAGATTTCCATAATTAAGACAAGAGAGAGAACTGGGCAGGAAACCAAAGGTGTCTATAAATTATTTTGACTTTTGTCTTATAAAAAGTCTAAGCACTTAGGGGAGGGAGATTTGCAGGTATAGACAAAATGTCATGGTAAACAAAGGGGAAGCAGGAGATTTCCTTGGGTTGTGGAAAGTGGCGGGGTGGGGAGAGAGGGAGGAGAGAGAGAGAGTAGGAGGGAGGGAAAGAGGGCAGAAGAAGCCTTCAGAGTAAAAAATAATATAAAATGAAGAAATAAAGTTACCTGAATAATGTAAATTCAGGTAAATATAAATAGCTGTATCAGAATCATGGTTCTTGCCTATCACATGCCAGGCATTGTATGAAGCAGGTTCACACCTATTCTCTCATAATCTTCACAATAGCACTGTGAGGCAAATGTTATCATCCCATTTTACAATTGAAACATCATAGCTTAAGACACAGCTAGTAAGTAGATGGGCAGGGATGCAAACCCAGGTCTGTTTTTCTTCCTGCCCTACATACCTATTATCAGCAACATGTACCTAAACTCAGGGACAAAGGCAATACACTGGGGTTCTCAGAAGGTTAAAAAAAAGAGCTCAGTCCTTTATAGCACTGAGTCTATCTCATTGCTATAGTACTGGTTCTGTCTCATTCTATCTTATATACTCTGCAAGCAGAGTACGTAAGTAATAACGATAATCAGAGAAAACGCCCACTATTACTAGACCAAAAGGAGGAAACTCCTAGAAAAAGAATGGAAGTCCTAGGTCTGAAGAGACTGTGATAGTGATCTGTGACCACAATAGACTTGCATAATTCAGCCCAGATAGCAAGACTCTCACCCCTATGCCAGATTTCAAAGGCCTCTCTTCCAAGATGTCTGTATTGAATGTATTTTCTATATTTTGTGGTAAGTTTAGATTAAAAACAAAAAAAAACCCATGAGCATGTAGATATTTTGACCAACCTATAAAATATAAAATATTTTGACCAACCTATAAAATTTCCGCTCATCCAATTCACCTGAGCAGTTCTAGTAAGTCCGAACTACTCCTGTGTCCATCTATATGCCATAAGGCTAGAAAAATACAAGCTTATTTGCGCATGTGCACACACACACACACACACATGCAGACTGTTAATCAAGTTTATCCTAAAGTTGCTTCCTTACATATTTTAAGTTCTGCCTAAAGGTTTCTCCATACATAGTGAACCATAACCTAATTGGATGTGTAACCTACTCTTGTGCCAATCATTGTGACACATTGTTAAAACTGTGTTCAAGTAAGTCATATGCCGAGCTGCAACCAATCTGGTTATTTCTGTACCTCATTTCTGTTTTCTGTACATCACTTTCCTTTTTCTGTCCATAAATCGTCTTCTACTAGTGTCTGCACTGGAATCTCTCAGAACCTATCCCGGCTCAGGTAGAATAATTTGTGAATTGTCCTTTGCCCAATTAAACTCTGTTAAATTAGATTTGTCAAAGGTTTTTCTTTTAACAATATGTATATACATAATCAATCCATCATTTCCAAAATTCCCACCTCATATCGTTTGGCTGTGTCCCACCCAAATCTCATCTTGAATTATAGTTCCCATAATCCTCACATTTTGTGGGAGGGACCTTCATGGTGGGAGGTAATTGAATCATGGGGATGGTTACCCTCATGATAGTGAGTTCTCACAAGATATGATAGTTTTATAAGGGGATTTTCCCCCTTTCGCTTAACACTTCTCTCTCCTGCTGCCATATGAAGCAGGATGTGTTTGCTTCCCTTTCCGCCATGATTGTAAGTTTCTTGAGGCCTCCCCAGCCATGCAGAACTGTGAGTCAATTAAAAATATGTCCTTTATAAATTACCCAGTCTTGGTTATTTTTTCATAGCAGCATGAGAATGGACTAATACACCACCCAAGTTTGAGCAGAAAACAGACACACTTTAGCATTTATTAAAATAATACTTTAAAAAACTATCTATTTTTTCCAATGACCATGGTATTCTATTTAGGTATTTCTAGTCAAGGCTTTGGGTATATGATATGCTTCAATTCACAGGACCAGGTTACCTGGTTAGGATCAGGATCAACTTCATCCCAGTTGTGAGTGACATGGCCTTCGTCAATGGATTCAAAGGGCTTGTGAGAAACTGAAGGTAGAATCCTATACAGCCAGCTAGAGGGAAAAACATACAAGATATACAAGCCTTAGAGTAATGTTCTGAGTGATACACAGAATGGCTCAGGCAGTACCATCAGGAAGACACTCAAGTCAACAACGACCTGTGGGCTCTAATGTGTGAAGCAGTGAAGCAATGATACAGCATCACTTTTTATGGCCATCTGCTGCCCACAGCCCTGGCCTCTTCTCACTTTTTCATTCCACCCATCATGCTTCAAATGGACTCTGACTCATGGTTATATCCATGCTGCCAAAAAATGAAGAACTGTCTTTTCTAAAAACTATAAGGGAAGGGGAAGTACCTTGAGGGATATCTGTGTAGGAAAATCCATAGAAAAACATTAGCTTATGTGTGTATCATAGGATGCTAGTCCTTGCTCTGGAAGGCAAGAACAATGAGTTCTACGCAGCTTGAGAGAATATGGGTGGTATCTTTGTTATTTTTGAAATAGTAAATCAATTTTCTCCTTTAAAATTACAAAAGTAATACATGCCAAAGGTAAAAATAATTCAAGTAATTAAAAAGTCCTGAAAGGTAAATGGCACCTTCGTCCTCCAGTTTCTTCAGGGCTATTCCTCAGAGGCATCAGAGCTTAGTGATTTTCTTATATATTTCTTATATATTCTTTCAGATACGTCCAATGCATTTCTAAACAAAATTATCAGATCATTTTAACTCTTTATTATCATACTAACAACGTGTGAGAGTGCCTGGTCACCCACATCTTCACAAATCTGGAGTATTATTAAAAATTTTAGTGTTTTAGGTGGAAAATAGTATCTCATTTTATTTTGTATTTCCTTTATTATGAATTAGAAAATACAAAATATTTCCAAAAATCAAGTCTATTTATTGGCTCTTTATAGTTTTTCTGTGAATTACTTGTAGAAGTCCTTTATCATTTTCTATTGGGTTAGTCTTTTTGATATTAATTTATAAGAGAAAAAGATTCTGGAAAGGCTGTGGAGAGATAAGAATGCTTTTACACTGTTGGTGGGAATGTAAATTAGTTCAACCATTGTGGAAGGCAGTGTGGTGATTCCTCAAAGACCTACAATGAGAAATACCATTTGACCCAGCAATCCCATTACTGGGTGTATACCCAAAGGAATATAAATCAATCTGTTATGAAGATACATGCACACGTATGTTTATTGCAGCACTATTCACAATGCAAAGACATAGAATCAACCCAAATGCCCATCAATGATAGACTGGATAAAGAAAATGTGGTACATATACACCATGGAATACTATGCAGCCATAAAAAGGAATGAGATCATGTCCTTTGCAGGGACATGGATGGAACTGGAAGCCAATATTCTCAGCGAACTAAAGCAGGAACAGAAAACCAAACACTGCATGTTCTCACTCATAAGTGGGAGCTGAACAATGAGAACACATGGACACAGTGAGGGGAATAACACACACTGGGGCCTGTTGGGGGGTGGGAGTTGGGGGAGGGAGAGCATTAAAAAAATGGCTAATGTATGCTGGGCTTAATACTTAGGTGATAGGTTGATAGGTGCAGCAAACTACCAGGGCACACATTTACCTATGTAACAAACCTGTGCATCCTGCACCTATACCCTGGAACTTAAAATAAAATAAAAATAAATTAACACTTCTGTACTCCAAAATTATAAGAGTGTATGTCCATGTTTTATTGTAGTACATTTATGCCTTTATTTGTTTTTCTTTCTTTTCTTTTTAAAGTGTGTCCTCTCTACCAGGACCAGATCTCAGGCTTCAGGAAGGGAAGAAGACTCTGATAAAGGAATCTGAAAGGACACCAGGATGAGACCTTCCAGAAGTTGGAAGGGACATTGAAGCTCACTAAGAGGGACCCAAGTCCTTTCAGAGGGTACTACCCTGACAAAATACAGAAGGACAACGGAAGACCAGACCTGAATCAACAGGCTCTGGCCCTTTCAAGACCAAGGACAGTCTACCTCAGTGAGTTGAGTTGGCCTGGCCCAACATTGAGCCATCTGGGGGAAAAAGGGCTAGATCTGTTTAGTTTCCATTTGATTCCTCCATCTCTTGATGATGTGACCTCAGACCTTGGTCTTACTAAGCCTCTCCAGCTCCCAGTATATGAAGTTCAGAGCATGTGTGTATGTCTTGGAACCACCTGTGTGATCCTGGGAGAGTTACTAGACTTCCTGAACCTTATGTTCTTCATCCTTGTCACCTAAGATTGTTGTGAGAACTCAGAGAGTTTGTGTACCAAAAATGCCTGGCATACAGTAACTGCTGGCTTATCATGTGTTTGTTAAATTGCCTTTCTTCTCTTAATCTTCTGAATTTTTATCACAGTCCACATTTTCCAAATTCTCTCTCCAGACTTTTGCCTTTTCAAGACCCAAGGGATCAATCAGCTAGCTAATCTGATAAAAATTAATCCCTGATAGGTAGGTAGGTACGTAGGTAGGTAGATAGACTCTTTAATAGTTTTGTGGTGGCCCTGTATGCTATGGTTCAGATGAGTAGTAACTAAGAATTTCAGGCTGGCCTACTTATGGATAAGACTGGTCCCATTTTCCCACTGAAGATTTTGAGTGGGAAGCATTTCCACAAAATTCTTGTGGATATCTTTGAAGAGTTCTTCTAAATAGATGGGTGAGCCATACCTAGTGTCCCTTATTTTTTAGCTGAGTTTATAAAAGTCCCCAGGCAGTACTACATTGCCCTGAACAGAGATTTAATTCTGATTCAGGGAACAGTGCCAGCTTCTTAATGAAATGCCAACAGCTCCTTTTCAGCCTGCTGGAACAAAGCTCAGCTCCTGCTGGCTGAAGATATTGCTGAATAATGGGGACAGGCTGCAGAATCCGGAGACCAGGTGGCCTGTTAGGGAATGGGCCATAAAGTCAAGAACATAGTCATAGAGGACAGGTTGTCATAAATTAGAATGGACAGAATTATCTGCGTGCTTATCTTACCCTATTTGGGCTTACAGAGAGAGAGAGAGATGATTAAATAGTGAAGGAATTATCCCCTGATTTTTGACATGTATAGAAATCTTTCTCTATCTCTTCCTCTTCCCACGCATATATCTATTGAGAGAAAAGTACTGTTGATATTGACATTGTAACATAGCACTTGCCACATATCATGCCCAGTTCTCTTGACAGCCTCCTAGAGATACCCTGGAAATGAGGCAGAAACTCTGCTATGATGGCAATACTTAATGATAGTTATCATGACAATAACTAGCATTAACTGAGCACTAACCATGTGCCTGTGCCAATGTGCTAAGCTAAGCTAATGTGCTTTACACACATCCTTTCTTTTAATCCTCACCACAGCTATGAAATAGGTACTATAATTATCTTTGTTTTACGAATGAAGAACTAGAGGATCCAAGAGGGCAGATGATTTACCCAAGGCCACACAGCTGGAAAAGGAGCCAGGATTTATACTTAGGGGGCCTGCCTCCAGGGTGGCCATGATTAAACCTTGCAATCTTTATCATTTGTGTGGTCCATTATAGTTTTTTACTTACTATCTCATTTGCTTCTCAGAAGGACCTGTGGAGATAAACCCAGGCTGCCCTACTAAGCAGTACAAGACCACATGCCCTTCTCCCCGAGTCTCTAATACCAGCAGCATTCCTCTTCACAAATACCTCAGCCTAAAATTTTTATAATTAGACACTATTTGTTTAAATCATAACACTTACTGCCTCCCAAAACTATAACACATACTGCATCCAACCTGCCTGATATGAGTTAATCAAGGGATTACGTTCATTGACCTGGATGTAGGATTACAGCAAACATGGAACATGGCACAGTATGTAAAGGAATATGCTGGTTTCTAGCAAAGGCGAATACCAGAGTAAAAACCTCATTAATTCAAACCACAGTGGGCCATAATATGTGACTTTTTAACTATCCAAACTTCGTTTACCCAACATTTTCTTGCAAAGAACATACCTCCAGTCAGCTGAGAAAGATATTGCTCTGAATCTTCCATAATTGTGACTTAGTCATTATAAAACAAAACAAAACAGGTAAACCCCAAGCCAAAACTCAACAGGACAGTCTTTAGAAGAAGACCAAACTATTAGGAATATTTCCTTCTGAATATAGGAGATAATTTGTAAATGGAACTGGACATGTGTATTTTCCCAGCTCTGTGCAGCTTTCCTTCACCTTCTTCCACCAGTCACTTGGTGCTAGCTGGCAGGAAGTTCATTCTCTTCTGACCATGACCCAGACCATAGCCTATAAGAAGCAGGATCTTGGGCAGCTCTGGGAGGCTGTGGCCCAGGGGAAGGAGGCAGCACAAAGTCCCTGTCATAGTACCCACAGTCTGCAGGTCAGAATTCATCTAATCCTTGTACCTTCTCTTATTGGTGCTCCGTGGACAAGTGAAAGCCGATCCTGAGAGCTGCTCAGCATAGAGATTGTAGGGGCAGACCTGAGGATTATTCTGAAACAAAGGATGCAATAAACAATATTACTCCCATCCGAAAAGCATCCCACCTTCCCACCAACCAACTCAGTAGGGGGATGGGGATGCTCTGGGCGACTGCACATGACCATCTGCAACCCGATATGTTTCTTGTAACAACTTTTGATGTGACTTGCCCCCTGATTATAAAAGTAATATATATTTATTGTAGAAAATGTATAAACTATATGATATCACCCATTATCTCACAACCAGAAATAACCAAGCGTTCACATGTTGGTATTTTTCCTTGCATTCTTATCCTCCAAAATTGTGACCCTATTATACCTGTAACCCTGTAATAATCAGGCATTTTTTCCTTTTTTTTTTAAGAAATGAGGATTTTTTTTTGCTATGATACGGCCTGCAAAAAGTTTTGAAAATATTTTTGTTTCCTGTGTTGTTGCTTTTCTAACCAGCACTAGTATGCACATCTTTGTGCATACATGTGAAAGCACCTTGTTATTTTATCATAATGCTCACATCCATGGTGTTCAAGGGGAATATGAGGGATTCTCTTTAACCCTGGATTTTTGGGGATCCTACTGGAAACCCTACAGTTAATTTTACTAGTTTGGATTGGCTGCTGTGCCACCAATCCAATTTTAATCTTTTGTGTTGTCATTGCTCTGTATCTTCATTGCCCCTATGACTTGGGAAACCCCTAGACAGTTCACAGGCTAGATTGGAAGAGCCACGGTGGGTGGAGGCACTTTGGCCTGAAAGCTAGTCATCCAGGAATAGGATTCAGAGCTCTTCTAAGCACTTTATTTGCTCATACCTGTCCTTCTGGCAGGGAACCTGGGCAGCGAGGATCCTCTGAAGAACACTCATTCCCAAATCCAGAAATGTACTGTAGGTGACAAAGACACAAATGCCACCATTAGCAGGATTTAAAGAGCATTTCAGAAAATTGGCAGTTTACTAAGGTAAGAATTTCTATATGGACCTATGTTTGTGTATGATGTTCCACATATAATATCTTTACTGTGTCTTGACATATGAATCATTTAGGGAAGACAATATGCTTTCTGTGAATTTTAAAGACTTCTAATTAATCAGAAGAGTGCTGGATATTGCATAGACTTCTCCACCCTTAGCTGTACTTAGCTGATTTGTGGGTCTACACTGTAACCTCCCTGAACTTGAGACTCCATTTCCCTTTCAAACTCTGGGAAAAAAAAGAAAAAGCATCTATGAAGAGGTGTGTGGGTCCAACCCTGACAGCAAAACCCTCTCCAAACTAGCCTTGCTGTAGGCAGAAGCCTCTGCTATCTGCCTCATCTATGGAACACATCTATATTTGTGCGAATGCATGAAAATAAAGTTTAAAGATATGGGTGGCCTTCAGGAGACATGCCAGCCCAGCATCTTTTCACAATGACACAATGGAACCTACTCTGATTGCCATCTCTTCACTTTACACCCAGAGAAAAAAAAAGTTAAAGGGTTTCTAAACCAGGTAAGTCATGGAGAGCCCCTGAAACTTACTCTTGCAACACTCAACACACTTGTGAGTTCTTGTGCACTGTCTGGCTTTTTTGCTAGCCTATAAGCTGCATGAAGGCTGAGACTATGGCAGTCTTGGCTCATAGAAGGTAATCAGTGGAAATTTGTCGATTGATTGAATTTTTCCCTTAAAGCCAATTCTAATGTAAGTGTATGTGTGCTGCTGTAAATAGGGTTAGAACACTTTTTGCTCTAACTTAAATACCAATTGATTTTAGCCCAGGATAATGAAAATGCAGTCTTGCTCAGCGAGCGAAATGTAACCATCTGAACACAGCTCCTTAAGAGATATAAGAAGGGTGGAAGTGGGTGAAGGGTAGGCCCTCCAGAGTTCTCAGTTGTTGCGGGAAGTCTGGGACTCCAAACGGAGGGATCAGCTGAAGCCATGGCAGAAGTTCGTGGATTGTGAAGATTTCATGGACATTTATTAGTTCCCCAAATTAATACTTTTGTAATTTCTTATGCCTGTCTTTACTGCAATCTCTAAACATAAATTGTAAAGATTTCATGGACACTTATCACTTCCCCAATCAATATCCTTGTGATTTATGCCTGTCTTTACTTTAATCTCTTAATCCTGTCAGCTGAGGAGGATGTATATCGCCTCAGGACCCTGTAATAATTGCATTAACTGCACAAATTGTACAGCACGTGTGTTTGAGCAACATGAAATGTGGACACCTTGAAAAAAGAACAGGATAACAGCAATTGTTCAGGGAATAAGAGAGATAACCTTAAACTCTGACTGCTGGTGAGCCGGGCAGAACAGAGCCATATTTCTCTTCTTTCAAAAGCAAATGGGAGAAATATCGCTGAATTCTTTTTCTCAGCATGGAACATCCCTGAGAAAGAGAATACGAGCCAGGAGGTATAGGCTTATAAACAGCCCCCCCCAGGTGCGCCTGTCTCTTATGGTCGAGACTGCAGGGGTGAAATAGACCCCAGTCTCCCACAGCGCTCCCAGGCTTATTAGGAAGAGGAAATTCCCGCCTAATAAATTTTGGTCAGACCAGTTGATCCCAAAAACCCTGTCTCCTGATAAGATGTTATCAATGACAATGGTGCCCGAAACTTCATTAGCAATTTTAATTTCGCCTCGGTCCTGTGGTCCTGTGATCTCACCCTGCCTCCACTTGCCTTGTGATATTCTATTACCTTGTAAAGTACTTGATGTCTGTGACCCACACCTATTTGCACACTGCCTCCCCATTTGAAAATCCCTAATAAAAACTTGCTGGTTTTTGTGGCTTGCGGGGCATCACGGAACCTACCGACATGTGATGCCTCCCCCAGATGCCCGGCTTTAAAATTTCTCTCCTTTGTACTCTGTCCCTTTATTTCTAAAGTTGGCCGATGCTTAGGGAAAATAGAAAAGAACCTATGTGAATATTGGGGCAGGTTCCCTTATACTCAGTGGCGTGGAGATGTAACAAGCCTGGATGTGTGAGTGATGATCAGGCCAACAACAGTCTGTATTTGGAAGAAATATCAGATGTGAATGTTATGACTTAGGAAGCAATGGAAGTGAAAAATTATTCTTTTTGCCTTCAGACTCAATATTTTGTATATTTGAAAATTTGTCAACACAAAAAATACTAAGTTGTATACTGATTTGTTAAAAGCAGCAGCATGCAGTTAGGATGATATCTTTGGGGAAATGGCAGAGACCATCTAACATTCTGATTCTCCACTGCATCCAATTTTCTACTCTCAAAATGAACCCCATGCTCACCATCAACGGGATTGAATTTGAGCTGCTGAGAATTGGTAATAACCCCAAATTATCTTCAATTCTGTGAAATGGAATTTTAGACCAGCCTGTGACTGAAGCCACTGGGCATTACAGTGCCTTCGCTTTGTTCAACTGCCGCATTGTTTCTCTCTGCAAGAGAGGAAGGAAGGCTGGAGTACAGCTGAGCTTTCTGGCAGGCACTGGTGGAGTTACTCATTAACCTTCCCCATTCTTTGTAACTGGTGGCCTTAGAAGAGGGTTCAGGGTTATGTGTTTGGAACACGAGTTAGCATAAATGGTTCTGAAGCACTTGATTCAGACTGTGCTTTAAAAAATAGGAAAGAAAGTAGAAAGAACAGCTGATGGTTTGGAAGGGAGCCACCAAGCACCAAGAGGTGTGAGTTCTGAATCCGTTTTTCAATCTTAGCTGCAGGGCATTGGCTAAAGAGGAAGGTGAAAACTGCTGAGTCACTATCAAATCAATTGGTTTTTCTAATCCCCTGAGAGAAGAAGTACAGAGTTTATTGCAGCTTTAAAATGCCATGCCCCTCACGGCCAAAGGCATCTGAATTAAGGAAGCAGTATTCACAGCTGCTTTCTCCAGACATTGAGCTCAAGGACAGAATCTGAACTCTGCTTTTATCAGCTGCGAAAATCCAAGCATTCATTTCCAGCTGGTTCAGTGCCTATGTAAAAGTATACTGTGTACAAAAATAAGATTAAAAAGCTAACATTAAGCAAGTGTGTTTGTATGTTTTCTACAGTTCGGATTTCTGAATAATTTGATCCGACAGAAAAATATGATTTCATTTCTTTTCAAGAGAATTATATGCATACTTTCTAAATGCAAGAATAAATTCCTGAGCTCCATGTGACTTCAGTACCATCAGCTCTTTGGCAGCTTATGAGTATACAGCTTTTTAATTCTCACCTGGTCCCCAGGATATGGTTTACTTGTCAGAGTAGTTTTATGAGGTGCTTTCTCCTGACTCTGATTCTAGGTAACACCCGATGAGATGAACAGATGGTGCACCTCACTTCCTCTTACTGGGCATGAAGGAAAGAGAGAGAAGTCAGGGTAGAGATGAAACTACTGCTACATTTTTTTTTTCTGTGGAAAAAGAGTCTAATATTTCTAATTAACCTTGATGGGAACATAGAACATAGATTGTAAAGGGAACTTGCACATTATCGCAGTAGGCTGAATAATGGCTAATGGCTCACTCTGAAAGATATGTATGGCTTAACCCCTGAAACCTGTGAGTATTACCTTTTCTAGCCAAACAGACTTTTGCATATATGATTAAGGATCTTGGGATGGGGAGATATCCTAATTATTTGGGTGTATCCTAAATGTAATCACAAGTGTCATCATAAGAGGGAGGCAAAGGGAGATTTGACTTATAAGAGGAGAAAATGTGACGTGATTACAAAAGCAGAGATACATTTTTTTGAAGATCGAGGAAGAGGCTACAAACCAAGGAATGTGGGTAGCCTCTAGAAGAGGAAACAGAATCCATGGAAAAGGCAGGAAAACACAATCTCTCATAGAGTCTCCAGAAGAAACAGCCACACTGACACCTCGACTTTAGCCCAGTGAAACCGATTTCAGACTTCTGACCTCCACAACTTCAAGATAATACATTTGTGTTGTTTTAAGCCAATAAATTTGTGGTAATTTTTTACAGCAGCAAGAGGAAATCAGTTACGTAGAATAGTAGGTCCTGTCTCTGGCTAATCATTAGAATCACTCCAGAAGCTTGTTACATACAGACCCAGAGCCAGTGAATCAAGGATTTGGTGGTGGGGCCCAGAGCCTGAATATTAAGCAAGTTCTTCGTTTTAGAAATGAGGAAACCAAGGTTGGGAGAAGCTAAGCAACTTACTCAAATACATAGGGTATTTCATTTTAAATTTAATTTTATTACTTTATCTTTTGAATTTTCTTACCCCAGTTGTACTTTTGTGTAAATGTGATTTCATTTACGGCTTTGTGTTGACATATTCACTAAAAAGAAGAAATAAAAGATGAGAAACAGTTTTAAAAATTATATAATGTTTATTGATTAGAATGAATATGATGCAATCTGGTTTTCTGTGTTCAGATTCCTGACCTCTGGAGTTAACCTTTCTTTGTAAAGATTAGACAGCAGGCAGGGAAGAATGCCTTTGAAACTGAGAGCAAAGACTGGCATGCAATTTACATTGATGTCCTGGTGCTGTGCATAATAAGTTGCTTAAACATGACAGCAGGATAGGATTTTACATAAAATTTATTTATAAATGGCAAAGATGTTTCCAACCTCTGCTGAACTTCCTCATAGAATGTTCATCAGAAAACAAAGTTTCTATCTACTCTTTCTTCCAAGACTTCAACTCCTACCACTGACATCATGACCCTCAGTTCTATTCCCCTAGCCCTGCCCACTCCCCTGAAATCCAGATCCATAAATCCAACCACCGCCTGGGTATCTCAGTTTGGCTGTCCCTCCATCAACTCAAATTTGGCTGACACAGTTTTGGATTCTAGAGCATGCAGGCATTCTGTATGTGCTGTGCCTTTGCACTCACTCTTCCCTCCAGACCCCGTCCTTCCTCACTTTGCCAGTTCCAACTTCTCTGTGAAGACTCAGTTTAGGTACAGGCTCCTTTAGGAAATTTTTTTTTTGACTCTACCTAGCCCAGACTCAGTTCATCTATGATATTAATCTGCAGTGTCATGCACTAGCACAAAATATTTGCTGAATGAAAGAATGAGAGTTAACTTTTAGTCAGGCATAAAGATAAAAAACCAAAGTCTTTTACTCCGGTGTGGAGTGTTTTCAGGATTCCTACCAATTAGGAAGGTGTTTGATTCTTCAAACTCAGAAACACCTCCCCTTAACTGATGGATTCTTCAAACTCAGCATCAGTTAGAGGGCATTAGGGCACTTCTCAAACCCTGCATTCTGGGAAGATGTCTGTTGTGGGGTGGTCTGGCCCACTTGGCCTGAGCCAAGGTTCTGGGCAGTTCTGTTCAGTTACACATGCATGTGTTGAGCATTGATGCAAGCCTGGCCTGGGCACTAGGCATGGTTTTAGATATTAGGGACATATTCTGTTTTCCTTGCCTTAAGATACCAGTCTAGTAGGAGCCACTAAGGCCCCTTTTTGAGCCTGGACTTCGCATTCAAACATACCCTGTTTCTAATCAAGTCATCTATTGGCAGTGACCTTGGGCAAATCATAGTCTCTCCAAGCATTACTTTTCTAATTGAAACAAGAACCTCTCTCTATACCCCAGATTTATTTTGAGGATTATGAGTTAATTCATAGTTAAAATGCTTAGCACCTAACAGCACATAACCCACACATACTTTTCAATTGCGTATTACTAAAAAGAAGGAATGATTTCCTAGAGGAGGTGCTTCTTCTGGCCAAGGGCTGATTCAGAGCCTTAATTAACTAAATAGATCAAGCATATCTAATTGGTCACCGGAAGTGGTCCATGAGGCTGCAGCAATGGGAAGGTGTCAGAGCAGGGGGTGGGAAAAAGACATAGAGAGAAACGTGCATGTCCGTAGTGGAGGGGAGCTCTTAGGATGTCTACAGATTTCCAAGACAATAATTGAAATGAACAAAGGCAAGGGATGACCAATAAGAGCTTCATTTCTTTCCTTTATCATCTTTCCCTTGTTCTTCAGCTCCAGCTGTGCCCACAGACACCACAGGGAAGCCTCTGAACACAGGGGTTTGAACCAGGGCCTCTCTAAGTCTTTTCCAACTCTGATACCCTGGAGTTCTCAGAAACTTCCATAAATTTTGGCTGAAGAAGCCATAGCAAACTTGTCAGATGGTTTCTTACCTTTAACTCAGCCATTTTCTCTCTCCTCTATGTGTGATGACTTCAGGAAACCCAGGCCCAGAGGATATAAAGCCACAATGCTTCTTTCTCCTTCAAACCACTCTTTGGATATTCCGGTTCCCACTGCTTCACTGCGCTTCACTAGTCAGTGCGTCACTCAAACTAGCTGAAAGAATTGCCTAACTCATACACAGGGACAATGTCCAGCAAGCTTATTTAACCAGTTACACAATTGCCTTTGGTTTTTACACAGTTTGTTCCTAAGTGTTTCCAGAGGCTTGGTTCCTCTTCACCTGAGGTAGAGATTGACCAATTATTTATTCCAGTTAAAAGTAGGCTTATTTCAAAAGGCAGAGAATTTGAAGCTATCGGGGAAAGGAACTGTGGCAGATAGCGCCTGCTGTGTGTGGTGGAGGATTCTCTGCTCAGTCCTGACTCAGGCTAGGAAGGAACAGGGCAGTGCTGAGTCTCCTGGAGAGCAGTGAGAAAACCCCCAGGCATTTACCAGCTGCAGATGTTTACACTGGGGTAAGATGTTTACACACAGCCACCTGAAGACAGGGACCAGGACCAGAACCAGTTTTCTGCAGGTGCCTCCCAGGAATGAGCTCAGGTTCTTGGGTGAACCATTCAGAGCCTGAAATATTTCACTTAGAGCAAACTGATATGTTTCCTACTGCTCCTTTTAATTTCTTAAAGTACGTTTAGTTTTCTTATAAATTCTTTAAGAGTTTTGTTTCCTAATGCCTCTATACTTCTAAAACAGACCAAGGGATTATTCTCCAGCCACCTCCTCTATGACTCCCTTGTTCTTCATCTTGGCCGCTCTCCTTGGTCATTGGCAGGTAGCAGCTTCAGGACTAGTGGTGTTCAGAAAGGAGAAAACATATATTGAGTTTCTGCTTTTGTCAGATTTTTCCATATCTAACTTCACAAAAACAATCTTGTAAATTAGGCATTATCACAACTCAAATGCCAACAGATGAGGGAGGAAGTGTAAGTGAATAAAGTAGGCTAGCTGATTTTTCAAGATAAGATGAAGCTCCCATTTTTAACCATTGGTAATTAGAGTGAGAGAGACAGAGAAACCACCCTGTAGTAGATGGCAAAAAATGCCCCAATTCCTCCTATCCTTGTATGTGTGCCCCTTTGAATGTGACTTTGCTGTTCCTCCCATCAAGAGGTAGGGTCTTTTTCTTTGGCTAGTAGCAAACATGACACAGAGTTTGAAACATGCCTGTGCCTTAGGACAGGGCCCATTCTTGCAGCCTGAGACCACAGTGCAGAGAAGCTGGGCTGGCCTCCAGAGGTCCAGGCAACAGCCCTGCAAGCCCCACAGGAACTGCCAGACATGTGAATGAGGCAGTCTGGCTGCCAGGTGACTGCAGAACATGTGTGATCCCAGGCAAGACCAGCAGAAGAACCACCAGTTAAATCTGGCCCGAACTGCTGAGCCATAGAATTGGGAACAAATAGAATGGTGTATTTCACACTACTAAATTTTGGGGTGGTTTGTTAAGCAGTGATAAATAACTGATATAATCATGCAGGTTGAAAAACATGTGCAGATTTGAAGTGGCCACAGGCTGCTAGTTTGAGACCCTCTGCTTTAGATAAATGGGCTTAAACAACCTCCAAGGGTCCCCAGGCTCCAACATACTGCAGTAGCAGCAGAATTATTGCCTGTGTATGAGGTGCTAGCACAGACTGGGCCAGACAAAAGGGGACATGTTGATAGGAAACATGCTGGTAGCAAACCATGTGGACTGATGCCTACGGACCGGGCAGCTGATAGGAAACCTCAGCATATGTCAGCATAGACAGATGGCATTGTGGCATTATATAAACTATTCTGGAATTCATATGCAAACCTAGGAGGAAGGTAGGTGGAGGCCCTAGCTTTATTGAGGCTAAGTTTTCACTATTCCTATAACATGCAGACTCTGAAACTGAATTCGAAGAAAATATCTCCTGTGTATCTAAGTTTATGAATACCTTGGGCCTTCAATCTCTATTGATCTTGGAAGTTAGCAGTTGGTCATTAGATAAACAAATGGGAGCTAATAAAAGACAAAGGGAAATCTTTACTGCCTTATTTTTCAACAAACTTTCTGTTATTTCCATTGAACCAGTTGTGAAGGCGGATTTAAGAAGTGTTTCAGTTCTTTCCTAAGGTATGAGAGAGACTTCTGAAGGGGTAAGAAAGTGTTAACAGTTCCTTGACTGGATTAAAATTACTTTGAGGGGCTTGAAAATATTTAAAGTTGAATACATCTTTCACTAAACTTTAGGGATTCCTTCTAAAAGGAGAGAATACACACAGGGGATATTAAAATATTATTTTATTATTTAATTTTTTTTTTTGAGACAGGTTCTCTGTCATCCAGGCTGGAGTGCAGTGGCACAAAAATGGCTCACTGAAGCCTCAACCTCCTGGGCTAAAGCGATCCTCCCATCTCAGCCTCCTGAGTAGCTGGGACTACAGGCACACACCACCACACCCGGCTACTTTAAAATTTTTTTAGTAGAGATGAGGTCTCGTCATGTTGCCCAGGCTGAACTTGAACTCCTAGGCTCAAGCAATCCTCCCACTTCAGCCTCCCAAAGTGCTGGGATTACAGACGTGAACCCCTGCACCTGACTTAATGTTTTTTTTTAGAGACAGAGTCTTGCTGTGTCATCCAAGCTGGAGTGCAGTGGCATCATCACAGCTCACTGCAGCCTTTAACTCCCAGGCATAAGCCATCCTCTGGCCTCAGCCTCCCAAAGTATTGGAATTACAGGCATAAGCCATCATGTCCTGCTGGGATTGGAGAATAAATAACACACAGCTACAGATAGTTCTGATTCTATGTCTAATGGCTTTTCATTTTAATTAATGTAATTATACATTCATTTATTTAACAAATTTTGAAAACCATCACAACATAGTATAAGTGCTCTGACAGGAAAGAGCCCAGGGATCTAGGGGAAGCACTAGTGGGCACGTAGCCCAGACGAGCAGAGCCAGGGAGGGCTTCCCAGAGGAGACTATGTCTGAGCCAAGTCCCATAGAGTAAGAGTTGGATATAAAGTGGAAAACATTACATCCAGGAATTGCTACAAGGTAATGTGAAGCAGGGTGTGACAGGTCTACAGAGTAATCACTCCAAAACGGAGTTAGGCATCAGAGGACTCCAGGACAGATGTCTCCGAGAAAAAGATGGAACACAGAGATTACCTGATATACTTGATGGTACTGAGCGAGGTTTTACACCTTGGTTGGAGTTTAGGGGTTCCATTCTTTGTCATTAGTTATTGATGACCTTGGTAAAGCTTAGTGATTAGCCAGCTGAGAAAACACAGTACTAGAGAGGGGGCTGTGTGTAAGATGGCAAGGCACTGGTTAGAAATAAATATATTTGGATTAAAAACAGAACCCAGGGGAAAAACAGTGGCAGTAATAAAAATGATAGCAATACATGAAAGACAAATACTTGTTTTGCCAACAGAAGACATGACAATCATCTCATGTTTAATTTGGCATATGTAGCTTTGAGTGGGGAGGAGTGGATCAGTTCATTAAGGTGAGATCAGGTTGAGGCAGCCAAAGATGCGCTTTGATGAATTCTGCTATAATGGCACTCATAAAGTAGAGTTCACAATCTATATTCCCTACTTTTTGATGAGTTTATTTGTCTTTCTTAAAGGCTAGATCCTGACTTATCTGCATGAGAAAAATCTGGCCTGTCTGTTAAAAATACAAAATCCTGGCCTTATCCTATACATATAGAAAGGGGAGAGTAAGGGAAGAGAGAGGAAATCCTGGAATCTGCATTTTCAGCAAGCACTTCAGAGGATTCTTACACACTTTAGAGTTTGAAAGCCCTCCATGTGAGTCCTTAATGGAGGTGCAGATTAATTGTAACTGGATGTTCAATTCCTTTACTATGCTATGGAGCAGCCCCAGCTGACCCTAACATCAGATATTTTGTGTAGGCAAACATACTGTGAAATATTTGAGACACAGGGTTAGACTTCCTGCGACCCTTCCTCTCCCACCACAGTGATTTAGCTCAGTCTTGGGACTGCGGAGAAATGAATTTCTAATTTCCTTCTCCTCCTTTCCCCAAAACAGACTCCTCCTTTGAATTTTAACATATATTAAACCAATGCAGACACCCTGTTAGACCTTTAAAGTTCTTAAAATAGGATGTTACCTGTGCTTTAAAAAATTCAATTAAGCCACCATCTAGTAACCCATACAAGGTCCTACCTATGGTGGGTGCTACTGCAAACTATTGAAATGAGGACTCAGAAACTCTGATTACAGGGAGCAATTAGGAGCTCTTCACCTCAGTCTGATGTCCCTGCACATCATTTCCATGAAGTTCATTGTCAGAATGAACAGAAAAACAACAGTGTCAGGGCACCTGGATTATATCATGAATGCCTCAAGTTTGAGGAATTCTAAGAACCCGAGCTAAAGCTAATATGGATCAACTCTTTTGGGAATAGCTTTTCTTAGAGCACTGTAGCGGAGAAGAGCTTTCTTTCTTCACCCATCACTAGGTTCACAAATGAGGCACCTATAACGAAAGACAGATTATTGAGAAAAGCACACAAATTTATTTACTGTAAGTTTTACACGACAGGAATCTTCAGAAATGAAGACAAAAAATAGGAAAACTTGTGTATTTTTATGTACAGTCTTATGCAGAAGTATAATCAGAGGACAAAAGGACATAATCTAATGGTAATAAACTGTGGAGAACTTAGCAAGTCCTATTTGTCCAGATTCTTCTTGGTGTCTCTGTATCCGTGAGGATAAAGGGTACCTATGGAATGAAGGTTTTATGATCTACTTCAGGGAACAGCCACTTAGGGTTTATGGCCTGCTTCAGGGGAGAAGGGGTAAGGGGAAAGTATGAGAAACCTTGCTTCTGCAGTTTTCTCAAATAACAGGGTGCAATATTTTGGGGTTATGTGTCCTGAATCCCATCAACGTTAAGATAGAGAGACCAGCCCAAATCTTTAGTTGGATTCCAGCTAAGTCTTGTACACCTAAGGGACAGAGGAGTAGTCATATATATGCCTTCATATCTGGTCACCTTCACAATGAGTCAGAAAATTGGTTAGACACCGAAATCACAACAGAAAAAAAAAAATCTTTATTTCTACCAACTTGTCCCATCAAGAGAGTAAGATATACATATGTAAAGAGATGGAGTCCCACTCTGTCATCAGGCTGCTGGAAGGCAGTGGTGCAATCATGAATCACTGCAGCCTCAAACTCCCGAGCTCAAGTGATCCTCCTGCCTCAGTCTCCTAGAGTGCTGGGATTATAGGCGTGAGCCAGCACCTGGCCAATTATACTTTTAAAAAAATATTTTGACATTTATACTTGTTTATTATCTAAAAGCATTTTTATGAATAGTTCTCAAGAAGTCCTAGCAAAAATTGTGCTTCATTCTTTTTTGAATAACTCTAGCTAATAACATTCATTTGCGCAAAAAGCCTTATTATGCTGCTGCTAATAATTGCAACAAATTTACCTTAGATTATTAAAAACTATTTTTTCTTAGAAAACTATAATTCAAGGAATCAAGCTTGGCTGCAGAAAGTAATGGAGTTGAGGAATACTGTTAATTTTTCCAGATTGACCCTGGAGTCATCAGCAATAGTTTACTTTTATTATTTATTTATATATTTATATATTTATTTATTTATTTTCTTTTAGTTGGAGTCTCACTCTGTCACCTAGGCTGGAGTGCAGTGACACGATCTTGACTCACTGCAACCTCCACCTCCCGGGTTCAAGTGATTCTCCTGCCTCAGCCTCCCAAGTAGCTGGGATTACAGGCGCGTGCCACCAGGCCTGGCTAATTTTTGTATTTTTAGTAGAGACAGGGTTTCCCCATGTTGGCCAGGCTGGTCTCAAACTCCTGATATCAAGTGATCCACCCACCTCCCAAAGTGTTGGGATTAAAGGTGTGAGCCACCGCGCCTGGCCTATTTTTATTTTTTAAATAAGATAGAAAATAAAAAAATCAGGATGAATTTTTTTAAAATTAAAAGAAAGAGGAAGAAAGAAGGAAGGAAGATTTATTTCTTGAAGGAGAAATACAAAGAGCTTAATTGGGTTAGGTCTCTGGGTAGCATTTGGTTTCTACTTCCCAACTGTACAGCCTATGCAACAACATACTTGTGACCCATTCTACATACAGATCATGATTTGCATAGCTTTCCTTTGTGTCAAAAAGAAACCAGGGCTATGTCCTTTCAAAGAGGAAGTAAAGAAAGGCTGGAGAACAGTCTAGCTGATGAAAGCTGCTTTAAAAATCCTTTTCCAAATTCCCAAGACTGCCTTTCTAAAAGGACTCTCTAACATTCTTATTTTAATATCCTCTTGCAGCATACCTTGATTTCCAAGATACTTCTGAAACCTAATTAAAATGGAATAGAAAGTGAATTTGGTGTTTTCCACCTATTTTTTAAATGAGAAATGAAAACTGTATATTTATTATTGTTATTTAAAAGTATGGAGCAAAATCAGGAGTGCAGAGACCTGCAGCAGAGCCAGAGAGAGAATATGGGTGATAAAGTGTTGAATAAATTGTTTTTAGAAATCAAATTCATATACTCAGGAAGAACTGGGGCAGAGAAGATTAAGCAAGCAAAAAGATAGGTTAAAAAAAGTAATGATGAACAATTACGGACACACACACACACACACACACCATCCCCAAAAAGCTTTGGAGTGATTATGAAATCCAAGAATCCTAGTTCATAATTCATGTAAATGTGTTGCTGTGGAACTTATTTTTACTTCTCTCCATAAATACATTGTTGACACAGAATAATATTCTTAGTTTTCTGATTATAGCTAAGGGACATTTCAGGAGTTGACTTTTCCTTAAAAAAACAAATGGAGAGGAGGCTGTAAATGTCTCTCACTGCCCTTGTGCAGGTCTTAGATTTTACCCCACCTATTTCCAAACAGAAAACCTAGACTGCATATAGCAGCAACCTTAAGAGTGAGGGAGCTGTCAATTTTTCACATCATTTTACCAGAATTCTTTTTTTCTGGTATTGCTGTTCTCTATGTATTATTAATTTGTATTTATATTTAACTCTGGCTATTAGTCCGCCTCTTCCAGTCACTGAGCCATTTGCAAAGGAGAGAAGAGGGAGACAAGGGTTGCTATTATTAGGCATTCCTGTGTGTGACAAGGGTGGAGACAATTAAATAACACCATTTTGCATCTTTGAAAATGACAGAGATTGTTTGAGGTAGACAACTCAGGGCTGGTTAACAAGACCGTTCCCCTCAAGAAGGTAAAACAATGGAGATACATTTTTGAAGTACTTAATTAAGCTTTCAGCAATGAGTGTGGGAAAATTACAGACCCATAAAAACCCTCCAGTTCTAGGCAAGAGTAAATTTTCTCTGCAGTACACTGTCATTGCTCATTTACTGCATCATTTTGACAACATCTCATACTTACACAAGGCTTTTACATAATCTATACACAGGGACAGAAAGGTAAGGAACACAGAGAACAGGGACAAAGTTTGGACCTCCCGTATTGTCACTTCCTTTCATTTTTCCATTAAAGGGTAAGGCTGAAGGGTAGCATTTTAAGATGATTTTGTTAAAAGGCTGTGATGGTAATAATTGAACACAGCAAGATGAGCTGTGAAAAACTGCCACTGCTTGCTCACTCTTCCAAAGGATGAGTGTAATTCAGTCATAATGAAGGCTCTTTAGTGTTCCTGCCCCAAATCTTTTCCGATCAGGAAAGCCTGGAATCTGTAGGCAAGAAAGATAATTGCATTAAGTCTCAAGCAATAAAAGTTCAAATACTAATAGTAATTTTTCCCTTCTTTTCCATTTCTGTATGTCAGCCTGTTGTTTCTTAAAAAAACAACTTTCTGAGGTTTTACTCAGAAAACCACAGATTAAATAATAAAAATAAATTTTACCAAAATGGAAAACATTTCCCAACAAATTGGTGATAGTGTCATCTAAATCAGAAAGAATGAAGGTAAATCTCATAATACCTACTAGACTTTTATAGAAATTATTTGTATTGTGACAGACCCTGAATGTATACTCTTGGAGTCCCAAGCAAATTATTTTCTTCTTCTATTTTATAATGTAATCTTATTCCTAGATTATATTTGTTTCCTAGATCCTTATTTTCCCTTTGTTCTGATTTTCTCCTTTTGTATTTAACAGGATAGAAGGAAATCAGTTGCTTGTGCCTATAAAGGGCTTTCCCCAACTTTTTAAAACTACTTCTGAACTTAAATTTGGAAATCACCTATCAAAATTTAAGAATCTATTTTATCAAGAAAAGAGATACCAACCTGATTACCTTCTCTTAAAAAGTATCTCTTCTCTATGACCTGTGAAAAACAAAGATTTTAAAGGCTTAGCACACATACCTGCAAAAAGTGGCTAACTGCAACGACCACTAATGGTACTAAAAGGAATATATCCAAACTAAGAATCTTTTCCATAGCAGTAGACATGTAGTACAGTCAGCTAAAAATCTGGTGTTAATGAGATCAGAATTGTGAGCGTATTTCCATAAAAGCCTGCCTCATTCCAAAACGCATTAATGATAGATCAAAAAATAAATGAATAACAAAAACTAAATAATGATAGAATGATATAAGATCCTATGCAATTCTTAGAGTATGACAGCAAATCTGACTCTAAGTTTCCTAGCAGTCAGTCCCAAAAGGTACTAAACAGCATTCATAAAATAAAAAAAGCACTTGCCTGCTACAATAGTCTTGTCTATTTCTTAAAGAGGGGACTGTTTAACATAGCAAACCACCACATCCCTATAGTAAGTGGTGACAAATTCTATACGTCCTCAATATAGACAGATGACACAACATCAAAAGCAGTCTAATGACTGTTGTAAATTGTCTACTTTTTTTTAACTAACTGCACCCTTACTTCAGTAGTTTCAGAATTACCTGCATTTGATAAGTAGAAAAAACATGTTCAAGCAGCAGATGTATCTGCACAAATCCATCACCATTATTGAAAAGAAACCCTCAAAATATATGTCCAAATGTAGTAAGTTTAAGAGCACCATGTTTTCATTTTTTCCCAAAACTGCTGTAAATCCTAAAGAGCACCATGTTTTCAGATGATGAAAAACATTTTCAAGAATAATAAATTCTGTTCTGACACTTGAGAAACTGCAATGGTTACAGAGGAAGTATTATAAATGGTCTCTGATCTAGGATGGCTTGACTACGATTTTTTGACTTTATGGTGGTGTGAAAGCAACATGCATTCAGTAGAAACTGTACTTTGAGGGCCCATACAATGGGCACTTTTTTCACTTTCAGTATAGTATTCAATAAATTACATGAGCCATTCACAACTTTTTAATAAAATAGGCTTGTGTTAGATGATTCTGCCTAACTGTAGGCTAACATAAGTGTTCTGAGCATGTTTAAGGAAGGCTAGGCTAAGCTGCGATGCTTGGTAAGTTGGGTGTAATACATGTATTTTTGACTAACAATGTTTCCAATTTACAAGGGGTTTACTGAGATATAACCCTATTGCAAGTTGAGGAATAGCTGTATTTTCTTTACATAGACCTGCTGTGATAAGAAAAGTTAATCGGATAATAATACAGATCAGCTGGAGATGAACTCTAAGACATTCAAATCTGAAATTATGCAGCTAAGAGTTCCTCTGAATGAGAACAGACCAGCTTGCTCTCTCTGGTGCGACAGCCATTCATCCAGATTCAACACCAAGACTATTCATCCAGATCCAAGACCAAGACCAGCTTGCTCTCTCTGGTGCGACAGCCATTCATCCAGATTCTTGCTGTCTTGGAGACTATAGCTGGATTATTTTTAGCCACAAGACACCAGGGCAAAGTTGCATTCACTTACCCCAGAGGTAGAAAAGTTGGTTTATCATTAGTGTACATCTTAAAACAATCCCACAAAAACCAAGAAGGAGACTGATTCCCTTTCCTCTCTATGGCAGGACAGGAAAATCTGATTATTCTGGAGTGTGAGGAATTACTACTAGTTGAAAGAGGCTGGAGAAGGAGTTAGACTTCCTTTTGGAGAATAAATCTTTTTTGTTTGTTTGTTTCAGATGGAGTCCTGCTCTGTCACCCAGGCTGGAGTGCAGTGGTGCGATCTCGGCTCACTGCAAGCTCCGCCTCCTGGGTTCACGCCATTCTCCTGCCTCAGCCTCCTGAGTAGCTGGGACTACAGGCACCCGCCACCACACTCGGCTAATTTTTTGTATTTTTACTAGAGATGGGGTTTCACCATGCTAGCCATGATGGTCTTGATCTCCTGACCTTGTCATCTGCCCGCCTCGGCCTCCCAAAGTATTGGGATTACAGGCGTGAGGCACCGTGCCCGGCTGGAGAAGAAATCTTTATGCTAAATTCTGGAAGAACTGATGTATAGAAAACTGGATGAAATTTGGTTGTCACCTCCTTTGGTTTCAGGCAACCACCTCAGTCTGGAGGTCTGGCCAACCTCCTAACCCACATACATTTTGTTGTGATTCAGGCAATAAAAGAGAAGTTACCTTTTTGGTTTTGGTCATAATTCTTTACCCCTGACTTGCAACGTGTACTCCTGATTTTAAAAAAAATAAAGCCTTGCCTGACAACTCGGATTATACCAATCAATAACCCAGTTTCTCTAGGATGTAATTTAGTATATCTTATTTTTTAATTTTAGAACTAATAAAATTTTAAATTTAACATACTGTGGGATCTTTCCAGGTCAGGGCAGATCTATAAGATGTTGCTCATAAGGGACAGAATTTTGTATTGATGGAGCCATAGATCTAAACCAAATGGAAATTCTTATATTTTAAGTTTGAAAACAATGTGGACAGAAAATCTGGCTCCTTGCAGTGCTACACAACATTTTTCATGTCATGGCACACGTAGAAAATGCTAATATTTGTATAGCACACTGGAGAAAATGGAAGCGGTTGCCAATCACCCAACCCCCCCACCCTGAGGACCCTGGCTGCTCTGAAAACTGAGGGAAATCAGCATCTAGGCACATCTGTACCCTATTTCCCACATATCAGTTAAGAAGTTTTGCAGTGAAGCAAAATTTTCCTACTGGCCTAATATTAATCGAGGAGGGTGCTGGAGCTTATCTAGTGCTGATAAAAAGGCCAAATATTAAATCCCAAATTATCTAAAGGTGGGGCTTATCCAATGCTGAACAAAAGGGCCAATTATTAAATCCCTAAATAGTTAAAAGAAAAAAATGATTGATAAAGAAGAGCTATGGGGAAGATGATTTTCTTAGGAGATGTCACTTAAAAAGAAATATAACATAGGAATTAACCTTTTTCAATAATACATGCAGAAAGACATCCTATTTTACCTTACTATGCAATGTCAGCATTGGACAAACAACTTAAACTTGGTCAAACTATGTGCAATAAAGTTGTATGGCTTTGTGAAGGAAAGACAAACAGTGCTCTAATTTACCAGTATGCTGAGTCATTCTACATTTTCCTTCCAGCTGAGGACAATAAAACAATGTTAGCAGAGAGTCAATAATTGGAATGCAAATATTTCTGAGAGGGAAACACTGGGAAATCAAGAAGACATTACCTTAAAAGGTAACAGTAACATTTATGTAGAGAATATTAACAGCTAGGAGAGCAAAAAGAACTCAGGGCTTTAAGCAGAATCTCCTCAGTTCAGCGCCTTTATGGGGGTGGGAGGGTGAATAAGTGAAAAAAAGAGCTAGAAAATGGGTAAGTAGAAATTCTTTTAAGGAGAGGAATTAGATATCTTTTTAAAACCCCCATTTAAATCCAGTAGCTTTTGCCCTTTACTTAGAGAACACTGGTGGTGGAATAAATACGTCAGCAGGCCTTGGGCAATTATACCAACAGATAAGAGAGATCAAAACAAGGATTATTCCAGGCTGTGAAGTTTTGGACAAAAAAATAAAGGTCATAGGATTCTACAAAAAAATTTTAAACTCTCATAATATATAAATTAGGTTTAAAAATAACTTAATTGAAACCATTACCTTATCAAAAAACCTACTGAGCTTGACAGCATTGGAAGAACCTGCAGCTAAGTACCGTGGATTTGTGCAGTCCTAGAAGATAAAACATAAGATCCACAATTGAAAGTTAGGAAACACAAGCTCGTTGCTATTCATAACTTATCCTGTTGCACATTTCTATAGGCATAATACTATTAGGCACAATACTCTCACAAAATATTCAAATAATTTTCAAATTATGGTGCACAAAGGAGGAAAGTATTAAAGGAAAATAAGGTCACTTAATCTTTGTAATTTAAACAATTTTAGAGTATACCAAATCAATGTATTCATCATCAAATAATTCATAGAGGAAGACAAGATTACTAATATTTTACTAATAACAAAACCAAGGTACTACTGGAGTGACCTACCTACATTTACCCTGAAAACCAGAGAGAGAGAGCCATGAAAAACAGTAAGCATTTCACTTTTAGTACTAGTTAATCACCAGTGCTCAACTAATTTAGTACTATGCAGTTCATATGAATCGCAGAAAGCATGAAAATAAGGATTTAGAGGTGCAAAGAACAAACAGAACAATTGCCAAGGATTTCTCTTTAGATGCAAGGTACTACATCTTTTGGTAGGCCACAAAGATATATTATTTTTGGTAATAAACATCTACTACTATTGTTTGATAATAAAGATATATTACTACTCTTTGATGGAATTTTATTATAGGGAAAAAAAATGGGCCCAGAAGGGACAAAACGATCTGGAACATTAATCATTACAATAACTTTAAAACCTTAAAAGGCCTACTATCTGCTGGAATTCCAGTCTGTTTTTTTTTTTTTTTTTTTTTTTTTTTGCTTGTCACCATTGACTTGTGACCTTGAGAGATAGAGTACTTTGATTTTTACCTGAAATGTACCTAAGACCAAGCTATAAGGGCTACCATGTAAGCTCCTTTGCAAGTATGAAATTTTGTCTTTTAGCTATAGACCCTCTGTGCCCCTAGAAATTACTGAAATTACTATTATTACATTTATTCTGTTTTTGCAATCTCCAGGCCCACATGATTCCTTTCTAATGAAGCCTCCTATTTTATTCATATGCAACATTTCAAGGCTCACACTTTAAATTTTAGCCAGAAATGATAATACATTCTCTAAAACCACAAAAAAGAGAGGCTACAACAAAGTTGTCAAAGATCACAGAGTACTAGAAATCAGGGGTCTTCAAAGCCAGCAAGCTCTAAATCAGAATATCCATCCCAACATTTCTACTCTGTGTAACACTGGTTAGGGTACTAAACCTTTAAATTTGGGCTTACTGATTTGTGGAATGGGGATAACAATATTTTATTTCATGGGATTTTTGTGAAAAATTAAATAATCCATACCCGGACATACTGGGTAGTAAAATATTAGTCCTCCTCTCTTCAATCTAAGAAAATGCTAGCAGATTGAATTTTCAGGCACAACAAGCACTTACCATAATAAAGATAATTCCATATATGGATTATGTAGACTGAAACATCATTGCACAAACTATGGTATTTGAAATAGTGTTTGAACACATTTCTACAGCAATTGGGGCATATAAGAGGCAAACCTTAGATCTGTGGTAGAAATGTTTTATAAAATAGATATTGATTAGCTAGTCATCAGAATGTCAAAAGTTTGAGACAATTCTAAATAGAGCTGAAGTACTAAATACAAAAACTAAAGCAAACAACAAGCAAACAAAAAAACACCCCCAAAACCTTAATTCTATGGTTCCATAATTTCAGGTCGACCAGCCTAGAGAAACACTATGATTTTTGGGATAAGAAATTTAGAGCTGAAAGAGCCATCTGCCATTTATCATGGCTGAGGGAAAAGCCTGAAAATTAATAGCTCCAAATAGCTTGACTGAGCTTGAGAAAGGACTATTAACTAGGGAAGATACTTCAATATGATCGCTTCAAAGTAAATACATAACAAAGAAAAGTTTTTACAGGGTACAATAAGCCTAACAGGATTTTAGAAAATAAGTAATGGTTCACCTATTTATAATTTAAACAATTTGCATTTATTCAGGCAGTTATTTATTAACTCTGATTCCACCTTTGATGTATACATTTGTTAATTCTTACTTTTCTACAGTTTTAAGGAAATTTATACAGTAACTGATGTTAGCACTAATAATGTTACATTAGTTTTTATTTGAGGCTTTATATTTAATTGCTGAATTTCTGATTGCTATTTCTTTTTGAAACCCTTGTATTCAATTTTCCTCCTCATTTTTTCTTCCCTGCATTCTCTGACCCTCTCCTATTGTTATTTGTGCTGTGTTCTTGAAGCTGTACACTGATAAAGGCCAAAAACATGTTATATTTGAACTCTTTGGAGACTGTATGTGCTAAAGTCTCACTGCCTGAGTACCTTTACATCTGACTCACAGTTAAAAGATGGCCTTGGCTTTGTAAGGCAAATAGGAATAACACACACACACACACACACACACACACACACACGCACGCACGTGATTATCAGAGAAACCCACAGGCACTAGAAACAGATACATTCTAAAATATATTAAAAGTAAGCGCTGAAACAAATTGTTTTCAATGGTAAATTTCTCTTTGGAAATAATGTTCAAAGTAATCTCAGCACTTCTTCAACAAGAATATTATATATCTATATAGCAAGAATCCTTTGGAATATCATGGTTCAGTGCTGACTACCTGGGGTATGCACATCAAATATTCCATTGTGGCAGCTGAGAAAAATGAGGGGCTCTCCGCTGCAAAGCAGAATGTAAAAAACAATGGAATGGCAGGCAGAAGCTGGGGGTAGAGGTGGGGCTGAACCAAGCAGTGTTCATAAACATTGATTCATAGAATAAAGGCATCAGAATCACCCGAGTTATTTGTTAAAACTGCAGATTCCTGGTCCTCCTGCCAGGCTTGATGAATAAAAAGCTCCAGCTGTGGGACAGTTATTCAAAATTTTCCATAGGTACTATTGGTAATATAAATACACAATCAGATTTGGGTAACTGTTGGTCTAGATGATTTCTAAGAGATTTTTCAGCTGCCAAATTCTCAAGGTGAGTTGAAGAATTAACTAAGTAGAAAAGAGGCTTAACTGTAGAGCACAGACTCTGAATCAGAATACCCTAATTGACCTGGGTAAACTTCCTTGGTCTTGTTACCTCTCTCCTTCTTATCTTTAAAAAGAGGATAGTAATAGTACCTGTCTTATAGAGTTGATTATGAAGATGATGCATGTGAGATAATGTATGTAAATAACTAAAACAGTTTTCAACCCATAAGTGCTTAATAAATGTTGCTCACTAGTACTATTACACCACCACCACTGCATTTCTGGAATGCCAGTGCACAGTTGCAGAAATCCTATTTGTGAACAACATGACCATGACTGAAGTTGCTGGCCAGGATCTTTTTCTGGGATCCTAACAGGCTTAAATGACAACCATTTCTTAGCTTTTTTACGTGCTCAGTTCTCATTGAGCTAGTTATCTCATCAAGGGACTCAATCCTCTATATATGCATAAGTGTACATAAATTAGTCCTTATGAAGCACTCCTAGTTTAAGGTTTGCAATTTTTTCATGTATTTGTTAGGTTGCCCTTTAAGGTAAAATTTGTAGTTTAAGAAGCTAAGAGGCTTTTTAAAAGCAAGAATAATATGCTTATAGTGCCACTTTAATCAATTTATTTTAATTTTGGTGTGATTTTAAAAACCTTTCTCAAGAAAAAGCCCATGGGCCGGGTGCAGTGGCTCGCGCCTGTAATCCCAGCACTTTGGGAGGCCAAGGAGGGCAAATCCAGTCAAGAGTTCAAGACTAGCCTGGGCAACATGGCAAAACCCCATCTCTACTAAAAATATTTAAAAAATTAGCTGGACATGGTGGTACATGCCTGTAATCCCAGCTACTCAGGTGGCCTAAGCATGAGAATCGCTTGAACCCAGGAGGTAGAGGCTGCAGTGAGCTGAGATCGCGCCACTGCACTCCAGTCTGGGCGACAGAGCGAGACTCTGTTTCAAAAAAAGAAGCCTATGATTTAAATTATTCATGGAATAAAGTTGGAACATTCCAACAGATCAACATAAAAGGCTGAAGTGACTGTGCACATCTCTCAGTCTAGATATGTTGATTCCAATCTTGACTACATTTAGACTAGAATCCAAATAGCCTGATTTCAAGTATAAAGCTTCTTTCACTAGAATATATTATTTGAATATGTCTTTAGTTTTGTCTTTACCTGATAATAATACAAGCATGCATTAGTGAAAATACATACCAAATTAATTTCTTCTGGATTGAAATCCTCAGCCAGGAAAGCAGTCCTAGTTAAAACTTCATGGCGCTTTGTTTCATGAATCTGGTCCAGTTTAGTCCCTATTACCAACAGCGGTATTTGGTTATCAGCAAACTGTTCTTGATCATAATCCCTGTGATAAATAATAATGAAGAGGTGAATAGAATGTACCTTTCTGGTGTAGATGTGTAATATTTAACTGCAACTAACTTACACTATTCTACTGAAAGTTAACTGATTTTTGCTGCCTTCACCTACAAACCTACTTTCCTTCCAGCTTCTTCCATCTACCTGTTCTTTTATCAATCCATCCTCATCATCAGATTCCAGCTATTCAACTAACTTCTCAAAATTTGGTCCCATGTTTTTATTGAATATTGAATAATACTGAATAATTGAACAACTAAGTGCCCATCAAGTATATTACAGTCAGTGGACTTAACTTCCAATGTAGCTGTGTCTTCTAAGGCTAACATAACAGCTCAGGAATGTTTCAGAGTAGAAGCAGAGAGTGGATTTAAGCCTCATCATAGCCAAAACCCAAAAGCCTAGCATGACACTCAAGCCTTGTGCTAGAAGAGAAAATGGCAAGCTTCTTGGGTACCTTTTGGGGTATGCATTAATTCTATATCTACAATACACATTTCTGTCTGAATAGTAAAGAAATAAGAAGAATAAGAAAATAGAAATAGGGAAGCTGAAGCCTAGAATAAATCAAATATAGGTGATACTATAGCCTGGGAAAGGTGGGTTAAACACATGGAAATGGAAGGAAACAGCTGAAATGCAAAATGAATAGTAAAAGGAAAGAACTTAGTACCAAGTAGTTGTTTCCTGAAATGAGAGCCATGGGAGATAGAGGACGGAAAATAAGAACCACTTAGGGTTAGTGGCCTTGGATCACTGGCTATTGCAATCCTTATTTTTTAAAAAATTTATTTATCCAAAGAACAGAGTGGTGATGTAAATGATACTTCTCATTACTGAAAAGAACACAGAGGCCATTGCTGTTGAATTAATTTAAATTCTACTCACATATTAGAAATAAAACAGATTTGGATTTCTGACACGTTATAAGCTCAATTTACAACAGCCAGCAAAATCTGGTTGTGCACAATTTATGACAGTAAATCAATATTGCATAATCCAATCACTACAACCCAGTCGAGCATAGCTTTTTTTCTTCCTTTAACACTACTTTTCTTTCTCTTACAGAAATTCTAAATTGGGGTAGGGGGCAAAGTTACTAAGTATTTATGCCCTTCACAATAATCTTACAGCGCCTCAGCAAACTGTTCAGCCTCGGAACACAAGCGTTTTACTATACAACCTCCCCTCTCACAAAAATATTACCATTCTATTTATTGCATCAAAGCCAATAATAGCATGATCAAGACCTTTGATTATTCATACCAACAGCAACTCTAATTAAAGAGACATGGTTCAAAGCTACAATTCGCTTTGTTAGGGAATGAAGTTTTGAGAGTGTCTTTCCTTTAGGACTGTTTCCTTCTGTCTCACATACAAATTTTTGCATATCTTCTAACAAATATCATCTTTGATGTACATACATCTCTCATATAGTCTTGCACAATTCCTTGCACACTGACACATATAAAGCATACATATATAGTTTGCTCTCATTTCTCTTTTTAGCTTTCCTTTTAACTTTTTCATAAAATCTTGCAGCATCCAATTTAAATTTTAATCTTGAAATCTTCTTTGGTAAACTTCTGAAGAACTTTATCATGGATGGATAAGGCTGATAGCTCCTTAACATCACAAAGAGACACACAGCCAGGTATCATATTATATGCATAATACTGGGTGGAAAAATAAAGACAAAAAAACTTGCATCTTTCAGACCAGTATATTTAATTATCACTTTAGAGAAGATTTAGAATTCAGAGAAACACGTTTAAAAGACAATACAGGAGACAATCAGCAAATCCAGAATATAGGAAACTGTACAAGACAAACAGCCATCTTCTTCTACAAACAAACTGCTAGGAGGTTGGAAAAAAAACAACCAAAAAGGGAGAACCTAAGATTAAAAGATACTTAAGACACCAAATACAACCAGTGGACCTTATTTAGATACTGTTTCGAAAAAATCAATTATAACATTTATGAGACAATTGGGGAAATTAAAATAATATTTGGTTATTAAAGAATTATTATTAAAGTTTTAGCTGTGATAATTATATGGTGTCATGTTAAAAAAAAGCCCTTATGTTTTAAAGTATATATGGATGAAATGATATGATGTTTTAACATTTGATTCAAAATAATCCAGTTGAGAGTGGGAGAAGATAGAAAGTGGGTAGAGATATGGATGAAACAAGACTAGCTATATGTTGATAATTGTTGAAACTAGGCAACAGGTATATGGGAGTTCATTTTCCATTCTTCGTATTTACATATGTTTAAAATTTTCTATAATAAAAAGTTAAAAAAAGTTATTGTGGTAAAAACCACATAATATAAAATTTACCTAAATTGTTTAAATATGGCTAAAAACTCAAACTGATATAAAAGATATATGCTAAGCAGTCTTGCTCCTACCACTGTACTCATCCACTCATCTCCCCTGGCCCCCTATAGGTTACCATTTTTATTAGTTTCTTATTTTTCACTGATTCTTTATCCAAATATAAATACATATTATTTCTTTTCTTTCTTATACAATAGGAGGTATACGATATATATTCTCTGCGTTTTGATTTGTTAAACCTAATAATGTACCCTCTGTAGATCTTTCTATTTTAGTTCATAGAGATCTTCCTGATTCTTTTTTAAACATTGAATACTACTCCAGTATGTGGATATGCCATTATTTATTCAATGAATCTTTCGTTGCTCGGACACTAGGGTTGTTTCCAAATTTTTTGATGCTATACAATAATGCACCAACAAAGCACACCAATGTATTAAGGTTGTTTTATACATTTGCAGGTTTATCTATAGAATCAAAATGAAACTGTAGTGTCAAAATGCAAATGGGTATAGAATTTTTACTGAATTCCCTGACAAAAATGCAGATTTCTTTCTGATATGAATATGCTGTCTCCTAATCCTAAATTTAAGGATAAGTTTCTTAAGTAGAAATTTTAGTAGAAAATAGAGAACAAGCTAGGTTAATGAAGACATCAGTGATGAAAGGAATTGAGATAGGAAATAAATATCAATGAGGCTTTGAAATATAGGTTTTAAATTAGTTGTGCTTATTCTTTATTAGGTCTTGCTGGAATCTACATATATATACTCAAACCTATACTATATTTAGGTTTCACATAACAATTAGACTTCCACACAGAAAACAAAGCCTTTGAAAGACTTGCTTCAATCAAAAGATAGAAAATGGGGTTCTGTTCTAGGTAAGACAGAATAAGCAAACTCTATCCTGTCTTTCCCAGTGAATGCAACTATAAAACCTGGACAGGATACATGAAGTGGCTATTTGAGGACTCTGAAAAATTAATAGTGAGCATATTAAGGAAGACTGCAATGTGAAGAACCATTGAATTAGCAGTTTCCTTCCATATCCCCTTGTCTGAATGCAACTCAGCTTAAAACCCAAAAGTGTGAACAGAATACTCCAGAAGAAGGCCTATAGTTCTGGCTCATGAAACAAGAAAGGCGACACCCGAATACTTGGAGATAGTGTAGAAATACAATATTTTTCCTTCTGTTGTAAGCCAGCCTCTGAGCAATTTCATGACGGTTGTGGCAAAGGCTATAACACAAGCAGAACGCTCAAAAACAACAGTCCCCAACCTTTTTGGTACCAGAGACTGGTTTCATGGCAGACAATTTTTCCATGGACAGGTGTTTGGGGGATGGTTTCAGGATGAAGCTGTTCCATCTCAGATCATCAGGCATTAGTTAGATTATCATAAGAAGGCTGCAACCTAGATCCCTCACATGCACAGTTCACAATAGGATTCACGCTCCTATGAGAATCTAATGCCTCTGCTGATCTGACAGGAGGTGGAGCTCAGATGGTTATGCTCACTCACCTGCCACTCACCTCCCACTGTGTGGCCTGGTTCCTAACAGGCCATGGACCAGGGGTTGGGAACGCCTGCTTACAAATACAGAGGAAGGGAAATTTTTCTTTCTTTTTTTTTTTTTTGAGACAGAGTCTCACTCTGTCGCCCAAGCTGGTGTGCAGTGGCGTGATCTCGGCTCACTGCAAGCTCCGTCTCCCGGGTTCATGCCATTCTCCTGCCTCAGCCTCCCAAGTAGCTGGGACGACAGGCGCCTGCCACAACGCCCGGCTAATCTTTTGTATTTTTAGTAGAGACAGGGTTTCACCGTGTTAGCCAGGATGGTCTCGATCTCCTGACCTCATGATCCACCCGCCTTGGCCTCCCAAAGTGCTGAGATTACAGGCGTGAGCCACCGCGCCAGGCCCAGAAGGGAAATTTTTCTGACTGATAGAACTGTATCTCAAGACAGTGGGGCAAACTCCCATTGCTTTTATTCTTTGTCCTTCTACCACTTGGCCCTGGACATAGGTGCAGTTGTGCAAGTGCATGAGAAAATTTGGCCTGGGGACCGAAAAAGGGAGCCCCAGCAAATCACAAAGTATGGCAGAGACTGTAGACAGGGTGAAGTGTGGGAAAGCAACCCCATGAAGTAGTTTGTGAATGCTTGAGCTCATTGCCAAAGCTGTGCATGCATGGATTTGATCCTACTTAGTGTACCAAAGACAGTGAAAACTGAAACAACAGAGACAACAACACCCAGGTCACATACCGGGTGTTGCACAAATATAAAATAAGTGAAATCATATAAAGTATGCTCTTGGATCATAATAAAATTAAGCTAGAAGTCAATAGCAAAGAATAACTGGAAAGCCTCTAAATACATGGAAACTAAACAACACATTTCTAAACAGCCTATGGGAAAATCTCAAGGAGTATTAGAAAATATTTTGAACTAAATGAAAATAAAAGTAATACATTTAAACATTTGCAGGATGCAGCTAAAGCAGTGTTTAGAGGGAAATTTATAGCATTAAAATGCTTGTATTGGCAAAAATGCAAGGTATCCAGTCAGTAATCTAAGAAGCTATAGAGAACAAAATAAACCAAAAGCAAGCAGAAGGAAAGAAATAAGAGTAGAAATCAATTAAACTGTATATGGAAAAACAATAGAGAAAAATCAATGAAACCAAAAGTTGCTTCTTTGGAAAAAAATCAATACAATTGATAAACCTCTACAAGTCTGACAAGAAAAAGAGAAGACATAAAATACCAAAATCAGAATGAAAAAGGTCATATCACTACAAACTGTGCAACTATCAAAAGGACAATAAACAAATACTATAAACAACTCTATTGCTATAAATTCAAAAATTTAATGAAATAGATGGAATTCCTTGAAAATCACAAACTACAAAAACTCATCCAAGATGAAATAAATAACTTGAACAATCCTAATTACTAAAGAAGTTGACTTTGTGGTTAAAAACCTTTCAAATAAGAAACCTCTAGGCCTAGATGGTCTCTTGGTAAATTCTACCAAAGCTTCAAAGAAGAAATAACACCAAATATACTCAATTTCTTCCAAAAAATAGAAGAGGAAGGAATACTTCCAATTAATTCTATGAGGCCAACATTATCCTCACACCAAAACCAGTCAAAGACATTATGAGAACAGAAAACTACACACCAATGCCTGTCATGAACATGGATAAAAATCCTCAACAAAATATTAGCAAATCAAATCCAGCAACACATAAAATGAATAATACACCATGACCAAGGAATGGAAGGCTGGTTCAATATTTGAAAATCAGTGAATGTAATCCACCAGTATTGAAAATCAGTGAATGTAATCCGCCATACTGACAGCCTAAAGAAGCAGCCACATGTCCATATCAATCGATGCAGAAAAGGCTTTTGACAGAATTCAGTATCTGTTCATGATATTAACAAAACTATCAGCAAATTAGGGATAGAAAGAAATGTTCTCAACCTGATAAATGATGTCAACAAAAAAAACCTAAAGCTGACATCATACTTAATAGTGAAATGAATGCTTTCCCCCTAAGATTGGAGTAAGACATAGATATTCACTCTTATCACTCCTAGTTAGTACCCTTTTGGAAGTTGCTGCCAGTGCGAAAAGGCAAGAAATAAGACAACAAGCACACAGATTGAAAAGGAAGAAATAAACCTGTCTATGTAGAGCATCCTAAGGATTGTACTGAAAAACTCTGGTCACAAGATACAGGTCAGCACTCAGAATCAATTCTATTTTTTTTTATACTAGCAATGGAAAATTTGAAACTGAAGTTTAAATATACCATTTATGGCCAGGTATGGTGGCTCACGCCTGTAACCCAGCACTTTGGGAGGCCAAGGCAGGTGGATCACCTGAGGTCAGGAGTTCGAGATTAGCCTGGCCAAGATGGTGAAACCCTGTCTCTGCCAAAAATACAAAAATCAGCCAGGTATCCCAGCTACTTAGGAGGCTGAGGCACAATAATTGCTTGAACCTGGGAGACCGAGGTTGCAGTGAACTGAGATCGTGCTACTGCACTCCAGCCTGGCAACAGAGCAAGGCTCAGTCTCAAAACAAAACAAAACAAAACAAAAATTTACAATAGCTTAAAAAATATTAAATATTTTGGTATAAATCTAATAAAACATGCACAGGATTTGTATGCTGAAAACTACAAAATGCTGCTAAGAGAAATAAAAGAAGATCTAAATAAATTTAGAGATATATTGTGTTCATGAACTGGAAGATGCAACAGAATAAAGATGTTAATTCTCTCCAATGTGATCAATAGGTTCAATGCAATTCTAATAAAAATCCAACCAAAATTTTTGTCAATATAGACAAGCTGATTCTAAAAATTCATGTGGAAAAACAAATAAACTATAATAGCTAAACAATTATGAAAAAGAATAAAGTAGAAGGAATCATACTGCTCAATTTTAAGACTATAATTAAGACAGCATAGTACTGGTGAAGGGACAGACACATAGATCAATGGAACAGAACTAGAGTCCAGAAATTGACTCATACTAATATGGTCAACTGATTTTTGGCAAAGGAGCAAAAGCAATTCAATGGAGAAAGGATATCTTTTCAATAAATGGTGCTGGAATAATTAGACATTCATATGCAAATGTTAACCTCAACCAAAACCTCCCATCTCGTACAAAACTAACTTAGATCATAAATCTAAATGCAAACCTATAAAACTTAAAATGTTTTATATAAATGTTTTACTATAAAAATGTAAAACCATAAAATCTGTAGAGGAAAACATAAGAGAAAACCTGCATCATCTAGGATTAGGCAAAGAGTTCTGAGACATGATATCAAAAGCACCATCCATAGAAGAAAAGAAGAGTAATCAGACTTCATCAAAATGAAAACTATTGCTTTGTGAAAGATACTGTTAAAAGGAAAAGATAATCTATACACTGCAAATCAAACATTTTACAAAGTGTTATTCAGGGAAGTACATTCCTGTGATTGCTACAATCTTTCAAACCAATTGTGAAATTGGCTCACCCATTTGTCACCAAGACTCCAGTTGGCACCAAATCCCTGTTGAGAGCTTCCAATGACCAACGACGCAAGTTTTGGGAGGACTTCTTATTTGTTAAGTCGTGTACGAAAATAATACCTAAAATAATCAGAGAAAACAATGTTAATCCCTTAACAATTCCTCTTCATTTCACAATTGGCCAAATGAAGCTTAGTAAACAGAAGCATTAGGTTGCTTAATGAATCTAGCATTCTAGTATGACTAACAACTCAGAGACAATTATTTTAAAATTTTCTCTACAAATATTTATAAATAGCCATAAACCTTTCTCTGTCAGTTTTATAACTCTTTATTTTACAATGGCTGACGAAATCCCATTAAACTTTTAGCAGATCTTTACTTCATTCAACACTTCCTGAGTGCCTACTCCATGCCTGTTCCTACTTGTAGAACCACTTTATTAATCAAGAGAATCAAAACTACTTCAAGTACATATGAAATTATTCATTCAAAAAGTTATGTTGTTTCTTCACTGTACATAGTATTGCCATAGATACCAGTACATACATATATTACTTATACTCACTAAAAGTAATATTAAGTAATGAAAATCTACTAAAATAGTACTGATTTGATACAATTGCTATTCTTTAGCTGACAAAATAGTGTCCTGTAGATCATCTGAGACTAATCTACTCAAATGTCTAATTTTCTAGTTCTTTGAATAATGATTAGTTATGTAAGCTTCCTACCTGTAAGAGATTTAGTTATTAGAGCAAAAGAAATATGCCACTATAAGAGAGTGGGTGAGACATTAAATAGTAAAGAAGTATGGATAGTAGAAAGTACATGCACGGATTTTGATAGATTGAGAAAAATAACAAAATGTAACAAGGCCTAGAAATACAATAAAATACAACTGAAGAGAATCAATTAAAATCCTAGATAGAAAGGTAAATCAGGGAATTAATTATTACAGCAAGATACAGACAAAAGAGGAAAAACTTTGATGCCCACTAGAATTTAGGATATCATCTTATGGTCAAAACACTACAGGTTTCAAACTCCCAACCCTTTTCTATATTACCCAGATTGTGAATAGGACATGAAACCAATGATTCCTCCATCTTCAAGAGGTGGTATGTGTCAATTTGAAAAAGAAAAGCAGAAGAGGTAGAATTAGCTGGCTTCTACAGTTTTTATAGCCATCTGTGTAACTAAAGGGCTTGTACAAGCTATAGCTGACTTGTTCCAGCCAGCTTAGATAAACCTGCATCTCTTCTGGTGTCTGAAACTAATAGAGATCTGACACTTGCCCTAATATCCAATTGTACCCACTCTTCCTTCCTCAATGAGGGGTTTTAATCAGCATCAGTGGCATAGATTTAAAAAAAGGAATAAAGAACTACCATTAAAGACTACAGCTAATATTTATTCAGTACTAATGTACTAAACATTGTGCTTTACATGTGCTATCTAATTTAATTTTCAGAACAGTCCTATGAAGTAAGAATTATTATTATCTTTATACACAAGAGAAAACTAAAGTTCAGAGAAGTAGAGTAACTTGTCCTTGGGCACATGGTAAGTCAGAATTTGCACTCAGGTAATCTGACAGTAAAGACTGGTGGTAAGCAGAATAAAATCTCCATTTTAGGGCAAAAAACTGGCATATATTTTCTCCCTTTCCTTTTCCCCAGGCTATAAATATGGCAAAACTATGGGTGAGAATCTTGGACGGGGGAGTAAAAGAATTACAAAGGCCTAAGTTGGCTATTAGATGGACAGGGAAGACTTTATTGAGGATCTTTAGGTAAGACTTTTGAGCTTTTAAGGCCATTTGAGTACCCTTTTCCCCTATTCTTTCTCTTTCATTTGGGCTGAGAGTTCTTGCTTTGTAGAACATGAGCTAGAAGAATCAAGGTGGGGCCGAGATGAAAGGAGTCAGGGTGATACGATAATATATCTTAATCTTAAGGGAGAGAAGTAAAGACACTTCATTATTTCCTTCTGAAGGATTACTAGCCTAGGCTATCAGAGAGGGAAGAATGTAGGGTATTAAGGGAAGAAAGTTATTGCTAAGAATATGGACTGTGCATTTGGATAGAGTGATCCTTATCTTCAGTTTCTTAGGAAACTAAGGATAGTAGATGGAATAAAGAACTTTGAGTGCTTCTACCAGGAAGAATGTTCCAGAGCTAAGGTGAAAGAACACAGAAATAGGTTTTTCAATAAATGCAGTTTTTTTTTTTTTACTTTTAAGAAAGGAAATATATTTCAGTCTTATCTGCAAAATCAACATAGGATATATGCAATTCTTTCAATAATGTTAAAGGAGACAAATCACTAATGAATAGTAGGTACAGAAAAGATAAACAAATATGGATTAGATGGATTTCTTCTTCAGCACTTACAAGTTTACAACTCAGAATTTCATAGCTTCTAGGATTTGAGTAGTATTTATCTCTATTATTTATTCATAATTTTTATTGTACCTCTGTCTCAAAAATACCTAAATATCAAAGGTGTTATATATTCAGACTTCTCTGTGCCAGATCGGATAGATATCTTACTTTGACAAGTAATTTTACTGATACAAGTTGATCACTCTAGTATAAGTCTAAACTAGGTTTCACTTCCTTCTCTAAGAGGTCACCTCACACTATACTTAGTCTTATTGTTGTTTTTCTTATTTATATGCATTCTATTCATATATACCATTGTATATACTTTTTTGCATGATGATGGCATATATTAAGGTCATCTTATAACTGTATTTTTGTCTCATTTACGAATGCTTTGTTTCTTTATTAAGACTGTGACATTTTCAGATAGAATTCTGAGCTAAATAGGATATGGGTCTGAACTGACACATCTCATTCTGTATTCTATAATATGTATCCAATGAAAAGAACCTTCTCTACATCTTTTTGTAGAATCTACAACACCTCATGATCTGGGAAGACATCAGAAGAGGAATATAAGGAATGAACATACTGAATAAATGCAATGCTTACCTAATATTGAGTGAGATCTAAGCACAGCATAAATGAAGTCTATTAATGGCTATGCATTTACCAGGAGGGAAATGCCAAATCCTTTGGTGTATTAATCAAACAGAAGTTGAAATTATGTTTCACAGTAAAAACAAGTTTTAAAAAGGAATTTTTAAAAAGACTAAGAAAGAAACTCTATTGGCAAATCACAGGTATAAGCAGTTTAGTCTCTTGACACAGAGTAGGTACTCTATGAAAGGAAATTATGTCGTATATTACACAGCTCCATCTGGAAGTCTGCTCCAGGTATTTGAATATCTATAACTGGATAAAATTTCTGCACCCATAAAGACCCCCTTAAGCAGCTCTTTATAACTAGCTGAGAAAGAGCCTTAGGGCTCTTTCTAAGGGGCAGATGAAAGAAATCCCTCTATCTCTGTGTTATCTGGCTTAAGACTATGGGACTCCTATGGTCCTACTGTACTTAGTCAACTCACTGGAGACAGAGCAACCCCAGAGGACAACATTTTAAGTTCCATGTTTTATGTCAAGTACCAAAAATATGATTTTATTTATCAATATTTAGTTTATGACAATAATATAAATAGAAACACTTAAGACAAAGCACGTTTAATGTTTTGAATTAGATGGTTACAATGTAGAAACGCAAACTGGAACGCACTATGCAGATTTAAATCAAGGGTTGTGAGTACATTATATCTTTCTTAAATTAAGATGAGTCTGGCATGCTATGGCATTACATATCAGATGATCTATACTCTTAGACCATTAATATATGATAGAAATTTAAAAATGCTTCACCATTTACAGAGTTGTAGAATACTGCTCTTGTGCTTTTCACGCTGCTGGCACTGCCCACAGAGCCTCCAACATCCCATAATTCTATGTAGTATGTCTTCTCTTCTGGGGTTCCTTCTTTGTAATCATGAACCTAACAAATCAACCAATTAAAATAATTAATATAGCCACTAAACAAACTAGTAAGTACCCTTATTCCGGTTTAAAGCATTTCAGCATCTTACTCTGACTTTCTGATCGCTACCTCTTATATTTTAAGCTTACTCTCTTTAATACTTTAATAATTTTTACTCCAGAGGACCTTATAGTTAATCTTAATATCTTTCACAGCTCTCTGTTCCACTTCCGAAGCCTCACCTCCCTCCTAACTAAGCATAAATTTCATGATCCATCATACAGTCACTCCTTTGCCCCTCTCTCACATTGTATTCATCTGACAAAATTCCACTCTTGGTTATATCCACCTTTTACCCTCTTTCATGTCTACAACCCAGCAACCGAATGTGGAGCTCGGAAAAATACGCATTCAAGATGAATGGATTCTTTCTAAATTTAAGTGTACCTTTGGAGCTGTCCTTCAATCAATTCCACAGTTAATTTACCATTTTCCTCTTCCAGATAACTATTTCATACTTTTTCCTCTTTATAAACTTCTAATATCTCTTCCCCATCCTCAGTTACAACTAACTTTGCTTCCTAGTGCAGAAGCAATTAGAAAGGAACTTCTACAACCTGTTTTTCCTGTATTTATCTGCCTCTCTCCATCTGTGCCCACATAATCTGCTTTCCTTCTTGCTGTTTTCTTAGGCTGCCTATGTCCCTAAGGCTAAATCCTCCTTCTGTGCATGAGATCCCATCCCCACTTTCTTGCTTAAAGATGTAATTCTACCAGTTCTCCCGTCTCTCCCTTATACCATCAAATTTTCCTTCTCAGCTGGATAATCCTCACCACACAATTCAATTCTCAGCATACAAACATGGCATAATTTTCCTCATCTAAAAAAAATCCTTCTCTTGACCTCAAGTCCTCTTCCAGCTACCATGCCACTTTCCTTTTCCTTTTCACAGCAAAAGTCCTCCAAAGAGTTGTCTATTCTTAGCGGTAATCCTTTTCTTCACATTCTCTTTTGAACTGATTTCTATCGAACTTATGCCCTAATGACCCCAATGAATTATTCCTTGTCAAGGTCACCAATGACCTCCACATTGTTAACTCCAATGGTCAATTAACAGTTTTCATTTTACTCCACCATTTGATCCACCTTGTGTCTTGCAACATTTTTCACCTGGCTTCTGGGATATCACACTCTTCTAGTTTTCTTCCTATCTCATTGGCTAGTGCTTTTCAGCTTCCATTTGGGTTCTTCTTATCTCTCTGATTTCTAATTGCTAATGTGTCTCAAGGTTTAGTTCTTCAGTCTCTTTTCTTTTCTATCAATACTCATTCTTGTGGCAATTTCATCTAAAAGGCAATTTTATTCTTCCAGTTACTTGGGCCAAAAACTTAAGACTGATCCTTGACTCCTTTCATATTGCATTATTGCATTTGCCAAGAAGTTCTGCTGCTTTGACTTTAAAAAAATATGTCAAAAATCTGTTCATTTCTCCCTATCTCCACTATTACCACCCAGGTCAAAGTCTCTATCTCCTTGCCTGAATTGATATAATGGCCTCTGACTGATCTCCCTACTAGAGGCATCCCCCAACCTCCCTGTTTGTTTTCCACACAGTAGCTAGAGTGATCCTTTAAAAATGCAAGTTATATCATACGCTCTTTTGCTCAAAACCCTCCAATGACTTTCTCACTCACAGTTATCTCCAAAGACTCTCTTTTTCTCATGTCTAGGCTCTATAGGCATTTATTGCCTGTACTGTATAACTATTCAGAAACAAATTATGATATATGGCAAGCAGATTAAAGTATGCTGGTTCATGAGTACACATCAGCATTTTCCAAGAATTAATTTTTTTTTTAAGAAATATACATGCCAATCTTACTGAATCAGGACCTTTGGAATTAAATATTAGGCATGTGTATTTTGAACAATTCTCCAAACGATTCTGCTGTAATCCCCTCGTTAAGAACTGCTGCTTTTATAGAATGGGACTATTACAGTATCAGGAGGCCTAGATTCTACTCCTTGATTGCCACTGATCGTCCCTGGTATCTTGGAGCCTCAGTTTCTTTGCCTATAAAATGAAAGAATTGTATTATGTGATTTCTAAAGTATCTACTGGCTTTGACATAATAATTAAAAAAACAAGATAGCTCACTAGTTAAAATAGATGTCATAAAATGCACTAAAACTCACATACTACATTCAACTTAATGCTTTACACTTTTACTTATTCACAATTTTTTTGTCCAAATCCTTTTGGCCAAGGAAAAATTTAAATAAATATGCTACTCTATAAACAGCCACATTGACATTAAGAAGATAATTATCAGACTGACATCAAAGACAGTATGACAGAAAAATGAGAATAGCACAGTCACAGCAGTTGAGGACCATTTGGGATAATGGAAATTAATTCTGCATACTACAATAGAAGGCATCACTATTTTGTTATATGGCAAAAATAACTTATAATATGTGATCATGTCAAGTTAGCAATAAAAAAGTTAAACCAAGCAGAAAAAACATGTTTTAGCAAGATTTCTAAGCAAAACAATGAGAAAAAGCAGTATGAGGTCTTATAAAGAGTAAGTTATCTGTTATGAAAAAGCTCAGCCACTTCAGTTAAGTCTTTCTGATCCTACCTTCCTTCTGGGCCCAAATCAACCAGAGCAGGTTTGGTACTCCTCCTATTTGCTTCCATAGCATCCTACACACCTCTATCATTTCACTAAGCACACTGTCTTATTTATCTACTGATATCTCTTCTTCTAGACTCTGAGTGTAGGGGCACGGACCATGTATTATTTATCCTTTAGCCCTAGGAAATAGCATAATATCTAGCATATATTAGATGCTTAGACATGTTTATTAAATACATGAATAAATTTAGGATAACTCATCCTCCAGGTTTTTATTATGTTCAGTTTATTATTTACCGAATTCCAGTGTTTCTCCAGTACAGTTCCAAGAGCAAACTAAATCAAAGCCAATAGGAAGTTTGTTAAAAAATACAGATTCCTGGACTGTCCTTGAAGCTTCTGGGATGGGGCTCAAGAGTCTGTATTTTTTTTTTTAAAGTTCCCTAGGTGATTCTGATACATGATTAAGTTTGGCAACCACTGCAGTACACCATTTTTTTTCTCTAAATTATTTCAAGTACCTAATGTTGCCTCCTCTAAAGGACTATAACTCCTCTGAGAATAGCCATCATCCAATGTAAATTTCTAGGCAGCATACCCTCTTAGCCTTGCATTGTACCAAACCTGTTAGCCAGCACCTTTCAGGCTATGCATACTCCCAAGCCAGACTGACTCATTCATCTAAACTCTTCTCTACCACAAATTACCTTTGCTAGTCAAATCCTTTCCTGTTTCCTTTTAAAATCAGAAGATAAGGTGTCCTCTTTCCTTTCCAACTTAATACTGGCTAAGTTTAACCCAATTCACATGGAATGAATCCCAACAATTTTAAATCAGTAGCTTACAGCTTGTAGTTATGATGTTAAATCTTTCACATGTGTGAGTAATTTCCAAGGGAAAGCCTGACATTATAACAAGTATTGCTCTTGATACAGTAAGTAGTACTTTGGCGCTATACTGAGAACCCAACATGATGGGAGGTAATGCCAAACTATAAGAAGTGTGTTTTATATTTAAAGCAGGTCATCAAGGATCTGATACTTAAAGTCATTACAGACCTTACAGCTATACAATAAAGGATTTTCTTAACAATAAAGGAAGCAACAGTACAGCTGATCATCAAATGGAAAAAGGAACAATACTCCTCAATGATGCTGCCACTTTGGACCTTCTCATTTATTCAGCTTTTGACTTTTTCTTGAAAACAAAATCAAGACCCATGTACATAAGGTTTTGTTTCATTTGAAGAGTTCATTCATTGTCTGTAACTTTTTTTTTTTTTTTTTTTTTGAGATGGAGTCTCACTCTGTCACCCAGGCTGGAGTGCAGTGGCATGATTTCAGCTCACTGCAACCTCCACCTCCCTGGGTTCAGCGATTCTCCTGCCTCAGCCTCCCAAGTGGCTGGGATTACAGGCACATGTCACCACGTCTGGCTAATTTTTGTATTTTTTAGTAGAAATGGGGTTTCACCATATTGGCCAGCCTGGTCTCAAACTCCTGACCTTGTGATCCGCCTGCCTTGGCCTCCCAAAGTGCTGGGATTACAGGCGTGAGCCATCGTGCCTGGCCCATTGTTTGTAACTTTTAAAATGCAGAAACATATTTAGAAAAAAAATGATATACATCAAGAAAGAACAGTGGATATTGTAGATGCTAATAAGTTTGGTTTAGTATTTGTACCTGCAGAATCATTATTAAAGAGAGGAAGGGAGGTAGGAGGTCTTAGGAGGGAGTTGGTAACAAAGAGAGAAGGGTGAAAAAGAGATACTAGGAGAATACACCACAGGAGCAGAAATTAATTTATCTCATTCACTGCTATACTTCCAGTTCCTTGCACAGTGTCTGATACCAAGGAGGTATGTAACATATGTATTGAAGGAACAAATGAACAAATGAATAAAGGTTACTGCTGTCTCTTCCCTTCCAGTTACTGCTCTTTTGCCTTCAGTCAAGCTTATTTTTTTCTAATTAAAAAAAAGCCCTTCACTTTCCCTGCCATTCTGTACCCATTCACTCTTTTATTTAACATCTAAACTTTGTGAAAAATTGAGTTAAACCTCTGTCTCTATTTCCTCTCTGCCAGTCATATAATTTGGTTTCTGCCACAAATATTCCATTGCACTTTCAAAGGTCAGCAGAGACTTTATCATCAACATATCCAGTATTTTTTTTCCTGTCTCAGTCCTCATATTGCTACTGTTTCATACTAAAAATCAATCCCTCTTTCATGAAATTCTCATCTCTCTTTGCTCTTGTCGTTCATTTTGGCTATCCTCTTATTTCTTTAATCAGTCTTTCTCTGACCCCTCTTTTCCCATCAACTCTCTAAATATACCCCAACCTTTTTCTAAATTTTCTCTTTTAGAAATTGCATCAGTTCTAGCGGTTCTGGATTATTTCTATAAATATGATTCCAACTCAGAATTGTGTTTTGAACTTCAGCATTTCATTTCCAGGACAGCTCCAGGTGGCTAGCTCACAGATACCTCCTTTCACCATGTGCAGAACTGAACTTACTATTGTTTCCTTCTTTTTCACCTATAATATGGCCCTCTTCTTGGGGACAGTCCATCTAGCCACTTACTTAAGCCACCCATTCAATCATTAGTGCCTAGGATAATTTTACACTTACTTTCTTGAACTACTATAACACTTATTTTCTATATCAGTGCTGTCCCATGGAATTTTCTACAGCCATAGAAATGTCCAATACAGGCCAGGTGTGGTGGCTCATGCCTATAATCCCAGCACATTTGGAGTCTGAGGCAGGCAGATCACTTGAGGCCAGGAGTTTGAGACCAGCCTGGCCAACATGGCGAAACCCTGTCTCTACTAAAAATACAACAATTAGCCAGGCATGGTGGCACGCGCCTGTAATCTCAGCTACTCAGGAGGCTGAGGCACAAGAATTCTTGATCCTGGGAGGCAGAGGTTGCAGTGAGCCGATATGGTGCCACTGCACTCCAGCTTGGGCAACAGAATGAGACTCTTTTTCAAAATAATAATAGTAATAATAAATAAAAAAAGAAAGAACGAAATGTCCAATACAGTAACCATTAGCAACATGTGACTACTTAGCAATTGAAATGTGGCTTGTTTAACTGAGGAGCTAGATTTTTAATTTTAGTCAATTTAAATTTAAATTTAAATTGCCACATGAGGCTACTGGCTACTATATTGAACAGTATCAGAATTTTTTTTTTCTTAATACTGTTCTGGAACAAGAGGCAGTACAGAGTAGTGATCAGGAACACAGGTTCTTGAAGCAGACTGCCTGGGTTTGAATCCCAGTTCCATAACTTACTAACTATATGATCCAGGACAAGTCGTGTAGTGCCTCTGTGCTTCAATTGCTTCCACGCTAAATGAATAGGGGCACTAATAGTACCTGCCTCATAGGGTTGTTGTGAGAATTAAATGAATTAGTATGTAAATGGATGCCTAGCCAAAGTAAACAATAAAAAGTGTCCCACCTCATATGCTTAGTGAAGATAGAGACTATTCCTCTAATTTCTCCCCAGTGTCTGTACATTGTTATGCTGTCCAAAGAGGAATTCAATAAATATCAATTGTATGCAATGTGTAAATTAGAGGGTTAAATTACCATTAAAGTGAACTAGAAATGACAAATCAATTTCCTTATTTATAGTTTGTGAAAAGACTAAATTCTAAATTCATTAAGTCTTGTTTTCATAATTAAGAGTAGCCATGTATTTATATTTACTCCCATTAGACTTGGGACAGCGAAGTTAAAGACAGGAATGAAGAATACCACAAAATTAAACTTTTCTTCCTTTTCTTTTCAGTTCAGTTATGAACACCTCTGTACTAAACAGTAAATCTAAAATGTTAATAATTACTGAGTACATACATTAAACTCATTAGCTTCACCTGGTACTTAAGATTAAACAATTACATCATCACTGCTATCATCTCTATTTTTGGTTGGCTCTTAATAGATTTGAAGTAAAAGAGGCAACTGTTGGGTGCAGCACACCAACATGGCACATGTATACATATGTAACAAACCTGCACGTTGTGCACATGTACCCTAAAACTTAAAGTATAATAATAATAAAATTAAAAAAAAAAAGAAAAAAAAAGAGGCAACTGTTTCTAAGAGTTTTGAAAAGTGTGTATTCATCAATCTACACTAATTCTGGAGATCCCTTCTCACAGGTTTCACTAAAACAAAAACTATAACTGCAGTATAAAAGCTGCTACAGGTAACAGTGTTCTCCCAAGTTATTTAGGTAAAGGCTTTATAAGCTTTAGTTATTCTTTCTATAGAAAAGAACTGTTCACTTTATTATAACAACAGTCAAAGTGATTTACATGTCCATGACAACTTAAGGTTATCATTTAAAAATGCCTTTTACTTATGTTATCACTCACGCAGTGCATTCTTCTCAAAAATGGAAGACATGGCCAGGCATGGTGGCTCACTCCTGTAATCCCAGCACGTTGGGAGGCCTAGGTGGGTGGATCACTTGAGGTCAGGAGTTTGAGACCAGCCTGGCCAACATTGTGAAACCCAGTCTCTACTCAAAATACAAAAAAATTTAGCCGGGCGTGGTGGTGGGTGCCTGTAATCCCAGCTACTCGGGAGGCTGAGGCAGCAGAATCGCTTGAACCTGGGAGGTGGAGGTTGTAGTGAGCCAAAATTGTGCCACTGCACTCCGGCCTGGGCAACAAGAACAAAACTCCATCTCAAAAAAAAAAAAAAAAAAAAAAACAAGACAGAAGTCAACTGGCTTAAGTTACAATGAACAGTAAAGCAAGTCATTTTCAGCCCATGTCCCATTCTTCCACAATAACACAATTCAGGTAAGACTGTCTTTAAAGGAATTAATTAGTGCCACACTCATTCCAGTAAACCCAGTAACGTAATTATATGACATTTGTCTTTTTGTTTTGTTTTGTTTTTGAGACAGAGTCTCGCTCTGTTGCCCAGGCTGGAGTGCAGTGGCCTGATCTCAGCTCACTGCAACCTCCGCATCCCGGGTTCAAGCCATTCTCCTACCTCAGCCTCCCGAGTAGCTAGGATTACAGGTGTGTGCCACCACGCCCAGCTAATTTTTGTATTTTTAGTAGAGACGGGGTTTCACAATGTTGACCAGGCTGGTCTCGAACTCCTGACCTCACGTGATCCACCGACCTTGGCCTCCCAACGTGCTGGGATTACAGGCGTGACCCACCGCACCCGGCCCCAAAGCAGAAGTTTCTAAACGGAATTACTGCTATTACTTCTAAAACTTGGTCAGTGTCTTGAGAACTAACTAGTAATCTCATGTTGGCCTGCTCTCTGGGACTTTGCACAAAAGCATTCCTTGCAGACAAAATCAAGTCTCCACTCTCACATACAGGGGACTGCTGAGATAAAGTTTCTTTTGGAAACTTTGCCACCAGCTACACTCAAGACATTTATATCCCAGTTATCCTCTGTTACTATACATATTGGGTCCTTAATTGGTCTCTCATATTGTTATTCCCAGACTGCTTTTGCTTTCTCTACCCATCATTAAACTCCTAATTGTTTCCTTCTCCAAATATTTCCACTTTTCTCCTGGAATCTTACTCCATGGTTACAAAATTCCCTTATACCCTATCCTCAATCTCATTCTATTAACAAATCTCTGCCTCTACCTTGAAAACACAACTTCTCCTTATGTCCTCTCAGATAGATGCTGTTCACTTTTCAATATTCTAATTACCTTGGAGTTCAGAAAATAGGAAATGCCTTGCTAACACTCCAAAGCTACTTCTAGTGCATTACTCCTCTACCCTTATATTTAAAATCTGCCTTCTTTAGATGCTCTGGACCATCGGCTATACTCCCCTCCCTCCTTGTCTTATCATTAATATGTACTAGCTTCCTATTAGCATCTCATTCTTAGTCTTATCCCTCTGCTCTATAAGTCCTGTCATGAAACACTTTGATATCCACTTGGCAATCTGATTGCACTCCTTACCCAGTATTTCTCAAGGCATTATTCACCTATAAGAGAATCATCAAGATGCTTCTTAAAATGCAGATGCTTGGGCACCAATCATAACTCTGAGTCAGAATATCTGGGGGCAAGGCCCAAGAATCAAATAAAAATACTAAGACTGTCAGACTGGTCATCAAAACAAAATTTAGCTATATCTTACTTATAAGAGACATCCCATAGATATTAGGACACAGAATGATGAAAGTTGAAATATGTAAATAAGGTAAACCACACAAACACCAACTAAAAATAAGTTGGCTTTAACTATTTTAATATCAGACAAAATAGTCTTCGAGGTACAATGTATTACCAGATATAGGGAGGGACATATTAAGATAACAAAATGTTAAATCCTTTAGGAAGTTCAAACAATCATAAATTAGTACTCACCTAGTAATATAATCTCAAAGTATATAAATGAAAAATGGACAGGATTAAAATGAGGAATAGAAAAATTCACACTTATAGTTGGAGATTATAATACTTATTCCTTAGCAATTGATGAAAAAAACAGACCAAAAAAACCCACCCAACAGAGATGGAGAAGATTTAACAAATGATTAACACATATTGAGAACACTGCACCCAACAATTACAAAATATACTTTGTTTTCAAGTACATATGAAATTTTTATCAAAATTGACCATAAAACTGGACGTGGGGAGGGTGGAGCCAGGATGGCCGAATAGGAACAGCTCCAGTCTACAGCTCCCAGCGTGAGGGACACAGAAGACAAATGATTCCTGCATTTCCAACTGAGGTACTGGGTTCATCTCACTGGGGAGTGCCAGACAGTGGGTGCAGGACAGTGGGTGCAGCGCACCGAGTGTGAGTCAAAGCAGGGCGAGGCATCGCCTCACCTGGGAAGCGCAAGGGGTCAGGGAATTCCCCTTCCTAGCCAAGGGAGGCGGTGACAGATGGCACCTGGAAAATTGGGTCACTCTCACCCTAATACTGCGCTTTTCCAACGGTCTTAGCAAAAGGCACACCAGAAGATTGTATCTTGCTCCTGGCTCGAAGGGTCCTACGCCCACGAAGCCTCGCTCATTGCTAGCACAGCAGTCTGAGAGCAAACTGCAAGGCAGCAGCCAGGCTGGGGGAGGGGCGCCCACCATTGCCAAGGCTTGAGTAGGTAAACAAAGCAGCCAGGAAGCTCCAACTGGGTGGAGCCCACCGCAGCTCAAGGAGGCCTGCCTGCCTCTGTAGACTCCACCTCTGGGGGCAGGGCATAGCCAGAAACCTCTGCAGACTTAAATGTCCCTGTCTGACAGCTTTGAAGAGAGTAGTGGTTCTCCCAGCATACAGCTTGAGATCTGAGAATGGACAGACTGCCTCCTCAAGTGGGTCCCTGACCCCAGTGTAGCCTGAGAGACACCCCCCAGTAGGGGCAGACTGACACCTCACACGGCCAGGTACTCCTCTGAGACAAAACTTCCAGAGGAACGATCAGGCAGCAACATTTGCTGTTCACCAATATCCGCCATTCTATAGCCTCCGCTGGTGATACCCAGGCAAACAGCGTCTGGAGCGGACCTCCAGCAAACTCCAACAGATCTGCAGCTGAGGGTCCTGACTGTTAGGAGGAAAACTAACAAACAGAAAGGACATCCCCACCAAAATCCCATCTGTATGTCACCATCATCAAAGACCAAAAGTAGATAAAACCACAAAGATGGGGAAAAAACAGAGCAGAAAAGCTGAAAATTCTGAAAATCAGAGTGCCTCTCCTCCTCCAAAGGAACGCAGCTCATCACCGACAATGGAACAAAGCTGGACGGAGAATGACTTTGATGATTTGAGAGAAGAAGGCTTCAGACGATCAAACTACTCAGAGCTAAAGGAGGAAGTTCGAACCCAAGGCAAAGAAGTTAAAAACCTTGGGAAAAGATTAGATGAATGACTAACTAGAATAACCAACACAGACAAGTCCTTAAAGGACCTGATGGAGCTGAAAACCACGGCATGAGAACTACGTGACAAATGCACAAGCCTCAGTAGTCGATTCAATCAATTGGAAGAAAGGGTATCAGTGATGGAAGATCAAATGAATGAAATGAAGTGAAAAGAGAATTTTAGAGAAAAAAGAATAAAAAGAAAGGAACAAAGCCTCCAAGAAACATGGGACTACATGAAAAGACCAAATCTACGTCTGACTGGTGTACCTGAAAGTGACAGGGAGAATGGAACCAAGTTGGAAAACACTCTGCAGGACATTATCCAGGAGAACTTCCCCAATCTAGCAAGGCAGGCCAACATTCAAATTCAGGAAATACAGAGAACGCCACAAAGATACTCCTCGAGAAGAGCAACTCCAAGACACATAATTGTCAGATTCACCAAAGTTGAAATGAAGGAAAAAATGTTAAGGGCAGCCAGAGAGAAAAGTAAGGTTACCCACAAAGGGAAGCACATCAGACTAACAGCTGATCTCTTGGCAGAAACTCTACAAGCCAGAAGAGAGTGGGGGCCAATATTAAACATTCTTAAAGAAAAGAATTTTCAACCCAGAATTTCATATCCAGCCAAACTAAGCTTCATAAATGAAGGAGAAATAAAATACTTTACAGATAAGCAAATGCTGAGAGATTCTGTCACCACCAGGCCTGCCCTAAAAGAGCTCCTGAAGGAAGCACTAAATATGGAAAGGAACAACCGGTACCAGCCACTGCAAAAACATGCCAAAGCGTAAAGACCATTGAGGCTAGGAAGAAACTGCATCAACTAACGAGCAAAATCACCAGCTAACATTATAATGACAGGATCAAATTCACACATAACAATATTAACCTTAAATGTAAGTGGGCTAAATGCTCGAATTAAAAGACACAGACTGGCAAATTGTCAAGACCCATCAGTGTGCTGTATTCAGGAAACCCATCTCATGTGCAGAGACACACATAGGCTCAAAATAAAGGGATGGAGGAAGATCTACCGAGCAAATGGAAAACAAAAAAAGGCAGGGGTTGCAATCCTAGTCTCTGATAAAACAGACTTTAAACCAACAAAAATCAAAAGAGACAAAGAAGGCCATTACCTAATGGTAAAGGGATCAATTCAACAAGAACAGCTAACTATCCTAAACATATATGCACCCAATACAGGAGCACCCAGATTCATAAAGCAAGTCCTTAGAGACCTACAAAGACACTTAGACTCCCACACAATAATAATGGGAGACTTTAACACACCACTGTCAACATTAGACAGATCAACGAGACAGAAAGTTAACAAGGATATCCAGGAATTGAACTCAGCTCTGCACCAAGCGGACCTAACAGATATCTACAGAACTCTCCACCCCAAATCAACAGAATATACATTCTTTTCAGCACCACACCACACCTATTCCAAAACTGACCATACAGTTGGAAGCAAAGCAATCCTCAGCAAATGTAAAAGAACAGAAATTATTACAAACTGTCTCTCAGACCACAGTGCAATCAAACTAGAACTCAGGATTAAGAAACATACTCATAGGCGTAAATCTAACCTTCTTCCCACAGCACATTCTCAGCCTATCTGGAATACCCCGATGTTATTCCGACTACCCCGATGCATATACCACATGAAATATTTTATCATCTGTAGGCTCATTCATCTCCTTAACAGCAGTAATATTAATCATTTTCATAACCTGAGAGGCCTTTGCTTCAAAATGGAAAGTTCTAATAATTGAACAACCTTCCACTAACTTAGAGTGGTTATGTGGCTGCCCTCCACCCTACCATACGTTTGAAGAACCAGTCTACATAAAACCTAGACGAAAAAGGAAGGAATCCAACCCCCTAAAACTGGTTTCAAGCCAACCTCAAAACCTCTATGACTTTTTCAACAAGATATTAGAAAAATTATTTCATAACTTTGTCAAAGTTAAGTTACAGGTTAAGCCCCGTATATCTTAATGGCACATGCAGCCCAACTAGGCCTTCAAGATGCCACATCCCCTATAACAGAAGAGCTAATCGCCTTCCATGATCATGCCATTATAATCATCTTCCTAATCAGCTTCCTAGCTCTAAGTGTCCTCTTTCTAACACTTACAACAAAACTGGCTAACACTAGCATCACAGATGCCAAAGAAATGGAAACTCAAAACCGCTCAACTACATGGAAACTGAACAACCTGCTCCTGAATGACTACTGGGTACATAACGAAATGAAGGCAGAAATAAAAGATGTTCTTTGAAACCAACGAGAACAAAGACACAACATACCAGAATCTCTGGGACACATTCAAAGCAGTGTGTAGAGGGAAATTTATAGCACTAAATGCCCACAAGAAAAAGCAGGAAAGATCTAAAATTGACACCCTAACATCACAATTAAAAGAACTAGAGAAGCAAAAGCAAACACATTCAAAAGCTAGCAGAAGGCAAGAAATAATTAAGATCAGAGCAGAACTGAAGGAAATAAAGATACAAAAAAACCTTCAAAAAAATCAATGAATCCAGGAGCTGGTTTTTTGAAAAGATCAACAAAATTGATAGACTGCTAGCAACACTAATAAAGAAGAAAAGACAGAAGAATCAAATAGATGCAATAAAAAATGGTAAAGGGGATATTACCACCGATCCCACAGAAATACAAACTACCATCGGAGAATACTAAAAACACCCCTACGCAAATAAACTAGAAAATCTAGAAGAAATGGATAAATTCCTGGACACATACACCCTCCCAAGACTAAACCAGAAAGAAGTCGAATCTCTGAATAGACCAATAACAGGCTAGGAAATTGGGGCAACAATTAATAGCTTACCAAGCAAAAAAAGTCCAGGACCAGATGGATTCACAGCCAAATTCCACCAGAGGTACAAGGAGGAGCTGGTACCATTCCTTCTGAAACTATTCCAATCAATAGAAAAAGAGGGAATCCTCCCTAACTCATTTTATGAGGCCAGCATCATCCTGATACCAAAGCCTGGCAGAGACACAACAAAAAAAGAGAATTTTAGACCAATATCCCTGATGAACATCAGTGCAAAAATCCTCAATAAAATACTGGCAAACTGAATCCAGCAGCACATCAAAAAGCTTATCCACCATGATCAAGTGGGCTTCATCCCTGGGATGGAAGGCTGGTTCAACATACACAAATCAATAAATGTAATCCAGCATATAAACAGAACCAATGACAAAAACCACATGATTATCTCAATAGATGCAGAAAAGGCCTTTGACAAAATTCAACAACCCTTCATGCTAAAAACTCTCAATAAATTAGGTATTGATGGGACATATCTCAAAATAATAAGAGCTATCTATGACAAACCCACAGCCAATATCATACTGAATGGGCAAAAACTGGAGGCATTCACTTTGAAAACTGGCACAAGACAGGGATGCCCTCTCTCACCACTCCTATTCAACATAGTGTTGGAAGTTCTGGCCAGGGCAATCAGGCAGGAGGAGGAAATAAAGGGTATTCAATTAGGAAAAGAGGAAGTTTAATTGTCCCTGTTTGCAGATGACATGATAGTATATCCAGAAAACCCCATCATTTCAGCCCAAAATCTCCTTAAGCTGATAAGCTACTTCAGCAAAGTCTCAGGATACAAAATCAATGTGCAAAAATCACAAGCATTCTTATACACCAATAACAGACAAAAAGAGAGCCAAATCATGAGTGAACTCCCATTCACAATTGCTTCAAAGAGAATAAAATACCTAGGAATCCAACTTACAAGGGATGTGAAGGACCTCTTCAAGGAGAATTACAAACCACTGCTCAACGAAGTAAAAGAGGACACAAACAAATGGAAGAACATTCCATGCTCATGGGTAGGCAGAATCAATATCATGAAAATGGCCATACTGCCCAAGGTAATTTATAGATTCAATGCCATCCCCATCAAGCTACCAATGATTTTCTTCACAGAATTGGAAAAAACTACTTTAAAGTTCATATGGAACGAAAAAAGAGCCCACATTGCCAAGTCAATCCTAAGCCAAAAGGACAAAGCTGGAGGCATCATGCTACCTGACTTCAAACTATACTACAAGGCTACAGTAACCAAAACAGCATGGTACTGGTACCAAAACAGAGATATAGGCCAATGGAACAGAACAGAGGCCTCAGAAATAATGCCACATATCTACAACATCTGATCTTTGACAAATCTGACAAAAACAAGAAATGGGGAGAGGATTCCCTAATTAATAAATGGTGCTGGGAAAACTGGCTAGCCATATGTAGAAAGCTGAAACTGGATCCCTTCCTTACACCTTATACAAAAATTAATTCAAGATGGATTGAAGACTTAAATGTTAGACCTAAAACCATAAAAACCCTAGAAGAAAACCTAGGCAATACCATTCAGGACATAGGCATGGGCAAGGACTTCATGTCTAAAACACCAAAGGCAATGGCAACAAAAGCCAAAATTGACAAAATGGGATCTAATTAAACTAAAGAGCTTCTGCACAGCAAAAGAAACTACCATCAGAGTGAACAGGCCACCTACAACATGGGAGAAAATGTCTGCAATCTACTCATCTGACAAAGGGCTAATATCCAGAATCTACAATGAACTCCAACAAATTTACAAGAAAAAAACAACCCCATCAACAAGTGGGCGAAGGATATGAACAGACACTTCTCAAAAGAAGACATTTATGCAGCCAAAAGGCACATGAAAAAAATGCTCACCATCACTGGCCATCAGAGAAATGCAAATCCAAACCACAATGAGATACCTTTTCACTCCAGTTAGAATGGCAATCATTAAAAAGTCAGAAAACAACAGGTGCTGGAGAGGATGTGGAGAAATAGGAACACTTCTACACTGTTGGTGGAATTGTAAACTAGTTCAACCATTGTGGAAGTCAGTGTGGCGATTCCTCAGGGATCTAGAACTAGAAATACCATTTGACCCAGCCATCCCATTACTGGGTATATACCCAAAGGATTATAAATCATGCTGCTATAAAGACACATGCACACGTATGTTTACTGCAGCACTATTCACAATAGCAAAGACTTGGAACCAACCCAAATGTCCATCAATGGTAGACTGGATTAAGAAAATGTGGCACATATACACCATGGAATACTATGTAGCCACAAAAAATGATGAGTTCATGTCCTTTGTAGGGACATGGTTGAAGCTGGAAACCATCATTCTGAGCAAACTATCGCAAGGACAAAAAACCAAACACCGCATGTTCTCACTCATAGGTGGGAATTGAACAATGAGAATACATGGACACAGGAAGGCGAACATCACACACTGGGGCCTGTTGTGGGGTGGAGGGAGCGGGGAGGGATAGCATTAGGAGATATACCTAATGTTAAATTACGAGTTAATGGGTGCAGCACACCAACATGGCACATGTATACATATGTAACAAACCTGCACGTTGTGCACATGTACCCTAAAACTTAAAGTATAATAAAAAAATTAAAGAAAAAAACTAAATTAAAAAAAAATTTTTAACATTTTTTTATGGAGGCGGGGGTCTCACCATGTTGCCCAGGCTGGTCTTTAACTTGGGCTTGGGTGATCCTCCCACCTGGCCTCCCAAAGCAGTGGAATTACAGGCATGAGCCACCATGTCTGGCCTACTCAACACCTCTGGGTAAACGTTTTTCTGTCTCATAGAGAAGAGACTAGCAGTATTTCCTATTGCTTTTTCAAGACAGGTAGAATTTGCTTGCCCAAGGTAAGGTGCATTTTATAACAAGGGGTGGAGAACATATAAGCCTTTTGATTTCTGTTAAAAATAAAACTGTTTATTTCAAATTTAACTTTGTTTGCTATCTGTGCTTTTATTCAAAAGAAGAGTTTAGGGCCCGGCATGGTGGCTTACGCCTCTAATCCCAGCACTTTGGGAGGCCAAGGTTGCAGGATTGCTTGAGCCTAGGAGTTGGAGACTAGGCTTGGGCAACACGGTACAACCCCATCTGTATAAAACAAAAAAAGTCGGGCCAGGCACAGTAGCTCATGCCTGTAATCCCAGGCCAGAGTATCTTAGGTCAGGAGTTCGAGACCAGCCTAGCCAACATGGCGAAACCCCATCTCTATTTAAAGTACAAAAAAATTAGCCGGCCATGGTGGTGTTGTGCCTGTAATCCCATCTACTCAGGAGGCTGAGGGAGGAGAATCGCTTGAACCCGGGAGGCAAAGGTTGCAGTGAGCCAAGATTGTGCCACTGCACTCCAGCCGGAGCAACAGAGTGGGACTCCATCTCAAAAAAATAAATTAAATAAATAAATAAATAAATAAAACATTAAAAAAAAACTGGACATGGAGCAAATCTCAACAAATTTCAAAGGATGAAAGCATACAGTGTATGTTCTCTAAGCACAATGAAAGATAACTGAAATCAATCATTAAAAGATAAACATTGTCAAATGTTTGGAAATTAAGAAGCATATTCTACACAACCCATGAGTCAAAGAAAAAATTGCAATGGAAACTAGACAATAGTTTGAACTGAATAATAATGAAAAAATTTTAGGAATGCAGTTAACGCTGTGGTTAGATAGAAATTTTAGAGTCTTAGAGCTCTAAAAAAAAGTCTGAAAAAAATTAAGCAATTACTGATTTCAACAAGTTAGAAAGAAGACAGTAAATTAAACCCAAAGAAAGTATGTTCATAAAGATAAGAGCAGAAACTAACAATGCACAAAACAAACATACAATAGAGAAAATCAACAAGGCAGAAACTGGTCTTTGATGGACCTCTGGTAAGACTGATCAAGAAAGTAAGAGAAAAGCCACAAATCATTCTACCAGAAATGAAAAAGGGAATATTGTTCAATTATCTTATTGAAAAACAGTAAGACGGAAAAAATTTTTTTGTGTCAATTTACATAAAATTCTTTCAAAAACATAAACTACCAAAATTGACACAAGAAGGAATACAGTTATTTTATTATTTTCTTTAATGTTACTTAAAAACTTCCCGCAAAGAAAAACTTAGGTCCAGATGGTTTCACCTGTGAATTCTTTCAAATATCTAAGAAAAAAAAATACCAATCTTAAATAAAATCTTTCAGAGAACAGATACAGAAATTAATACTTCCCAACTTATTTTATAAGGCTAGCATAAGCCTGACAGAAAACCCACAAGGAGATTACAAGAAAAGAAAATGATGGGACAATCTTTCCAATGAATTTAGATGCAAATGTCTAAGAAAAATATTAGCAAATTAAATCTAGTGATATATGAAAAGAGCAGCACAAGACCAAGTTAGAGTTATTACAGGATTGCAAGGTTGGCTTAACATTCAAAAAATTAATCAACATAATTTACCACAGTAATGGAATAAATCAGAAAAATCATGATTATCATGAAGAGGCAACTGGTAAAATTGAATACCCATTCATGATACAAACTCTCATTGTAATAGGAATAGAAGGACATTTCTTTAATCTAATCAAATATACCCATAAAAAATCCTCCAGCAAATACTTTACTAAATAGTGTTATACTGAAAATTTCCCATGAGATGGGAATGAAACAAAGATGCTTGTTGGTGCCACTTCTATTCAACATTGTACTGGAGTTTTAGCTAATTCAATAAGACAAGTGGGAAAGAAAACCAAGACAAAAGGTGAACAAAATGAATAGAATGGGCACTGGGTGGAGACAGGAAAAGGAGTAGGGTAGGAGGAAGGGAAGGGGCAGAAAATTGGACTAAAGTTCAATTACAACTTCACATTGTAAAGGACTAGACCATAACTTCCCATTTATTAAGCTTCTCTGATCCTTCCTACAAACCTGTAGACTCAATAAAGCACATATTATTGACCTCTGTTTTCCAGATGATATAACTATGCCTCAAAGAGGTAAACTGATTAGTCTAAGGTCACTCTTTCAGAAGCGAAGGGCAATTGACTCAGGAGGTGAGTGTTTAAATGTAAGTTTCTTTTCAATATGTCATGCTCTTTCACAGAATCGGAGCTAGAAAAATCCAAAGGGAAAATTTGTCCAGAACTTGCTATTGGGTCTCCCAAACCTAAATAAAGTTGCCACTGAATTTAGGAAGATGGTTGGCTAAAATGACACAAAATAGCATTAGGAGATATACCTAATGCTAAATGATGAGTTAATGGGTGCAGCACACTAGCATGGCACATGTATACATATGTAACTAACCTGCACATTGTGCGCATGTACCCTAAAACTTAAAGTATAATAATAATAAACAAAAAAGAAAAAAAAATGACACAAAATAGGTCCGCTCCTACTTCAAACTTATAGAAATGCTATAAAAATATTTTGAGACAGAGAGAAAGAGTACAGAGAGGAGAGACAGAGAAGACTAGCTCAAGAGAAAGTTAGGAGAAAGAAAGGAATATCCCCAAATGCTAGAAATGAAGAAAAAACTTAAAATCAGAGTGAGAAGTGGGAACTGACATAGATTCAGATATAGCTTCAGGGGTTGGTGCCTGGAGTCTTAATGCCCATCCAGGAATAGCAGACCTGTTTTCCAGCATTCAAGGCAAAAGTATATGTGAGTGAGTGATGAAGACTAGACTATAGATGCCTTTTTGAAATCTGGACCTTTGATGAGCTGCCCAGTCAGTGAAAAGAGAGAGTTGGAAAAACATTGTCCATGGGCTCAGGGAAACGGCAAAAACTTTCTGTCAGGGACCTCAGACAGAAGGTAGACAGAAGATAAATGGTCCACAAGAAATGGAAACTATAGGTCTGTGCTACAATCAGATGCTGGGGGAATTTACATTATCTAGATTTACATTATCTGAGCTGAGAAATTGAAATCCTTACGGTCTTGGCAATGACAGAAATGAAAAGGCGCTGTATAGGGATACTTTCACAATACAGCACACAGGACTTCCAAAGGGAGAGGAAAAAAATCCTGTTGAAGATGTGATCATCTTAAAGAATTACAAGCCATACAAGGAGATACATTTCCATGAAGTAGAGTAGCATATACAGCAAGGAGCATAGCTACCTCTCCTCCAGAAAAAATAAAATAATCCAAAAGAAACCATAAAATAAGTATGTTGGAAATTATTAAAATAAAAAGCAGACACCATAATGAAGGATCAGGACATTTTGGAAAATTTTTACATTTTAAAAAGAACTAAAAGGAACATCTAGAAATTAAAAAGTATAGGTACTTGGAATGAAAAACTGTATAGATATATTAAAAAGCAGATTAGATATAATTGAAGAGATTCTTAGTTAACTGGAAGGCAGACATGAGTACATCATCCAGAAGGCAGCAAGGAGAAATATTAACAGTTATGAAGAACAAAAATCTCATAGAAAGTCAAGAGGAAGGGATAGAAGAAATGAGGCAAGACAGATAATGGCTTAAAATTCTGAAAAATAAAGAGATGAGAACCATGACTACTTCTGAATAGGATGAATAAAAACAAATCTACACCTAGACATAGGTTATCAAAACAACAAAATATCAAAGATTAAAAAAACACAAAAAATATTTTAAAAGCAACCAAAGAAGAAATTACATTAAAAAGAAATAATAATTAGTCTTACGGAAGATTTCTAATCAGCAGCAATGTAAATCAGAGCTATGGAACAATAGCTTCAAAGAACACAAGGAAAATAACTACCAATCTAGCCAACTACCTTGCCTTCTGTATGTGTGTCTTAACTCAAAGGAGAGAGGTGTGCCAGCAGATGAGAGACTTGTCAGAACTAGCTGGCATTAGCAAAGACCAATGATATCTGCGAAGATATTTAATTTAATTAAAACTATACCTAATTCCTAAACACAAGATGGAACAAATGACCCAGACATGAAGCTCCAGGAGCTTTTGCCTTTACATTATATTTCTAGATGAAAGTTGGCAGTCTTAATAGCACAAGCTTAGGCAGAATTATTTACGGAGGATGCTATGTGAACTCTAGATATATGGCACAGTGATTAAAACTGAAGTCTGTGGCATCAGAAAAACTGTTCAAATCTTGACTCTGCCTTAGTTTCTGCATCTACACATCTCAGTTTTAAAAAGGTGAAATAAGAAGGGACATGTAAAGCAACTGGCATAGTACCTGGCACACAGTATGAATGTAATAAATCCCAGCTATTACTATTTATCTTGACCATAGTACTGTAATTTGATCATGTAATTTGAAGCAGTTATCTTTAGTACATTATTGAAAAACTAAAATATAAAAGACACATACTCTGACATCCACTGAGCAGCCCACAGTCCATGATGGATTTCCCAGCACTTGATTTTGGCATAGGAGATGGACTAATGAAGATTTCCCAACACCTGTAAGAGATACAAGAACTCTAGTCACGTAAGAGACAATGCTGAAATCTGTTTTGGAAAGAGTAAGACTAATACTACACAGGAATAATGTTAAGTAAAGCATAGTTGTTAGAATGCCATACCAACAATATAAGCTTCACTGAATAAAATGAAGATGATAGAGGGCAGTGGTTCTCTCAAATTTGCATCAGAATCATCTGGAGGGTGAGTTAAAACATGGAATGCTGGGCTCCACCCCCAGACTTTCTGATTTAGCGGGTCTTGGGGCCCAAGACTTCTAACAAGTTCCCAAGTGATACTGATACTGGTCCAGGGGTCTCACTTTGAGAACCACTGGTCCAGGTCAATTTCATTTTAATGAATCCCTTTCCTTTTGAATGATTTAATCAATTTAGCCTATTTTAGAGTTGTAGAATCTTAACAGATCTGAGAAGTAATCCCTCTCTCCTGCACACCAATGCTGAGGTCCCCTCCATGGCATCCTGTTAGAGGGTCTTCCAGACTGCTTGAATACTGTCAGTGAGAGGGATTCACCATTTCACAATTCTAAATTTAGACACTCCAGTTGTCCCACATAGTGATTTAAAAAAAGCAGCCAACCACTTAGCCAAGACTTACCTTTTGGAAAAAAGGTCTACTCCCTCTTCTACATCATGGCCCTTTAAGTTACCATTTGATCTTCTTTTAGATTTCTTGGGCTCAGGGAAATCTAGTTATTCATTCTAAGGGTAGCATTGAGAGATTTGTATGAAGAGGAAAGGGAATGAGCTCTTCCTCTACATCCATGTGTGGAGTCACTCATTCATTTAACGGCATTTTTGGGGTTCCATTATGACAAGCATGGTTGGTATCTTTACAAATCACTAGTTTTATCAAAAATTTAGATCATATCTTTGATCATACTGTGTAGGAACCTATTGTTTATTTTTTATTATAAAAAGTTATATTTACAATCTAGAAAGTATGCACAAATGAGGGCCAGGCACAGTGGCTCACGTCTGTACTCCCAGTGCTTTGGGAGGCTGAGGCAGGAGGATCACTTGAGCCCAGGAGTTTGCGACCAGCCTGGGCAACATAGCAAGACTGCATCTCTATAAAAAATAAATTTTAAAGAAATTAGCCAGGCATGGTGGCCTGTGTCTGTAGTCCTAGCTACTCAGCAGGCTGAGGCAGGATGATCCCTTGAGCTCAGGAGTTGGAGGCTGCAGTGAGCTATGATCACTCTGCTGTACTCTAGCCTGGGTGACAGAGTGAGACCCTGTCTACAAAAAAAAAAATCACCTTAAGACTACTGTCAACATGAAGGTTTATTTAATTCCACAAGAAAAGTTTTTCTATGAGCAGGTGGTTATTGTGATTATATACACAGTATACTTAAAAACAATAAAACAACATAAGCGTCTGCTTCCATAGCTTGTTCTGTCTGGAATATCCTACCCATCCTCTCCCTTCCCTCGCCCATTGGCCTGGTGAATTAATCTTTGGAGACTCAGCATCATTCTAGTTATAAAGTATTTTCTGAACCCACACAGGGAGAACTAAGCATAGCATCCACTATTCTCTGGGCCTCCACTGTACCCTGTACATTTTCCTACAGAGCACTTAAAACACATTATTACATGTGTTTATTTATAGGTTTTATTAACTTTGATTTTTCTTTGATTGGATGTTGGATTTTTATTCATCTTTAAAAAATGATGCCATCTGTTGATTTATATGCAGTGGAGAAGAATGCCCTGTATAAAGAAATATGTTTTATTTTATTTATTTATTTGTTTATTTTATTATTATACTTTAAGTTCTAGGGTACATGTGCACAATGTGCAGCTTTGTTACATATGTATACATGCACCATGTTGGTGTGCTGCACCCATTAACTCGTCATTTACACTAGGTATGTCTCCCAATGCTATCCCTCCCCCCTCCCCCTACCCCACAACAGGCCCCGGTGTGTGATGTTCCCTTCCTGTGTCCAAGTGTTCTCATTGTTCAATTCCCACCTATGAGTGAGAACATGCGGTGTTTGGTTTTTTGTCCTTGCGATAGTTTGCTCAGAATGATGGTTTCCAGCTTCATCCATGTCCCTACAAAGGACATGAACTCACCATTTTTTATGGCTGCATAGTATTCCATGGTGTATATGTGTCACATTTTCTCAATCCAGTCTATCATTGATGGACATTTGGGTTGGTTCCAAGTCTTTGCTATTGTGAATAGTGCTGCAATAAACATACGTGTGCATGTGTCTTTATAGCAGCATGATTTATAGTCCTTTGGGTATATACCCAGTATTGGGATGGCTGGGTCAAATGGTATTTCTAGTTCTAGATCCCTGAGGAATCGCCACACTGTCTTCCACAACGGATGAACTAGTTTACAGTTCCACCAACAGTGTAGAAGCGTTCCTATTTCTCCACATCCTCTCCAGCACCTGTTTTTTCATGACTTTTTAATGATCGCCATTCTAACTGGAGTGAGATGGTATCTCATTGTGGTTTTGATTTGCATTTCTCTGATGGCCAGTGATGGTAAGCATTTTTTCATGTGTCTTTTGGCTGCATAAATGTCTTCTTTTGAGAAGTGTCTGTTTATGTCCTTCGCCCACTTGTTGATGGGGTTGTTTTTTTCTTGTAAATTTGTTGGAGTTCATTGTAGATTCTGGATATTAGCCCTTTGTCAGATGAGTAGATTGCAAACATTTTCTCCCATTCTGTAGGTTGCCTGTTCACTCTGATGGTAGTTTCTTTTGCTGTGCAGAAGCTCTTTAGTTTAATTAGATCCCATTTGTCAATTTTGGCTTTTGTTGCCACTGCTTTTGGTGTTTTAGACATGAAGTCCTTGCCCATGCCTAAGTCCTGAATGGTATTGCCTAGGTTTTCTTCTAGGGTTTTTATGGTTTTAGGTCTAACATTTAAGTCTTCAATCCATCTTGAATTAATTTTTGTATAAGGTGTAAGGAAGGGATCCAGTTTCAGCTTTCTACATATGGCTAGCCAGTTTTCCCAGCACCATTTATTAAATAGGGAATCCTTTCCCCTTTGCTTGTTTTTGTCAGGTTTGTCAAAGATTAGATGGTTGTAGATGTGTAGATGTGTAGGGCTCTGTTCTGTTCCATTGGTCTATATCTCTGTTTTGGTACCAGTACCATGCTGTTTTGGTTACTACAGCCTTGTAGTGTAGTTTGAAGTCAGGTAGCGTGATGCTTCCAGCTTTGTTCTTTTAGCTTAGGATTGTCTTTGAAACGTGGGCGCTTTTTTGGTTCCATGTGAACTTCAGTTTTTTCCAATTCTGTGAAGAAAGTCATTGGTAGCTTGATGGGGATGGCATTGAATCTATAAATTACCTTGGGCAGTATGGCCATTTTCACGATATTGATTCTTCCTACCCATGAGCATCGAATGTTCTTCCATTTGTTTGTGTCCTCTTTTACTTCGTTGAGCAGTGGTTTGTAATTCTCCTTGAAGAGGTCCTTCACATCCCTTGTAAGTTGGATTCCTAGGTATTTTATTCTCTTTGAAGCAATTGTGAATGGGGAGTTCACTCATGATTTGGCTCTCTTTTTGTCTGTTATTGGTGTATAAGAATGCTTGTGATTTCTGCACATTGATTTTGTATCCTGAGACTTTGCTGAAGTTGCTTATCAGCTTAAGGAGATTTTGGGCTGAGACGATGGGGTTTTCTGGATATACTATCATGTCATCTGCAAACAGGGACAATTTGACTTCCTCTTTTCCTAATTGAATACCCTTTATTTCCTTCTCCTGCCTGACTGCCCTGGCCAGAACTTCCAACACTATGTTGAATAGGAGTGGTGAGAGAGGGCATCCCTGTCTTGTGCCAGTTTTCAAAGTGAATGCTTCCAGTTTTTGCCCATTCAGTATCATACTGGCTGTGGGTTTGCCATAAATAGCTCTTATTATTTTGAGATATGTCCCATCAATACCTAATTTATTGAGAGTTTTTAGCACGAAGCGCTGTAGAATTTTGTCAAAGGCCTTTTCTGCATCTATTGAGATAATCATGTGGTTTTTATCTTTGGTTCTGTTTATATGCTGGATTATGTTTATTGATTTGTGTATGTTGAACCAGCCTTGCATCCCAGGGATGAAGCCCACTTGATCATGGTAGATACGCTTTTTGATGTGCTGCTGGATTTGGTTTGCCAGTATTTTATTGAGGATTTTTGCATTGATGTTCATCAGGGATATTGGTCTAAAATTCTCTTTTTTTGTTGTTTCTGTCAGGCTTTGGTATCAGGATGATGCTGGCCTCATAAAATGAGTTAGGGAGGGTTCCCTCTTTTTCCATTGATTGGAATAGTTTCAGAAGGAAGGGTACCAGCTCCTCCTTGTACCTCTGGTAGAATTCAGCTGTGAATCCATCTGGTCCTGGACTTCTTTTGGTTGGTAGGCTATTAATTATTGCCTCAATTTCCGAGCCTGTTATTGGTCTATTCAGAGATTCGACTTCTTCCTGGTTTAGTCTTGGGAGGGTGTATGTGTCCAGGAATTTATCCATTTCTTCTAGATTTTTTAGTTTATTTGCGTAGAGGTGTTTTTAGTATTCTCTGATGGTAGTTTGTATTTCTGTGGGATTGGTGGTGATATCCCCTTTATCATTTTTTATTGCATCTATTTGATTCTTCTGTCTTTTCTTCTTTATTAGTCTTGCTAGTGGTCTATCAATTTTGTTGATCTTTTCAAAAAACCAGCTCCTGGATTCATTGATTTTTTGAAGGGTTTTTTGTGTCTCTATGTCCTTCAGTTCTGCTCTGATCTTAGTTATTTCTTGCCTTCTGCTAGCTTTTGAATGTGTTTGCTCTTGTTTCGCTAGTTATTTTAATTGTGATATTAGGGTGTCAATTTTAGATCTTTCCTGCTTTCTCTTGTGGGCATTTAGTGCTATAAATTTCCCTCTACACACTGCTTTAAATGTGTCCCAGAGATTCTGGTATGCTGTGTCTTTGTTCCTATTGGTTTCAAAGAACATCTTTATTTCTGCCTTCATTTCATTATGTACCCAGTAGTCATTCAGGAGCAGGTTGTTCAGTTTCCATGCGGTTGCGCGGTTTTGAGTGAGTTTCTTAATCCTGAGTTCTAGTTTGATTGCACTGTGGTCTGAGAGACAGTTTGTTACAACTACCATTCTTTTACATTTACTGAGGATTGCTTTATTCCAACTGTGTGGTCAGTTTTGCAATAAGTGTGATGTGGTGCTGAGAAGAATGTATATTCTGTTGATTTGGGATGGAGAGTTCTGTAGAGGTCTATTAGGTCTGCTTGGTGCAGAGCTGAGTTCAATTCCTGGATATCCTTGTTTACTTTCTGTCTTGTTGATCTGTCTAATGTTGACAGTGGGGTGTTAAAGTCTCCCATTGTTATTGCGTGGGAGTCTAAGTCTCTTTGTAGGTCTCTAAGGACTTGCTTTATGAATCTGGGTGCTCCTGTATTGGGTGCATATATGTTTAGGATAGTTAGCTGTTCTTGTTGAATTGATCCCTTTACCATTATGCAATGGCCTTGTCTCTTTTGATCTTTGTTGGTTTAAAGTCTGTTTTATCAGAGACTAGGATTGCAACCCCTGCCTTTTTTTGTTTTCCATTTGCTTGGTAGATCTTCCTCCATCCCTTTATTTTGAGCCTATGTGTGTCTGTGTATGTGAGATGGGTCTCCTGAATACAGCACACTGATGCGTCCTGACAATTTGCCAGTCTGTCTTTTAATTGGAGCATTTAGCCCACTTACATTTAAGGTTAATATTGTTATGTGTGAATTTGATCCTGTCATCATGACGTTAGCTGGTTATTTTGCTCGTTAGTTGATGCAGTTTCCTTCCTAGCCTCGATGGTCTTTACAATTTGGCATGTTTTTGCAGTGGCTGGTAGCGGTTGTTCCTTTCCATGTTTAGTGCTTCCTTCAGGAGCTCTTTTAGGGCAGGCCTGGTGGTGACAAAATCTCTCAGCATTTGCTTGTCTGTCAAGTATTTTATTTCTCCTTCATTTATGAAGCTTAGTTTGGCTGGATATGAAATTCTGGGCTGAAAATTCTTTTCTTTAAGAATGTTGAATATTGGTCCTCACTCTCTTCTGGTTTGTAGAGTTTCTGCTGAGAGATACGCTGATGGGCTCCCCTTTGTGGGTAACCTGACTTTTCTCTCTGGCTGCCCTTAACATTTTTTCCTTCATTTCAACTTTGGTGAATCTGACAATTATGTGTCTTGGAGTTGCTCTTCTTGAGGAGTATCTTTGTGGCGTTCTCTGTATTTCCTGAATTTGAATGTTGGCCTGCCTTGCTAGGTTGGGGAAGTTCTCCTGGATAATACCCTGCAGAGTGTTTTCCAACTTGGTTCCATTCTCCTCGTCACTTTCAGGTACACCAATCAGACATAGATTTGGTATTTGCACATAGTCCCATATTTCTTGGAGCCTTTGTTCGTTCTTTTTACTCTTTTTTCTCTAAACTTCTCTTCTCACTTAATTTCATACATTTGATCTTCCATCACTGATACCCTTTCTTCCAGTTGATCAAATCGGCTACTGAAGCTTGTGCATTGTCACGTAGTTCTTGTGCCATGGTTTTCAGCTCCATCAGGTCATTTAAGGACTTCTCTACATTGGTTATTCTAGTTAGCCATTCAGCTAATCTTTTTTCAAGGTTTTTAGCTTCTTTGCAATGGGTTTGAACTTCGTCCTTTAGCTTGGAGAAGTTTGATCATCTGAAGCCTTCTTCTCTCAACTTGTGAAAGTCATTCTCCATCCAGCTTTGTTCCGTTGCTGGCGAGGAGCTGCGTTTCTTTGGAGGGGGAAAGGCGCTCTGATTTTTAGACTTTTCCGCTCTGTTTTTTCCCCATCTTTGTGGTTTTATCTACCTTTGGTCTTTGATGATGGAGTCGTACAGATGGGGTTTTGTTGTGGATGTCCTTTCTGTTTGTCAGTTTTCCTTCTAACAGTCAGGACCCTCAGCTGCAGGTCTGTTGGATTTTGATGGAGGTCCGCTCCAGACCCTGTTTGCCTGGGCATCAGCAGCAGAGGCAGCAGAACAGCGAATATTGCTGAACAGCAAATGTTGCTGCCTGATCATTCATTCCTCTGGAAGCTTTTTCTCAGCGGGGTACCGGGCCATGTGAGGTGTCAGTCTGCCCCTACTGGAGGGTGCCTCCCAGTTAGGCTACTCGGGGGTCAGGGACTCACTTGAGGGGGCAATCTGTCTGTTCTCAGATCTCAAACTCTGTGCTGGGAGAACCACTACTCACTTCAAAGCTGTCAGACAGGGACATTTAAGTCTGCAGAGGTTTCTGGCTATGCCCTGCCTTCCGAGGTGGAGTCTACAGAGGCACACAGGCCTCCTTGAGCTGCGGTGGGCTCTACCCAGTTCGAGCTTCCTGGCCTCCTTGTTTACTTACTCAAGCTTCATCAATGGTGGGCGCCCTTCCCCCAGCCTCGCTGCCACCTTGCAGATCTCAGACTGCTGTGCTAGCAATGAGCAAGGCTCCGTGGGCGTGGCACCCTCCGAGCCAGGTCAGAGATATAATCTCCTGGTGTGCTGTTCGCTAAGACCATTGGAAAAGCACAGTATTAGGGTGGGAGGGACTGGATTTTCCAGGTGCTGTCTGTCACTGCTTCCCTTGGCTAGGAAAGGGAATTCCCTGACCCCTTGCGCTTCCTGGGTTATGAGATGCCTCGCCCTGCTTTGGCTCACACTCAGTGGGCTGCACCCACTGTCCTGCCCCCACTGTCTGACAAGCCCTAGTGAAATGAACTTGGTATCTCGTTGGAAATGCAGAAATCACCCGTCTTCTGCGTCGCTCACGCTGGGAGCTGTAGACTGGAGCTGTTCCTAATCGGCCATCTTGGAACTGCTCCCTTAATTTTAAGTTCCTTGAGGGTTCTTATGCAGCTTTTTTATCTTTAGTATTTAGATCAGAACCTTAATTAGTATTCATTAAAAGTTTCCATATTATTCCAAAATCTTCATAAACATTTAAAGTATCTCCATAGTACTTCAGAGAGTAGGCATAAAAATTTACTTAATCATTCTTCCATTATTATTAGATATTTAGGGTGTTTTGAAATTTTTGATATGCTAGTGAAAGGTTATTTCTGTTTAAACCTTTGTTTAAAATTAAAATTATGTCCTTAGTATACCTTCCCAGGAGTAAACTCAGTACTTAAAAGGAAACATTTAAAGTTCTTGATATGCATTGAGAAATAACTTTCATGGGGTTATACTGCCACCAGCCATACACTTGAGCCTGCAGGTCTTGTTGCACCTCAACAGTATCATGTAGTTGGCTTTTCATCTTTGTTAACCTGATAAAGGAATAAAAGTGACATCTTGGCCAGGCGCGTTGGCTCACACCTGTAATCCCAGCACTTTGTGAGGCTGAGGCAGGCAGATCACGAGGTCAGGAGTTCGAGACCAGCCTGGCCAAAATGGTGAAACCCCGTCTCTACTAAAAATACAAAAATTAGCTGGGCGTGGTGGTGGGTGCCTGTAATCCCAGCTACTTGGGAGGCTGAGGCAAGAGAATCGCTTGAACCCAGGAGGCAGAGGTTGCAGTGAGCCGAGATTGCGCCACTGCACTCCAGCCTGGGTGACAGAGCAACAATCCGTCTCGGTGGTGGGGGGCAGTGGGGGAGTGACAGCTTGCTTTAGTCTGCATTTCTTTACTTTCTGATAAAGATCAAAGATTATCATTATGATTATTCTGGCAAATCAGTTGTTTTTCCTCTCATAAATTCTCTGTTGATATACTCTGTACCTTTATCTACCGGGTTTTAGTGTCATTAATTTATATGAGCTCTTTATCTATTAAATATATTAATCATTTTACGTATGTGTAATTGAATCAAACATTTTCCCAGGCTTCCCTTTTATTACTTTTTTTTACATATAAACATTTAAGATTTTTAAATACTCAAAATTATATTTGTCATTGAATTTACTGCATTGTGTCTAATATCTGTAACTTTTAGGATGTATTGTTGATTCTGTATTTGTAAATAGGTTTGTTTATGTTCAAGGAATGTATCTATCCACTTAATTATCAGCTTGATGCACCACTTGAGGCCTAGTTTAGCTTAATTGTGTTAGGGTAAACATTTCCAGGCAGTAAAATTGTATAGCTCTCCATGAATTAACTGCTTTGGGTGATAAGTATTAGCTAACAAGGGATGAAACCCTAAACAGTAAGAACAGTTGAAGTGCTAGGGAATAATGGCGAATTTCATTTCTTTAAGAATTTTGGGAGATTCTGATTCTATGTTTTCACCTTTAGAACTAAATTTGATCAAAAGAATGCACTTGATTTGCTTGGGGGTAAAAAAGGCCCAATATAAATAAATGTCAGCTCCAAATACAGCTGTTTGGTAATATGTTAAACTAGTCCCTAATCTCTGAAAAAAGAGAAAACCGTATGGTAGTGAGACTTTCAGGGTTCCTTACCAAATTACCAAACATCTCAATAGGATAGAAAACAAATCACCAAATATCAACTCATTCTTTTTATTTTTTTTCTTGGAGACAGGGTCTCACTCTATCACCCAGGCTAGAGTGCAGTGGCACGATCCTAGCTCACTGCAGCCTCAAATTCCCGGGCTCAAGTGATCTTCTCACCTCAGCCTCCTGAGTAGCGGGACTACAGACGTGCACCACCATGCCCGGCTAACTTTCTGTATTGTTTTTGGTAGAGAGAGGGTCTTGCCATGTTGCCCAGGCTGGTCTTGAACTGAGCTCAAGCAATCCACCCGCCTCTTACCTCCCAAAGTGCTGGGATTACAGGCTAGAGCCACCTTGTCTGGCTAAGCCATTTCTTTATATATTTGTGAAACCCTCAAAATTTTATGAGGGAAATGGCCTTTATTTAAAAATAAACTTTCAGGTTTGAAAGAAAGGCTGAGGAAGTGTAAAAAGTGCATTCTAAACTGTCAGACTGTGTACTTTTAAATCGCAGTTAAAAGGAGACTGACAAAATTGCCTTTTAAAAAGATAAAAAGACAATAACTAACTTTGCACATAAAGGTTAACATTAGTGAATGTGTGACAACATCAATCACTTTGCTGGCCATCACAGCTGTGTCTTCTGCTTTACAACTAAACCGTAACGGGGAGGGGGGCAGTAGGGAAGCTTATCAATTGCCTGATTAATTTTCCACATTTAATGTAGCTGCTAATTCTATCCCTGTTATATGACGCATTAATTCCACAGTTATAACCCCAGAACCTAATACAGTGCCTGTTGGAAAGAAAATAAATTGACTAGTTGCAGCAGTTTGTAATATGAAGGGATTGTTAGATACAATAGAAAATGGAATTATAGAGGACACAAAACACCCACTTAACGTATCATGAAGAAGTCTGTTAGTTCTGGATTCTAAATTCTACTCAGTGATACTCTTGCCAAGTCCCTTTAGGCCACAATTACTTTCTTTATCTGTAAAACTGAGTGATTTTATTAAACTAACTTCGGCACCACTTCAAGCTACCTGATAGAAATGAAGTCGACATAAATTGTGATTATGTTCATTAAGTTTCAAAAGGCAACTTTCTTAGGGGAATATTAAATAATGCTCTCTGTAAAATATTTCATAATGCAAATAATCCTCAGGGCAATGTGAAAACATTCTTAACCTATATTTGCTGCCCACAATTTTATTTAGTTTCTATTAAGTTTTCAAGCCTCTCCACCTCCAAGCATCTAGCACGTCTTTGCTCACAACACATGCTCTTAGGCCAACTCCAGAAGAGCGCTTCTATAAAATGCAAGGTCAGCATTTATTGAAGTTACTAAGGAGAGCTGAATTGGGGATTATGGAAGAAAAGGTAAGGGCAGTGAGGTGGGAGCTGGAAATCCAGACGTCAGCTGTAGTTCTCAAATGTCCCAGGTGTCAAAAGAATTCTTTTTGCATCCACTGAGATAAAAAAAAAAAAAAAATTTAACACTAGGATTAAATTGGGCTCAGCGTTAAATCCTAGCTGCTTCAGAATAAAACTCTTACTTTAATTTCTCTATTGTACAGTCTAGGACATAATAGGTTTTCAATGAAGATCAAACGAGAACCAGGAAATTAAACTCAGTTAAGAATAAAACAGGACCACTACCCAATACGTCACTGCATAATTATAACTTTGCGTTTAAGTTCGTGGACTCCGCGTTCAAAAGGATTCTGTCATTTACATCTCTCTGCCTCACTACTCTCATCTGTAAAATGGGATAACAGGACTGTCTCAGAATTAAATGAGTTAATACATGCGAAGCGCTTGCCAGTGCACGCTTCTCAGTGCACGTTTCTCAGTGCACGTTTGACTTCCTTAATGAACAAAATCTCTTGAAGGCACGGTCCTGCTAACTTCTGTACCCTTAACATAGAACCCCATACAATACTCAATGCCTGCTTTTTTTTTTTTTTTTTAGTAAAAGAATTGACAATACACTCTAGGCTGGGGTCGCCTGGGAGACCGATGCGGAAAGCCGCGAAGGCAAAAGACCCGGGCTCCGCGACCCCCACCCGCGCGACGCCGCCGCCACCGCGTCGTCACCCGGAGCAAAGTCCCCTGGGAAGTGTAGTCTTCAGGCCCTGGGAGGGACTTCAGCCACGGGCCGAGGAGCCAGGAAGTTGAGGGAAGGAAGCTAAGGGGAGGGTTACTGGGTAACTCAAAAGTGTCTGGAGCCCCAGAGGTAGGGTAAGCCGCTCACCTGAGTCTCCCAACACCAGTACCTTCACCCGATCCAGGGACGCCATCTTGCCACTGCCTTCCCTGGGTTATAAGCCTGTTCCTGGATTGTAAGCCAATCAGAGTTGGGCATGGAGGGCAGAGCCTTCAATTTCATTGGCCACTCGGAGCGTGACGGTCTTGATCGAAGGTTTCACTGAACTCATTGGCTGGTCTGGTAAAAGGTAGCGGGGTGCTTCCGCAGCTGGTCGCAGGAATAGTGCGTTTTCTTTGTCGCGCAAGGGGCGTGACTCATTTAAGCCGGTAGTTGAAGCGCTGGGGGCGGCTGTAGTGGGAGTGTTCGAGGATTCGCCTTGGTAAACCTTGTTCCCTGTTCCTTGTTCGGAGTTCCCTGGCCGGGCATTGCATTTCATGATTTCTTCTTCCTTTCGCTCCCTCTTAACTATCCTCCCCTAATGAATTACCCTGTTGCCTTGGTCCTCTTGGTCCTCCAAAGAACCATTGACCCCGGAGCGGCCCGTGTGCGACCTCGGGTAGGGCGGGCTTGGCTGCGCCGAGTGTGGCCCTGGACCCAACTGGGAGAGTCCGAGGGAATTTGGGGTCTCGGAGTCTCGCATTGGGGAGGAGTGCATATCACCGAACGCGTCTCGTGGAGGGCAGCTGGGTCCGGAGGTTTCGCGGTAGTTTGCCGCTGTGTGTGTGAAGGCGTGGAAAGTGCCATGAAATGTGGTAACACAACACCGCAGTTAGATGTGTAGAATCCCAAGTTGTTCCAGAACTGGAGTGGCGATTTACTGAAGTAATCTAACTGGTATCTTCGCATCCACTTTTCTTGTTTTTTTCTCCACTCTGCAGTCAGTACAATCTTTTAACATCCTGAATTTGATCCACGCACCTCCCGCTTAAAACTGTTTTAAATTTAAGAAGAGAGTGCCCAGTAGCCTGTCCGATTCTACCGTGGAAGCAAGAGTGGAGGAAGTGAAGCGGGGGGAAGCTGGCAAGATGAGCCATGTTGGAACAAAACGTGCCTAGGAGACATATGGAAAGTTTTATGGAAGTACTTGTCTGGCTATGCTAGATGCTGGAAATTAATTGGTGAACAAGATGAAGTCTGGTGTTAGAGATAGACATGGAGAAAGTACAAGAAGGGGGAAAGAGCCATGGAACATGTGAAAGGGGATGATTGTATGCTACTTAATGGGGAGTCTGGGAAGGCCTCTACGAGGAAATATCATTTGAGACTTGAAGGATGATTAGGAGAAGGGGGTTTGGGCTTAGCTGTAGGGGCAGAAGGAACAGCATGTGCAAAGCCTTGGGATGCAGGGAAAGCACATGTGGCTCATGGAATTGAGAATATGCTGGTGTGGCTGGTTATGAGGCTGACAGGGTAGACAGAGGGCAGAGGGTGCCTTCTTTTCAACTTTGTTTCTCTGGCTCCGTGCCTGGTGCACAGTAGTCCTTAAATGTTGATATGATTAAAATACACGTGGGTCTGGGCTGGGGTAGGGAGGTGAGGCTGGGATCTGACTCATGGACTATGGAGATCAAAGGAAGACACAAAGGTCCTAGGAGGTCCCACACTCAGAAGTCTCCAGAGACCAGCCATACTCCTTCCCTAATAACGCCAGCTGCTATTCGGCTTCAGCTTATTGTTTCCATGTGGGAACATGGGCTCACTTTTTCCTCAGATATTTCCAATTTTGCAAGAGGAGCTGGAAGTTGAAATTTATGTGAACTCTTACAATTTTTAAATGTTGACAACTAATTCAGAAAATTTTTGAAACATTCTTTGGGTGATGCAATGCGTGGGGGGGCTGCCAATTTGAGAACTCTTACCTAAGACCTCTAGAGATTGAGTAAGGAGATTCAGCGTGAGTGGGAAGTGATGGAGGAGAGAAGGTAGTGGTCAGGAAGGAGGATTTTAGAATGCGGAGATTTTGAACAAAGTGGCACAGCTTGATTTCATTCCTGAGCTCTAGTTTCATTTGTTCAGCTACCTGCTGGGCATATTCAGAGGAATATCCTGTGGTATTTCCTCAAAGACACTTCTAAAAGTGATTTCCTCATTTCTTCCTGCTCCTCGTCAGGGGTCACCTATTTCTCATGGCAGTACTTTTCCTAGCTACGCTGGCTCAAAACAGAGAGCTATTTAAGATTTTTCCTACTCTCATATTCTGTATCCAATATATTTTGTTGGGTCCTTTTGATTTTTTTTTTCTGTAATAACTTTCATTCATTCTGTTCTCTTCTTGCAATTTTTTTGCCTTCTTAGTTTAGATTTTATACCCCCAGTATTCCACACTGCCTCCACCTTCACTCACTTGAGTCCGTTCCTCATATTGGTATAAGAGTCATTTTTCTAAATAGGGGATTTATTATGAATGCCAGTACTTAATTGAACTCTTATGCCAGCCCTGAAAGCAGAACACTTTGCATTAATTATCTCACTGAGTTCATACATTAACTGTGTGAGCAGGGCACCATTAATCACTTTTTTTTTTTTTGAGGGTCATGTCCTGTCACCGAGGCTGGTGTGCAGTGGCTCAATCATGGCTCATTGCAGCCTTGACCTCCTGGCTCAATTGATCCACCTCAGCTGGTACTACAGGTGCATGGCACCATACCTGGCTAAGTTTTAAAATTTTTGTAGAGATGGGGTCTTACTATGTTTCCTAGGCTTGTCTTCAACTTCTGGGCTCTGACAGTCCCCCCACCTTGGCCTCCCAAAGTGTTGCAATTACAGGTATTAGCCACTGCACTTGGCTTAATCACTTTTTATATATGAAGAAACTGAGTCTGAGAATTTTCTGAGGTCAGGGGGGCTAAGAAATACTAGAACTGAGATTTAAACCCCAAAACTGTTGGATTGTAAAGTCCTCATATCACTCCCTTATTTTAGTCTTCACAGCTCCCTAGGGTGTTTTAGGCAAAGGAAACAGGCTGAGCAATAAGTGGCACAGGGGCCTCTCCATGCAGGATGAGCATTGGCAGGATATATAATAGGGACTTTTGCTGCATAGTAGAGTCACCTAAAGAGCTTTAAAAATTTGTGTGATGCCTAATCTGGCTGCCCCAGACCACCTGAGACAAAACCTTTAGGAGTGGGGCCCAGGATCAGTATTCTTAAAACGTTCCCTAGATGATTCTGCCTTACAACCAGGCTTGAGAACTATTAGTCTGGGGCATGGCATGTATGGGGCAGGGAAGGAGAATACAATAGTAGGAAATAATCCTGGAAACAGGTTATGTTGACATTTTTCTGCTGTTCTTTGTTGAATGTTTCTGAAGCCATATGTTGTGTTCTGACAACTGTTGAGGATGTAAAACAACAAAAAACGAAAACGGGGTTCAAGTGCAATGTATAGACCAAACCGAAAAGGAGAGAAAAGTGTGTCCAATGGTATGCTGTGGTACTACTTTGGTGTCGAGCCCAGGTACTTCCCAGGCATCCTTAAGCCCTGGGGTAGCAGGAAGGCTCTAAGTTCACAGATTTGGATCTAGGTGCTACTTGTTATATCTTACAATATGTAGTCATACCTGAGTATTTATAACATAAAGTACATATTTTCTTTTGACTGACTTTTACTTTTCCTTTATTACAGGAAGGGCCTTATATTTTCCCCCCAAAATATATGCATAGATTGGTTATTGATTGGTGTATAGAGTTTCCTTATAGTATGGTACTGTGGATATAAAAATATTTCTTATAAAAAGAGTATTAAATCTGTTGGGTTGATAACCACTGATTTCAAATAAAAGGGTTAGTTGAAACTAGTATTAATAACAGAATATGATTCTCCATTGAAATAGTTCAATGGGATGTCTCTGTTAAAAATTATCCTGTGGAGCCTGGCTAAGATGGTGAAACCCTGTCTCTACTAAAAATTCAAAAATTAGACAGGCGTGGTGGTGCATGCCTATAGTCCCAGCAACTCAGGAGGCTGAGGCAGGAGGATTGCTTGAACCTGTGAGGCAGAAGTTGCAGTGAGCCGAGCTTGCGCCACTGCACTCCAGCCTAGGTGACAGATCGAGACCCTGTCTCCAAAAAAAAAAAAATTATCCTGTGGGCTGGGTGTGGTGGCTCATATCTGTAATCCCAGCACTTTAGGAAGCCCCCAAGGTGGGTGGATCCCTTGAGCCCAGAAGTTCGAGACCAGCCTGGGCAAAATGGTGAAACCCTGTCACTACAAAAAACACAAAAATTAGTCAGTCATGGTGGTGTCCACCCGTAGTCTCAGCTACTGGGGAGTTTGAGGTGGGAGGATTGCTTGAGCCCAGGAGGTTGAGACTGCACTGAGCCAAGTCACACCACCAAACTCTAGTCTGGGCAACAGAGCAAGACCCTCTCTCTATTAAAAGAAAAACAAATTCCCTGTGGGCTAGGGAAATTTAACTTGATTTAGTCTGTGTGGATAGTCTAGCCATTTTTAGTTTGGAACATCTTAAGTTGATATGGAAGCTGTCCTTCCTAAGCACTTTAATTATATTCTTATTAATCACAACAACTCCACTGAGGTAGTTGATACTATCCTTATTTCTTAGCGAGTAAAAGGTGGCTTGAAATTGTTTAAGGGATTTGCTCAGGATTACATAGTTACCAAAACACAGGCTGTGTACTCTGAATTTCAAAGCCCAGTTTTGTGTTTTGGTTTTTTGTTTTGTGTTTTTTTGAGACTGAGTTTCGCTCTTGTTGCCCAGGCTGGAGTGCAATGGTGTAATCTTGGCTCACAGCAACCTCCACCTCCCGAAGCCCAGGTTTTTATTTTATTTTATTTTATTTTTTATTTTTATTATTTTTATTTTGTTATTATTATACTTTAAGTTTTAGGGTACATGTGCACAATGTGCAGCTTAGTTACATATGTATACATGTGCCATGCTGGTGTGCTGCACCCATTAACTCGTCATTTAGCATTAGGTATATCTCCTAAAGCTATCCCTCCCCCCTCCCCCCACCCCACAACAGTCCCCAGAGTGTGATGTTCCCCTTTCTGTGTCCATGTGTTCTCATTGTTCAATTCCCACCTATGAGTGAGATATATGCGGTGTTTGGTTTTTTGTTCTTGCGATAGTTTACTGAGAATGATGATTTCCAATTTCATCCATGTCCCTACAAAGGACATGAACTCATCCTTTTTTATGGCTGCATAGTATCCTATGGTGTATATGTGCCACATTTTTTAATCCAGTCTATCCTTGTTGGACATTTGGGTTGGTTCCCAGTCTTTGCTATTGTGAGTAGTCCCGCAGTAAACATACGTGTGCATGTGTCTTTATAGCAGCATGATTTATAATCCTTTGGGTATATACCCAGTAATGGGATGGCTGGGTCAAATGGTATTTCTAGTTCTAGATCCCTGAGGAATCGCCACACTGACTTCCACAAGGGTTGAACTAGTTTACAGTCCCAACAACAGTGTAAAAGTGTGTTCCTATTTCTCCACATCCTCTCCAGCACCTGTTGTTTCCTGACTTTTTAATGATTGCCATTCTAACTGGTGTGAGATGGTATCTCATTGTGGTTTTGATTTGCATTTCTCTGATGGCCAGTGATGGTGAGCATTTTTTCATGTGTTTTTTGGCTGCATAAATGTCTTCTTTTGAGAAGTGTCTGTTCATGTCCTTTGCCCACTTTTTGATGGGGTTGTTTGTTTTTTTCTTGTAAATTTGTTTGAGTTTGTTATAGATTCTGGTTATTAGCCCTTTGTCAGATGAGTAGGTTGCAAAAATTTTCTCCCATTCTGTAGGTTGCCTGTTCACTCTGATGGTAGTTTCTTTTGCTGTGCAGAAGCTCTTTAGTTTAATTAGATCCCATTTGTCAATTTTGTCTTTTGTTGCCATTGCTTTTGGTGTTTTAGACATGAAGTCCTTGCCCATGCCTATGTCCTGAATGGTAATGCCTAGGTTTTCTTCTAGGATCTTTATGGTTTTAGGTCTAACGTTTAAGTCTTTAACCCGTCTTGAATTAATTTTTGTATAAGGTGTAAGGAAGGGATCCAGTTTCAGCTTTCTACATATGGCTAGCCAGTTTTCCCAGCACCATTTATTAAATAGGGAATCCTTTCCCCATTTCTTGTTTTTCTCAGGTTTGTCAAAGATCAGATAGTTGTAGATATGCAGCGTTATTTCTGAGGGCTCTGTTCTGTTCCATTGGTCTGTATCTCTGTTTTGGTAACAGTACCATGCTGTTTTGGTTACTGTAGCCTTGTAGTATAGTTTGAAGTCAGGTAGCATGATGCCTCCAGCTTTGTTCTTTTGGCTTAGGATTGACTTGGCAGTGTGGGCTCTTTTTTGGTTCCATATGAACTTTAAAGTAGTTTTTTCCAATTCTATGAAGAAAGTCATTGGTAGCTTGATGGGGATGGCATTGAATCTATAAATTACCTTGGGCAGTATGGCCATTTTCACGATATTGATTCTTCCTACCCATGAGCATGGAATGTTCTTCCATTTGTTTGTATCCTCTTTAAGTTCATTGAGCAGTGGTTTGTAGTTGTCCTTGAAGAGGTCCTTCACATCCCTTGTAAGTTGGATTCCTAGGTATTTTATTCTCTTTGAAGCAATTGTGAATGGGAGTTCACTCATGATTTGGCTCTCTTTTTGTCTGTTATTGGTGTATAAGAATGCTTGTGATTTTTGCACATTGATTTTGTATCCTGAGACTTTGCTGAAGTAGCTTATCAGCTTAAGGAGATTTTGGGCTGAGACAATGGGGTTTTCTAGATATACAATCATGTCATCTGCAAACAGGGACAATTTGACTTCCTCTTTTCCTAATTGAATACCCTTTATTTCCTTCTCCTGCCTGATTGCCCTGGCCAGAACTTCCAACACTATGTTGAATAGGAGTGGTAAGAAAGGGCATCCCTGTCTTGTGCCAGTTTTCAAAGGGAATGCTTCCAGGTTTTGCCCATTCAGTATGATATTGGTTGTGGGTTTGTCATAGATAGCTCTTATTATTTTGAGATACGTCCCATCAATACCTAACTTATTGAGAGTTTTTAGCATGAAGGGTTGTTGAATTTTGTCAAAGGCCTTTTCTGCATCTATTGAGATAATCATGTGGTTTTTGTCTTTGGTTCTGTTTATATGCTGGATTACATTTATTGATTTGCGTATATTGAACCAGCCTTGCATCCCAGGGATGAAGCCCACCTGATCATGGTGGATAATAAGCTTTTTGATGTGCTGCTGGATTCGATTTGCCAGTATTTTATTGAGGATTTTTGCATCAATGTTCATCAAGGATATTGGTCTAAAATTCTCCTTTTTGGTTGTGTCTCTGCCTGAAGCCCAGGTTTTTAAAGTAAACTATATGCCAATGTGGGCTTTGAGAAGACAGCTTTCTGGGTCATGGTACGGAAATGAGATACACTTAGTTTCTGCTTTGTCCAGGGATCCAGTATTCAAGAATATTTTGGGCTGCTCTCCCTCCCTCATTTTCTACCTTTTTAAGGACTGGATGGTCTTTCCTTGATTATCAGATTCAATTTTTCAAGGTTGGTAAAACTGGATCTAAGTATTACTTTCTTTCAGTTTTACAACAGTTAATGATTTTGTCAAATGCCCCAGGTGGTGATTACTCATGTGTTTATTGGTTTGTTGTGATTTTATTGTGAAAGCATGACTATGTAAAACATCCTAGAATCTTGGTAGAAAAATTTTACTCAAGAAAGGAAACAAAGACACTTTTAGGAAATGTGAACTGCTAGTTTTCTCAGGGTTTCCAGCATTCCCAAAGAATAGTGAGCATTTCATGTAGCTTTTTTTGTGTTTCTCTTCTGAAGTAAAGTAGACTTGACGTAATATATTGTTTTATAAATAATAAGTTACTTTTTAATCAAACACACTATAGATCATAAAAGTAGCCATTTAAGAAATATGTAAAGCTTTTTGGGTGTAATCTTTTGTGCATTCTAGAGGAAAATCTTGTTCTGCTCTGTTAAATGCTTAGGTATTAGAAATCTTTTTAAACTCTTTGGGTACTTTTCTGGCACTGCAAGGATAGTGGATATGATTACCATGTTCTTATACCTGGCTAATTTTCTATTTTTTTTTGAATTCAGTATATTTAAAGTTGGAGTTCGTTGCTAAAGATGGCAGACCCAGATGTCCTCACTGAAGTTCCAGCAGCATTGAAGCGGTTAGCCAAGTATGTGATCCGGGGATTTTATGGCATTGAGCATGCTCTGGCCTTGGACATCTTGATCAGGAACCCTTGTGTGAAAGAGGAGGATATGCTGGAGCTGCTCAAGTTTGATCGGAAGCAACTTCGATCAGTTTTGAATAATTTAAAGGGAGACAAGTTTATCAAATGCAGAATGAGGGTAGAGACTGCTGCAGACGGGAAAACCACTCGCCATAACTACTACTTCATCAATTATCGTACTCTTGTTAATGTGGTAAAATATAAACTGGACCACATGAGAAGAAGAATTGAGACCGATGAGAGAGATTCGACCAACCGGGCTTCCTTCAAATGTCCTGTCTGTAGTAGTACTTTCACAGACTTAGAAGCTAATCAGCTCTTTGATCCTATGACAGGTGAGGTTTATCCAGTTTGTGAATCTTTAAAATAAAGTGTGTATTACCTTTTTTCTTAAATTGATTCATCTAATTTTTAAACCATCATATATATTATTATAAAAGTGAATGGATCAGTGTAAATCACAGCATACAGTCAGTCTTACTGTCCTGTTTGGCTGTCACACTACTTTGAGAAGCCTTTGCAAAGCGTTTCTCCTTTACAAGGGAGTTTCTCACTTATGGCCCTCCTGCCTCTGCCCACCCCACCTTGTTTACAACTGTAGCCTAATCTGAAGGGTTGATTTCTCTACCACTTTGAGGCTGTTCTAATTTTATTTTTGACCTCTAGACAGTTGCAATACAGTGTATTTAAATGCTTTGTTAGTGGAAGTAGAAAGTGGTATCAGGAGTATATAACTAGGGCATATAATCTGGATTTGGGGAAGGCCTCTGAAAGAAGTTAACATTTGAGACCTAAAAGATAGTAAGAGTTAGCTAGATGAAATAAGAGGGGAATTCTTTCCAAGATAAGACATTTAGTGTCCTTTAGATACACATTATTGTTGGAAGAAAATTGTCAACAAGATATATAATTGGCCTGATTTGATTGAATAGTTTTAAGGATTTTTCATAACACAATTTAGAAAGCATGCATTATCTGAAAAGACAATATGTCTAGCATAAACATGAGAAACTTTAAAGTTCTGAGTTATATAGTTATTTTATCTTGTTATCTGTTTACACAATAAAAAAGAGACTAGTTTTGCTAAATACTTGATCAATTTTGTCTTATTTTCTACAGGTAAAAATCTATAGAAGGACTCAGTGCTATTAAATTAGATTAATTCCCTTTGTTGTGGTTGAATTCAGGAGTATAGGCTACTTTTTAGTTCATAAATCTGCTTTTTTAAAAACTTCGTCTGAAAGTTTAAACTTTGACCCATGAAATATTTGGTTGTGCAAAATTACAGATTTCTGTGTATGTTTTATTTTCTAATTTTTATGTTATATATGGTACATTTTAAATAATTAAAAAAATTTTTAAGTGAGAAATAACCCCAATATAAATTAAGATTATTGACAAAAAGAGCCAGAAGCAATCTATGACCTTTTTTTCTTATTTACTGTGAGGCAATGATTTTGGATGAAAACTGATTTAAGGAATTCACAATTGTATTAAACATTTAATTTGTCTGAGCCGAGCTTTTTACCTTGAAAGGGCTCCACAAGGAGAGATCTTGATTATAAGAAAGTCTTAACCATCCTCGGTATGAGAATTGCTTGAGTGTTCTATAGAGGAAGGTTGTAGAATATATCTGGAGTTCTTCAAAATAGACTAGAAAAGTCTCATGATTCTTGCCTTTCACTCTAACAGATTTCTTACAGGAGCTCTGGGTTCTTGGTTTTGTAATTCTCTACAGATGTTGGTTTTAACAGTGGAGGCTTCATCACTCTTGACCACAGTAGAAGGTGTTATCCAGTCCCTTAGAGTAATCTAAAATAACATGCTTCTACTACATTTATTTGTCATTTGAGTCATATTAATTTAATGAAACTTTCTAAAAGGAGATGATTCCACTACTTATATATCAGTATTTAGGAGACTGATCATGATACTCTTGAATTTCACCTAGATTCTGAATGAAACTAGTTGACTCAATAGATGGCCTGTGGAAGAGATGGCCTAACATTCCATCCAGTACAGTCAAGGTGACTTGAATCAAGGAGTTAGGGTAGAGGGCATGAAAGTATTTTATGAAATAAAGCTAAAACTGAAACAATTGTGTTGTGGCCAGTCTGAACAAAGACTATTTTTAATGTGAGGGCTATGGTCAGCATGAAGATGAAAAGAAGGCGTGCCTGAGAGCAAGAATAAGTCACTTAATCTTAATGTCACTCAGGGGAGGGTGCCCTGGTCAGCCAACACTAATGCTTAATTGTCAGTTATGTCCTACAGTAAAGCCTGAGGTATCATGATTAAAAATTTGTAATCATTAGGGACCCTCATTCTGAGAACATACTTGCCTTTTTATTGTAACGTGGCTTTTCATTTAGATGCTCCTTTAAGGAGAAAATGTGCTGATTAGGTGATATTAGGCTCTACTTTGCCAGTTCTGATGTTTTGAGTTTTGTTTTTGTTTTTTTTTTTGAACTGTTAATACCCAACAACTTCCTTTGGTCTGTACATTCCTTTTAGAAATCTTTGTGTTTTTCTGTATTATTCTTTCTTGTTTTGCTCAGTATTCATCTCTCTGTCCTCTCCTCTACTCCCACCCCATTATGAAGAAGATGGGCAATAAAAATTTGGTGTGTGTAGTAAGGAAGGAGGGAACTTTTTCTGCTGTAATAATTATGCCTTGTCTAAATTGGTAGATTGCAGTTTTCTTTCTAAGCCCAGTCCTGTACAAATACCCAGTTTCTTGGTTGCTAGAGGAGATTGATAATATTTCTGATCAAGTGATGGAAGTATTTAATGGCCTTCTACCTCCATTTCTTTTCAGTAGTTCTTAGATTGACTTATGGTTTACATAAGCAATTAGGGGATATTCAGAAATTGGATTTGAAGCCTGCTAGATTTTACTGTTTTCCCTGACAAAAAGTGCTTAACTCAAGTGTATGGGCAGCTCTCTGCCACAGGACAAAGGGTAGTAACTCCTAGATGAGCTCCTGAGGACCACCTGCAAATTCTGGACCCAGGAAACAGCCCAGCAAGGATTGTTTACCATTGTTAATTCACACATAAGCCACCGGTCTTCCTACTTCAGTTTACTACTATTCCCTACTCCACTCTACTTTTCCTAAAGACTGTAAATTTTCTCCATACTTTCCATTTAGATTTGCTTTTGATGTTTCTGGGTTGAACTCTCTTCAAATGTGTAGATACATTATTTGTTAAAATGGAATAGCCTAGCCTTTGCACACTAGTCAATCAGAAGCTTAATCATTAAGGTGAAACCAGGTTTTAAGTTTCTAAAATATGGGAGGATTATGTAATCAAAACAAAAACATGACATGAAATCTCTCAGTGAATCAGCAAAATAACATCTTGTGTTTCATAAATGCATGTTTTAGATTTAGCAAGCTTTCTGACCATTTAAATAGACTTAAGTATTTCTATTTTAGCAGTCTCAACCATGGGTGATTTAGTTAATCACCCTAAGTTAACACTTCTAAGTTAAGTTCAACAGCATGCTTCTCCTGAAGGGGAGAGGGGGATCTTAGCTCTTTTTAGATGTTAAGGTTAGATGATTTGGAAATAGCTTTATATTTTCCATTTTTAGTTTAAAAATTATGCAACCATAATGCCAGAGACAAATTTGAAGAGAAAAAAATCACCCACAAAGCCACCAGCCTTTTCCGTATTACCTACAATTACAATCATAGCTTAGAATAGTTTATGATCTCTTGGTTTCTTAATGTACCAAGCTGTCCTGTTTCTATCTAGTGTTCAAAATACGTTTTAATAGGTGTAATTTTTTCCCATTTTCCTTTCCCCTCCTTTTGGGCACTTTGGGGGTATCTATTTTTTGCTGGTATAGATAAGATGCTTTGAATACCTTTGTATATATAGCACGTTATTCCTGTTCACATTTTTTCTTATGAATTCTTGGCAGTGGGAATATTGGGCAAAAAAATACAGTTTTAGAGCTTCTCTAAAAACATATATGGCATTGTAGTTTTACTGTGAGTAGGTGGAGTAGAATTGTTAGATGTTTGAATTGGAAATAATTCGGGAGCCCCTTTTACTGCATTCACCTAGGGACCTAGGAGTCACATTTTAAATTTTGAGATGAGATAATTTAATTTTTTTAAAAAAAGAATGTTATAAATGTATATTTAATAAAATCTTAGAAATAGAAATTCAGAGATTATCTAGTTCAACTCATCAAATAATGTGTATGTGGGTGCACATGGACATGCCTATGTTGTACTCTTGGATTTGGAGGATCGTATAATGTAATAACGAATAAATCTAGGGGTATATACATTGCTAGGCTGTTTTGGATTTACTATTAAGGGAGAATATGACACTTCTCATGGAGATTTACCTTGTTTTGTTTGGCTCCATGGAAAGACTTAGCAACAGATTTTAGGATTAGCATAAAGAAGTCTTTGATAATTAAGTAAGTGTCTAATAAATAACTCGTAAAAATAGCCAACAATGGAATAGATCTCTTCTAGTGATGAGTTCTGAGTTTGGAATAGTCAAGTAAACTTGGTATCTACTTGAGATATTCATATGTAAGTTTGGAGTTAAATCATATGAGTCCCTTCTTGGCTTGTGACTACAGATAAAACTTTTTGGTTTGGACAGATCCATTTCCTGATGGCCCCATTCATTGAGATTCCTTTTCTGTTCCCTTACCCTAACATTTAAAAATTTTTAAGATTCTCTATTTGTGAGACTTGATTAAAGAGTTTGCCTTCATAGGGCAGGCTGCTTTTTCCTGTCTTCTCTTTCTACTTAGAATAGGAAATATCTTTAAAAATTTTTTTAATTAAAAGAAATTTTTTTGTGGCTAAATAGGTGTATATGTTTATGGGGTACATGAGATGTTTTGATACAGGCATGCAATGTGTAATAATCACGTCATGGAGAATGGGGTATCCATCCCCTCATGCATTTATCCTTTGTGTTACAAACAATCCAATTATACTATTTTAGTTATTTTTAAATGTATAATTATTGACTATAGTTACCCTGTTGTGCTATCAAATAGTAGGTCTTATTCATTCTTTCTAACTATTTTTTTTACCAGTTAGCCATCCCCCATCCCTACTACCATTTCTAGCCTCTGCTAACCATCCTTTCATTCTCTGTGTTCCCAAATTCAATCATTTTGAGTTTTAGATCCCACAGATTAGTGAGAATGTACAATGTTTATCCTTCTGTGCCTGGCTTATTTCACTTAACATAATGATTTCCAGTTCCGTCTATGTTGCAAATGACTGAATCTCATTCTTTTTTATGGCTGAATAGTACTCCATTGTGTATGTGCACCACAGTTTCTTTATCTAGTCATCTGTTGATGAACACTTAGGTTGCTTCCAAATCTTAGCTATTGTGAACAGTGCTGCCACAAACATGGGAATGCAGATACGTCTGATATACTGATTTCCTTTCTTTTGGGTATATACTCAGCAGTGAGATTGCTGGATCATATGGTAGCTTTATTTTTAGTTTTTTGAGGAACCTCCAAACTGTTCTCCATGGTGATTGTACTAATTTACATTCCCACCAACAGTGTACGACAGTTCCCTTTCCTCCACGTTCTTGCCAGCATTTGTTATTGCCAGGACAGGAGGTATCTTATAAGCAGTGTTTTCAATTCCTGAAGTGCTAAAAACACAAACACAAGAAGAAATCTTTCCAAGATTGTTTTGCTCAGTTGCTGAGTCCTCAGTCTTTGGAATCTTATCCAGCATGGGTTAGACAATTATGCCACAGAACTCAAAGGTATGGATTGGGGAGTGGGGGGAGTAAGAGGGGGGAAATTTATTAGAAAAACTTAAAATATATATAAAAACGAGTTATGGAAAGATAGGAACAAGTATCGTCCCTCTTCTACCCTTCCCCCACAAAACCTTTAGGTCTGATTTTTTAAAATTCTGCTGCTTTTGATTTTGAGGATTTGAGAACTTTTTTAAAAAAACATTTTGGCTGGGCACAGTGGCTCATGCCTGTAATCCCAGCACCTTGAGAGGCCAAGGTGGGTGGATCGTTTGAGGTCAGTAGTTCAAGACCAGCCTGGCCAACATAGCAAAACCCCATCTCTACTAAAAATACAAAAATTAGCTGGGCGTGGTGGAGTGCGCCTGTAATCCCAGCTACTGAGGAGGCTGAGGCAGGAGAATCCTTTGAACCCAGGAGTCAGAGGTTGCAGTGAGCCGAGATCGCACCACTGCACTCCAGTCTGGGCGACAGAGTGAAACTTCATCTCAGAAAACAAACAAACAAACAAACAAAACCAATCTTTTATCTTTTTTGTATTTTGATGCCAGTGACATAAAAGCTAATTTATTTGCTTATTTGTGAAGAGTTGCTTTTTAGTTTTGATGCTTTGGATTTTGATACAATATTCTATTCTTTATTGTCTTTCAGATAGTTGAGATGAGTTTGGTTCTGCATGCTGAGATGAATTTGATTTGGGCCTAATTTAGAGAATTTATTGAAAGCTTTAATATTCATCCATGTACAATACTTCAGTTTGTTGTTTTCTGCCCTTCTTCCCCCACATTGTACCTTTTGTCCCCTTTATCATAAGTTCCAGAATTGAGGAATGATGCATGATTAGACCAAATCTAGATAAATTCCTGTTTAAGGAAGTAGAAACCAATTTCATTGATTAAATTGAATTTTGGAGGGTGAGGTTGTATTGTGTAAATCATTGATACATTTGATTCTGAATTTCAAAAACATTAAATCTGCTTTTTTTTTCTTTTGCATGCCAGATGAATGAGTATTTTGCAGTGTTAAGTGTTCTGTGGTGAATTTTTAAAAGATGATTTTTCAAATTTCTTTTTATTATAGGTAAAATAATTAAATGTAATGTAAAACGATGTTCCTGTCATGTGTGTTACTGTTTGCTAATAGCAACTCCTTTTTCTATACATTTTCCCTTGCCCAATTAAACTGAAGAAATTTGCTTTACAAAAATAAAGTTTAGGAATGAGACTAAAAGGTGACTTTTTGAGACTTCAAAATTACATTTTAATAGATATTCCCCCGAACATTATGAGTTATAAAAATTGCAACAAAGGACTTGATAATGCTTTCAGAAAAGCCCAGGAATGACTGTATAGCTTCTGCATATTGATTAAGAGGGAGTTGAATGTTTTTGGAGAATTCAATATGGCATTCGTTTTCTTTCTTTTAAAAATACATAAGTAATATATGGCTGGGAGCGGTAGCTCAACACATGTAATCCCAGCACTTTGGGAGGCCGAGGTGGGCGGATCACTTGAGGTTAGGAGTTCAAGACCAGCCTGGCCAACAGGGTGAAACCCCATCTCTACTAAATATACAAAAAGCCAGGTGTGGTGGCGCACACCTGTAGTTCCAGCTACTCCGGAGGCTGAGGCACGAGGATTACTTGAACCTCGGAGGCAGAGGTTGCAGTGAGCCAAGATCACGCCACTGCCAGCCTGGGCAACAGAGCGAAACTCTGTCTCAAAAAAATAAAATAAGTAATATATGAATGAAAACTTGGTAAAGACACAAATAGTAGAGAGGTATGTAAACTAAAATGGCAAACTAGTTTTTCCTCTCTGTGGCTTTTCCGCTCACCGCACTCCCACCAATTTTCTCTGTCATAACAGAGAAACTATGAAGTTTTTGCTTATCCTTCCAGTCCTGTTACCTTGTATCCCTAACACCATCCTCCAGAAGCCCTTTAGAAATCTAACAATGTAAAGTGATTCTTTTTTTATTTTTTTTATTATACTTTTAAGTTCTGGGGTACATGTGCACAACGTGCAGGTTTGTTACATAGGTATACATGTGCCATGTTGGTTTGCTGCACCCAACAACCCGTCATTTACGTTAGGTATTTCTCCTACTGCTAATCCCTCCCCCAGCCTCCCACCCCCTGACAGGCCCTGGTGTGTGATGTTCCCTGCCTTGTGTCCATGTGTTCTCGTTGTTAAACTCCCACCTATGAGTGAGAACGTGAGGTGTTTGATTTTCTGACTTTGTGATAGTTTGCTGAGAATGATGGTTTCCAGCTTCATCCATGTCCCTGCAAAGGACATGAACTTATCCTTTTTTATGGCTGCATAGTATTCCATGGTGTATATGTGCCACATTTTCTTCATCCAGTCTATCATTGACAGTCATTTGGGTTGGTTCCAAGTCTTTGCTATTGTGAATAGTGCTGCAGTAAACATACGTGTGCATGTGTCTTTATAGTAGCATGATTTATAATCCTTTGGGTATATATCCAGTAATGTGATGGCTGGGTCAAATGGTATTTCTAGTTCTAGATCCTTGAAGAATCTCCACAGTCTTCCACAATGGTTGAACTAATTTACACTCCCACCAATAGTATAAAAGCATTTTTGTTTCTCCACATCCTCTCCATCATCTGTTGCTTCCTAACTTTTTAATGATTGCCATTCTAACTGGTATGAGATGGTATCTCATTGTGGTTTTGATTTGCATTTCTCTGATGACCAGTGATGATGAGCATTTTTTCATATGTCATCTATGCTGCATATGCATATGTTGGCTGCATAAATGTCTTCTTTTGAGAAGTGTCTGTTCATATCCTTTGCCCACTTTTTGATGGGGTCATTTGTTTTTTTCTTGTAAATTTGTTTGAGTTCTTTGTAGATTCTGGTTATTAGCCCTTTGTCAGGTGGGTTGATTGCAAAGATTTTCTCCCATTCTGTAGGTTGCCTGTTCACTCTGATGATAGTTTCTTTTGCTATGCAGAAGCTCTTTAGTATAATTAGATTCTATTTGTCTATTTTGGCTTTTGTTGCCATTACTTTTGGTGTTTTAGTCATGAAGTCTTTACTCATGCCTATGTCCTGAAAGATATTGCCTAGGTTTTCTTATAGGGTTTTTGTGGTGTTAGGTCTTACATTTAAGTCTTTAATCTATCTTGAGTTAATTTTTGTATAAGGTGTAAGGAAGGGATCCAATTTCAGCTTTCTACATAGGGCTAGCCAGTTTTACCAGCACCATTTTTAAAATAGGGAATCCTTTCCTCATTTCTTGTTTTTGTCAGGTTTGTCAAAGATCAGATGGTTATAGAGGTGTGGTGTTATTTCTGAGGCCTCTGTTCTGTTCCGTTGGTCTGTATATCTGCTTTGGTAGCAGTAACATGCTGTTTTGGTTACTGTAGCCTTGTAGTATAGTTTGAAGTCAGGTAGTGTGATGCCTCCAGCTTTGTTGTTTTTGCTTAGGATTGTCTTGGCTATACAGGCTCTTTTTTGGTTCCATGTGAACTTTAAAGTAGTATTTTCCAATTCTGTGAAGAAAGTCAGTGGTAGCTTGATGGGGATAACATTGAATCTATAAATTACCTTGGACAGTATGGCCATTTTCACGATATTGATTCTTCCTATCCTTGAGCATGGAATGTTCTTCCATTTGTGTCCTCTTTTATTTCATTGAGCAGTGGTTTGTAGTTCTTGAAGAGGTCCTTCACATCCCTTATAAGTTGGATTCCTAGGTATTTTATTCTCTATGTGGCAATTGTGAATGGGAGTTCACTCATGATTTGACTCTCTGTTTATTATTGGTGTGTATGAATGCCTGTGATTTCTGCACATTGATTTTGTGTCCTGAGACTTTGCTGAAATTGCTTATCAGCTGAAGGAGATTTTGGGCTGAAACGATGGAGTTTTCTAAATATACAATCATGTCATCTACAAACAGAGACAATAGACAATTTGACTTCCTATTTTCCTAATTGAATACCCTTTATTTCTTTCTCTTGCCTGATTGCCCTGGCCAGAACTTCCAACACTATGTTGAATAGGAGTGGTGAGAGAGGGCATCCTTGTCTTGTGCTGGTTTTTAAAGGGAATGCTTCCAGTTTTTGACCATTCAGTATGATATTGGCTGTGGGTTTGTCATAGCTCTTATTATTTTGAGATACAGTCCATCAATACCTAGTTTATTGAGAGTTTTTAGCGTGAAAGGCTGTTGAATTTTGTCAAAGGCCTTTTCTGCATCTATTGAGTTAATCATGTGCTTTTTGTCATTGGTTCTGTTTATGTGATGGATTACATTTATTGATTTGCATATGTTGAACCAGCCTTGCATCCCAGCGATGAAGCCGACTTGATCTTGGTGGATAAGCTTTTTGATGTGCTGCTGGATTCGGTTTGCCAGTATTGTAGTGAGGATTTTCACGTCGATGTTCATCAGGAATATTGGCCTAAAATTCTCTTTTTTTGTTGTGTCTCTACCAGACTTTGGTATCAGGATGATGCTGGCCTCATAAAATGAGTTAAGGAGGATTTCCTCTTTTTCTATTGATTGGAATAGTTTCAGAAGGAATGGTACCAGCTCCTCCTTGTACCTTTGGTAGAATTCAGCTGTGTCTGGTCCTGGACTTTTTTTTGGTTGGTAGGCTGTTAATTATTGCCTCAGTTTCACAGCCTGCTATTGGTCTATTCAGAGATTCAACTTCTTCCTGGTTTAGTCTTGGGAGGGTGTATGTGTCCAGGAATTTATCCATTTCTTCTAGATTTTTTAGCTTATTTTTATAGCATTGTTTATAGTATTCTCTGATGGTAGTTTGTATTTCTGTGGGATCGGTGGTGATATCCCCTTTATCGTTTTTTATTGCATCTATTTGATTCTTCTCTCTTTTCTTTTTTATTAGTCTGGATAGCAGTCTATCTATTTTGTTGATCTTTTCAAAGAACCAGCTCCTGGATTCATTGATTTTTTGGAAGGGTTTTTTGTGTCTTTATCTCCTTCAGTTCTGCTCTGATCTTAGTTATTTCTTGCCTTCTGCTAGCTTTTGAATGTGTTTGCTCTTGCTTCTCTAGTTCTTTTAATTGTGATGTTAGGGCATCAATTTTAGATCTTTCCTGCTTTCTCTTGTGGGCATTTAGTGCTATAAATTTCCCTCTACACACTGCTTTAAATGTATCCCAGAGATTCTGATATGTTGTGTCTTTGTTCTCATTGGTTCAAAGAACATCTTTATTTCTGCCTTCATTTCATTATTTACCCAGTAGTCATTCAGGCGCAGGTTGTTCAGTTTCCATGTAGTTGTGCGTTTTGAGTGAGTTTCTTAATCCTGAGTTCTAATTTGATTACACTGTGGTGTGAGCAACTTTTTTTTTTTTTTTTTTGAGACGTCGTCTCGCTCTTCCGCCCAGGCTGGAGTGCAGTGGCGTGATCTCGGCTCACTGCAAACTCTGCCTCCCGGGTTCATGCCATTCTCCTGCCTCAGCCTCCCAAGAAGCTGGGACTACAGGTGCCCACTACCACGCCCGGCTAATTTTTTGTATTTTTAGTAGAGACGGGATTTCACCATGTTAGCCAGGATGGTCTCGATCTCCTGACCTCGTGATCCGCCTGCCTTGACCTCCCAAAGTGCTGGGATTACAGGCATGAGCTACCGCGCCTGGCCAATCTCTATTCTTTTACATTTGTTGCAGAGTATTTTACTACCAATTATGTGGTCAATTTTAGAATAATTGCGATGTGGTGCTGAGAAGAATGTATATTCTGTTGATTTGGGATGTAGAGATCTGTAGATGTCTGTTAGGTCCGCTTGGTCTAGAGCTGAGTTGAAGTCCTGGATATCCTTGTTAACCTTCTGTCTCGTTGATCTGTCTAATATTGACAATGGGGTGTTAAAGTCTCCAGTTATTATTGTGTGGGAGTCTAAGTCTCTTTGTAGGTCTCTAAGGACTTGCTTTATGAATCTGGGTGCTCCTGTACTGGGTGCATATATATTTAGGATAGTTAGCTCTTCTTGTTAAATTGATCTCTTTACCATTATGTAGTGGCCTTCTTTGTCTCTTTTGATGCAAAGTGATTCTTAAATACTTTATTAAAACAGCTTATGGTTAGTAATGCTTGGTCAACTTTTCATAATATTGTATAGTTTTATTTAGAACACTTATTATGTTGGGTCCTTTTGCATAATCAGTATGTTCAGTGTTCATGTCATTTCTAGAAGTTTTTTGGCTTTTCTTTTCAGCAGTGGCTGCAAGACAGTAAAATGACAGGATGTTAAGATTCAAGAGCCCTGGCTTTTAGTCTTAGTCATGTTAGTAACTGTTACCTTGGGCAAATCCTGTAACCATTCTTGGCCTTCTTTTAGCATGTGTAAATGATACGTTCATCCCATTCTATACCATATATGGCTTCTCTCAACTCTAGTTTTATACTTACTCTTTGATTTGGAACATATTTGACATTCTAAAAGTATGGAGAAGCTTGGGGGTTTTATCACTGGTTTTAGAGGATTATGTTAGTCACTTTGGGTTAATTTAGAAGCCTTGGTTAGGAATTGGAACCCCTCAGTTATAGTATTCATATAGAAAATATGCTCTGTTTACATCTTCAGAAACGCACAGGCATAATGGAGAATAATATTAATAATTTTAAGCAGTCTTATTTTTCCAAGCTCCCCAATTCACTACCTTCCGCATATATATATTCTATTGGCTATCGTCTTTTAAGTATTTGAGATGAGTTTGATTCTGCATGCTGAGATGAATTTGATTTGGGCCTAATTTAGATAATTTGTTGCAAGCTTTAATATTCATCCATGTACTATCCTTCAGTTTGTTGTTTTTTGCCCTTCTTCCCCCATATTGTACCTTTTTTCCCCTTTATAATGAGTTCCAGAATGGAGGAATGATGCATGATTAGACCAAATCCAGATAAGTTCACATTTAAGGAAGGACAAACTAAATTGAATTTTGGGGGGTGGTTTTATGTATTTCATAAAATATTCAGTGGGAGGGGAAAACAGTGTCTAAATATGCTTCGTAAGCTATATGGTGGTTGGATGTTTACAGTGCAGTAAAATTAATCATATATATTAGTGTTATGTCTTGAAATTTTATAGTTTCCTCCTTATCTCACTGAAATCCTAGGAATTCTGCTTCTAGCTACTTAGTTTTAACATGGAACTGTGAAGTGTCTTTTGTTTTTTTCTTTTTCCTGGAAGCTTTTTGAGTGAAGGGAAGTAAAAAAACTTGGATTCAAAGTTTTTTCATAAGATTGTCCAGGAAAGTTATGCATGCCATTATCTCTTGCTTAGATTTTGCAAAGCTCTCTTAGGTAGTTTCCTTGCTTTCACTCTTGGTTCCCGTGTAGACTATTTGTCATAGCAACTAGTGATCCTTCTAGCATATCAGAGCATGCCACTCTTCTGTTAAAAATCCTCCAGAGGCTTCTTCTTTCCCTCAGAAAAGTCAAAGTCCTTAACAGAATTTATAAAGTCTTCTATTTGCTTCCTCCCCAATTTCCCCTTTTGGAGACTATTTCTATCATTCTTCCCATGTTCACAGCAGCCACCTTATTTGTGCTTTGTGTGCACCAGGCATGCCTTTACTTTATTTGCCTTTTTGCATGCTATTTTCCCTTGTCCAAACATTTGCATAACTTGCTCCCATCTTTAAGTCTCTGTTTTTACATTGCTATATGAGAGAGGCCTACCCTGAGTTTCCTATATAATAGAGCAACACCCCTTTCCCTTCACCTTCTTCCTTCCCTGCTTTTTTTCCCCCGTAATACTTATATACTATGGATGTGATTTTTTTGTGTCTTGACTACCCCCAACTAGAATGTGAGGGCCGTGAAAGTAGCTCAGAAGATGATTGGCTGGACTTGGGAAGGCTGAATGTCAGCAGCCCTGGGGATATCAAACCCACTGTTCTGGGGTGAGAGCTCTGCAGCAGCAGACATTTGATCCTCCCTGTTTCCTTGGCCAGCCTTGAGGACATGGGCTGCAATAGGAGTCCCACTTGAGCACTTAAGCACCCTGTGCCATATCAAAGCATTTGAGCTTATTTTGATTTTTTAAAAGTTTGTGGGAAAAATGGCTGAATAATATTTCAGTTGCAACTGATACCTTTGACAAATATTTGTCAGTGAATTGTGGGCATTAGCTGATGGCTTATTCATTGTATATACTGGACTGAAGAGAGAAAAATGTAATGCTAAGTAATGACTAATTGAGGATTTGACTAATCATGTCTTCTGCCCTAGTATCATGTATCTGTGTCCTTTTTGTCAATTATACATTTCCAGAGCACGTACTTGTCAAACTCAAGAGAATAAACAAGTTTTTGGTGGGGTTTTCTTTTTTTTGCTTTGGTTTTATTTGTATTTATTTATTTATTCTCTTGACTGAATACCCATATAATTACAGTGAGTAACATGTTTGTTAAAATGAAATATGTTGGAAGCAGTTAAGTTGAAGGCCTTGGCTGGTATCATATATACCACTTAAATTTTCTTCTGTGTTTAGCAAAGAAAAAATGTCAAGTTTCAAATTTCGCTGAGCATTACTGTTTTTTTTTTTAATTATTGTTACCAATCCCTTCCCCCCACCCTCCCCATCCCCAATTCATTTTTGCTTTTACTTTTTTTATTTTGGAGAAAGTTAAAATTAAAATGGTGTAGAACTCTTTCCCTTTCCCCTCCCTCTTCTGCCACTGTCCCCCTCATCCCCACAATTAGGTCTCCATTTCTTTTCTCATTGTGGAGTGATAACTTACCTTCTGTAGAAGAATCCTGAGTTATAAAATTGGGACATTCCTATACTACTGAATATATGACCCTAAAATATAGCTTTGAAATATCTATTTATAAAAGATATTTTTTTCTTCCCACTTTCAATGCCTGTTCGTTATCTGCAATGGGATTTATTTTTATTTGTTTGGCAAACCTGATAGGTTAAGACTTAGCCAAGTAAATGCCAGGTATGTGACAGGCACTTATGTTTGTTAAATTATTTGTTATAAATCTTTTCTCCTTCTATTCAATATTTTTTAAAAATGGAGCTAATGTATATACATGGGAAAAGTTTGCTAAATTGTAGCTGGCAGGGCTGATAGGAAGTTGGAAGGAATGTATAATTCAGGATAGTATAGTGAATTTAGTCTTTTGAGACAGAAAGATTTGTATTTGAATCCAAATTTAGTGATTTTTGTTTTCAAGCTATGACTTGGTAAACTTAACGCCTCTTAAGCGTTCATTTCCTTATATGTCAGATTTGGATAGAATTATTGCATAGATTTGCTTCTGATGAATATATAGGAATATTTGTAAAGTAGCTTTCTTAGTTCTTTTTGTGGTTTCTGAGTATAGCTTATCAAACAAATGTGTTATAGAACTCCTTTTTTCCTCCTAACCCCATTATTTATCAAGCTTTGCCTAAAGAATCTTTGTAGCCTTCGTTTTCTCTCTGTTGCCACATTCTTAGATCTAGCTTGCATGTTCTCCCTTGCATGCCTTGGATTCACCATTTCTGGGTTTTGCCGCCTTGATCTTATATGTGAAAAGGGAAAAATTGTGCAGAGCTCTGAGTTTCAATTTCAGTATCTTCTCTCATTCTTGAGTAGTATAGTCTATGTACACTACTTAGTGTAGAATGGTCTAGTTACAAGAAAAGTTGGGATGTTTATCATATTGCTTAATAGCAGCTCTCTACCAGGTGTAGGCATCAGAATTCCTTGTGTAACTTTAAAAATTCTAATTCTTGGGCCCCACTCTGGACCTCTGGGATCAGCATTTGTGGCATGGAGCCTGAGTATAAATTCCACTGGGGATTTTTATGCAGACACTCAGTTAAGAACTGCCTTATTGGGAGGCCATCTCAAGCCACTCAGGCAGATCAATATATGTAAATATTAGTTTTCATGACCTCAGTGTCTTTCCTAACACCCTTCTGTGGCTTTCCTATTACTAAAGAATAAAGTCAAAATGAAGCTTATCATTCAAGACCAATTTATGGTCACCCCAATTTATCTTGTTAATTCTGTTTTTTATCATTCTTTTTGATAACTGTTTTCCTATCAGACTGAAATTGCAGTCAATAAAAAACAGAATTAACAAGATAAACTGGGGTGACCAACTTATGGTCACCGTAAGTTTATCTTGTTAATTCTGTTTTTTATCATTCTTTTTGATAACTGTTTTCCTATCAGACTGAAATTGCAGTCTAGCATCATTTTTCAACCACCCTACTTCTCTTATGATGATCTAGAATGTCCTGTTCCCTTACCCCTTCATCTTCTCCTTCATCTTTTATCTTCTAAACTCTCTCTCAAAAAGGTTTACCTTCTCAATAAGCTTTTCCTAGTGTCCTCAGCTAGAAGTCACATTCCTTCTTTGAACTCCAAAACATTTATGTACTTTATTTTTTGCACTGATCCCTGATTGTTTTATCTCCAGACATCTTTCTTCCCTACTAAAGCTTCTTGCTGACTGGTTCTGTCTGTGTATGCCACCACCACTCTCAGTAGCGTGGGTGCTTGCTTGCTACATAGTATGTGCTGGGTTTCCGTGTCCTCCTGCCCCTTGCCACTTGCCCCTTCTGATTTCAGGAAAACTGATTTGCATTTTTACAATGCGTAGTGAAATGTATAAAAAATGCTGCTGGTATATTAAACTGGTCTTAAGTCATTTTCTGTAAAATGTCAAATTTCTTACTTTTCTTGCATTTTTTAGGGTCCCAGAAGAAAAATAAGAAATTCTACATTTGGCTTTGACAGGCTTCTCATTTATAACTAATGTTTTTGTGATAAACATAGGGCTCAGAGATGTCAGGCTAGCTTTTCCTTTTGTAATATTTGCTAGATGTGGTATTTATTGGGAGACTATTCTCCATGGGTCTCTCACATGTTACGCATGTCTTGGCAAGCAGAGATACAGACTGACTGCTTTTTTCCTGGACTATCATTTTCAAGGATGTTTATATAACGAGCAGCCTTGCAAGACAGAGATAGTATTTCTCTTCAGAGCAAAGAGCAGGTTTGCTTATGGTCCAGTATAAAAAGTGTCTCCTTCCAGAGCATGTTTACATAGAGTTTATAGTAAGTAAGGATAATGCCACCCTCCAGTGCAAAGAATGGGCATGCTTATGCCCATTATAAAATATTTGAGTTCCTTTTAAGCTCAGGCTCTCTTTCCTGTAACACAACCCGTTGCATGTGTAATTGTTACCTGGCCCTTCTATCGCACCCCATGGAAATTGGGGCATGGGGAACTGGCTTAAATACTGACACTGGCTACTGCTACTTCCTTGAGTAGTGAAGTTCTTTGTCTCTGACCTGGGGTCTTGTGTCTTCTGCCAGTATCCATGAAACTGGCAGAATAACTTGTTAGCTTACAAGTAGGGTAAAATCTCAGACCCTTCACAGTTCTTAGTAATAATGTTAAAGCTGCTGTTTTCATACCTGCAAAATCAGCCCTTCTGTAAGTAACTCCTGTTAAGTTTGGATGAGATTAGAATTTAGGTGCCTTATGACTATCTACTTTATTTTTCCCCCTATTCTTTTTCATGAAAATAAATTACTCGAGTTAAAGGACTGTCATTCTGAGATTGTCCTTCTGCGAAATAATGATATTAGTGGTGTTCTCTTTCTCTCTTTTCCCCAAATAAAAGCACTGCTGTTTTATGAGGATGAGCTACACTGACAAGCATGTTGATTTGTTTACTTAAAGCTGAAGTTTGGAGTACATATTGTCTTAAAATGAGAAATGGGGTATTTGGGAGGACATTTTTTAAAAATTCGGGTATAACATGACTTTTTAATGATAAATTAGATAAATAATAAAACATGTTGGATAATGATAATGCTAAGGGAAAAGAAAATGAAAGAGGATACGATTGTTTGGGTGGACAAGACAGTTGAAATTTTAGATAATGTTGGCTACAGAAGGCCTTACTGGTGGCTTCTGAGTAAAGAACTGAAGTAAGTTTGGAGATGAGCCATGTGATTTTCTGGAGGGAAGGCATCTGGATAGAGGGCACAGCAGTGCCAAGGCTCTGCAGCAGAGTGTGCCTGATGGGAGACATTGAGGAGGCCGGTTTGTGATGCTTTGAAAACAGATAATGAGAGGGTTGGAGTATTAACCTTTGTCTTAGCTGTGTTTCTATACTTTACCCCAGAGCATTTGCTTTTATGTTTATATATTAAGCACCTTTCCATTTGAGAAATGAGATTCCTTTCTTTAAAAACATATTTGAAAACTACAGAACTAGATAACTTGTCTTCCAAACTATTCTTAGTTCTCATTGACAGTCCCTGTAGGTGCTTATTTTTCAACAGTCAATTTAAGTCCCAGTCTCACATTGGTGTGTTTTCTAATTCAGCAGGTATTCGAGAGCTATATTCAACCCTACTTTATGTGGTTTATTTTTAAGCCCCCACATGATTATATTCCTTGCTTCTGTTGAAGAGAAGAGGCTGAGACAGCTTGGAACAGTTGGAGAATAATATAAGATAACATTCTACCTAATACCTTTCTAGCCGAGGTTGCTTCTTACCCTTTGTTACCAAATATAAAAGCCGGTTTTCAACTCTTGTTGGCCTCTTAATATTAGGACCATACATTTCCTTGAAACACCATCCTATCACTCTGGTTGCACCATTTCTGTTTCTCAAGGATTCCTCATTCCTTGAGTTTATGCCTTAACTGCTTCTTCTCACTCTCCTTAATCTCTTCGGATGCTTCTATCTACTATATGGCTTCAGTTACCACCTATAGGTTGTTGATTCTCATATCTAAATTTGTAGTCTAAACCCCTTTCTTGAGCTGAATTGTTAGCATTTGTAATTAGTTGGCTTTTTACATATTCATTTTTATATTTAAAGCAATTTGATATCTTTTACCTAAAAAAAAAAAAAGCTAGTTCTTCCTCTCTTTACTTTGGTATAATAGTATTCTTGTCCAGTTGATTAAGTTATAATCTTTATGTTGGTGACCATTAGTCAAAAGCTATCAGGTACACACCTGTAGTAAACAAAGTTAGGTTTATTGATGCTTTCTGCAGCAAGGGAAGCCACATACCATGGGGAAACCATGAAATGTCGGTAAGATGATGTTGGACAGACTTAGAGGATGTGGGCTTTTGTTGGGTAATTTTGGGGAGGATTCAGGGAAGTGATGAAGGTTTCCTTTGGATTGGATGCTGTGAAGAAGTGGGGATAATTCTATTATTGGGTATCTTCATAAATCTTATCTAGGAGGTGACAAGAACAGAGTGACGCTAAAACTAAATGGTAAAGAAGCAGCAGCCACTTGTGCAAGATGGGATTTTTTGTGGTTTGCATGGAGTCCTTGCTTTTGTCTGTTCTCAGACGCAATTCCACAGTGGCTTGGGTTTGCCTCACTTCCATCATAGTCTGATGTTAGTGATCTGTGAGATCCTGTTTGACAGAAAAATGCCACAGTCTAGCTGTGAGTGCTGAGCCACCTCCTAGCTGTGAAGGGCTGCATTTCTCTCTCTTTCTCACTTATTTGGGATAGATGTAGATTAGGTGGCATTTAGACAATAGGAAGATGTATTTTAGGGTATTTGAACAAATAATTTACATGCTATTGGCTATGTATGAGGGGCAGTAAAGGAAATTATTATACTGGTAATGTATCAGTAGGATCTAGTGTTATGTTGAAGTAGAGATCACTTGGTTGTTTATTCTTTATGTATGAATCATACATGGGGCCTTTTATAGCTAAATGTTTGAGTACTTAACTATTTGCCAGACACTAAGTACTTACATGTTCCCTTTTAATCTTTCAAGTAAGTTGAGTCAGAAAGGAAGGATGCATATTCCTGTCTTTGGGAATAAGAACCAAACTGGAAATCCAGGTGTGGCTAGTGGCATAGACTGTTAAGTAATGTTTAAGAGTGTGAGTTTTAGCATAATAGATTGAATTGATTAGATACAAATGGTTAATAAATTTTAAAAAATAGCCTGTGACAATGTTCAGGATGACTAGAAACTCTTGGTTTTAGGTATTTATTTGGCTTTCCCCATAATGTAGGCCCAAATGTGTAATGTGAAAAAAAAAATGACTAAAGCTGCCGGGAAAGGGTACAAGTTGTGGTGGTAAGCTGTAAAGAATTTGGCTTTAAGTTAAAATAAATACATATTAGAAATATTGTGATTAAAAACTATGCTGAAGTTAGGGATGAAATTACTTTGAATACATCAAAAATGATAGATGGATAGATATGTGATGAATAGCAAAATGCTAATTGTAGAATCTAAATGGTGGTCACATGGCTGTTCACTGTGAAATTCTTTCAACCTTTGTGTATATTTGAAAGTTTTAATAATAAGATATTGGGGGAGGGTGGAGGTATAAACTATCTGCTAAAGTCTTCTCTCTGACCTGAGATACTTGTTTTCTCTGTAGGAACTTTCCGCTGTACTTTTTGCCATACAGAGGTAGAAGAGGATGAATCAGCAATGCCCAAAAAAGATGCACGCACACTTTTGGCAAGGTTTAATGAACAAATTGAGCCCATTTATGCATTGCTTCGGGAGACAGAGGATGTGAACTTGGCCTATGAAATACTTGAGCCAGAACCCACAGAAATCCCAGCCCTGAAACAGAGGTGAGTGTAGGCCCTGTGCTCTTACTAAGAACACGTTTCAACCTGTTCTTGTTTTAACTACCTGTACCTTGGAGAACAAGAGTGGGTAATTTACTAGGAGACTCAAGACTGTAATGTTACGTAGGTTCTCAGTTGTGCCACATTTGTCTTATTAACGTGTGCCTGTGATGAAATTCGTTTGTTCTAAATGTAGAACACTGTGGACTTCAGGCAAAAATCTTTAAATATTTAGGTTTGACTTCAAGTACTCATTCTGCTTGGGACTGCAGCAACTCAGCCAATTGTTAGCTAATCCTAAATTAGTTGTGCCGCTTGGGGATATTTGAACTTTCCTAGCCAGCTTCTGAAGGCTGAAGTCCTTTAAGGAATTCAGCATTTTCTTTTTTGTTTTTGAAGCATTTTAATCACCTTTATTTCTTAGTTGTAATTGCAACTTCCTTGAAAGTAAAGTATAGCTGGTGTTACCTATGGGTTAATACTCCTAACAGTGGCTCCCTATTTTTATCAGTGTTCCCTAATGTTTGAATTTCAGAGGTAGCCTTAGTTTTGCCATGCCAGAAAAGGTGGTTTATATTCTTTCTTGAAAAGCATAAATGAAAATTGGGGTCAGGGAGTGCTCTCCTACTCTACCCTTTTTTTTCTCTCCCTCTTCCCAGCATCAAGTAAGGGATATCTTTATTTAACCTTCACTTCACCCACTCCCTTCCAAAGAGCTCAACAATCAGGCTGTATTTGTATAGTTTTTAGGAGCATTCTTAGTATTTTATTTCCTGTGGTACTGATGTTACACATCCTGAGTAAATTGGGCTTCTTTTAGATGGTTCAAAGCAATCCAATTCTACAGAAAATTTTGTATCTGTAAGAGTTATGAATTTTCTAATCCAGTACCGTGTGTCAGTTAGGATGCCTTTGCCTGTGATAACAGAATATCCAACTCTAGTTGGAATTAGAATCCAGTCTAGCAGTAGATTGAACAATAAGAAAATTTGTCTTGCATGACTAGAAGTCTTGAAGTAGTACAGTTCAAAACTGGTTAATTTCACAGCTCAATTATATCTTCAGGGATCTAGATTTGTTCCATCTTTATACTCTGCTGAACTCAGCCTGTTGATTATCCTCTTGGGACCATGAGGGGAGCTAGTCTAAGATGGCCATGTATTTCTAGGTATCACATGCAGATGACAATGTCCAAATGCAGAAAAAGGGACCGTCCCTTCCTTGTGTCCTATTTTAAAACTGAAGAAAGGTTTCCCAGAGGGCTCCCTAGGATACTCTATTTATCCCCTGATGTCTCACTGGCTACAGTTGTTTTATATGCATATTTCTAAACCAGCAGCTGGCAAAGGAAATGAGATCACATGACTGGTACTTAGACTAGTTAAGGTTTACCTTCTAGGACTGGGGAAGGTCCCAGAGCGCTTTGGAGCAAATTGCCATTGGTATTTTAATAAAACCAATAAGCAAAGAAAGAAAGGAGCCACAGTTGATAGGAAACTAATAACATCTGTATCACAGATAGCCTTAACTTTTGGTACTGGTTATTTATTTCTTTTTGTATAAGAAAAGGAATTCCTCTTTTGAAAAAGGAATTTTTCTTTTTGTATCTTTTTCAGTCCTTTTAAGTTATATTGTAGCTCTAACATACAAGCTTATGAGGGAAATTGATTTTACAAAAATACAAAATTTTCTAAGCTTATGGATTATTTCATGTTGAAGTATGCGTCAGTGTAGTATCTGATTGCTTCCTACACAATATACTATCTGAATTATTCTGATGTTTCCTCTCCTACCTGTAGTTATTTGTCCTGTTTATCAAGATGCTTCCCCACTACAATAGCATTCAGTCACCACCACCACTGGCTTCCTGTCTCTAATGTTCTCCACCTACCACAATCCAGCTCCCCTTCCAGGATCTTTATTTCGATATCCCCCACTCACTGCAGGCCTTGGATGAGTCTTAGTGGTACAGTGACACCAGAGGCCCAACAGCAGCTCTCTGTATCAAGTCACCTTCTTCTTATCAGGAATGATGGTGACTCCAGGGATGAAGAAGAACCAGGAAATAGAGGAAATAAACTGATCAGGAAAAAGGATACCCAAAAATCTGGTCATTAAGAAAAAAGGGAGGAAATGGAGGCAGACAAGAAAGACAGAATGGGGTTCCTAGAGCTGCCAGCCAGACCAAAGTAAAATCATTTCCACGTGGTCAGGAAAAAAACCATTAGGTTAGAAGATGTTACCCAGGTTATAATGTCCCCACCAAAGCATTTGACAAATTCCACTGCTTGGATATAACATCCTGGAGGTGGTATTGATTTGGCCTTTCTGTACTATAGGAGTATGAAGTTTTGAAATGGCCCATCCTGCCCCAAGGATGTAATAGTCCATCCTGCCTCAGTACAAGAGAAGAGGCATCAATAGAATGGTATGGGAACTCAGAGATGATAGCTTTTCTTTTTTTAAATAAGTGGCAATATTATGAGTTTGATTACTGATCTGTAATCAGTTAAATTCTAGCTTGTCCCTAGATCAGAAACTAGGGGCTACCTCTGCAGAACTGTCAGTAGGCCTAACCCAAGAATTAATGGACAGTTCTATCCTTTCAGCAAGTCAACCTATTGATGAGATATAAAAATCTTCCTATCTTTCTAGAGTGGAATTCCTTGCTAGTAACCTTCCCTTTTTCATCATCTCTTAACACTTAAAGATTTTTAAAAATTTAGTTTTGAAATAATATTCCCCTCTCATCTCTGAGTAAGAGTTATATCTTTTAAAAGTTCTAAAATTTCTTAAATAATATAAAAAGATTCAAACATGAATTGTCATTTTTGTCATCTTCAATTAAAATTGTTCCAAATTTTAAAATTTGTTTGACTTATGGTCAAATGTCTGCTGCCTCAAACTGGAATAAAACCCATCTTGAATTTAAAAACAAAAGACTTTTTAAAAGTACTCTTGTGTTAACATTTATTTTAATTCTGTTCTTTTCTCTCTAGCTTTCTTGTTTTTCTCAAAGTACTCCTCATACCTTCGTAAGACAGTCTTTGTAGTCAATGCTAAAGATAGAGAATAGAGAAAAACTCTGTGTTCAGGATTATATATAAAGAGAAACAGTAACCTCAGAGTGAGTGAGTCATTTAAGTCTGAATCAAGGAAAGATAAGGATGTGGTTGGCCAGATCAGAGAAATATGCCTATTCTGTCTCTCCCAGGTGGGGTTAGCTAACTCAGGGAGAAACATTTTGGGATGGCAGATATATAGAGCAGGCTCAGCACATCAAGATGGGGATGTTGGCTGAGGATAGAAGAGGCATTGAAAGGAGTCAGAGAGACAAATGGGTGTGAGAGGAGAGGCCAGAATGTAGAGTAAGCACAGAAACATAAAAAACCAGATCAGACCAAGAGAAAAGAGAAAGAAAAGTGAATGCTGAAGGAGACAAAAGTTCGAAAAGCCAACCTATACAAAGTAAGCAGCATCATATTACAGTGAAGGCAGCCACATAGCCTTTAAAAGACCACACAGAACAGATAGAAGATAGAGAATGACTAGGGACAGTTAATGGTTAAATTGAGATGAACAAGAAATGATACACAAAGTAACATCAATGAATGCAGAAAGAAATAGCAGAGAGAAACCAGTTATTTGCAATTGTAGCATAAGACTTCAGAATATAGCAAAAAAAAAAAAAAAATAGATGGATTGGATATATTTACAGAGAGATGCCTCATAGGTCTAGACTTAGAGTGGAGAGCAAATAACTGGTAGAAAGTAGGAGCAGTGAGGAGGCAAAAGAAGTGATTGAAACATGGAACAGGTAGAAGAGGCACCGGGAAGAAAAAGGCTGTGGGAGAAAGTGGTTTACAAAGTAGCCCTGGGCACAGAGGTGGAATAATGAAAAGAATGCAAACGCAGTACCTGGAAGGCATGGATTAAATGACTGGATCAGTGTGGATTGGGCAACTGGAGATAACATTATTTTTTTGTTGCACAAGTAGCATGGCCCTATAGATATCCAGAGGCAGGACAGGATAGGTGGGATGAGCTAAGCCCAAGTTTACCTCCAGAGGATGGTCAGAAACCCAGTGTAATTTAGGGAAAGATGTGATGGGCTAATCAGATACACGGACACAGACCTCAGCTAAGTATGAGTTAGAAAACCCCAGTAGATAAGAAGTGGACCCAGAAAGAAGTGAAGAGTAAGGGAGTAAGCAGAGATGAAGTAAGACAAAAATGAAGGCAAAATAGTGAATGGCTTAGGAGGAAAGACTAATGAAGTATTTATTAGATTCACAATGAGTCGGGGCTCCACACAGGAGATAATTCAGGATCCATGGAAAAGAGTGAGAAAAACGGACGAAAAATAAAGGAGAAACGTGAGACCAGGTCAGTCATGGACACTGAAAGAAACACCCAAAAGGTTTGGAGTGAGCAGGCAGTTCAAGAAACATGAAGATGGTTACAGGATAAAAAATAGCTGGACAGAGAGGGAGGTGGAGAAGCATACGTAGAAGTTGAAGTGGAAAGCATCAGTAGCAGGCAGAGAAAGGCATGAGCTCAGACAGAGAATCAGGCATATTCGAAAGAATTTGGAACAGATTGAGAGTGAAACAGGCAGGTAAAATGGGGAACCATCAGAAATACTGAAAACTTGGCCTAACACAGAGGTTGGGGGGAACTTAAGTGACTAGAAGATAAGGAAATGATCAGACATGGAACAGGCTAACAGACAAAGAAGATCGTGGGTGGTAAAAGTAAAACAAAATAAAATAGACTGAGAAAAACAGACCATTGTTACTGCAGAGTAGAATCAGTGGTTGGAGATGGATACAGAGTATCAGCATAGATGTGGAGATAGAAACATACAACTACATAGAAAAGCAGCTAGTTTGTGCAGAGGGTTATACCTTACTGCATGAGTGGTGGGAGAAGAACGTTGGTTGAGGTCAGGCTTTGTAGAATAGTTTTCTAGCTTTTTCCATGATCAGCACACAAAAGAAAGGAAAAAGCACACAGAACCACTTTGAATTGTTCTGGGTTGAGCTGAGATAACATTTTTAAAAATACAATGTGTTTTGTTTTTGTTTTTTAAACAAAATATTGGGAGAGATTTTTGTCAGACTAGTGGCTTTAAGTAGATGATGTCACCATATCACTTTCTCCTTCTCCAAGTATTAATAGATTTATTGAAACATCTTAAATCTATAAAACCTCAGTCATTTATATACATCAGAGGATCCCATGTTTGAGGAACTTAAATATAAATATGATGTGTTTTTCTAACGCTTACAACTTTTACCCTGAGGTATAGAAGCACTTTCTTGGAATTGTTAAAGCATGTGTGCATGATTGCTAGGTAGCATTTACATGCAGTATTTCAGTAATTGCCTCCCTAGCTGCCCTTCTTTTCCAACACCAAGACATTAATTTTTCTTCTTCCTGTACTCCTCTATTCTTTTTATATAGCAAGGACCATGCAGCAACTACTGCTGGAGCTGCTAGCCTAGCAGGTGGGCACCACCGGGAAGCATGGGCCACCAAAGGTCCTTCCTATGAAGACTTATACACTCAGAATGTTGTCATTAACATGGATGACCAAGAAGATCTTCATCGAGCCTCACTGGAAGGGAAATCTGCCAGAGAGAGGCCTATTTGGTTGAGAGAAAGCACTGTCCAAGGGGCATATGGTTCTGAAGATATGAAAGAAGGTAAGAGTAGAAGTCAGTAAAATGGATGTGTCTTAGGTTCAGTAGAACATGAACTTGGCTTAGTGGGAAACTGCCTGGGCAATTCTGGATCTGTTCTACAGAACAATTAATTGCATTATATTAGGAAGTAAGAAATTGAACAATAAGATAAAAACCAACTAGTATACTTCCATTGCCCTTCAACTTAGTGAAAATAACAAATAGCCTTTTAAATTTTCATTTTTAGATTTGAAAAATTTTCACCTTTTTATCTTAATTTCTTGGAAAAATGCTATCTGTTGTTTTCAAGGTAGCCATACTCACCTTTCCTTTAATCTTATATTACCCTGACTTATATGCATTTAATTTTTCTGAATTGGGAGCCAAAACTATACACTACCCCAAACTTTATGTTTTCTCTTCATAAATACCAAGGAGTGTGTGCTACCTGAAATAGATACAAAGAGACCACATGAATAAAGGATTGAGCATTCTCACAGTCCAAGACGGTTAGCAGAACTTTGTTCTAGAGGATTTTGGAAATTTCTGAGCCATAAAGGGTTAAGAATTGCATACTAATCTTCAGAAGTTAGAGAACTGCAAGATTTTACTTTCTAAGTTTTAGTCTAAGTTACTGCATTCAAGACTTTGAGTGATGATGGTTTAGGAGTATGTAGAAAATGGGAGGCAAAAATGGATGACGATGACTCAAGCTGGAAAGTAGAGAGGAAGGGTGTCTCTATTTCTGGCTGGATTTTATCAGTGTAACAATCAATGTGCCGCTACTCCCAAGTTAATATATCATTACTAACATATCACCTGAGTTTGGTGATATGTTAGTGCCAAAGAATAATCAGTAACTGAAAACCACTTGTTTTTTGGCGTTTCTCCTAGCCTCTTTTCCCTTCATAATTAGCATTTAGTATATGTATATACTAGAAATTGTGAAGGTAACGTGGAGTTTGGTAGTGATGGTAAAGCAGGTAATACCTGTACTGTGATTCTCTTTGATATATTAATTTTAATAAGAAAAGGTTTTCCAAGGCAACCATACTTTACCCTCCTTCTTCCTCACTGATTAGCCTGCCATGTTAGTTTTTTTGACGGAGTCTCGCTCTTTTGCCTAGGTTGGAGTACAGTGGTGCGATCTCGGCTCACTGAAACCTCTGCTTTCCGTGTTCAAGTGATTCTCTTGCCTCAGCCTCCTGAGTAGCTGGAATTGGGCGCAAGCCACCATGGCCAGCTAATTTTTGTATTTTTAGTAGAGACGGGGTTTTGCCATGTTGTCCAGGCTGGTCTCAAACTCCTGACCTCAAGTGATCTGCCTGCCTCGGCCTCCCAAAGTGCTGGGATTACAGGCATGAGCCACTGTGCCCAGCCTGTTGTGTTATTTAGATTGAAGTTGTTTTAGATTATACAGTAGTTAGGCTATACTACTACTTAATAAATTTGTTTTCCCCAACTTGGCTTCTTGCCTATTCTTAAAGCAGCCTTCTTTTCTTTGAACTTAGGAAGAAAACTGAATAAAATAAAATTATTATTAACCAACATTATATATTAAGCTCATAAGTTTAACATTCTAGTTTACAGTTCCTAGAATGATAGAATATGAATCGTATGGGCCTTAAATAAGTTATCTGGTCTACTTAAGTTTTGTAAATATTTATTTCTGCATAAAATAGGATAGTATGTTGTCATGTCTGAATTTGTCCTAAGTTTCTTGATAGTAGAGCAGACTCTATCCAGTGAATGTATGAAGTGGGTCTTAACACTTGATTTTCCTCAAACTTCAAGTCATGTTGATATCTTTCACAATTGTATCGACTTCAATCATGTTCTCATTACTATACTGAAGAAAGTTCTAATTCCTTTTGATTCTGTTTTCCTTAAACAGTTCTCTTTTCCACTGCTGCCACCTCCTACAGTTTTTGTTTATTTTTGTCTTTTTCTGGACCATCTCTAATTGTAATATACTTTACTTGAGTCATAGTGACCAGAATGATACATGTTGTTCATGCATGGATTCACCATTGATTTGAGTTTTATTTCCAGTATCTTTCTGGTTTTTACTTGAGATTTTGTTTGTTGCTTTGGTTCTGGAAGCATGTTAAGACAAAAACTTCTAGAAACACGTAGAGGTACTTTTTAGGTTCTTCTGTGCCTTGAATCCAATAGCTTGGATCATATCTTTCAGTATATTTTAGATTATTTTTCTGTAGGCTGATTTTCTTGCACTTTCTGAAATAGAAATAGATCTGCTACTTTTCTGCCCACGTATACAACCTTCAGCTCTTCCTATATTTTTTTGCTGCAACTTGGCCTTTCAGTACCCACAATTGCTTAGCATCAATTCCGTGAATATAGTTTCCCAGTATACATCTTCTTTGTAATTTATAACTCTGTTGAAAAAGGCTGTTCCTAGAACCACTGTTTCTACTTCCATCCAGAAATTTGCTCATTTATCCTTGTTTTTTGTTTTCTGTCTTCATCTGTAACAGAATAATTCTTTTTTCTCCAAACCTCTCAAGACCCTTGTCAGAAATCTGTTACGTGTGACTTAATTTAGTTTACAAAACTAATTTTCTTTTTCCCTAATTTAATACTTAAACATTAATCAAAATACTGTGTTGATATTATTAAACTATTTGGAACATTCTTTTAGAAGCAATTATTGTCTTAAAGGCTTGCATGCATTCCTTACCTTCTTTTCTTTCTGTTGTAATGCTGCATTGGCAGTAAGCTCTAAGGAGGAGGTTCAGCCTTTGACAATATTTTGAAGTAGTTAAGTTTGATTTTAACGCTCATTTTGACAGTCATGTTATCAAAAGCCTCTTTTCTCTGACCTAAACTTTTAACTTGTCTGCTTCTGTTTCCCTTTCTCTCTCTTATCTGCCCAGTATCTCATTTTAGGAGTTCTGTGCCTTCTAAAATGTCCAGGGATTTAGCTAATTCATTTTAATGTGTTAATGAGAAGATGCTTTCACTTTATCCATAGTCAGAATTGACCATTTCTGAGTCTTCTCTTGATGACGATGATGATAGATAACACTATTCTAAGTGCCAGGCCCATTCTAGACACTTCACAGACATTCACTTAACCCCCACAGTAATCCAGTGAAGTAAATACTATTTTCCCCCTTTCTGTACTTGAGAAAATTGAAGCGGAGAGATGAAATAACTTGGCCAGAATCATACAGCTAAATAGTGTTAGGATTTGAATCAGGGAGTCAGGTTCCAAACAATACTTTTAATCTTTTTATGTATTTTAAATGGCAGTATGTTTGGTAGTAGTATCAGAATGCAGAATGCAGATGGTTTTCTTAAATATTTCATCTGCAGTATATCAGGTAAGATATGTACACAAAATGATAGGAGGTGTGTGGTGAGAGAAGCTTCATTCCTAAAATTAGATTCTTTTTTTATAAAGAGTTTGAAGTATGCTTAGTTTGCTTCATGAAAATAAAACTCACATTTATTCACTCATTTGTCAGATGTTTATTCAGTGCCTAACAGAGTGGCAGGTACTATCTAGGTAAATGGGATATATCCATGAATAAACAAGATAAATATCTTTTGTGGTAGAACCTACATCCTTGGAAAGGGGGTGACAAAGACAATAGATGTAAGTTATTCATTATGTTAGGAAATAAGTGCTATGGGGGGAAAATAGAGCATTGGGAATGTAGGGATAGGATACATTTAAAAGGTAACATTTGAATAAAGACATGAAAGATGGAAGGGAGTTAGCTGTGTGAGTACCTAAAGGAAAAATATTCCAGGCAGAGGGAACAGGTAATGCAAAGGCCCTGAGGTAGGAGTGTGTCTGATATGTACAAGGAATACCATGGAGGCTACTGTGGCTAGACAAGAATGAGCAGGGGAAAGAAGTAAGAGGTAGATGATCAGGAAGGATTCCAGATGATGTGGGACCCTATAGGCCATTGCAAAGCTTTTGGCTTTTACCTTGAGTGAGATAAAGAGCCATGTTTTGATTTTCTATTATGCCAGCTACTCTAGTCGATTCTTCATAGACATTATCTTATATGTTTTTATTCAGAACCTTAGAAAGTAGATGCTTTTATCACCTCATTTTACAGAAAAAGGCATTGAAGTTTAGAGATTAAATGACTTGCCCAAGATGCTTGTGTGTAGAAGAACCAGGATTCAAATCTATGCTATAATACTCTTAAAGCCAATGTACTTGACCATTATGCTACTTAAGCTCCAGTTTGTAAGAAATATTTTGAATATTTTATGGATAGCAGCTCAAAAATGGAACCAGTGAAGTCTGTTATTTTATCGTATTATTTAAATATATGTTAAAATATTGTCTATATGCTATAAAGAAATGCCATTTATATTTAAGGATATTGACTTTCTGAGTTTTACTCCCCAGGGGGCATAGATATGGACGCATTTCAGGAGCGTGAGGAAGGCCGTGCTGGGCCTGATGACAACGAAGAGGTCATGCGAGCACTGCTCATTCACGAGAAAAAGACTTCCTCTGCCATGGCTGGTTCAGTGGGGGCAGCTGCTCCAGTGACCGCTGCCAATGGCAGTGACTCAGAAAGTGAGACCAGTGAGTCAGATGATGATTCTCCACCCCGTCCGGCAGCTGTGGCTGTGCATAAACGAGAAGAGGATGAAGAGGAAGATGACGAGTTTGAAGAAGTAGCAGATGACCCCATTGTCATGGTGGCTGGCCGTCCATTCTCCTACAGTGAAGTGAGCCAACGGCCAGAGCTAGTGGCCCAGATGACACCAGAAGAAAAGGAAGCATATATAGCAATGGGACAACGCATGTTTGAGGACCTCTTTGAGTGAGCTTTCCCTAATTCTTTCTCCTTTCTCTAATGCTCAGTTCAAAAAGAAATGTCTCATCTTTGAAGAAAAGTATTTAAGTGGCTTTCTGCCCCTCTTGATGTAAGCAACTGTCCATCCTTGTGCAAAGAATGATGGTAGAGAGTTTGACTTTAATGCCAGAAACTTTCCCAGCGAGGTAGGGTGCTGAGAATCCTACCCTTCCTTGCTGTCACTACAGTATTAATATTTTACTGTATTTTCTTTTCTTTTTTTTTTTTTTTGAGATTTAAGTCTCACTCTTGTACCCCAGGCTGGAGTGCAATGGCATGATCTCGGCTCACTGCAACCTCTGCCTCCTGGGTTCAAGCGATTCTCCTGCCTCAGTCTCCTGAGTAGCTGGGATTACAGGTGCCCGCCACCACGCCTGGCTAATTTTTTGTATTTTTAGTAGAGACAGGGTTTCACCATGTTAGCCAGGATGATCTCGATCTCCTGACCTCATGATCCACCCGCCTCGGCCTCCCAAAGTGCTGTATTTTCTTATCTGATTTTTTTCTTGCCTTATTAAGACATAATTTTCTCCCTTCTGAAATGAGTGAGGGAAGTTCATAAGGTAAATCCTTCCCATCCATCTGTTTACTACAATAGGTTACAATAATTCACTGATCACATCCATTTTATCTGTTCTAGCCAGGCATTCCAAACAATTTCTTATACTGCTGCCCACCAAAGCAGCTTGCCAACAGTCAAATCACTGATTGGGGGAAAAAATCCTGAAATTTTGCTTAGAATTTGAGCATTTCCTCAAAATTGAGATGGATCAATATGTAAGGGGAGGTGGGAGCATGTGTGGAAGGGGGAGAGATATACTTGAGTCTTATGATTAATGTCTAAACCAGAATTCGTGTCTTTAGAACTGACCAGACTGGTAGATTTTATTGTATTGCTTAATGTCTTTTGGTTTGGATTTAGGATGATAGAAAACAGAAGTATAATTGGTAAACCCTTAGGAAGAAATTAGAAAAACATGGACATAAGACAAGAAGTCTCTGTGAAGGGTTGAAGAGTGACAAGCATTGGTAACAGTGCCTTAGAACTGTGTCAGTTAGTCTGATTTGGAAATCCTTTATGTAAAGCTGAGACTGGTCCTGGTTTTGTTCCCTTTGGGTACAGACCTCTTGTCAGTGCTATAAATTGTTTAATGAGGCCATTCCAGCAGAAATCAACAGAATAATTGATTACTCTTCTCTCTCTCTCTCACTCTCCCTCTTTCTAAACATCATTGAAGGCTGTCTCTCTTTTAATTTTTGTCAGACACGGTATTTTAGGGTGCATCCAGTATACCATTGAGCATTGTAACCTCAAGAAACAGTTTATTTTGGGTTCTGATATGCAGCATGGTATTTTCCCTAAGGCAGAACTTTAAAAATAAAAACTTTCACACAAGGGTCTGTAACAATTGTATATCTTACAATATTTTTCCTTGCATTGTAATTTTTAAGTATTTATCATTTTATAGTACACATGTAAAGAATATATGAGCCTTGTATGGAGTGATGTTTCATTTACCTGGGTTGTGTTAATGACTGAATGTTGACAATAAATCTGTTTTATACTGACTGAAGTTTGTTCATTTTAAGTTCTGTAACATCTTGGGGCATATTAAAATGAATATTCTTCCCATTAAAAAAAGTTAAAGACTTTTTTATTAGTCATATTTCAAATGATAGATGCATCATATGGGATCTAAACTTTTTGTGCAATAAGATGCCTTTGTACCTTGTATACGTAAAGTATTCAACTTTTACACTTGATCTTAGCCAAAAGACCAAGAAGCAATGCTCTTCAGCTTTTAAACATTGTTTTTTAAACTTTCATAGTTCTAGAAGTTAATTTAAATAAAATGGTAATCAGATGTTAACTTTTAAAATGTAGTTAATTTTTTAAACTATTTTTTGTAAGTGTGTTCGTGTATATGTAGAATTCGTGTTATGGAAAAATGTCACAAGTGAATATGGAGGTAAGAATAAAGGTATTCATTGCAGCAGTATTTGAAATAGAATAGAAAGATAGATATACTCACTAAATCTGTATTTAGTCCTAAGTACTCAGGAGGCCAAGGCAGGAAGATTGTTTGAGCCAGGAGTTCAAGGCTAGCCTGGGTAATGTAATGAGATCCCATCCCTCCCCAGAAAAGAATGTATTGAGAGGAAAAGATATCCATAATGTGTTAAATATAGGATTCAGTTTTTCTAGGGGTGTGTGTGTGTGAAGAAGAAAGTAGCTAACATATAGTGAACTGTGTGCCAGACACTATTTTAAGTGCTTTATATATGTTAACTCATTCAATCTTTTATAATCTGTGAGGTAGGTATACATATATAAATGTATATATAAATTAGGGATGAGAATTACAGTGATCTTAATATATTATTATGAAAAAGATATTTTCATTTTGAAAAAGAATCAAACACATTTAATGAAAGAAATAGTAGAGTGTCAAAAGCAAGGTCTTTTTAGGTTGATGCTAGGATTTTTGGGTGAGTAGACCCTCAGTTAAGTAAAATGAAAAAATCCAGAGTTTATCATTTTCTTGGATAAACGTCTCTAAATTTATACTCAAAATCAATGGGAAGATATAATTTAATAGGTAACTACCTCCCTTTCAGTGACATCTAATAAGACTCAATAGAATTTATATTACTTTATCAGATAGGTTTGTCTCTTGAGTGGCACAATAATCTGGTGAGGAGAGACAGTCAGTGACAGAAGTACCAAAAATGGGAGCCCTGCCGATTAGCCTCTGAAGCTCTAGTAAGGGCAGGCTCACACCCAAGGTTGGTAGATACATGTAGTCACTGTGTTTCTTGACCCCAGGAAAACTAGAGTCACCACCACACACAGCCCATAAGTGATGATGGAGGAACTTGGTTTCCCTGAATGTGGTTGACTATATTCGTGTATCTCAAGTGTCAGCTGAACAAGTGTCCCAACTTTCCCACTGTCCTTTAAGATTTAAATAGAACTTTTTATCCTAACATGTTGGACTACTTCTAGTATCATTTCTTTTGGGAGATGACAGTTCTTTTTTGCAGGTGGTAGGGGACCGGGGAGAGTAGGCAGGGAGCTTGTATCCTCTGGCTTCGCCTTTCTGCTTCCCTGGTTTTCCATCTCTCCTCTACACCACCTGTCCTTTACTCCCCCTAGTACCATCAACACAAGTTTGTGTAGCAGATCTTCCCTGAAGTTTTTACAGTAGTGAGCAAAGGGAGCGGGGCAATGAGGGGGATTTTTGTTTCTATGTTCCTCTTATTTTTAGTTGACACAATAATTGTACATATTTGTGGGATGCAGAGTGATTATCTCTTCCAACTTTTAGGCTCAGGGGTATATGACGTGCAGATTTTCTGTATAGGTAAATTGCATGTCGTGGAGTTTAGTGTACAGATTATTTTGCCACCCAGGTAATAAGCATTGTATCAGATAGGTAGTTTTTCAGTCCTCACCCTCCTCCCACCTTCCACCCTCAAGAAGGCCCTCTTTGTGTCCACGTGTACTCAGTGTTTAGTTACCACTTATAAGTGAGAACATGGGGTATTTGGTCTTCTATTCTTGCATTAATTTGCCTGGGATAATGGCCTCCAGCTCCATCCATGTTGCTGCAAAAGACAGGATTTCATTCTTTTTTATGACTGTGTGGTGTTCCATGGTGTATATGTACCACATTTTCTTTATCCAGTCCACCAGTGATGGGCATGTGTTTTTATGGCAGAATGACTTACATTTCCTTGGGTATATACCCAGTAATGGGATTGCTGAGTTAAATGGTAGCTCTATTTGGGGTGTGTGTGTGGTTTTTTTTTTTTTTTTTTTTTTGAAACAGTCTCACTCTTGCCCAGGCTGGAGTGCAGTGGCATGATCTCAGCTCACTCCGCCTCTCAGGTTCAAGCAATTCTCGTGCCTCAGCCTCCTGAGTAGCTGGGATTACAAGTGTGTGCCCCCGCACCTGGCTACTTTGTTTTGTTTTTTTTTTGTTTTTGTTTTTGTTTTTGAGACAGAATTTCGTTCTTGTCGCCCAGGCTGGAGTGCAATGGCGCGATCTCAGCTCACTGCAACCTCCACCTCCCAGGTTCAAGTGATTCTTCTGCCTCAGCCTCCCAAGTAGCTGGGATTACAGGTGCGCACCACTACGCTCAGCTAATTTTTATATTTTTAGTAGAGAAGTGGTTTTGCCATGTTGGCCAGGCTAGCCTCAAACTCCTGACCACAGGTGATCCACCCGCCTTGGCCTCCCAAAGTGCTGGGATTACAGGTGTGAGCCACCATGCCTGGCCAATTTCTGTATTTTTAGTAGAGACAGGGTTTCACCTTGTTGGCCTGGCTGGTCTCCGACCTCAGGTGATCTGCCTGTCTCGGCCTCCCAAAGTGTGCTGGGATTACAGGTGTGAGCCACCATGCCCGGCCCAATAGCTCTGTTTTAAGCTCTTTGAGAAATTTCCAGACTGCATTCCACAGTGGCTGAACTAGTTTACATTCTGGCCAGCAATGTATAAGCATTCCTTTTTCTCTGCAACCTTGCCAGCATCTGCTGTTTTTTGACTTTTTAATAATAGCCATTCTGACTAGTGTGAGATGTCTCATTGTGGTTTCGATTTGCATTTCTCTAATGATTAGTGATACTGAACATTTTTTCATATGCTTGTTGGCCACATGTATGTCTTCTTTTGAGAAATGTCTGTTTATATTTTTTTGCCCATTTTTTAAATGGAGTTGTTTATTTTTTGCTTGTTGAAGTTCCTTATCGATTCTGGATATTAGACCTTTGTTGAATGCACTTTGCAAATATTTTCTCCTGTTCTGTAGGTTGTTTACTCTATTGATAGTTTCATTCGCTGTGCAGAAGCTCTTAAGTTTAATTAGGTCCCATTTGTCAGTTTTTGTTTTTATTGCAATTGTTTTTGAATCTTCATTATAAAATGTTTGCCAGGGCCTATGTCCAGAATGGTATTTCCTAGGTTTTCTTCTAGGGTTTTTGTAGTTTTAGGTTTTATATTTAAGTCTTTCATTCATCTTCAGTTGATTTTTGTATATGATGAAAGGAGGGGGTCCAGTTTCAGTCTTCTGCATATGGCTAGCCAGTTATCCTAGCACCACTATATTGAATAGGGAGTCCTTTCTCCATTGCCTGTTTTTGTTGATTTTGTCGAAGATTGGATGATTGTAGGTGTGTGGCTTTATTTCTGGGTTTCCTATTTTCTGTTCCGTTAGTCTATGTGTCTGTTTTTATACCAGTACCATGCTATTTTGGTTACTGTAGCGTCACAGTATAGTTTGAAGTCGGGTAGTGTGATGCCTCTGGCTTTGTTCTTTTTGCTTAGGATTGCTTTGGCTGTTTGGGCTCTTTTTTGGTCTTCTCATATGCTAGGGTAATTCAAACCAGGTGAAGGATATTTTAATTAAGGGATTAATGTAGGTGGCAGGTTTAGAATTGAGGTTGTAGCAAAGCACAGCAAAAGCATGAGTTAATTTGGTTTCTCCTTCCTCATCTTGCCAAGTTACTTCGTTTCTAGTCATCTGAATGAGTGAGGGAGAAATAATTGATTCATTTCATAACTTGTTGGTATTATCTGAGATAAGTGGACACTGAATGGAAACAAGTTTGGGAAGAACAGTTCATTTTCTTTTCTAGCAGTTGGCTTGATGGCTAGATTTCCAGCCAGGACCACAATTGAAAGACTTACATATGTACTTTCTTATTCTCTTTATTCTTGAGTTTAAAAGTAGAAAATAACAATCCAAAAACAAATACGAAAATCTTTAGAATTTAGAAATTGGTGTAATTTCACCTTTGTTTTGTTTCCACTAAAGCTACTTTATGTCATCTCTAGCAGAGCTGAGCTACTATCACTTTATTTTTTTTAATATCTAAAAATGAGGAAGATTTCCAGAAAAGAACTGGCACTGTAGTAAATTTACTGTCAATTTTGTTGGCTCTTTCTGCTACAAAAGAAGCAAACTAAACAGTGAACAAGATAAGTACAGGTACTTTTAAAACATCTAATGCAAAAATGGGTTGGGAAGGGGAAAGAGTTATGAAATTTTACTTCTTCCTTTGAAGAGCTAAAGGAATGAACCTATTTTGGCATGTCCTCAGGGCAGGAACAAGTACCTTAGCTTCTCTTCAGAAAGAGCTTCATGACCTTCTGAGTATCAGAGGTGGCCTTTCCTATTCTAGTTGCAAAACAGGTAGGCCTAGTACACAATCCAGTTTCAACAGTCAACCCACGTTTCCCATAATGCAGAAGTGCATAATGGCCTACCTAATGTAAATAAGTCTGAGCAATTAGTCTGGAAAGAAGGCTGGTGCCAGGTCTGAAAATGCCTTGAATCACTGGGGCATACAGGATGGTTGTACAGTTTTTTGTTAATGTTTTAATTATTTAAAAATTCATTCAATAGGAAATATATATAGTAAAAAATGAAAACTCCCCAGCCCACCGCTATCTTACTACACTGAGGTAATCATTGTTGATAGTTTAATGTGTATCCTCCCAGACCTTTTCTAGGCCTTTAGAAACCACACATACATACTACAGTGCTTTTTACACAAATGGAATCATATCATACACATTGCCATTTGGTTTTGAAATATCTTGGAGAGCTTTCCATTCAGTATATTTAGATCTTCATTTTAAAAAATAAAATAGAATTTTATAGTTGTATAATGGTTTATGTAAAAATTCCTTTATTGACGGGCATTTAGATAGTGTCCAGTTTTTCACTATTACATGCTATAATCAATTACTCATTTTCATTCTCTTCGAGTATTTCTACAGAATAGAATCATAAAAAAGAAATAGCCAAACAAAGGGCATGTCTATTTTAAACTCTGATATATACTGCTAAACTGCTCTTCGAAAAGATTGCTGGATAATTTTAAGCAGAGGAGTAATTTGTAGTATTGATACTGGATTGGAGTTTAAACCTAGAGATTATTAAGGCCATTTCAATAGTCTTGGTAAGTAATTTGATCAAAAGACCTGAGCAAGTCATTGGGGATGAGAAAGTGGGGACAAATTTAAGAAACTCTGGGGAGGTAAAATTAATGAGATTTGGTGACTGTTTGGATAGGGCAGTGTCTTGGATGATTCTCAGGTGTCAAGCTGGTTAGTAATTCCATTAACACCATTACAAATATAGGAGGAGAAGCAGGTTTTCCTCCTGTTCCAGACTCAGTAAATGTCACCACCATTTTACTTACAAGCTCAAGCCAAAAATCTTAATAGTTTAATCCCACATCCAACTTACCAGCAAGTCCTGTTAGACTCAAAATATAATCTGATTTCGAAAGTAGAGGTGACAGGACTTGCTAATAAATTGAAACTATACTCTAAATCTGACTTCATTGCTTCCACCACCTCCACCCTACTCCCAGCCACATGAACTCTCACCTTGACTACTCCAGCAACTTCCCAACTGGTCTCCCTGCTTGCATGCTTATCCCCCTCTCACACACATGCGTTTTAACCATTTCCCACACACAAAGGGATCTTTTAAATCTAAATTAGATTATCTCACTTCCCTTAAAACCCTTAATTGATTTTTCTTAGAATAACATCCAAACTTACTCTATTCACTAGGCTTTACATGGTCTAGCCCCCTGGCTACCTACATCTTCTAGTCTACTCTCTAACCATATTGACATTCTCTGTGTTTCTTAAATATGCCAGCCTTTTTCCTGCCTTAGATCTTTGCCCTAGTGGTACACTTCGCTCTTGTCCCTGTTATTTCATTCTCAGCTTCAGTACCACCTCACAGAAGTCAGTCTTCTCCTTTCTCTAAAGGAATCACTTCCACTATCATATTTTTGTTTTATTTTCTTCATAGAAAAATTATTTGAAATGAACTTGTTTATTTCTTATTTGATTGTTTATGTCTATCAACCCCTCAAAAGACTGTAAGCTCCTTGGGGGCATATAGAATTAATTCTGGCACGTAGTAGGGTCTCAATAAATGTTGAATGGATAGATGGACAGAATTGGCACTAGGGAGAACATAGCCTTTTCTCCACCAGGGTTCATCGTTTTGTTCCTGCCTGAATGGCAAGTCAGTTAATATGTTCTTAATCAGTTAATTGCGTTCATTTGTGGAACATGTTACCTAGGGCTGTGTCTCCAGGACCAACAGTAGGGGATGCTGGGATATAGCTTCTAGGGCATAGCCAATGAGATGTTTAGAGGCTTTAGTAGCCATTAGCTTTAGTGTTTTTAGAAAAGGGAATTAAGTGAGTACTTTGTCTAGGGCTGCAGTGTTCAATAAGGTAGCTTGGTTGCTAGCATGCACTTGAAATGTATCTAGTCCAAATTGAGGTAGGCCATAAATATATAATATATGCTGAATTTTGAAGACCCAGCATGAGAAGAAAGAATGTAACATATCTTAATTTTTATATAGAATATACATTGAAAAGAATAGCATAGAATCAATTGAATTAAAGAAATACAATGTTAAAAATAATTTTACCTTTTTTTTTTTACTTCTTTTAATATGACTGAACATGTAAGTCTACATAAACGGCTCACATTTGTAGCTTAAATTCTATTTCTATTGGACAGCACTGGTCTAGGGCATCTCCTTCAGGTGCTAGAGTTACACGAATAACGTTATGTATTGTACTTAATGATTATTTGCATTTTTCCTCATATACAAGTTTTTTACCTGAATGCTGTGCCCACCCTCCTCTCCTCCCCCACCCTCTACCTGAAAGGTAGGTTTTACTTTGTTTTTAGGCTCTTTGTTCTTGGGAATGAATGGATTTTGTTTCTGGTTTATTTTTTCCCAGTGGGGAGGTGGGTTGGGGATGGTTGGGGTAATGTGTTTTGTTTGTTGCTTTTTTCTTGAAGTAGGATAGAATGGAAGGAAACTGCAGTAATGGCGATAAGGAACTGAAGTTTTTAATTACTGAGACCAATAGTGTGACATCGATGAAGCTCTGACTTCTGGGTAACTGAGGAACCTGAGCATCCTGTGAAGCTATGCCAGAGATGGAGGAGCTAAGAGCCAGTCCTAAATCAGAGGAGAGTTGGAAGTCCAATGTGTTGGTCTAGATGCATGTATTAATAGATATTGTATGTTAAATTGCTCATATGTTTATTATCTATCCTCCCCAGCCCCACTAGAATGTGCACTCCATGAGAGCAGAAGCTTTATCTTTCTTGCTCCCTGTAGTATTCTGGCTCAATGCCTGGCACATAGTCATTAATACCTATTTGTTGAATGAATAAACAATTAAGTGGTGACTTCTTCAGGCCATGAGTAAACTATGGACCTTATATAAAGGGCTGCTATTTTCCATTTCTGTCGTTATTTCTATACCTAATATCTGTGATGCTATTTTGTATTAATTTTTTTGTCCAGAACTTCCTGTTTGGAATGCTTACGGATGGTAAGTGCTGATCTGTGTAGCAAAGGGCATTTTCCCAGCACCTGGTGAAGCCCCTTAACCAAAAATATATCTAGCCCAAGACTTGCCCATTAATTTGTTGACTTAGTCTACCTTAAGATCACTCTTTAAAGAGGACATTTGTAAAGAACAAAGATTATGCTGTTTGTTTTGTTCTTAAATCTAGGAGTTTTATTTTCATAAAAAATGATGGTTCTGTGGTTGCCTTCATGATATCAAAGACCCAGGTTCCTTTTATCTTTATGCTTAGCCTGCTTTGGCAAATGCTTGTTGCTTCATAATGCCTGATCCACCCTCACCTTCAGGTAGAAAGAAAGGAGGGTATTGGGGGATAAATGTGCATGCCAGCTAAATCAGTATTCCCCCACTTTTTTTGTGTGTGTGGTGAAATTCACTTGACATAAAATTAACCATTTTAAAGTGAACGATTCAGTGGCAATTAGTATATTCATGGTATTGTGTAACCCCCACCTCTATTCAGTTGCAAAACACTTTCATCACCCCAAAAGAAAACCCAGTATCTGTAAAACATTTACTCCTCAGAGGGAGGAGCCAAGATGGCCGAATAGGAACAGTTCCGGTCTACAGCTCCCAGCGTGAGCGACGCAGAAGACAGGTGATTTCTGCATTTCCATCTGAGGTACCGGGTTCATCTCACTAGGGAGTGCCAGACAGTGGGCGCAGGTCAGTGGGTGTGCACACCGTGCGCGAGCCGAAGCAGGGCGAGGCATTGCCTCACCTGGAAAGCGCAAGGGGTCAGGGAGTTCCCTTTCCGAATCAAAGAAAGGGGTGACGGACGCACCTGGAAAATCGGGTCACTCCCACCTGAATATTGCGCTTTTCAGACCGGCTTAAAAAACGGCGCACCACGAGACTATATCCCACACCTGGCTCGGAGGGTCCTACACCCACGGAATCTCGCTGATTGCTAGCACAGCAGTCTGAGATCAAACTGCAAGGCAGCAGCGAGGCTGGGGGAGGGGCGCCCACCATTGCCCAGGCTTGCTTAGGTAAACAAAGCAGCCAGGAAGCTGGAACTGGGTGGAGCCCACCACAGCTCAAGGAGGCCTGCCTGCCTCTGTAGGCTCCACCTCTGGGGGCAGGGCACAGACAAACAAAAAGACAGCAGTAACCTCTGCAGACTTAAATGTCCCTGTCTGACAGCTTTGAAGAGAGCAGTGGTTCTCCCAGCACGCAGCTGGAGATCTGAGAACTGGCAGACTGCCTCCTCAAGTGGGTCCCTAACCCCTGACCCCCGAGCAGCCTAACTGGGAAGCACCCCCCAGCAGGCGCACACTGACACCTCACACGGCAGGGTATTCCAACAGACCTGCAGTTGAGGATCCTGTCTGTTAGAAGGAAAACTAACAAACAGAAAGGACATCCACACCGAAAACCCATCTGTACATCACCATCATCAAAGACCAAAAGTAGATAAAACCACAAAGATGGGGAAAAAACAGAACAGAAAAACTGGAAACTCTAAAACGCAGAGCGCCTCTCCTCCTCCAAAGGAACGCAGTTCCTCACCAGCAACGGAACAAAGCTGGATGGAGAATGATTTTGACGAGCTGAGAGAAGAAGGCTTCAGACAATCAAATTACTCTGAGCTACGGGAGGACATTCAAACCAAAGGCAAAGAAGTTGAAAACTTTGAAAAAAATTTAGAAGAATGTATAACTAGAATAACCAATACAGAGAAGTGCTTAAAGGAGCTGATGGAGCTGAAAACCAAGGCTCGAGAACTACGTGAAGAATGCAGAAGCCTCAGGAGCCAATGCGATCAACTGGAAGAAAGGGTATCAGCAATGGAAGATGAAATGAATGAAATGAAGCGAGAAGGGAAGTTTAGAGAAAAAAGAATAAAAAGAAATGAGGAAAGCCTCCAAGAAATATGGGACTATGTGAAAAGACCAAATCTACGTCTGATTGGTGTACCTGAAAGTGATGCGGAGAATGGAACCAAGTTGGAAAACACTCTGCAGGATATTATCCAGGAGAACTTCCCCAATCTAGCAAGGCAGGCCAACGTTCAGATTCAGGAAATACAGAGAACGCCACAAAGATACTCCTCGAGAAGAGCAACTCCAAGACACATAATTGTCAGATTCACCAAAGTTGAAATGAAGGAAAAAATGTTAAGGGCAGCCAGAGAGAAAGGTCGGGTTACCCTCAAAGGGAAGCCCATCAGACTAACAGCAGATCTCTCAGCAGAAACCCTACAAGCCAGAAGAGAGTGGGGGCCAATATTCAACATTCTTAAAGAAAAGAATTTTCAACCCAGAATTTCATATCCAGCCAAACTGAGCTTCATAAGTGAAGGAGAAATAAAATACTTTACAGACAAGCAAATGCTGAGAGATTTTGTCACCACCAGGCCTGCCCTAAAAGAGCTCCTGAAGGAAGCGCTAAACATGGAAAGGAACAACTGGTACCAGCCGCTGCAAAATCATGCCAAAATGTAAAGACCGTCGAGACTAGGAAGAAACTGCATCAACTAACGAGCAAAATCACCAGCTAACATCATAATGACAGGATCAAATTCACACATAACAATATTAACTTTAAATGTAAATGGACTAAATTCTCCAATTAAAAGACACAGACTGGCAAGTTGGATAAAGAGTCAAGACCCATCAGTGTGCTGTATTCAGGAAACCCATCTCACGTGCAGAGACACACATAGGCTGAAAATAAAAGGATGGAGGAAGATCTACCAAGCAAATGGAAAACAAAAAAAGGCAGGGGTTGCAATCCTAGTCTCTGATAAAACAGACTTTAAACCAACAAAGATCAAAAGAGACAAAGAAGGCCATTACATAATGGTAAAGGGATCAATTCAACAAGAGGAGCTAACTATCCTAAATATATATGCACCCAATAAAGGAGCACCCAGATTCATAAAGCAAGTCCTGAGTGACCTACAAAGAGACTTAGACTCCCACACATTAATAATGGGAGACTTTAACACCCCACTGTCAACATTAGACAGATCAACGAGACAGAAAGTCAACAAGGATACCCAGGAATTGAACTCAGCTCTGCACCAAGCGGACCTAATAGACATCTACAGAACTCTCCACCCCAAATCAACAGAATATACATTTTTTTCAGCACCGCACCACACCTATTCCAAAATTGACCACATAGTTGGAAGTAAAGCTCTCCTCAGCAAATGTAAAAGAACAGAAATTATAACAAACTATCTCTCAGACCACAGTGCAATCAAACTAGAACTCAGGATTAAGAATCTCACTCAAAGCCGCTCAACTACATGGAAACTGAACAAACTGCTCCTGAATGACTACTGGGTACATAATGAAATGAAGGCAGAAATAAAGATGTTCTTTGAAACCAACGAGAACAAAGACACAACATACCAGAATATCTGGGACGCATTCAAAGCAGTGTGTAGAGGGAAATTTATAGCACTAAATGCCCACAAGAGAAAGCAGGAAAGATCCGAAATTGACACCCTAACATCACAATTAAAAGAACTAGAAAAGCAAGAGCAAACACATTCAAAAGCTAGCAGAAGGCAAGAAATAACTTAAATCAGAGCAGAACTGAAGGAAATAGAGACACAAAAAACCCTTCAAAAAATCAATGAATCCAGGAGCTGGTTTTTTGAAAGGATCAACAAAATTGATAGACCACTAGCAAGACTAATGAAGAAAAAAAGAGAGAAGAATCAAATAGACACAATAAAAAATGATAAAGGGGATATCACCACCGATCCCACAGAAATAGAAACTGCCATCAGAGAATACTATAAACACCTCTATGCAAATAAACTAGAAAATCTAGAAGAAATGGATACATTCCTCGACACATACACTCTCCCAAGACTAAACCAGGAAGAAGTTGAATCTCTGAATAGACCAATAACAGGAGCTGAAATTGTGGCAATAATCAATAGTTTACCAACCAAAAAGAGTCCAGGACCAGATGGATTCACAGCTGAATTCTACCAGAGGTACAAGGAGGAACTGGTACCATTCCTTCTGAAACTATTCCAATGAATAGAAAAAGAGGGAATCCTCCCTAACTCATTTTATGAGGCCAGCATCATTCTGATACCAAAGCCGGGCAGAGACACAACCAAAAAAGAGACTTTTAGACCAATATCCTTGATGAACATTAATGCAAAAATCCTCAATAAAATACTGGCAAACCGAATCCAGCAGCACATCAAAAAGCTTATCCACCATGATCAAGGTGGGCTTCATCCCTGGGATGCAAGGCTGGTTCAATATACGCAAATCAATAAATGTAATCCAACATATAAACACAGCCAAAGACAAAAACCACATGATTATCTCAATAGATGCAGAAAAAGCCTTTGACAAAATTCAACAACCCTTCATGCTAAAAACTCTCAATAAATTAGGTATTGATGGGACGTATCTCAAAATAATAAGAGCTATCTATGACAAACCCACAGCCAATATCATACTGAATGGGCAAAAACTGGAAGCATTCCCTTTGAAAACTGGCACAAGACAGGGATGCCCTCTCTCACCGCTCCTATTCAACATAGTGTTGGAAGTTCTGGCCAGGGCAATCAGGCAGGAGAAGGAAATAAAGGGTATTCAATTAGGAAAAGAAGAAGTCAAATTGTCCCTGTTTGCAGACGACATGATTGTTTATCTAGAAAAACCCATCGTCTCAGCCCAAAATCTCCTTAAGCTGATAAGCAACTTCAGCAAAGTCTCAGGATACAAAATCAATGTACAAAAATCACAAGCATTCCTATACACCAACAATAGACAAACAGAGAGCCAAATCATGAGTGAACTCCCATTCACAATTGCTTCAAAGAGAATAAAATACCTAGGAATCCAACTTACAAGGGATGTGAAGGACCTCTTCAAGGAGAACTACAAACCACTGCTCAAGGAAATAAAAGAGGATACAAATAAATGGAAGAACATTCCATGCTCATGGGTAGGAAGAATCAATATCGTGAAAATGGCCATACTGCCCAAGGTAATTTACAGATTCAATGCCATCCCCATCAAGCTACCAATGACTTTCTTCACAGAATTGGAAAAAACTACTTTAAAGTTCATATGGAACCAAAAAAGAGCCCGCATCGCCAAGTCAATCCTAAGCCAAAAGAACAAAGCTGGAGGCATCACACTACCTGACTTCAAACTATACTACAAGGCTACAGTAAACAAAACAGCGTGGTACTGTTACCAAAACAGAGATATAGATCAATGGAACAGAACAGAGCCCTCAGAAATAACGCCGCTTACCTACAACTATCTGATCTTTGACAAACCTGAGAAAAACAAGCAATGGGGAAAGGATTCCCTATTTAATAAATGGTGCTGGGAAAACTGGCTAGCCATATGTAGAAAGCTGAAACTGGATCCCTTCCTTACACCTTATACAAAAATCAATTCAAGATGGATTAAAGATTTAAACGTTAGACCTAAAACCATAAAAACCCTAGAAGAAAACCTAGGCATTACCATTCAGGACATAGGCGTGGGCAAGGACTTCATGTCCAAAACACCAAAAGCAATGGCAACAAAAGCCAAAATTGACAAATGGGATCTAATTAAACTAAAGAGCTTCTGCACAGCAAAAGAAACTACCGTCAGAGTGAATAGGCAACCTACAACATGGGAGAAAATTTTCACAACCTACTCATCTGACAAAGGGCTAATATCCAGAATCTACAATGAACTCAAACAAATTTACAAGAAAAAAACAATCAACCCCATGAAAAAGTGGGCGAAGGACATGAACAGACACTTCTCAAAAGAAGACATTTATGCAGCCAAAAAACACATGAAAAAATGCTCATCATCACTGGCCGTCAGAGAAATGCAAATCAAAACCACTATGAGATATCATCTCACACCAGTTAGAATGGCAATCATTAAAAAGTCAGGAAACAACAGGTGCCGGAGAGGATGTGGAGAAATAGGAACACTTTTACACTGTTGGTGGGACTGTAAACTAGTTCAACCATTGTGGAAGTCAGTGTGGCGATTCCTCAGGGATCTAGAACTAGAAATACCATTTGACCCAGCCATCCCATTACTGGGTATATACCCAAATGACTATAAATCATGCTGCTATAAAGACACATGCACACGTATGTTTATTGCGGCATTATTCACAATAGCAAAGACTTGGAACCAACCCAAATGTCCAACAATGATAGACTGGATTAAGAAAATGTGGCACATATACACCATGGAATACTATGCAGCCATAAAGAATGATGAGTTCATGTCCTTTGTAGGGACATGGATGAAATTGGAAACCATCATTCTCAGTAAACTATCACAAGAACAAAAAACCAAACACCGCATATTCTCACTCATAGGTGGCAATTGAACAATGAGATCACATGGACACAGGAAGGGGAACATCACACTCTGGGGACTGTTGTGGGGTGGGGGGAGGGGGGAGGGATAGCTTTAGGAGATATACCTAATGCTAGATGACGAGTTAGTGGGTGCAGCGCACCAGTATGGCACATGTATACATATGTAACTAACCTGCACAATGTGCACATGTACCCTAAAACTTAAAGTATAATTAAAAACAAACAAACAAACAAAAAGAAGCATTTACTCCTCATTCTCCCTTCCCCCAAACCCTTGGCAACCACCAGTCTTCTTTCTGTCTCTGTGGATTTACTTTTTATGAATATTCCATATAAATGGGGTCATATGGTATGTGATCTTTTATGTCTGGCTTTTTCACTTAACATGTTTTTAAGGTTTTTACATGTTGCAGCATGTATCAGTATTTTGTTCCTTTTTATGGCTAAGTAGTATTCCATTATATGTATATACCACAATTTGTTTATCCATTCAGCTATTGATGAATTTAGGTTGTTTCCATATTTTGGCTATTGTGGATAGCGCTGCTATGAATGTTTCTATAAGGATTTGTTTGAGTACCTGTTTTCAATTTTGGGGAGTATGTACCTAGGAATTGCTGGGTCATATGTTCTGTGTTTCTGTGCTATTTCTTTTTGAAGTAATACTTCTTCCTGTACTATCTGCAGTAATTACTGTTATCCAATGGGGAGTAGTACAAGATGTCTCTTGTGGGATGTGGGAGTCAACAGAGAATACCAGAACTCTAGGGTCTGTGATCAGAGATTTCCTGGCAATAACTACAAAGGAGAGATTAATAGGAAATATGCATATATGCATATGAGGTAAGAATTCAGGAATTCCAGACAACCACCCCCCGCCCCCACCCCCGGGAATGAATTAGGTTATCTAAGTCACCCTTTACATTTTTCCCCGGGATTCAGTCTCTGAGTCATACTGGATTCATCCTAGCCTTCTAGTGCCTTAATCTAGAACTGTGATCTGTATGCTCCAATTCTCTGTAATAGTCAAGCCTTCAAGTACAGGATCAGCAGTGGGCTAATAGCTTCATTTGGTTAAGCATGGAGGTGAGGCCCTTCTGTTTGAACATGCTTGGAACTGTACCTGTATCAGGGGTGGTAGTGATGGCAGTTGTTAGCATTGAGAGGATGGATCCAGAGCGAAATTGCCTCTCACAGTATTTGTGCAGTATGGAGTCAGCGTTAATCAGCCCTATTCTACCAGCTTCAAAAACTGGAGGCTGGCAGCTTTTCATTTCAGGGTAGTGAGCTACCTGGGAGGTCTCAAGAATGATTCTGACAATGTTCCAAGAGAATCTTTTCCTGCTGCTATGTGCCTGTGTGCAGATATTATGTGTATGTAGGAGGGTGGAAAAAAGGCAAGACAGGGTGGGCCTTTATGTTTAGTGTGTGGGTGGGGAGGACCTACTGTGTGGTATATGTCAGTCACATTTCACATTTCTGACAGGCCGTAACTTCTAGTAAATTTAGTGATAATTTCTTTGCTGCTTTTTTCACTGAGACTCATTAAGCTATAAAATTATCACAATGTTACGGGCATCTGTGTCCATGTTTCCATCATCATTTAGGCATCTGGCTGCTTCCTACTGATGTAGCCTTCTTACCCCTCTCACCTCCTCCCCTGCCCCTACCAACAGTTGGGAACAAAACACTCACCAAGCAAAGAACTAACTGAAAGAATATGACAGTGGCTACTTTTCCCTCCTACGCTACTATTTCTCAAAAAGTATTTTGGGCCAGTTTGGGAATTCTTAACTATGTCCTCGCTGCCCTCCCCTTATTTGACTCACAGATGTCTTTCCACACCACCTCCCCATCCCCCAAAATGAGCTTGGTAAGTCCCTTTCTAAAGTTGCCTTTCTCCTTGAGTGATACTCTACCTAGGCTACGCCTTGGATCCTCCCTTGATTTTCTTCCCTCCTCTTTCCTGCATCCTCTTCTCCGCCATATCACTTCTGGAGCAAGCCTCTTAAACCAACTTCCTATGGTGAACATGAGTGGTTTTCATTTGTTTCCCCACAGTTTTTATTCCTTCCCCACTCTCCATCCATGTGATTCAGCTGGGATTGACACCCATCATAGTGACTGGATATGGGTTCCAGGACAATCAAGTTACCTAAGGGTTTTTGTTGAAATGGAAAAAAAAAAAGCCACTCTTTTTTTCTACAAGGATTGCTAAGACAGAGACTAGAGGTGGAGAGAGACAGATTTCCAATCATGACACTTGAGCTCCTAAATTCTGCCACACTTGTAGCCATTCTTACCCTTACAATGATTTTCTGTTATGTGAATCAATACATTTTATTTTATTCTTGGGCCAATTTGAGATGGGTTTTTATCCCTTGAAATTAAAAGAACTGACCAAGACAAGACCTGTCAGCCTACTGTTATCTCCACTTCTATAGTTCCCTCTGGGCCCTATTCAATTGGAGACAGCATTTTGCCCATATCCTTAACCTTCTCAACCCCTGCCACTGACTCACTTCAGTATTAAAATTCCATACATACACTAGGGCTTTTTAGTCTATCAAGAGGCTTTCCTGTCTAATTCGATTTTTACATAAAGCTTTGAGGAAGATAGAGGAGGCATTTTTATCCCTTTTCTTCTGCTGAGGAAACAAGTTGAAAGAAGTTTATGCTGATTTACCCATTTCAAGCTATTTGTAGTCACTGCTGGGACTCAAACCTGATTTTCTTAACTGCAGATCTAGAGTTTCTCTTCTTTTCTTTTCCTTTCCTTTCTTTTCCTTCTCTGTTTCTTTTTTGTTTTTTTGAGATGGGGTCTCACTATGTTGGCCAGGTTGGCCTTGAACTGCTGGCCTCAAGCAATCCTCCCACCTCAGCCTCCCAAAGTGCTAGGATTACAGGCCTGAGCCATTGGACCTGGTCTTAGAGTTCTTTTTTTTATAAATTGTGTTGCCTCCCCTGGGTAGAAACACAGCTCTAATGTAAACTTACACTGTCTTCTCCCATGGAAACCTTTTTTTAACACCTGTAAGGCCCTGTGGGACAGAAGGCCTTTGTTTCACTATCTCTTTGAGATTGCTGTCCTCCATTTTTCATTATTTGAATAACATTTCATCTGTGTGTACTATCTACTACAGTCTTTGTTTCTGTTATAAGTTCTTTCTCAAGGACTTATCCTAGTTTAAAAATACGACTTTTGCCCAAATTTCATTTGGGTCCTACTGCCCGTTGGAGAACCCTTTGACTTCTTCGATCCTTCAACAACCCAAGACCTCCCACAAAGCCAGTCAAATCATTCATCATTTCTACTCTTCCTGATCTGCTTCTTATGATCCCACTCCTGGGCTGGGAAGTGCAACAGCAAAGAGACTAACGCATGCACTATTGGCCTTGCTGCCTATTTTCATCTGGGCCCTTTCTGCTGTGCAGATCTCTAGGTGGCTACATTCTTATAGTAGCTGCTTCTCAACCTTTGCCAATCTGTTCATGGTCTTACTTTCTCTATTTGATGTCTGAAACCAGTTTGCCTTCATAGAACTTCTATAATAAACATTATTGTTTGCCTACTTAGCATCTATTGCTTCCTTCCTTATAATATCTGATTTTTATTAAGGGATCCCCTTACCAAGGAAGTACATGTGTTTTAAGAGAAGCTAACGCTATAGTCATATCCACAGCTGGTCCTGATTGAGCCAAGGGTAATTACAGTAGTAATTGGGGCTGTTCCTAAATATTCTGGTTCTCCTTGGTACATAGTAGAATTGTATTTCCCAGCTTGTTGAAGTTAGGATTGACCATATGACTTGCTTTGGCCAGTAAAATGTGAATAGAAATGATATATGTCACTTCTAGGCAAACGCCTTTAAAAGCCAGTGTGTGATTCACCAGACCCCCTTCCCTCTGCTACAATGATTGCTAAAGCCTGTGTCAAGGTGAAGCCTCCATTAGCCTCTGTCCTAGGGTGACTATAATGGTAGAGTGCCCCCTGCTGACCCACACTGGCATGTAGTGAGAGCAATAAAATTTTAGCTGTATTAAATAGCCACTGAGATTTGGGGGTTGACTGCCATTGCAGTTTAAGTCCTAACCGAAATAGTAATCACATCCTCTAACCTGTACCTGGGTCAGGAACCTAGCCTAAACCAAGGAATAGGTTGAAAAAAAGCTTGTGACTCAGTTGGTACACTGAGATGAGAAGGGAGATTTGCTGGGGCTTTGATGAAAGAAGTAAGTTACTTTTAAGAAAGCCATCAGAAGAGATGAATCCTCTCTTTCTCTGCATGTTGTGTGTAAACGTGAATCCTGGAGTTATTGTAGTCATCTTGCTACCTGCCTGAGGATAAAGCCAATGCAGGGGGAGAGCAGTACCAAAAGAATCACAGAGAAATGAAGCCAAAGCCCTCACTGAATCACAACCAATCATTACTCTACTTCTGGACTTTTTCATTTAGGAGAACCAATACATTTCCTTTACTGTTTAAGTCTTTTGAGTTTTCTGTTACCTGCCTCCAAAAGTATCTTAACAGTTGCAACTTCCTTTCTCAGTTCTTATTTCCACTTCCCACTCTTCCATTTAGTCTAAAAGAAATAATAACTAATAATGGCATTTGTTTAGAGAAGACTTACTCTGTAGCTGGCACTATGCTAAGTGCTTTTCAGAAGGAGATTATCATTCAATTTCAGAGTAGCAAAATGTGTGAGCTCTTTGAGAGCAAGATATATGTATTTTTAAATTTGTAGTTTTTGTAGAGATGAGGTGTTGCTAGGGCTGGTCTCGAATTCCTGGCCTCAAGCAGTCCTCCCACCTCGGCCTCCCGAGGTGTTGGAATTACAGGCATGAGCCACCATGCCCTACTTGTAAGAATCTTTTCTCATTTGTACATATTTTTTTTCACTGCAATTATGATATAGTACAGAGCCAGTACTGAGCAAATATTAACTGAACAAATATAAATTGACCTTTATCCTTAAAGGGCTTACTGTATTGTTGTATATTCAAGTGTTAGAAACCTGCAAGATTCAAGACCAATACAAGACAGTATATGCTGTTACTCAGTTGAAGATCCAAAGGGCATGGTACTAATAGTAAAGGCTATAAGAGAAAGATATTGTCATTATCATGATTGCCTGAAGGTTGGGAGCAAAAACTTTTTGGAAAAGGTCAAATTTGATCAAAAAAGAAGGACCAGAATTGAATAGTACAGCAGGTTGGGGAGTGGATATCACCTAAAGTCAGTGCAATAACAGAAGCAATAAATAGCATGGTGTCAAAAAGGAACTTGGTGCATTGAAGAGTGTGCAGTATATCTAACTGAAGTGCTCAATGTTAGACCTTTTATTTCATTTTTCTAATCACAAGAGACAATAGAAAGCCATTTGCCTTTGAATTGCTTGAGGTAGGCTTGATATAAAAGAGGTATTGTGGCCACTACTCTGACTATATGCTGAAACCCCTTGCACACAGTAGTTAATGATGTTTGTAAACTTCAAATGCATCCATCCATGTACTATTTCTCCCCAGAGAGAGTAGAAGTTTCCAAGGGCTTGTGTGCCAAGCATTCTGCTTCTTTCCTGGCTCTCTTAATTCAATGCTAGACACATACTGGTGCACAGTAGTCCCTCAGTTAAGTACTGACTAAATTGATTTAAATTATCTGGTTTGGGGAAAGAAGTTATGTGCCTAGTGAGCCTGGTTTCTCAGCACATTAACACTTCATCAAACCTCTGTCAGATCAGATTCTCAATAGGATATCTTAAATACATGCTATTAAAGTACCTAAATAGAAGTTCCATCTGTTTGAATAGACTGAGCCTGATGAATCAGCCAGAGAGGTGGGAGGCTGATCCAGCCAGACATGAACCTGTCGGGTGGGGAACAGGCAGCTAGCTCTCCCTCCTTTTGCTACCCCGCTAGTGCTCACATTAGAATGTACAGATTTATAAAGTGAAAACGTGATCAACCAGTTAGCAAAACACAAAGACTGGAGCAAGCCGTAGGGCATTGTTTGTAGGCTTGCTAACAGATGTCCGGCTGGAACCCCTCTTCCCAGCTGTAGATCACACTGAAGCCCTTGTTAGAGTAGGAGAAAGAGGAGCCCTGGGACCTGCCCTTTTCACAAATCCTGGGCCACTGGAGTCTACATTTTGTTTTCATGCCATTGTAAAAAAAAATTTAAAAAGACACAAAAAAACAGGACTTATTTTGGAAACTGTCACCAGTGAAGTCACCAAGGACTTAAAGACATAAAATACAAAGATGGAAAAATGTCGAGGAAGCTGCATCCCTTCATATTTGCCCAGCAAAATTTTGCACGAACATCCATCCTTAATGAGAGTCATCAAGCCCAAATTTCCAAATGGTCTTGGCTGCCAGAATTCTAGTTACAATCAGCTTCTCCCCATTCCCATTTTCCCTTAAATACCCTGGTTGTGGGTTGCATTTTTCAATGCTGTGATTAAAGAAGGAAAATGATTTCAGGGTCACTCTTCACACCAAAATACATGTTTCAAAATGTTCTTTTCTAAACTTTGCTCCGATTGGTAGCACTTAGTACACAAGGCCTTGCACACAATAGGTGCTCAGTAAATAATTTGTTCAATTAAATTGAATCAGACTTCATTTTTCTAAACTAAGAAAAAAATTGAGTGTGCTTTCTTATTACCACCACTGGCCTGATTTCTCTTCTACCGTGCTGTCAACTTGCCTTTCCATGTCTGTAGCCTTAACCCAGCCCCTAACACAAAGACATGCAAACACAGTCCCACACTATCCCATTCAAGTGTTTCTATTGCTCCTTTATGGGTCTGCTTATGGTATTTACTTTGTTAAATGAGAGAGGAAGCGAAAAGAATAATGTCTAAGAGTCAAAAGACGTGGATTCTCCTCCTACTTTTGTCATTACTTTGGATCTTAGGTAAGTGACTATGCGCTCAGATTCCTCATCTCTGAAGTAGTAATAATAATATATATGCCTGACCTACCTCCCAGGATTGTTGTGAATATCAAATGAGCTAATATATGTGAAAACCCTTTGAGAACAGAAAAGGCTTTTTAAAGAACTGTTCTTACAAGAACCTCACCCCAGTTCATGCACCCAGTAAAGCATCAAGAAGGTCTTCCATACTGTGTTTCCCTGGGAAATGGGTTCCTTCTCACCTCCTTTCTCCAGGAAAGGCTAACTGGCTGACCTCCTGGGACACATTTACTCTGATGAATACACTGAGGTCTAGGGTTGGGCCCTCAGCTTTACAGCATCAGAAACTGGATCTTGACGGAGCCTCTGAATTGATCAGACTAAGAGATGCTGACTCATACTAATCCACAAGAGACTGATATATAACCAGAATGCCAGTTTATTAATTTACAGTGGGAAACATTTGGCCTGATCTGCCCCTTTTCTCCCTATAGGCCAGTTGCATGGGAAGAGAGATCATCTGAAAGTTGCTCAATGAACAAGGAACTTTGACAAAGAGAGTTATATTATTCAAATGTTTGATAACATAGGGCTCTGCTCAACTGGAGCCTCTGTCTCCTCAACAGGAATCTGCTCCAGATGATCTAGATGTTTCAGGCACTGTGGCGGAAGCCCCCATTCCTGAACAATGCACACAAGAGCCAGTGTACCATGTGTGCCCTTTTCCCCACATTCCCTCTGTTGACCAACACATTGCTCTTTATATGTATTAATCCTTTTGAGACTTCTTGCAATGCACCTGTGGTTCCCAAAGCCAGTCTGCTGACCAGGAAGAAGCCGGTTGCCACAAAAGCACCTGGGATACATGTAAAGAAATAACGGGCTTGTATAGCTCTATTGGAAATTCTAATAATTAGGTCTGTGGAGGAGTCTAGGAATCTGAATGTTTACAGGCATCCCAAGTGACTCTGATCATCAGCCAGGTTGGGGAACCACTGATATAAAAGTCTTATTGGCTAATAATCTATTCTACCACTTTAAGACGACTTTGCATATTCTGATCAGATCCATTACAGACTGATTGTATAGATTAACTCTCAGAACAAAACATTATTTCCTAGTTATCAAAGGCCAATCGCTGTTGTATTCTTGAGCTTGCTTCCTTCATTCTTTCTTTCCTTCCCTCTTTCCTTCTTTTCCTTCCTCCCCCCCCCTCTCCTTTACATAAATATTTATAAATACATAATGCATAAGGAAGCTTACCAAGAGGAGGCTGTAGCAGTTGACACTCCAAGAGCCAAAACCAAAAGCTGCTGTTAGGTGATAATAGACTTGGAGGATTAGGATATATAAGCCTGGTGCACAGACCGCTCTAAGGCCAGCCAGTAATACCAAGGCCTGACATTGAACAATCTTGAGATAATTTCGCTGTGGTAAGCAACCCTGGGCCTTGGCATGCTTCCTGAGCTGATGTCCTGTAGGAAACAACATTATGCTCCCAAGTGACCTTGAGGGAAACTCCAAGAACCATGTTTCCGTCCCACTCATGACAAAGCAGACAGCTGTCTTTCCTCTCAAATATGGCTCCCATGTCGCTAGCACCTGGCAGTGCCTTGCTTCCAGCAGAGCACCAAAATCAGGACAGCAAAGTGAGAGTCAAATCTAAGGAGGGGTGCCAATGTGTGATGGGCATCTCTTTATACCAGGCTCTGTGTTCCCATACTATATATCCTATGCACCACAAAAATCACTGAAACAAGTTTCTGTATCTCCATTTTCTAGATGAAGAAATTGAGGCTCAAAGGGACTAAGTAACTTGCTAAATAAAGGTCATGCCAGCAGTAAGTGGTGGAATTGGGATTTGAATCCAAGCTCACTCCGTTCCAAATTCTATGTTCTTTCCATAATCCCATGCTGCTGAGTAAACAGGGAGGTTGGAAGTGGGAGTTTTGAACATAAGCTTCATTTGCTATGCATACTAATTTATAGATAATTTTTATAATTTCTCTATACAGAATGACATATATAAATACATTTTTTTCAAATATTCCATAACAACTATCACATTCCTACATATAAAATATACTAGCATCTAAATCTGCATTTGGTTAATCCTGATTCTTTTCTCAGGGGGAAAAAGGCGGCTATAAATAGGGATAGGATTGGGAGTCAGGATACCTAGTTTATAGTCCTGGCTCTGCCTTTCACTCACTGTGTACATTAGGAAATTCCTTTTTTCTTCCTGAGCCTCATTTTCATCATCTGTCAAAGGAAGGGTTGGATTAGATCTTTTACATGCTAGCGTTCTAAAAATCTAGTAACACTGTTACCATGTTTCTTAATTGTTTTAGATCAAAGCACAGAAATTGAACAGTAGAAAAAGAAATCTGAACACATGTATTAGAAGGTTATTTAATAATAACTAATTTTATTGAGCACTGTTTGTATGCCAGGGACTGTACTAACTAGTTTGTATTACTTATTTTGATTACTTCTTATCACATCAACTCTATTCTTATTTATCCATCTCTTAGGAATAGAGAGGTAAGTAATTTGCCCAAGATCACATGGCTGGTAAGAGGAGAAGCCAATGCTGAAATCCAAGCACAAGCCTAGGGCCAGCTCCTAAATATAGTCCTAGCTTCCACTCTTGCTTTACAGCTTCCACTCTGATGACTGTGTAGGACATTTATGAAAGTTGCATTTGGATTATCTGATCTTGGGACATGAGGAAAAAAGGACAGCACATATCAGCCCATGTAAGGGAATTTCCTAGAGACTATTGTTATGATTATCTCCCTTGGGAAAGGGAGCTGTAAAAGTTATATAGAATATGTTCAGGTTCAGAGAGTCAACTGCATCAGAGAAAACATTATACTAGTCAACAGGCCCTGGACATAAAATTACTTCTATTCCTTAATATTATTAGTGAGCTTTGTTTTCCTAACACCACGGTCATAAAAGTTAGGCCCCAGTTTCTCTGCCTGGGTTTAAGTAGGAGGAAATAAATCAAGAAGGAGAACTTTTCTTGCTCTTACTGATCCTGTGGAGGTAAAGGCAAGTGGGAGGAAGGAATGGTTGCTGGTGGGTAGATCAAGAACTATCAAAGGCTGAGTCCTGTACAGATGGGGATGCTGTATTTGATATCCACCCTATTCAAATGATGCCTTGATAGCCACCTATTGCTTCTGATCTTCCTGGACAGGGAAGTTGGGTGGCAAGGCTGAGCCATGGTCTAGGATGAACTATAAAAACATTACGAACCATTTCTATCCCCAGAGGATAACACCTGGACAAAACTACAAGAATGTCCACTCTTGGGACCAGGGATGGAATAGAGATAGAGCTACCAGCAATGTCACTACTTCTTTCTGTTTTCTTCCTTGCTCACTACCCACATTAAGTAGGACTCTTTTTCTTTTTTGTGTGCTTTGTATTGCATGTCATGCAGGTGGGTTGGAGAGAAGTGAAAAAGGCTGCCTATAAATTGCTGTAGCTAATTTAGAAGTCATTTTGCATCGTGTACCCAAGCCTACACTTTCAATAATGTCAGAAAAGTTTGCTTTACTTTTGCAATGCATCGATAGGTTAAAAGGCATTTTTATTAAACCTACAGGTGACACAAAGCTGGAAAGTATACCTATAGCTACAGAGCTAAATCAGAATTCAAAATTGTCTAGACAGTCTGGAGTTTCTTGTCTAACTCAATAACATGGAATATATCAGAAATAATTGTAGAATTCTATATTTAGGGTAAAAAGCAAACCATCATATAAGTTCAGGATGGAGATGATTACCCAAACAGCATTTGTTCATATGAAAGGACTGGGGACTTTAATTATCCACAAGTTGAATATTTTCCAACATTATGATGTGTGTGCTGGAAAAAAACAACCCAGTCTTTGACTGCATGAAGGGAAGTGAAGGAGAGATTATAGGAAGCCCTGGTCCTAGTGCAGTGGGCTGTGGTCAGACCACACTGAAGTACTGGGTTCTGTGGTAGGTACCACAATTCTTGAGGGATTTTGACCAACTTGAAGAAAAGTAATGGGTTGGTAAGGGTCAGGAAGTCAGGAATAGTTGACATAAATGATCACTTTTAGCCTAGAGAAGAAAAAAAAGTCAACCAAAGGAATACCATATCCTTGTCTGCAAATATTTAAAAGGCTCTTGTGTGACAGGCAGAATAAATTTGTTCTGCCCTGTCAAGATGTAGAGATAAAGAGCAGAAGTTAAAGAAGGCAGATTTCAGTACAACATAAGTAAGAGCTTTTCAATACCTGAGCCGTTGTCCTAAAGAAAGAGAGAGCTCCTAGCATCTAGAGGTACTACAGCTATGGCTACCTTGAAGGAGAGAGGTGAAGTGCGAAGAAGACACCACTGTCTGTTTTGCCAGGACTGGATTCATTGCTTTTATTTCACTGATATTTCATATATATTCTTGGGCCTCAACTTGGAAGCCATCAATTTTGGCTGAAGAACCAGGCCTGAGGATTCATAGCCCATGACTTTCTGAGCAGGGACTACCACTTCGGAATGCCTGAGCTTATAATACAGTCCCTTCCTTAGGAATTGTCTGAACAGTGAAACTCACTCTCTTGTACTTATCCATTTGCTTAATAACAGAAGGGCTCACTTTGCTTCTTGAGCATATGTTAGGCACTTATTTTTTTTTAATTTTTATTTATTTTTTTGAGACAGAGTTTCACTCACTCTGTCACCCAGGCTGGAGTGCAGTGAGTGCTGCGATTTCTGCTCACTGCAACCTTTGTCTACCAGGTTCAAGCAATTCTCCTGCCTCAGCCTCCTGAGTAGCTGGGATTACAGGCATACACCACTACACCGGCTAATTTTTGTATTTTTAGAAGAGGTGGGGTTTCACCATGTTAGCCAGGCTGATCTCAAACTCCTGACCCCAAGTGACTCGCCCACCTTGGCCTCCCAAAGTGCTGAGATTACAGGCATGAGCCACCATGACTGGCCATGTATTGTTTCTGCTATAGAAATATTTTATTACTCCATAGATTGTACTTTTATTTCTTTGAATTTCATTTGTTAATATTTAGACACTTTTTTCTGCTTTTAAACACGATGAGCAGACCTTTGATAATATAATAATTTTAATAATAATTAGAATTGTTACATGAAAAGAAATGAAAGTTTCTGCTCTGAGGCTTGGCTGTGCTGCTAACAATAGTGCCAGGAAGCCAGGCGCGGTAGCTAATGCCTGTAATCCCAGCACTTTGGGAGGCCAAGGCAGGCAGATTATGAGGTCAGGAGTTCAAGACCAGCCTGGCCAGCATGGTGAAACCCTGTCTCTGCTAAAATTACAAAAAAAAAAAAAAAAAAAAAATTATCCGGGCATGGTGGCGTGTGCCTGTACCCCCAGCTACTTGGGAGACTGAAACAGGAGAATCGCTTGAACCCAGGAGGCGGAGGTTGCGTTGAGCTGAGATCACGCCACTGCACTCCAGCCTGGTGACAGAGCGAGACTCCATCTCAAAAAAACAAAAAACAAAAAACAAACAATAACGCCAGGAGACATCACCCTGCAAGGTACATCTATTCAGCCCCTAAGAGAGTCACTATCATGCCCCAACCCATCTTTATCCTACTAGGAAAGGCAGGTAGTCTCATTCTTAAAATCCATCATCCAGGAGCTTAGGAGAAATAAAATCTAAATTTCTTTTCAGGAGATGTAAGAGATTGGAAAAACTGGTCCTTTTGTTTTTCACACACTACTCAACACAACACTTCTGACACTGGATGGGTGAATTATTTTCCCCGTACACCAAATAATTTTGCACTGGACATGGGGGGGGGCATCCTAAAATTCAGTTCTGACACATCTACCTAGAGTTAGAGTCAGATCTCACAGGTTGAGGGCTCAGCCTCTCAAGACTCCCTCTCACTTTAGATGCCAACTGCAAGTCCCAGGTTGCAGCCTGTACTCCTGACTGACTGGCTATAAATTAGGGTTCCCATAACCCCCCTCCTCAGGTTTTATTAATTTGTTAAAGTGGCTCACAAAATTCACGGAAACATATTTACCCATTTATTGTAAAGGGTTTTATAAAGGATACAGAAGAATAGTCAGATGGAGAGATGCCTAGGGCAAGGCATGTGGGAAGGGGTGCAGGGCTTGGCAGACCACCCTCCAGGCACCTTTACGTAGTCAGCTCTCCAGTGGCTCCCTGAACCCACTTCCCTTGGGTTTTTATGGAGGCTTCATTACATAGGCATGATTGATGATATCACTGGCCATTGGTGATTAACTCAACTGTTAGCCCCTCTCCCCTCCTGGGAGGTCGAATGGTGGAACTAAATATTCCAACCCTCTAATTACAGGATTGGTTCCCCTGGCAAACCAATAGAGATGGGGTTTTGCCATGCTGCCCAGGCTGGTCTCAAACTCCTGAGCTCAAGCGATCCTCCCGTCCCAGCTTCCCAAAGTGCTGGGATTATAGGCATGAGCCACTATGCTCGGCCATCTTCTCATTTTTATAACAGTCCAATTCCCTAAGATAAACCCATGGTTAAGTTTCTAGTTTCAATATCTTACAACCAAATAAATGTAGTAGTTAAGAGTTCTGACTTTAATGTCAGATAGACCAGGGTTGATGTACAGAGTACCCACTGAGAAGTTACTTACTTTGTTTAGATTCCTTATATGTAAATTCACATACTTCTAAAGAGGATTAAGTGAGATAAAATACATAATGTGCTTAGCACAGTGCCAGGCCCAGAGTCAGTGCTCAGGAAATGTTAGAGCTCATTAATATGTATTATAATCAAATAAAATATGAGAAGACTGAAAATAGAAAGAAGAAAAAAAATCACCCATAGTTCCACCACCTGAACTGATTTTTAACTATTTTCATTTTGTCTTTTATCTGTGTGTAAGAGAAAGAAATGTTATATATAATTCTGAGAGGCAGTCCTGGTAGCTAGAATGCCCTTTGTTTGCCAAGTCTTCATAGGTGGTGGGGATAAAATCTGGAGGTGGAAGCTGGGGTGTGTGAGTGCAGAAGTGCTCTGCATAATGAAGGAAAAGGCAAATGAGATTCTCTAAGGGAGAAATAGTTTAATCCCTAGGTTAGATCTTTTAAGCACTCCCTAAAGACAGAGAAGGAAGCCATTAAATGTTCTGAGTCTAGACTAGATCACCTTTTTGATATCTTTTATACCAGTTCCGAATTTGCTGAGAGTACTAAGTCCCTGAGAGCTGAGCCTGAGATACTTGTGCCGAGGGCCCTTTATCAATCCTTCTATCTCCTTCAAGTCATTCTTTCCTGACCCATTCCTCCTAGGGCAGCCATGGTGGTCTCTTCCATGTTTCCCTATCTCAGGTCAGGCTCTTTTGAAAGTGGGTGTACACATGAGCCATCTTAAATCACATTAGTCAGTAGTGCTGCGGATGCCTTATTAGTAGGGAATCTGGATCAGGAAGATTGCTTTCCTATGGGCTTGGGTAAAAGCCACTAGAACCCAAGGAGACAATACTTGTCCAAACTGATTTATAACCAAAAGCTAATGTTACTGACTGATAACCCAGGGAAAAAATTTATTTACCACTAAAATCTAAGAGCCAATATTTTAATTTAATAATTTACTTTTCTTTGTTTACTTCTATTCACAAGTTGAATATTTTAGATTGGTTTGAAAGTTATCACTTCTCTATGCTCTTCTCTATCAGCCTCTATTTGATAAGTGATTTGAGATTATTAATGCAATTTATGAACCTACAGAAGAAGAATGTGAATAGATACCAGATGAAGATGGCAAGATTTCGGAGGAGTTGAAAGAAAAGGCCAAGATTGAAGAAGAGAAGAAGGATGAAGAAAAAGAAGAGCCCATAGGAATTCCTGAATTTTGGTTAACTATTTTTAAGAATGTTGACTTGCTTAGTGATATGCTTCAGGAACATGATGAACCTATTCTGAAGCACTTTAAATATATTAAAGTGAAGTTCTCGGTTGCTGGCCAGCCTATGAGTTTTGTCTTAGAATTTCACTTTGAACCCAGTGAATATTTTACAAATGAAGTGCCAACAAAGACATATAGGATGAGGTCAGAACCAGATGATTCTGGTCCCTTTTCTTTTGATGGACTAGAAATTATGGGTTGTACAGGGTGCCAGATAGATTGGAAAAAAAGGAAAGAATGTCACTTTGAGAAACATTAAGAAGCAGCAGAAACACAAGGGACATGGGACAGTTTGTACTGTGACTAAAAGAGTTTCTAATGACTCTTGCTTTAATTTTTTTGCCCCTCCTGAAGTTCCTGAGAGTGGATATCTGGATGATGCTGCTGAAGCTATCCATGCTGCAAACTTCCAAATCAGTCACTTTTTACCTGAGCGTATAATCCCAAGATCAGTGTTATATTTTACTGGAGAAGCTATTGAAGATGTTGATGATGATTATGATGAAGAAGGCAAAGAAGCAGATGAGGAAGGGGAAGAAGAAGATAAGGAAAATGATCCAGACTATGAACCAAAGAAAGATCAAAACGCAGCAGAGTGCAAGCAGCAGTGAGGCAGGATGTATGTGGCCTTGAGGATAACCTGCACTGTAATAGCCTAAACACAACTCTTATTTACTTACAGCCTTATGTTTTCGTATTTTCTTGGTAGACTATGCAACTTTTTTAAAGGACAGGAAACTGATATTTTAAAGACCAATTTGTCCTATCTAGCATTTTAACTAGTTTTTCCGCCAGATATTTTGAATGCACAAATTCTGTCACGCATGTTCGTTAATTGCTACGTAATTTGGTTCTTCTGGAATATTTTCATGTAGCTCTTGGAGTACAACTGTGAAAATTAACAACTGCTAAGTGAAATACTTTCTTTTCATAATTTTTTCCTTGATGAGCCAAAGTATTTTTTTCAGCTGGTTGTTGAATAGGGTTAAGTCTGCTTGGATTAGTTGTGACCTTCTTTAATATGTTACAGAAATGCAGTGACTTATATTAAGACAATTCATTGTTTTAAAATAAAATTGGCAAGACAACTATATGGTTAAGAATTTCCAGTATGAACACATCCAATAACTGCATTAGATTGTTAATGGATTATTGTGTTATAGGTGACAGTTAACGGTAAAGTAACCTGACTCAGGATAGTTACTGGTACCACAGTGAGGTGAATAAAACAGGATTTTCAGAAGTTACCCTCAATTTAACTATACTTTTAAATTTAAACTCCATTAACTACGCATCTTTTCTTTGTGGTAAAGTCTACCTTCTGCTTCCCTGGAAAGGAAGAATTTACATCATCTGACAGGCCTATTTTCAAGTTATTTGCTGTTTGTTTGCTTGTTTTTGTTTTTGCAGCCTAAAAGAAAAATTTCAAATACAATTTTAGTTCTTACAAGATAATGTCTTAATTTTGTACCAATTCAGGTAGAAGCAGAGGCCTAGCTGGAATTAAGGGTTACACACAGTTTTTACCACATTATTGAAGAGAAGGGTACCAGCTTTGGAAAGAGATACTATACTAATAAGCAAGTGTGGAAGAAGAAGAGGAAGAAGAAGAGAAGAAGAAGAGGAGGAGGAGGAGGAGGAGAAGGAGGAAGAAGAAGAAGAAGAAGAAGAAGAAGAAGAAGAAGAAGAAGAAGAAGAAGAAGAAGAAGAAGAAAATCTTCAGTTATTTGATGCTTTTTGTAAAAAAAAAATTAAAGTTCATTTTCTTTGGGTTAGAGCTAGAGAAAAGGCCCCAAACTTCTGTGGTTTCTTCTAATTCTTATTGCTTAAAGTATGAATATGTCACTTACCCATGCTTCTGTTTACTATGTATTAAAATGGGTAGTACTGTTTACCTAACTACCTCATGGATGTGTTAAGGCATATTGAGTTAAATCTCATAAAATGTTTCTCAATCTCGTTAACAGCTCAAAATTTTGGGCCTATTTGTAATGTCAGTGTGACACTCAGCATTTTGTTCACACCACACTTTGATAACTAAATTGGAAAACAAAGGTTAAGTACCTCTGTTCTGGACCTGGGCAGGCAACACTCTTTTAGATCTTTTTGTTGCTCTCATTTGTATAGAAGTGGATGGATGCACTATTTCACAAAGTCCAAGAATTTTTTTCAGGTATTTTTGATGACTGTATAGCAGTAAATACTACTTGGATAGCACTATAGTATTGTAGTCATGAGACTAAAGTGGACATAAGACTATTTTTGATAAAAGATGCCATTAAATTTCAGACTGTAGAGCCACATTTACAATACCTCAGGCTAATTACTGTTAAATTCGGGGTTGAATTTTTTTTGACGACAGCGAGGGTGGACTTTTGGGTTGTCATTTAGAGGAAGGTCTAGATTTTCTGCTGTTAATAAAATTACATTCAATTCATTTTTAAAGGTGATGAAAACTTCCTTTTTGAGAAGTTAGTGTTAAGGTCTTGGAATGTGAACACATTGTTTGCAGTGCTATCCATTCCTCTCCTGAGATTTTTAACTTACTACTGGAAATCCTTAACCAATTATAATAGCTTTTTTCTCTTTATTTTCAAAATGATTTCCTTTGCTTTGATTAGACACTGTGATTTTTTTTGTAACCATAGTTCATCTAAATTCAGCTTTTTCTAACTTTAAAGCTAGAATCCCATTTCTAATGAACTGAAGTAGCAAAATCATCTTTTCATTCTTTTAGGAAATAGCTATTGCCAAAGTGAAGGTGTAGATAATACCTAGTCTTGTTATATAATGAGGACGTGGTTTGCAGAAGAATTTTCTTTATAAAATTGAAGTTTCAAGGGATGTCAGTGTTTATGCCACTTTTCCTGTTCCAAAATGATTCCATTCCATACTAGAAATTTGAAGTATGTAACTTGAAATCCTTAATAAAATTAGGATTTAATTATATAAAAAAAGAAAATTATTACTTCTCCATTAAGTAAATCTGGAACCTAAAGATTGAAGATTCTGTGTGTTGCCAGAATCACAACTCGATTAGAAAGGTTAAGAGGTAAAAAGAATGAAATGGAATAGGCCCTCTCTATTTCTATGGCTAACCTTTGGGAAAAAAAATTTATAGTAACAGAAGCTTCTTCATTAGCCACCTATGGATAGATTTTAGGCTGAGTCTAATTCACAGTGATTACCCCTCTCTAAGAACCATGGGGGAACTAGTCACTCAGCTTGATAGAGATTGTTAGGAAAGGGGGAAAATAAATCTGGAAATCTTGGATAAAAATCACTAGAGAAGATGTTAGAGAATGTCCTACAAATAAATACTACATATAAATGTTCTTTAAGCGTTTGGTAGAAAGTTGGCCAAGATGACCCCTAGCAGGTGCACAAACTAAATTGGGGTGGGAATGGGAGTGAGGACAGGTAAAATTTGGAAGCAGCAAGAGCTTCCCAGGCAAAGTCAGGACCTTTTGGGGAATGCAACTGGAAACAGGGGCAGTGTAAGAGGAAAAGAGCTCAGCACTATGAGTCCAGAGTGTCAAGCCCAAAGAGTCCAAAAGCTGAGGTTCTGGCTTTGCCAAGATACCAACATAGAAGGTAGGAGTGCATAGAGATGACTGGGGAATCCCAGGTAACCAAAAGATTCAGGCTCAGAGGAGCCATTAGGGCTTCAAGGGAAGTTTTCCTTGCACACATTTCAGGATTATTTGGCCCCTATATTAACTAGTACTTTTTAGCTTCAAGTAAAAAACAATCTGATAAAAAGCGTGGCTTAAGTAAAATGGAAATGCGCCTTTCTCTCAAGCAATGTAAAGTCGAGCAGTTGTTAGTCCAGAGCTCGTATAGAAGCACCACAATGTCAGAGAATCCCACCCTTATTCTTTCAGATGCCAACATCCTTAGCATCTAGTTTTCATCTTCAGTATTGCTTCATGGTCACAGTTAGTTACTGCAGCTCCAACCATCACATCCACCATAAAGGGAGGAAGAAGAAGGAAGAGAGGAAAGCAAACTCTACTTATCAGCTAAGTCAGCCAGTCCCCTTTAAAGAGCATTCTCTTCAGTAGTCCACCCTGTGATTTCTGCTTACATCCTTTCACCAAATCTGTTTGATATGACCAATCCTAACTTAAAAAGAAGCTGTGGAAATATAGTTTTTAAACTTAGCACTGAGTTGCCTTCAATAAAATTGGAGTTCTCTTAGTAAGATAAAGGGAATTATGGACATTAAAAAGGCAATTAGAAATCTCTGCCACAACCTTCTAACCAAAGAATGCCTGAAAAGTTATTTCCAACTCCCAGTTATGTGTTGGGTGAGGCTCTAGATGTATTGATGTTCTTGGGATGCTTTTTCATGGATTCCAGGGAAGAGCAAGGCAGTTTATAGACAGCTTATTCCAACACTGGGTTTGAACTAAGTTGAATTAAGGAAAAATAATGATAATGAAAAGGGGATGCCTACAGAAACAGTCTAAAGGAAGTGAACTAATATGGTTTGACTCTTGTCCCCACCCAAATCTCATTTTGTAGCTCCCACGTGTTGTGGGAGAAACCTGGTGGGAGATAATTGAATCATGGCGGTAGGTCTTTCCCATGCTGTTCTCATGATGGTGAATAAGTCTCATGAGATCTGATGGTTTTAAAAATGGGAGTTTCCTTGCACAAGCTCTCTCTTTTCATGCTGCCATCCATGTAAGATGTGACTTGCTTCTCCTTGCCTTCCACCATGATTGTGAGGCTTCCCCAGCCACGTGGAGCTATAAGACCATTAAACCTCTTTCCTTTGTAAATTGTCCAGTCTCAGGTATGTCTTTATCAGCATCATGAAAGTGGACTAATATATGCATCATAATGGTTACAGTGTTGGGTGAGGAGATGGGATCATGACTTCTAGTTTTCTGTTATGTATTTGTATTATTTCAAGTGTTCTTGTATTTTTTTAATTTCCTATTGAATTCTTTTTTTCTATTTTAAGACTCCCTGGAGAAGGAAGGCATGTGGGCCAGCCTACTTAAAGTGAGACATATGCCCAATGTGCAAATGAGGCCAAAAGGCCACAAAATGTGTTTAGGAAACAAACCAGGGCATGTGAAATTGCACTTGCATAAACATGTTGTGTGTGTGTAATATTGATCTCCATCTCACAGGGGAGCAATAATGAGCTGGCAAAGGCTCCTGGGAGGGAAAATTAGAGGATGAGAAAGCTACTCCATGAAAGTTATTGAAGAGCAGGTGGCACGTTTGGAGGCCTGTGGTAGAAAGACCTGGGTTCTAGGCCTTTTCCCACTCTTCCCCTTAAACAGCTGCACATGATCCTGGGGAAATTAACCTATTTAGTCTTGGATTTTTAACCTATAAAATGGGAAAAGAGAATAAGAAGATAATTAAAATCCTTTGAAATAGAAATAATTTTATTTTCCGTAATTGTTGAGCCAAAAGAGAAAATGATGAAATATTTTGGGAAGTGAGGCTAAGGGGGGATGAAAATAGACAAGTAGCCTAGCATGTGAGGAGGTTTCACCAAGAGTAAAAAACTTAGAATAACATGAAAGTAAGAAAACAATTTGGGGGCAATTTTAGGTGCATAGTAGCTATGCGGAACCTTTTTAGATTGGGAGATTCACCCAATTGATGAATCGAACTCTGTTGTTGAATTGAACATCCTGATTGCAATTCTAGCACCAGGAGGGGATTCCTCATGTGCATCTGCTTGTAGCCACCCAATTAAAAGTCCCACAAAAAGGAATTAATTTTATAACTATCTAAGTCAATGAAATGGACTAATTCCCATTAGCTAGATTTCTAATGCAATTATTTTTAAATAGCATTAATTCCACAATTCTTTTAACCTTGCCATATAGCTTTCCCTAATGCCTGTTCCTCCAACCCCAAGTCCTTTTATTTTTAAACCTCTACAAGTCTTTCCCTCTTTAAATTTAGGAACATCCCCTGATCAATTTATATTCCTTTTCAAATTGCTTTTTAATTGAAGTATATGTACTTTTAAGTGGAAAATTCAGAGTGTGTGTGTGTGTGTGTGGGCACACATGCACATGCAAGAGACTGCTATGGTTCTTCTCAAACATTTTTCTGGAAAATATCTTATAATATAACATACTGCTCTAATGAGATTGCTTTTTCAAATGCAAATAATGCCCCGAATTCCGCAGAAGAAATGGAGTTTCTTTCCCTGCACTATCAGACTAATTACAATTATTTTGTTACAATAGCTCTTCCTTGAGCAAAACCTTGCTCATTCTTCCTGCCTTCGGCAACTTGAGGATAAGGAGATAAGTCTGTTTCCTGGGTTGGTGGGTAAGCCAATGAGCAGAATCTTAAGGAAGAGGAAGAAGAATAGTGGAAATTTAGCCCAAATTCAGTGGAAATCCAGGCTCCTTTCCTTCAACTGTGGCCTCAATGCATCCTCTACTCTTCTATCTCTGTAAGCCTCAGCCTTCACATTTCTTTGATAAATTCGGGATTCTAAAACTTCTGGTCCAAGTTCCTGCTTTCATTTTCAGCAAATGGCACTGGCATCATTCCTCACGATTCTGCTCTTTCAAAGTCTTCCTTCACTGTAACATAGAGAGAGAAAACTGTTCTCATTCTTCTTCCCTTATTTTATCCTGTTGATCCAGATAAATAGGTACCTCTTTGTCTAAAGTTAATTCTTGCAATTTATACTCCTCCAAAATCCTGGGAGAACTTATCTCCAGATAAACCTGAAAGAGTTGGGCTATCTAGCTCTTCCTTCAAGGCCAGATTAGGTACATAATTGGAGAATAAAAACAAAACAAACAAAAACCCTGAAACAAAAATGAGCAGTCTAGGTCTTCACTAAAGTTTCTTAAGGAGATGGGGAAGGAATATACAAAACTTCCTTGAAATATATTGTTGATTTTCCTTTCTAACTCCTACTTCCTTGCCTATATCTCTTCCCTCTACTTCCCACTACCCAGTCTTTTCTTCTGGAAGTGAAATTAATTATCTGAAGCCATTTGGCTGCTATCACCTTTTCTTTCTAGTGACCCTCCCTCCTCCTCATCACATGGCACAACTAAAGCTCAACAATTAGCTGCCCAAGAAAATTTTATTTTTCTTTAGAGCTCAGGCAATTGGGTGATATACATCATTCAGCATTATAAAACAAGGATAAGAATTATACTTCATAGAGTTGTTGTGAGAATTAAATGAGATAATATACGCCAAGCTTTTAGAATAGTGACTGGCACTAGGTAATAACTCAATACATTTTAGTTCCTATCATCTTTAGCTATTTTTCCCAGCACATAACAATTACGTTTGCTTCTCTAGCAGTTTTTATTTTGCATTTGCTCCCGTTTTCGGTCCAAAACAACCTACGTTTTTGGATCATTTCCAACTATTATTTTCTTTTTTTAAAAAATGCTAAGCTTCTTGAAAAGATAAGCTATCCTTTATGCCTATTTCCTCCTCAAGTCTCTGATTTCTAAGAGTTCAAAAGAAGTGAGAAGAACATGAAAAGAACATAAGCACACATTCCAATACACACTATAGCTTTACAGTGCTCTGTTATTACCAGAAGGATGATGAAAAGAAGGGAATATCAGGCTATGTGGAGTGGGCCAGAAAGACTTTAGCAGAGTTTGGAACAAGAGGAAAATAATTTTTGGCAGAGAATGGGGAAAGGCATTCAGATGGGCAAGAACTGTGGTTTGGAGCAAAAATGTAGAAATGTGTTCAGAGAACAGGAAGAGTTTTAAAACAAAGGATAATGTCTGAAATAGAGTAATGAAATGTAAAGTTATTGAACAATGCTGTTTATGATAAATAAAGAGGTAACTGGTAGAGAGCCTAAAGTGAATGCAAAAGTGTCTAGATTTAATGGAGGGAGTTAAGAGTAAGATTATGTAATTCAGGCTTATAATAATAATAATTATTATTATTATTTTGAGACAGGGTCTCACTTTGTCACCCAGGCTGGAGTGCAGTGGCATGATCTCAGCTCACTGCAGCCTCGACCTCCCAGGTTCAAGTGATTCTCCTGCCTCAGCCACCCAAGTAACTGGGACTCCAGGCGCACGCCACTAAGCCCAGCTAACTTTTTTTCTGTATTTTTTCGTAGAGACGGGGTTTCATCATGTTGCCCAGGTTGGTCTCGAACTCCTGAGCTCAAGTGATCCGCCTGCCTTGGCCACCTGAACTGCTAGGATTACAAGTGTGAACCACTGCACCCGGCTAGGCTTATAATTATTAATAATGACTATGTCGGTCTTATTTTTAGAGGGCTTACTACTATGTGCAAAACATTGTGCAAGAACCTCCGAGTGGTTTTCCTGCATTTCCTCTTGTTCTAATTCTTTCCTCAACATAACAGCAACAGTAATTTTTTAAAAATGCAAATCTGATCATGTTATTGACTCCTCCACATCTTTCTTAAAATCCTTCACCAGCTTCCCTTTGCTCTTAAGATAAAGATCAAAATCCTAACATATCCCTACTAGGCCCTACTGTATCTGGCTCCAGCCTCTTCAGCTTCAATTCTTGTTCTCTTTTTCTCCCTTAAAACAAGCACTGCCGTCTCCTGGCTTGGTGCTTCACACGTGTTCTTTCTTAATCCTGGACAGCTCCTGCCTACACCTCTGGGTCTGGTTTACACTGCCTCGTCCTCCACATCTCCGAGAAACTTTGTCAGGAAAGCCTAGGCAACCTCTCCTATTGCTTCCTTCACAGTGTGGACAGCTATGGGGGTACACCAAGAGGATGTCCCTTCAAGACCTTGCCATTCAGCTGAAAGGAGTGCAGACGACTAACTGCCTCCAGCCGTTAGTGTCTCAGGGCCTGCCTCAGCCACACTCTTCTGGAGCAGCCCCAGTGTCGTGGCTGGACGTAGTAAGGGGACTAGCATCTGATCATTTCTATCCAACTGGGATTCCTCTATTAGGCAATCTTTGTTTCCAAGTCTCTCTTTGATTGGCCAAGACTTTGACAACAGCATTGCAGTCTGACGCTCATTCCTACCCAATCCTGCTTCTTCCACCCTTAATTTTTCTCGGACATTAACCCCCAATGAATCTTGTATGCTTCTGACTCTTTCTCTGAATCTAACTCTGCAGAACCCAGTGACACATAGCATTTATCATGATTGCAATCTATAAATTTATTTATGTAATACCTAGTAAATATTGGCACCACACTGCAAATTTATGAGAGGAGAGACCACATCAACAACTCAAAGTTGTATCCTTAGTTATCTTCCAAAATGCTTGATACATAGAATATCTCAAAAAATATTTGTGGAAAAAAAGTGAAGAATTTTTAGATGAACTATCTCACTAGTTCTTTGAGAAATATACTATCATTATGCCATTTTAAAGGTGGGGAAACTGAAGGAGAGAGATTAACTTGCCCAAATTTGAATCCAGGTGTGTCTGATTTCCAAGATCTTCTTCTGAATCTCTACTTAATTTTCTTCCTGAGTAGGTGAACAAGAGGTTCAGAATGGCTCATCAGCTAGGACCCTTGGGTTTTTACCTTGCTAGGTTTTTCTTTTATCAAACACTGTGAGCTTGATTTGGAAAAGGATCTTAATTCATTTCTGTATTTCTAATAATGCCTGGCACATAAAAGTGCTTGCTCAGTGTGTAGTGAACTGGATGAGCAGTGGAGGACAGAAATGATGCTTGAAGTAGATGATTCTTGCTGGTCTCTATAGACTCTACTGCTTCTCAAGAAGAACTGATGTCCAGGACAGCTGGAGTATGGCTTTATTTGATAACAACTCCTCTCCTCCATATCTAAGGCTATATGGCAGCTTTTCTCTGTAAAGAATTTCCATTTGTGCTGCAAAAAGAAATCAGTGGACCTGAGAACCAATCATTTTCCTCTTGCCTTCACAGTTATGATGCACTTGATGCAGCTAGGAATGAATTATTGCAGCAGATCTTGGAAGGAATGTTAAAGAAAGATTTAGCCTATTTATTTTGTAAAGGGAAGAAATTGAGGTCCAGAGATATAAAGCAAGCCAAGATGGAACTGGAACGAGATCTCCTGTCTCTCCTTTACTGACTTCCAGCCTACAGAAGAAATTAAGAATCTTCATTTTACTTCCTAGCAGTAAGGCTAAACTTTGCCTCAGAGAGAGTCATGCAGCCACCTTTTGCTGGGATGTGACCCAGGAAAGAGGTATGGGCTGTGGCAGGCATAGAAGATTCTAGAATCACAGTACTGTGCAAGAATCAGTATTTCCTAGACAAGCACAACTTCTGACAATAAGATATACTCACTGGAAAGATAAGTGTAATTGGTTGACTACAGAGTTACCTAATCTAGTTTGGATCTTATTGTTGGAAAGTCTGATCAAATTTGAGTTCTCCTGTATGACTTTCTCAAATCTTTAGTGGTTCTAGCCTAAAGCAATCACTACTCTCTTCCAAGGAGTGCTTACCACTGCTCTGACATTGAGTCTCTTTCTTTGTGAATATTTGTACCTTCCTGGTGTATTTTTATCTTATAAATTTAAAAGGAGGCAAAAATAGGCATATGTCCTGCCAGAGGTCATACCACTTCAATATTAGGACCAGTCTCTCTTCATTTACAAGGGTCAAGGCAATTCTCAGGCTAAGAGAGATGGACCAGGCAGCCTCAGTTCTCTCCTGGCCACTGGTCCTCCCTGGTACCTGTCAGCCTGCCAGGAGCTGGTGCTGCAACTCTGTCTTAGTGCCCATCATTCTCCTGGTTGGCTAGGAGGCCCTGCTGGGTTTGGAGAGGATCAGGGCGCAAGGCCAGGCAAGATGAGAGGCCACAGAGAAGATGTGAAGAAAAAAAAATCCTGCAAAATGCATCAAAACAGTACTGAAAGTAAACCTTGGCTGTGGACTGAGGATTGGCAAGAAAGTGAAGTAGCCCTGTTCAAGGTCAGAGCAGCATGAACATTCTCAAGCTGGAAGCTGAAATCAATTTTTCTTCCCTTTCAGTCTGGCAGCTGCATATGGTGGGTACGTCAGAAGCTAGAACACTAAGAATCAGCCCTGGCAACAATAACACTAGGAAAAGGCAAAAGGGCCCACAGACAAAGGACTGGGGCCAAAAGAGGCATTGATCCTTGCTGTTAGGCCCCTTGCTAACAGGGCAGAGCTGGTCCATGGCCTATGAAGGCATCATGGGAGTATCGATTCTTGTGGGTTCCTAGTTTTATCATAATTAGTTTTTCATGAAATTGTTTTTTAAACTAATTCTTTAAAATAATTATATGTCCTCGTAGCTAAGGCCATGTTTTGATGACAGTGGGAATAAGAAGAGACTGTTCCTCTGTTATGAGGCTTAAAATTCAGGACAGGGAAGCTGCTGCACTTCTGATCAGCCAGTTCTTGCCAAGATGGGTCCAAAGATTTTGGATCAATGGAGTACAGAGGAAGGGAGGTGGGGAATGTAGGGAAATCAAGCTCCTTTTCTGTCTCTTCTGCCTCACTGCTCTGTGGAGTGCATAAGGGTGAAGGTAATTTAAGGATGGAAAAGGAAGCAAGGGAAAACACTGTCCAGTGAACAAAAATATCACAGAATAAGAATTTTTAGAGATAGAAGAAAATCCATATTTTGAAAATTTAAATGTGATAGATTCTCACACATTTATAGCTTATATAGATCTGGAAATGAACAAGTAAACTGAGAAGGGAAAGGAGGAGAGAACACGTTGTCCAGAACAAGGTCGGCTGTAGGCAGATCTGACAGCCTCCGCAATGGAGAAGACAGAGGAGATGCGGTGGAGCCTAACAGTCTTCCTTTTGCACATTTCAAGTCAACTAACATTTGTTGAGCACCTATTAGGTGCCAGGTATTGTGCTGCACCCTGGACATTTAGAAGCTTATACGTTATACCATCATAACATTTTAGAGAATAAGGTAGATCTGTTCATAGACAACCTCAAAACAAGGCATAATGTGACAGATTCAATAGAGATAGAAGCTGTATGCTACAGGAAGACAGAAGAGGCTAAGAGTGATTCTGTCTAGTAGATAACAGAATCCTTCAAGGAGGATGGGTCATTTGATCTAAAAATTGAAAGATGAAAAATTGAAAGATGATTTTCTTTTCTCTTTCTTTGCTCTGTAAATTGATGTTTTATTTGAATAGGTAAATTCATTAACTTAAGAACATTAAATCCCTTCACTTTGCACTAAAACAAGAGCAGCACAATATGTATGATGAATTCCTGGGGATATTATCATTCTGTATCAGAGCTCAGGTTCACATTTGATTGTTCCAATAGCAGTGCAAAGCGTCTTTTTTTAAAAAAAAATTTTTACTCTAAGTTCTGGGATACATGTGCAGAACGTGCAGGTTTGTTACATAGACATGCATGTGCCATGGTGTTTTGCTGCACCTATCAACTGGTCATCTAGGTTTTAAGCCCCACATGCATGCATTAGGTATTTGTCCTAATGCTCTGCCTCCCTTGCCCCTGCCCCCGCGACAGGCCCCGGTGTGTGATATTCCCCTCCCTGTGTCCATGTGTTCTCATTGTTCATCTCCCACTTATGAGTGAGAACATGTGGTGTTTGGTTTTCTGTTCCTGTGTTAGTTTGTGCAAGGGGTCTTATGAAAACAGGAGAATGCAGAGTCCAGAGAAATCCTAACAAGCTACAGTAAGAAATAGAAACTTCTCCAGGGAAAATGACAACTCATTATTTAAGAAAAGGAACATTGCCCTTTCCCCAATAATATGCAGCTACTGCATCCTTGTAATTGTAGATCAGATCATATTTATAACCCACTGTTACAGTGAAATCCACAATTTTACTGCACGTGAAATCGCTTAAGACCATAGGAAGTATTAAAGTCAGAGACTGGATCACTTCATTCAGGTGTTTTAATCAGAGGTCAGCAAACTTTCTGTAAAAGCCCAGATAGCAAATATTTTCAGCTTTGCAGACCACATGGTCTGTGTTGCAACTATTTGACTCTGCCACTATAGCATGAAAGCAGCCACAGACAAGATGTAAATGAATGAAAGTGGCTGTGTTCTAATAAAGCATTATTTACAAAAATAGCTGGATTTGATCCTAGAGCCATAGTGTTCCAAGCCCTGCTTTTACTCATCACTTTAAAGTGACTCTTCCCCATTCCTGCTACACTCTCACTTCTGCAACATGAAGGGCAGTGGAGGTATCCATTAAGAGCATAGCTCTCCTTTCCAACCCCATGTTAGTATTTTTCAACCAATAGTTAATTTCCTTTTTATATTTAAGAATCAAAACATTCTATCTCGGCTGGGTGCAGTGGCTCACGCCTGTAATCCCAGCACTTTGGGAGGCTGAGGCGGGAGTATCACTTGAGGTCAGGAGTTGGAGACCAGCCTGGCAAACATGGTGAAACCCTGTCTCTACTAAAAATACAAAAATTAGCTGGGCATGGTTGTGCATGCCTATAATCCCATCTACTTGGGAGGCTGAGGCAAGAGAATAACTTGAACCTGGAAGGTGAAGTTTTCAGTGAGCTGAGATCACGCCACTACACTCCAGCCTAGATGACAGAGTGAGACTCCATCAAAAAAAAAAATTCTATCCTTACTCTTTTACATAAATTTATACCTCCATTTTTTTTTCTACATCTATCCAGGCATATCTCAATCATCACATGGATTAATCTTTCCTTATCCTTAGCAACTACTGTGGCTAAGCTGCTCTGGAAACAGAATTCCAGAGCTCCATTCTGAAATGTCGCACAGATTGCTAGTTGTTTACCTCAATATCTATTCTTCTCTTTCCATAGTTATATAACTCCCAATATTTATCTAGGCACACAGCCACCCAGAATATAGACATTTCCCACTCTCTTTGCAGCTAAGATTAAGTTCTAGCTAATGTGACATAAGCAGAAAGATTGTGCAGCGCCTTCCAGGAAACAGTTTGAAAATGTAGTCACTGAGTGCCTTCTCCCCTTCTTCTTCATCTCTTTCTCCATTATGCAACCTGGAAAAGGGAGGTGATGACTGAACTCTAGCTGCCATCTTGGACCATGAATATGGACTTTGTCATAGGATGTCAAAACAGAGAGCTGGAGGAAGCATTAATATTAAGGATTGTGGATTCTCATGCTAGCCCTGGACCACCTTACTTTTTATCTGATAGAAAAATAAACTGCTCTGTTTAATTCACTGTTATTTATAGTCATATCTATTCCTAACGAATGCATTCAGTTACTTTAAAATTTTTATTTTTATTTTTATGTTTTTTGAGACAGAGCCTCGCTCTGTCGCCCAGGCTAGAGTGCAGTGGTGTGATCTTGGCTCACTGCAACCTCTGCCTCCTGGGTTCAAGCAACTCTCCTGCCTCAGCTTGCCGAGTAGCTGGGACTACAGGCATGCTCCACCACACCTGGCTAATTTTTGTATCTTTAGTACAGATGGAGTTTCACCACGTTGGCCAGGCTGGTCTTAAACTCCTGACCTCGTGATCCACCCATCTTGGCCTCCCAAGTCCTGGGATTACAGGCGTGAGCCACTGCACCTGGCCCTTTAACATTTTAAATAAGGATTTTTTTTAAACAAAGGCTGAGATGAGCTTCATTATAGTTCTTAAAATAATGACTATTTTAGAAAACAGTAATCATCTTACATTTTAAATCATTGGATATTTATGTTTGTTAAATGTGGCAAAATAGAGCACGAGAGTTGTCTATGTGAATTTATTGGGCTTTTGTACTATAGCTTTAAAATGTTCATTGCTTTTTATGAATTTACATAACAAATAGAGGCAACTGAGAAACATTTACTATGTTAAGTAAGCCTGGGATGTACAGCCTGCCTGGTTCTCTTAGCAACAGTTGTTGAGGCAACAGGGCAAAGGTTGTGCTATATAACCAGGTTAACTGGACACCGTCAGGTTGCTGAACAGAGCAGTTCCTCTCAGAAGGGCTGAAGGTGGGGAGGCAACATAAATACATCTGCAATTCATTCATTGCCTATTTACACTCTAGGCTTGCAATCATCTGCAGCAATCCCCCTATCCACACCCTACAACCGGCAGTCAAGCTTGAACTGTTTGGCTAGCTTCTTGTGGATTATAGGCTATATGATAGCACCAGTAGTTCCCATAGGTAACAGTTTACATTCTTGATTCTTTGGAGAGGAACTTGCTGTTGGTCACCAATCACACTGCCTGAGTTTTCACACTGCTGTAGGAGTTCCCTATGAAGGGAGGACCTACAGAACAATCCTTTCCTGCTCATTAACCCACTTCTGGGCAGCATAATTTGTCTTTTTTTTTCCTTTACACTCAGCATGGGCATACCATGCCATGTTGATTTGTAAGACACAGGACAGATGCAAAAAGGATTACCTACAAGGCTGTAAAATGGCCCTGTGTTTCTCTATCTGCTGCTAGCTGGGCAACCTGGAAGCAAAGATTGTTCTTTTCTTCTTGCACTTTACCTTAGAAAATAAAAAGTAATAAACCACAATTCTTTACTTTCATTGCTCAGAAATGCTTTAAGGCAGTGGCCACAAGATTCCTGAAATACTTGTCTTTCAAGGGCCCAAGATATCCCAGCCCCTGGTTTTTTGTCTTTCCAGCCTTAGCTCCACATACTCTACACTACTGTATTCTCATACTAGAATGAGATGCTACTGCCCTTCATCCTGCTAACAGGACACACCCAGTGCCACATTTTAATTGGACCTATTATGTAACACCCTATTCCTGGTATCAATTTCAGGTTTAGTTAAGTTCCTTTGGTTGCAAGGAACAGAGACAAATGGGGTGAGGGGGTAGCTATTCTAAGGATATACTTGAACTATAATCGAGCCTGAAAATCTGGTGAGAGCCAAAGCAATTTAGAAAATAACTGCTTTTTTGAATTTTCTCAGGGACATATGGCTTCTCTAAATAATATCATCTCTGTGACTTTCTTGTTTCTCCTGATTGCTTTTTCTTCATTCATTCACAAATATTTATTGATGTGCAGGGTACTGCTCTATGTACCAAGAATGAAGTGTTGAAAAAAAATAGACAAAATCATAGAGTTCAGACTTTAATAGAAAGAGACAGGCAACAAACAGATGATAAATATATAATGCCAAGCAGCAATAAATGCTGTGGAGAAAAATAAAGCAGGGAAAGAAAATAGGGAATAGCAGGATGCTATTTTAGATAGGATAATCAGAGAAAGTCTCTCCAAGAAGGTAAAATTTGAGCACAGACCTGAATGAATTGAGAGAGGAAGCCTCAGGGCAACAGTGTTCCTGGTAGAGGAAGCAGCAAGTGCAAAGACCCTAAGGCAAGAATATGCTTGTTGTGTTGGGATCAACACCAAAATCAGTTAGGGATGGAGTGCTGAGAGCAGAGGGAAAATTCATGGATAATAGAGTCAGAAAGGTATCCAGGGATCCGATTAAGTAAGGCCTTGTAGGGTGTGGTAAAAACAGTCATATGTTAAATTTGAATTATTTATTAACATGACGCAGGATTGAAAAATTAAAAGCATGTGATCTGGGACCAGATTCGCTTAGGTTAATCTCTTGGTTCTGCCAATTTCTAGCTGTGAGATATTTTGCCTCAGTTTCTTCTGCGAAGTGAGTATATTAATAGCTTCTGTCTCATGGGGTTGTTGAAACTATTAAATGAGTTATTTATAAATAAAAGCATGTAGAACAGTGGTTAGAAAGCTATGCCTTGTGGGCCAATCTTGTTCATTATTTATTTTTTATGGCCAGAAGGATGCTAAGAATGTTTTTTTGTTTTACATTTATAAATGGGTTAAAAATAAAAAGCTATTTCTTACTTTATTTATTAATTTTTTTAAATCAGGCAGACTCCCAAGCCAGAATAGGCTCAGAGACTCTCAAAATACTATTTCTTGACTTATGAAAATTATATCAAATTCGAATTTCAGTGTCCAAAAATAAAAGTTTTTTTTTTTGATACACAGACATACTAATTCATTTACATGTTGTCTATGGATGTTTTCATACTATAACAGCAGAGTCAAGTAGATGTGACCAAGGCTATAAGGCCTACAAAACATCAGATATTTACTATCTAGCCATTTTTAGAAAAAGTTTGTTGACCTCTGATATAGAACATCGACAGGTTTGAAAACACTCGATACTTGTCAGCTGTAAGCTTTAGTAGATAGTTCAGTTACTGCTCAGTCTCTACTCTTTTCTAAAGGTACATTTCACATAGTCCACACTGGCCTCAATTCTGTGTCATTGCTTTGCATTGTGCTCACCATGGCTTCCCAATCGCAGCATGATCTGGCTTCTGTCTCCCTCTCTGATCTCATCTTTCCCTCTTGCTCACTCTGCTCCAGTTGCCCTGGCTGTCTGTCAGTTCTGGGAATCTGCTGAGAATTTCCTTCCTTGGGGTCTTTGCAATTGCTTCTCCTTATATTTGGAACATTCTTTCCCCAACTATACACAAATCTGAATCTCTATCATTCTTCAGATCTCAGTTTAAATATCACATCTCAGATAGCCCTTCCCAAACCACCTTACATAAAGTGTCCCTCCCCCTTGCTATTCCTTATCCAAATACTTTATTTACTTCATTCATGGCAATAATAATCATCTGTCGTTCTTTCATTTATTTATTTGTTTCATTGCTTTTTGTCCTCTTTCCCACTAGAATGTTAGTTCCTTGAAGACAGGGACTTTATGTTTTTAATTCTTTGTTATAATATAGTACTGCACTCCATAAGTATTTGTTGGATTAATGAATGATATTTTTGCTTCAACTCTCATGGCGAAGTACACTAATTCTCTTGTTTGTTTATTTGTTTTTCTCATACTGTCATACCAGGGAAAATGATTTATTTTATCTTTTTCTCAAGGCTATGTCACAGGTCACTGGCTGGGCTATTGTTTGGCTGACTTTGGTCAGATAGCCTTCCCTGGTCTAATGAACTATGGCCAGGAGTTGGGAATGAGGTGGCATCACAAGGGACAAATTGGCTCCTTTCAGCAGGACCTATGGACAGATAGCACAAAGTGGGGTGCAATCAGGAAACAGCTTTGTGCTTTCTCTTTATTGCCTGTACTCTCTGCTGTTACATCTTCCTCTGCTCTCAGATGAAATCTTGGGTAGAGCTCATATCTTATATGCTTACAATTAGACAATAAAATCTGTCTCCTCTGGTCACTTGATTTCCTAAAACAGCCTTAGTTCAGTAATTAATATATCTAGTTCACTGTAATAGTAAAAATTTTGAAATTCATTCAAAGTTACATCTTTTCCTTTTCCCTAATTTGGACCTGCTTCAACTGGAAGCTTGCTGTGCAGTTGGGTGTGGATGGGAGCACGTGGGTTGTTTCCTTTCCTTCTTCCCCACTCACTAGGTTCTCTCTGGCTCCTTTAATATTGAAGTACAGGAAGGCACCAGAGGTGTGGGATAGCAAAAGTCTGACTAGTACCACTTTAGTGGTCTTAATTTCCTATAGCTATGGCAGAGATGCAAGCAAAGCATCTAGTGGTACTGTTGTGACCTCCTCAAACATTCCCCTGGGGGGTCACTCAACCGTTCCCTCCTCCCCTGGCTGCAACTTCCATACCCATTGACACTTCTGAGACTCTTTCTGCTGAAGATTGTCTTATCCCCCTCTGAAGATCCTCCTGGGCACTCTCCAAACAAGTTCCAGACCAGCAGCCCTTCTTTTGTGTTTCTCACAACTGATCCATGGCACACAAGCACCTTAGCCCTATTGTTAGCAGTGACCTAGTTACCTACCAACAAGACAGTGCTCTGTCTTGCTAGCTCAGGTTACTTCAGGCAGCCTTTAACCCTTTAGATTTCTCATGATTTGACCTGGAGACACATACTGAATTCTCTGATGCTGTCCTTGACACTCCTGTCACTGGGATTGGGGTACTATGGGGGGGCTCCATATTGGGGCAAAGTGAGCACAATGGAGAAGGAAACTGACACCATGGTTCCACAATTCATTCTAGAATAAAACTTTTTTTTTTTTAATTGACAAAAACTTTCTCAGCATGTTCAACCTTATTTTTATAGGCAGGGGATGAGTGAATAACTAATGGTCATAAAGCTGTAAGCCCTGTTCTGAGGAGCTTCACCTCACTTTTGAATAGGGGATGGGTTGCCGTTCATTATCTTAGGGTTCTCAGTCGAAAAGAGACAGAATCTCGCCTACTTTTTTTTGAGACAGGGCCTCATTCTGTTGCCCAGGCTAGAGTGCAGTAGTGAGATCCTGGCTCAATGCAGCCTCAACTTCCCATACTCAAGTGATCCCCCCACCTCAGTCTCCCAAGTAGCTGGGAGCACAAACACATGACACCATGCCCAATTAATTTATTTTTATTTTTAGTAGACACAAGGTCTCACTATGTTGCCCATGCTGGGATTGAACTCTAGGCTCAAGTGACTCTTCTTTCTGCCTCAGCTTCCCAAAGTGCTGGGGTTACAGGCATAAGCCATCAAGACTGACTCTTTTTAAACATTCTATTACATGTCTGGTACACTCTGAAACATTACATGTCTCATGCATAAAACACTCATTTTAAATCATGTGTGTAATGGTTTTTATTAATTCTATAGACTGCATCATAGACTTTTCAGTTCTGGAGGGTTTACAAAGGCCCATGGCCAAAAGGTTTTAACTTCATTTATGAGCTAACTTTGGGTCTATATCAAAGACATCATGAGTAAAAAAAAGAAAAAAAAAGGAAATTTTTGTAATAGGTTCAGGTGTTCTGAGTAGGGTGGTATAGTTTTATTGCATGGTAGATTCTACTTCTATCCCTTGAGGCATCATTTTGCAACAGAGCTTATAAAGGCAGCAGAAGGTAGTTCTGCGTTTATTACTTATGTGTTGGTGGAGTGAGAAAGAACAATTTCTAATTTCTGCCAGTAAAATTCTTTTCTGTTCCTGTCTGTTGAGCTTGTTCTGGCAGTATTCATATTCTCCCTCCCCCTTTCTCCTCCAGCCTTAACAGAGATACATTTGTGCTCATGCTGGATTGATGTAGGAAAAGTGAAAAAAACTCTTCTTTTTTAAGAATCATTAATTTCTCCTAGAATTCACAAATTATGATTGAGTAGCCTACATGTCTAATTGTCTTCTCTGTTATAAAATGGAGAAAGCTTATGAAGACAGATGAAGAGTTAAATGCTTTGTGGCATTTTATCAACAGCCTGTGTCTCTTTAGCCCTCACTATTTTTTCTCTGCTCCTTTATTCATTGACCATCCTTTTCTATGCTTGTTATTTTTTGAGTGTGGGTGATACTGCTCTGGATCAGAGGAGGTGCCTGATATATGTTAATAAATGAATGACTGCTTTTCTAGTAGTATCTACCTATACAAGTTTCCATGGGTACTATAACATTCAAAGGGCCTCATGTGAGGGCTGCTTGGTCAGAAAGCTGACCAGATATATGGATTTGAGGTCAAGTGGCCGTAAAACTGGAGGGATAATCGTAAAGGGGAGGTCTCTTTTCTAGTTGATGCTAATTGTCTATACACTCAACCTAAACAAAAATAGTTTGATCCACACTTTATGCTCCCAAGGGTGACCTTAACTGGCTAGGAGAAGAATAATGATAGACTCTCACACACTCTGGCTTAAAAAAAAAAACATAAAAAGAGCATGGGTCATATTTTACATCACTCCCAGTTAATGCCTGAATGAACCATTGATATAGGTCTTAGGAACTCCACCCACCAACAAAGCTGTTAATATTTAGTTTTCTTTTATAGCTGATAAGGAGTTTTGTGGAAGATGATCTTTGGGAGCCCTGAGGCATCCTCATACAGAGAACTGGCTCCCTTACATTAGAGACCACACTCTTCAGTCTGAAAGAAGAGCTGCGGTAGTTCACCATGCATGCCTCTCTCTCCTTTACAAGCTCCTTCTCTGCCTTATCTTTTTAAGCTGCATGTACTTAATTACAGTAAAAACTGCCATTTATTGATCTTTTACTATATGCAAGCCACTGTGCTAAGTACTTTACATACATTATCACATTTAATCTTCCAATATTCCATCTTAAATCCTGAATTATGCTCTTTCTTTTTTCTATTCACTGTGGGGAGCTCATTTGTTCCAATGGCTTCAGCTATCACCATCATACTTAATCTCAAAATCTGGATATGTCTACATCCCCAGGTCCATATCACCAAAAGCTCAGTCGGTGTTTTCCCATGGATGACTTGCCATCACCAGTCTTGACTTCAACATCTCAGAAACTCTTCCCACTCTCCTCTTCTGCCTTATTTCTTTGTGTATTAAATTGTCATATTTGCCATAAGCCAGATTTAAATCTTGCAGTTATTTTGATTAATATATAGGTATCTATATGTGATATAGATACATATCCCTCTAAATATATATCTATATATGGTGTATATACATATAATATATGGAGAAAGAAGCAGACAGAGAGAGAGAGAGAGAACAAGTCCTGATGATTTTTCTTCCCTCTGTCCCTCCATCACAATGCTACTTCAGGCCTCCTCACTTCACATACGAATTACTTCAACTGACAGTAGGGGCCTCTATGATTCTAGACACTGCTCTTAGATGCATTTCACCACCACCCTTGGCTGCTCTTCTACACACCCTTTGAGGTGTTGCCATTGAGGCCCATTGAGTTGAATCCACATCCTTATTTTGGCTGTACTTATTTAACTCTATCCATGCCATCTCTCTTTCTTTTTTTTTTTTTAAATATGGGCTGGACGCGGTGGCTCATGCCTGTAATTCCAGCACTTGGGGAGGCTGAGGTGGGCGGATCACCTGAGGTCAGGAGTTCAAGACCAGCCTGGTCAACATGGAGAAACCCTGTCTCTACTAAAAATACAAAAGGCGTGATGGCGCATGCCTGTAATCCCAGCTATTCAGGAGGCTGAGGCAGGAGAATCACTTGAACCCGGGAGGCGGAGGTTGCAGTGAGCCAAGATCGTGCCATTGCACTGCAGCCTGGGCAACAAGAGCAAAACAAACAAACAAACAAAAAACAAACAAATAAACAAAAAGGTTGTCTCTGCCCTAATCAAGCCCAGAGACATCTGTCACCTTCAACGGGAGGTCTCTGTTCATAAGTTTCCCTTCACCTACAGTTTTCTCCCTCTTATTTTTTTGGATGAAAAATCCATTCAGAGTTGAATGATTTTCTTGAGGTCGAATTGCAAGCACTTGACCTGGATTTAAACCTATTCTAATCCTCAAGACTGTGCTTGCTTTACTCAGTGACAACTACTTGTTTGAGAATAAGATGAATGTAGGATGAAATTCATAGATGGAAACTCAAACTACATTTGTATAGAGTTTGCCTAATAATAAAATACTACTAGCTCAGGCCAGCATCAGCTCCTGAAGACTGTTTCCCTTGTGCTGGACCCCAGTCATGGCAAATGAAGACATTTTGACACCTCCAGCCAAATTAATCTGCAAAATATGGCTCAATTTTTAATAGCTTTCCATCTATGGTCCCTTAAAGAAAACTCTAAATTCAAAGAAAACGATAGTAAGATGCCTACAGTTTATTTCAGCCACTGAAATTCTCTACTGAACTTCAGATTCAATCATAGGAGCATTGCCCCTAGTTGTCCTATGTTTGTACTTTAAGCTGCACCCAAAGTTCCAGCATCAGTTTTTTAAAGATTCTAAAAAAGGATGATATAGCATATGTTCAAGCTGAGCAAGTTACTAGGATGCCAATAGTACGTTTCTGTAAGCTTTTGATTGTGAATTTCCTAGGCAGATAGGACTTCTCTGGCTAGTTTTGCTTTTAACTAAGGACATGCCCTTTAGTTCAAATGCATATCAAAGATTATTAGACTCTGATCTGAAGTATTTCATAAGGGTATTCATAGTGCAGAGATATGGATTTATGATCTGGCTGGTAACTTGCTGAATAACCAACAAATGTCTTTTCTCCATCTCAGTTTCCTTCTCTAATAAAGGAAGGCAACAATGGCCTCTTTCCATTCTCCTAGGGGTATCAAAGGATTAAGGATGTTGGTGAACATTATTAAAAGAGAGGTTATATTTAATTAAATGTAACACTCATAAATATAATCACATCATGGCAATAGCTGAGTTTTATTACAGGTCCATACAATGAACAGCTTTTGTTACTCATTAGTCAGCCTCATTGTTTGTCATCACCACATTGATTTCAGTCCAAAAAGCCAGATTCTCAGAAACATAAATATTAAATTTGATTTAAGCTGACAGCACTCATGGCCTTGAAAATCTTTAGGTAGAATTAGAAACTAGACAGTTGTCAAAATTTGCCTCTGGAATCTTCTACACTTTTCTAAGATTTTAGTGTTTTGGTTCCAGAGACTGGTTGCTAATAGTAGCAGAAGATACGTCAACCTGATTTCAAACTCTCCAAGCCACGACGAAAAGCTAATCATCTGTGATGGTCACAGTAACTTCTTTCCACTGCCTTCCCAGTAAAAGAAAACCACACATTATACCACAAACTGATACTACTGACAACTCATTCTTTTATTAATTCAGCACCTACTGTGTATAAAACATTCTTTCTAATTATGGGAGGTGGGGAGAAAGTTTAATGATGAATAAGACACAATCTCTATCCCAAAGGAATTTATAATCCAACACAAATATGTTGTATTTTCAATATCATAATTTATATTTAGTATCTAATAATGGAATTATTTTTCTACCTTTCTTTCTTTTTATACATCCAATAGTGTAAAAAGCTTCAGATGAATGGTTCAAAAGCTTAAGTCTTCCGACTGGCTCTGCTGTTGACCAGCTTGTTTGGTAAGTCACTTTACTTGTCTGGGCTCCAGTGTTTTTTATCTGTAAATTCTGAGCTTTAAAATTCTACTCACTCCTCTAACATTCATCGGCTATTGTTGCAGTACCTACTACATACCTACTACATGCAAGGCAATGGTCTAGTTACTTGGGATGCCTTAGCTACTGAAACAGACACACATGCCTGCCCTCCTCCTCCCTCACATTCTATAGGGTAGGAAGACAAACAATGAACAGTAAACACAATAATAAATAAGTAAAATAATTTATCAGAAGGTTATAGTGCTATGGAATATTGTGCACAATGTAAGAGGGAATCAGAAGTGTGGGATGGGGCAGATTTCCAATTTTATATAGAGTGGTCAGGTGGGACTAAGGAGATGTCATTCAAGAAAAGACTTGACAATGCCCTGTCCAGTGCCCTCTAAAAAGTATTTTTTTTTTCTGTGTGGTATGAGGGAAAAGTATTAAAGAAGTGCTGGAGCAAACACCACAGAAATAGTGTTACTGAATCAAACTGGGGTCCACTCACCCAGCACAGTAAGGCCAAACATTCACACTGAGGGTTTTCAGTGGGAGAAGGGAGGGCGTTTATTTGCAAGATGCCAAGAAAGGAGAATTGGGCAGCTCACGCTTAAGATCCAACCTCTCTGATACAAGCAAGGGTTTTAAAAAGCAGGGATAAATTTCAGGAAAACAGAAGTTAAAGGGAAATTACAAATGGAGGTTATACATTGCTTTGACCTAAAAAGGTGGATACCTTGAAGCGGGTGGTTTATAAGTCATAGGTAGAGTTAAAAGTTTCCTGATTTGCAATTGTTTAAAGAAGAGAAGCTGTGTTTAAAAATCTGGGATCAGCAGAAAGAAAGCGTAGGTCTGGCTCATGGGCATGGCTTCCTCACAGGGGTGTCCAAGGGAGAGAATACAGCCATGGGTTCCTAGTTTCTGTTTCTGGTTGAACCAGTAAAGCCCCTTCCTCATCACTCTTTTTCACATATCACTAGAGACAGAAACTGAAAACCGTCGCTTCAGGCTGCTAAAAGCCTAATACAAAACAAAACAGAACAACAACAACAAACTAAGGTGGGTTGGACAAGTTTGCGCCCCTCAGGAAAAACTTTAGAACAAAGAATGACTGTCAGAGTTCAGTCCTCAGTTTCTCCCTAGCTGAGGTCTATGTGCCAGTGGATTTGTTTGACAGGGGTCCAGGTCTCTAAAAAACAACTCAGGGACATATGTTAAGATGTTATTGCTAGTTTCTATATGGAACCAAACATCTCAGGGCTCTAACTTCCCTGGCTATTGTTTTAAGCTACTATTACCTCTTGCTTATCAAGTTGCTTATTTACTTTTCAGGACTAGCTAAGTACCTGGAATTTCCCTTGAAGGAACTCAAGGTTTTCTTTTATTTCCTGGCTCCCTGGGGAGGGCGTGCGGGGGTAGGGGAGTAGCAGGCCCCTAAGAGGAGTCTCGACTCCATCCCAATGGCCCAGCCTTTGTTGCTTTGCTCTTGCCTTTCCTTGCAAGATACATGAAGCCAGATACATGACCTAGAACTTCTTTGTCCAATATAGTAGCCATTAGTCATATGTGGCTACTGAGTTTTTAAAATGTGGCTAGTCCAAGTTGAGATATTCTGTAAGTGGGAAATACAAACTGGATTTCTAAGAATGTAAATACCTCTTTAATGTTTCCATATTTATTTCATGTTCTAATGGGAATATTGTGTGCATGTTGGATTAAATAAAATATATTTTTAATTTAATTTTGTTTTTTAAGTTTTTAATGTAGCTTCCAGAAAATTTTATTTTTAAAATTTCTTGTACAGATAGGTTCTCACTATGCTGCTCAGGCTAGTCTTGAACTCCTGGCCTCAAGCAATCCTCCTGCCTCAGCCTCCCCGAGTATTGGAATTACAGGCATGAGCCAGTGCATCTGGCCTGCTACCAAGAAAATTTAAATATGCACATAACTCACTTGATCTTTCTATTGGGCAGCACCTATCTAGAACTTGAAATGGGGGTTTTGCTATTAGCATGTATGTCACTCTTGCCTTAGTATGTAAGTCACCTCATTCTGCTAGATGTCTTTCCTTTTGTATTCTTTAGAATTCTTTTCCCTATGGCCTCTGGGTCAAGGAATGCAAGCATAGGGCTCACATTTCTAGAATTCAGGATACTTTCGTGCTATCATTAGCATATAATTTGGGAGAGGTAGAAGAGGAAAAGGAATTTAGGTCCTGGGATAGAATATAGGATTCAAGGGCATGTTTTAGAAACTATAAGACAGACCATGTTGATTATATTGTTATGCTAATTAGGGTACATTATTTTTACCTTTAGTGTTCATTCCGCACTTAGTGACAGAAAATGTTAGCTGTCATAAGTGGTGAGTGAGAGTAATGCTACTATAAAATAGAAGCCATTTTCCCCACACCATAGCTAGTCGTGGATGTCAACAAACTGTGAAGGGTCAAACTAAAAATTAGGAGAGATACCTATATAAAATACAGATATCTCTTTTTTTATAGAGTCAGGATATAGCATGGGACCAATTCAACATACAGTTCTAAACAATTCCCTTACTAGATTCCTGAATTTCCCCGAATCATGTTTTTGAAGGTAATCAAGGGCCAGAGAGGATACTGAAAGATTGTTCAGCTACCTTTCCTTAAGTAAGCAAAGAACTAAATCCTTCAGCTCAAGGAGTTTTTTATTCTCTTTATGATTCCCCAAGGATAGCAATAAATCTTATTGACTGACTAGAGATTCCACAGTCTCCCATAGAAGCCCATTTCAGTATTTTATCCCTCAACAGTAAAGAAAGCCTTGCTGGTGTACAACCAAATATAATATTCTTTATTCTAAGCCAATCTTCTGTTCTCTTTTTTCCTCTCCTCTCCTCTCTTTTGTCTTCTCCCCGTCCCTCCGCTCTCCTCCCCTCCTCTCCCCTCTTCTCTTCTCTTCTCTTCTTTTCTCTCTCCTTCTTTCTTTCTTTCTTTCTTTCTCTCTTTCTCTCTCTCTCTCCTTTTTCTTCTCTTCTCTTTTCTTCCTTTCTTCTCTCTCTTTTCCATGGAGAACAACTGATAAGCACTAACCTCTCAAAAAATTTTAAAGTACATAAGCAGTTTAAATGCAATTCATCTTTCTCTTCTTCTTTTCCCCAAATCATTAGCTGCAAAGCTCTACACAATTGCACAGTATCACTCTCTATCTTATATTTATGTTTGTGTTTCTGTTTATAAATCAACTACCTGGAGTTTTCTTTGACTTTCATCCTGTTTTATTTTCTCACTTATCAAGGTTACTATCAATGTTTTCCTTTCACTTCATCTTACCAAATAGATGTGTTCCTGGACCTACAATATCAGAATGTCATAAACCACAGCACTGCTAAAATATATGTTCCAATAAGGAACCAACAGAAATCAGGTTTCACTGAAGAACATAGAAGTGAAAAGCACAAAGAATATGGGATTGTGAGGAAATCTATAATTGAAAACCAGATAAGAGCCACTCACCACAAAACATCAGGGAAGATGAAAAGATAGAATTTATTGAAAATAAAATGATTCCTAAGTATCTGGAATTAAGTTATATAATCTGGATAATCTCAAATAATAGGCTGTTTAGAAGTCCCCTTCCCCTCCAGTTTAGAACAATTCAGTTTGAGCTCTTTTATGCAGACCAGTTTTCTTTGAGAACAATAGAGATTAAATCTTGTTCAAGTCCCAGAGGTTCTTCTCATCTTTCTTTTTCAATCAGTGCTCCCATTACTGAGTCATTCAATCTAACTGCTATTGTCTTGCTGGGAACCAAATAAAATTCTAAATGCAGGAAATATGACCCCGTTTCACTGGTCAGAAGAATCATCACTTCAGTAACAATGTAGAATACTCATGAGTCAACTGCTTCCTGAGGGACCAATCATCTTGGGAAAGTGAGGGTAGAATCATATTGCCTTTTGTGACTGTGTGGGTGGGAAAGGACAATTCCTAGAAAGGTAGATGGCAACTGCAGGTGTCTGATACAACTACAACTGTCTAGTTTCTTCTCTGTGTCTTTCACTGGGCTGTGAGTTCCTTGAGAGTAGCGATGGTGTCTTATTCATCTTGGGATCTCCAGCTCTCACATCAGGGCTCAAGACAAAGTAGGTATTCCATAAATAGTTGATTTTTGAATAAATAAATCTATGAATGAATGACTCAAGTTATCTATCCATGAAGAAAAAGTGGCAATGCCAACATTTCAAAGTAAAATTATTTATTTCTTTAAAATGCCTTAATAATAATCTAGTTTATGAATAATTCCACTCTACACTGATGAAAAAGTAGTAGAGTCCCTTTATTTTATATAAATTAGTTTGGAAAATAAATAATATGTAAAAAGAATTTTATATATAGGTATATGTACATAGACGCATGTAGATGTATTTGTATCTATCTGTCTATCTATCTGATAGTACATGGAAATGAAAACCAAGGTGATCACCAAGGAGAGTAGCAAGTGAATACTGAATCTGATTTTAACTGAGTGGTGGTCATGAATTGATGGGGAGATGCTGAGAGCCACCCAGGCAAAGGGAAAAATCATAAACAAATGAACAAAAATGAGAATGATCAAGAGTTGAGAGAAAAATGATAAGGCTACCAATTTGGTTTGTAGTAATATTTCTTGGTACTCTAGTACCAAGAAATGTGGAAATATTAATACACATGCATATCTATCAATTTCTTTCTTTTTGAGCCAATATGAAGTTGGAAGGAATTGGGTTCTTAAGCAAAAGGATGACATGATGAAAAGGTTGTTTTGAAAGTTGTGCCAGGAAGAACTGGATGCCAGAGGAAGAAAGTTCAATTGGGAAGATACCATGATGCTGACAATGAAGCAACTAGGGCCTCCATGAGAATACTGCCTATGGGATTAGATAGGAAGAGGGATATGATGAGGACACATGTATGCTCTCTTTTTCCTTACTCAAAATCTCCAAGTTAATTTTTACTGTTTGTTGTTCCATGTATACCTCATGGCACAAAGTTCTATAGTTTGTTCTAATGAATGTCTACCTACCTCTAGGCCTCAACACTGTCTTTGGGACTTTCTTCTGAGAGGGTCTTTAGAATTGCCTTTTCTCTCTCTCACTGTCACCTTCTTTGCAGGCCAAGAAAAGGAATCTGTTCTCTCCCCAAGAGGTGTCGTCCTGCTACCTGCACTAGTGCTGGCTGGCTCTCTACCGTCAAATTTTTCTGAGTCTGGCTTCAAACTGCAACTCATCATCTGCCTCCAATTCCACAGATTAGCCTCTTCCTTCCATCATTTCTTTATATGTCTGTAATGCTCTTTTGTTTTTGTTTTGTTTTTTTGAGACAGGGTCTCACTCTGTCACCCAGGTTGGAGTGCAGTGGTGCAATGACAACTCACTGTGGTCTCAACCTCCCCTGTTTCAGGTGATCCTCCTACCTCAGCCTCTTGAGTAGTTGAGACTATAGACACATGCCACCATGCCTGGCTAATTTTTTATCTTTTGTAGAGATGGGGTTTATCCGTGTTGCCCCAGAGCTGGTCTCAAACTCCTGGGTTCAAGTGATCCTCCCACCTCGTCCTCCCAAAGTGCTGGGATTACAGGCATGAGCCACCATACCTGGCCCACTCTTTTGGATTCTCCAGGGGTATCCTAGACCAGTGCTTCACAAATTTAAGTTGCATAGGAATCACCTGGGGGTCATTTAAAATGTAGATTCTAATTTAGTAGGTCTGGGCTGCGACCTGGGATTCTGAACTTCTAAAAGCATCCCAGGTGAAGCTGATGCTGCTGATCCATGGATCACCCTTTGAGTAGCAGGGTCCTAGTCCTAGAAGACCTGGAGACTCTCTTCTTGCAGGGGTATCCCAGCTCAGGTCTAAGTAAGCCACCTCATTCTAATGTGGTCACCACTGCATATGCCTGGCCCAATTATGCTTCCTTTCACCCTCATTCCTGCATCCCTGAGCTTCCAATTGAACCTCCCTGGGGACTTAGTGTAAGTGGAATCAACCTCATATCTGGCCACCAAACTTTAGAGGACCTCACACAGGCCCTTCCTCTCAGCCTCAAGGTTTCTAGAGCAGCTCTCTGTATTCTGCTTTTCTTTTGTAGCTGTTGCCATCCCTGGAGATCTGCCCCAACTTGACCACAGAGTGGGACACAGACTCCTTAGCTCCCAGTCACATGGCCTTTTGAAGGGAAGCCCACAGGCTCTACTGGTTTTAAGGATTTTCCTTCAAGTTGTTTTGCCAAAACAATTTTTACTATATTTATAGTATAAATTATAAACATAAAGAAGTTACAAAGATTAAGGTTCTTAAAATCCTGGTACCTGTTTTACACAACTGCAGCTATCTTCCTCTGAGATGGTAAAATAGATGCCTAAAAACTTTTCTTTCTGTTATGAAAGTTCTACATTCTTCTGGGTGCCTTGTATCTGTTACCTTATGGTTTCTCCCTGCTTCTCTGGCTTTGTGACTTCACTTCTTGGTTGCTGTCCAGTATCTGACCCAGCCTCCCTATCACCCTCTCACTTCTTGGCTATTCTGACTCTGAATTTCTACTCTGGTCCTTTTCCTACTCCAAACTGCCCAAGTCACTGTTTTTCCTCCTCAAAGGAGGTGAGGAATCAGGAAACTCTGTTGGCTTGACAACAGCCTTTTAGATGTTTTAGAATGCTACCTTGCCAATATTATTTGACTTCAGTTCTGGTTCCTGACTAGTACTTTGGACCTTGCCTGTGTTTATGCTATGCCTTTGTCAACTGCCTGAGCATGCCATTAAACTGATTATTTTCTGACACTTAATTTGGACTCCTGTCCCTATCCCCATTTTCCCGTTCTAATCCACAGACCTGTAGTCAAACAAGTTCTTGGCATAGAGCAATCAGGACCTTCTCACATCTGTATAAGATTTACTACAAACAAGCTGACTGTTCTTGCTCCTCTTTAAAAGAGTTGAAAAATCCAAACCGTGTACTGTATATTCAAAATAAACTGAAAGGAAATATGCATTTCTTTAAAAGTTGACCCAAGTATCTATGAACAGATGAATGGATAAAGAAAATATGGTATATATACACAAAGGAATATTATTCAGCCTTAAAAAAGAAAAAATTCTGTCATTTGCAACAACGTGGATGAACCTGAAGGACATTATGTTGAGTGAAATAACCTAGGCATGTAAAGACAAATACTTTGCGATCTCACTTATTATGTGGAATTAAAAGAAAATCAAACTCAGAAACAGAGAAAAATGGTGGTTACCAGAGGCTAGGATTTGGGGGATTGGGGAGATTTTAGTCAAAGGACACAAAATTTCAGTTAGAGAGAAGGAATAAGTTAAAGAGATCTATTGTATATCATGGTGACTGTGGTTAATAATAATACATTGTACACTTGAAAATTGCTAAATTTTGTGTTTTGACCACAAAAGATACATCTGTAAGGTAATGCATATTCAAACAGCTTGATTTAGCCATTCCACAATGTATACATGCATCAAAGCATCATATTGTATACCATAAATACATGCAATTGTGACTTGTCAATGAAAAAATAAATTAAAATGTGAAAAGTTAACTCACGATTCACAGACTGCACTGGCCTATGCATATGCTGTTTCCTCCTAACACTTTCCCCTCTGCGTTTTACATAGCTGGTTTCTTCTTATCATTTATATTTCAACTTAAACATCACCTTCCAGACTCCTTGACCCTCTAAGATTTTCTTCCCTCTTGTTCCACTATGCTCAGATACGTTATTCTGTTTGTTTTCTGCCTAATCACTAATGGTACTTGTATACTTATTCATATCTTATTTTTATTCATATCTATTTTATTTATTTATTTATTTATTTGAGACAGAGCCTTGCTCTGTCCCTCAGGCTGGAGTGCAGTAGCACAATCTTGGCTAATTGCAACCTCCACCTCCTGGGTTCAGGCAATTCTCCTGTCTCAGTCTCCAAAGTAGCTGGGATTACAGGCATGCACCACCGTGCCCAGCTAATTTTTAGTAGAAACAAGTTTTCGCCATGTTGGCCAGGCTGGTCTCGAACTCCTGACCTCAGGTGATCCACCGCCTCAGCCTCTCAAAGTGCTGGGATTACAGGCGTGCGCCACCATACCTGGCTAATTTTTTTATTTTTAGTAGAGATGGGGTTTTGCCATGTTGGCCAGGCTGGTCTCAACCTCCTGACCTCAGGTGATCCACCCACCTCGGCCTCCCAAAGTGCTGAGATTACAGCCCTGAGCCACTGCACCCGGCCTCATATCTATTTTATTTTTCGTATACTCATTAGGCTATAAATTCTAAAAGGACACAAGAACTATGTTTGGTTAGTTTGATATTAAATAAAGAGGATGCTGATTTAAATAAGTATTTAAATATGCATGGCATGTTGTAGGTGTTCAATAAATATTTGGTAAATGAATGCTTCAATTGGATCTAACCTTGATAGGAGACAAATATGCCAGCATTAACTCAATAAAACTATGTGATGAAGAGTGTTTTAAGGCTTTTCATTGATGATGAATACTCAAAACTTTGAGTTGAAATAGGCTGAACGGGAAGCCTGTAGAAATACATATGTTAGAAACATTTTTATTAACTGTATTTGGGAGTAAAAGTGCACCCTGGCTGGAGTCATCTGGAGTCTTATAATCCCATAAACCCTAGATAGGTTTCAAGGCTAATCGGCAATCAAGCATGACAGGCCCTTGACCTAATTTTTGCTGAAATCCCTCCTGAGACCATCGAACCTGATAAATTATTGGATTAACAGACTAAAGATTAATGGTGCCTTTTGGTTCAGTTGGTTTGAAAAGCTGATGTAAGGCATTCATATCCTCTTAGTCTGTCCCTAGAAAGATTTTTTTTTTCTGCCCTTAAATATTTTCTGTAACTCCTGTATACAGCTGAAAGGATAACCACCTGTGGACTTTTGTTTTTCTTTTAGTATAGTTAAAAAAGCAGATGTGAGGTCAAGAGGTGAATGGGGAGAAGGACAGCCTGGTATGACCAGGGAATGGAACTCTGCATGAGTTTAGAAAAGTTAAATGTAAGGTTAAACTCCCTGAGAAGATCACCGAAGATAACTAAGAATTTTCTGTCATGGTTTTGAGAAGGAGGATAGTGAAGGCTTTTATGCAACGTTCTCAGTCTCTATTCACAGAATAAGGCTCCATTATGCTTAGACTATTTGACTTTATTAAATCTAGGCAAAACAAGCCTCACGTTAAAGAATAACACATATATGCACGTGGGTAAGTGTAACTAGAAAAGGAGAAGAAGAGGAAAGTTATTGTGTGGACAGCAAAAAAACAAGAACAAGTTTCTCTCCCTGGAGTGTGAAATCATTAGAACTTCAAAAGTGCTTGGCAGGACTAAAAGTCAAATATGCAAATATCATATGACTCAGCAATTCTACTTCCAGGTATATACTCGACAGAAGGCACATATATATATTCATCAAAAAGAAGGTATTTGAATGTATATAGAAGCACAATTCATAGTAACCTCAAATTAGAAACTACCCAAATGTTGAATAACAATAGAAAGGAAAAATAAATTGTGGTATATTCACACCATAAAATACTATCCTGCCATGGAGAATTAAGATATAAAATTGTACATGACAATATGAAACAAATGCATAAATGTACCATTAAGCAAAAGTAAAGTCACACAGAATACATACAAAATGATTCAAGTTCTATAAAACATGAATACAGGCAAATTTATGCTGTCAGAAATAAGAATTGCAGTCACCCTTGAAGAGGAAAGTAGGGACTACAGGGGGTCATTGGGATTTAGGGCTTCTGGAATGCTGGCAATATTTTTCTTGATCTGAGCATTGGTTAAATGACTGTATTATGTTTTTGAAAATTCATCAAGTTGAATGCTTATATTATACGTACTTTTCTGTACATATAATATAAATATACTGTAGGTATATATTATATATTAATTTTTTAAAAACTTCTTTGGGACTAAGGATGCCCTACTTCCCCAATCATCAAATGAATACTCTCTTTTCTCCCTGTTTTCATTCTTTTTTTGGTCAGTATCTTGAAAATTTAAAAGAGGAACGGAAGTAGTGACTTAAAATGTTAAAACCAAATGAAAAGAGAACAAAGAAAGTTAAAAGAAAAAAAAAAGAAAAAGTAAGGAATGCAAGAAAGAAAGAAAAAGAAGGGAAGGAAGAAAGGAGAGAGAGAGAGGGAGAGGTCCCATCAGTCAGTGTCAGCCCTTACTACTCACTTCTGCTGGTAGCTGCTAGACCTTCTCTTGAGAATAGCCATTTTCCCTTGGCCTACCCATCACAGAATAGCCAAGTTCTACACAGTCTGGGGGCTTTGTCAGAAAGACATGGCTGAAGGAGGAAGGAGAAATTTTTAAAAAAGGGGAGGAAAGGATAAAAAGAAGGAAAGGAAGCCTCCATCTTCAGTGGGGCACTTTATAAATCACCACTTGCAAACTGTTCTGAAAATGTTTTACATTTTCTTGTCATTTAACTTTCAATGACTATTTTGGGAAATATACTCAATAAAAAATTGGTTGTAATATTCAAATAAAAACATTTAAACAAGATATAAGTGCTCCATTTATTCTTTAATATAAACAGAAATACTAAACTTACTTATTCTTTCAATACTATGACCAAATTTTATCTTTTATCTATTTCAAACAGTATTTATGTAAGTGAATTCCTATTGTTCTCAGAAAAGTTTGATGGTCTGTCTGCAGGAAATAAGACTAAAAATTACTTTCTGACAAGACTCTCTCAAGTGGTTGAAACATCACCTGCTTGGGTCAGTGAATTAAGCCACAGAATAAAAAGAAAAGAATCAAACATTTCAATCCCGGATACCATTAATGTATAGCATTATTCGTGATGGCTTTTACTTGTTTCTGGAATGTCTACAAAATTACTTTTTTTTTTTTTGAGGTCAAGTCTCGTTCTATCACCCAGGCTGGAGTGCAGTGGCGGATCTCTGCTCACCACAACCTCCGCCTCCTGGGTTCAAGCTATTCTCTTTCCTCAGCCTCCCGGGTAGCTGGGACTACAGGTGTGCGCCACCATGCCTGGCTAATTTTTGTATTTTTAGTAGAGATGGGGTTTCACTATGTTGGCCAGGCTAGTCTCAAACTCCTGACCTCGTGATCCACCTCCCCCCGCCCCTTGGCCTCTCAAAGTGCTGGGATTACAGGCGTGAGCCACCGCACCCGGCCCAATTACTTCTAAATGAAAAGGTCAATTGACTTTTATCTACACAATGCCAAACCTTCAGAAACATTTTGATGCATTTTCCATCCAGAAATGAAGTATTAACATACGCATTGTTATTGTTTTCCACTAAGTTAGAAAACAAACTCTCAGAAGTCAAAAGAAGCCTCATGGCCTGAAGTCCTAAGTAGAAGAAACTCCAGTGACCACCTGGTACCAATTCCTCATTTTTATAGATGAGGAGGCAGAGCCCACTCAAGGTTACACAGATGGTGACTGGAGCCCAGGCCAATACATTGTGTCATTTCTGGGTAATATGTGATGTATGTTATCTATTACTTTTAAAACTGGTTTCAGTTCAGTTTCACGGCACAGAAGTGACTTAAACTATTTTCAGTTTTTAAACTCTAGCTATTAAATAATGATTTTAGAACTGGGAGTGCAAATTGTAGAATAAATGCCCCCCAAAGCCTCTTCTTTAAAAAAATATTCCTACAATAAAATTTTCTCCGTTCCTCATCTTTTCTTCCATAAAAGATTTCCTCTTTCCTGCCTGTTCCCAATATTACCTAGTCTTTCATTAACTGTTTTTATTCACTCAACTCATTCTTCGTATTTCTAGGTTCAATTGGAGGATGATTTTAAATTAATTATATAATGAAAATGTTCACATACAGACCTTTCAGTAGTTTAAATAACCAAGTTATAAGAATATTGAAGTATGAGTAAAATTCTCTTACATAACTTATACCCAAATTCTATTTCTTTTTGAAAAGTATTTTGGTACAGAACATCCTTCCGAATTCTTGAAAATAAATTATTTCTCTCCATCTTAATCTTGAATAATTGTGAAATTTAAAGTATATTTAGTAACAAATATTTTGTTATGTATATTTTTTACAAAGGCTTTAAAATAAAAGAGTGTTTATTTTTCTCCTTTGGAAAAACTAAGACTTAAAAGAGTTGTCCTAGACACTAGAGTATCATAAGATGAGGATATAATATTTTACTTTACAAAGTATTTTGAGACAAATTAAACTTGCTTGATTCTTATAAAAGCATGAGAAGTAGGCATGAGAAACACTATTATTAAATTTCACAGATGAGGAAACTGAGACTAAAAGAGGTGAAGAGATGTTTGCACAGTCACATAGCAATTTAGCGGCAAGAAACAACTTGAAACTAGATTTTTGGTCTCTAAGTTCTGTATGTTTTTTAATGCTATATTAGAGCTTCTACCCCTCTTCTCCCTCACTCTCCCATCTATTGCTCTTCCCATTCCTCATGGTACTTCTAAGCTGGACTATTCAGAGAATATAAGCAGGAAGACATATTGGATTAAGAATTCTGGCTGGGTAAGCCTTCACCCTCCTACCCAAATGAAAAATTTCTGGCAAAGCCATCTGTTTAGTCAAGCATTTGCCTGATGGCGGTGGGAGGATCGACAACTGTACCACCATGGATTCAGTCCCTAGAGAGTAAATATTGAAACATGTGTTTGTTTCTGTACATGTGCCTCAGGGCTCAGTGATGGGCACATTTTAAAGATCTAAATAATAATAGTCATGGTGATGCTGCCAGCCCTAGTGCTATTGCAGTACCTGAACGTCACTTGAAGGAGAGCTGTGGCCATTTACTGATTATACACCTTCCCTCCCATTTATGTAATGTCTCCAGCCAAATCCCTGCTGTCCCCATATACCTCCCTTGGTTCTCTCCTTCCTACTCTCTCAGCCATTATTTTCTCTTTTGAAGGGGCCCACCGTGTATTCTCATGGGTTATTGATAATGGATATTTTTCTTCTTTCCTTTTCTTTTCTTTTCCTTTTTTTTTTTTTCTTTGAGATGGAGTCTCACTCTGTCGCCAGGCTGGAGTGCAGTGGCGCGATCTCAGCTCACTGCAACCTCCTACCTCTGGGTTCAAGCAATTCTCCCGCCTCAGCCTCCTGAGTAGCTGGGACTACATGCACGTGCCACCACGCCAAGCTAATTTTTGTAATTTTTTTTAGTAGAGGTGGGGTTTCACCATGTTGGCCAGGATGGTCTCGATTTCTTGACCTCTTGATTCGCCTGCCTCAGCCTCCCAAAGTGCTGGGATTACAGGCGTGAGCCAGCGTGCCTGGCCAATGATGGATTTCTTCCAAGGAGATGCCTAAGTTTCTATTTTTTTTTTCCTCTATGTGGTGGGATACCTGACTCCATGTATCAGTAAGAAGCAAATAACACAGTTATCAAAGATTTCTTGAGCAGGGTATGCATCAGAAGTTGTAGGAATATACAAAACAAATAGAAACCTGTACCTGCTCTCAGGAACCATTACCACTAGTCTGGAAGATAATGAACGAGATCACCTAAGAAAAGCAACCTTTAACTAGGTGCCCAAAATTATATATGATGGTACATACAAGAGAGTCAAGAGAATTCTGAATAAAGGAATCAGGTGGCATTACAGAGGGGTGGCTTGCAGGAAGAAGAGTAAAGGGTGTCAAGTGATAATTTAGGTGGGCTTAGAGCCAATAATCTTTATCAGCACTCATTCTGAAACTACCGCAAATAAATCACTTATCACAGTACACTAGATTACTTTAGTTCATATAATCCTCTGAGAAAGGTGTTATGAATCCTGTTTTAGATGATATGGTAAAGGGGTTAAGATGGTTGACCAAAGTCACATGGCCTAATAAGTGGCACTTCTGTCTGACTCTGCAGCTCATGGTCTTTCCCATTTCCACAATTTAAAGTAGCTTAAGTTGACTATGCTAGGAAATTTTATTTTTTTTACAGGTTTCATTTTTCATTACATTTTATTTTTGTGAGTAACATATGCGTATAGTTGATAAAAACATGACAAATTTAGCAGTTCCCCATCTACCTTTCCCTCCCCATCTTCAGGTACTGCTCCTCAGAGGTAACCATGTCCATTTTTCTTATTTTTTTTCATTCTATTGCGTTCTCCATATTTCAAAATGATATGCTTATACTATTTATTGCTTTATCATTTTTAACATTATCTATTATCTTATTTTTGTAGATGAATATTTGTGTTTTATATAGCTCCACCTCTTCTTCCTCTCTCTACTGCATCTTTTCAACAGTTATATAATTTCTAAGGTAAATTAATATTCAATGCTTACGTTATAATCATAATATAGATACTGTTTATTGCCCCATTAGGTAATGTACCTTGATTATGTTTCCTTCCTGTACAACTTTTTGCTTTTTTGGAGTAAAAAATTGCCTCCATTTTTTAACAATTTTGTTTCTTATACTCCATATATTTTTTAAATGCCTCACAATGCTATTTCCATATGGTTAAATGTATCAGATAATTTATCAGTTCCTTTTTTTTTTTTTTTTGGTCTTTGAGAACCTCTCTCTGCCCCGTCTCCTGCCTCAATCTGGACCAATTGCTCTGCTGTCATCCTTCACTACTCTCCTTTGCTGGATGGAGTTCATGTTTCCTGAATTCTGTATCCTCCTATTACTCTATTGCTTTTAGTGGAGCACATCCTTCAGCAGTATTCTAAGAAAGCATATGTTAAAGAATCAGTTTTGAGTCCTCAAATGCCTAAAAAGCCTTTATTCTTATAAATGATTGATAATTTGACTATGTATAGAATTTAATGTTAAATTTTCTCTTAGAGTTTTGAAAGTATTTCTCCACTATCTTACAGCAAGTGTTGCTATTCAAAAGTCCAGTGACTTTCAATCCTTTCCTTTGTGATTTGTTTTTGTTTCTCTGTTTTTTTTTTAATTTCTCTTTATCTTATGCTATTATTTTCTACAAGTCTTGGGTTCCTGGGTCTTTCTCTTATCCCTCCCCTTCTGCTATCCATCTCTTTGGCTTTTATTCTATATTTAAGAACTTTCCATACCTTGGTATTCCAAGCCTTCTATTGCATTTTTATTATCAAATTTTTATTTACCAAAAGTTCTTCATCTCTAGTTATTCTTCCTTCCCCATTTTTGCTTCAGGGATGCAACTGCTTCTCTTTTTTCTCCCCACAGATATCAAGTTATGAGTATTTTGTTATTGGAAGCATTTTTTTCCTTCTCTTTGTGTTTTCACTGTTTGTTCTATGCCTTTCTTTGTTTTGGTCTATTTTTCTTATTGAAGGTTTTCTTCAACTGTCTGGTAGTCCTCACCTGCCCATTTATATTTAAGAGTGAGGAACTACAAAGCTGGAAGCTCTGGGTGTGGCGGCAGTTAGGATGATAGAGCAGCCAAATAGTTTTTGTTGTTGTTGAAGACTTGCAAGTGCCAGTGTTGGGTAGTTATGTTTTCTCAGGAGTCATTCAGTTTTTCCAGAGAAAAATCTCCCATCTGTTATATGGGGGCAACAAGCTGGCCTTTGTGAGAGAGAGCTAATGGGAGGAAGCAGACTAGAGGGGAGGAGTCTTCCTCTTGAACACATAGGCTTTCATTTAGTCCCCCTATTTTTAGCTCCAAGCCTCACCCCTGTTCTAGCGATTCTAGTATTCTCAAATTTAGAGTCTCCCTGGTCCATTTTCCCAAGAAATAAATCTCTAGTCTTATGCAAGGATAAAGGAAAAGACCTGGGGTTGTACCCTATTGATATATTGATTTTAATCAAGCCCTGTTTTCAGCTTTGCTCTTGCATCTGTCTCCAGGAACCCCTGTCCATCCAAATCCTGAGTCTTTCGGAGATTCTATGGAAGAAATCACTCAAATCCTCATTGATATCACACTTTGCAAGGCATTTCTGTTGCTTTCTTCTTTCTGCTAAGATAACTTTTATTCCTTCATCCACTGAACTTCTTTTCTTGTTCTCTTTAATGAGTTAAAAAATAAACAAAATTACTTTACCTTCATTTTAGTGGGTTTCTGAGATATGGAAGATATGAGCATGCCTAATCTGCCATGTTTAATATTGTTATAGCTTGTGTTCACTGGAAGCGGATGCTGAGATAGTTTGGGGTTCAAGGTTAGAGATCAGTGTTGTGAAAGGCAGCGGGAGGAAGCAGGATTGAGCAGAGGAAGCAGTCAAAGCATGATGCAGGTCTGTCAAAGCCTCAGCCAACCCAGCAGGGAGCTCTGGAGTGAGCAGAGCTGGTAAGAATTGTCTTTCATCCAGAGAAATGGCTGGGCTTTTGTTCCCTGCCTCACTGGCATGTGGGCTGCCCTGGGAATGGTGTAGATTTGGCCAAGGCAGCTCCCTGGAGCTGTGGCTGACTCTGAAGGAGCTGACAGCTGTAGGCTACCTGCTGACTGCACTCCTAACAGCTAGGCAGCAAGTCCTTCCTTGAAGGGGAATTTAGGTAGCCATGTCTACCATAAACAGGAAGCCCACTATAGGTTAAAAAAAACAGCTTTATTAAGACATAATCCATGTAACATAAAATTCACCCATTTAAAGTATACAATTCAGTAACTTTTATTATATTCAGAGTTGTACATCCATCACCACTATTCATTTAGAAGATCTTCATTACTACCAAGAAAAACTCTGCTCCCCTTAGCTGTCACCTCTCAGTCCCCTCATCACCTTCATTCCTAGGCAACCACTAATTTACTTTCTGTGCCTATTTTGGACACTTTATATACATGAAATCATACAACATGTGGTCATTTGTGACTGACTTTTGTCATGTAGCATAATGTTTTCAAAGTTCATCAGTGTTGAAGCATATGTGAGTTATTCATTTCTTTTTATTGCTAAATAATATTCCATTATATGAATATTATTTATCCATTTATCAGTTAATAGGCATTTGAGTTATTTACATGTTTTGATTATTATAAATAATGTGCTATAAATACTCAGGTGCAAGTTTTTGTGTTGATGTGTTTGTATGCATGTGTTTTTATTTCTCTTGATATGAATTCCTAGAAGTGGAATTGGATCATATGGTAGCTCTATTTAACTGTCTGAAGCCCTGCCAGACTGTTTTCCAAACAGCTACCCCATTTTACATTCCCACCAGTAGTTTATGAGAATTCCAGTTTCTTCACATCATTGACAATACTTGCTATTATCTGTTTTTTGATTATAGTCATTCTAGTGGTGTGAAGTGATATCTCCTTGTGGTTTTGATTTACATTTTCTTGATGGCTAATAATGTTGAACATCTTTTCATGTGCAGAAATATCTATTAAAATCCTTTATTCATTTAAAAATTGTGTTATTTGTCCTTTTATCATTGAGTTGTAATCATTCTTTTTAGGCTCTAGATTCAAGTCCCTTATCAGATACACAGTTTGCAAATATTTTTCTCCCATTCTGTGAGTTGTCTTTTCACTTTATTAATAGTGTCCATTGAAGCACAGAAGTTTTAAATTTTTGATGATGCTCAGCTTATCTATTTTTTCTTTTATCATTCATGCCTCTGGTGTCATATCTAAGAAATCATTCAATAATCTAAGGTCATGAAGGTTTATACCTATGTTTTCTTCAAAGAGTTTTATAGTTTAGGCTTTTTAATTTAGGTCTTTTTTACTTTAACAATTCCAAGTTACAGCAAAAGAATCTCAGCAAAATATTTCATATTGAAATTTTGGCAGTAGCAGCAATGTGACCAAGTAATAATAGGGCTAGAGTGGACCAAAAAATAAGAGCCGCCTTCTGTCCTATTCTTCCCAGAATAGAGAGAATTCAGAAGAATGTGAACCACACGTGTCCAGTTCCATTTTCCTGAGCTCACATCTTTCAATAAGCCCACTCCACCCTGGGGTAGAGGAAGAGGGCTGGGTAAGTTCCTCCCAAACTTCCCCCTTCTGGAGCATTAACGGTTTCTCTCTCTCAGACCTAACTTAGATGAGCATTTATTGGCAGGAATTATGTTCATAATGTATTACTAAATGAAGATTATTTCAAAGCAATATGGATGGGGGGGTGTATATACCACCCCAAAGTGTTAGTAGTGCTTAACTCTCATAAGTAGGATTAGGAATGTTTTTAATCTTGTCTTTCCCTACCTGTACTTTCTAACATTTATAATTCAAATAATAACGGCTTTTGTAACAAGAAAAAAAAGTAGATTTAGATCTTTGATTCATTTTGAGTTATTTTTAGATGTAGTATGAGGTAGGGGTCCAAATAAGGATATTCAGATGTCCTAACCACCATAAAAAAAAAGCTATTGAACATATATATTCTGTATGCAGCATTATATTGGGCACTATAGGATACACAGCCACTGTCTTCTTTATGGCTTCTATTTTCCAATTCTTATTCACTAGAACATTTACCTGTAAAATTTTATTTATTTTTTGCTAGTATTAAAATGTTGAATAGAATAATGGTCATGCACAGAGTATTTAAAATATACATCTTAAGTATTCTTTCATGGTTGATCTGTCCATTATACAGTTCATTTTGAGTAGATTTGTTTAAGCACCTATGAATTCAGGAAAAATGGATTGGCTACCTGGTATTTGCCAGACATTGAATTAGGTGCCATAGAGACAAAGAAATGTAAAACATGCTTTTTTTTTTTTCTATCATTGAGCTCACAGTCTAGTGGGAGAGAGTGACATATTCTTAAGAAATGTCGGCTATCTAAACCATCATCCTAGCTCACACCAAATCATCCTGTCCGTGACATTCTAAGAGATTTGCTGAAATCATGATTTGACTTTGGAATTCCTTCTATTTAGTATATCTCTAATCTTATTAAGGGAAATGATGTTTTTCTTTCTTTGCATCCTATGCTGGCTTCTGATGTTCACCGCTTCAAATTCCATGTGATTACAAACCATTGTAAATGAATCTGTTTCAGACCTTTGGCAAGATGCAATTTTATACTTATTTGTCCATAGTTCCTAGTCATAGAGAGCTACTCTCTCTTCTACCCTGCCATTTTTGTTAATTGGGCAAAAATTATCCATTTCCAATCTTCAATTTCCTTTACTATCTTCTGTGATCACTAAATGTTTACCTATAATGTAAAAATTTACACCGAAATTGACTTTCCTTGCTAATTTAAAATTAGTCAGGAAAAATTTTCAATCTTACATATGAAACATTTTCCATAGTAGTCTTTTTTTCCAGCACAGTTAGGTGTAATCACTTATGAGTGGACCATGTATGGCAGGGAGATATACTCCAAAATTAAGAGCTGTAATTAAGAAATTACACTATACAAGGTAGAAAAACAACAATTTTCTTAAAAAAAATAAGGTGACTCTATAATTTAATGAAATGGGGAAATATATAAGGGAGAGTATAAAGACTTTGCAATTATCTAATCTTTAAAGTATAGCATATGTTTTCGGTTCTAAGGTTACTAGTAAATATGGCAAAACTTATCTGAATCTCAAAACTTCTTATATTAAAATAAATATACTTTGGTCTGAGGCATGGTGCAGATTTATAGATGTCTTTCCTAACTTCCTTCTCAAATTCCAGCCTCCTTTTGGCTACTCGGATTCTGGGGGTCTGATTATATCTTATTTCCTATGAACTGGCCTAATTGGCCTTCTTGTTTCCTCTCAGAGCAAATTCCTTTTTTTTTTTTCTAGTTTAAAACTCCCAGAATTCATTGAGTCCTCACATTTAACCAGGATTTCTCATCTGAGGGATGTGCCTTATTCACAGAATGGCAAAGTATTTGACGTGTTCCCTTTTTGAGCTCAACTTACTTATTCTCACAACCCTGGGTAATTTGAAGATATGGAATTACCAGAGAATGTAATGTTTCCTCAAAGTTTGAGGATTTTATAGAATGAGTGAATCTTTCTGTGAATGAGTGAATCACCTATCATTGCAGATAATGCACACAGCAGAAGTTTGCAAGATTGTACTGATTCATTATTACTCAGGACATTCTTCAAAATTACTTTAAAAATTACATCCATGATGTCTAATTTTTTGTCCGTTTTCTCCTTTTAAAAATACAGAGCCATAGATCCCAGCCTCCTATGAACAGATATTTTAATGTAATAAGAAAATCCAGGAAATGGGAAATGCTTTTGTAAAAACCACAAAAACAAATGATTATAATCCAAATCCACCAATGTTTCTAACTCATGATTAGAAGGAAAATATTTTAAGTCTTTCCCCTTATTTTCATATGCAGTCAAAGAATTATGTAAGTGGTATTTATTGTAAATTCACTGTTTATACTGCACCATGATGAGAGGAGCACTCTATCTGAAATCATTATGAATTATTGTTGGGAGGAAGAACAGCCAGAATAAGTGATTAAAAAAGAGAATAAGGCAAGGGTCTGGTGGGGATAGGGTGCGGAGCTGCAGCTGCTACCTCAGCGTGAGAACAGAGACCTGTTATGCACGCAGGAGGAACACATGGTCTGCTTCCATCCTTGCAGAGCCCTTATTTCCGCTGAGTTCTCTGCTGACTCTAGTTCTCAGTCCAAAAGGAACTGGCACAATGTTTACTACCTGGAGGGATCAGAAATAAAGACCAACCCCCCCATGGTGCCTCTGAACAAGTAAGCTTAGAAAGCCGCAGAAGGGGAGACAGATTGCTAATAGCAAAGGGGTGGGGCGTGGCTTCTGTAGTATGGTCCTAAGGGAATTCTATCTATGGGCAACCAGGAAGAAGGAAGAGTAAGATCTCTGCCATACAAATATCTCATTGCCTGGGTAGAAACTGGTTGAGATAATGGCCCTGTGTTTGTATACCATTTAGAGGACTGCTTAGGAAAAATGGGCACATAGAAGCAGCCATTCCTTTGTTGGAAATTGCCTTTTGGCAATTTCTTTCCCTTGGCATAGTGAGCCCTCATTTTTCACATAAAATGCACTGGCACCTAGACACAAAACTCCTTGGAAATACCCCTGAGTGCACTTTCTGGGACATGCCAGGTTCATGGCAGCAACTTGGGATCACAGGACTTTAGAATTAAAAAACCAGAAGGGGCCTTAGAGGTCATCCAGTCAGCTGTGTATGCCCAACAGATTCTGGGTGAATCATGAGTTTTCATCAAGTTGGGCATCTGCCTGTGAATTTGGATGATGTCACTTCAGTGCTGACAAATGAGCAGCCTGGCTAGAGCCAACACTTGTGTGGGATGCTTCATCCATAGGCGTTAGCTGGTTAATTTGATGATAAATTAGTTCTTTCTGACTCAGTGGACTGCAGCACCAGCAGTTTTGCCTAGTCTGGGCTTCATTTACCTGTCACTGTCACTGTGATTGCTGGGTCTCTGAGTTCTTCCTTTTCCCGCTCTACTGATGCTAACTTTTTAGTAGACTAGCTAATTGGTTCACTCTTCTCTCCTCTGCCTAGTCCCCTCCAGCCAACTGCCTTCTCACAATCTCTGTCTTCAAATCAGGGAAAAGGAGGAGTAGAGATCAGGTGTCATGTCTGAGGATGAAGGCTGGTGGTCCATCTTCTCCCCAACTAAAGTTCTTCCCTTCTCTTCTGATGTCAGGATCTCTCCATTCCTCTCATCCCCTTCCTCAGCAGCATATTGGGAGGATTAGGCAATGGAAAGAGATGTATTTAGTCTAATTTCAGTCTACAGGTCAGGGACTGGGATCAGTCCTTGCACGAAGAGGGCATCGCAAAGATTTAGCTCCAAAGAATACTCTGAAGTCAGGTAAAGATACCATTGTCTGCATCCTTAAGTTAAGGTGACCTCCTAGCTATGGAAGCAATGAAGCAGAGGTGGGGCAGGCTGCAGGCCTTTCTCTTAAACTCACTTGGCCAAAACCTATCTCCTAACCTGAGGACACGTGCCTGAGAAAGATAAAGGAATGTTGACAGAAACAAGATAGACTATGTGACTGAGATAAACCAAAACAGGAAAAGACAAATTTCACGTTGGAGATGAAAACAAGCAGTGTCTGTCCCCTTCCATCTCTGAACCAACAAGTAATTCTAATCTTGTCAAAAAACCTTGAAAATTATGATAGTTAAATATCAGTAATAAGGGGGAAAATACCCATATATTCTGAATCTAATTTTCAAGCTTGGCTTCACATTGAAATCATCTGGGGAGCTTTAAAAAGTACTGATGCCTTTGTCCCACTCTCAGAAATTTTGATTCAATTGGTTTGGAGTGCTGGCAAGGCATTGGGATCTTTCAAAAAGAAAATTATCATATGCAACAGTGTAACTTTCCAGAGATTAATTTTTTTCTTTTCTTTAGAGAGAGAGGCACCATAAAAGCACCATGGAATCACCTTAGGCCTCTCCTTCAGAAGGGAAATTACTGTGGAATCTGAAGGTGGTTTCTTTCAGACAGGCAGGTGGATAGGAGTTCTTAGAGTCTGAACTCAACAGTTGCTGTCTAGAATAAGGGGGGTATAATTAGATGCTTTGCATTTTGACAGTTCAAAAGCAAAGGCTACATAACCCTTAGCTGCAGATTCCCAGATAGAGAAAAGGGATAGCAGCTGAGGGTCCCCTAATGTCCTGGCAGGTATCTGTAAACGGCTCTTATCTTTGCTTTTCCTGCTGTGTACCTGAAATTTCCCACTTCCTCTTATCAAGTTTCTAGCTCAAATATCAACTACCCTCCCTGAAGCTTTTCTAGCCACCTCAGGTAAAATTAATCTGTTTTGCATTCCTAGAGTGCTGCATGCATATTTCTATTCCCGCACTTGTCACCTTATATTACAGTTACTTGTTTACATGCTTGTCTTCCTTCATAGCTAGACTCTGAACTTCCTAAAATCAGAGACTTCACTTTTCATCCTTATATAATAAATGTCAAGACATAAATGACTTTTGATAGGTGCATAACAAATATTTACGGAATTAATCAGAAATAATAAGCTAGGTTCTTAGAGAGTCCAGAATTCTATTTCACTTACAATGTAATTGAAATAAATGTACAAGTAATGAATGGTAGAAAGCAGTAATGTAGAATAATTCTTTTGTCTTTAAAGTACCATGAAATTTGTTTAAATACAGAATAAATAAGAACATAAAATGCATAAGGCAGAAATTTCCCAACATGCCATCAGTCAGTGGTCCAGGGGTTTGGAGCATCGTGTGCAGAAGGGCAGAAGAGTGGCTGGAGGTGAGGCTGGGGACTGGGGATACTACCTGGAGCTCACTGTGGGAAGCTGTGTGTGATATGGGAGGCATTTGGACCTTGAGGGGGTCCTCTAAGCAGGAAATGACAAAATTAGATTTGTCATTGGTTTAGAAAAGGATCAATCTCTGGCTTTCTGGTGGATTTACCATAACATGGTAAAGTGGGAAGACCAGGGAGGAGTTTACTGTCCAGGCGAGTGATTGGAAAATGCGTCTTCTATTCCTGTTCCAAATAATAGGCCTCCCAATTGTTTTAGGCTTAATTGTGTCTCCCCCAAAATTCACATGTTGAAGTCCTAACCCCCTAGTACCTCAGAATGTGACCATGTTTCAAAATATTTAAAGGGGTAATTAAATTAAAATAAAGAAAATTAGGGTTAGCCCTAATGCAATATGACTGATTTCCTTATAAGGAAAGGACATTAGGACACACACACACACACACACACACACACACACACACACACACACATGCGCGCGCGCGCGCGCGGAAAGCCATATGAAGATATGGGGAGAACACAGCCATCTGTAAGTCGGGAGAAAGGTCACAAGAAGCCACCCTGCAACACACCTTGATCTTGATTTCTGGCTCCCAGAATTGTGAGAAAATACATTTCTTTATTGTTGTATTCATTTGTTAGAGATACCATAGCAAACTAATACATCAAGAAACTCTTAGAACATAATTTATTGTTAAGTTCTATGCTGCTCTTATGTATTATTTTTCACTACCTTAAGCCCTAGGTCTTGAAGCAGTTTGTGGGGCAGAGAACAGACATTTTAGCACACAGTCTTTCACTAAACTTTAAAATAACATATGCTAGAAGTGCCCCCTAGAAACCTAGGGTTTGAGCAAACAATATGAAACCTTGAAGAAAGATAATTTTTCATCTTAGATTTTCTTTAATGGATATATTAGAAATTGATATTTATCATTTTCTGCCCCATCCCCATTCAACCCCAAACATGCACTCATATACATTTAACCACATATTCTATTGAGAGAATCTGCAATATAGCTCTAGTGGCTCCGTTGGTAGCAAATAACCCTGTTTTACTTTGCTTGGCTACAGTGACCACAGGGGTGTCATTTGACTCAAAGAGAACTAATGTACAGACTGAGCTGACTGAGCAGACTCTCTCTCTCTCTCTCTTTCTAATTTGAACCAAGAAAGCTAGAAACTGAGGACATTGGTAGCTGAATAGTGTTTATGTTGGAAACAGAATGACTATTGCTGGAGTTTCCTGATTTGCTTGGTTTTTCTGAGGCCTCTTGATTTGTAGATCTGTATCGTTATAATAAGCCCCCTTTACTTGAGCCATGTTAAGTAGATTTCTCTTCCCTGCAAGCAAATGTGCCATAATACAAAGGATAAAATTAATTCTAAGGCCAAGGTTAAGCTTTAGAGACTAAAACCATGAATAACCACAGATATATCCTGAAATATATGTAATTCCATATATCTTTTTATTCTCTAGAACAAGAGACAAAGCCTATACCACAAAGAGGGGGAGGAAAAACTAAGGTGGTAAAGTAGCTGCTTCCATGATTCATGTAAACTTTACTTTTAATCTTCTTAATTTTCATTTAAATATGAGTATGTATGTATGAATATATACATATGCAAAATATACCAGAAAAATTGATAGTTTTACTTGGGAAAAGAAAAAAGGCAGAGGATATGGAATTGAAGCATGAAGTTCCATGATACACACAGAAAGCAATTTCAAATCTACCCCTATAATACTGAAATACACAGTTGAAACTGAAAGGTCTTATCTAAACCTATGTATTATTCTGAATAAGGAAAATTTTAGTAGCTTTCTGAATTGCAACTGAATTCCTAAATGTGAGCATTTAAATCATTCTTAATTCTCTGAAAACACTTGGTGAGGTGATTTTGAAGTGTGAGTTATTTTCCTCTCCTCTCTGACTCAGTTTTGCAAAGCAAACATTGCTTTTTATGGGCACTGTCATAGATTCAGGCTAATGGCCCAGCTTCCTTTTCCTCATTAGAGGACGTACAAGGTTTGGGGAGGCTTTCTGGATTCAGCTAAACTACATTTCAAGGCAGGGCTCTGCATTCAACATTAGATCTGAGAATGGGATTCTATGTGGAGGAGGGATGGCCCTCCAAGGGACAGGCCTGGGCGCTTTCCTCTTCCTGACCAGGACTGATTGCCCTGCAGATGGCCCCCTGACTGGCTTTTCTTAGGAGAAGAGAGAAGCCAGGCAAGCGGCATTTGGCCTTCCCTTTATAGCATCTGTGACAGAGAAAATAATTAAAAACCAAATATTAAGTGATCAGTCTAGAGTCAGAAACATGGAGGCCAGGCTGACTCAGAGGACAGAGGAAACAAAGGCATAAGGTGAAGTACTAACCATATATAGACAAGACAAGATGGTCTGGTGTTTATGTGCACAGGTACTGAGTCAGCCTGCTGGGGCTCAAACTCCAGCCTGCTGTTTGTTTATAAGTTTCTTGACTTCCCCAAGTCCTAATTTCCCTGTCTAGATAGACAGTGGTAATAATAGTACCTACCTCATAATGTTGTTAATTAAATGTGATAATATATGTAAGATGATTTGCATTCCATCTCATGTGTGACAAAGGTTTTATGTTATTAATATAAAGCTTGCCAACCTAGAGGAGAGACATGCTGTGGAGGGGAGCAGGGCCAGGGGCCATAACACAGAAGAGAAATGGGGCAGCATAGGCTGCATCTCACACCACCTTGTTCTCTACCTGCATTTGGCACAGAGGTAAGCCGTGTTCCTCTGGCTGGGCAGCTGCATCAACACATAATAAAATAAGAGATTTGGAGAACTCTTCAGAAAGCAAAGAACAGCTGTGCCTTTCTCCTCCGTTTAGCTTATTTTTGTTCCCCATGAAGGCCACTCTAGCTACTGAGATTAAAAACAACATCCCTCTCTCCCCCCCGCAAAAAAAAAAAAACAAAAAACTTTTTCTCCAGTGAACCAAGAGATTTAAGTAGCAGCTCCAGTGACAGAATATCTGGCTGGCTGTCTGGCTCCTGTGTGCTGGCGCCTCTCCATTCCCGCCCATCCCCATCCTAGTTTTGGCTTTCCTAGTCAGACTTCTCTGCATAGCAGCAGAGGGTGTGCTCAGCAGCTCTGCCCAATGACTGATGGACCTGCAGCAGCCCCCGCGGAGGAGGCCAGGCTGTGATTCAGACTTCAGAGCATATTTGGAGGGTATTGCTTCTCAGCTGCCAGTAACTGCATTAGACTTGCACTTGGTTAGTGATGGGCACTTTGTGGTTACTTTTCTGATTAATAACTTATCTTACCTATATGACCCTCTTTCCAACTACCCTTTATTTTTGCCCCCTCTCCCCTTATATCTATTTCCTTGTTTGTCCTTGTGAATAACTACATATTTCAATGTCTTTGGATATAAATTCTTCTCTCTAATCTGATGGACACACAAAACTTAATTGTGAATCCCTTTGGGAAAGTCCCATTTAATAACAGACAAGGCTGCCCCATGGAAGCCCCTATAAGCCCAAAGCCTGTCTAGTGGGGAAAGAGGGTCCTCAGCTGGCCTGTACATCTCATAGATGTTTCATTCAGCCCTCAGGTTCCCAGATTCAGGGGACCCTCAGTACGATCACATGTGCTATCAGACTATTCTTTCCAGAGCCTGGAACTCTGAGCCTTCAGGGACAGGTCTGGTACCTCTCCTTTTGTGCTATGATTGTGTACACACATATTGTGTTTTTCAAAAATGGTGGTTGGCAATGCACACATACCTGTAGTTGATTGTGACTGAGATATTTATAACATAAGGACTAGATTAGAGCACTAGAGTTCAACAAAGTTTTCGCAGAGATTGTTGTAGTGAAAGTAAGTGAGTGTGGAGAATCAAGTTGGCAGGCTCTGAAGACCCCACCCCTATTCAACAGGAAAAATTCTGCTTGACGAGTTTTGCATATTTGGTTCTGTGCTGGATATCTTCTGTTTGCTTGTTTAAATCCATTCTCTGTCCTTTTCATCTTGTCTTTTGTCTCGGGAGGCTGACTTCTATGGATTGCATTAATTGAACTTCCTTGACCTTTAGCTTTCTATTGGGTTCAGCCAATGGAAGAAGCAGCAGTAGATTGGAGAGCCGAAGGAGAGAGAAGCAAGGGTATTTCTTTTCCAGATTCCTTAATTTCTAGGTTGTTGTTGGCAATGGCTTCATTCCTCTACCAAAGCCCACCTCTCTTATTTGGTGGCCCTCTCCCATAGCTTCAGTTCTTTCCAGGTCTTGATCACCACTCTGCCCTCTTTCTTGCACCTTCAGGCCTAGGGGTGGCAACACCATTCCTGGCCCTGAGGTACTCTCACCTTCCCTTGTAGTTTTCCCTTTATCCCACCCAGACCTTTGTGAATAGCCCCTTCATTAAACCCTATTCACTTACCCTTTTTGAGTTTTCCTTCAGTTTGAATTTGTCATGCTAGGACTATGACTGATCCAGTCTTCTATTGTAAGGTTTTGTTTAGTAAAATATTTTGCTGCTAAATGAAATTTGTGAAACCATGGCACTGGACAATCAGAAGCATTGTGAGAACAAATGTCATATTCTTTGTGGGTGTAAATTACCCAAGATAGCTAAAGCAATGTCTTCAAAAAACCATTAAATTTGTGATCTTTACTATATAGTTTAAAGTTTATATTAAGGAATATATTTAATTCAGTACTAAATTTATTAACTAAATCAACTTTGGAATCAGACAGGCTTGCAGCCTGACTCTGGCACTTACCAGTTCTTTAATCTTGAGTAAGCTATTTAACCTCCCCAAGCCTCAGTTTTCTTATCCGTAAGATAGAAGTAATAACATTCTCTAGTTCATGGAACTGTTATGAGAATTAAATGAGATGGTATATATAGAGTGCTTAATGCTGAGCTTGATACTTAGCTTGATGCCCAACAAACTTTAATGTTTGCTATTATTATTTATAATAATAATATGGTGAAGAATATATCAAACCAGCAAAAGTGAGCCATTTGAAGAAAGAGTAGTTTGAAAATCTAAAGGTCTGGGTGGGGAAACAACAAGTGCTTCACTTAGACAAAGACCAGACCTGGTTCTGCCCACCTCTTGCAAGCATCTAAATCAGCCTTCCTGTCCAAAGATCTGTGGTGAAACAACATGCATTCTGGGCCAGCAGAGATTCCCTGGCAATAACAGTAAATTAAGACAGGCATATAAGGCAGAGAAAGCAGCAGTCACCTGTGGAAGTTGTAGAGAACCTCCTTCAAATCTTGGTTCAAATGTTATGCTTTCAATGAGACCTACCCCAGACCTACTAAAAACTGACTCACACCCAATCCCCAGAGCTCCTGATCTCCCATGTCCTACTCTATTTGTTTTCTTCACTCCATTGCACCCTTCACCTCCTAGCATACCATACAATTGGTTTATTTATTTCTTACATTTTCTGCTTTCTGTCTCTCTCTTTCAGCTAGAATATAAGCTCCATGACAGCAGGACATTTTTGGCATGTACACAGATGTTTTCCAACTCAGTACTCAATAAACATTTGTTGAATGTTGTTGAGTCATCTCTGCATTACATTGTGTATGACATTTGGCTATCCGAGGATGCCAAGTGATAACCACTGGATGATTATTTGATTGTATTCAATGGATGTTTACATCAGTTTTACAAGTTAGTCATCATTTATGACTGGTCCCGCACTCGAATTATGTCTGCTTAAAAGTCTGGTACAAAGTGAGCACTCAATAGGTGTTAGTCCCCCCATGTTGTGTAACTATGTGTTGTATTTAGCTTTTTTTTTTAAAATTAGTTTTCATGTACGGGTATCTGTGTGGGTGGGTACACTGCAAAGCACATCTGTGCTTCCACACAGTGTTAAAAGCTCTTAACTATCTGTCTGCAGCTTATCAGAGAGAAGACATTAATTGCTTCTTTAGTATTCCCTTTTCACTTTGAGTGTTCCCCCTCATTTCCGTCCTTCTTCAGTTTTCCTAAGTTTTAGCCATTTAGTTTGTTTTCCATACGGAATTGTTGATAGCATGGAAACTAGCAAAATCCAACAAAAAAATTTTTAAATCAATTTAGGTCCTGTTTGTACCATTTTTTTCCCTATTAGAAAGCCTCATGATTCCTGTCCAAATTATCTTCTAGGATAATTAGGAGCCCTTTCACTTGCTTTCTTCTTCTTTTTTTTTTTTAATTATACTTTAAGTTTTAGGGTACATGTGCACATTGTGCAGGTTAGTTACATATGTATACATGTGCCATGCTGGTGCGCTGCACCCACTAACTTGTCATCTAGCATTAGGTATATCTCCCAATGCTACCCCTCCCCCCTCCCCCCACCCCACCACAGTCCCCAGAGTGTGATATTCCCCTTCCAGTGTCCATGTGATCTCATTGTTCAATTCCCACCTATGAGTGAGAATATGCGGTGTTTGGTTTTTTGTTCTTGCGATAGTTTACTGAGAATGATGGTTTCCAATTTCATCCATGTCCGTACAAAGGACATGAACTCATCATTTTTTATGGCTGCATAGTATTCCATGGTGTATATGTGCCACATTTTCTTAATCCAGTCTATCATTGTTGGACATTTGGGTTGGTTCCAAGTCTTTGCTATTGTGAATAATGCCGCAATAAACATACGTGTGCATGTGTCTTTATAGCAGCAGATTTATAGTCATTTGGGTATATACCCAGTAATGGGATGGCTGGGTCAAGTGGTATTTCTAGTTCTAGATCCCTGAGGAATCGCCACACTGACTTCCACAATGGTTGAACTAGTTTACAGTCCCACCAACAGTGTAAAAGTGTTCCTATTTCTCCACATCCTCTCCTGCACCTGTTGTTTCCTGACTTTTTAATGATTGCCATTCTAACTGGTGTGAGATGATATCTCATAGTGGTTTTGATTTGCATTTCTCTGATGGCCAGTGATGATGAGCATTTTTTCATGTATTTTTTGGCTGCATAAATGTCTTCTTTTGAGAAGTGTCTGTTCATGTCCTTCGCCCACTTTTTGATGGGGTTGTTTGTTTTTTTCTTGTAAATTTGTTTGAGTTCATTGTAGATTCTGGATATTAGCCCTTTGTCAGATGAGTAGGTTGCGAAAATTTTCTCCCATGTTGTAGGTTGCCTATTCACTCTGATGGTAGTTTCTTTTGCTGTGCAGAAGCTCTTTAGTTTAATTAGATCCCATTTGTCAATTTTGTCTTTTGTTGCCATTGCTTTTGGTGTTTTGGACATGAAGTCCTTGCCCACGCCTATGTCCTGAATGGTAATGCCTAGGTTTTCTTCTAGGGTTTTTATGGTTTTAGGTCTAACGTTTAAATCTTTAATCCATCTTGAATTGATTTTTGTATAAGGTGTAAGGAAGGGATCCAGTTTCAGCTTTCTACATATGGCTAGCCAGTTTTCCCAGCACCATTTATTAAATAGGGAATCCTTTCCCCATAACTCCTTGTCCGTATACAGTGTTTTGAGGGAGACTTTAGAAAATAAGTTTCACTCTAAATTTCACAAGATGTAATAGTAATAAACATCATATTTATAGCCACATGAAAAAATAACTCACAAGTATCCAGAACTTCTTTTCTCTTGATCCATAAGGAGAATTATGTGTTTGCCAGCTGAGTTTTATGGGTCTATCTTGTACAGAATCAGTGTGAGAGGTGAAGGAGATATTTGAAAGGAACCCAGCTAGAAGGGCTTGCTATAGGGGTAAAAGAAGAGAGTTATTGGAAAACTAAAATAATAGACCAAAAAGGTGAAAGAAACTGGGGATAAGAGCCAGAGTGGGCTGGTTTGGGGAAAAGGTTTATTTTGAATTTTGAAGTTGGTTTGGAGATAGAACTAAAGAGCATGAAAGCTATACAGAAAGAGATGGAGAAAGAAAATTTTAAGAGCTTTTTCTATGTGTTAGGCTAAAATTTCCATTTGGTATTTTTGAGAGACTTCTGTAAATATTTAAATTGCTTTTTAGTTACTATAATACTGTCAATCATTATGATTTTGGTTGTTAAACTGTTGTTTCTTTCAGAATGATGCCATGCTAAAACTGAGCTTTATTTAGATTATTTGCATACTTTTTGTGTGTTTATCTTCTGTCTTCCTCTAAAAATGCTTTATTTAAAGTGGCATACAGAGAACAGTAATGCTAAGAGCTTGTGTTTGTTTAAAATTTTGTAATTATAAAGCCATTTTGAAACATTATTTTTCAGTAGAATATTATAGTGATGCAGGCAGAGGTGACATTATTATCTCCATTTTCCGGATGAGGACACTGGAAATCTGTGAAGTTTCTGCCTTGCTTTGAGTGAAATAACTAGTAAATGATGGATTTAGGATTCAAACTTGGATGTTCTAACACCAAATGCTCATTCTTTTTATACCTCTGATGGTATTAAAAGTAGTATAATGAAACAAGTCTCCTGTTGTTGAAGGTAAATTACTTTAAACTTTAAATTTACACAATATCTCATAAGCTGTGGTTATACATGTAGCCACATCTTGGCAGTTAAGGAATTAGGATCTCATCTGAAAGGCGAGATTATTACAGAAATAAAGTACCTGGGAAGAGGAAAGTTTTTCATATTAGAAATTGGATCAGTAATAGATTGCAAGCAAAAGTCACCTAGTCTTGCTTAGTTTAGCTACAGATGATTAAAAGGAACTCTTGGTGGAGATTACTAAGAGGATACTTTGAGGCTATCCACATTTCTCAGACAGCAGGTACATGCAGGACAGACAGCAAGAGTATCAGGAACCTGTGCTTGGAAACTGTATTGTTTTTATGTTTTTGTACTCTTTTATTTCCCTTTCTCCTCTTCCCTTCCTATAGTAGAGTTGTACTGAAAGTTCTATCCTGCCTAAGCCATGCCAAAGGAAACCAAGGAAAGGGGTTTTCTTCCTATTTTGGTTGGAGTTTTATTGTAGACCCCTGAGGATTCAGAATGGGGGCATCAATGGGAAGGTGAACCCCAAGGACACAGAGTTGGGGTGGGGTGGTCAGTTGTCTCCTCCTACCTAGAGATCCCATTCCTTGAAATGTCGGAAAAATGTATTCTTTTATTTTTGTTTTTTATTCCCCTTCTTTTTTTTAAAAATTATACTTTAAGTTCTAGGGTACATGTGCACAACATGAAGCTTTGTTACATGTGTATACATGTGCCATGTTGGTGTGCTGCACCCATTAACTCGTCATTTACATTAGGTATATCTCCTAATGCTATCCCTCCCCCTACCCCTAACCCACGACAGGCCCCGGTGTGTGATGTTCCCCACTCTGTGTCCAAGTGTTCTCATTGTTCAATTCCCACCTATGAGTGAGACCATGTGGTGTTTGGTTTTCTGTCCTTGTGATAGTTTGCTCAGATGAAGTTTCCAACTTCATCCATGTCCCTACAAAGGACATGAACTCATCATTTTTTATGGCTGCATAGTATTCCATGGTGTATATGTGCCACATTTTCTTAATCCAGTCTATCATAGTTGATTCCAAGTCTTTGCTATTGTGAATAGTGCCACCATAAACATACGTGTGCATGTGTCTTTATAGCAGCATGTTTTATTATCCTTTGGGTATATACCCAGTAATGGGATGACTGGGTCAAATGGTATTTCTAGTTCTAGATCCCTGAGGAATCACCACACTGACTTCTACAATGGTTGAACTAGTTTACAGTCCCACCAACAGTGTAAAAGTGTTCCTATTTCTCCACATCCTCTCCAGCACCTGTTGTTTCCTGACTTTTAAATGATTGCCATTCTAACTGGTGTGAGATGGTATCTCATTGTGGTTTTGATTTGCATTTCTCTGATGGCCAGTGATGATGAGCCTTTTTTCATGTGTCTGTTGGCTACATAAATGTCTTCTTTTGAGAAGTGTCTGTTCATATCCTTTGCCCACTTTTTGATGGGGTTGTTTGATTTTTTTCTTGTAAATTTGTTTAAGCTCTTTGTAGATTCTGGATATTAGCCCTTTGTCAGATGGGTAGATTGTAAAAATTCTCTCCCATTCTGTAGGTTGCCTGTTCACTCTGATGATAGTTTCTTTTGCTGTGCAGAAGCTCTTTAGTTTAATTAGATCCCATTTGTCAATTTTGGCTTTTGTTGCCATTGCTTTTGGTGTTTTAGTCATGAAGTTCTTGTCCATGCCTATGTCCTGAATGGTATTGCCTAGGTTTTCTTCTAGGGTTTTTATGGTTTTAGGTCTAACATTTAAGTCTTTAATCCATCTTGAATTAATTTTTGTATAAGGTGTAAGGAAGGGATCCAGTTTCAGCTTTCTACAGATGGCTAGCCAGTTTTCCCAGCACCATTTATTAAATAGGGAATCCTTTCCCCATTTCTTGTTTTTATCAGGTTTGTCAAAGATCAGATACTTGTAGATGTGTGGTGTTATTTCTGAGGCCTCTGTTCTGTTCCATTGGTTTATATCTCTGTTTTGGTACCAGTACCATGCTGTTTTGGTTACTGTAGCCTTGTAGTATAGTTTGAAGTCAGGTAGCATGATGCCTCCAGCATTGTTCTCTTGCCTTAGGATCATCTTAGCAGTGCAGGCTCTTTTTTGGTTCCATATGAGCTTTAAAGTAGTTTTTTCCAATTTTGTGAAGAAAGTCATTGGTAGCTTGATGGGGACGGCATTGAATCTATAAATTACCTTGGGCAGTATGGCCATTTTCACAATATTGATTCTTCCTATCCATGTGCATGGAATGTTCTTCCATTTGTTTGTTTCCTCTTTTATTTCCCTTCTAAGAGAGAATCTCTGAAAAGAAGATTGCCAAGAGTGTTCACATGATTTGTAGGAGAGATGAGTCAGAATGAAGGGGTATGGGAAGGAAAAATTAAATAGTTATTTTCTAAATACAGAATTTAAAAATATATACTAAAAATAAAATTGTTTAAAATATTAATAAAAAGTTCAGAATGAAGTTTTTCTCTGTTGCTCTCTAGCTCTTGCATTTCCCAAACTTCAAAGAATATTTTCTTATGTAACAATCTGCACAATGTCAGTTGACAAGCAACACAGTATAGTTCTCAAATACAAAAGTAAAACTCAGGATACCCATCCATTTTCCCAAGCTGAGAAGAAGAAAGAATGAAGAGATTTCTTTGCTTATAGAGTTCTAATTTAAAAGTTGGGAAGTTTTCCTATTCTGCTGATTAAGACTTGAAGCTTGGGGGTAAATAGTGGTTGCAGCAGAAATCTGCCCCTTAGGGACTGGAATCAAGAAGCATATTGCCCTAATACTTAAAACACATGAGAGAGCGAGAGAGGGAGAGAGAAAGAGAGAGAGAGAGAGAGAGGAGGAAGAGAAAGAAAGAGAGAAAAAAGAATAAATAAATCTAAAAACAAAAATATGGCAATTAGAATATGGATTTCCACAAAGGAATTTAAAGATCATTGATAGGCAAGGGTTTAAATATATATGAGTGTGAATACTGCACCATATTTCAACAACATTAGCATGTCTTCCGAGCTTATATAAATTGCCATTGAAGTTTTACTTATGTGGTGTTATTGTATAATCACCTGCTTGACCTTGGCAGTGAAGTGAAACTTGTAAGACTAGAAATTTGTTTACATTTAACCCATCTCTACATTGGTATGTGCTGTAGGTTGGCATTTATATGCAAAGTAGCCAATTATCTGTATTTTTCTTTGTTTACCCTACAGCAGAATGGTGAAGCCAATTTCTTGCATGTATAATTCTAAGAAATTTAATGCTAATGAGGAAAAAGAAAGACTCATATACTGTCCAAAATGTACAATTCCACTGCTACTGGGATGACCAAGTGCGTTTTTGTATGTAGGAAGTTCAATGCAGTTTATTTTTTAAAAAGAAATCTTTCATAGATATAAGAGAGGAAGAACCACACAAAAGACAAGTTGCATTTCTCACCCTTCTCTCTCCAGATGTTCTCCTGTTGCTGCTTCTGCAAAGTGAACAGAGAGAGGTAGCCAATTAACTTCCTTGAGTAACCAAATATTTAAAACAAATGAATACACAAAAACCTTTCAGCGGCCTTCATTTGTAGGCAAGGTAACCACAGAGAATCAGTCAATAAATTGACCAAGCACTTGTAAGAAGAATGTATTTGTCACAGGGCTATGCTGCTCACTGGCAGTGCACCTGACTGGCTTCTTAACCCGGGCAGCTCCTTTGTCCCAAAACCAGGCTCTGCTTCCTTTCAGGGTCTTGGAATAAGTCCTACCCAACTTGTTAATTTGAGATCAAGTCCGATTTGTTGCTGGCCCCTCTCTAACCCTGGTGTCGCATCTGTTCCTGGTTGTGTTTATTTCCTATCTCCTAATTACACCATTGACTGAGCTTTCTGCCAATTTCTTCAGCTCTCATGTTATTCCCTGAAGCTTATGTATTAGTTTGCCAGGGCTGCTATAACACAGTACCACAAACTGGATAGCTTGAAAAACAGAAATTTATTGACTTACAGTTCTAAAAGCTAGAAGTCTAAAGTGTCACCAGGGTTGGTTCCTTCTGAGGGCTATGAGAGAGAATCTGCTCCACAACTTTCCCTTAGTTTCTGGTGGTTTGCTGGCAATCTTTAACATTCTTTGACCTGTAGAGGCATCACCTTGATCTCTGCCTTCAGGCTCAAGTGGTGTTCTCTCTTTATAAGGATATCAGTCATGTTGGATTAGGAGCACACTGTACTTCATTATGACCTCATCTTAACTGATTACATCTGCAGGGATACTATTCCTAAATAAGGTCACATCTGAGAAACTGGGGCTTAGAACTTCAATGTATCAATTTTGGGGATACACAATTCAGCCCATTCAACCCATAACAGCTTATTAACTCTTGTCCTAATTTCCAAATGCTGCCCTGCTTGATTTCTGCCAATGGCCTATACATGATTTACCTTTGATTGCTTATTTTACTACACACCCTTCTTAGATTTGATTTGAACTTCACCTGACTGTACTCATGATCTTCCTGCCCTCTTTTTAGGTCACTAATGTCCTAGGTCTATATTTACCCTGAGATTTACATCTCATTGTGTCTAGCTCTGTGTGGTGGGCAGAATAATGGTTTCCCGAAGACATCCAAGTCCTACTCCCCAGAATCTACACATATGTTAGGTTCCATGGCAAAAATGAATCAAAGTTGCAGATGGAATCAAGTTTGCTAATCAACTGCCTTTAAAATAGGGAGATTATCCTGGATTATCCAATTGGGCCCAATGTAATCAAGCTTTTAAAACTGAAAGAAGGAGGTGAAAGAAGACAGAGGAAGATATGTGCCAATGGAAGCAGGGTTAAAAAGATGCTTTGTTACTGGCTTTGAAGATGCAAGAAGGGGGCTTCAAACCAAGGAATGCAGGTGGCCTCTATAGATGGAAAAGGCAGGAAGATGGATTATTTTCTATGGCTTCCAGAAAGCTACACAACCATGCTGACACCTTGATTTTGGCCCAGTGAGACCCATGTTGGACTCCTGAACTACGGAATTATAAGTAAATTTGAATTGACTTAAGCCACCAAGTTTGTGGTAATTTGTTAAGGCAGCAATAAAAATCCAATGCATCTTAAAATAAAAAATTCCTGGGCATGCCCTCATATTTAGATGCCAGCCTTTATCCTACCATGAAAGTTCTTCCTGTTCTCCTAGGCTTATTCCAATTAATTCATTTCGCCACTACTTCAAAACTTAGAATTAACATGCATTAGATGCAATATGGTGTAATAGAATTTGCCTAGGTGTTGGAATCAGACTTGACTGCAAATTCTGGTTCTGTTACTTTTTAGCTGTGTGACCTTAGATAAATTATTAAACCTTTCTGAGCTTCAGTTACCTCTTTTTTATCTACAAAATGGAGATAATAAGACATACCTTTTACTGTGAGGATTAATAATAAAATCTTTAAATGCACCTAACACGATGCATTGTACATGTTAGGTATTCAATAAGTAGTAACTATTCTTAAGGCGTTTTAAATTCTTAAGCCCACAATTTAATTTTTCCAGCATATGTTATTTTTAAAGCAAGGCTCATTTTATTTTTATTATTATTATTTTTTTGAGACAGGGTCTGTCTCTTGCCCAGGCTAGAGTGCAGTGGCACAATTTCAGCTCACTGAAACCTCCACTTCCTGGCCTCAAGCGATCCTCATACCTCAGCCTCCTAAGCAGCTGGGACCACAAACACGGGACCACATCCGGCTAATTTTTTTTTTTTTTTTTTTGTAGAGAAAAGGTTTTGCCATGTTGCCCAGGCTGGTCTTGAATTCTTGGGCTGAAGCGGTTGCTGGCCTTAGCCTCCCAAAGTGCTGGGATTACATGCATGAGCCACCGCGCCTGGCCAAGTCTCATTTTAGATTCAAAATATAAACAAGTAATGGGATCTTGAAAGGAAGAATCAGTGAGGCATTGTGTCTTATAGTACTTATTGGTAAATGGATAAATATTCAGGAATAAGAAAACATAAAACGGTCAAAAACATGTCCAATTATTTTTTGTAGGAGACACCCTGAAACAGAAGAGGACAGCACTCAGGAGACTGAGTTAATTGTGAAATGTGTGCTGTCCTGCAGTAGGCAGAGAATGGAAAGATATTTGCTCTGTTGAATAATGATGTAAGTAACTTGAAAGCATTTTGGAAGATCATATGCATGTCTCCTTTTGCCTTCAAAGGACTTTACATCACATGGCCTAAATTTGCTTCATCATGTCATCATGAAGTTGAATGCCATAAAAGATATTTAGGAAAATGGAAGTTATAAAATATGTAAAAATTACTTATAACAAAGAATAGTTTATTGAAAAACTATTTTTAGAAGTTTCTTCTGGTTTTCTGTCCTTGTGATAGTTTGCTCAAAATGATGGTTTCCAGCTTCATCCATGTCACTGCAAAGGATATGAACTTATCCTTTTTTATGGCTGCATAGTATTTTATGGTATATATGTGCCACATTTTCTTAATGAAGTCTATCATTGATGGACATTTGGGTTGGTTCCAAGTTTTTGCTATTGTGAATAGTGCCGCAATAAACATACGTGTGCATGTGTCTTTATAGTAGCATGATGTCACATGTTCTCACTCATAGGTGGGAACTGAACAATGAAAACACTTGGACACACGGTGGGGAACATCACACACGGGGGCCTGTTGTGGGGTGGGGGCAGGGAGAGGGATAGCATTAGGAGAAACACCTAATGTAAATGACGAGTTAATGGGTGCAGCAAACCAACATGGCACATATATACCTATGTAACAAACCTGCACATTGTGCACATGTACCCTAGAACTTAAAGTATAATAATAATTTAAAAAGTTTCTTCTATTTAAAAAAGAACCAGGGGGGAAAAATGAATAAGTAACACTGAAACATTGCAGTAAAACTTGATAGAGTGAAGTAAAAATTTCCTTTGAGAGTTAAAAATGATTCTTCAAGAAATAGCAATAGTTATTGAGGATCTTACTGCACTCAGAAAAACAGGGGCAACCCCTCTAAGACAGTACCTTCTGAGCTTAAGTGCAGAGATATGAACTTCATAATATTTTAAAACCATGACATTAGCAATCACTGCATCTGGCTCAGATAGTGCAGTTTTAGCTAATATTTGTCAACTAAATGAGTAGAATAAACTCACCTCAAAATACATTTTGAATCTCAAGAACCAGAGAACATAAGTAAAATACTCTTATTAAGAAATAGTAGTTGCCATCAGTCAATTCTTGTTGCTGCAAATTTCCTAAATCTCAAATCTAAAAAGAAGAAATATAGGAAGTTAGCCATATGATCACATCTTACAGGACTAGAAAACAAGTGGTATTACAGTTGGAGCAATAGATGGGGTCCAACAGATAATTCCAGTTGCAGAGAGCAAAAGAGGTGGGTAGAGGTGAAGTCAGAACAGTAGGTGTAATGTAGACGCTCTCCAGAGGGTAAGGGAAGCTCCACGATGGGATAGAAGTACAGCACCTGAAAGAAATACATACTTCCCTCCTGGGGAAGAGCCAGAAACCAGATTCAGAAAGATTGGAGGTCAGAGTGTGGCATCAGAATACATGTGGTGCACAAGGAAGCGAATGGGATTCATGAGGAAGTAAGAAGGTACTAGCTATGTCTAAGGGAGAGAGGAATGAAGAAATAGAACCAGGAACAACAAGATGTCACTCAGGATCACTGAAAAGGAGCAGAGTAGGGAACACACCAGGGAGTTTTAGAATCCAGCAGGCAGTTACTCCTAATGATGAACTTGTGGGCATAGCCTATTTTCCATAACATCTTCTGTCCACTACTTTCAATTTGTAAAATGGTCAGGCCTGGCCAGGTGGACAACAGCGTGAGTCTTGGCGAGTAACATCTTTGTGATTTGATATTACAAAACAAAATGTCCTAAGGTAGTAGGTCCCAGGACACAGTCTGGGGTTCTGCCAAGCAAATAATTCCAGAAACGTGATGGCAAGGCCTGTGCAAGCCAAAGCCATTGGTGCCTCTTGCTTCTTGTCTGATGAAGATGTCCTCAACTTCTTCAGCTAGTGACAAAATTAAACACTCGCTCCAGACCAATACATAAGCCAATTTGTGATAGGACAGATAAACTTGTTTTAATTTGGGAAATTCTATAAATTTTAGAAATATGTGAAATGAAATAAATGAGATATCAGATGCCCAGAGTCAATTGAGAACTTCCTAATTCATCTCAGTTACTGACTTATATAATGATGTCTGGCAAATGGCCTTGGACAAGGAGTTCAAGTCCCAAATTGCATTTATAATTCCAAGTGGAATATATTGGTGATATCTTGATCTTTGTGTTGGGAACACCCTAGTCTCATTTCAAAGATTGATAAATGGATAGTTATATGATGTAAGAGTGCTCTCACTTACCTAGATAAACAAGTAAGTAGACCTAGCTACAATACAGAAAAAACCCCAAAATGTTGCAGGTTAATGCTACATGCAACCCACATCTAATCAGAAATTTTATTATTTTAATTCTGCCTCCTAAATATCTCCCAAACAAAAAAATAATTTTTTCCCTCAACTTACTGTGACATTGACCTAGTTCAAGCTCCTTCACCTGGACTATTAAAGCAGCTTCTTAATTTTTTTCCTATCTAGCTCTCCCTTATTTCTTCCAATTTCTTTTCCATACACAGCAATTACTGTTTTTCTAAATATCTAACCTGATAATTTCATTGCTAAGATTCAAACCTTTAATGGTACCCAGTTTTTTTGTATAAAGCCAACATTCCTTAAAATGGTCTATGAAGATGTTCATAATCTTCTTGTCATTTGCTTTTCCAATTTGAATTCCATATTTGAGCCCCAGTGAACAACTTTTAGCTCCCAAATGTCATGCTGTCTCACCTCTGAGTCTTGCACTTTATGTTTTCTCTGTCTGTAACTTTCTTCATTGCCTCTTTCCTACTTCTCTCTTCTTTCAGATTTTATGGCTGATTTCTACCCACCTCTCAGGTTTGGGCAGGCAAACTACTTGTGCTCACCAGTATCCATCTTTCCTTCTTCATCCTTGGCATGTGGCTAGACTACATTTCTAGCCTTCCTTGCAGTTAGGTGTGATCACATGACTAAATAAAATGTGAGTGGAAGTGGTATGCCTGCCACAAGCCCATTAAAAAAACCTGCCACAAGAAACCAAACCTTCCTCAACCTCTCCATCCACCCATCTGACTGGAAAGGACTCAGAGGACTTTGAGGAGAACAGAGTCCTAAGAAAGGTGCCTGGGACTTTCATTTGACTGTAACATGAGCAAGAATAAATCATTAGTGTGTGGAACTGTGGAGAACTTGGGGTTGTTTCAGCAGCTGGCATTGCTGTCCTTAAGTGACTCAAGGTTTTTGTTGACATAACTTTGGGAAACCTTCTCTGGTTGAAAATATCTGTCTTCTGTACTCTACTATAAGCTTGGTAAGGGCAGACACCAATATCTTATTCACTATTTTATCTTTTGTTCTTATTACAGTGTCTGTACACAATGTGTAAACACCCCAAAATATCTGTTGAATGTTAAATCAATGGGTTTTAACATTGAAGCTTAGAGAATTCACATTTCAGTTTCCAGAGATTAAACATATAGGATTAAATTTAGAAAGTACATTTTATTCCTTTATTTGACAGAGCAGAAACTATGAAAACTGGGAAATTCTTACATCTAAACAAGCAAACAACTTGAAAGACCAAATCAGCATTTTGGGACAAGGAAGTTAGTACAAAGAGAGGTTTACATTTTGATACTTGAGCTTTTGAAAAGCTGAAATAGGCTCTAATTTTTCTTATCAATTTTCAGAGCTCTAGGCAATTCAAACCTGTTCAAAGTGTCAGTTGACATGTCCAGTAATGGTAGGTGCACTTTGTTACAAGACCACAAAAGGCAATAGTTGTCTACTTATGAGAAAAATATTGCCAAGAGAAAGAAACTTGTCATCTCTATAGCATTAATATAAAACAATTTGTAGTTATTGAATACAATGGATCTCCATCTTAGGCCAAGGTTTTTTTGTGTGCGAAGTGATCACCACTTTCTCTCCTAATTAGGGTATGATGGACTTTAGAGTAGCCCATAGAAATCATCCTGGAAATAGAAGAATGAATGAATTTTCAGAAAGAAAAGAGGGAAGAGAAAATGAGTGGGAGGGAGAGAGAAAGAGAGACAGAGACAGAAAGATCACATACTAGAATATTCTCTATGTGAATAAAGAGCCTAAGATTTTCACACTTCATTGACCTTCCTCAACTAGAAGAAAGTCTGCTGCTGCTTATTTTCACTAAAATTAATTATGGCATGGATAGGAGAGAACAAGGAGAAATAAGTATTCATAATTTACTATACTTCTATATTTCTTTTATTTATAAGAAATTATTGGATTTTTTTACCTTACCTCTTTGCTAAAGAATTGCAAAAAAATATGGTTTCAGATTGCATATTTAAGGCAAACAAAATTAGTTATATGTTCTAAATCTATTATTTGTTTCTTTCTTGCTACAGAAGCCTGATGACTGGTATGCCAATTATGACACCTTTCCTTTCCTATTCTTTTCAGCTTGGGGTAGCCACATGATCCAGTTCTCTCCATTGAGACCTAAGGTGAAATCTGTTGATGAAATTTCTGGTGATTTTTTTTAAATAAAAAGGAACAGATGCTGTTGACACTGTTCTCCCCTACTTCCAGCCCCCAAAGTATTCTTCTTACTTTGAATGCAGATATGGAGTCTATAGCTTCAGAGGCCATTTTGCTACTATGAGGCACTAAGCATGAGGATAAAATCCAACATGATTTGGATGATAAAGCTGAAAAATAGAAAGAGCTTAGGCTTCTGGCATTGTTGAGAAGATTAACTAATACCAGCAGAGAGAAACATTTATCTCTAGGCTCTCTGTAATATGAGAAAAATAAACCACTGTATATTTAAGCCTTCATTAGTCAGATTTTCAAAAACATTCAAACACTTGGCCAATACATAGAGACAGAAGAGTAGAGAACATATTGAAACATATTTAAAACTCACGCCAGATTCCAGTGCATACCTTTCTCTTGCTGATTGGCCAGAATAGCCTAGGATTCAGGATTTATGCACATTTGGATATTGAGTTTAATGGCAGAACTGTGAAGATGAGAACAATGAGTGAAAACCATTTAGTTAAGAAATGCTGTTGCCAGTTACTTAAAAACAAAACCTGTGCAAATTTTTAAAAAAAGTTTTATAGGCTGCAAATCAAAGAAAATACTGAGGTGAATTTCAATCATTTTAGAGGTTTATTTTGCCAAGGTTAAGGACACACTCAGGAAAAAGGAACACACACATACAAAATACAAAATTAGCTGGGAGTGGTGGTGCACACCTGTAAACCCAGCTACCTGGGAGGCTGAGGCTGGAGAATTGCTTGAATCCAGGAGGCGGAGGTTGCAGTGAGCCAAGATCACACCATTGTACTCCAGCCTGGGCAACAGGAGTGAAACTCCATCTCAAAAAGCAAAGCAAAGCAAAGCAAAGCAAAGCAAAGCAAAGCAAAGCAAAGCAAAACAAAAAACAAAACAAAACACCCAACCAACCAAACAAACAAGAAAACCCCCCCAAAACAAAACAAAACACAGGAACAATCTGTGATTCATGCTTTTTCCACAGAGGATCTGGGAATTTCAATATTTAGGGGGAAGAGCAGGCAGTAGGAGAAAGAAGAAGGAAAATAAAAAGAGGGAAGGGTAGATAAAGGGGGCAGCTGTTGCATTCTCTTGAGTCTTCAATTAGTGTTCACTGAATCCACATCTTATATGTGAAAGGAGCGGGTAGAAGAATAGGCAATTATGCATTCATCTTGTGCTCAGTGACTCTGTATTTTTACATATGATAAAAAAAGAGTTGAGGAAGCAGTCAGATATGCACTTGTCTCTGGTGAACGGAGGGATGACTTTTAGTTTTCTCGTTTGTCCTGTGGCTGTGACAATAAGCTGTCAATTTACATTGTCAGGGTGAAATTCGACAGATTTGTTTTAGGATAAAGATCTTGGGGTTCACAGGGAATTTTCTGGTGAGCAAATTGTGAGGGAGATATGTAGCCTTTTATCTTTGTAGCTATCTATTTAGGAACAAAATGGGAGGCAGGTTTACATGACCTAGTTCCCAGCTTGACTTTTCCCTTTGGCATAGTGAGTTTGGAATCCTTAGGTTTTATTTTCCTTTCACAGGCAAAAGCATGTTTACAAGAACATAGATACTATATCAGATGGGACTGACAGACTGAGATATTATTCTTACATGTGAGGCTTTTTTTGTAGTTATTCAGGATTAAGAACAGGATTGGTCATCAAGTCTGGGGCACAGCTGTAGATGAAGAGTTAAATGCTATAAAATATTTGCTTTAACATATTTGAAGAGATTTCTTCTGAGCCATATATGAGTGACCAATGGCCTGTGACACAACTGTCAGGAGATCCACCAAGGTGGTCGGGCTATAGCTTGGTTTTATACATTTTAGGGAGACATAAGACATCAATTAATACATGTAAGATGTACATTGGTTTGGTCTGGAAAGGCACGACAATTCGAAGTGGGGGCTTCCAAATTATAGGTAGATGCAAAGATTTTCTGATTGGCAATTAGCTGAAAGGTTAAGTTACTGTCCAAAGACCTAGAATCAATAGATGGGAATGTCTGGGTTAAGAAGAAGAGTTGTGGGTTATGCAGAGGAAGCCTCCAGGTAGCAGGCTTCAGAGGGAATACATTGTAAACGTTTCTTATCACAGCTGATTCTTTCCTGAATCAGGAAAAAGGCCTGGAAAAGTAAGGGGATTCTCTTCAGAATGTAGATTTTTCCCACAAGAGACAGCTTTGCAGGACTATTTCAAGATATGGCAAAGGAACATAATTTGAGGTAAAACACTTCAATTTCTTTCAGGGCCTGCTATCTGTCATGTGATGCTGTACTAGAGTCAGGCTAGAATTTGGTATCTCGTTGTTACAAAGTCTGTTTTGTCAGTCTTAAGATCTATTTTAGTACTAATGCTAGTCAGCTGTGCCAGAATTCCAAAAGGGAGGAAATAATGAGGCATGTCCAACTCCCCTTCCCATTATGGTCTGAACTAGTTTTTCGGGTTGACTTTGAAATGCCCTTGGCTAAGGGGAGGGTCCATCAGTCAACCAAGGGGCTTAGAATTTTATTTTTTTGTTTACATTGCTAAACCCATAGCCTAAGACAGATACACAGACTTGACTGTGGGATTGGAAACGAAAAGTGACTGGTGGGTAATTGTCCAGAAAATTTTGGTAAAGTCATGGCTATGTATCCCCATCAACCTATTAGGAGGATTAGAGATATTTAATTAATTCTTAATTTTGGAGGGTTAGAATCTTGGAACCGCCTCATCAAATGTCACTCCGTATTGGAGTTAGGGTAGCTGAACCATTGAGCTAAACCAGAGCATATGAAGAAAGAGCAAATGTTTGGAATCAGAAGGGTTTTAGGTCAGTGCTCTGACAATAGCTCATTGACCTTGGGAAAAATCACTCTGATCCTCAGTTTTCTCAGCCACACAATGGATATAATAATACTTATTGTCTGTTCTTTCTAGGGTTGTTCTGAGGCAGAGATAAGAAAGTGTGTGTCCCGGGGCCTGTCGTGGGGTGGGGGTAGGGGGGACCTGTCGTGGGGTGGGGGTAGGGGGGAGGGAAAACATTAGGAGATATACCTAATGTAAATAACAAGTTAATGGGTGCAGCATACCAACATGGCACATGTATACATATGTAACAAACCTGCACGTTGTGCACATGTACCCTAGAACTTAAAGTATAATAATAAAAAACAAACAAACAAACAAAAAAAGAAAGTGTGTGTAAAGTCTTTTTGTATACTGTTAAATGTTACATGGATGTTAATTGTTGATGATGATGATGATGATATGCCTAATGTGGAGCCTGGTATTTTTCAGGAATTACTAATCCGTCTTAATCACTTTCTTCTAGAAATCACAGCAAACACCTGAGCAATGTCATTCTATAAACATCCCTGGTTAGGTTTAGGGAGCAAACAGAAATCTAGGGTTCAATTGCTGGAGTCCTCTCTGTGCTATTAGCTAGCACATTTCTGATAACTCCTCAACCTTCATGACAAGCTGAAATGTACTTTTCAGCTCAGACCCCTGTCATTTTTCTGGCAGAGGCTGAGAGATTTTTAGCACAGGAAGAAAAGCCTAAGAGTCTTTTCCTTCTTGGCCTTGAAAAGAAAATATAACTGTTTGGCAGAAAAAAAAAAACATTCACAGGTCTGACAAAGAACTAACATTTATTCTTTTAAAATGTACTTATGAAATAATTCAGACATATAAAAAATTTTTAACAATTTATATTGTACACTCACATTTCCACCCACCTTAAGAAATAAAACACCAACAAAATAAGACTTTTGGTACCCCTCTGAGATTGTATCCCAGATAAGCAGTATCTTGAATTTTGTTGTTTGTCATCCAATACATTTCTCTGTATTTTTGCCATTAACCAACATCAATTCCTTATAAGGGCATATCTTTAGCTATGCATGGTGACACGTGCCTGTAGTCCCTGCTACTAGGGAGGCTGAGGTGGGAGTTCACTTAAGCCCAGGAGTTAGAGGTTACAGTGAGCTATAATCATGCCACTGCACTCCAGCATAGTGAGACCCTGTCTCTATAAAAGGTATTTTTAAAACAATTTTTTAAAATGAGCAGAATCTTTCCAGACTTATCACAGTTCTATATATCAATATTCCTTCTTCATCTCCTATTTTAAAGGTTATAGCATTTCTTTTTTAAATTGTAAGTTTCTCACTAACATACATGTTTTTGACATCTCAAGAATTGAGCTTGGTGAAACATATATATTTTGGTAAAAAATAAAGCACCAATGCTCATTATCTTTATACATTGCAGAATGTCTCCCCCACTCCCCCCTCTTCCTGAACCTCTTCTCCCTTCTTTATTTGCATTGGCATGTGGACTTCTTGTTCCCACCAAATGAGTCAGTGAGATAGAACGGATGTCAGTGTCTCCTGAAAAAAAAGAAAGATGCCATACTGTCTTGTAGAGTCACAAAAAGCATGAGTTTGAGCCAACGCTGAAAAAAATTGGGAGAGCTCACATAAAAGTCTGGATTTCTGGCTTCTTTAGAAAAATAGAAAACACTGATAACATACTGCCAACATTCCCACATAACAATCATCCACTTGAACCAAAAAGCAGCTGCGTCTTTTAAATGGGGCACTTTCCATTTTATCATGTTCCTATCACTCCTTTTTTCTCCCTAAGAACAATGTCATTTGCCATTTATTATCACACTTGGACTGCTGATGTTCCTTATGGTAGAGGAAAAAGTTTTTTCCTTACCCATATCAATTCTCTCAAAAGTAGGGAAAGAAAAAACAAAAAAATCAATCAAAAGGGCCAAACCCACTCTGAAGCCACCCTTAGACAAGCAGATAGTCTAGGAAAAAAGTGTGCTCACTCCAAAATCACAACTTTAAGAGAAGCTCCCCTGACTTTTTTTTAATCAATTAGATCGCTGCTTCTAAGGCCCTCTTCTATAGGAATTTACTTCAGTTACCTGCCACCTCGAACCCTCACACCAACTTCCGGTCTCCTCTAGATTCACATGTAATTTTAACCTAGACTTAAGACAATGAGTGTGGAAAATGAGACAGGAGAAATGTAGGAAGAGGATAAATGTTAAAAGACTCTCAACATAAAAGACTCCAAACATTCAAAGACATCCCAGCTTTGAATTTAGGGATGAGGCACAGAAATCAACACACATTGGATAGGATTATTTGAAAACAACTTCACAAAAGGAGATCCACTTTAAATATAATTTAAAAAGGTTGGTGGTAACTTTAAAGTGTTTTTTTTTCCTAACATCTCATCAAATTTAAGCCAATCTAAAATATGATGATAGAGAATAAACTCTAACCTTGGAAAGTATATTTAGGTTGTAATGACTGAAGCACTTGGTAGGCCAATAGCAAATATTAAAAATGAAGAGAGGCAAAGTAAAGAAATTGTAAGTATTTAGCTAGCAGCATCCATGGAAAAAAGGCACTGTGTATCTGACCCCTAGATAAAACACAGGAATTTCAGCCACTAGCAAGGTGTTCTCTGGACAGAGTAGGTATAAATCATTTGGCTTCTATATAAATTATTCAAGTACCTTCTTTCTCACTTTAAGCTTAAGAAGAATCTTATAATTATTATTTTGGGAAAAGTATGTCTTAGCTAAGAGACATGAGAACAAGTAATCCTTGATGTATGAATAGCTATCTGATTTAAAAGCAACTGGTAACATTGTAGTATTTTCTCCATATTACTCATAACCCTGTTCCACGTACCACTCTTCCCATAGGTGACACCCCTGCTATTTTTTCCACTACTGTAAGTCACATGAAAAGTGAAGGATAGTGGTAAGAAATAAAATGTTATGCATGTCTAGAAGTATTAACTCTGGCCATGGGTGACTACTCCAACAGCAGTCCCCCTCTTCCACCTCTTTTTCCTTAGACCCCTTGGCCACCTCTGTCATGGGAGAGGGAGGGTCAAGGGAAATCTGCTGAAACAAGATAAATTCTTGTATCTTTATGTAGAATCCTGAATGTCTTCTCCTATAGAAATACTATTATAAATTGTGGTTAAATTTAGTTTAAATCATACTGAATGTACCATACTTAAGCATGTTTTTTGCTAGATCAATCCTTTTGAATTAGCCTAGGACTCCAAAAATGATTGAAAAACATATTCCACAGTCATAAACACATATGTACAAGTGAAATTTTGGAAGCAATCTGTTTCTCAGTTTGAGAAATGCCTTTGCTCTCTCATTATTATAAATTATTACCCATTATTAATTTATAATCATCCTGGCTTTTTTATCTTAGAATTTAGGGTAGGAAGAATTAGTGCTGAATTAAGATTGAGAGTCCTAAATTGCAATACTGAGATTCATTCATTCACTAATAGCTACCATATATTAGTAGGCACTGTACTAGGTTTTGGGATACCGAATGATTAGAACAGATGCACTCCCTGCTGTCATGAAACCTGCAGTTTATATGAGGGAAGACAAATACTAAGCAGTTGACCACACCAATAATTAACTATGACTCTGTTGAGTTCTGTAAAGGGACAGTGCTGGGAAAAAAAAAATTAAGTAAGGGAACCTGACCTCTTGTGGGAGTTAGGGAAGACTAAGGAAGGCTATATGGGGCCTGAAAGATGATTAAGATTTAGCCACTTAAACCAGTGGAGAATTAGTATCCCAGTTAAAGGGGCCAGTATCTGCAAAAAACCCAGGGTGAGAAGAAGTTTGGGGCATTGGAAGAAATAAAAGGAGGTAGTGTGTCTAGAACATATTAGCATGAGCAAAGGCTGGACTAGCAGGTAAGGGCCAAATAAAGCAGGATGCTTTAGGTCATGTTACAGATTTTAGACTTCACTCTAGTATCAATAAGAAGCCACTGTAGTATTTCATTTATTATGATTATAATTATGATTTTAGAGACAGCATCTTGCTATGCTGCACAGGCTGCACTTGAACTCTTGAGCTCAAGTGATCCTCCTGCCTCAGACTCCCTAAGAGCTAAGATCACAGGTGTGCACCACTGCACTTGGCTCTGGAGTATTTTAATCAGAATGATGTGATTAGATTAAGGTTTAGATCCAGTCTGTAGTCTCTAATGACCCCACATAGATGTAGTTATACCCTCAAATTAGCCTGTAGCAAACAGCTGCCTCAGTCCACTATACTGCAATCAGCAGCATTCTATATAATGCATTTCTAAGTTCCTTCTTGAAGTAATTCCTCAAAGCATAGGATCATTTTTTCCCACATTGCCTCCAAGAAAAATTAACTAACTCTTCGGTCTATGGAATAAACAGTTACTGTTTTCTTTATTTCATCTTTACTCTTTTAAAATCTAAATAATTTATTACTTTTTCTACTAGCTTCTAAGCTCCTGTTCAGAAGTTTGACAGGAATTCAGAATCTAGTTCAAGTCTTAGGCCACTAGGAATTCATTTAGGGAATTGAAGTGGCAATTTATTAGCAAACTGGCATGGAAGCCCATTTTCTTATCTTTGTACTGTATTTGTTTCTGCATTTGGGCCATTCTGAAAGTGGCAGTTACTCATGGCCTGAGAGTAAATGCAGTGTTCAGATTGCTAAATTTTGTGCTCACGAGAGATTGTACTGGAAGAATTTTATTATAAAATGCTTTATATTATAAGCACATCCAGTGACTCTTTGGCATCAATCTCCTTTTAAAAAAATTAAATAATCAAAAGTAACTAAATATAATTTAAACCTACCCCCAGACTCGTGCTATTGTTTTTTTCTTGCATATGCAGAGCTCTCTGATTATCCAGAGAGCTCAGCCTGCAGAAGCAGTGTGTGTGGGGGCGGGGTGGACAGAACAAGATTTTGGCCCTCCATTGCAAACTGTTGCCTTTTCAAATGATGCACACATGCTTGGTCCATCTGTCATCAAGGACTCTGCAGAGTAGTCAGTAAAACTTTCTATTCCATGTTTGAAACTGCATTGCCAAATATTAGTAACTCATTTTATTTATAACCGATTCTCCAAAGTAGGAAAAACAGGTGGTACTCATGAAGAACTCAATAGTAGCCAAATTTCAAAGGTCAGATGCTGCAAGTGTGGAATAAGAGGAAGCATTCTGTGTTCATACTCTTACTGTAAAAATGTTTCCCTATGGCTCCTTCCCCCAACTATAATAGTAGTGCTTAAGGCTGCCCAGGACCTCCTTCTAGAGCCTTGCCCCCAAACCCCAGTCAAATCACTATTCTCCAGGAAGTTCCCCAGGCTGCAGACTTGTAAAAATACCCTCATGGGAACTCCTTCCTAACTCATTTTATGAGGCCAGCATCATCCTGATACGAAAACCTGGCAGAGATACAATAAAAAAAACTTCAGGACAATATCCCTGATAAGCATCGATGCAAAAATCCTCAATAAAATACTGGAAAACCGAATCCAGCAGCACATCAAAAAGCTTATCCATCGTGATCAAGTCAGCTTCATCCCTGGGATGCAAGGCTGGTTCAACATACACAAATCAATAAACATAATTTGTAACATAAACAGAGCTAAAGACAAAAACCACATGATTATTTCAATAGATGCAGAAAAGGCCTTTGATAAAATTCAACATCTCTTCACGTTAAAAATTCTCAATATGCTAGGTACTGATGGAACATAACTCAAAATAATAAGGGCCATTTATGACAAACCCACAGACAGTATTATACTGAATGGGCAAAAGCTGAAAGCATCCCCTGTGAAAAGCAGCACAAGACAAGGATGCCCTCTCTCACCACTCCTATTCAACATAATATTGGGAGTTCTGGCAAGGGCAGTCAGGCAAGAGAAAGAAATAAAGCGTATTCAAATAGGAAGAGAGGAAGTCAAACTGTCTCTGTTTGCAGATGACATGATCGTATATCTAGAAAACCCCATGTGTTAGCCCAAAAGCTGCTTAAGTGATAAGCAACTTCAGCAAAGTCTCAGGATACGAAATTAATGTGCAAAAATCACAAGCTTTCCTACACACCAAGAACAGACAAGCAGAGAGCTCAATCATGAATCAACTATCATTCACAATTGCTACAAAGAGAATAAAATACCTAGGAATATAGCTAATCAAGGAAGTGAAGGACCTCTTCAAGGAGAACTACAAATCACTGCTCAAGGAAAGAGAGGACACAAACAAATGGAAAAACATTCCATGCTCATGGATAGGAAGAATCAATATTGTGAAAATGGCCATATTGCCCAAAGTAATTTATAGATTCAATGCTATTTCCATTAAAATACCATTGATATTCTTCACAGAATTAGAAAAAAACTATTTTAAAATTCACATGAAGCCAAAAAAGAGCCTGTATAGCCATGACGATCCTAAGCAAAAAGAACAAAGCTGGAGGCATCACATTACCCAACTTCAAACTGTACTACAAGGCTACAGTAACCAAAACAACATGGTACTGCTAGAAAAACAGACACATAGACTAATGGAACAGAATAGAGAACTCAGAAATAAGACTGCACATCTACAACATTCTGAACTTCAACAAACCTGACAAAAACAAGCAATGGGGATAGGATTCCCTATTTAATAAATGGTGCTGGGAGAACTGGCTAACCATATGCAAAAAACCTGAAAGTGGACCCCTTCCTTACACCTTATACAACAATTACCTCAAGATGGATTAAAGACTTAAATGTAAAACCCCAAAGTATAAAAACTCCAGAAGAAAATCTAGGCAATACCACTCAGGACATAGGTATGGGGAAATGTTTCATGATGAAAATGTCAAAAGCAATTGCAACAAAAGCAAAAATTGACAAATGGGATCTAATTGAAACTAAAGAGCTTCTGCACACCATAAGAAATTATTTTATCAGAATGAACAGACAACCTACAGAATAGGAGAAAATTTTTGCAATCTATCCATCTGACAAAGGTCTAATATCCAGAATCTACAAGGAATTAAAAAACAATTACAAGATGAAAACCAAAGAACCCCATTAAAAAGTGGGCAAAGGACATGAACAGACACTTCTCAAAAGAAGACATACATGTGGCCAACAAACATATGAAAAAAAGCTCAACATCACTATCATTAGAGAAATGCAAATCAAAACCACAGTGAGATGCCATCTCATGCCAGTCAGAATGGTGATTATTAAAAAGTCAAGAAACAACAGATACTGGCGAGGCTGTGGAGAAATAGGAATGCTTTTATACTGTTGGTTGGAATGTAAATTAGTTCAACAATTGTGGAAGACTGTGTGTGGTGATTCTTCAAAGACCTAGAACCAGAAATACCATTTGACCCAACAGTTACATTACTGGGTATATACCCAAAGGAGTATAAATCATTCTATTTTAAAGATACATGCACATATATGTTCATTGCAGCACTATTCGCCATAGCAAAGATATGGAATCAACCCAAATTCCCATCAATTATAGACTGGGTAAAGAAAATATGGTTCATATACACCACAGAATACTATGCAGCCATAAAAAGGAATGAGATCATGTCCTTTGCAGGGACATGGATGGAGCTGGAAGCCATTATCCTCTGTTACTGCAAACTAATGCAGTAACAGAAAACCAAACTCTGCATGTTCTCGCTTATAAGTGGGAGCTGAAAAATGAGAACACATGGACACAGGGAGGGGAACAATACACACTGGGGTCTGTTGCTGGGGGAAGCAGGGGGAGGGAAAGCATCAGGAAAAAGAGCTAATGTATGCTGGGCTTAATACCTAGGGATGGGTTGATAGGTGCAGCAAACCACCATGGTATATGTTTACCTATGCAACAAACCTGCATATCCTGCACAAGTATTCCAGAACTTAAAATAAAGTAGTAAAAAATGCCCTCATGGTCCTTCATTTCCTTCCCATGTGGTTTTGTGCTGATAAATTATGGCCATCTAATCTCACAAATTCATCCATGAATTGTTTTAGTGATGATTGTTGCTGTTAAACCCCTCCTGGAGATGACTACAGAAAACAATGGTTATAACGTCAAAAGATTTTAGCTACATGGCATGTCAATACGCAAGACAATATTGTGGGGAGGAAGGATCTTTCTCTTATTAGTCTCTTATACTGTGATCACGAGAACATCAACAAATTTCTGAGGAATTAAGAATAGAATAAATACTGGGAGATAGCTTAATAAAGTTCAGATTTTCAAAAGGGAAAGAAGGATGCATTTTGGCTGTCTAGTATCCTTCTTTTTTTTTTTTTTTTTGTAACACTGTTTTTTTTCTGTTGGGAAATTACCTCTTTCCCCATTGGAGCGGCATATTACAATGCCTTGATGCCTTCTAGCCAGGGGATGGGCTTGTGACTAAATATAGCCAATCAATTCGCACACCTTGAATGACTATTAAAATGACTGAATTTTTGTGGACTTTATTTACCCTGATAGGGCATTTTAAACAGGCCATCCATTTATTGTTGCTATTGAGACACCCAGAACTACCTTGGGTTCTTGGTCTTTCTGAAACTGGTTATTTAATCTTCTCTTTTTAGTTCTTCCGATGAATTCTTTTTTATTGCTAAGTTAGCTAGAGTTCATTTCTGTTGTTTGCAAACAACAGAAAAGAACACTAATTCCACAAATATTCATTCTAAACTGGTAAATGTGATATTTATCCTATAAGTTTCTAGAGAGATTATCTACCAAATCTAATTCTTCTACCATTGATGTGGTGGGACTCCTATTCCTAGTCCCTTTTGAAGTGAAGTATGCTCATGTGATTTTCTTTGGCCAATGAAAGGTGATTTGGAGTGATATGTAGCATTTCTAGGTGAAAACTTTGAAAACCAGTGTGCAGTTTGCCACTGTTCTGGCGATCAGGGAAGTTTGTGTCAAAATGAAATCTCTATTAGCATGGGTATCTGAGGGACTATGATGAAAAGAGCTTCTCTGCTGCCCTACATTAGGCTTGTAGCATAAGGTAGTTATAAACTTTTGCCATGTTAAACTATTGAGATTTGGCTGGGTTGATAGCTTGGGGAGCTGTTATTCTGACTAATATAAGAGCGACTTTAAAGGATGTAGAAAAAAGGGGAGTTATTTCTGGTTCCTAGCTAGCACGGAGTCCTCAAGGATAAGACATGTTAGATATTTTACTCTCATTTTTAACAATCAGAGTTGTTAGACCAGAAATATAAGAGGAATGGAAAAGGCTGAATTTCTCTCCTAACTTAAGTAATATGTAAACCCTATTAAGAAGAAAGAAGAGGGCCAAGCACAGTGGCTCATGCCTGTAATCCCAGCACTTTGGGAGGCCGAGGCGGGCGGATCGCGAGGTCAGGAGATCGAGACCATCCTGGCTAACATGGTGAAACCCTGCCGCTACCAAAAATACAAAAAAAATTAGCCGGGCGTGGTGGCGGGCGCCTGTAGTCCCAGCTACTCGGGAGGCTGAGGCAGGAGAATGGCATGAACCCGGGAAGTGGAGCTTGCAGTGAGCCGAGATCGTGCCACTGCCCTCCAGCCTGGGCAACAGAGTGAGACTCCGTCTCAAAAAAAAAAAAAGAAGAAGAAGAAGAAAGAAGATAGAATCTGTTTAAATTATTTTTATTTTAATGATAGCTAAATATAAATAAAACTGTAAAGCAAGATCATCAAATATGAATGCTAAAAAAGCTACAAAACTAGTATTATTAAAATTCATCCCATGAATTAAAATAAAATTGCTGTTTAGTAATGTGAACATGGTACTGACTTCCATAGGTTTAGTCTTCCAATTCTATCACATGCCGTGTGATGATTCAGGTCACCCACGTTTTTTCTTTATTTGAAACACTGCAAAATCATCATTTATAGAGGACACAGTGATGTCATTTAGCCTGCTTTTGGTGTGCATGCATCATTTCAGTATTAAGGCATCCTTTTTTTCTTAATTAAAAACAATTAAAGTAGTACTTTTTGGTACCAAGGATAAATGCAGACCCAGGAACAAAAGTAGTGTGCCAATCCTCAGTTATAAAAGGGTCATTCAAATTATATTGAATACATTTGTATTAACTTAAAAATGATTATTATTAAAATTAAATGATAACATTAGCATAATTCTCATAAGGGACTTGAGAATCTGAGAATATGTGGATTACCAAAGCTGCATGAAATAGTCTGAAAGACATTGTGCTTGTTGTGAAATATCAATATTTCAGCAAGACATGACATCTCTCACAACACTGGACATCCTCATGGACAAGATAATAATTATTGAACCATAGCAATAATTCGTGGAATGTTTATTAATGGGTCAGTATCAATCCAGAGATAGGTTTCTAGTGGCATACCTCAGAGCCCTATCCCAAACTTGTTTTATTTTGTAACTTAACTGAAGTCACAAATAAAAGTGTAGAATGTGTTAAACAAACATATTAATGACAAGCTGGAGATGAAACAAATATGATACATGAAGAAGAAATACACAAAACAACCTCTACCCCATCTCCTTTCCAAGATTTGATTCCTATGTCATCGGATGTCTATTCCACCCACGAGCCCTCCCTTTTGTAGTGATGTACTGACCCCAAGAAGATCACTCCTCCTCATTTCTGTCTCTTTCTCCAATAATACAGCTGTCTTTATTTTTGGTAATTTCTTCATACAGATGGATAATCCTTCCAATTGCCTGACTTTTTGGTTTCTTTACCTCCTTCCTTTCTTCCAATGTCCTTGTCTTCCACCTTCCTTCAGCCACTCTACAGGTCGCATCTTAAATTTTGTGATTGTGAATAACTGAAATCTCTGCATAATCTCAATTTCAAGTTTTCTATTCTGACTTCCACCTCCTCTAACCTTTTCAGTTCATTTCTTTCAGTACCTGAATTCCAGCAATCCTTTGAACCCACCAAGACCATAAAGTATTCTACTATCTAATCACTCATGTCTTTTGTCCCTTTGTTATTCAGTTTGAATTCTATGATCTATCAGTATACTAACTCCTGTACTTATACCCTTACCTTCTTTCCACTCGCCACTATCTCACTATATTGCTTTCACTCATCTTCAATCAAGACTAAATCCAATTTTATGCCATTGCCTATCTGTACTTGTTCAGTCAACATGACTAGAGAAAAACACAGAACAATGTTGACTTGTTTCATTTTGTATTCATGATCATTAACCTTAAGTGGACTCTTAATGCTGCCTACCAATTACACATAGGCCTACTCTGTTAGATTCAGATAATTATTTCATTCTTCTCCTTTCTTTTTAAATTTTCAACATTTCTTCCCTCATAAGCTTCACTTTTAGCTTATGACCTTGCTTCCACTTTGCCTGATAAAATAGAAGCAATATTTAAGAACTTGCAAAAGTGATACCACCTTTTCTACCTTTCTTAACATACTTGTGACCATATACTTTGCTTTCTCCTCTGTTATTATGGATAAGTTCTATGTACTTGTAAATAAGTCCAGGCCTTCAACTTTTCTAGATTTTTCCCTTCTCTCCCACTCAGGGATGTCCTCCAACTATTCTTCCTACTTTCATGCATCATTGATTTCCCAATAGTAAACATTCTGTTTTTATTATCTTATCATAAAATAAATAAATAAATAAATAAATTACCCTTCTCTTGAACTCACTTCCTTGCCAGCTCACATGCCATTTCCCTTTACAACAAAACCCTAAGAAAAAGGTATTTATACGCTTGATCTCCAATTTCTCTCTTCCCCTTCTTCCTGGAATGCATTCTAAATAAGCTTTTACCCTTGCCACTCCACCACAACCACTCCTGTCAATATCATCCATGACCTCACGTCCTCATCTTATTAGACTTTCAGCAGCATTTGACAGACTTGAGCACTCCCTCCTTTTCACTTGGCATGGACAACACACTTTATTCGTTTTTCAACTGCCTCATTTACTGTTCCTTTTTATTCTCTCTTCTTGGTTATTACTCATTTCTTTACATTGGAATACCTTAGGTTTTAGTGATTACATCTCTACTCTTTTCTATCCATACTCATTCCCTTGGTGGTCTGATTCAGTAGCATGATTTTTGTTTGTTTGTTTGTTTGTTTGTTTAGAGATGGGGTCTCACTCTGTTGCCCAGAGCTGGAATGCAGGACTACAGGTGTGTGAGCCACTGTGTCTGGCTCTTTAAATGCAATCTAAACACTGGTGGTTCATGGCTATAAATTTATAAAGACATTTTATAGCTCAGGTCTCTCCCCTGAATGCCTGACTTAAATATCCAACTGCCAATGAACAGGGCCAAAATATTAACAGGTCTAAAACTAAGTCCTGATCTGCCCTTAAAAACTTTCTCCCCCAAGTTGAACAATGGGAACACATGGACACAGGGAGGGGAACATCACACACCGGGGCCTGTTGGGGTGTGGGGGGCTAGGGGAGGGATAGCATTAGGACAAATACGTAATGTAGATGACAGGTTGATGAGTGTAGTAAACCACCATGGCATGTGTATAACCTATGTAACAAACCTGCACATTCTGCACATATCCCAGAACTTAAAGTATAAAAAACAAAACAAAACAAAAAAAACTTTCTCCCTTTGAATTCTTCCCTGACCAGTTAATGGCAACTTCATTTTTTAAATTGTTCAGGCCTGATACTATAAACTTCCAGCAGTTGTGTAACAGTTTGCACCAACTGATTATTATTTAACGGTTCTTCATATCAGTACTTTTTTTCTGGTTATTGATCAATTACCTATCCCATTCTTTCAAGTAAGAGACTTTCTATTTTATGGTATCTAAGACTAAGAAGATAATCTCTACATTTCTGGGAACTATAATTTAAGAGGGTTACAGGCATCTGGAGGGTGTTAAGAGGAAAAATCACCAAGATATTGAGAGAAAGTAAAGCCAAGTTTATGAGGAATAGTTGAAGAAATTGAGGATAGAGAATAAAAAAATCAAAGGAGAAGTTACATCTGTTGTCAAATATTTCTACAGTCCTTCATGTGGAGGGATGATCACCACAATTTGAACTATCTATCCTAGTACAGTTAAGCCATTAGGAATATGACAATGCTTTCTTCTGGGAATGGATAGACTTGATAATCAGCCACTAAAAGAACATAATACTGCAAGGCTTAAGCCATTTAGTTCCAAAGACTATATATGTATATCTATGACCATCTCTCTCTCTCTGTGTGTGTGTGTGTGTAATAAAAAACGAAAGGAATAATATCTTGAGATGTTTCAGAGTCTTAATAAATTGCTATATGTCCATGATTGTTACTTTGCAATATCTTTACTAGCGTATAAAGGAAACCCTTTATTCAGTGTCCCAAAACAAAAAGTTTAGTTGGATGTTATCATACCTCATCTGAGAAAGAGATGATCAACAGTCTCATAGGTAGAGAAGTAGTGACTGGATCATGTCCAAAGAATGAGATTCTAGCTGAAAATGTTTCTGTCCAATCCTTTTAAGAGAGAGGCTTCTTTTCTGCTCAGATATGTACAAGTTTAAGGAAAGAGATCTGTCTCCCAAGGGCTGAAAAACAAATTGGAATTATATGTGATGTCTGTCATATATAGTTCTGAGTCTTTCACCTATGCTTTATAAACAATAATCTATTATTTAATTTTTGACTTGGCAAGGAGAAGAGGTTATTTCCCTGAGTTTCAGCTACAAATTCCCAAAAAAACTTCTTTTAAGACGAATATTGCAGAGTAACAAATTTTGACTTTCTATGAAAACGACTTATCATTTCCAGGATGTGTTGCCTCTAGAGCAGTGGCTCTCAATCTTGGCTGCAGTTGAAGTCACTTGAGAGAGTTAAAAAATTCTGATTTTTGGGTCTCACCCTCAGATTCTAATTTAGTTGATCTGGGCTGTAGCTTCAGCATGGTGATTTTAAAACGCTCCCACAGGTGTCCCATTGTGCAGCCAAGGTCGAAAACCTCTTCTCTAGAGATATTTTAGTCCTTCTCTCTGTTGCTGAGGATAGATGAGGGAAGATGGGGGTGAGGGTAGTGTTTCATGTATGTGTTGGAGGATCACTCTGAGCAAATGTTGCTGAAATAATCTAAGCATTAAACAGTTTATTGGAGTAGGTAGCCTTTTATCTTTTCCAACCTTGAGATTCTATCATCTTGTGTCTAGCCTTCACAATGCACATATATGGAAACAAGGAAATGTATACAAGGATACAAATTCTACTGAGCTATACAAATAGGGATGATTGGCTAGTATAGCTGTATTCTTAGTTGCTGCCTCTTTGGGTGAGTAAACTATTCTTTTATTCTGACTGCTTTTCAATGCACATGACATAGTTTTATTAGACTACATTATGCACGGCATCACTGAGTCAAAGAAAAGTTATTAGCCTGCTAGAAGAAGCTTCTTAACCAGCTGTGAGGGCTCGTTAATATACATTATGATGTTAATAGTGCACATAAATGTGTGTTGAATAGGTGGTAGGGGACAGAAATTGAAAGCAAATTAAAAATGTGAGAGACTGCAGCACATGGGAAATAAATGCTCATTGCCACTAGTCTCAATTATTTTTCTTTTTTTCAAGGTCAAGTTGGCAATTTTTCACAACTCCTACCCACAAATGCCCTTCCCGATTGATTGACTCTTACAGCTAGAAGCTCTTCTTACACCCAGGAGGCAAGCTTGCTTCTTTTATGCTATTAGAAAAAAATCTAAATGCCAAAGTGAAAAGAATACTGAGCTTCTGTTTATTTTTATCTGAAAATCAAAACATCATGCAAACTCTAAAGCAGTTAATTTTGATTTTAATCCAGGGTTTAAAAAAATAAGCTTAAATAACTAAAAAAAATACGGAGGAAAATTGTTAATTATTTTAAATAAACATAAATAAAGCCTTATTATAACACTGCTAGGTAGGAATCTCCTAATTCTTCCCACTCAGTAAAGCATGCTATCTGATGTGGCAAAAGAAAGAAAATCTTTTGTTCATCTTTCCTATTGCAGGATCAAAGAATATCTAATGCTTCCATAATTGTGTAGGACTTTTTCTCATGGATTTTTTTCCCTAAAATTTAACCATAGCTTGAAGAATCAGGGTAAACTATCAAAATTTTGTACATAGAGAAGGTGAGAAGTCTCTAGGGATTCTTAATTGTCATATTGATGAACAAAGTGTATTAGTCTGTTTTCACACTGCTGATAAAAACATACCCAAGACTGGGCAATTCACAAAAGAGACAGGTTTAATTGGACTTACAGTTCCACATCCCTGAGGAGGCCTCACAATCACGGCAGAAGGCAAGGAGGAGCAAGTCACGTCTTACATGGATGGCGGCAGGCTAAGAAAGAGCTTGTGCAGGGAAACTCTCATTTTTAAAACTCTCAGACCTCATGAGACTCATTCACTATCATGAGAACAGTGCAAGAAAGACTCACCCCCATAATTCAATCACCTCCCACTGGGTCCCTCCCACAACACATGAAAATTGTGGGAATTACAATTCAAGATGAAATTTGGGTGGGGACACAGCCAAACCATATCACAAAGAGAGATGTACATGATGTTTGATAGAAGTAAGAGAGTGTGATTAAATGGGAGAAGGCAGGAATAAAGTGGGAGGTAGGGGCTGTTAGCAGGGTAGGAAGATAACATTTCCAAGACAATCATTTAATTCTAAATATTATATAATGTATCAACCTCCTTTCAAAATTCTAATCTACAAATATTCTTTTTTTAGTGGCCTAATCTGTGAGATGCAGAGAGTAAATGTGCTTTTTTTCTCCAAAGCCCAACAATATCTAAAAAGAGGTATAGGATGTAGAATTGACAGAACACAGGAGTTAGTCATAGATTGGCTGTCACCAAGTGAGGGAGACAAAAGGATCAAGAGTAATTTCTGGGTTTCTGGTATGAGAAATCTAGTTGATTGAAGTACCACTCACTGAAATGGGGAACAGGAGTAGTTTAGTTCAGACATGTTTTTTTGAGATTTCTAGAAGACATTCCAATGGAGCTATCAAGTAGAAAGGTGACTGTAGTTCTGGAGCTCAGAAAAAAGATCTGGGCTCCAGTTATCAATTTGTAGGTGATTACCATATAGATGGTGTTTAAAGCCATGGGACCAGACAGATCATAGGTTATAGAAATTAGAATGTAGAGTGTGAAGAAAAAAAATCTAGAAGAAAGACTTGAGGCAGTCCAATTCCTTCTGTGGAGAGAGGGAGGGTCCAGAAAGGAGTGGCCAGAAAATTAGGACAACTAGGAGAGTGAGCCATAGAGGCCAAGAGAAGTGAGTATTTGAAAAGGAGAGAGAGTCAACTGTGTTGAGTGCCTTTGATAAATCAAATAGAAAGGAAGTTGAAGTGTACATTGAATTTAAACCTGTTGAACATTGGTAACCTTAGCAAATGCACTTGCATTGTAGTGGTGAGAATGGACCGGATTAGTATGGGTTATATAGGGAAAATGAGGAAGTTTAAACTACTTTAAGATATTTATTTGTCTATAAAGAGGGAGTAGAGAGATACAGGTAGCTGAAAGGAAATATGGGAGTCAAGATAATTTGTTTGTTTTGTTTTAAGATAGATGATTTTATATCATGTTTAAATGCTGAGGGAAGGATCAAAAAGGAAATGGCTGAAGATGTGGGAGAGAGAAGGAGCTACTAAATGGGGTGAGGTTCATGAGAAACCTGGAGGGGTAGATCCAGAGCTTATGGTTTGGGACAGAAGGAGAAATCTGTCAATTGTCAAAGGGGTGGGGTGGGGATGGGTAATTAGAGAAGGCAAGGATGAGTGCTGATGTTAGTGTTGTCTAGAAGATTTGATGATAGGATGATGAGGACATTCACATTGAGTGGCTTCCATTTTCTCTACTCATGGCAAAGTCATCAGCTGGAGTTGCAGTGGGAAAGGAGAAATTGGAGGATTGAGAAAAGTAGAAAGATTATGAAATAGTTGTAGCAGGTAATGACCTTGTTTCACTGGTTATCTTAGTTTACATTTGGATCTTTAGTAGTTTGTTTTCTAGTTCTACCACTCTGCTTGAAAATATTATAACATCTCTCCAATTCACTCATATCCCCTCCAGTCCCTCTCTTTTTGCCTCTTTATTCTTTCCCTTTTTTCTTTACTACCAAACTTCTTGAAATAGTAATTTGAGTTAATTACCAATTCTTGCTCATATTTCATTTGCTCCTAAATCCTTAGGATTTAAGGATCCTGAAGTGTTGGGAAAAGGAAGATGACCCAGTGAAGAAGATGAAAGGGACCTCAAAGAAGTCAGAAGAAAATCAGCATAGAGTCGTGTTAACGAAGCTGAGTATAGAATAAGATTCCAAAAGAGCTAAAAATCCATCTCAATTCATTCACCTCTTCTTTACTGAGGAATAATTGGTTATTCCTTCAATACAATCACAAGACTCTGTTTTTACAATTCACATCAATAATCTTATTACAGTGGTTTATTATTAGTTGTTTATATGTCTGTTATTCCCCTATACTCAATTGTTATTAGTTCTTCAAGTTAGTATTACTCTCTTTTTCATTTCTTTTTTCTTTATGATTTTTGTCCCCTATAACATCGAGCATTGTACCTAGTGCAAAATAGGCACACAATACATATTTGTTGAATAGGTGAAATATTTTATCTAACTTGTGGCTTAATTATCTTCAAACTCAGGCCTGAAATCCTAGCATGAAGCATGAATATTATATACTAGTGTTCATTCATTCAGCAAATATTTACAAAATACCTACCACATGTTAGTCACTATTGTTAATATAATGTGATGGGGATATAACCATAGACAAAAGAGACAAAAATCTATTCTTGTAAGCCCTTTTACAAACCATAAAACTGACCCTTCTTTCTATTCCCTGGTATTTTTCCTCTTTTCTATTCCTGTCTTATCAAAGGCTAAGGCCTTCAGGAAGCCTGATACGCATAAAGGGAATAAGATTCCTTCCTCATCATCTTGTTTTCTTCCCACACTCCATGAAACACATGTTTTGGTAGCTACTAACCTTAATTCTTTCAACTTTCTTCCTTTCTTGGACTGTGGAAATCTCTCTGAGTTGATGAATTATAAATATGGTAACTGTATTTTTATGTTTATAAATTAGGGCACATATTCTTACAAAAAGCTTATTTTTTTCTTATTTGTAAACTAATTTACATAACATCTTACTGTGGTATAAAATTTAAATCACATTTAATTATATATATAATAAATACTTTTTAAAAACTATACAATTACATAAAGAGAAATTAAAAATTCAGCCAAGACAAATGTTAGTTAATACAATATTTGCATTGTCACTTTCATCATCTGCTGTTGAAATGATGGCACATTATTATTCTCATACTTGTTTGAAGAACTCAGCTTGCTTAATAATTGTTTATTCTTTCCATTTTTTTCCCCCCGAATTTCTTGGCAAGTCTCTGAGTACTCCATGCGGATTACTAGGAAAGATTTTACAATGCCAATGGTTATTTAAATCTCCAAAAATTGTTAATGAAGAAACAAACAATAAAGAACAAGCAAGCAAACAACAGCTTTCCTCAGTTCTGGAGTTTAAATAGACAGAGACTAAGCTTATATATTTTCCTTCCATTTCTGGAAGAATAATGTTTCCATGTTGAAAATCTTTAAACATATTCAACAGTCATTGATCTATAGATATATTTGTCTCATTTTGCTAGCAAGTTCTTGTAAAGATACAACTTAAGGCCACAGTGTTCCTTTAACAGATAACATGACTGAGTTAATTACCTACTTTTCCAAGATTTATCACTCTGTGTCTCCCCAACTGAATCTACGCAGCTTATAGTTTCTTAAATTTCCTTTCTAAATGAGATTTCCTTTCTAGATGACTAGGTAATTAGCAACCTACAAATATCCAGGTACATACTACCCAAGGTCCAAATCATAACAAACAGTATTTTATAATGTTCATGTTAAGTTCTTTTACTTTGCATAGTAAAATTAACACTTTTTTCTTTCAATTCTTTTATAATCACTAATATTCATATGAGACTTCTGGTGCTGAAAAAGAATAGTAGCAAACATTTATGGAAGTCGTCCTACGTGCCAGGCAGTGTTGAGTGCTAGCATGAATTCTCTCACTTAATCTTTACAACAATCTCATGAGGTTGGTAATTTTATATTCCTTTGGTCGATAAGAAACTTGAAGCACAGAGAAGTTAAGTAACTTGCCCAACATCACACACCAAAAATGTGGCAGCCTCAAATCTGCCTGAAACCAGAGATTTTGCTCTTAAAAACAAACTATCATGTATCCGTCTCCCCTCAAGGTTTTGCCGCTCAAACTTAAAAACGGCCTTATGGAAAACAGTGGTATTTGTTGAGAAACTGGATGTTTTTTCATGGTTTAGGAAAATAATAATACAGATTTTTTTTTTAAATTTAAAGTCTTAGTATATTTAGAGGTACACAATATTTAAATAGAAACTGTTCCAGAAAATTCAAGATATTTGGTCTCCATAATTAAAGAACATTAGACACAGACATACTTAAAAACTATGCAAAATAAAGTAATATTTGCATTAAATAAAGAAGGATTATGGCTAAAGACAGTAGAGAACTGGGAATAATGGGGAGGAAGGAATGAGACTGAGAAATAAAATTTGTTTTTCTAACTGCGGAGAGCTAGAGGGAGAAAAACCCATAAATCACTCTGGCTGTTACTGAAAAAATGCTTGTAAAGTTCCTCAGCTTGGCAAAGGTTAAGAGAACAATAATGTTTTGTCAGCCCGAGCTAGCCAAGGAGCTGATTAGAACAGAAAGTTTATCCTTCATAGCCAGAGAGGACCCATTTAAAAGGTTTTCTTGTTTTAGAGTCTGCAATCAGACAGGCAAGAAGTCACTCATCCTTTTTCTTACCCTCATGACTGTGTGTTTGAACTTCTGCTTATGGTAAACCAAAGTCATGCTGGTATCCTGGCTTATTGTCTGAAACTCCAGTGTGCCAGTTTTAGCAGAGCTAATAATTAATATGGCCATTTACAAAATTATAACATTATAACCCTTTGTTAGCCATTAAGAAAAATTAATTCAGTAATGGCATTATTAAATTTGTTACTACCATCATGAAAATAAATATATATCCCTACTTAAACTGGTGCAATCTTCATGAGTCATGATGAATTAAAGTTTCAGGAAACAAGAGAGGCTGGGTCTAAAAGAAATTGTTTCCTCTTGTCTCCATATTCCAAACCCAAGAAAAGCTTACATCCCTTTGTAGTTTTTTTCATCTAGATCAGGATCAAAGAATCTATGGTCTATGGCCTGAATCTTGCTCACAACTTCAGTGTGAATAAAAATTTCAAGGGTTCATATTTCTGTTTATTTTGTCTATCATTGTAAAAACCAAAACTGGTTTTTAAAGGTCTCTAGTATTATTTTAAGATGAAATTCTCCTTCTGTAGATATATCTATATTTCTTTCTCTGCCCTTTCAGCTGTCCTTGTTATTTTCTCATTTTCCCCTCAAATAACAATAACACAAAAAACTATAATTCTTATTTGATAAAATTGGATGAAAGTTTGTGTCATCACTTTTAAAATTTAGAAGTAAAACTTAGAGATTACTAAGATTCTCTCTAGCCTTAAAGTTCTATGAAAACTTTTATAGTTCCTCCCTCCAAACTGAAATCACATGCAGTCACATGTTTTACATTGCCACGTTTTTCTGTTCTGTTTAGTTGATTATGCTTAGCAATTCTTATCATTTTAAAATCTCTCTGAATTTTGTCAACATCTAAATGAAAACATCAATGTAGGTGGTATGGGACTTCACTTTACAAAAGTCCCTTGTAACACGAGCTCTCCACAGAGACCTAACCTCTTAATGAGGGTATAAATTTGCACAACCTCTTAATAATAAAATTTAGAATTACAAATGAAGACATATTATTTTGACATAGTAATATCCCCTAAAATACTGAAACTTTACCAAAGATTTAGTATGAAGGTATTCTCCTCATTATTATTTATAATAGTATAAAGTTAGAAAAAAATAAAATATTCAAGAATATGGAAATGATTAAATAAATTGTGGAATATTTACATGATTAAACATAATATTGGCATTCAAAAATGATGTTTCTGAAGAAGAATATTTAATGAAATGGGGAATGCTTACAACAAAATGTTAGTTAAAAAAAGAAATCAAAATAGTATATATTAGACACTTCCAATTTATTTAAAAATGTCCTAAAAAGGACTAGAAATAGATGTCTAGATTTTCTAAAGTTTCTCTAATACATGCACCTTACTTTTATAATCAGATATAAATGTACACAGATGTAAATAGAAATATATTAATAAAAATGTGATCTCCAGAAATCTCTAATTGGTAGAAGGACACTTTTGAGAATTTGTGTGTTTTTTGTCTACTGTGGGCTATAGTTCAGCTCTGTTGGCCAGTACCTACATGGATACCATTTTAACTACCTTTTCCTTTTTTTTTTTTTTTAACAAGTTGGCACTTTATTCTTTTTTTTAAATTATTATTATACTTTAAGTTTTAGGGTACATGTGCACAACGTGCAGGTTTGTTACATATGTATACATGTGCCATGTTGGTGTGCTGCACCCATTAACTCGTCATTTAGCATTAGGTATATTACCTAATGCTATCCCTTCCCCCTCCCCCCACCCCACAACAGTCCCCAGAGTGTGATGTTCCCCTTCCTGTGTCCATGTGTTCTCATTGTTCAGTTCCCACCTATGAGTGAGAACACGCGGTGTTTGGTTTTTTGTCCTTGCGATAGTTTGCTCAGAATGATGGTTTCCAGCTTCGTCCATGTCCCTACAAAGGACATGAACTCATCATTTTTTATGGCTGCATAGTATTCCATGGTGTATATGTGCCACATTTTCTTAATCCAATCTATCATTGTTGGACATTTGGGTTGATTCCAAGTCTTTGCTATTGTGAGTAGTGCCACAATAAACATACGTGTGCATGTGTCTTTACAGCAGCATGATTTGTACTCCTTTGGGTATACCCAGTAATGGGATGGCTGGGTCAAATGGTATTTCTAGTTCTAGATCCCTGAGGAATCGCCACACCAACTTCCACAATGGTTGAACTAGTTTACAGTCCCACCAACAGTGTAAAAGTGTTCCTATCTCTCCACATCCTCTCCAGCACCTGTTGTTTCCTGACGTTTTAATGATCGCCATTCTAACTGGTGTGAGATGGTATCTCATTGTGGTTTCGATTTGCATTTCTCTGATGGCCAGTGATGATGAGCATTTTTTCATGTGTCTTTTGGCGGCATAAATGTCTTCTTTTGAGAAGTGTCTGTTCATATCCTTTGCCCACTTGTTGATGGGGTTGTTTGTTTTTTTCTTGTAAATTTGTTTGAGTTCATTGTAGATTCTGGATATTAGCCCTTTGTCAGATGAGTAGGTTGCAAAAATTGTCTCCCATTCTGTAGGTTGCCTGTTCACTCTGACAATGGTTTCTTTTGCTGTGTAGAAGCTCTTTAGTTTAATTAGATCCCATTTGTCAGTTTTGGCTTTTGTTGCCATTGCTTTTGGTGTTTTAGACATGAAGTCCTTGCCCATGCCTATGTCCTGAATGGTATTGCCTAGGTTTTCTTCTAGGGTTTTTATGGTTTTAGGTCTAACACCTAAGTCTTTAACCCATCTTGAATTAATTTTTGTATAAGGTGTAAGGAAGGGATCCAGTTTCAGCTTTCTACATATGGCTAGCCAGTTTTTCCAGCACCATTTATTAAATACGGAATCCTTTCCCCATTTCTTGTTTTTGTCAGGTTTGTCAAAGATCAGATGTTGTAGATATGCGGCATTATTTCTGAGGGCTCTGTTCTGTTCCATTGGTCTATATCTCTGTTTTGGTACCAGTAATATTTTGTTTTGGTTACTGTAGCCTTGTAGTATAGTTTGAAGTCAGGTAGCATGATACCTCCAGCTTTGTTCTTTTGGCTTAGGATTGGCTTGGCAATGTGGGCTCTTTTTTGGTTCCATATGAACTTTAAAGTAGTTTTTTCCAATTCTGTGAAGAAAGTCATGGGTAGCTTGATGGGGATGACAATGAATCTATAAATTACCTTGGGCAGTATGGCCATTTTCACGATATTGCTTCTTCCTACCCATGAGCATGGAATGTTCTTCCATTTGCTTGTATCCTCTTTTATTTCCTTGAGCAGTGGTTTGTAGTTCTCCTTGAAGAGGTCCTTCACATCCCTTGTAAGTTGGATTCCTAGGTATTTTATTCTCTTTGAAGCAATTGGGAATGGGAGTTCACTCACGATTTTGTTCTCTGTTTGTCTGTTATTGGTGTGTAAGAATGCTTGTGATTTTTGTACATTGATTTTGTATCCTGAGACTTTGCTGAAGTTGCTTATCAGCTTAAGGAGATTTTGGGCTGAGACGATGGGGTTTTCTAGATATACAATCATGTCATCTGCAAACAGAGACAATTTGATTTCCTCTTTTCCTAATTGAATACCCTTTATTTCCTTCTACTGCCTCATTGCCCTGGCCAGAACTTCCAACACTATGTTGAATAGGAGTGGTGAGAGAGGGCATCCCTGTCTTGTGCCAGTTTTCAAAGGGAGTGTTTCCGGTTTTTGTCCATTCAGTATGATATTGGCTGTGGGTTTGTCATAGATAGCTCTTATTATTTTGAGATACGTCCCATCAATACCTAATTTATTGAGAGTTTTTAGCATGAAGAGTTGTTGAATGTTGTCAAAGGCCTTTTCTGCAACTATTGAGATAATCACGTGTTTTTGTCTTTGATTCTGTTTATATGCTGGATTACGTTTATTGATTTTTGTATGTTCAACCAGCCTTGCATCCCAGGGATGAAGCCCACTTGATCATGGTTGATAAGCTTTTTGATGTGTTGCTGGATTCGGTTTGCCAGTATTTTATTGAGGATTTTTGCATCAATGTTCATCAAGGATATTGGTCTAAAATTCTCTTTTTTTTGTTGTGTCTCTGTCAGGCTTTGGTATCAGGATGATGCTGGCTTCATAAAATGAGTTAGGGAGGATTCCCTATTTTTCTATTGATTGGAGTAGTTTCAGAAGGAATGGTACCAACTCCTCCTTGTACCTCTGGTAGAATTCGGCTGTGAATCCACTGGTCCTGGAATTTTTTTGGTTGGTAAGCTATCAATTATTGCCCCAATTTCAGATCCTGTTATTGGTCTATTCAGAGATTCAACTTCTTCCTTGTTTAGTCTTGGGAAAGTGTATGTGTCAAGGAATTTATCCATTTTTTCTAGATTTTCTAGTTTATTTGTGTAGAGGTGTTTGTAGTATTCTCTGATGGTAGTTCGTATTTCTGTGCGATTGGTAGGATATCCCCTTTGTCATTTTTTATTGCGTCTATTTGATTCTTCTCTCTTTTTTTCTTTATTAGTCTTGCTAGCGGTCTATCAATTTTGTTGATCTTTTCAAAAAACCAGCTCCTGGATTCATTGAGTTTTTGAAGGGTTTTTTGTGTCTCTATTTCCTTCAGTTCTGCTCTGATCTTAGTTATTTTTTGCCTTCTGCTAGCCTTTGAATGTGTTTGCTCTTGCTTCTCTAGTTCTCTTAATTGCGATGTTAGGGTGTCAATTTTAGATCTTTCCTGCTTTCTCTTGTGGGCATTTAGTGCTATAAATTTCCTTCTACACACTGCTTTGAATGTGTCCCAGAGATTCTGGTATGTTGTGTCTTTGTTCTCATTGGTTTCAAAGAACATCTTTATTTTTGCCTTCATTTCCTTATGTACCCAGTAGTCATTCAAGAGTAGTTTGCTCAGTTTCCATGTAGTTGAGCGGTTTTGAGTGAATTTCTTAATCCTGAGTTCTAGTTTGATTGCACCATGTTCTGAGAGACAGTTTGTTGTGGTTTCTATTCTTTTACATTTGCTGAGGAGTGCTTTACTTCCAACTATGCAGTCCATTTTGGAATAGGTGTGGTGTGGTGCTGAAAAGAATGTATATTCTGTTGATTTGGGGTGGAGAGTTCTGTAGATGTCTATTAGGTCTGCTTGGTGCAGAGCTGAGTTCAATTCCTGGATACCCTTGTTAACTTTCTGTCTCGTTGATCTGTCTAATGTTGACAGTGGGGTGTTAAAGTCTCCCATTATTATTGTGTGGGAATCTAAGTCTCTTTGTAGGTCACTAAGGACTTGCTTTATGAATCTGGGTGCTCCTGTATTGGGTGCATATATATTTAGGAGAGTTAGTTCTTCCTGTTGAATTGATCCGTTTACCCTTCTGTAATGGCCTTCTTTGTCTCTTTTGATCTTTGTTGGTTTAAAGTCTGTTTTATCAGAGACTAGGATTGCAACCCTACCTTTTTTTGTTTTCCATTTGCTTGGTAGATCTTCCTCCATCCCTTTATTTTGAGCCTATGTGTGTCTCTGCATGTGAGATGGGTTTCCTGAATACAGCACACTGATAGGTCTTGACTCTTTATCCAATTTGCCAGTCTGTGCCTTTTAATTGGAGCATTTAGCCCATTTACATTTAAGATTAGTATTTTTACGTGTGAATTTGATCCTGTCATTATGATGTTAGCTGGTTATTTTGCTCGTTAGTTGATGCAGTTTCTTCCTAGCCTTGATGGTCTTTACAATTTGGCATGTTTTTGCAGTGGCTGGTACTGGTTGCTCATTTCCATATTTAGTGCTTCCTTCAGGAGCTCTTTTAGGGCAGGCCTGGTGGTGACAAAATGTCTCAGCATTTGCTTGTCTGTAAAGGATTTTATTTCTCCTTCACTTATGAAGCTTAGTTTGGCTGGATATGAAATTCTGGGTTGAAAATTCTTTTCTTTAAGAATGTTGAATATTGGCCCCCACTCTCTTCTGGCTTGTAGAGTTTCTGCTGAGAGATCAGTTGTTAGTCTGATGGGCTTCCCTTTGTGGGTAACCTGACCTTTGTCTCTGGCTGCCCTTAACATTTTTTCCTTCATTTCAACTTTGGTGAATCTGACAATTATGTGTCTTGGAGTTGCTCTTCTCGAGGAGTATCTTTGTGGCGTTCTCTGTATTTCCTGAATTTGAATGTTAGCCTGCCTTGCTAGATTGGGGAAGTTCTCCTGGATAATATCCTGCAGAGTGTTTTCCAACTTGGTTCCATTCTCCCTGTCACTTTCAGGTACACCAATTAGACGTAGATTTGGTCTTTTCACCTAGTCCCATATTTCTTGGAGGCTTTGTTCATTTCTTTTTATTCTTTTTTCTTTAAACTTCTCTTCATGCTTCATTTCATTCAGTTTGTCTTCCATCACTGATACCCTTTCTTCCAGTTGATTGCATTGGTTACTGAGGCTTGTGCATTCATCATGTAGTTTTTCTGCCATGGTTTTCAGCTCCATCAGGTCCTTTAAGACTTCTCTGCATTGGTTATTCTAGTTATCCATTTGTCTAATTTTTTTCAAAGTTTTTGACTTCTTTGCCATTGGTTCAAACTTCCTCCTTTAGCTCAGAGTAGTTTGATCTTCTGAAGCCTTCCTCTTTCAACTCGTCAAAGTCATTCTCTGTCCAGCTTTGTTCCATTGCTGGTGAGGAGCTGTGTTCCTTTGGAGGAGGAGAGGTGCTCTGATTTTTAGAGTTTCTGGTTTTTCTGCTCTGTTTTTTCCCCATCTTTGTGGTTTTATCTACCTTTGGTCTTTGATGATGGTTACATACAGATGGGGTTTTGGTGTGGATGTCCTTTCTGTTTGTTAGTTTTCCTTCTAACAGTCAGGACACTCAGCTGTAGGTATGTTGGAGTTTACTGGAGGTCCACTCCAGACCCTGTTTGCCTGGGTATCAGCAGCGATGGCTGCAGAACAGCAGATATTGGTGAACCGCAAATGCTGCTGACTGATAGTTCCTCTGGAAGTTTTGTCTCAGAGGAGTACCTGGCCGTGTGAGGTGTCAGTCTGCCCCTACTGGGGGGTGTCTCCCAGTTAGGCTACTCGGGGGTCAGGGACCCACTTGAGGAGGCAGTCTGCCTGTTCTCAGATCTCAGGCTGTGTGCTGGGAGAACCACTACTCTCTTCAAAGCTGTCAGACAGGGACATTTAAGTCTGCAGGGGTTATTGCTGTCTTGTGTTTGTCTGTGCCCTGCCCCCAGAGGTGGAGCCCACAAGGCAGGCAGGCCTCCTTGAGCTGTGGTGGGCTCCACCCAGTTTGAGCTTCCCTGCCACTTTGTTTACCTACTCAAGCCTGAGCAATGGCGGGCGCCCCTCCCCAAGCTTTGCTGCCGCCTTGCAGTTTGATCTCGGACTGCTGTGCTAACAATGAGCGAGGCTCCGTGGGCATAGGACCCTCTGAGCCAGGTGCGAGATATAATCTCCTGGTGTGCCGTTTGATAAGCCCATTGGAAAAGCACAGTATTAGGGTGGGAGTGACCCAATTTTCCAGGTGCTGTCTGTCACCCCTTTCTTTGACTAGGAAAGGGAATTCCCTGACCCCTTGCGCTTCCCAGGTGAGGCCATGCCTCGCCCTGCTTCGGCTCATGCATGGTGCGCTGCACCCACTGTCCTGTACCCACTGTCCGGCACTCCCCATTGAGATGAACCCGGTACCTCAGTTGGAAATGCAGAAATCACCCATCTTCTGCATCACTTATGCTGGGAGCTGTAGACCGGAGCTGTTCCTATTCGGCCATCTTGGCTCCACCCCCCTTAATTACCTTTCAATAAGTCTGTGTAGTGTTTAGGAAGAGATTGTAGTGAATCTTGACTAAACAAATCATATGAAGACAGAATTTTTGATTGGAAAGAACCTTAAAAGTCACCTAGTCCAAATCCTCTTTCTTTTTCTCAATTTCAGCTATAGTCAATCCACAGATGCAAAGGAATTTCGTATTAATAGTAATGGGAACATAAATTCAAATCTAAAGCCAATTCCTATAAACTATTTTACTAAAGTACCAAATAATGGAAATGATGACAATATTATTTATTAGTGGTTTGCATTCTACAAGTCACTTTTATATACATAATTTCACTTGTTTCTTATATTACCCTGTATTTATTCCCATATAAAAGGGTAAATTGAGGCTTAGAGGCTAAAAGTGCTTGTTAGTGCAACAGTTAGTAAACTTAAGCCTGTCCCAACACTAAATCTTTTTTCTTACCACATCACAATGTGATGGATGAATATGTGAAAATTATTTTAGAATATGCACAAAGAGCTGATTTTAAGTACATGTTTAACAGCAAATATTTGAGTTTTGCCCCTAGCAGGGCAAAACTATTTGCTATTCTGTTATTGATTGTGTGCTGCGCCATATTTTGTGTCTTGGTTCTATCCTAATGACCCCTGCCTGTTTATCTGAAACCCATGACAGCTATGATATTATCTAATTAACCCTGTGGTTTTTCCTTTGTGGATTTGGACTAGGAATAAGGGTTTTAATGCTGATTGTTATTTATTGCCATATAATAGAAAGCTGACAATTATTAACCAGTACTCCTCTTGAAGGATGTATAATAGGGTCAGAAAAGAGTTAGATGAAAACTTAGGAAGGAAAGGTAATTCCTAATCCTCTGGAAAAATTTGCCAGAAAGGATATAGGTGGAACCTGTTTACTTAGCTATGTTCTCTTACTGAAATTCTAACTTTTAAACCGGAAAATAATAAGGACACTGCTATAACTTGATTGAAGAGTCAGAAGTGAGTGACAAATTAGGTTGCTCATGCCAAGACCTAGAAGCTCACAGCACGCACAATGGAAATGTTCGCACTTGCTAATGTAAACAATTGCCAGCCCCACCTTATGGTAAGTATTATGTCATCATTCTCCCTCCGTCCAAATTCTCCTTCCAGCTGTTCTGATAGTCACTCAGACTACAGCCTTTCTCAGCAAATTAATACTGCCTTACTACATCTAATTAGTTATTGATAACTGATTTTCTTCAATTTTGATGGGGTACTCCCCTGCGACTCTGTTAATGTATTTCAAATTATACTGAGATTTCTTCTGAGATAAGAACCTCCCATTAGCTTGCCGTTCCCAAAGTCTTCCATTTCTAGTACTCAGTGCCCATGAACTCTCAAATGTCTTTTTAGTTCTAGTATCCAAATCCCTGATGAGATATTTTCCATTTTTTTCTGTTTTGTTTTAACCTAATACTCGAATTTGTCATAATTAACTTTTCTAATATAAAACACCTTTATAAAGGGATTTCTCTGGGTCCTCAACAGAAAACTACTAGTGTGAGGAAAGAACTTTGGAGTAAGATTGAGATTAGTCCAAATTCTTGTTTCAAAACCTACCAGATGTATGATATTGGGCTTATTACTTAACCTTGCTTTGCTTCAGTTTTTTACCTGTAAAATGGAGTTATCTATAGCTACCATACATTATTGTTGTGAGGATTAAATGAGAAAATAAATGTAATTTTTTTTTTTGAGATGGAGTCTCGCTCTGTCACGCAGGTTAGAGTGCAGTGGCGCGATCTTGGCTCACTGCAAACTCTGCCTCCTGGGTTCAAGCAATTCACCTGTCTCAGCCTCCCAAATAGCTGGGATTACAGGCTCCCACCACTGTGCCCAGGTAAATTCTGTATTTTAGCAGAGACAGGCCACCATGTTGGCCAGGCTGGTCTCGAATTCCTGACCTCGTGATCCACCCACCCTGGCCTCCCAAAGTGCTGGGATCATAGGCGTGAGCCACCGCGCCCGGCCAATAAATGTAAATTTTTAAACACAATTCCAGCTCATAGTAGATGCTCTCCTCAAAGGATGTTGAATTTGATGATCTTATTGTCATGGGCTAAATTGTGTCTTCCCAAAATTCATATGTCAAAGCCCTAACCTTCAGTACCTCAGAATGGAAGCATATTTGGAGATAGGATATTTTAAAAGGTGATTAAGCCACAATGAGGCCATGAAGGTGGACTCTAACACAATCTGACTGGGAGCCTTATAAGAAGCGGAAATTTAGGCACATGGAGAAATCAACGAGGGATGTGAGCCCACAGAGAAAAGACCATGTAAGGCCACAGAGAGAAGGTGACTATCTGCAAGCCATTGAGAGAGCCTCAGAAGAAACTAAATCTGCCGATGCCTTGATCTTGGATTTCTAGCCTCCCAAACTGTGCTAAGTTCCTGTTTTTTAAGCTACCCAGTCTATGGTATTTTGTTATGGCAGTCCTGAAAGACTAATACACATACAATCACTATTTTAGGTGGAGAATTGACCCGCCACCTTTTTTTCTATTCTAGTTTCTATTTAATCTTCTAAATGGTATCAAATAACAAGGCACCGATTAAGAGCATGATCTTAGAAGTTAGACAGCTTTGAATTCGAAGACTGGATTATCCACCTAAGTGACCTTGGGTGAATTTCTTAAATATTTCTGAGCCCAAAATTTCCTCATTCATAAAATGGGAACAATACCTATCTTATAGAGTTATAGTAAGGATCAAGTTAAAAGAGTTGTATGTAAAGTTCATAGTACAATGTTTGACGTAGTGCTAAATAACTGGTAGAATTATTATTATCTCTATATACAATGGATTATTTACATATGGTTTTGTCAATTTTGCTTAGTTTTCTGTAACCCTAGCCAGTTAAATTTTCTTCTCTGTGTGAAGTGCCACACATGTACATACTTTCTATAATTATTTAATTATTTTGCGGGTGTGGAAAGGCAGCCTCTCTTAGCTTCATTGTTGGCTTGAGTCCAAAATCACGAACACTTAAAGTGAGTTGTAACATATTTTCAACACACATCCTAAAAATCCTTCTGATGTAGTAGATTTATTTAAATGCTTTGATGATTTTGCTCCATGGATCAAGCTGAAAGTATTTTTCTTTTTGCAGTTCTTCATACTTGTCATTTTAGGAAGAAATCAAGCCTTATTCAGAAGCTGTACCTCAGCCATTCCTCTCCACAAAGTATTCTTCCAGTTTGCAGTGAATGATAAGGGGTCATCATTATTATTACCCGATCCAACTCTGAAGTTTCTCACATTATTTATAAAATATATGCTGTGGTCTGGTCTCATTGCTGTTAATAGATGATTTATAAAATAACATCTTATTGCTTTTTAATTAATCCAGGATGAAATTTACTTCCATAGATATTTCATTATGCTTCTCTCACCTAGTAAGATTTTTAGGCTATTGTTTCTGCTGTCTCCTCATACACACAATGTACTCTGCCTCTTGCTTAATTCTATCCTTTGCTCACAGTTTGTGAATTGGCATCACAATATCCTGTGTGCACAGGCTCTCTGAGACTGCAATTATGTTATGATTTTTACTTGCTGCCATTCATTCAAATTAATATTCACTGGGCACTTACTATGTAGAAGACATTATGCTATTCACTGTGGAGGAACACAGATATTTGAAATAATCCCAAATAGTCCACAATCTAAGCATCCCAATGATCATATTTTTTAGGCTTCCAATATTTATTTGGAAACATGAATACATTTTGACTTGGCTTTTCTCCCATTTCCTATACCTATTTGTTGTCCCATCTAACTCAGGCAGTCCATTGAATTCTCTCCAGGGTCCTCAAGAAGGATCTCTGTCAATCTTTTGTGTACTTTTTTCCTCAGCTCTCCCCCAATTTTTAGAATAAAGACCATCATTTAGTTTGTGATAATATGGTGCTAGTGATGATCAGTTTAAGAGGTTTTGTTTGCAAACATTACATCTCACTTTGCTGAATTGGGGCTATTCTCCTTCTTCGCTCCCATCAAAATGTCAAACCACTACTTGCTATAGGCTTGCTTTCATTTATTAGAAAAATGAAAACTCAGCCACTTTATTATAACCCTCCTTGCCTCTGTTTTTAAAAAGAAAAGACAGACATAAAACAAGGAAAGCAAACTCTTTAGCCTTAACTAGCGTCCATACTTTGAGGTGAGCAATGGGCCAGGAGGAAGAGAAGAAAAAAGGTGGAAAAGAGTAAAAAGATACCTGTTGTTAGGGACCCAATATAGAATTTGGAACCCTACCAAGATCTAGTTTGTGTCAGACATATCACTTATTTCCACCATTATTTTTACCCCTTTCAAACATTATGTAATTGGGTACCAACTCATATATCTTTAATAAAAAATATTAATAAACCAACTCTTCAGAACCCTTTAAGTGCCTATTTTAAGTGAAATATTGTGCCTGGTGCTAAATAATCTAGGAGAAATATACAATTCCATGCTTGCCTTCAAGAAGGTTACTGTCTAGCTGTGGCAATGAGAGACTACCAGCAGTGTAGGGAGTCCCAAAAGGAGTGAAATAGTCATTCAGGACAGAAAGATTCAACGTTGAGCTGAGGATCTGAAAAACTGAGCTCTATTTCATCTTTACCATTTCTTTGCTATGTCCTTGGACAAGTCATCATCCTTCAAGTCTCCTGCTTCCTCCTTCCCACTCTCTCCCTTGATTGAGAGAAAAGAGAGAGAGAGAAGAGGAGAGGTGAAAAAGAAGAAAAAGAAGAAAAGAAAAAAAGAGGTCAAAGATTGTAAGATGTAAGACAATATTTGAAATGATCACTAATGAGTTCTGTTGTGATGCCCAAATTGAAGTCTCAGTTAGCTGTGACCCGCTGAACTGCCATTCATTTTGCAAAGACATCGGGGTCCAAATTTTCCCCAAGTCAATAGCAGGTGAGGGCTCAGAACCAAATCTATCCTGATACAGTTTTTTTTTTCCTGCACAGAATAATGCATCTTTCAAAATGATTATTGTGACTCACAGAAATAGCTTAAAATATATTCTTGATACGGTTTACAGAGTGAGAAATATTTCTTTAAAGAAATTAAATAAATATCTTTGTATATGTGAGGATGATGGGGAAGGAGTAATTCTACTTACTGGAGAGCAAGGTGAGCAATCAATTCCTTAGGCTCTAGAAGGCTATATATTCTGAAACTATTGAAATACAATTCTCCCTGGCAGATACGAACCATTAAGCCATTATTGGTAACAGCAGGGGTTAATCACAGATACAAGTTGAGTGCAGGTAGCAGGAGAGTGATGGGAGCCAGATAGATACTCCTGAAGACCGGGAAGAGGCTCGCAGAAGTGAAAAGGTGCAAAACACTTGCTCAGTTCACCATACTGTCCAGAGCCATACCTAAGGTAAGCAACGCTTCCCGCATCCTCAGGCTCCAGGCGTCCAAATTCGCACGCTTGCAGGCATTCTATTGATTCACACTTGAGTCCTTCAACAGGTAGCGCCAATTACATCCCCCAGAGCACGACCCCCAGCATACTGGCCAATACCGCTGTCAATCAAATACCTCACCTACCTCTCTAAATTCTCCCCTCCCACTGTAATTGGCTTTACCTTCGGCCTATCCACAGATTTCTTCTGCCCTGGAGACCACAGAACTTACCCTATCGAATCTAGGATTGGCGCCGAAGCTACTCCCGCCCTTTGACGTCCCCGGGCACCCCGCCCCCTTCACCTCCCAGCTTTGCCGGGGAAGAAGCAGGGCGGGGCAAGCTAGGGGCCGGCCCGGGGGCGGGGCCTGCCTCCCACGGCGGGAGGGCGGAGCCTGCTCTGGAGCCTGACTGCTCGGTTAGGACCTCGGAGAGCGCCAGGCGCCGCGACCAGAGGGCCCAGAGAAGCGGCCGGAGCCCGCCTACCTCGGCCCCCTCAGCTTCCCGGGCTGGCAGGCGGCTAGAGGCGTCTGAGGAAGGTGCCTAAGTCCTGGGTCAGATAGTCATCCCTCTGGGACGCCGCCGCCGCTGCCGCCGTCCAGCTGTGGCTCCCTCGCACCTGTGTGTGTCTGTGTGAGTGTGTGTGTGTGTTTGAGAGAGAGACAGAGAGACAGAGACAGAGACAGAGAGCGAGCGCACCAGCGCGCGAATGCCCGTGTGAGGCTGTTTGTGTGTGTTCTGGCTGGGAGCGCGAATGCCTCGGCGTGAGGTGTTTGTGTGTTCGCGCGCCCGCGGGCGGGCGAGAGCCCCGCGCCTCAGCGCTCGGCCTGGGGGAGGGACAGCGGGAGCGGCGGCTCTCCGCGCCCAGCAGGCTGAGGCGGGACTCGGGCCGCAGCCGTCGCCGCCACCGCTTCACGTCCCCCGAGGGCGGCTGCCGTGCAGCGGGGAGAGCGGACGGCGGGCGGGCGAACAGGCGGGAGAGCGCGGCGGCGGCTGCGGGCAGAGGTGGAGGGAGGGGAGCAGGAGATACGGAGAGGGGGGAAAGAGGACGCGGGGAGGGATATGAGGGGGAGGTGAGGGGGAGGCGGAGGGACAAGTGGAAACAGACGGTGTCGCCGTTCTCCTCCTCCCCCCCCTCCCCGGCAGCTGTTGCTGTGGGTCACTCGCAGATGTTTTGGGGTCCGGGCTGCTGGGGGATGGGGACTAGAAAAAGTACCCCCCTCCCCGCCTTTCATAGTGACAAAAAAGGAAGCGTTGAAGCTGATGGGGGAAGAGCCCGGAAGGTGGTGGCAGAGTAAATACCGGCTCCCCCAACGTCGTTTTTCTGAAAATAAAATACTCTGAGCCGAACGTTTCGAAGAAGGAAAGTCCGCCCTTAAGAGAGAGACAGAGTCTTGGTCTGTTGAACTCTGGTTTGATTGTATAATAATGATGATATAATGCTAATGACGATGATGACACTGCCTTTTATTTTTACCCCAGTGCTGATAAAGCGTAGTTACAGCTGGGGATACAGTCCTTGAAAATCTGATGTGTGAGGAAGGAATACTGTTGCTTTTGGAGTTGTGTTATATTTATCTTTTTTAAAAAGGATATGCTTTTTAGAATTAAAATTTGGCAAAAGGAATCCTGACTCTTTTTTTCCAGTCGGTTATAACCAATGCTCATAAAATGGGGACTGACTTGACTAATGAAAAGAGAAAGGCTTTTACCAAGGTCTAATTGCATGTGTTAAGTCACCTCTTTCCCTTTTTTTCCTTTGTATTTCTCAACAGTGTTTAAAATGAAGAAGTTTAATTTCCGAAAAGTTTTGGATGGCTTAACTGCCTCCTCCCCTGGCAGTGGTAGCAGCAGTGGCAGTAACAGTGGTGGTGGGGCTGGAAGTGGTTCCGTACATCCGGCGGGGACTGCAGGGGTTCTCAGAGAGGAAATTCAGGAAACTTTGACTTCGGAGTATTTCCAGATTTGCAAGGTAAGTTTTGAATTGGCTTAAAGCCTATTATTTCTTTATTATACTGTTGTAAGGAAACAAGGGGGGAAAAACATACCAGGAACAGGAAACTGTTGAGATGTCAGCATCAGAGTCTGCTGCAGAAAGCTCTGTGGGTAGATCAGTTTGGCTTAATAGATATTTTAGGCGTCAACTTAAAAAGCAATGACAGTTTAAGTGGGAAATGAGCACACACAAAAAGTAGAATTTGCAAGATAATGTTAAGATCCAATAGTGGACAAAATTTTTAATATTTGTGTATTATATTAACTGAAGAAGCAAATAGTCGTTTGGTTTTTTGTGTTATCAGAGAAAATATTGTTATTTCACTGTTCAGTATGAAATGAATAAAGCTACTAGCATGTTGCTAGGATTAAGTAGATAATAGGAAAATATGTCCATTTTAAGGAGGCCAATGACATTGCTTTAAAATTCCGAATAAAAACACCTTCACATTCTTAAACTCTTCATAAATACACAAACAGACAAATGCACAGGCTTATAAGAACTTGCAGTTGTAGGAACTCAAAAATAGCGGGTGTTCTGGTTTAGTAAGAAAACATTTTATGTAATTATACTTTGATATTGAACTTCTAATGAATATGCACAAGAGAGTTTCTGGTAGGTAGAGAAGATGAGAGTTTATAAAACAAGCATTAGATTAATGCATAGAGATATTGTTATTGCTGTATTTGTTATATTTTATGACATAAAGTGATTTATAATTTTATTGCCCTTTTTTGAGTTGTCTTGGAATGTGCCTATTATATGCAACAAAAGCTACTAAGTTATTTATGTCATATAAATGAATATAGTTTTGTAAATGTGTTTGGCTACATAAGAAATAGAAAAATTGCAAAATTACAGAAATTAACAATTTAAAAAAATACTTTCACAAAAGAAAAGTTTTTTGAAATTATTAAAATTATTTTTGTGGTAAACAAGTGATATATGTATAATGAGGTATATTTCAATCACTGTCTCAGCCTATATTCCTAGCAGGGTCATTATAAAAACATTAAATCTATAGTTATTAGTTTACATAAAAGCAAGTTTATTTAGAGTTAAGTTAGATAAACAGATTTAATTCTAAGCTACTTTGTGAAATTTGTGTACAGTAATAATTTTTTTCCTCAGTAGGAAATAACAGATATTCTGCTCGATGAGGGAAGGTCTTAACAGTGGTTATGAGACAAATGTAAAAGAGTCCTGGAGTTCAAATTTGAACTGCTAGGCAGGGGACTTATGCCCTGATTCTCTAATCTTTGATGTGTTTGCAATTTTCACGATCAGATTCTGAAAATTTTTTCCAAATTCTCTCAATTCATGTATATGACAGTGATACAGGAGAATTTTACCAGAGGTAAAACTGGTATAGGAAAGATAGACTTCTGAAACAGAATGGCATTGGGCTGTTGAGGTCATAAAACTTGTAGAGAAGGTTTTAAATAAAAAACTTCAGGGAAATGGGTGAATGCAAGAGATAATGGAATACATAGTTATCTTCCCATTTATTCAGGCAAGAGATAGTCATAGGAAGTACCAGAAGTTAAATACATACTACTTTAAAAACATATGGCATGGTAGGAAGAGCACTGGCCTAGGAATCAGAAAATTTGTCTTTTATTTAAAGTTCTGCTAGTTGACAGCCATATACTCTTGGGTAAGCCATTTATCTCCCTTGAGCCTTGATTTCTGCATCTGCAGTGTAGGAATAAGTGTATCTGCTCTCCTTAACTAAGAGACGGTTATTGGGAGGATCAGACAGAATAAGGTGATGGTAATGCATAAATGGAAAGGATGATAAAATATATACGAATATTATTGTTAAAGTTTGTAAAATCACGTGTTCATAGTAGAACGAATATAACTAGTGGGTTATAATAATATTAGCTTATGATTTTCAAATAAATTATAAGATAGATAGCTATATAAGTTGTCCACTAACAGTACTGAAGTCTTACTAAATGTGGAAAATACTGTAGCATCTTTGGATAGGAATATAGTTAATTTTAAAAAGTAGTTATATGGATGTATTATAATTACCTGGTCTATAACAAAACATATAAAAATGGACTAAGGAAATCCCAAAATTAGACCGTTACTGAAATGGGGACTTTATTTAGACTCATAGACTCCCTGATTAAATGTGCAAAAAAATTTCTGTTCTGAGTTCTAAGGAACTGTCATATTCTGGGTGCTTCTACCTTTTCAACATGGGGAAAACTAAAGTATAAATCTAGACTTGGCTGTTTGAAAGCCTCCTCTCTACTATCTGATTAGTCATCACATCCCATCTATTCTATTTCCTTAGTATTTCTGAAATTTATGACCTTTTCTACATCCCCAGTACTTGTTCGTTCCATCATATTTTCTTGCTTGGTCTTTTGAAATCACTTTCTAACTGATCTCTTTACTTCTAGTTTTCTGGATTACACTTCATTTTGTTACAATAATGGCTATTTCTGAAATACAATGTTAATTATGTCATTTCCTTGCTAAAAATTCTATATTGGTTTCCTACAGCAATGATGCTCTTAAAATGAAAGTCTTATTTGAAACCACAGTAAATAACATCTATTCAAACAAAAAAATGTGGCAACTCATGGGCACACATTTGTTTCAGAAATTATAAGAATAAATTATACAGCCAATTGATAAAAAAACTTTTTATATTTGTTTTTTATTGTGTAATATAGCCCATAGGAAGGTAGTAGGATGTTCGCTAGCCTTAAAAAAGTGAAAGTATAAAGCTGTACCCTTCATAATAAACAAAATATCTATAAGATGTTCAAAGTCATAGAAATGGCAGAAGAAACTTTGGTTCAAGTTCAGCCAAAAAAAAAAAAAGTTAATGCATTGGGTTACTGCAATCTAAGTTCAGAATGTGTATACATTGGAATGCCTGCATTGTCCAGGTATTTGTGAAATACATGAACTGCCTTTCCTGAACTTGAATTCTGTGAAATACAATTTGAAACTATTGCTCTATAAAATAAATTTCAAATTGCTTACCTTGATGGGTATAGAGTTTCCTTCAGAAGAGATTCCTGTTTACCTTTCCATTTTTATTTGCTTGATTCCCTAAGTATACTGCATTCCTTAAAAGATACCATATTTTCTCATATCTCAATGCCTTCTCTCATTCTTTCGTTTCTGACTAGAATACCTTTTCTACTTTCATATGATTGGATAATTCCCAGCCATCTTTTACCTCATAATTCAAACATCACCTCTATGAGACTAGCTCTGACCACTGCCACCTCAACTACCCACCAGGGTTCTTTTTTTTCTTTTTTAAAAACCTATTCTATGTTTTTCTGTAGCATCTGGCATATACCTATAGTGTGAATTTAGCATCTTCTTGTGATTAAAAAAATTTCTTAAAAATCTGTCACTGCCGTTATACTATGAACTCTTTGAGAAGCAAATAATTTTTTTTTCTTGTTTCCTTCTTATTGCTAGGGTATACACTATCTAGCTGGCCAGTATTTCTTAACTCTGGTGTCTAAAATAGAGATTTCCAGCACCTCCCCATTCTTAGAGAATCAAAATCTCTAGGGATGAGTCCTAGGCACTTGCATTTTTTTGAATGGCCCCACAGGAGATTTCTATGCACAGCCATTAGTGAAAACCATTATAGTGGGCACTTGATACACTTTAAATGAGTAAAGATGCATATACATGATTGGTCGATTAATTGAAAAAGATATTAAAGCAGAGAGCAATTACTACTTATATATGCTTTAAACATTTTATTTTAATTGAAAACATCTAAATATACAATTTACAAATCATTTGATAAATGACTATGTTTTTCTGTTGAATGTTGGTTCTGTGATTGGAGTTCTGTGTGGACTTCTCTTCCATAAACCTTTCCAAATTCATATCTACAACTTTCACTTTTGGTTTATTTAAAGCAGAGTAAGAAATTACATGCTTTTGAAGCAAACCAAGTGTCAAGTCCTTCTAGATTATATATACAGTGATATGTATAAAGCAAGGCTTTATTTTGTTCACATCTGTATCATCTATGTATAGAATGGTGCCTGGCCCATTGAAGGCAGTCAAATATTTGTTGAGCAAATAAATGAATAAATTAAAGGAGGGAAGCTATACAGATTGTTGTGTTAAAAGCAAACTAGATATTATTTTGAACAGCTTCTTGGAGTTGCTTTTATGAAATAACTTTTATATAAAGAGGTGGAGAGCATCTAGTGAAAGAGTTGATACCACTTTAGGAACATGGTATATGCTTTTCAAACAGATGTAGAAAAGAAGATTGTAGGAGGGTTTAATTAAATTTATTTCAGTTTTTATTGAAGAAGATATTAGGAACATTCTCATTTTTAAATGATCTTTTTGGGGGAACAACTCAGAAGTTCTAGATTGACAGTGACAAACACACAGGGTGTTCTAGACCTAATTAACAAAAGATAAAAATAAGTATATTACCAAAAAAAGAGTAAAATAAGTATATTACCAGAACCAGATGACATAATCCCTAAATTTCTGAATAAACTCTTAAATTAGCCAACTCACTATTCATAATCATTTATAAACTGTTTTTATAAATGGTCACAATGTCAGAAACAACATGTAGTTAACTAGTATAACTTCTGCAGGGAAATGGATTTATAACAATGATCCTCATATCTGACATAATATCAGATCGTACCAGGTAAATAGGTATAGATCAGAAATACAGGCATGAACTGTAGAGAGTTGGGCTTTCCAGGACCCTAGCAAGATGAAAGGAGATTAAATGCCCAGATATCCTTGAATACTATCTCTTCCTCAAGATTTTCATTGTCTCCACATTCTCCTAATTTCACTCCATTTTACTTAAGCGGTTTTGCAACTGAGATTGGGAAAAGATCATGATCACAGTTCCACAGTTATAAAGTTTTCATCCATAAAAAGAATAACAGAAGATTCCCTGAGATGTGTGGATTTGTTACATTCTCCTGTCACCAAAAAGCACAGTAGAGGCATCTTTAAGAACGGTAATGGAGGCAAGGAAGAATTAATCTACCATTAAGACTAAGATGCTAACAAGCGTAATAACCAGAAAGAATTAAAGATTTGTTTTTCTTTTAAGAACCAGAAACCAAAGCCAGATGACTCAGTACTCCAGGCTGTCTGCTTTGCTTATCCTGAGAGCATAAGGGTGTAGGGGCAGGCTTGAGTAAAGGATTATAGATGTGTAGAAGTACGTTTGTAAAATTTTAAAGTTACCTAGAGGGCAATCACATTTTCTCACAAAAAGTCCTTTGGTGCTAGTATTTGTCAGCAAATTGGGTTGTTGGTCTTGTATAGTGTGGTGGTTCTTAAATGTTCTTAAAAACAAATAGTGCCATCATACTTTTTGTATTTCTCATACATACAGAGCTAAGTTAAAATCTTAACATAATTTCCAAGTATGTTTTTCTGTAGGAGTATTATCACTAAGTAAATGAAATTTCTATTTCTTAAAATTTAGTCATTTCTGTAGATATTTCTCTAGCCTCATTTGACGATGTTCCTGTGAAAAATCTCAGGATTAAGTTCATATTTACTTTTAATAATAGGATGATTGTACTGATTTCCTGTATTATAGTTCTGTAAAGCCATTTACATATTGGTTTAATAACAATGACTTTTGACTATATCCATTAAAAGTATCAAGTAGAAGCCCTGCTTTAAACTTTCAAATTGAGTTTGTTTTTCTCATAAGAGAAAAATGGAACTTTTTGTTCCTACTTAAGTATCAAAATGATGATCTTTATAAAAATGCTTTTGTTTATAGTGACAGTTATTTTCTTTTTTAGTCTTAAAAGGAGGATAACTTTTCTTAATTCTTTTTAGTATTTGAAAGGCTAATCTTTTAATGTGCACAATATACTAGTGTTTTTATTTAAAAATATAGATTAAGTATTCTGAATAATTGTTCCTAATTTCCTAGGTAATACTAAACTGTCTTTATAAGGACTAGGAAAAAAATCATTGATTAAGTTTTATACAGCCAAAAATAGAAATAACATTTAAAGGATTTAGAGAAGGTAGTTATAAAGAATAGAATATAAGCCCTCCAAAAAGTATATAGTGGGTTCACCATGATACCTAGGGAGAGACTTGATTAAATGAAGCATTCATAGTCACTGAAGGAATGCAGCAAGAAGGTATTTTGACATGTTTATTGTTGAAAATATATTGTATTTATTATACACCTTTAAAAATAAGACATAAACTGTTCTCAGCCAACTGACTATAATAAGAATGAAATAATGCTTTCTGGGATTGATTTATCAGCAAAATCACCTATGATATATTCTGGACTTATCTAACATATTAGAAAGAAGAATATGATTTGAGTTTTATTGGAAGCCCAGAATTACCAGTTAATATTGATGGTTTATAGAATTATTTTGAATATAATGGTATATAATGATGCTATATAATCAATATAATGAATTTGAAATTGAAAATATTGTATTTATTTTAGTTTCAGTTAAGTGTTTTATATTTATTTTTATCTTATTTTATTTTTAGGTGGAGTTTTGCTCTTGTTGCCCAGGCTGGAGTGCAATGGTGCAGTCTTGGCTCACTGCAACCTCCATCTCCTGGGTTCAAGCGATTCTCCTGCCTCGGCTTCCCAAGTAGCTGGGATTACAGGCGCCCACCACCACGCCTGGCTAACTTTTGTATTTTTAGTAGAGACGGGGTTTCACCATGTTGGCCAGGCTGGTCTCAAACTCCTGACCTCAGGTGATCCGCCCACCCCAGCCTCCCAAAGTGCTGGGATTACAGGCGTGAGCCACCACACCTGGCAAGTGTTTTATAATTCAATAAATATCTCTTTGAATTGACAATAGCATAAAATCGACATCTTATTTGGACATGTAAATTTTATTATAAATAAAACTGATCATTTTGGTGGTTTTAGATGCAGATTTAATACCTGGATTTAGAAAGTAAAGATTGGAATTGAGAGAAAATTGTTATACTTCTTTTATCTTTCTTTTATTTTTACTTTACCAAAATGAACGCAATAAAATTAGTTACACTCTGAAGAAAACTAGCTGGATTGGTTAATGTTCAGTTTAATTTGTTCCTATAAATTGACTAAAACCCTGTCTATAAATCTGTAAACTGTAAAAGTTTGAAAATTATTAGTAGTATAATAAATTTTGAAGTTAGATTGAGTCTGGGGGAAATGCTTACAGTTGGTAAACATCCATGTAGATGGAAAATGTGAAACTAGAAAAGGAGACAGAGAAGAACCGAGCAGAATAATATGAGGAAAATTCAAGAGTAGAGGCAGGTAATCTGAAGCATTCTTTAGAGAGAATAGTAAGAGAGAAACTCAGGCATGTCCCAGCTTTGTGGAGTGGTCAAAGATAGTAAAAACAAAACAAACTTCAAAACAACAAACAAATAACACAGAATTGTCAGAGACAAGTGAATTAGGCCAAGAGGAAATTGATTAGGGTAAACATATTTTCAGTAAGGTGATGGATAGAATTAAGGTCAACAATATAATAGAGAATATAATTAGTAGCATCAGTACCAAGAGTAGAAGTAGGGGAGATGTGTGAGGAATTGACTTTATAGAAAAGAAAAGTGGTGAAAAAATAGCAGAGACAGTAGGTTTTAATATCATTTTGGTACACTGTAGGGGTGGTGATGCAATTAATCCACAGAAAAGCAATTGAGGCTACCAGAAAGGGAATGGTAGGGTGGGGAATAGAGGTAAGATTTGCCTTTTAAAATAGCAAGGGGTGGCCGTGGTAGCACATGCCTGTAGTACTAGCTACTGAGGAGGATGAGGGGGAGGAACCCTTCAGGATAGGAGTTCGAGGCTCTAATGCACTGTGATCATGAATAGCCACTAATAGTACTCCAGCCTGGGCAACATAGCAAGACCCCTGTCTCTAAGATAAATAAATAAGTAAGTAAAATAAAACAGTAGGTATCTAATTTGGAATTTTTCTCCTTACCTGATAAGAATACATATTTCATTTGAATTCTCAGTGAAATCTGTGCTTTATGTCCTTTCAGGTAAATAAAAGCATGTGATTCTATGAGAAGATCATATGACTTTTGTATTGCTGCTTCAATTACCAAAAACTTATTGGCTTAAAACAACACAAATTTATCATCTTATTGTTCTGGAGGTCAGAAGTATGATATGGATGTCACTGGGCTAAAATTAATGTGTTCACAGAACTGCATTCCTTTCTGGAGGCTGTAGAGGAGATTTTGTTTTCTTGACTCTTGCAGCTTTTAGAGGCTGATCACAATTCCTTGGCCGATGGCCCCCTCCCATCTTCAAAACCAGCCCCCTTCCATTTTCAAAGCCGGTTGATCTTTCCAATATGTCACCACCCTGACTTTCCTGCCTCCCTTTTTTAATATTTAAGGATGCCTATGATTACATTGGGCCCACCAGGATAATCCAGGTTAATCTCCCCATTACAAGGTTAGTTGATTAGCAGTCTTCATTCCATCTGCAACCTTAATTCCCCTCTGCCATATAAGCTAACATATTCACAGGTTCTTTGGGGGCTGTTATTCTCTGTACCTAGATGTTCATCACCTCACCTGTTTTTGTTTTTTGAGTTATTTTATGGAAAATTTTAAACACACAAGAACAGAGAGAATAGTATTGAACCCCCAGCTTCAACAATGATCATCCTTGGCAAATCTTGCTGATTTATATTCTCTTATTTGCTACTCTTACATTTCATTATTTTAATGCAAATCTCAGACATTGTACCCTTCCACCTGTAAAAACCTTACAGAGCAGATAAGCACTTCTCCTCACCCTGTGCTTACACTATTAATCCTAAAGACCATTATCATAGTGAAGAAAATTAACATTTCTTTATATAATCTAACATGTAGTTAGTGTTTAAATTCCCTTAGTTGTCCCATATTGTCTTTTTGTAGTTGATTTGTTTAGATTGGCATCCAAGCAAGGTTCATGTTGCATTTTCACTTGGCTTGAAGTTATCTTAATTCAGTTTGTGTAAAGTCACAGGTTTTTTGATAAGATCAGCTATCTTGTGCTTTTGTGTATATTAATGAAAAAAAATAACTCTTTGTCCTGATTTCTTTATGAACTAGAAGGCTATATGTGAGGAAGTGGGTGGGTTGTTCAGTGTACCACAAGATGCCAAATAGAGAACTTTTAAATGTTTTCTAGAGATGGTAACATTCTTTAAGGAATGGGAAAAAGAATATTTTTAGGTCATCCTGAGAGCTGTTGTACTATTTTGTGATGCTACTATAGGATAGGCTTTGCTGAGAATGTTAGAAAAGAGAAAAGTGACACAGTATGTGTCAAAGTGAATAAAAGTGAGGTGGATTCTCAACGTTACTGATTTTTACCCATGAAATAAATAAATAAATAATTTGAGGGATAGGATGAGATTCAGTTTTGTATAGCTCTTCTTTTAAGTGAAAGAACAGAACATTTGATAAGGATTCACTCTACAGTTACTTAGAATAGAATTATATAGCAAAAAGCTGAAATTGAATTGGACAAAATCTGTTTTATTAGTAACTTAGATTTCTTCACTTGGGTTAATAGGCTAAATATACTTGAAGAACTGAGTTGGAAGGTGGTAGGAAGAGGATTAAAATACTGATGAGGAACACATTTTGATGTATTGAGTTCCATTTATAAATAATCTGTACATTACATTTATTGAATATTTACATAATTCAAAAGATACCTTATTCTGATTCTCTGCCATCCTATGGTAGTTTATTGTTGGCTCTTTCTTTGCTTTTTCCAGTTTCATCTTAACCAAAACTCCTTTGCTGTTTGAGGTAATATTCAATATTCTTGTGCTCTGCCACAGCTCCCCACTAGCTATTTGGTGAATTCAGTTACTTATTATTTAAACATTTATTGAAAGCATATTTTATATATGATTCTAAACTAGACTTTTTAATTGGGCAACCCTTTTTTAGGAATGACTTTTCAAGGCAAGCACACACTCTGTGAACCATTTATATTTTAATGTGATTAACAGAATAATTTGCATCATGTGAACTTTAATTCATGTTTTATAACTTTTATGAAACTCCCTCTTATTCTTTTTTCAATGGCTCAAGTTTTTTTGCTCCCTGTCTCTTTCTTTCTTTTTTCCTTGTATTTCTACTATTTTTGAATTATTTTATAATGTATTTGATATCTTTCTCTTTGTCCTTAGCCTATGTTAATTTCCATTTATATCTTCTTGGCTAAAAGCTGCTTTATTCTAAAATAAAAGAACCTGGAAAATGTCTGAAATATATTTCTTTTGGTACAATTTCATTTCCCTAACAAGTCTAATACTTATTGAGACTATTAACATACGAAAGTAACTCTTTAAGTCACAGTTTCTCTTTTATTCACCAATTTCTTTTTGAAAGGATTGGAAAGTATTTAATCTGGGTCAGCTCAGTATAATTATCAAATAATTATCTTTAAATCATGCTTCTTTGTTCTCTGCTAACAGACTCAAATTTCTTACAAATTTTTTTTTTGAAAAATGATTTGGGGTACTTTCTTGCTTCTTAAAAATTTAATACTTTTAAATTGATGCATAATAGATGCACATATTTTTGGGGTACATATGGTAATTTAAAACATTTATATGGTTTGTAAATATCAAATCAGTATAATTGGGATATACATCACCTTAAATATTTGTCTTTGCTTTATGCTAAAAACATTAGAATTATTCTCTTCCAGCTATTTTGAAATATACAACAGATCATTGTAAACTATAGTCACCCTACTGATCTATTAAATACTAGATATTATTTCTTGATTCAAAATATATATTTGTACCCATTAATCAACTTGTCTTCATTTTCCCACCCTCCTTCCAGGCCTCTGGCAAACAATATACTCTCTGTCTTAATGAGATGTACTTTTTAGCTCCTACATGAGTAAGAACCTGTGATATTTGTTTTTCTGTGCTTGGTATATTTCATTTAACATGACTTCTCATTACATTCATGTTACTGCAAGTGACAAGATTTCATTCTTTTTTATGACTGAATAATATTCCCTTGTGTATATATACCATATTTTCTTTATCCATTCATTCATTGATGGGCACTTGGGTTGATTTTATATTTTGGCTATTGTGAGTAGTGCTGCAATAAATGTAACAGTGCCAATATCTCTTTGATATATTGATTTCCTTTCTTTTGAACATATACCGAGTAGTGGAATTGCTGGTTGTTCTATTTTTAGTTTTGAGGAACCTCCATACAGTTTTCCTTAGTGGCTGTACTAATTTACATTCACACCAACAATGTGTGAGTTCCCCTCTCTCCACATCCTTGCCAGCATTCATTATTACCTGTCTCTTTTATAAAAGCCATTTTAACTGGAGTGAGATGATATCTCATTGTAGTTTTGATTTGCATTTCTCTGATGATTAGAGATGTTGAGCATTTTTTCATATGCCTGTTGGCCATTTGTATGTCTTCTTTGAGAAATGTCTACTCAGATCTTTTCCCATTTAAAACTCAGATTATTTATTTATTTTTGCTATTGAGTTGTTTGAGCTTATTATATATTCTGGTTCTTCATCCCTTGTCAGATGAATAGTTTGCAAATATTTTCTCCCATTCTGTGGGTTGTCTCTTTACCTTGTTGATGGTTTCCTTTGCTATACAGAATATTTTTAGCTTGATGCAATCCCATTTTCTATTTTTGCTTTCGTTGTGTGTACTTTTGAGGTCTTACAAAAAAATCATTGCCTAGACTGATGTCTTGGAACATTTCTCCAGCATTTTCTTCTGGTAGATTCATAATTTTAGTTCTTAGATTTAAGTCTTTAATCAATTTTGATTTGGTTTTTGTATATAGTGACAGGGCCTAGTTTCATTATTTTGCATATAGATATCCAGTTTTCCCAGCACCATTTGTTGAAGAAACTCTCCCCACTGAATGTTCTTGGTAACTTTTTCAAAAATTAGTTGGCTGTAAATGTGTGGATTTATATCTGGGTTTTCTGTTCTGTTCCATTGGTCTATGTATCTTTGTTTATGCCAGTATCATGCTAATTTGGTTACTTTAGGTCTGTAGTATATTTTGAAGTCAGGTAGTGTGATGCCTCTAGCTTTGTTGTTTTGCTCAGGGTTTCTTTGGCTATTCAGGATCTTTTGTGGTTTCATATAAATTTTAGGATTTTTTTGTGTGTTTCTGTGAAGAAACATTGGTATTTTGATAGAGATTGCATTGAATCTGTAAATTACTTTGGGTAGAATTGTCATTTTAACAATATTAATTTTTCCAGTTCATGAGTGTGAAATTCTTTCCACTTGTTTGTGTCCTCGTCAATTCCTTTGTCAGTGTTTTACCTTGTAGAGATCTTTCACTTCTTTAATTAAATTTATTCATAGGTATTCATAGGTATTTTATATTCTTTGTAGCTATTCTAAATGAGATTGCGTTTTGATTTCTTTGTTCAGATTGTTCACTGTTGGCGCATATAAATGCTCCTGATTTTTTTGCATGTTTATTTTGTATCCTGCAACTTTACTGAATTTGCTTATCAGTTATAACAGTTTTTTGGTGGAGTTTTTAGGTTTTTGTAAGTGTAAGATCATGTCACCTGTGAACAAGTCTAATTTGACTCCCTTCTTCCAATTGGATACCCCTTTATTTTTTTCTCTTGCCTAATTGCCATAGTCAGGACTTTCTGTATTAGGCTGACTAAAAGTGGTGAAAGTGGGCATCCTTGTCTTGCTCCAGACTTTAGAGGAAAGGCTTTCAAATTTTCCCTGTTCAGTATGATGGTACCTGTGGGTTTGTCATTTATAGCCTTTATTATTTTGAGGTATGTTTTTTTCTATCCAGTTTGCTGAGGGTTTTTCTCATAAAGGGATATTGAATTTTATCAAATTCTTTTTCTGCATCTATTAAAATGATTGTTTGGTTTTTGTTCTTGGTTGTGTTAGTGTGATATATCACGTTTATTGTTTTGCATTTGTGGAGGATTGTCACATCTGTGTTAATCAGGGATACTGGCCTGTAGTTTTCTTTTTTTATTGTGTCTTTGTCTGGTTTTCATAATTCTGGTCTCATAGGATAAGTTTGGAAGTATTCCCTCTTCAATTTTTTTGAAGAGTTTGAGTAGAATTGCTATTTGTTCTTTAAAATGTTAGGTAGAATTCATCAATGAAACCATCAGGCTTTTCTTTGGTGGGAGACTTTTTATTACTGCTTCAATCTTATTCCTCATTATTGGTTTGTTGAGGTTTTCTATCTCTTCTTGGTTCAATCTTGGTAGGTTGTTATGTCCAGGAATTTATTCCTTTCTTCTAAATTTTCTAATTTGTTTGCATACAGTTGTTCACAATAGTGTCTAATAATTCCTCGCATTTCCGTGGTCTCAGTTATTATGTCTCTAATTTTTTTTGTTTCTCATGGTATTTATTTGGATATTCTTTTTTTCTTAGTCTAGCTAAAGGTTTGTCTATTTACATTTTCAAAAGCAAGCTTTTCATTTCATTGATCTTCTGTAGTTTTTTTTTATTCTCAACTTTATTTATTTCTTCTCTGATCTTTGTTATTTCTTTTTCTATGAATGTTGGGTTGGATTGTTCTTGCTCTTATAGTTCCTTGAGGTGTATCTTAGGTTGTTTATTTGAAGTCTTTCTGCTTTTTTGATCTAGGTGTTTAATGCTATCAACTTCTCTCCTAGTACTGCTTTTGCTGTATCTCATAGATTTCAGTATATTGTATTTCCATTTTCATTTGTTTCAAGAAAATTTTAAATTTCCTTTTTAATTTTTTTCATTGACTCATTGGTCATTCAAGAGCATGTTGTTTAATTTTCCTGTGTTTGTGTAGTTTCTGAGGATCCTCTTGTTACTGATTTTTAGTTTTATTCCATTGTGATCATAAAAGATATGTCATATGATTTTTACTTTCTTGAATTTGTTCTAACTTGTTTTATGGCCTGAGATATGGTCTATTTTGGAGAATGTTCCATGTGCTGATGAAAAAAATGTGTATTCTGCAGCAGTTGGGTGAAATATTTTATAAATGCCAATTAGGCCTATTTGGTCTAGCGTGTAGTTTACAGTGATGTTTGTTGACTTTCTGGCTGGCTGATCTGTCCATTACTGAGAGAGATTTTTTTTTTTAACTGAATATTCAACACATTTGTAGGAACAGAAGGAATGCAACAAGGATTAGAATTTTATAGTTACATTAGACATTTATGTAAAAGATGTTTCATTTTTCAAAGACGTTTCTCCTACGTCCCTATCTTTTCTATCTTTCTCAAATCAGTAGTTATTACTATTCTCATGGACAAGCTTATTTCATTGTGTTAGACAGTAATTATACCAGTATGTTTCACATCATTATCATCTTCAAAAATTCTACCCTTCATTTCACCACACAATCCCACTGCATTGTTTCACAGTACAATTGTATTCCACTTAAATTAGAAAAGCCCAAAGAAATTAGAGCAAAAACAGTCAAATTCATGTGAATGAATGCTAGAGGACAAAAGATTTTAAAGTATTGATTTAGTAACAGTTACTAAATCTACAGGCATAAGACTTCTATTTATTCATATTATTATAACTGCAATAATAGAAATGAAAGCTACATTAATGAAAAACAATCTAAGGAATTAGATCAGTAATATTTAAATATAGATATATTTTGTGATTAGTATCAGGTAAATATCTAAACTATCTATCTTAAATTCTGGTCTCAGAGAAAAATGTCAGAGACAATTACAAAGAAGATGCTTCATATTATCAGGTCCATTTTTCTAACTAGTGAGATCCTTTGGGAGAATGGCTTTAGTCTTTCATTTTGTCAGAGATTTCCATTGGTCCTGTTGTTGGTAATCCATTTGTTTACATCCTTACAGTCTACCTCGTCTTTATTTTATTTATTTATTTATTTTTTGAGACAGAGTCTCGCTCTGTCGCCCAGGGTGGAGTGCAGTGGCGCGATCTCGGCTCACTGCAAGCTCCGCCTCCCGGGTTCACACCATTCTCCTGTCTCAGCCTCCCGAGTAGCTGGGACTACAGGCTCCCGCGACCACGCCTGGCTAATTTTTTGTATTTTTGGTAGAAACGGGGTTTCACCGTGTTAGCCAGGATGGTCTGGATCTCCTGACCTCGTGATCCGCCCACCTCGGCCTCCCAAATGCTGGGATTACAGGCGTGAGCCACCGCTCCTGGCCCTTGTCTTTATTTTAAATTGTTGTATTCCTGTATAGCTTTATAGGCTATATATAACTAACAAAAGGAGAAATAAGAGGGTATATGCATGGCTCTAGAATTCTTTTGTATTTCCAGAACAGAATTGAATTGATGATACAAGGAATGCACACCATTGCCTGGGCTTCACCTCCTAAACCGCAACCATGAAGCCCTAATGACAATGTCCACACTTCTGGAGGAAGGGATGAGGAGCAGCCTCGAGTGGGTTGCTGAAGTACCCTGCTATTATTGTATTGCAGTATACCTCTCTTTCTAGATGTATTAATGTTTGCTTCATATACTTGGGAGCTCTCGTGTTGGGTGCATTGTTATTTATAATCATTATATCCTCTTGCTGAATTGACTCCTTTATTATTATATAGTGATCTTCTTTGTCTGTTTTTATAGTCTTTGATTTGTAGTGTATTTCATCTGATCTACATATAGCTACTCCTGCTCTTTTTTGGTTTCCAGTTGCATGGAATATCTTTTTCCACCCCTTCAGTTTCAGAATGTGGATTTATTGTAAGGAGTATATAGTTGGGTCTTGTATCTTTATCCATTCAGCCACCCTATGCCTTTTACTTGGATAATTGAGTCCATTTACATTCAAGATAATTATTGATAAGTAAGGATTTACTACTGCCATACTATTGCATGTTTTCTGGTTCGTAACTCTTTTCTTAATTTCTTCCTTTCTTACTGTCTTCCTTTGTGGTTAAGTGATTTTCTCTAGTAGTATGTCTTAATTTGTTGCTTTTTATTTTTAGTGAAGCTACAGGATTTTGCACTGTTATTGCCATGAGGCTTACAGAGAACATCTTATAGATATAACAAGTTTATTTGAAAGAGATGACAACTTATATTAGATCATACAAAGAATAGGACAAATGAAGAAGAGTGGGAAAAAATCTCTATACTTTAACTCCCTCTTCCCTCATTTTGAATTTTGTTATCTCCATTTATGTTTTTAATTGCTTATCTCTTAACGGATTGCTGTGGGTATTATTGTCTTTGATAGGTTTGTCTTTTAGGTTTCATAGTAGAATTATAGGTGGATTGCACACTACAGCTCCAGTATTAGAGTATTCTGGGTTTGTCTGTGTACTTAATTTTACCAGTGGGTTTTATGCTTTCCCATGTTTTGTTTTTGTAAGTTAATTTTTTTTTAAATTTTAGATGGAAGAACTCCCTTTAGCATTTCTTGTAAGATGGGTCTGGTGGTGTTGAATTCTCTGAGCTTTTGTTTCTCTGGGAAAGACTTTGTCTCTCCTTCATAGTTGAAGAACATGTTTGCTGGATATAGTATTCTTGGATGGCAGTTCTTTTTTTTTTTTTTTTTTTTCTTTCACCACTCCCTGCTGGCCTATATAGTTTCCATTGAGAAGTCTGAATGGATTAAACCTCCTTTTTATGTTATTTGCGTATTTTCTCTTGCTGCTTTTAGGATCCTCTCTCTGTCTTTGACTATTGAGAGTTTGATTATGCCTTGAGGTAGTCCTATTTGAGTTGAATCTGTTTGGTATTCTACCTTCCTGTACTTGGATGTTTATCTCTTTTCTAGTTTTAGAAAGTTTTCTGTTATTATTTCTTTGAACACGCTGTCTACCCCTTACCCTTGCTCAACTCCATCTTGACTATCTGTAATTCTTAGATTTGGTCTTTTGAGGTAATTTTCTATATTTTGTAAGCAATCTTCATTCTATTCCATTTTTCTCCTCTGTGTATTTTCAAATAGCCTGTCTTTGAGCTCACATTATCCTTCCCCTGCTTCATACATTTAGCTGTTGAGGGCCTCTAGTGAGTTTTTCAGTTCAGCAAATATATTTCTCAGTTCCAAAATTTCTGTTTGATTTTTAAGAATCATTTCAATCTTTTTGTTAAATTTCTCTGATAAATTTCTTTCCTTTCTTTTTTTTTTTTTTTTTTTTTTTTGAGATAGAGTCTCCCTCTGTCGCCCAGACTGGAGTGCAGTAGCGCGATCTCGGCTCACTGCAACCTCCGCCTGCCAGGTTCAAGCGATTCTCCTGCCTCAGCCTCCCGAGTAGCTGGGACCACAGGCGCATGCCACCACAACTGGCAAATTTTTTGTATTTTTAGTAGAGAAAGGGTTTCACTGTGTTAACCAGGGTGGTCTCAATCTTCTGACCTCATGATCCACCCACCTTGGCCTCCCAAATTACTGGGATTACAGGTGTGAGCCACTACGCCCAGCCAATTTTTCTGATAAATTTCTTAATTGCTTTTCTGTGTTGTGTGGGAAGGCTGGCTAGGGGTTCATGCCCAGCAGACCTGATGGATGAACTTCCTATAGCATGATACTGCTGAACAGCCTCTAATTTGGTGTCTCCTTTGGCTGAGTTACAGAGCAGAATTTCCAAGGCTAGGATGGCAGTCCCACCTCCCCACTTTGTTTCTCTTTGTCATCAGGGATATTTCTTACTTCAGGTACCGCTAATGCTTTCCCTGGGTTGGGGTAGAGACAGGGCTCCTGTTAGGGAACCCAAAATATGGGGGAAGTTGGTTGTCTACCTTGAGCTCACTTTTTACAAAGTAGAAATCATGAGTTGGGGGAAATTTTCTTAGCTCTTGGTGCAAAGCAGATTGGTGTGAGTGGCATCACAGATATGGAAATCTTATTCTCTTTACTGTCTGCTTGGAGTTTTTTCACTTCCCTGTGACCCTAGAAGCTGACTTGTTCTTATATTTGAGTTTTGGGGTATTTCTGGTAATAATCTCAGTGATGTATATTTGTTTAGGTTTTCTGTATGGGCAGTGAAACAACTTTGGTTGTATGCTGCCATTTTGGAACCTGTAGTCTCCCTAATACAACAATTTCTGTCTTCATACAAAGCAAGATTATATATTTACTAGAAATAATTTTATTTATTGTTAATGTTTTTACAGTGCTCATATATTTTATTCTGTGAAGAGCTATAGATTTAAAGAACTTGGAACAAAGATAAATATTGAGAGAATAGGGTGCTAAGAGCTGAACATTTGGGAGTTGACAATTGAAAGCAAAATAAGAAAGATCAGGGAGGGAAGTATGTGAGGTATAATTTACACATAAAAATCAGATTTTAAGTACTCATTTCAATGAGTTTTGATAATTATACACATCTGTGTAACCATCAGTCAAAACAAGATATAAAATATCTTACATTTTCTAAAAATTTCTTCCTGACACTTTCCAGTGAATTTCCCATCCTTACCCTTTTCCAGAGGCAATTAAATTCTGACTTCTTTTTTTTCCTCCTGAGATGGAGTCTCACTCTGTCATCCAGGCTGGAGTGCAGTGGCGAAATCTCGGCTCACTGCAACCTCCGTCTCTGGGGTTCAAGCAATTCTCCTGCCTCAGCCTCTGGAGTAGCTGAAACTACAGGCATGTACCACCACGCCTGGCTAATTTTTGTATTTTTAGTAGAGGCAAAGTTTCACTATGTTGGCCAGGCTGCTCTCGAACTCCTGACCTCGTGATCTGCCCTCCTTGGCCTCCCAAAGTGCTGGGATTACAAGTATGAGCCACCGCACCTGGCCTAAATTCTGACTTCTATCACCATAGCTTATGCTTACATGTTCTTAGACTTCATATAAATAGAATCATATGGTATACGGAGTGTGTGTGTGTGTGTGTGTGTGTGTGTGTGTCTTATACAACATAATGTGTTAAGATTTATTCAAGTTGTTGATGGTGTCAGTGATTTGTTCTTTTTTTATTGCTGAGTAGTAGGTAGAGAGAAAAAAACTTCAAAAGTATCCATACTTCAAACATGCAGATGCAGGCAATGATTATTGATTTTTTTGGGTGCATTTCATTTTAGTATTTTTTTATGTTTAGTTTTTTGTTATGTGGAAATTAACAAAGACCACCCAAATGAGGACATAGGCTATTCAGATTTTGCTGTGGCAAAACCCACCATCGTTTGTATTTGGCAGAGACCCAAACGCCGGCAGAAGAGTGGGAGAGCTTTGTGGTGAAAAAAGGGTAAGCTTTAAGTATGTTCTTATTGTAAGTTGTTGGCATGGGAAGCTGGAGGCAGGCTGTGTACAAGGGAGGCATTCTATGTGATTGGTTTGGGAAGCATATTTGGCTTTCTCTAGTCAGTATTGAGTTGGAAGTGTTGAGAATGAGGGAGCTGCGGAAGTTAGGGATCTGGTAGTCATTGGCCATTTCCTGATTATTCTGGGCTGATGATTGCAGAGATTGTGGTTTGACTTCCCAGACTGGTTGCTGCAGGGATTGTGGTTTGGCTTCCTTGTCTGGTTGCTGCAGAGGTTGTAGGTTAGAGTTCTATTATCATATATAGTTTAGTAATTGTATATTATATTGTATAGTCAGTCTCTTGGTTATATTTTGGTATGTGTTATGGATCTTATATAGAATTTTACATCCTATTTTTTTTCACTTAACATTAGAATATAAACACTTTTTGGTTGTTAAGGATTTTTTTCTTTATATAAATGTAATGGCTGTATAACAATCAGTTTAGGGGATGTACTTTTATTACTGGAAATTTAATTTTCATTCAGTTTTTCTCTTCTTACAGTAATGCTTTTACGAACATCTGTGGGCATTAAACCTTCAGCATATTTAATATTACTTCCTGAGATGAAATTTCTAGTTGTAAAATAGTTAGGTTATAAGTCTTTATATATCTTGTTGAATTACTTTCTAAAAGGATTCACCTAGTAGTATATAACTGTCAGTTCAGTGGTATTCTTACCAGCTTTCGATATTTAGAAATATTTTTACTAACTTAGTAAATGAAAAATACACTTTTGTAATTATTTAATTTGTATTTTATGATTACTGGTGAGCTTGATTATTTTCCAGTATACTTATTAGTCAGTTGAGTTTTTCTTTTTATGAATTGTCCTTTCATATCCCCTTTCTTCCTATTTATTGGTTCCTAGTAATTTCTATTAGCTTTTATACATTTTAATATATTAAATTGATCAATCTTTTATCTGTTATACTTTTGTAAAGTTTTTCCCAGTTCATTGTTTGCATCTTGTTCATGATAGTTCTAATTTGCATAATTCATAATTTTTTCTATTGTCAAATCTATTGACTTATCCTTAGTGATTTCTTTTTTATCCTCTACAATCCAGAGTTTTGATTGAATATTCATTTCTATTTTCTTTTACATTTTAGTGTTTTGATATATCACATTTTAACATTTTTATTTTAACCAGATTCATTTTAGTATATAGTATGACTCCAAAATGATGTTTCCCCCAAACAGCCCGTCGGTTGCGCCATACCATTTAACTGCTGCTTCCCTCTTCCACTGAATGTGGTACTCCTTTGTCATATATTAAGTTTTGAAATGTACTAGGATTTATAACTGGGATAACTATGTTTTTCTATCTTTCTGCCTGTTCTTGTGGCAATCACATACCAATTTCTTTTTTCAGTCTAAAGGCTGACCAAAATGCTATGTAGACTGGGTTCTGGAATATTTAAAAGGAAATACAGTGTGTGTGCCTATCAGCCAAAGACTGCATACCTGTAGTTAAACAAAGTTGGGTTTTCTCTTTTTTTTTTTTTTTTTAGAATAAGGGAGACTATATACCATAGGGAGGGCTTGTTACAGGATTTGAACTTGTGTTAGGTCATTTTAGACAAAGTTCAAAGAAACACGAATTGGATATTGTCAGAAAGTGGGGCAATTCTATCATTTGTTATCCTAAGACGTTTTATCTAGAAGGTAGGAAGAGTGGCATGAGGCTACATAATAGGTAAAGAAGAAGCAGTTGCATATGTTAGCTGGATAAGGGGAGTCTTTAGCTATTAGTGTGGTTTGTACAATATTCTTACAGTTATCACTACCCAGACATGATTCCACAGTGGTTTTATTTTTGTCTTGCTTTATTACGGTCATAGAGTGGCTTTGTTTGATGTTGGTTTTCTGTGAAATTATTCATGTTCCAAAAGAGAAAACCATGACCCAGCCCTTAGTGCCAGGTAAACTGCAGTTTACAGCTGTTAGAGGTTGCTTATTTTTTCTTTTGTTAAAAAATCAATTTATTACTTTTAAAGCAGTTTTTGTAGATAAAGTTGCTAGAATATGTTGCTAAGCAGGTATGCTTTAAGAACTAGATAAGAAAAAAAATTTCTCATTATTAGGCAACAATTTGTATTGGTCGATTTGCAGCAATCAGAGAAGGAAACCAAACCACAATCCCTGCAGCAACCAGTCTGGGAAGTCAAACCACAATCTCTGCAATCATCAGCCCAGAATAATCAGGAAATGGCCAATGGCTGCCATATTTGTATTTGTTATGTAACTGTTGGATAACAGCTATTGTTACAGTGTAATTATATACAGTCACATGTAACTTAATGATAGGGATAGGTTCTGAGAAATGCATTGGTAGACAATTTGGTCATTGTGTGAACGTCACAGAGTGTACTTACACAAACCTATATGGCATAGCCTACCACACACTTAGCTATATAGTATAGCCTATTGCTCCTGGGTTATAAACCTATATAGCATGTTGCTTGTACTGAATACTGTAGGCAGGTATAACAGAATGGTAAATATTTGTGTATCTAAGTATATCTCAACATAGAAAAAGTACAGTAAAAATTATGGTATTATAATTTTATGGGTCCACCCATAATATGTAGTCCATTGTTGACCAAAATGTCATTATGCAGCACATGATGGTATGAACTTGAAATAGTGTTCTTGGAAACAACTCTCCTAAGTATATAAATTTCTTATGCTCTTATTATTTACATGATTTCTCTATTTATTTACATTTTCTTTCCCTCTCCACTATGAGAAAGTAATGCAGATGTTATTTCCTCCTTATAATAGTCTAGCAGGCAGCCATTTTTAATTCTAGCAGATAAATAGAAGATTTGAAGTAGCTTTTATTTTTCTGAGAGTAGTTCAACCCAGCAAATCGCTTTAGTATTTTTTGTGTAGCTAGGTGAATCCACAAAATTCCAGTTACTGTAGAAATAAAGTGAATTTGAAAAAATTAAACTGTTTATAAAAGCTATTATAGAAATAAAATTAACACTGTTGGTGGGACTGTAAACTAGTTCAACCATTGTGGAAGTCAGTGTGGCGATTCCTCAGGGATGTAGAACTGGAAATACCATTTGACCCAGCAATCCCATTACTGGGTATATGCCCAAAGGATTATAAATCATGCTGCTATAAAGACACATGCACACGTATGTTTATTGCGGCACTATTCACAATAGCAAAGACTTGGAACCAACCCAAATGTCCAACAATGATAGACTGGATTAAGAAAATGTGGCACATATACACCATGGAATACTATGCAGCCATAAAAAATGATGAGTTCATGTCCTTTGTAGGGACATGGATGAAGCTGGAAACCATCATTCTCAGTAAACTATCGCAAGGACAAAAAACCAAACCCCGCATGTTCTCACTCATAGGTAGGAATTGAACAATGAGAACACATGGACATAGGAAGGGGAACATCACACACCAGGGCCTGTTGTGGGGTGGGGGGAGGGGGAGGGATAGCATTAGGAGATATACCTAATGTTAAATGACAAGTTAATGGGTGCAGCACACCAACATGGCACATGTATACATATATAACTAACCTGCACATTGTGCACAGGTACCCTAAAACTTAAAGTATAATAATAATAAAAAAAGAAATAAAATTAAATTCCAAAAATCCTACAGGAAGCTCTGTTGTGTATGAATTAGGCTGAGTGAGATAAGTTGACTATAATATTCTGATTTTTTACCTAAACTATGCAACATTAGCTGACGCAGTTATTTTAACTGTATCTCAGAAGCTAAATTATCTGGCCAACATCACTGCAAACATTTTATACTGCTGGAGTAGTGTCACTGCTGTTTTTTTCAACCCTTCGCTTTTAGTCATTCTGTCATACTGGCAAACATAAATTGTGTGATATAAGAAAATTTTATGAGGTAAAATAATATCTTTAACAAATATATATTTTGATGAGAGCATTGTATTAATATTTGGTAATAAGATAGCCAGACTGTTGAATTAATAAGTCAACAATGCAGAAACTTACTGCATTGGGTGGAGATTCAGACAAGGAAGTGCATAGGGCATAGTCACAGAAGGAATCTGTCTAAAATTTGTATTTACTTGCTTTCATGTGATTAAGCATAGGCAGAGATTAATATTCAAGATGAAAATTCCAGATCCTAGAAGAGCAGAGGAAAGAGTGATATGGGAGGAACTATGATAGTGGACAAGAATTTAAATAGCTTGATCTTGAAGAACTAGGATTAAAGATCATTTAGGAACCAGTAGCAAAACTAATTCAATACCAGGTCTACTGACCAAAGTTTTAAAAAAGTCTCCGTTATCTAGAGAGTGGATTACTTTTAAAGGAATGATTGTAGTTTGCTGAAACCTTCAATTTCATTTTGAATGAAACCACCAATCATTTTCTTCTTGTAACTTCACACTGCAAAAAATTTTGAGCTTTTTTTTTGCCCTTCGTATTCTCTCTGCCTAGGTTAGCTCTAATTTATTTCTTTCCCTAGTTTTCTTTTTCTTTTTCTTTTTTTTTCATTTCTCTTTGTTCAGTCTTTCTTTTCGCTGTCTCAGTTGTTTGTGTCAGGTTACATTCTGCCTGTGTTCCAAGATTAAGAATAATTTCTGGTGCTAAATTGTCTTGAGGCATGTTAAGATTTCAGTATATTGTAAATTTCTCTTATGATTTCTTTGACCCATGTGCTATTTAGAAGTGTGTTGTCTAATCTCCAAGTATTTTGGGGGTTTCCAGCTATCTCTCTGTTATTGATTTCTAGTTTAATTACACTATGGCCTTAGAGCATACTTTGTTTGGTTTCTATTCTTTTAAATTTGTTAAGGTATGTTTTATGGCCCAGAATGTGGTTTACCTTTGCGAATGTTGTGTGAACTTGAGAAGAATGTGTGTTCTGCTGTTGTTGGATAAAATATTCTATAAGTGCCAATCAGATCCAGTTGATGATGGTACTTTTAACTTTTACTATATCTTTACTAATTTTTGGCCTGTGAGATCTGTTAATTATTGAGAGAGGGGTGAAGTCTTCAACGATTATAGTGGATTTATCTATTTCTCCTTGTACTTCTATTAGTTTTTGCTTTACATATTTTGATGCTCTATTGTTAGACACATAGACATTAAGGATTCTTATTTCCTCTGGAAGAATTAGCCCCTTTATCATTACGTAATGTCCATCTTTATCCTTGGTATTTTTTTCCTTGTCCTGAATTTGGCATTATCTGAAATTACTATAGCTACACCTGTTTTCTTTTAATTAGTGTTTGCATAGTATCTTTCTCTATCCCTTTAGTTTTAATCAGTCTGTGTCTTTATATTATCCTGTGCATCCTTTCTTTCTTGTAGACAACATATAGTGGGGGACTGGTTTTTTAATCCACCTTGACAGTCTCTGTCTTTTAATTGATATATTTAATTCATTGCCATTTAAAATGGTTATTGATAGAGTTGAATTAACATCTATCATATTTGTTACCATTTTTATTTGTTGGCTTTGTTCTTTCTGGTTTTTTTTTGGTCTTATACTCTTTTTCTGTCTTGTCTAACTTTGAGCATTTTATATCATTCAATTTTCTCTCCTCTCTTAGCTTATTAATTCTACTTATTTTTATACTTTTTTTAGTGGTTGCCCTTAGGTTTGCAATATATATTCACAACTAATCCAAGACCCCTTTAAATAACAATGTACCACTACGTGAGCCATGCAAGTTCCCTTATAATAAAGTATTTCCAGCTTTTCCCTCCTGTCCTTTATAACTGCGTTCATTCATTTTACTTATCCATAGGTTATAATCGCCAAGTACATTGTTGCTATTACTATTTTTGAAAAAAAAAATATCTGTTAGCTCAATTAAGAATTTAATTTAAAAAGTTTTTTTTACCCTTATTTATTATTTCCCTAACAGTCTTTCTTTCTTTGTATAGATCTACGTTTCTGACCCATATCATTTTCCTTCTTTCTGAAGAATTTCTTTTAGCATTTCTTGCAAGGAAGATCTACTGGTGACAAATTCCCTCAATTTTTGTTTGTTCAAGAAGGTTATTTCTCCTTCCCTTTTGAAGAATAATTTTATTGGATACAGAATTCTAGGTTGGTGTGGTGTTTTTCTTTCAACACTTTAAACATATCACTTCACATTTTTATGGTTTGCATTGTTCCTGAAGAGAAATCTGATATAATTCTTACCCTATATCCTCAATAGATAAAGTTTAGTTTTTCTGCGTTTTTTTTAAAAAGATTTTTCTCTTTGTCTTTGATCTTCTGTAGTTTGGATATAATATCCTATGCGTATATTTTTTGGTGTTTATCCTATTTGGTGAGCTGAGCTTCCTAGAATTGTGGTTTGGTGTCTGTCGTTAATTTTGGGAAATTCTCAGTCACTATTGCTTCAAATATTTCTTCTGTTTCTTTCTCTTGACCTTTCTGATATTCCCATTATGTGTATTTACATTTTTTGATAATCATCTCATAGTGCTAGGATATTCGATTCTTCTTTTTTCTCTTTGCATATCAGTTTGAAAATTTCTATTGAATTTTCTTCAAGCTCACTCTTTTCTTTCTTCAGCCATTTCTAGTCTATAGGTGAGCCCATCAAGGACATTCTTCATTTCTGTTAGAGGGCTTTTGATTTCTAGCATTTCTTTTTGATTCTTAGAGTTTCCATTTCTCTGCTTAAATTACCCACCTGTTCTTACATGGTATCCACTGTTTTTTATAAAGCCCATAGCTTATTAATCATAGATTTAAAAAATCTCTGTCATGTCTGATGCAGTTTTTGACACTTGCTGTCTCTACAAACTGTGTCTTTTTTGGTCTTTTAGTACATCTTGTAATTTTTAAAATGGAAAGAAAGGATGCACAGGATAAAAGGGACTGAGATACATAGGCTTTTAGTTTGAGATTATGTTTATCTGATTGGGGTCAAGCTGTGATTGTTCTTTGCTGTAGCTGTAGCTGTAATGTCAGATGTCAAAATTTTTTTCTGGGTCTTTGTTTTTGTATCTTCAGTTGTCTTTAGGTTCACTTAGAGACTCTTTCTTAAATAAAGTCTGATACATGCAGGTTTTTTTTTTTTTGACAGAGTCTCGCTCTGTCTCCCAGGCTGGAGGGCAGTGGCGTGATCTCGGTTCACCGCAACCTCCACCTCCCGGGTTTATGCCATTCTCCTGTCTCAGCCTCCCAAGTAGCTGGGACTACTGGTGCCCACCACCACACTCGGCTAATTTTTTTGTATTTTTAGGCCTCCCAAAGTGCTGGGATTACAGGCGTGAGCCACCACGCCTGGCCACATGCAGTTTTTAAAAGTTGTTTTCCCCTGTTATTATAGGAGCCCTATTGATGTGGTGTTGAGGTGTGGGGGAGGGAAAACATTCTGTAGGTCTATAATTAGGACTCAGTCTTTTAGTAAGCCTGTGTCCTTGGGCTGTGACCTTCACAAGTGCTTCTCAGGTTGATTTATTTTTCTTTTATTAGGGGAGACAGGAAGGCTAGAGTTGGTATTTCTTTTCTCTTCCCCTACCTGGAAGGCTGGAGATGGCTGGAGGTGGGCATATCTCTTCCTTCAGTTTGGTTAGGCTGTGTGTAAAACCTCACTTGGATAAAGTTTTACTTAAGTAAACTAGTTTCCACTAGTTTTAAGTGGAAACTAGTTTCTCTTGAGGACAGGTCTTGTTAAGAACAGAATGCTCTGAGTATATTTCAAAATGACTCCTTTTTCCCTCCCTCTGCTGGAAGCAGGTTGAAATTTTGTTCTGATCTTCACTGTAATAACCTCACAAAAGTGAGTTGCAGGTAAAACTCACAAAAGTGTAGGGACACCTCTAACCCTCCCCACTCCACCAGAGTTTTTAACTCTCAAACTTGTTCACATTAAACCTCTAGCAATTTGTCAGTTAAATTTTAGGCTGTAATCACTGTAGCTCGAACCCTGTTACTGCTTCCCACGCGGAAGTTTCTGCCCTTAGGTTTCTGCTCAGGTATGTTGTGATCCCTATATCTGCCTGTCTGTCTCTCTGTTTTTGGGACAGCAATTTGTCCTGTGACCTTAGTTTTCTGATGGATCTAAAGAAAGTTGTTGATTTTCAGTTTCTTTGCTTTTTTCTTGTTTTGTGGAGGAGAGCGATGACTTCTATCTAAGCTTCCACATGCCAGACTAGAAATGGAAACTTCAGTATCTTAAAAAACAAACAAACAAAAAAACTTAAAATCTTAGGGTCTATGTTGGAATTAATTTATATACTTAAACAAGGGTCTCAGTATCATAATAGTAGTAAATAATTGTTAATGATTTACAACTTTCTGAGTTACTTTGTAGACTCAAATCTGATTTTGATACACAATAATAGGGGCATAAGTTTAACCTTTTAATTATATTGAGGTTTACTATGAGTTATTTTAAAATTGAGAAGAGTTTAGTGAGTGTTTAAGATGTATCCAGCATTCTTTTTCTTTTAAAAGTTTTTTTTTTATTTTACAAGTAATGTATCTTCCATGTAAAAAAGTTAGAAAATACAGGTAAGCAAAAACAGAACAATCTATTATTTTACCTAGATATAACCATCATTAATGTTTCACAGTATTTATATGTGATGTTTTTCTATGTTTATGATTACATGTAAAAAGTTTTTATATAAAAATGGGATTGATACATTCTTCTTGGTAATATTACTACTTAATATATTATTAACATCTTCCTTGTCTGCTCATTTATTTATTTTTTATATATGGTTAAGTGGTTCATAGAATTCTATTAAGCATCCTGGCTTATTTAAATCAGTACTCAATTATTTCTAATATTTTACTTTCCTAAAGATACTACATTAAATGTCTTTGTGCATCTTTATATACTTAGAATTCTTCCTTGGGATAAATTCCTAGGAGAGCAACTTCACAGAAAGTTAGCATATTTTTAAAGGTTTTTGATATATGCGACCAAATTGTCCCACTGAAAGGTTGTACATGTTGAGCAACCCAAATCCAAAACATTTGGTTATTATCCTGTGGTTCCTTTAACTCAATGGTTGATCTTGACTCTACCCCAAGCTATAATTCTTTTGAAAGCCATTTTTGTCTCTGGTCTTAAATTCATATAGGGCAAATCAAGTTCTTTCATCTCGAGATGGGATCAAACTACTGAAATGCTATATAGCTCTCATTCTAAAGCTATCAGTCACACCATGTGTATTCACTAGGTTGGTGACCTTGAACAGTTGATTAGCCTTTCTTTTTCTTTTTTCTTCTTAGAGACAGAGGCTTGCTCTGTTGCCCAGGCTGGAGTGCAATGGCAAAATCATAGCTCACTGCAGTGTCGAACTCCTGGGTTGAAGGGATCCTCCCACCTCATCCTTCCCAAGTAGCTGGAACTACAGGGGCGCAACACCATTCCTGGCTAATTTATTTTTATTTTTTGTAGAGATGGAGCCTCACTATGTTGCCCAGGCTGGTCTCAACTCATAGCCTCAAGTGATCCTCCCACCTTGGCCTCCCATAGTGCTGGGATTACAGGCTTGCGTCAGGACTCCTGGCCTTGATTAGCCTTTGTAAGCCTCAATTTCATCATTTGTAATCATACCACCCATCTCATGGGGCTATAGAAATAAATAAAAATTAAATGATATAATCCACGTGAAGTGTTTTTCATTGTGTCTAGTACGTAGTAAACAAATGGTAGGGATATCAGCCCTGGGTGCAAGGATTGTATACATACAGACTTCTTGGTTTATTGCTAATGTGGCAAGAGGACAGCTGTCATTTTCAAGTTCTTTGCAACTGGCAACAAATAAGCTAAGAAAGAAAGACATGGACTATATTACTTCTTTGGTAGGGGACAAAAATACTGTTTCTGTAAGTAGATTGTGTATTTAGATTTTATTTTATTTATGATGGAGGCCCAAAATGTTCCCCCTCCCCTGTCTACTACTGGAAATTGAAGAAGGCACCATCTGAGGAAAAGAGGTAACCCACAGATACCTAAAAGCTATTCATATTTATAGAAATAACAACAGTACCTGATATCTCAGTGGACTGTTTGAAATGCAAGTGTGTAGCTCATGAGGGAATCAGATGAAAGCAACAGCAAATCGTCTTTAGTAGTTTAACACCATAATTAGTTAGATAACTAATCTTTTTCAATCGTCGAACATAACGTTAAACATAACCCCATTCTTGTTTCTTTTAAGAAATACACTATTACTGAGAAATATAGAAATACCTATCAGGTGTCTATAGGTATTTAATCAGGTGTTTAACATGGTTTCCGGTACAAGTATTTGTATTAGAAGTACAGATGGAATTGGAAGGGGACCTTAAAATGATCTAGACTGAACTACGTCTCCTGACTTCTAACAAAATATTTTTACATGTCATTCTATTTCTGTAATTTTGTTTCACAAGATTTTCATTTTCTTTAAAAGTGGTTTTTATTTTACCCAAAAGCCAAATTATTTTCTATGACTGCTAATTTCCATTTTTATTATATATCAATGAGAAAGATCATTAAGTTCATATAAATTAGTTTGATAGCTATATAGACACATAAAATAGATTCAACAAAAGATGTATTTATGTTTTTCAAATGTGATACAGTATTAAGTTGCAATGTGTTTACATGTTAAATACTCTGGGGAGAGAAGCTAGTGTAGCTAGGAAGAAAATAAAAGTTTCAGACAAGCAGGAGAATTTAAGTGGAAGTACTAGGGCAGGAAGAAAGATGGAGTGGAAGCCATGACCATAAAAGATACTGCAAAATGGAATACCAAATTTGAGTTCTTAAGAGTCTAGAAGAGTATGATGACGAGGCTGTGTTCATTTGAGGCTGATATTAATTAGTGATGATTTGTTGAGTTGAAAGAGAGGACAGAATGATGAGGTCAAAGTGTATGATAAATTGAAGCAAGGATATTGAAGACTCTGAGGCTGTTGATAGGGTCCAGAGTAGAGAGAAAATATATAAGCCAGATGGTAAAATCACATAAGAAGATGAAAATGAGTCCTAGGGGTGGAAAAAAAAAACAGTGGAATTTATTTGTAGAGCACTATCTGGCTACATGAGAGATTGTTCTTTCAGTCTTGTGTTCTTTATTGAATAATAAAGATGATAGGATTGGATATCCTTTAGGGGTTATGCCCATGGTTAGTTCATGTTATTAGTGTGCTGGTATTCGTATTACTCTGTCACTATATATTGGTATGTATATATACTTTTCAATAGCAAGAATTGGGCCTGTTAATATATATAATTTGATGTGTTTCTTTGAAGGTATGTTTTAACATATATATATAATATTATGAAAGGAAGTGATAATATGAGAGATGATGAGATAGTTTAGAGATGGTAAATGAATTTAATTTGAACTTGATTATCTCGTGTTTTGAAAGGACACTTTTAAGTTTAAGTACTATAAATTTATACTTACATAATATGTTCAATTTACAAAGTATATTAACATGCATTATCTCAATCATGAGTTTTGGGGTAAGATTAACAGTGTGAATTACAGAATAAGTTACTCATATATATGAATTTTGATGAAAATAAGTAGTATTTTGAATGCTTATAAGGCTCTTGAGCTTTAAACAATAGAATCTCTGATCTCAAGTAATTAATACGGTAGGGAAGAAACACAGGTAGTAAAGAATAATCTACTTTTAATCTGTAATAATCATTAGATTTAATAATACATTAGTATGCATAACATATTGGCAATTATATAACTGCATAAAATATTGTAAAAATGTAGGTGCTCATTCTGTTCTAACATCCTAGCATTATATAATTCAGTTTAATATGGTGACAATAGTCACAAGGATGGTCAGTGGGAAAAGGGTGAGAATGAAAGCTACTGTACTTTTTAAAAAAATTTTAAATGTGCCTTCATTACTATAGAAAGTTCAGACAACAGCTCCGAATACAGAGATAATTATATATTGATTTAAACATTATTCTAGATAAAGAATTTATTTAAATATTTACAAAATACTTTATTACAATTATTTACCTTTCTTAAAATATGACATAACAGTTTTTGAAGGAAAAACCTCTTATATACACAAATCATATCAATGAACTGGAAAACACTACCTATTAATATTTAATCGTGGCACTAGGCTCAGTGAAGGGGGCAAATGGAAGGCATGATGTCTGTTTATAAAGGAGTTTAGAACTTATTTGGGGAGACCAAAGTGCCATATCATTCGTCAATAACTTTGAATAAAAATGGAAAAATCAAAAAAGGAAAAATTAAATGTCTCCACAGTGAGCTGAATATTATTTTCAAGGAGAATTCAGTACACATATGCTCCTATAAGCATTTAAACACAAGCATTTAAAACACCTAAGCTGTGGTGTTGGCTTAGCATTTTAACAAATATTTTATGTAGCAGTAAGGCTTTGACTTGGAATTTGAGAAGATAAATAGGTGAATATTTTATTTGTGAAAAATGCTAACATTTAGGACCTCATTTGTTTAATCGCTGTGTATAAATAATTTTATGACTATTAGGTTTTTGAAGATACTTTGAAAAGATATTTTATTAGCAGCTCCAATCAAAGCAAAATATTAAAATTGTTCTTGAGATATATAAACAATTACTTCTTGAATACTAAATTCTGATGGGATTTTATTGTCACAGCTACAATAGAAATTGATGACATCGGCTCTGTATTTCTAATAGAATTATAACAATGGTATTGTAATTTCTGTAGTATTCAATAAACATTGAGATATATGAATATAATACTGCTATTAATGAAGATTATGAAAACAGGTTAATCTAAGTTCCAAGCTAGTGAAAAGTATTTTGTCTTTCTAACCACTTTATATAATAGAAAATATATTATTCAATGTTACTGAATAAAACCTTTGTTTTGAGGCTTTTAACAAATTTAACAGACTTCAAATTTACAACTAGAAATATAAATAAGAATTTCCTCCCTTTTTTTTTGGTAGTTGCTTATTGCTAGTATAGGTAATAGCTACTGATTTTTTTTTGTTTTAATCTTCTACCTAGATAATTTACCACATTCTTTTATTTCCAAAAAATTTTTAGTAATTTGTTTCTATTTTCTTGTATTTATATGCATTATTTCAATTTATTGTCTTGCTGAATTAGCTTGAATTTATAAAACAAAGTTGAATAATAATGGGAATAGCAAATATATATGTTTTATTCCTGATTTTAATGGGAATGACTGTAGTTTTTTGTTGTTTAGCATATGTTTGTTATTTTCATTATGTCATTTTCTTCTAATCCTATTTCACATATTTACCTGGATTGACTGCTAAATTTCATCAAATGCCTTTCCAGAACCTAATGATATAATCATGGTTTTATTCTTTAATTTGTTGATTAATGAATAATGTCAATACAAATCCTTATTCAACTTCTTGTTGAAATCTAACAGAAATATGTTTTAAATTTTATTTATTTTCCCTTCCATGAAAGAGAAAAAGTGTGAATAATTTTCTGGCTTTGTAAATAAAACTAATTCATATTTATATTTTTCTGAAAATGCTATGTCAATTAAAAATTATTATCACAGGAAAAAATTAAGTAAAACAAACAATCAGAATTACAGATTCCTTAGAGACTAAAGATTATATTCACAAGAGGTAGCAGCAATCTGTAAAGTACAGCTGTCTTGTAAGACTCCTTTTTAGAGACAACATTTGCAAAGACATTTATATGATGAAGAATATCATTTGCTTTTCTGTATCTGTATCTTGCCAAGGTTTATTTTGTAAGCAGTTAGAAGTTCTCACAATTTGAAGGCTAGGGTCTGGAAAACTCAAAATTTAAATTAAGGAAAGGAAAAGGATAAAATAAGTTAGTAACTAATAGAGTATGAGGTATATATATTTAGTATCTATACTTACATTTGTGGAATAAAATGTGTTTGGCCATGGTTTATCATTGTTTGAATATATCACTTGGTTTTGATTTATCAGTATCTTATTTAGTGTTTTGCACCTATATTTATAAGTCTTCATTTGCTTTATAATGCTTAAAACAATCTGATATTATGTAGACTATAAAATATGATGAGTTTCCTGTGAAATTACTACTATATTCAAAATAGCCCTTTTGTGGCTATTTCATCCTTTGTGGCCCTTTGCAGCAGCCCATCCATCTTTTCTGCCTTGGACCCAGGAAACAACTGTTTTCTTCTTCTTCTTCTTCTTCTTTTTTTAAACTGGATCATTAGTATCTTATATAGTTTATTTTTCTCTCTGTCTCGCTTTCTCTCTTTTTCTCTGTCTCTTCTGTTTGAATATATGTATCTGATGTTTAACATATTGAAAGATGAGGGCAATTGGGGGAAGAGTTTGGGACTGAATTAGTGATAAGCACATAAAAACTAAGGAAATGAAGAAAATTAAAAAAAATTAGCCCCAGGGAACAAAAACATTTGTGTGGCAAAGTAAAAGAGTAGTAGTTAGTAGAGACTGAACAGTTAGGATTTTTTTTTGGAGGATGGGGATCTGGGAAGTATGCTTGTATGTGTAATGGGGGTAGGTGAGAAAGAGAATCCTTTTTTTTTTTCCTTTGGAAAAGTCAGTAAGTAGCAATGTAAAAATGTTATTTTGAGACACATTAAGTAAAAATACCAAAATAAAGAGCAAAAAAGATTGAAAAGTGGTTGCATATGGGAAGTAGGAAATGGGAGAGGGAAGGAGACATATGACTTTTAATTATCCTAATATGTCCTATAGAATTATATGACTTGTTAAACTATGTGCATGATAGAATATGTTAAAAATAAAACTAGCATGAGAAGAGAAAAAAGTTAGATATAAAATTTCAAAAAATTAATAAGTTAATGAACAAATATCCCATTTCTATTATATATATTTCCAAATATAAAATGGGAGTGGATTAGTGCTTTATTCTTTTAAAAATTTAATATAACTACCTTTTGGATCTTTGAATGTGATAGTTTCCTTGTTATTTCAAGAGATTTGTAAGTCTTACTGAGAAACTAGTACCAATACTTCCATCGCCAATGACCAGTGGTTGTTTACGTGAGCAGGTAATTTGCCCCTCTTGTGCATACAGAACAATCTTACTTTTTAATTTTTTTGAATCACAGTGTGATGGAGTTTCATGGGAACTTGTTATTTCTATCACCGTTATGCCACTCTATGGTGTCATATGCATTATAGACCTTTTACTTAGTCTTTTCTTTCATCCAAGAGAGCAGGAAATTATTCAGCAATACTTTCAGTGACCCAAGATGACATCAGATTTAGGTAAGAGCTGTGAACATACACACATAATCCTAAAAAACTCAAGGTTTAAATGATTTGGCTGTTATTGAAAACAAGTATCATTGAAATTGAGGGACCTTTCTCAACAATGAGAATTGCTCCATAGTTCCAGTAATAATTGGCTTTTGTTTACCAAAGTGGCAAAATATGTTGTGTCCATCACGTTCCTTACTACAGATATTTTATCTCAAATTATATCAATTCATGACTTACTGCATAAATTTTGAGACAGTTTATATACAATTTCTGAATTCAAGATCTGAAATGATATGCCCCAATCCACACTTTACCCAGAGTGTAACATCTGTAGACCAAAAACCCGACAAGTAACCTAATATCAGAAAAGGCACAGCATATATTAGGTAATCATAGCTATTTACTGGCAAATCTTCTACCTAGAATAATTTTTAAATAAAATAAATGTATTTCATAGTTGGAATATTCTATTCCCTGTTACATATAGGTATTATTATTATTTTCTATACATGGTAGTTTCCAATGGTTACATTAATATTATTAAGTGAAACCTGGTACAATGCTTCTAGGAGTTCTGTGTTCAAATATAGAAATGATAGCTTTGGCATATCAGTATTATTTGAATATGATATATATATGCAATGTCAACCAAAAAAATCAGATGAAAAATATGTCCAAATATGTTGAATTTATTTGGGAATTAGAAATGAAGTTTTTTTTAACCTGAGATGCATAGCCATGCCAAGCCACGTATGCATCTGAAGAGGCGAGAGTAAAGCGAAGCTGGTATTGGCAAAAGGAGAAGTTCACATAAACTGCTTGGAAATAGAGGTCATTGGTTTTGGATACTCAAAGCCAGAGTTGGCATCAGTTCATTGGTGGAAACGCTATTACTGGGCAAGTGTTCTTTCAAGAGGATCTTATATTAATTATAGCAGTACTGAAAAAAGAATTTCTCTTGGAGTTGTTTTAGAAAGTCCTTGAGACAGTCTTTATCTCAGACATGCAAGCATGAACCCTTCAAGCTTTTCGCTTTTCCAGCTCTGGTTTGTTTGGGTCTACAAAAAATGATTTCATTCTGGTATCTGCAACTTTCACAGCATGAACCATTAATATGGTAGCACACTAGAAGTCTTTAGAATCAAAAGCCATATTTATTTTTTTCATTTTTTAGGCTGATGATCAATACTGGGAAGCATTCCTCATAAATTAACTTGGTGATCTAATATTTACTTCTTTTTAAAAATGAATGGTTGGGGTATGTATTAGGATGCAAGTTAGGCTACTGTAACAGGCCATAATAACTGTGGCTTAAACAATATAGAAATTTATCTTTCTTTTATGAATATGTCCAATCAAAAGCAACCTTGAACTGATTCCATGATTGTACGGTGTCAATAATCCAACAAGATCTTTCTATCTTGTTCTGCCATCCTCAACATATGGCTTCCATCTCATATTCTAAGATGGCTGTTCTAACTCCTGCTATTGTATCTATTTTCCAATCAGTCAGAAGGTAAGAAAAATAGAATATTTGCCTTTACCATTAAGAATATATTATATATAATTTCTTCTGTTTTCCTTTGTTCACGATCTGGTCTAGCCTGCAGTGGAGGCTGATAAATATAGTATTTAACTGGATTGTTATCTGCTGAACTAAAACTTCTATTAGTATAGAAGGGAAAAATGCGGACATTGGGGAACAGTAGACAGTCCCCGTCACAGGTGGTTTTGAGGCTATTTTGCCATATTATGACTGTATTAAGCCTGAACAATCAGGCCTAATATAAATTCTGCTTTGCCAAAGTACTGCTGTTAGTTCTATCCTGGTCCCTTTGTGTTCCCAATTATAATAAGAAAACTAAAACTAAAACTACACTAAAATATTCAGATTTTTTTGGTAGCTGGGTTCTGGTTAGATTCTGCCAATGGGAGGCACTTACGTCAAATTAAAAAGTAGAGGGGAAGCAAAAGTCATTTTGTTTCTGGTAGTGCCTCTTGCAATATCAGCACTGAGTACAGGTTTACGTATTTCATCCTCAGAAGAGGTAGCAACTTCCTTAACTCAGGGTAGTATGACTAGCCCTCCCACATATTTGTAACTAATTCTTTCTATTACATATTTATTTGCTTCAAATATCTAGATAGATTTGTGTAACTATTGATACGTTGGCCACTTCATTCATGTAATATTTTGAAGGGAGAGTGGAACAAAAGAAAACAAGCAAAGCAAAGTAGCATTAAGAAGAGCTAGATATTAAGAAATTCACTTATTTTTTTACTAGCTTTGCTACCATTATCTTACTTCACTGAGCATAAATTATAATATTTCAAGAACACTTTTTGACTTTGTCTAAAACTGAGAATTTTTTAAGCTTAACATAGTTGTCTTCAAACTCTGTTCTACATTTTCTTTGCTCCTTCTTTCCTACTGCATCTATATCATTCCAGTTGATGTCCTTGATTCTTTTGAAATCAACTAGGTACCCCAACTGATCTCAACTTTTTATTGCATACTTTGTCTCATAATACGATTTGGTGTTCTTGAGAAGAAAAAATTCTTTTACTTCAAATTGAAATATAACCCACCCACCATACAATTCACCTATTTAAAGTGTACATTTCAGTGGTGTTTGGTATGTTCACAGAGTTGTGCAACAACCTCCACGATCAATTTTAGAACATTTCCATCAGTCCAGAAAGGAACGTTGTATTAATTAACAGTCAATTCCTATTACTCTGAACCCCCATCCCTAGGCAACCACTAATATAAATTGTGTTTCTATAGGTTTTCCTATTCTATACACTTCATGTAAATGGAATCATACAGTATGTGACTAGCTTCTTCAGTTAGCATAACATTTTCAAGGTTCATCTATGTTGTAGCACATATCAGTACTTCATTTTTTAAAATTGATGAACAATATTCTATTGTGTGGATATACCACATTTTGTTTATTTATTCATCAGTCGATGGACATTTGAGTTGTTTCTTTTTGGCTGCTATGAATAATGCTGCTATGAACATTACAAGAGCTTTGTTTATATTTATGTTTTCATTTCTCTTGGGTTTATGCCCAGGAGCAGAATTGCTGAATCATATGGTAACTCTGTATTTCATATATTGAGGAACTACCAATCTATTTTCCAAAGAGCCTGCATTATTTTACATTTCTAACAGCAATGTATTAGGGCTCCAATTTCTTTACATCTTTATCAACATGTGTTAATATATCTGTTTTTTATTATAGTTATCCTAGTGGATGCACAGTTGTATCTTGTTGATATGATTTACAGTTCCCTAATGGCTAATGATGTTGAGGATCTTTCGGTGTTTATTGGCCATTTATATATATTATTTATTTATTATATAATAAATGTCTGTTAAGATCCTTTGCCCATTTTAAATTTAGGTTATTTGTCTTTTTATTGAATTTTAAGGGTTCTTTATATATTCTGGATTAAGTTCTTTTTCAGATATTTGATTTGCAAATTATTTTCCCATTCTGTGGATTATCCTTTCCCATTTTTATTTCAATAGTTTTTGGGGAACAGGTGGTTTTTGGTTACATAGATAACTACTTTAGTGCTAATTTCTGAGATTTTTGGCACCCATCACCTGAGCAGTGTACACTGTACCCAATGTGTAGTTTTTAACTCTCACCCAACTCCCACCCTTCCTCCTGAGCCCCCAAAATCCATTATGTCATTCTTATGCCTTTGTGTCCTCATAGGTTAGCTCTTACTTATATGTGAGAGCATATAATATTTGGTTTTTCATTCCTGAGTTACTTAACTTAGAATAATGGTCTCCAACTCCACCCAGGTTTCTGTAAATGCTATTATTTCATTCCTTTTTATGACAGAGTAGTATTTTATGGTGTATATATACCACATTCTCTTTATTCACTCATTGGTTGATGGGCATTTAGGCTGGTTTCATATTTTTCTGCGATTGGAAATTGTGCAGCTATAAGCATGCCTGTGCATGTGTCTTTTTCATATAATGATTTTTTTTTCTTCTGAGTAGATATCCAATGGTGGGATTGCTGGATCAAATGGTAGTTCACTTTTAGCTCTTTAAGGAATATCTATACTGTTTTCCATAGGAGTTGTACTAGTTTATATTCCCACCAGCAGTGTAAAAGTGTTCACTTTTCACCACATCCACGCCAACATCTATTATTTTTTGATTTTTAAATTATGGTCAGTCTTGCAGGAGTATGGTGGTATCTCATTGTGGTTTTAATTTGCATTTTCTTGATAATTAATGGTGTTGAGCATTTTTCATGTTTGTTGACCATTTGTATATCTTCTTTTGAGAATTGTCTATTCATGTCCTTTGCCCAATTTTTCATGGGATTATTATATTTTTATTTTTTGCTGATTTGTTTTGAGTTTCTTGTAGATTCTGGATATTAGTTGTTTGTCAGATGCATAGTTTGTGAATATTTTCTCCCATTCTGTGGGTTGTCTGTTTACTCTGCTGATTATTTCTTTTGCTGTGCAGAAGCTTTTTAGTTTAATTAGGTCCCATTTATTTATGTTTGTTTTTGTTGCATTTGCTTTTGGGTTCTTGGTCATGAACTCTTTGCCTAAGCCAATGTCTAGAAGAGTTTTTCCAATGTTATCTTCTAGGATTTTTATGGTTTCAGGTCTTAGATTTAAGACTTTGATCCACCTTGAGGTGATTTTTGTATAAAGTGAGAGATGAGGATCCAGTTTCATTCTTCTACATGTGGCTTGCCAATTATCCCAGCACCATTTGTTAAATAGGGTGTCCTTTCCCTACCTTATATTTTTGGTTGCTTTGTTGAAGGTCAAATACCTTGTCAAAATATTCAGCTGTATTTCTGGGTTCTTTATTCTGTTCCATTTGTCTACATGCCTATTTTTATACCAGTACCATGCTGTTTTGGTAACTATAGCCTTGTAGTATAGTTTGAAGTCAGATAATGTAATGCCTCCAGATTTGTTTTCTTTAACTGTCTTTGATGGTGTCCTTTATAGCGCATAAGTTTTTGCTTTGGACAGAGTTCAATATGTCTGTTTTTTGTTTCATTGCTTGTGTTTTTGGTGTTTTATTTAAGAAACCATTGTCTACCTTTCCACAGTGTAGACATACATCAAAACACCATGTTCTAACCATAAACATTTATAATTTTTGTCAATTAAAAAATAATTTAAAAAAACATTACCTAATTGAAGTCACTAAGATTTAAACAGATTTCTTTATTCTTAGAGTTTTATAGCTTTGACTCTTATATTTAAATGTATGATCCATTTTGAGTTAATTTTTGTGTATGTTATAAGTAACGGATTTAACTTGATTCTTTTACATGTGTATATAGAGTTGCTACAGCACCATTTGCTGAAAGGATTAGTCTTTCCTCAATGAATTGTCTTGGCACTCTTTTCAAAAATCAATGGACTGAAAATGTGAGGATTTATTTCTGGAATCTCATTTCCGTTCCATTAATCTATATGTCTATCCTTATGCCAATACCTTATTTTCTTGATTACTTTTGGTTTGTATAAGTTTTGAAATAGAAAAATGTGAGTTATCTAACTTTGTTCTCTTTCAAGATTGTTTTGTTATTATGAGTCTCTTGGATATCTATATAAATTTTAGGATTAGTTTGTCAATTTTTTTTATTATACTTTAAGTTTTAGGGTACATGTGCACAATGTGTAGGTTAGTTACATATGTATACATGAGACATGCTGGTGCGCTGCACCCACTGCTCAATGAAATAAAAGAGGATACAAACAAATGGAAGAACATTCCATGCTCATGGGTAGGAAGAATCAATATCGTGAAAATGGCCATACTGCCCAAAGTAATTTATAGATTCAATGCCATCCCCATCAAGCTACCAATGACTTTCTTCACAGAATTGGAAAAAACTACTTTAAAGTCCATATGGAACCAAAAAAGAGCCGGCATCACCAAGTCAATCCTAAGCCAAAAGAACAAAGCTGGAGGCATCACGCTACCTGACTTCAAACTATACTACAAGGCTACAGTAACCAAAACAGCATGGTACTGGTACCAAAACAGATATAGATCAATGGAACAGAACAGAGCCTCAGAAATAATGCCGCATATCTACAACTATCTGATCTTTGACAAACCTGAGAAAAACAAGCAATGGGGAAAGGATTCCATATTTAATAAATGGTGCTGGAAAAACTGGCTAGCCATATGTAGAAAGCTGAAACTGGATCCCTTCCTTACACCTTACACAAAAATCAATTCAAGATGGATTAAAGACTTAAACATTAGACCTAAAACCATAAAAACCGTAGAAGAAAACCTAGGCATTACCATTCAGGACATAGGCACGGGCAAGGACTTCATGTCTAAAACACCAAAAGCAATGGCAAGAAAAGCCAAAATTGACAAATGGGATCTAATTAAACTAAAGAGCTACTGCACAGCAAAAGAAACTACCATCAGAGTGAACAGGCAACCCACAAAAATGGGAGAAAATTTTCGCAACCTACTCATCTGACAAAGGGCTAATATCCAGAATCTACAATGAACTCAAACAAATTTACAAGAAAAAAACAAACAACCCCATCAAAAAGTGGGCGAAGGACATGAACAGACACTTCTCAAAAGAAGACATTTATGCAGCCAAAAAACACATGAAAAAATGCTCACCATCACTGGCCATCGGAGAAATGCAAATCAGAACCACAATGAGATATCATCTCACACCAGTTAGAATGGCAATCATTAAAAAGTCAGGAAACAACAGGTGCCGGAGAGGATGTGGAGAAATAGGAACACTTTTACACTGTTGGTGGGACTGTAAACTAGTTCAACCATTGTGGAAGTCAGTGTGGCGATTCCTCAGGGATCTAGAACTAGAAATACCATTTGACCCGGCCATCCCATTACGGGGTATATACCGAAAGGAGTATAAATCATGCTGCTATAAAGACACATGCACACGTATGTTTATTGCGGCACTATTCACAATAGCAAAGACTTGGAACCAACCCAAATGTCCAACAATGATAGACTGGATTAAGAAAATGTGGCACATATACACCATGGAATATATGCAGCCATAAAAAATGATGAGTTCATGTCCTTTGTAGGGACATGGATGAAACTGGAAATCATCATTCTCAGTAAACTATCGCAAGAACAAAAAACCAAACACCGCATATTCTCACTCATAGCTGGGAATTGAACAGTGAGAACACATGGATACAGGAAGGGGAACATCACACTCTGGGGGCTGTTGTAGGGTGGGGGGAGGGGGGAGGGATAGCATTGGGAGATATACCTAATGCTAGTTTGTCAATTTTTGCAAAAAAGCCAGCTGGGATTTTGACAGAGATTGCATTGATTTTAATATCAATTCGGAGAGTATTGCCACATTAATGTTTAATCTATAGATATCTGGTATGACTTTTATTTAGATCTTTAACTTTTAAAAGAATATTGTGTAGTTTTCAGAGTACAAATTTTGCACTTCTTTTGTTCATTTTATTCCTATGTATTTTATTCCTTTGGATTCTACTTATTATAAATGGGGTTCTTTATTTTATTTTTGGATAGTTTATTGTTAGTATGCAGGAATACAATTGACTTTTTTTTTAATATTTCACTTTTAAGTCCTCATAAAAGCCTTTATTATAGCCTAATGGTAAAGCACTGGATTTATAATCGTGATTTTGCAACATGGTGAATCAAGACATTTATCTTCATAAAAACACTTTGAAGCAGTGACTTCAACTCACCGTTTCTATAGTTCTGACAACAATTAATGTCATTTTTCTTCTTTTGGCATCGATGGATGCTTGATCATGCAACTATATAAAGTACCCTATGCCCTTATCAATAAACAATATCCTTGGTCAATGAATAAGGGTGTGTACAATTTTTAAAATTTTTTCCATATAGTTTCTTTTGTACCCTGTCACCCAGGCTGGAGTACAGTGGTGTGATCATGGCTTACTGCAGCCTCAACCTCCCAGGCTCAAGTGATCCTCCTATCTAAGCCTCCAGAGTATCTGGGACTATAGGCATGCACCACCATGCCCAGCTAATTTTTTTTTTTTAATAGAGACAAGATCTCTCTATCTTGCCCAGGGTGGTATCGAACTCCTGGGCTCAAGTGATCCATCTGCCTTGACCTCCCAAAGTGCTGGGATTACAGGTGCAAGTCACTGCACCCAGCCCATTTTCCATATAGTTTCTAAGCAATTATCAGGCATTGTTCTAACAAGAAATGGATCTTACAGACATGCTTGAAATAGATTCACTTAAAGAGCTGTTGAACAAATATGATATGAAATATAAACTTGGAGTGGGGAAAACTACTCATTATAAATAAGCAGCGGTGGAAATCTATACAGTAATTTTTTGCCAGTAGCTCCAATAGCCTTGAAAGATCTCACAATTGACTTTTTTTTTTTTTTTTTTTGAGATGAGGTCTTGTTCTGCTGTTCAGGCTGGGGCGTAGTGGCATGATCATGGCTCACTGCAGCTTCAACCTCCTGGGCTCAAGTGATCCTTCTGCCTTAGCCTCCTGAGTAGCTGGGACTGCAGGTGTACGCCATCATGCCTGATGAATTTTTCCTTTTTTTTTTTTTTGTAGAGATGGGGTCTTGTAATATTGCCCAGGTTGGTTTTGAACTCCTGAACTCAAGCAATCCTCCTGCTTTGGCCTCCCAAAGTGCTGATATTACAGACATGGGCCACTGTGCCTAGCCCACAATTGAGTTTTTTACATTAATTTTGTAACTTTAGCTTGCAGAGCTCCTTTATTAGTTCTAATAATTTTTTAGTGTATTTCTTAGGATTGCATTTATACAAAATTGTGTTCCTTGCAGATAGTTTTAGTTCTTCCTTCCTATCTGATGTGTCTTACTTCTTTTTCTTGTCTGATTGCTCTGGATGGGATAGAACCTTCAGTACAATATTGAATAGAGGTGGATAGAGTGGAAATACTTGTTTGATTCCTAACCTTAGAAGGAAAACATTGATTCTTTCACTAATTTTTATGATGTAGGTTTTTTATACATGCCATTTATTAGATGTATAAGGCAGGAACAGAAAGAAAAGTTGAAAGAATTATATTGTGAACACTCACTCATATGTATATTCTTACCACTAATATTTGACAGTTATCATTCACTTATCATGTATCTATCTGTCCATCTGTCCACCCAGGTATCTATATTATTTTGTGGATGCATTTTCAAGTTGCAGATGTCAGTGTACTTTACCCTTTAACACCTCCGTATACATAACATTGAATAGATTTTAATATTTGTTTCTAATAATTTCTTAACATTTTTTGAGGTGTAATTTATATGCAGAGAAATCACAAATTTTATTGTACCATTTTATGAGTTTTAACTAATGTATATGCTTGTGTAATCCAAATTGCTATGAAAATACAGAATATTACATCTTTACTCAAAAAAGTTTCTTCATATTCCTTCCCAATCAATAACTCTTCAAGACAACTACTGTTCTGATTTTATAAACTTTTTTGTGTATGGCTTCTTAGCATAGTTTTTTTTGAGAATCATTTGTGTTGTTGCATCTATCAGTAGTTTGTGTTTTTTAATTGTTGAGTAGTATTCCATTGTATGATTATATCATATCACAGTTTGTTTTTTTAATTCTTTTGTTGGACACCTGGGCTGTTTCCAGATTTTTACTATTTTGAATACAGCTGGTAGGGTCTTACTTATACAAATCATTTTATGAACATATGCTTTTAATTTTCCTGAATATATGCATAGGAGTGGAATTGCTAGATTGTAAGACAGATGTATATTTAGTTTTATAAGAAACTGCAAGATATTTTTAAAAAGTGTTTGTATCATTTTACACTCCCATCAGCAATGTATGAGTTTAGGTTACTCCATCTCTGTGTTAATGTTTGGTGGTAGCTTTTTTTTTTTCCTTTAAACTAATTTTAGACATTCTGGTGGCTATATAATGGTATCTTGTGATTGTAATTTTTATTTCCCTAGAGACTTATTGGTATTATTTGCTCTCTTTCAGACAGTTCGGCATGGTTTTCCTCATCAGCCCACAGCATTAGCCTTTGATCCAGTTCAGAAAATCTTGGCTATTGGGACGAGAACAGGTGCTATACGAATGTATCCTTAAATTTTGGTTCATTATCTGCCACAGTAATGCCAATTACATTTCTTTAAATATTCAGGTAAGATAAATATTTATGACCAAATAAAGTTTATTATTTTTTAAGAAATGAGTAACTATTGTGAAAAATCTGCACTTTCAAATTTATTGGCATATTTTTAATGTCTTTGAGATCAGTATTGATGTCTCTTCTTTAACTCCTGTTATTTGTAATTTGTATCTTCTCTTTTTTCCTTATCCATCTGCCTAGAAGTTTATCAATTGTATTGATTCTCATGATTCTCACAAAGAATCAACTTTTGGGTGCATTGCTCTTCTTTATTGTGTTTCTATATTCGATTTCATTGAATTCTGCTTTGATCACTTAAATTTCTTTGCTTTTGCTTACCTGGGGTTTAATTTGATCTTCTTTCTCTAGTTTTTAAAGTGGAAACAGTTAATTAATTTGAGAACTTTCTTCTTTTCTAATATGTGCCTATAGTACTATGAATTTCCTCCCAAATTCTACTTTAGTGTCATCTTGTTTTTTAAAATTAAACTTTTTATTTTGAGATAATTAATTGTAGATGCACATGTAGTTATAAGAAATAATACAGAGATATCCATATTCTTTCACCTACTTTGCTCCAATTGTAGCATCTTAGAAAACTATAGTGTAATATCACAACCAGGATATTGACATTATACAATCAAGATACAAAACATTTCTATCACCACAAGGATTCTTCATATTGCTCTTTTATGGTCACACCTTGTCCCTCCAACCCCATCCTTGACCCCTAACAACCACTAATTTGTTTTTCATTTCAATAATTTTGCCACTTCAAAAATGTTATATAAATGGAATCATACAGTTTATAATTTTTGGCGATTGGCCATTTTCACTCAGTATAACTCTCTGAAGATTCATTCATATTGTTGCATGTATCAGTAGTTTATTCCTTTATACTGAATTGGATAATATTCCATGGTATAGATGTACCACAGTGTAGCCATTCACCTATTCAAAGAAATTTGACTTGTTTCTGGTTTTTGGCTATTCTTACTAAACAACTATGATCATCTGTGTACATATTTTTGTGTGAACCTAAGTTTTTGTTTCTCTGGTGTAAACGCCCAGGAGTACAACTGAAGGGTCATGTGGTAATTAGATATTTCAGTTTTAATTTTTTTAGTGTACCATTCAGTGTTATTAAATACATTTATATTATGCAACCATCATCACCATCCTTTTCTGTAAATCTTTCACTTTGTAAAACTGAAACTCTACACCCATTAAATTATAACTCTCCATGTCCCTCTTCTTCTAGCCCCTGGAAACCACCATTCTGCTTTCTGTTTCTATAATTTTTACTACTCTAGGTAACTTATATAAGTGAAAGCATACAGTATTCTTCTTTTTTGTGACTGGCTTATTTCATTCAGCATAATGTCCTCAACGTTTATCCATGTTGAAGCATATGTGAGAACTTCCTTCCTTTTTAAGACTGAATAATATTTCATTGTATGTATATATCACATTTTGATATCTGTTCGTTAATTTATGGGCACTTGTTTTTTCCATGTTTTAGCTATTATGAATAATATTGCTATGAACATGGGTGTACAAATATCTCTTTGAAATGTTGCTTTTAGTTCTTTTGGGTATATATCCAGAAGAAGAATTGCTGGATCATATGATAATTGTATTTTTAATTTTTTGAGGAACTGTCATTCTGTTTCTCATAGCAGCTATACTGGTTTACATTTTCACCAATAGTAATTGCCCTTTGATGCAAATATTTTAAATTTTAATGAAGTTCAAGTTGGCTATTTTTTTCTTTTGTTGCCTGTGCTTTGGTGTCATATGTAAGAAATCTTTACCAAATCCAATGGAATGAAGCTTTTACCCTGTTTTCTTCTAAGAGTTTTATAGTTTTAGGTTTTACATTTGGGCCTTTTATCCATTTCTGAGTGAATTTTTGTATATAGTAAAAGGGTCTAATCTCACTATTTGGCATGTGGATATCCCATTTTCCCAGAACCATTTGTTGACAAGACTATCTTCTCCATTGAATGGTACTGGCACCCTTGTCAAAAAATTATTTGATCATACATGTTAGGGTTTGTTTGTGGGCTCTCCTATTCTATTCCACTGATCTATAGGTATGTTTCTATGTTACTACTACACTGTTTTTATTTACTGTAGCTTTGTAGATTGGAAACCAGATAGTGTGAAATTTGAAATTAGATTTGAAATTAGATGAATTTTCAGCACTTATTGAAATGATCGGATAGTTTTCGTTATTGATTATGTTACTGTGATATATGATATTTATTGATTTGCATATGCTGAACCATTCATGAATTCCTGAGATGATTCCCACTTGATAATGATAAGTGATTTTTAAAAAATATGTTGTCTTGTTGAAATTGATTTGTGAGTATTTTGTTGAGGATTTTTGCATCTAGGTTTATCGAGGATATTGGCTTGTAGTGTTCTTTTTTGTTCTGTCTTTGTCGGTTTTGGTATTAGGATAATGCCGGCCTCATAGATGAGATTGAAAGTATTCCCCGCTTTTCAATTTTTTTCTTAAGAGTTTGAGTAGAAGTAGTATTAGTTCTTTAAATGTTTGGTAGACTTCTGAATGACTACTGAGTACATAATGAAATGAAGGTAGCAATAAAGATGTTCTTTGAAACCAACGAGAAAAAAGATACAACATACCAGGATCTCTGGGACACATTTAAAGCAGTGTGTAGAGGGAAATTTATAGCACTAAATGCCCACAAGAGAAAGCAGGAAAGATCTAAAATTGATGCCTTAACATCACAATTAAAAGAACTAGAGAAGCAAGAGTAAACACATTCAAAAGCTAGCAGAGACAAGAAATAACTAAGATCAGAGCAGAACTGAAGGAGATAGAGACACAAAAAACCTTTCAAAAAATCAACGAATCCAGGAGCTGGTTTTTTGAAAAGGTCAACAAAATTGATAGACCGCTAGCAAGACTAATAAAGAAGAAAAGGGAGAAGAATCAAATAAACACAATAAAAAGTGATAAAGGGGATATCACCACCGATCCTGCAGAAATACAAACTACCATCACAGAATACTATAAACACCTCTATGCAAATAAACTAGAAAATCTAGAAGAAATGGATAAATTCCTGGACACATACACCCTCCCAAGACTAAACCAGGAAGAAATTGAATCTCTGAATACACCAATGACAGGATCAGAAATTGAGGCAATAATTAATAGCTTACCAACCAAAAAAAGTCCAGGACCAGATGGATTCACAGCCGAATTCTACCAGAGGTAAAGGAGGAGCTGGTACCATTCCTTCTGAAACTATTCCAATCAATAGAAAAAGAGGGAATCCTCCCTAACTCATTTTATCAGGCCAGCATCATCCTGATACCAAAGCCTGACAGAGACACAACAAAAAAAGAGAATTTTAGACCAGTATCCCTGATGAAGATCAATGCAAAAATCCTCAATATAATACTGGCAAACCGAATCCAGCAACATATCAAAAAGCTTATCCACCATGATCAAGTGGGCTTCATCCCTGGGATGCAAGGCTGGTTCAACATATGCAAATCAATAAATGTAATCCAGCCTATAAACAGAACCAAAGACAAAAACCACATGATTATCTCAATAGATGCAGAAAAGGCCTTTGACAAAATTCAACACCCTTTCATGCTAAAAACTCTCAATAAATTAGGTATTGATGGGACGTATCTCAAAATAATAAGAGCTATCTATGACAAACCCACAGCCAATATCATACTGAATGGGCAAAAACTGGAAGCATTCCCTTTGAAAACTGGCACAAGACAGGGATGCCCTCTCTCACCACTCCTATTCAACATAGTGTTGGAAGTTCTGGCCAGGGCAATTAGGCAGGAGAAGGAAATAAAGAGTATTCAATTAGGAAAAGAGGAATTCAAATTTTCCCTGTTTGCAGATGACATGATTGTATATCTAGAAATCCCCATCATCTCAGCCCAAAATCTCCATAAGCTGATAAGCAACTTCAGCAAAGTCTCAGGATACAAAATCAATGTGCAAAAATCACAAGCATTCTTATACACCAAAAACAGACAGAGAGCCAAATCATGAGTGAACTCCCATTCACAATTGCTTCAAAGAGAATAAAATACCTAGGAATCCAACTTACAAGGGACGTGAATGACCTCTTCAAGGAGAACTACAAACCACTGCTCAATGAAATTAAAGAGGATACAAACAAATGGAAGAGCATTCCATGCTCATGGATAGGAAGAATCAATGTCTTGAAACTGGCCATACTGCTCAAGGTAATTTATAGATTCAATGCCATCCCCATCAAGCTACCAATGACTTTCTTCACAGAACTGGAAAAAACTACTTTAAAGTTCATATGGAACCAAAAAAGATCCCACATTGCCAAGTCAATCCTAAGCCAAAAGAACAAAACTGGAGGCATCATGCTACCTGACTTCAAACTATACTACAAGGCTACAGTAAGCAAAACAGCATGGTACTGGTACCAAAACATATATATAGACCAATGGAACAGAACAGAGGCCTCAGAAATAATGCCACACATCTACAACCATCTGATCTTTGACAAACCTGAGAAAAACAAGCAATGGGGAAAGGATTCCATATTTAATAAATGGTGCTGGGAAAACTGGCTAGCCATATGGAGAAAGCTGAAACTGGATCCCTTCCTTACACCTTATACAAAAATTAATTCAAGATGGATTAAAGACTTAAATGTTAGACCTAAAACCATAAAAACCCTAGAAGAAAACCTAGGCAATACCATTCAGGACATAGGCATGGGCAAGGACTTCATGACTAAAACACCAAAAGCAATGGCAACAAAAGCCAAAATTGACAAATGGGATCTAATTAAACTAAAGAGCTTCTACACAGCAAAAGAAACTACCATCAGAATGAACAGGCAACCTATAGAATGGAAGAAAATTTTTGCAATCTACCTATCTGACAAAGGGCTAATATCCAGAATCTACAAAGAACTCAAACAAAAATTTACAAGAAAAAAACAAACAACCCCATCGAAAAGTGGGCAAAGGATATGAACAGACACTTCTCAAAAGAAGACATTTATGCAGCCAAAAGATACATGAAAAAAATGCTCATCATCACTGGCCAACAGAGAAATGCAAATCAAAACCACAATGAGATACCATCTCATGCCAGTTAGAATGGCAATCATTAAAAAGTCAGGAAACAACAGGTGCTGGAGAGGATGTGGAGAAATAGGAACACTTTTACACTGTTGTTGGGACTGTAAACTAGTTCAACCATTGTGGAAGTCAGTGTGGCGATTCCTCAGGGATCTAGAACTAGAAATACCATTTGACCCGGCCATCCCATTACGGGGTATATACCGAAAGGAGTATAAATCATGCTGCTATAAAAACACATGCACACGTATGTTTATTGTGGCACTATTCATAATAGCAAAGACTCGGAACCAACCCAAATGTCCATCAATGATAGACTGGATTAAGAAAATATGACACATATACACCATGGAATACTATGCTGCCATAAAGAAGGATGAGTTCATGTTCTTTGTAGGGACATGGATGAAGTTGGAAACCATCATTCTCAGCAAACTATGGCAAGGACAAAAAAACCAAATACCGCGTGTTCTCACTCACAGGTGGGAATTGAACAATGAGAACACTTGGACACAGGAAGGGGAACATCACACCCTGGGGCCTGTTGTGGGGTGGGGGTAGGGGGGAGGGATAGCATTAGGAGATATACGTAATGTAAATGATGAGTTAATGGGTGCAGCACACCAGCATGGCACATGTATACATATGTAACAAACCTGCACATTGTGCACATGTACCCTAAAACTTAAAGTATAATAAAAAAAAAAAGGAATTCAGCCATGATACTATCAGGTCTTGGGATTTTCTTTGGTGAAAGATTTTTTTAAAATTACTGTTTAAATCTTATTACTCATTATTGATCTGTTCAGGATTTCTATTTCTTCATATTTCAATCTTGGTAGGTTGTATATGTCTAGAAATTTATCAATTTCTTTGAAGTTTTAAAATTTGTTGGTGCATAGTTGTTCGTAATAGTTTCTAATGAGCCTTTGTATTTCTGTGGTATGAAATATAATATCTCCTTTTTAGTTTTTGATTTTATTTAGTTTTTTTTTTTTCCCCGTGATACATCTCTTTGTTCACTGAGGTCAATTAGAGGCTATACTTTAGTCTTTCTTTTTTTTGTTTTGTTTTTTTTAAATTATGCTTTAAGTTCTAGGGTACATGTGCACAACGTGCAAGTTTGATACATAGGTATACGTGTACCATGTTTGTAGCTGCACCCATCAACTCATCATTTACATTAGTTATTTCTCCTAATGCTATCCCTCCCCCAGCCCTCGTCCCCCAACGAGGCCCCAGTGTGTGATGTTCCCCGCCCCGTGTGTGAGTGATCTCATTGTTCAATTCCCATCTATGAGTGAGAACACGCAGTGTTTGGTTTTCTGTCCTTGCGATAGTTTGCTGAGAATGATGGTTTCCAGCTTCATCCATGTCCCTGCGAAGGGCTAGAACTCATCCTTTTTTATGGCTACATAGTATTCCATGGTGTATATGTGCCATATTTTCTTAATCCAGTCTATCATTGATGGACATTTGGGATGCTTCCAAGTCTTTGCTGTTGTGAATAGTGCCACCATAAACATACGTGTGCATGTGTCTTTATAGTAGCATGATTGATAATCCTTTGGGTCTATACCCAGTAATGGGATGGCTGGGTCAAAAGGTACTTGTAGTTCTAGATCCTTGAGGAATCGCCACACTGTCTTCCACAATAGTTGAACTAGTTTACACTCCCACCAACAGTGTAAATGCATTCCTATTTCTCCACATCCTCCCCAACATCTGCTGTTTCCTGACTTTTTAATGATTGCCATTCTAACTGGCATGAGATGGTATCTCATTGTGGTTTTGAATTTCATTTCTCTGATGACCAGTGATGATGAGCATTTTTTCATGTGTCTTTTGGCTGCATAAATGTCTTCTTTTGAGAAGTGTCTGTTCATATCCTTTGCCCACTTTTCGATGGGGTTGTTCGTTTTTCTCTTGTATATTTGTTTGAGTTATTTGTAGATTCTGGATGTTAGCCCTTTGTCAGATAGGTAGATTGCAAAATTTTTCTTCCATTCTGTAGGTTGCCTGTTCATTCTGATGGTAGTTTCTTTTGCTGTGTAGAAGCTCTTTAGTTTAATTAGATCCCATTTGTCAATTTTGGCTTTTCTTGCCATTGCTTTTGGTGTTTTAGTCATGAATTCCTTGCCCATGCCTATGACCTGAATGGTATTGCCTAGGTTTTCTTCTAGGGTTTTTATGGTTTTAGGTCTCACATGTAAGTGTTTAATCCATCTTGAATTAATTTTTGTATAAGGTGTAAGGAAGAGATCCAGTTTCAGCTTTCTACATATGGCTAGCCAGTTTTCCCAGCATCATTTATTAAATAGGGAATCCTTTCCCCATTTCGTGTTTTTGTCAGGTTTGTCAAAGATCAGATGGTTGTAGATGTGTGGCATTATTTCTGAGGCCTCTGTTCTGTTCCATTGATCTATATCTCTGTTTTGGTACCAGTACCATGCTGTTTTGCTTACTGTAGCCTTGTAGTGTAGTTTGAAGTCAGGTAGCGTGATGCCTCCAGCTTTGTTCATTTTGCTTAGAATTGTCTTGGCAATGCAGGCCCTTTTTTGGTTCCATATGAACTTTAAATAGTTTTTCCAATTCTGTGAAGAAAGTCATTGGTAGCTTGATGGGGATGGCATTGAATCTATAAATTACCTTGGGCAGTATAGCCATTTTCACGATATTGATTCTTCCTATCCATGAGCATGGAATATTCTTCCATTTGTTTGTGTCCTCTTTTATTTCCTTGATCAGTGGCTTGTAGTTCTTCTTCAAGAAGTCCTTCACATCCCTTGTAAGTTGGATTCCTAGGTATTTTATTCTCTTTGTAGCAATTGTGAATGGGAGTTCACTCATGATTTGGCTCTCTGTTTGTCTGTTAATGGTGTATAAGAATGCTTTTGATTTTTGCAGATTTATTTTGTATCCTGAGACTTTGCTGAAGTTGCTTATCAGCTTAAGGAGATTTTGGGCTGAGGCGATGGGGTTTTCTAAATATACAATCATGTCATCTGCAAACAGGGACAATTTGACTTCCTCTTTTCCCAATTGAATGCCCTTTATTTCTTTCTCTTGTTTGATTGCCCTGGCCAGAACTTCCAACATTATGTTGAATAGGAATAGTGAGAAAGGGCATCTCTGTCTTGTACCAGTTTTCAAAGGGAATGCTTCCAGTTTTTGCCCATTCAGTATGACATTGGCAGTGTGTATGTCATAAAAAGCTCTTATTATTTTGAGATATTTGCGATCAATACCTAGTTTATTGAGAGTTTTTAGCATGAAAGGGTGTTGAATTTTGTCAAAGGCCTTTTCTGCATCTATTGAGATAATCATGTGGTTTTTGTCATTTGTTCTGTTTATTTGATGGATTATGTTTATTGATTTGCATATGTTGAACCAGCCTTGCATCCCAGGGATGAAGCTGACTTGATCATGGTGGATAAGCTTTTTGATGTGCTGCTGGATTTGGTTTGCCAGTATTTTATTGAGGATTTTTGCAGCAATATTCATCAGGGACAGTGGTCTAAAATTCTCTTTTATTGTTGTGTCTCTGCCAGGCTTTTGTATCGGGATAATATTGGCCTCATAAAATGAATTTGGGAGGATTTCCTCTTTTTCTATTGATTGGAATACTTTCAGAAGGAATGATACCAGCTCCTCTTAGTACCTCTGGTAGTATTCTGCTTTGAATCCGTCTGGTCCTGGATTGTTTTTGGTTGGTAGGCTATTAATTATTGCCTCAATTTCAGATCCTGTTATTGGTCTATTCAGAGATTCGACTTCTTCCTGGCTTAGTGTTGCGAGGGTGTATGTGTCGAGGAATTTATCCATTTCTTCTAGATTTTCTAGTTTATTTGCATAGAGTTTTTTACAGTATTTTCTGATGGTAGTTTGTATTTCTGCAAGATCGGTGGTGATATCCTCTTTATCATTTTTTATTGCATGTATTTGATTCTTCTCTCTTTTCTTCTTTATTAGTCTTGCTAGTGGTCTACCAATTTTGTTGATCTTTTCCAAAAAAGCAGCTCCTGGATTCATTGATGTTTTGAAGGGTTTTTTGTGTCTCTATCTCCTTCAGTTTTGCTCTGATCTTAGTTATTTCTTGCCTTCTGCTAGCTTTTGAATTTGTTTGCTCTTGCTTTTCTAGTTATATTAAGTGTGATGTTAAGGTGTTGATTTTAGATCTTTCCTTCCTTCTCTTGTGGGCTTTTAGTGCTATACATATCCCTCTATACACTGCTTAAATGTGTCCCAGAGATTCTGGTATGTTGTGTCTTTGTTCTCATTGGTTTCAAAGAACATCTTTATTTCTGCCTTCATTTCGTTATTTACCCAGTAGTCATTCAGGAGCAAATTGTTCAGTTCCATGTAGTTGTGCGGTTTTGAGTGAATTTCTTAATCCTGAGTTCTAATTTGATTGCACTGTGGTCTGAGAGATAGTTTGTTATAATTTCTGTTCTTTTACAATTGCTGAGGAGTGCTTTAGTTCCAATTATGTGGTCAATTTTGAAATAAGTGTGATGTGGTGCTGAAAAGAATGTATATTCTGTTGATTTGGGGTGGAGAGTTCTGTAGATGTCTATTAGGTCTGCTTGTTGCAGATCTGAGTTCAGGTCCTGGATATCCTTGTTAACCTTCTGTCTCATTGATCTGTCTAATTTTGACAGTGGGGTGTTAAAATCTCCCATTATTATTGTGTTGGAGTCTAAGTCTCTTTGTATGTCTCTAAGGACTTGCTGTATGAATCTGGGTGCTCCTGTTTTGGGTGCATATATATTTACAGTAGTTAGCTCTTCTTGTTGAATTGATCCCTTTACCATTATGTAATGGCCTTCTTTGTCTCTTTTGATCTTTGTTGGTTTAAAGTCTGTTTTATCAGAGACTAGGATTGCAACCCCTGGTTTTTTTTGTTTGTTTGTTTTCCATTTGCTTGGTAGATCTTCCTCCATCTCTTTATTTTGAGCCTGTGTGTGTCTTCGCATATGAGATGGGTTTCCTGAATACAGCACACTGATGGGTGTTGACTCTTTATCCAATTTGCCAGTCTGTGTCTTTTAATTGGGGCATTTAGCCCATTTACATTTAAGGTTAATACTGTTATGTGTGAATTTGATTCTGTCATGATGTTCACTGGTTGTTTTGTCAGCTAATTGATGCAGTTTCTTCATAGCATCGATGGTCTTTATAATTTGGCCTGTTTTTGCAGTGACTGGTACTGGTTGTTTCTTTCTATGTTTAGTGCTTCCTTGAGGAGCTCTTTTAAGGCAGGCCTGGTGTGACAAAATTTCTGAGCATTTGCTTGTCTGTAAAGAATTTTATTTCTCCTTCATTTATGAAGCCTAGTTTGGCTGGATATGATATTCTCCATTGAAAATTCTTTTCTGTAAGAATGTTGAATATTGGCCCCCAATCTCTTCTGGCTTGTAGGGTTTCTGCTGAGAGATCTGTTGTTAGTCTGATGGGCTTCCCTTTGTGGGTAACCCGACCTTTGTCTCTGGCTGCCCTTAACATTTTTTCCTTCATTTCAACCTTGTTGAATCTGACAATTATGTGTCTTGGGGTTGCTCTTCTCGAAGAGTATCTTTATGATCTTCTCTTTATTTCCTGAAATTGAATGTTGGCTTGTCTTGCTAGGTTGGGGAAATTCTCCTGGATAATAACCTGAAGAGTGTTTTCCAACTTGGTCCCATTCTCCCCATCACTTTCAGATACAGCAATCAAACGTAGAATTGGTCTCTTCACATAGTCCCATATTTCTTAAAGGCTTTGTTCGTTTCTTTTCACTCTTTTTTTTCTCTAAACTTCTCCTGTCACTTTATTTCATTATTTTTATCTTCCATCACTGATACCCTTTCTTCCACTTGATCGAATCAGCTTTTGAAGCTTGTGCATGCGTCACAAAGTTCTTGTGCCATGGTTTTCAGCTCCATCAGGTCATTTAAGGTCTTCTATACACTGTTTATTCTAGTTAGCCATTCATCTTATCTTTTGTCAAGGTTTTTAGCTTCCTTGCAATGGGTTCAAACATCCTCCTTTAGCTCGGAGAAGTTTGTTATTACTGATCTTCCGAAGCCTACTTCTGTCAACTTGTCAAAGTCATTCTCCATCCAGCTTTGTTCCGTTGCTGGCGAGGAGCTGTGATCCTTTGGAGGAGAAGTGGCAGTTTGATTTTTAGAATTTTCAGCTTTTCTGCTCTGGTTTCTCCCCATCTTTGTGGCTTTATCTACCTTTGGTATTTAATGCTGGTGACCTAGAGATGGGGTTTTGGTGTAGATGACCTTTTTGTTGATGTTGATGCTATTCCTTTCTGTTTGTTAGTTTTCCTTCTAACAGTCAGGTCCCTCAACTGCAGGTCTGTTGGAGTTTGCTGGAATTCCTCTCCAGGTCCTGTTTGCCTGGGTATCACCATTGGAGGCTGCAGAACAGCAAATATTGCAGAACAGCAAATATTGCTGCCTGATCCTTCCTCTGGAAGCTTCATCCCAGAGTGGCAGCTGTCTATATGAGGTGTTGGCCCCTACTGGGAGGTGTGTTCCACTTAGGCTACAAGGGGGTCAGGGACCCACTTGAGGAGGCAGTGTGTCCGTTCTCAGAGCTCAAATGCTGTGCTGGGAGAATCACTGCTCTCTTCAGAGCTATCAGGCAGGGGCGTTTAAGTCTGCAGAAGTTGTCTGCTGCCTTTTGTTCAGCTATACCCTGCCCAGAGAGTTGGATTCTAGAGGCAGTAGAGCTTGTTGAGCTGCAGTGGGCTCTGCCCAATTCTAGCTGCCTGGTTACTTTGTTTACCTACTCAAGCTTCAGCAATGGTGGATGCCCCTCCCCTAGCCAGGCTGCCGCTTGGCAGATCAACCTCAGACTGCTGCGCTAGCAGTGAGCAAGGCTCAGTGGGTGTGGGACCCACTCAGCCAGGCACGGGAGAGAATCGCCTTGTCTGCCGGTTGTTAAGACCTTGGGAAAAGTGCAGTATTTGGTCGGGGAGTGTCCTGTTTTTCCATGTAGTCTGTTACCGCTTCCCTTGGCTAGGAAAGGGAAATTTCCCCTCCCCTTGCACTTCCTGGGTGAGACAATGCATCACCCTGCTTCAGCTCACCCTCCGTGGGCTGCACCCACTGTCCAACCAGTCCCAGTGAGATTAAGCAGGTACCTCAGTTGGAAATGCAGAAATCACCCATCTTCTGTGTCAATCACACTGGGAGCTGCAGACTGGAGTTGTTCCTATTCGGCCATCTTCAGTTGTGTGATTTTCTAGAGTAGCGCTAAGCTGCTTGGCCTAGCAAGCCTGAGCTGGGATTTTTAGGTCTCTCTTTTGTTCTTACTCTAGCTAAAGGTTTTCAATTTCGTTTATTTTTTCAAAAAATCATTTTTATTTTGTTGATATTTGTTTAGTCTCAATTTTATATCTTTATACTCTAATGTTTATTATTTCTTTCCTTCTACTAATTTTGGGTTTGAATTTTTCTTGCTTTCCATTTCTTGAGGTGCAGTGTTAGGCTGTTCATTTGAAGTCTTTCTAATTTTTATGATGTAGGCTTTTTATTGCTATAAACAACTTTCTTCTTAGAACTGCTTTTGCTGTATTTCATAGGTTTTAGTATGTTGTGTTTCCATTTTAATTTGTCTCAAGAAAATTTTCAATTTTCTTTTAAACTTCTTCATTAAACCATTCATTGTTTAGGAATATGTTGCTTAATAATTATGATTTTGTACAGTTTCTGATATTCCTTCTGTGGTTTAGTTCTAATTTTATCCCATTATGGTCAGAAAAGTTATTTAATAGTTTTGACTTCTAAAAATTTATTAAGATTTGTTTCGTGACCTAACATATGGTCTGTCCTAGAGAATGTTGCATGTGCTGTTGAGAAAAACGTGTATTCTGCAGCTATTGGATGCAATGTTCTATAAATGTCTGTTTGGTCCATTTGGTCAAGAGTGCAGTTTAGCTCTGATGTTTCTTAGTTGATTTTCTGTTCAGATGATCTGTCTAATGCTGAACATGGAGTGCTGTGGTTTTGTACTGTTATTGTGTCACAGTCAATCTCTCTCTTTAGGTCTGTTAATATTTGTCTTTTATATTTGGGTGCTCTGGTGTTGACTGCATATATGTTTATAACTGTAATATCCTGTTGTTGTATTGACCCCTTCATCATCATATAATGACCTTCTGTATCTTTTTTTTTATCATTCTTGACTAAAGTTTATTTTGTCTGATATAAGTATAGCTACTGCTGCTGTATGTTGGCTTCCATTTGCATGTAATATCTTATTCAACCCTTCACTTTCAGTTTGTGCATGTCTATACAGGTAAATAGAGTTTCTTGTAGACAGTATATAGTTGGATGTTTTAAAAATCCATTCAGCCACCCTGCATTTTAATTTTTAAAATAAATTCCAAAAGCTTTGGGGGTACAGATTGTTTCTGGTTACATAGATAAGTTTTTTAGTGGTGATTTCTGATATTTTAGTGCACCTGTTACCTGAGCATTGTATACTATACCCAATATATAGTCTTTTATCCCTCCCCCGTTCTGAGTCTCCAAAGTCCATTATATCACTCTTTTGCCTTTGCATCCTCATAGCTTAGCTCTCACTTAAAACATATGATATTTGATTCTTTATTCCTGAGTTACTTCACTTAGAATAATGGCCTCCCGCTCCATCTAAGTTCCTGCAAGAGGCATTATGTCATTCCTTTTTATGGCTGAGTAGCATTTGTATATATGCCATTTTTTCTTTATCTACTTGTTGGTTGATGGACACTTAGGTTAGTTCCATATCTTTGCAATTGTGAATTGTGCCACCATAAACGTGTGTGCATGCATCTTTTTCATATAATGACTTATTTTCCTTTGGGTAGATACTCAGTAGTGGGATTGCTAGATCAAATGGTAATTTTACTTGTGGTTCTTTAAGGAACATCTTTACTGTTTTCCATAGTGTTTGTACTAATTTACATTCCTATCAGCAGTGTAAAAGTGTTCCCTTTTTACCACATCCATGCCAACATCTATTTTTTTTTTAACTTTTAATTTATAGCCATGCTTGCAGGAGTAAGGTGTAATCTCATCATGGTTTTAATTTGCATTTCCCTGATAATTAGTGATGTTGAGTGTTTTTTCATATGTTTGTTGGTTGGTTGTGTATCTTTTTTGAGAATTATCTATTCATGTCCTTTGCTCATTTTTTGATGGGATTATTTGTGTTTTTTTTTTTCTTGTTAATTTGTTTGAGTTCCTTGTAGATTCTGGATACTAGTCCTTTGTTGGCTGGATAGTTTGTGAAGATTTTCTTTCACTCTGTGGGTTGTCTGTTTGCTGATTATTTCTTTTGCTGTACAGAGCTTTTTAGTTTAATTAGGTCCCATTTATTTATTTTTGGTTTTGTTGTATTTGCTTTTGGAGTCTTAGGCATGAATTCTTGCCTAAGTCAATGTCTTGAGGAGTTTTTCCAAAGTTATCTTGTAGAATTTTTATCGTTTCAGGTCTTATATTTAAGTCTTTTATCTATATTGACTTGATTTTTGTGTAAAGTGAGAGATGGAGATCCAGTTTTATTTTTCTACATGTGGCTTGCACTCTTTTAATTGAAGACTTTTGTCCACTTACCTTCAAGATTATTTTCTGTTTACATTTTATTACTTGTTTTCTGGTTGTTTTGTAGATACTTTCTGTTTTCCTCTGTTACTGTTTTCCTTTGTGGTTAAGCGAATTTCTCTGGTAGTATGTTTTGATTTTGTGCTACTTATTTTTAGTCTATTACAGGTTTTTGCATTGTGGTTACTATGAGGCTTCCAAAAAATCAGGTCATTTAAAACTGATTATGACTTAACTTTTATTGCATAGAGAAGAAAAGTATTATAAGAAAACCAAACCCTACCCTTTAACACCCCCCCAATAATTTGATTTATTGGTGTTTCAGTTTACGTCTTTTTATATTATCTGTTTCTTAACCAGTTATTGTAGTAATTATTGATTTTAATAGGTTTTTGTCTTTTAGCCTTCATACTCAAGATGTAAATGGCTTACTTATTCAAATTACAGTTTTAGAATATTCTGAATTAGTCTTTTTTTCTTTTATCAGTGAATTTTACACCTTCAAATGTTTTCTTATTATACACTAGTGCCCATTTATTTTAGATTGAATAGCTTTTAGTATTTCTTGTAAGACAGGTCACATTTTGATGAATTCTCTCAGCTTCTGTTTGTTTGGGAATCTTTGAATGTGTTTAAATGATACTTTTGCTGGGTACAGTATTTTTGGATGGCAATTTTTCCCATCTCTTTTTCAATATAACATCCCATTATCATCTGGACAGCAGGATTTCTGCTGAGAAATCTGCTGCAATCTGTATTCAGGATGCTGTTCAATATGATGTTTCTTTTCTTTTGTTGCTTTGAGTATCCTGTCTTTTCATTTCGCTGATTATGATATGCCTTAGAGATTTCTCCTTTGGGTTGAATTTGATGGGTGGCCCCTGAACTTCCTGTACCTGGACGATGTCTTCTTTCTCTAGATTTTGGAATTTTTAAACCATTATTATTATTTTTTTTTACATGTGCTTTCCAGGTCTTTTTCTTCGTGTCTCCTGAACACTGGCCTGCTGTTTTTTTCCATTCTAGGGGGAACTTATATTGAGCACAGGAACTAAAACAATTCACTGGAACTAACTTGTTGCTCTTCCATTGTTGCCTGGTCTGGGGAAGACTTACAGTGAACAACAGAACTTAAATGCTGCTCTGGAATTAAAACCCTGCCCTGTTGTTTCCTGAACTGGGGAACACTTATAGTGAGCACCAAATGTTAGACATTGCCCCAGAACTGTATTGTAGCCCTGCCATTGTTTCCCAGTCTGGGGAAGACTTAAGCAGAAACTAGGACTTAATTCTGACATTTTAGTTATTTCTCTGTAGGGGGGAGGTTCCAGATTGAGCATCTGGGCATTGGGAAAAATCTGGTTAGAAATTTGGGCCTTCCTGCAGATTGCGTTCTCTGCAGCCTTATGGTACCAGTCAGTTGCTTTTACAATTTTATTTATTTAACAAAATTTTTTTGTAAATTTTTCAAGTGCAATTTTGTTACATGGATATATTGAGTAGTGGAGAAATTGAGGATTTTGTACCCGTCACCCAAGTAGTGTACATTGTACTCAGTAGGTACTATTTTATCCTTCACCTGCACCCCCCCTCCAACTCCTTAACTCCATCCTACCTTTTGGAGACTCCAATGTCTATTATTCAACTCTGTGTGTCTATGTGTACCCACTGTTTAGCTTCTGCTAAACATGTGGTTAGTGAGAACATGTGGTTTTTGACTTTCTATTTCTTTCTATTTCTGAGTCATTTCACATCTTAGGATAGTGGCCTCCAGTTCCATCCATATTGCTGCAAAATACACGACTTTATTCTTTTTGTGGCTGAGTAGTATTCCATGGCACATGCATACATACACACACACACACACACATATACATGCATCTATATACACACATATATAAGCACCATGGAATAATACATATATGTACACACACATATATGTGTGTATATATATATCACATTTTATATATGTGTATATATGTGTATGTGTATATATATATATATATATATGTCTGTGCCATGGAATACTGGTATAATATACTATTATAATATCCATGCACACGCATGCATGCACACACACACAGAAGTGTATATGACTGTTTTTTAACCAACCCTTCATATCATTCATTGATGAGCACTTAGATTGATTCCATGACTTTGCTATTGTGGCCTGTGCTGTGACCTACTGTGACAAACGGGGAATGTGATGTCTCTAGCTTTATTCTTTTTGCTTAGAATTTCTTTGGCTATTGGGACTTTTTTTTGGTTTATAGGAATTTTACAATTATTCTTATTCTATGGGGAATGATGTTGGCATTGGTAATTTGATAGGAATTGCATTGAATATGTACATTGATTTGGGCAGTATGGTCATTTTAATGATATTGATTCTTCCAATCTATAAGCATGGATGTTTTTCCATTATTTGTGTCATCTATGATTTCTTTCACTGTTGTTTTGTAGTTCTCCTTGTAGAGATCTTTCACTTCCTTGGTTAAATGTATTTCTAGATATACATTTTTTCTAGCCATTGCAAATCCGATTGAATTCTTGATTTGCTTCTCAGCTTAATCATTATTGGTGTATATAAATGGTTTTGATTTTTATACAATGATTTTTATATTCTGAAACTTTACTGAATTCATCTATCAAATCTAGGAGTCTTTTGGAGGAGCATTTAGGATGTTGTAGATATAAGAATATGTCATCAGTGAACAGAGATAATTTGACTTTCTCTTTTCCAATTTGCATGCCTCTTATTTCTTTCTCTCTTTTGTTACTCTAGCTGGGACTTCCAGTACTATGTTGAATAGGAGTGCTGGAAGCTGGCATTCTTGTCTTTTCCAGTTGTTAGGGCGAATGCTTTCAACTCTACCTCATTGAGTATGATGTTGGCTGTGGATTTGTTGTATACAGCTTTTATAATTTTGAGATATGTTCCTTGTATGCCTAGTTTGTTGAGAATTGTTATCATGAAGGGGTCCTGGATATTATCTAATGCTTTTTCTTCATCTATTGAGATTATCAGTTAGTTTTTATGTTTTTAATTCAGTTTATGTGGTGAATCAAATTTATTGATTTGCATATGTTGAATCGTTCTTGCAATTCTGGAATAAAACTCACTCTATTGTGGTGTATTATCTTCTTGATGTGCTGTTGAATTTGGTTTGCTACTATTTTGTTGAGGAGTTTTTGCAACCCTGTTCATCAGAGATATTGATCTATAGTTTTCCTTTTTGTTGTGTGTCCCTGCCTGGCTTTGGTATCAAAATGATACTGGTTTCCTAGAATGAGTTACGTAGGATTCCCTTCTCGATATTTTGGCACAATTTTAGTAGAACCACCATAAGTTCTTTTTTGTAAATGTGGTATAATTCAGCTGTGAATTTGTCTGGTCCTAGGCTTTTATTTTCGTAGGAGATTCTTAAATTACTGATTGAATTTACTACTCATTATTGGTATTTTCTTGATTTCTATTTCATCCTAGTTCAATCTCGGGCAGTTATATGTTTTCAAGAGTTTATCCACTTCCTCTCGGTTTTTAGTTTGAGAGTGTAGAGGTGCTCATAATGGTCTCTGGTGATTTTTTTTTTTGCATTTCTATAATGTCCGTTGTAATGTCAGAAATTACCATTTCTAATTATGCTTATTTGAATCTTCTCTTTTTTATTCTTGGTTAATCTAGCTAGCAGTCTATCATTTTCTCAAATATTTTCAGAATACTAACTTTTCATTTCTTTGATTCTTTGTATTTTTTTTATTATACTTTAGTTTTAGGGTACATGTGCACAATGTGCAGGTTAGTTACATATGTATACTTGTGCCATGCTGGTGTGCTGCACCCATTAACTTGTCATTTAGCATTAGGTATATCTCCTAATGCTATCCCTCCCCCCTACCCCCCACCCCACAACAGTCCCCAGAATGTGATGTTCCCCTTCCTGTGTCCATGTGTTCTCCTTGTTCAATTCCCACCTATGAGTGAGAACATGCGGTGTTTGGTTTTTTGTCCTTGCGATAGTTTACTGAGAATGATGATTTCCAATTTCATCCATTCCCTACAAAGGACATGAACTCATCCTTTTTTATGGCTGCATAGTATTCCACGGTGTATATGTGCCACATTTTCTTAATCCAGTCTATCCTTGTTGGACATTTGGGTTGGTTCCAAGTCTTTGCTATTGTGAATAGTGCCGCAATAAACATATGTGTGCATGTGTCTTTATAGCAGCGTGATTTATAGTCCTTTGGGTATATACCGAGTAATGGGATGGCTGGGTCAAATGGTATTTCTAGTTCTAGATCCCTGAGGAATCACCACACTAACTTCCACAATGGTTGAACTAGTTTACAGTTCCACCAACAGTGTAAAAGTGTTCCTATTTCTCCACATCCTCTCCAGCACCTGTTGTTTCCTGACTTTTTAATGATTGCCATTCTAACTGGTGTGAGACGGTATCTCATTGTGGTTTTGATTTGCATTTCTCTGATGGCCAGTGATGATGAGCACTTTTTCATGTGTCTTTTGGCGGCATAAATGTCTTCTTTTGAGAAGTGTCTGTTCATGTCATTCACCCACTTTTTGATGGGGTTGTTTCTTTCTTGTAAATTTGTTTGGGTTCATTGTAGATTCTGGATATTAGCCCTTTGTCAGATGAGTAGGTTGCGAAAATATTCTCCCATGCTCTAGGTTGCCTGTTCACTCTGATGGTAGTTTCTTTTGCTGTGCAGAAGCTCTTTAGTTTAATTAGATCCCATTTGTCAATTTTGGCTTTTGCTGCCATTGCTTTTGGTGTTTTAGAGATGAAGTCCTTGCACATGCCTATGTCCTGAATGGTGATGCGTAGGTTTTCTTCTAGGGTTTTTATGGTTTTAGGTCTGACGTTTAAGTCTTTAATCCATCTTGAATTAATTTTTGTATAAGGTGTAAGGAAGAGATCCAGTTTCAGCTTTCTACATATGGCTAGCCAGTTTTCCCAGCACCATTTATTAAATAGGGAATCCTTTCCCCATTTCTTGTTTTTGTCAGGTTTGTCAAAGATCAGATAGTTGTAGATATGCGGTGTTATTTCTGAGGGCTCTGTTCTGTTCCATTGATCTATATCTCTGTTTTGGTACCAGTACCATGCTGTTTTGGTTACTGTAGCCTTGTAGTATAGTTTGAAGTCAGGTAGCGTGATGCCTCCAGCTTTGTTCTTTTGGCTTAGGATTGACTTGGCGATGCGGGCTCTTTTTTGGTTCCATATGAACTTTAAAGTAGTTTTTTCCAATTCTGTGAAGAAAGTCATTGGTAGTTTGATGGGGATGGCATTGAATCTATAAATTACCTTGGGCAGTATGGCCATTTTCACGATATTGCTTCTTCCTACCCATGAGCATGGAATATTCTTCCATTTGTTTGTATCCTCTTTTATTTCCTTGATCAGTGGTTTGTAGTTCTCCTTGAAGATGTCCTTCACGTCCCTTGTAAGTTGGATTCCTAGGTATTTTATTCTCTTTGTAGCAATTGTGAATGGGAGTTCACTCATGATTTCGCTCTTTGTTTGTCTGTTATTGGTGTATAAGAATGCTTGTGATTTTTGCACATTGATTTTGTATCCTGAGACTTTGCTGAAATTGCTTATCAGCTTAAGGAGATTCTGGGCTGAGACAATGGGGTTTTCTAGATAACAATCATGTCATCTGCAAACAGAGACAATTTGACTTCCTCTTTTCCTAATTGAATACCCTTTATTTCCTTCTCCTGCCTAATTGCCTTGGCCAGAACTTCCAACACTATGTTGAATAGGAGTGGTGAGAGAGGGCATCCCTGTCTTGTGCCAGTTTTCAAAGGGAATGCTTCCAGTATTTGCCCATTCAGTATGATATTGGCTGTGGGTTTGTCATAGATAGCTCTTATTATTTTGAGATACGTCCCATCAATACCTAATTTATTGAGAGTTTTTAGCATGAAGAGTTGTTGAATTTTGTCAAAGGCCTTTTCTGCATCTATTGAGATAATCATGTAGTTTTTGTCTTTGGTTCTGTTTATATGCTGGATTACATTTATTGATTTGTGTATATTGAACCAGCCTTGCATCCCAGGGATGAAGCCCACTTGATCATGGTGGATAAGCTTTTTGATGTGCTGCTGGATTCTGTTTGCCAGTATTTTATTGAGGATTTTTGCATCAATGTTCATCAAGGATATTGGTCTAAAATTCTCTTTTTTTTGTTGCGTCTCTGCCAGGCTTTGGTATCAGGATGATGCTGGCCTCATAAAATGAGTTAGGGAGGTTTTCCTCTTTTTCTATTGATTGGAATAGTTTCAGAAGGAATGGTACCAGCTCCTCCTTGTACCTCTGGTAGAATTCGGCTGTGAATCCATCTGGTCCTGGACTCTTTTTGGTTGGTAAGCTATTGATTATTGCCTTAGTTTCAGAGCCTGTTATTAGTCTATTCAGAGATCCAACTTCTTTCTGGTTTAGTCTTGGGAGGGTGTATGTGTCCAGGAATTTATCCATTTTTCCTGGATTTTCTAGTTTATTTGCGTAGAGGTGTTTGTAGTATTCTCTGATAGTAGTTTGTATTTCTGTGGGATTGGTGGTGATATCCCCTCTATCATTTTTCATTGTGTCTATTTGATTCTTCTCTCTTTTCTTCTTTAGTAGTCTTGCTAGCAGTCTATCAATTTTGGTGATCATTTCAAAAAATCAGCTCCTGGGTTCATTAATTTTTTGAAGGGTTTTTTATGTCTCTATCTCCTTCAGTTCTGCTCTGATTTTAGTTATTTCTTGCCTTCTGCTAGCTTTCGAATGTGTTTGCTCTTGCTTTTCTAGTTCTTTTAATTGTGATGTTAGGGTGTCAATTTTGGATCTTTCCTGCTTTCTCTCGTGGGCATTTAGTGCTATAAATTTCCCTCTACACACTGCTTTGAATGTGTCCCAGAGTTTCTGGTATGTTGTGTCTTTGTTCTCACTGGTTTCAAAGAACATCTTTATTCCTGCCTTCATTTCGTTATGTACCCGGTAGTCATTCAGGAGCAGGTTGTTCAGTTTCCGTGTAGTTGAGCGGTTTTGAGTGAGTTTCTTAACCCTGAGTTCTAGTTTAATTGCACTGTGGTCTGAGAGACAGTTTGTTATAATTTCTGTTCTTTTACATTTGCTGAGGAGAGCTTTACGTCCAACTATGTGGTCAATTTTGGAATAGGTGTGGTGTGGTGCTGAAAAAAATGTATATTCTGTTGATTTGGGGTGGAGAGTTCTGTAGATGTCTATTAGGTCCACTTGGTGCAGAGCTGAGTTCAATTCCTGGTTATCCTTGTTAACTTTCTGTCTCATTGATCTGTCTAATGTTGACAGTGGGGTGTTAAAGTCTCCCATTATTATTGTGTGGGAGTCTAAGTCTCTTTGTAGGTCACTAAGGACTTGCTTCATGAATCTGGTTGCTCCTGTATTGGGTGCATATATATTTAGGATAGTTAGCTCTTCTTGTTGAATTGATCCCTTTACCATTATGTAATGGCCTTCTTTGTCCCTTTTGATCTTTGTTGGTTTAAAGTCTGTTTTATCAGAGACTAGGATTGCAACCTCTGCCTTTTTTTGTTTTCCATTTGCTTATAGATCTTCCTCCATCTCTTTATTTTGAGCCTATATCTGTCTCTGCACGTGAGATGGGTTTCCTGAATAAGCACACTGATGGGTGTTGACTGTTTATCCAAATTGGCAGTCTGTGTCTTTTAATTGTAGCATTTGGTCCATTTACATTGAAAGTTAATATTGTTATGTGTGAATTTGATCCTGTCATTATGATGTTAGCTGGTTATTTTGCTCGTTAGTTGAGGCAGTTTCTTCCTAGCCTCGATGGTCTTTACAATTTGGCATGATTTTGCAGTGGCTGGTACCAGTTGTTCCTTTCCATGTTTAGTGCTTCCTTCAGGAGCTCTTTTAGGGCAGGCCTGGTGGTGACAAAATCTCTCAGCATTTGCTTGTCTGTAAGGTATTTTATTTCTCCTTCATTTATGAAGCTTAGTTTGGCTGGATATGAAATTCTGGGTTGAAAATTCTTTTCTTTAAGAATGTTGAATATTGGCCCCCACTCTCTTCTGGCTTGCAGATTTTCTGCCGAGAGATCTGCTGTTAGTCTGATGGGCTTCCCTTTGTGGGTAACCCGACCTTTCTCTCTGGCTGCCCTTAACATTTTTTCCTTCATTTCAACTTTGGTGAATCTGACAATTATGTGTCTTGGAGTTGCTCTTCTCAAGGAGGATCTCTGTGGCATTCTCTGTATTTCCTGAATCTGAATGTTGGCCTGCCTTGCGAGATTGGGGAAATTCTCCTGGATAATATCCTGCAGAGTGTTTTCCAACTTGGTTCCATTCTCCCTGTCACTTTCAGATACACCAATCAGATGTAGATTCCGTCTTTTCACCTAGTCCCATATTTCGTGGAGGCTTTGTTCGTTTGTTTTTATTCTTTTTTCTCTAAACTTCCCTTCTCGCTACATTTCATTCATTTCATCTTCCATCGCTGATACCCTTTCTTCCAGTTGTTCGCATCAGCTCCTGAGGCTTCTGCATTCTTCACGTAGTTCTCAAGCCTTAGCTTTCAGCTCCATCAGCTCCTTTAAGCACTTCTCTGTATTGGTTATTCTAGTTATACATTCGTCTAAATTTTTTTCAAGGTTTTTAACTTCTTTGCCTTTGGTTTGAATTTCCTCCTGTAGCTCGGAGTAGTTTGATCATCTGAAGCCTTCTTCTCTCAACTCGTCAAAGTCATTCTCCATCCAGCTTTGTTCTGTTGCTGGTGAGGAACTGCATTCCTTTGGAGGATGAGAGGCACTCTGCTTTTTAGAGTTTCCAGTTTTTCTGCTCTGATTTTTCCCCATCTTTGTGGTTTTATCTACTGTTGGTCTTTGATGATGGTGATGTACAGATGGGTTTTGGTGTGGATATCCTTTCTGTTTGTTAGTTTTCCTTCTAACAGATGGGACCCTCAGCTGCAGGTCTGTTGGAGTTTGCTAGAGGTCCACTCCAGACCCTGTTTGCCTCGGTATCAGCAGCGGTGGCTGCAGAACAGTAGATTTTCGTGAACTGCAAATGCTGCTCTCTGATTGTTCCTCTGGAAGTTTTGTCTCAGAGGAGTACCCAGCCGTGTGAGGTGTCAGTCTGCCCTTACTGGGGGGTGCCTCCCAGTTATGCTGCTTGGGGGTCAGGGGTCAGGGACCCACTTGAGGAGGCAGTCTGCCCATTCTCAGATCTCCAGCTGCATGCTGGGAGAACCACTGCTCTCTTCAAAGCTGTCAGACAGGGACATTTAAGTCTGCAGAGGTTACTGCTGTCTTTTTGTTTGTCTGTGCCTAGCCACCAGAGGTGGAGCCTACAGAGGCAGGCAGGCCTCCTTGAGCTGTGGTGGGCTCCCCCCAGTTGGAGCTTCCCGGCTGCTTTGTTTACCTAAGCAAGCCTGGGCAATGGCAGGTGCCCCTCCCCCAGCCTTGCTGCGGCCTTGCAGTTTGATCTCAGACTGCTGTGCTAGCAATCAGCAATACTCCGTGGGCATAGGACCCTCTGAGCCAGGTGTGGGATATAATCTTTTGGTGCACCGTTTTTTAAGCCTGTCGGAAAAGCGCAGTATTAGGGTGGGCGTGACCCGATTTTCCAGGTGCCGTCTGTCACCCCTTTCTTTGACTAGGAAAGGGAACTCCCTGACCCCTTGTGCTTCCCGAGTGAAGCAATGCCTCGCCCTGCTTTGGCTCACACACGGTGCACTGCACCCACTGTCCTGCACCCACTGTCTGGCACTCCCTAGTGAGATGAACCCGGTACCTCCGATGGAAATGCAGAAATCACCCATCTTCTGCATCGCTCACGCTGGGAGCTGTAGACTGGAGCTGTTCCTATTTGGCCATCTTGACTGCCAGCTCCGATCCTTTGTATTTTTGTTTGGTCTTAGTTTCATTTAGTTCTTCTCTGATCTTTGTTGTTTCTTTTGTTCTGCTACCTTTGGCTTTGTTCTTGTTCTTGAGGTGTGACTGTAGATTGTCAGTTGGAGATCTTATTATCTTTTTAAGGTAGGCATTTAACACTATAAGCTTCCCTCTTAGCATTTCTTTTGCTGTATCCTGTATGTTTTAGTATGTTGTGTTTCTGTTTTCATTTGTTTCAAAAAATTTAAATTCCTAGCCTAATTTCATTATTGATGCAACGATCTTTCAGGAGCAGGTTGTTCAATTTCCACATATTTGTATCTTTTTGATAGTTTCTGTTGGTGTTGATTTCCAGTTTTAATTCCACTGTAGTCTGAAAAAAATACTTGATTTCAATTTAAAAGTTTTATTGACACTTGTTTTGTGGCCTGACATATGGTATATTTTGGGGGATGTTTCATGTGCAGAACAGGAGAATATATATTCTGTGGTTGTTGTGTAAATGTTTTGTAAATTTCTATCTGTTCTATTTAGTCTAGAGACCAATTTAAGTAAAGACTTTCTTTGTTGATTTTTCTGCCTCAATGATCTGTTTAATGCTGTCAGTGGGGTGTTGAAATCCCCCACTATTATTGTTTTGCTATTTATCTCTTAGTTCTGGTAGTGTCTGTTTTATGAATATGGGTGCTCTATGTATATAGAATTGTTATATTTTCTTGTTGAATTTATCACTTTATCATTATATAATGTCCTGCTTTTTTTTAACTGTTGTTGATTTAAAATCTATTTTATCTGGAGTAAGTATAGCTATTCCTGCTCATTTTTGGTTTCCATTTGCATAAAATATCTGTTTCTACTTTTTGACTTTGAGTCTTTAAATATCTTTATGAGTTAGGTGTGTTTCTTATAAGAAGCTATCATTGGATCTTCTTTTTTTAAATTCATTCTGCCAATCTATATCTTTCAAGTTAGCCATTTAGTTCAGTTACATTCAAGGTTAATATTCATATGTGAGGTTTTTGTCCCTGTCGTAATGTTAATTGTTACTTAGATGGTTTGCAATCTTGGTTGTGTAATTGTTTTATAAGTTCTATAAGTTTTTTATATTCCTGTGTTTTTATGATGGCATTGCCCATTCATTTCCACGTTTTGAACTCCATTGAAAATTTCTTGTATAGCTGGTCTAGTAGTGATGAATTCCCTTAGCCGTTTCTTGTCTAGGAAATATTTTATTTTATTTTCATTAATGAAGCTTAATTTAGCAGGATACAAAATCCTTTGCTAGATTTTTTTTTTTTCAAAGAGACTGAATATAGGAACCCAGCATCTTCTTGTTTGTAAGGTTTCTGCTGAGAAGTCCACTGTCAGTCTGATGATATTTCCTTCATAGCTGATTAGCCTCTTCTTTCTTTCCACTTTTAGGACTTTCTCTTTCATGTTAACTTTGGATCTTCTGATGAGTATATGCCATGGTGAATTTTGTCTTGCAATGTATATTCCAGGAGTTTTCTGACTTTCTTGTATGTGAATGTCAAATCTCTAGCAAAACCAGGGAAGTTTTCCTAAATTGTTCCCTCAATTTTTTAAATACTTTTTACTTCTTCTTCTGAAACAATGATAACTCATAGCTTAGTAAGTTTAAATAATCCCATGTTTCTCAAAGGCTTTGCTCATTTTTATTCTTTAAATTTTTTTGTCTAACTGGGTTAATTAAAAAGCTCTGTTTTCTAGCTCTGAAGTTGTTTTTGTTTGTTCTAGCCTATTATTAGGGCTTTGATCTCTATATTGTGGTTCCTTTAATGAATTTTTAGTTCTAGAAGTTCTGTTTTGAAAACTAATTATCCTTAGTAAGTTTTCGATTCATATTCTGAATTGTTTTTTCTGATTACTTTGTATTGGTTTTCAACTGTCTCTTGGATCTTATTGAGCTTTCATACCATCCATATTTTGAATTCTTTATCTTTGAATTTTCATTTTGAATAAGATCCATTGCTAGAAAGCTGATGTGATCCTTTGCAGGTGGTACGACACTTTGTTTTTTCATACTGCCAGTGTTCTTATGCTGGTTCCCTCTCATCTGAAGAAGCCATCACTTCTTATCTTTGAGTTTAGTTTTGTTTTGATGGGACATTGTTTTTCCTCCTCGAAGGTATGATTGTTATGTATGTTGTGTATGATTGTTTTGCTTCAATTCTAGGTGCTTTCAGGTAGCAAGGTACTGTATGAGTTCCTTGGTTATAGATAGCCTTTGTGCAGTAGCTTTCTTAAATGCCAGTTTTAGTAGTGATGTCCTGGGTATTTGAGCAGGCTAACTGCCTTCTGCAATAACAGGATTGTATTTGTCTCAGGAAGCTTATCTCATTCCTCAACACTGTGGACTTCCATTATCAGGTTTTGTATTGTGTTGTGCAGTTCAACCCCCAGGCTAGTAAGTAGGTAGCATCTATGTGTAAGAGTGGCTGTGGCAGAAGCAGATGGGTATGGGCTTGATCTTTGTTTACTGGGAGGTGCTCTCTGTTGTTTCAGGTGATGGGCTGGTCTGTAGAATGCCCAGTTTCCAGGAATTCCCTGCTGAGCTTCCATAGGTGGGGGGACAAAGCTGGGTGGAACTGGACATCCAAGCTCACTCATGAATACCCTATTGACAAGAGAAGACATCAGCACTGACATGAGTGGCAGGGAGAGCTCCTGGTGAAATGTACTGAGCTCTCTGAAGGAGGGGAGTTGGCTGCACCAGCTTCACATCCTAGGCAGGTGGGAATGCAATCCATTTCCCTGTTATACCCCTGTCCCAGGGCTCATGACTCTCAGTTTAGTCAGACATGGTTGTCTACCTCCAGGCCACAGTGTAACTGAGGGCTGCAGAAAATTCCTGTCCTATGGCTCTCTGTCGAAGTGGCTTTGGAGTAGAACCTCTTATCTCAGCTTTGTGGTGTTCCTGGCCTCCAATGCAGGAACACTGCTGCTTTGTGTATAGAGGGGGAATGGCTCCACTTTTTGGCATGTGCAAGTGCATGCCAGCTGTGATGTTGTCAGCTGGTTGGGTTGGCCTGACTTAGACCCTGGACTGATCAGATGCCAGTTGTGGTGGACTGGGCTAGGCAGTCCCCCAATTTCCAGGCCCCTAGATGGCCCCTTGGATGGTATGCATGAGTCCTGGTTGGACTGGACTGCTGGATTTGTCCTCAGGTCCCTAGGGTTCAGGTGCTGCCTGTGATAGGGAGGAGTGGGCTGGTCCGCAGTCCTGCAGCAGAATGCTCAGGCAGGGTGGCTGTGCTGTGGACCTGCCACCAAGGGAGGCTGGACCTTTCTCTGCCTTGAGCAGTGGAGGCAGGCAGCTGTGATACACATGTTTTGCTCACACTTCCATCTGACAGCAGTGGCAGTGGTATCTGTCCTTGAGGCATATGAAAGTGCCTGACCTGCCTGCTTCTTTCTGGCCTGAGGGTGGCAGAGACAGCAGCGATGGCAGGAGTCTAAGGGCAGAACACAGGCGTCCGGGGTCTGGCCTCTCAGAGTGGTGCTGGCTTCAGTGGAAATGCTCAGATGGGGGCAGGGTGGCAGCACTGTGGGTCTGCCATGGCATATGTATATCGGGGCAGGCGTCTCTCAGTGGGATCAGCAAAGTCAAGCAGTTATGGGGTGCTCAGTTTGCTCACTTCTCTGTCCCACAGCAGTGGTGGTGGTATCTGTTTTTGGGGCCTTGTGAAGGTGTTTGAGTGCCCTGCTTTCTCTCTGGCCTTGTGGCTGGGGCAGTGATACTGATGGCAGACCCAGGGTAACACACAGGCCTCTAGGGGTTGGGCTCTCAGACTGGGACTAGGATACAGCTGCTCAGGGCTCAAAAGCCTGTGGGACTTCACATGAGTTCGAAAATGCCTTTGTGTAATTTCTAGGCAGTTCCCTTTTATCCTGGAGGCCTGGGAGGACTGAGGGACTCTTCTACAGATAGAATTGAAAAAATCTATTATAGGAGTGTGGAGCCCTAGGGGTCTCTCACTCACCTTTTCCCCACATCAGGGAGCTTCTATCAGTTTCACACCTATCCCAGCCCAGTAGGCTGCTTGGATTCATTCTTATTTGCTTTCTGTGATTCTTGTCACTTCTCTGTTGAATTCCAGTGTTCTCTCTCAGACAATCCATTCAAAGTGTGTATATTTACTTGATATTTTGATTTTTCTTAATGGAAGAGGCACCTACTAGCTGCATCTGGCCAGCCATTTTGAACCCTCCTTCCAGTCAGTCTCTTAACTGTGGCATCCCTGGTGATCAGAGTGCAGAGTAGCTGCTGAGTTTCACACGTCAGTTGCTGTGATCAGCATCCTGCTCTTTGTTCCTAGTTCACCCCGAATGATTCAGCCACTCCACTCTCAGTGGTTCCCATGGGATGGGACTGGAGTAGGCTTCCTGTTAAGACTCTTCTCTTAGACTCATGAAGAGGTTAAAGATTCACCTCCAGTTCTCCTCTTTCAGCTCAGAAATCACAGGTCTAGAGTCTCTGTGAGTGACATTATGCCAGCTTGGGGGATAGGCTGATGGAGCCTAAAATGACTTTTTCTTTTACCAGTAATGGCTTCTCTTGATTTTATGGACGCAGATATTTTCTCCACTTCTCCTCCAAACCCAGAGTTCTGGTGAACTCAGGATAGTATTCTCATTTTTGAATAGTTTCTTGAATTTTTGTGTTGGGAAGTGATGCCAGGGCATCTACTATTCCGCTATCTTGCTGATACCCTGCGATCTCCTGCATGCTGACTTTGTGTCCTACTATTTTGCTCAATTCATTTATTAGTTCTAACGGGATTTTTTTTTTTGGTGGGGGGAATCTTTAGGGTTTTACATATGTAAGATCATATTATCTGCAAACAGAGATTACTTACTTCGTTCTTTCCAACTTGGATGCCTTTCATTTCTTTCCTTTTTTTTTTTTTGCCTGATTGCTCTGGCTAGAACTTCTAGTAAGTACCATGTTGAATAGAAGTGGTGAAAGTGGGCATCCTTTTCTTATTGTTGATTTTAAAGGAAGAGTTTTCAGTCTTTCACCACTGAGTGTGATGTATGATGTATGCTGTGGGTTATTCACATATAGCCTTTATCGTGTTGAGTTAGTTTCCTTTTCTTCCTTATTTGTTGAGAGTTTTTATTATAAAATGGTGTTGAATTTTGTCAAATGCTTTTTCTGCATCAATTGAGATGTTGTGTGTTTTTTCCCATTCAGTCTCTTGTTAGATATTACATTGTTCAATATTCATATGTTGAACAATTCTTGCATCTCGGGAATAAATCCCACTTGGTCATGGTGTATAATTCTTTTAATATGCTGCTGTATTTGGTTTGCTAGTATTTTTCTGATAATTTCATGCCAGTGTTCATAAGGGATATTGTTTTGTAGCTTTTTTTTTCTAGTAGTGTATTTGTGTGACTTTGTTATTAGGGTACTGTTGGCCTTATAGAATGAGTTAGGAAGTACTCCCTCATTTTCAGTATTTTGGAAAAGTTTGAGAAGGATTGGTTTTAATCCTTCTTTAAATGTTTGTTATAATTCCTCTGCGAAGCCATGGGGGCTTTTCTTTGTCAGGAGATGTCTTTTGTATATAGTTATGGGATACAATATGATATTTTGATGTATGTATACATGGCAAAATGATTACATCAAGCTACTTAACATATCCAGCACCTGAAATACGTATCTTTTTTGTAGTGAGAGCATTTAAAATGTGCTGTCTTAGCAATTTTCAAGTATACAGTATACTATTATCAACTATAGTCACCATGCTGTGTAATAGATCTCTAAAACTAATTCTCCTAAATGAAACTTTGCATTTTTTCACCAACATCAGAGATGAGATTTTTTTGATAACTGAGTCAATTTCTTTATTGTTGTAGGTCTATTCAGATTTTCTATTTCTCTGTGGTTAGTGTTGGTAGATTTTGTGTTTCTAGGAATTTGTCAATTTCATCTAGATTCTTCAGTTGGTTGATATGTAATTGTTATAGGATTGCCTTATCATCCTTTTTATTTCTGTATAATGAGTAGTAATATTCCATTTTTCATTTCTGACTTTAGTAATTTGAGTCTTCTCTTTTTTTTCTTCGTTCGTCTAGCTAAAGGTTTGTGAATTTTGTTCATCTTTCCAAAGAACCAACTTTTGGTTTCACTGATTTTTTCTATTGTTTCTCTATTTTTAATTTGTCTCTGCTCTAATCTTTATTATATCCTTTGTTCTGATAGCTGTGTGTTTATTTTGTTGTTCTTTTTCTAGTTCCTTATGTTATAAAGTTGTTTGTTTGAGACTTTTTTTTAAAGTAAACTAAAAATTTTGGCCTTAGCACTGTTTTTGCTGCATCCCACGAGTTTTGGTATGTTTTCATTTTCATTTGTATTTAAGTATTTTCTATTTCCCTTCATATTTCTTCTTTGATCAATTGGTTGTTTAACAGTGTATTGTTTAATTTCTTCAAATTTGTGACTATTGCAGTTTTACATCTTGATTTCTAACTTCATCCCATTGTGGCTGGAGAAGATCCTTTGTATGTTCTGTATTTTTGAAATCTAGTGAGACTTAATTATGGCCTAACGTATGATCTGTCCTGAAAAATGTGCACTTGATTAGAATGTATATGCTATGGTTTGGTCGAGTGTTCTGTATATGTCTGTTAGATTAGTTGATTTATTGTGTTAAATTCTCTCTTTATCTTCTATCTGGTTGTTTTATTTAATATTGTGAGTTTGACATTGAAGTATGCAACTACTCTCATAGAACTGTCTACTTCCTTCAGTTTTGTCAGTTTTTGCTTATATTTTGATGGTCTGTCATTAGATAAGTAAATATTGTTGTATTGAAACATTTTGTTAATATGTAATTACCTTCTTTGTCTCTTGTAACCTTTTTACATTTAAAGTACATTTTGTCTAATATTAGTATAGACACACCTGTTCTGATAACATGTTGAAAAAACTAAAGGAAGATATGGAGAAAGTCAAGAAAATGATGTATAAGCAAAATGGAAATATTGATAAAGAAATAGCAAACAAAAAAATAGAAATTTGAGAGCTGAAAATTACAATACTTTAAATAAAAAAATTACCAGAACAATTCAAAGACAGATTTAAGCAGACAGAAGAATCAGCAAACTTGAAGATAGGGCAATGAAAATTATTGAGTCTAAAGAACGAGAAAAGGTGGAATATAAGTGAATGGAACAGAAGGGACCTGTGGGACACCATCAAGTGGACCAACATGTGTATAGTGGGAATCCCAGAAAGAATAAAGAAAGTTATAGAGAGAATATTTGAAGAAATAATGACCAAAGCTTTCCGAATTTGATGAAAGAAATGAATATAAGCATCCAAGATGCTCAACAAACTCCAGGTAAGATGGATTCATATTGAGACACATTATAATCAGACTTTAAAAAGTCAAGCAAAGAAAGAATCCTGAAAGCACATTTAATTTTCTAAGAAGATGCCAAACAATTTTCCAGAGTAGTCGTACAATTTTATGTTCCCACCAGCAGTGTATGAATGGTCTAGTATTTCCACATTATTACCAGTATATTGTATTATCAGTATTTTTAAGTTTTAGTCATTTTGATAATGCTGTAGTAAGAACTAATTGTGGTACTAATTTTCATTTCATGCTGGCTAATGATATTGAATAAACATGTTATTTGCCATCTGTATAATATCTTCCTTGAAATATGTATTTATATTTTTTGCCCATTTTATATTTTGATTATTTCTTTTTTGTAAAGTTGTGTTTCAAGAGTTTTTATATATTCTAGAGACTAGTCCTTTGTTGGATATATGGTTTTCATTTATTTTCTTTCATTTCTTAACTTGTATTTTCACCCTCTTAACTTGACAGGGTTCTTCACAGAGGATGGCTTATCAGTTTTTTAAAAAATAGATTGTGTTCGTGGTTTCACCTCTTAGAATTCTTTGCTTCGCTCTGAATATTGATGATTTTTTCCTTTTTTTAAAAAATAAAATTTACATTTCTACATTTTATACTTAAATATTAGTTTTATTAATATTTTATTTGTATTGTCTTAATCTGATTTTGTTTTCTGGGTAATACTATCTTCATAAAGTAAATTAGGAAGTATTCCTTTTATTTGCTTTCTGGAAGTTTTTGTGACAAATTCTTGTTAATTCTTTGTTAAATGTTTGGTAGAATTCTCTGGTGAAACTAACTGGGTCTGGAGATAATTTCATGAGAGATTTGATATTCCAAATTTAATTTACTTAATAAATTATAGGACTATTTTGTTTGTTGCCTTCATCTTGGTTTAGTTTTTGTAGTTTGTCATCAGTCTTACCTGATGGTTTTTCAGGTATATTGATTTTTTTTTTCAAGAACTAGCCTGTTGCTGCAGTTGATTTTCTCTTTTTTTTTCCTGTTATTATTTCTTCCTTTCTCTGCTTTTAGTTTATTTTGCTCTTTTTTTCTAGTTTCTTGAAGTAGGAACTTAGATTATTGGTACTCTGATTTGGTGCTCTGTCTTTTGTAAGGTTTTACTAAGTGTTATTAATTATTCTCTCTGCACTGCTTTAGCTGTTTTAATACAGGTGTTTTTTTCATTTAGTTATATTTATTTTTCAAAATTTCCTTTCAGATTTCTTCTTTGAATCATGAGCTCCTTAGAAGTGTACTAATTAATTTGCAAGTGTTTGGAAACTTTCTTCTTGTTTTGTTATTGATTTCTAGTTTAATTCCATTGTGTTAAGAAAAAACACTCTGCTTCACCTCAATTGTTTTAAATTTTAAAGTTTTTGAGATTTGTTTTCTTGCCTAGGGTATGGTTTGTCTTGGGAATACTCTGTGAACTCTGGAGAAACATGTATGTTGTTCTTTTGTTGGATGAAATGTTCTATATTTGTCAAATAGATACTGTTGGTTGATTGTGTTGTTGAGTTCTATATCCTTGCTAATTTTCTTTAAAAAATTTTTTTAGAGATGAAAGCGGTACAAGTGCAGTTTTGTTACATGAGTATATTATGTAGTGGTGTAGCCTAGGCTTTTAGTGTAGCCATCACAAATAGTGTCCATTGTACCCACAAGGTCATTTATCATCCCTCTCCCTGTTCCCACTCTTCCACTTTTCTGAGTCTCCACTGTGAAGTATTTCACTCTTTATGTTTATGTGTACACATTATTTAATTCCTTCTTACAAGTGAGAACATGTGATATTTGACTTTATTTCTGAGATATTTCACTTAAAATAATGGACTCCAGTTCCATCCTTGTTGCTGCAAAAGACATGATTTCATTCTTTTTTAAGGCTGAATAATATTCCATGGAATATATATACATCACACTTTATTTCTCTTACTACCCATCAATAGACACTTAAGTTGATTCCATATCTCTGCTATTGTGACTTGTGCTGTGCTAAATGTATAAGTGCAGTTATCTTTTGATACAATGATTTCTCTTCCTTTCAGTAGGTACCCAGTAGTGGGATTGCTGAGTCAACTGTTTTATGTTTTCCATAGAAGTTGTGCAAATTTACATTCCTACAAGCAATGTATAATTGTTCCCTTTTCTGTGCATCCTCATCAACATCTGTTATTGATTGACTTTTAAATAATAGCCATTCTGACTGGTTTAAGATGGTATCTCACTGTGGTTTAATTTGTATTATTCTGATGATTTGTGATATTGAGTATCTTTTCATATGTTTATTGGCAATTTATATGTCTTCCTTTGCAAAATGTCTGTTCATGTAATTTGCCCACTCTTTAATGAGTTTGCTTTTTTTGCTGTTGTTGAGTTGTTTGAAATCCTTGTAGATTCTGCATGTGACTTAACTTGTCGGATGCATAGTTTGCAAATATTTCTCCCCTTCTGTCTGGTAGTTCTATAATATGCTGAGAGTGGAGTAAATTGGGGACTGTAACTCGAATTTTATGTTTCTCTATTTCTCTTTCCCGCTTTACTAGTTTTTGTTTTCTGTATTACGTATTTTGAGGCTGTGTGGTTTGGTTTGTACTCATTTAGGATTGTTATGTCCCACTGGTGAATTGATCCTTTTATCATTACATAATGTTTTCATTTGTCACAAGTAATTTTTCTCTCTAAAATCTACTCTACCTAATATCCATATACCCACAGCCAATATCATACTGAATGGGCAAAAACTTGAAGCATTCTCTTTGAAAACTGGCACAAGACAGGGATGCCATCTCTCACCACTTCTGCTCAACATAGTGTTGGAAGTTCTGGCCAGGGCAATCAGGCAGGAGAAGGAAATAAAGGGTATTCAATTAGGAGAAGAGGAAGTCAAATTGTCCCTGTTTGCAGATGACATGATTGTATATCCAGAAAACCCCATTGTCTCAGCCCAAAATCTCCTTAAGCTGATAGGCAACTTCAGCAAAGTCTCAGGATACAAAATCAATGTGCAAAAATCACAAGCATTCTTATACACCAATAACAGACAAACAGAGAGCCAAATCATGAGTGAACTCCCATTCCCAGTTGCTTCAAAGAGAATAAAATACCTAGGAATCCAACTTACAAGGGACGTGAAGGACCTCTTCATGGAGAACTACAAACCACTGCTCGATGAAATAAAAGAGGGTACAAACAAATGGAAGAACATTCCTTGCTCATGGATAGGAAGAATCAATATCATGAAAATGGCCATACTGCCCAAGGTAATTTATAATTCAATGCCATCCCCATCAAGCTACCAATGACTTTCTTCACAGAATTGGAAAAAACTACTTCAAAGTTCATATGGAACCAAAAAAGAGCCCACATCGCCAAGTCAATCCTAAGCCAAAAGAACAAAGCTGGAGGCATCAAGCTACCTGACTTCAAACTATACTACAAGGCTACAGTAACCAAAACAGCATGGTACTGGTACCAAAACAGAGATATAGACCAATGGAACAGAACAGAGCCCTCAGAAATAATGCCGGATATTTACAACTATCTGATCTTTGACAAACCTGACAAAAACAAGAAATGGGGAAAGGATTCCCTATTTAATAGATGTTGCTGGGAAAACTGGCTAGCCGTATGTAGAAAGCTGAAACTGGATCCCTTCCTTACACGTTATACAAAAATTAATTCAAGATGGATTAAAGACTTACATGTGAGACCTAAAACCATAAAAACCCTAGAAGAAAACCTAGGCAATACCATTCAGGTCATAGGCATGGGCAAGGACTTCTTGACTAAAACACCAAAAGCAATGGCAACAAAAGCCAAAACTGACAAATGGGATCTAATTAAACTAAAGAGCTTCTGCACAGCAAAAGAAACTACCATCAGAGTGAACAGGCAACCTACAGAATGGGAGAAAATTTTTGCAATCTACTCATCTGACAAAGGGCTAATATCCAGAATCTACAATGAACCCAAACAAATTTACAAGAAACAAACAAACAACCCCATCAACAAGTGGGCAAAGGATATGAACAGACACTTCTCAAAAGAAGACATTTTTGCAGCCAAAAGACACATGAAAAAATGCTCATCATCACTGGCCATCAGAGAAATGCAAATCAAAACCACAGTGAGATACCATCTCACACCAGTTAGAATGGCGATCATTAAAAAGTCAGGAAACAACAGGTGCTGGAGAGGATGTGGAGAAATAGGAACACTTTTACACTGTTGGTGGGACTGTAAACTAGTTCAACCATTGTGGAAGTCAGTGTGGTGATTCCTCAGGGATCTAGAACTAGAAATACCATTTGACCCAGCCATCCCATTACTGGGTATATACCCAAAGGATTATAAATCATGCTACTATAAAGACACATGAACATGTATGTTTATGGTGGCACTATTCACAATAGCAAAGACTTGGAACCAACCCAAATGTCCAACAATGATAGACTGGATTAAGAAAATGTGGCACATATACACCATGGAATACTATGCAGCCATAAAAAATGATGAGTTCATGTCCTTTGTAGGGACGTGGATGAAGCAAACTATCACAAGGACAAAAAACCAAACACCGCATGTTCTCACTAATAGATAGGAATTGAACAATGAGAACACATGGACACAGGGTGGGGAACATCACACACCGGGGCCTGTTGTGGGGTGGGGGGAGGGGGGAGGGATAGCATTAGGAGATATACGTAATGTTAAATGACGAGTTAATGGGTGCAGCATACCAACATGGCACATGTATACATATGTAACTAACCTGCACGTTGTGCAGATGTACCCTAAAACTTAAAGTATAATAAAAAAATCCATATAGTGATTGCTGCTTTTTAAAAAAATTAATATTTAAATGGTATATTTCTTTCCATGTTTTTGCTTTAAATTGACCTATGTCATTGTATTTGAAATGATTTATTGTAGAGAACATTTTTTTGAATCACTAAAGAAAATCTATGTCAATCTGCTTTTTTCTTTAAAAAAAACTTATTTATTTATTTATTTTTAGATTGATTCTTAATATTTCTCTGTATTTATGGAGCATAGGCAATATTTTGTTACATGAATACAATGTGTAGTGATCAACTCAGAATGTTTAGGATATCCATTACCTCAAGTGTTTATTATTTATATATGTTGGGAACATTTTAAGTCCTCTCTCCTAGCTATTTTGAAATATAAAACAACATTGTTTTTAATTATAATCACCCTACTCTGCTATTGAACATTAGACCTCATTCCTTCTATCTAGTTGTATATTTGTACCCATTAACTAACCTCTCTTGTCCTTCCCCCATGCAGTCTTCCTCACCTCTGTTAAACTACCATTCTACACTCTACCTTCATGAGATCAATTTTTTTTATCTACTACATATGAGTGAGAATATGTGATGTTTATATTTCTGTGACTGTCTGATTTTACTTAACATGATGGACATGCAGTTCTATCTATGCTGCTGCAAATGACAGGATTTTATTCTCTTTTAAAATAACTGAATAGATTTCATTTTGTATATATACCACATTTTTCTTATTTATCCATTGATGGAAACTTAGCTTGATTCTATATCTTTGCATTTATGAATAGTGCTGTAATAAACATGGAACTGCAGATATTCCTTTGTTACACTAATTTCCTTTCCTTTGGATAAATACTCAGTAGTAGAATGCTGGATAATATGGTAGTTCTATTTTTAGCTTTTTGAGGAACCTCGATATTGTTTTCTGTAATGCCTATACTAATTTACACTGCCGCCACCCGTGTATAAGAGTTCCTTTTCTCCACATCCTTGCCAGTATCTGCTATTTTTGTCTTTTTGATAATAGACATTTTAACTGGAGTAAGATGATATCTCATTGTGGTTTTGATTTGCATGTATCTGATGTTTAGTGATGTTAAGCATTTTTCGTGTGCCTTTTGACTATTTGTATGTCTTCTTTTGAGAAATGTCTGCCCTGGTCTTTTGCCCAGTTTTTAATGGGATTATTTATTTGTTTGTTTGATTTTGCTGTTGAACTATTTGAGTTCCTTATATACTCTGGATATTAGTCCTTTGTTAGATGGATAGTTTGCAAATATGTTCTCTTATTGAACAGGTAGCCTCTTCACTCTGTTAATTGTTTTCTTGGCTCTGCAGTAGGTTTTCAATTTAATACCATCTTATTTGTCTATTTTTGTTTTTGTTGCCTATGCTTTTACAGTCTTTTTTAATAAATCATTTCTTATACCATGTACTGCAGTGTTTCCCCTATGTTTTCTTCTAGTATTTTCAGTTACAGGTCTTATGTTTAAGGCTTTAAGCATTGGGAGTTGAGTTTTGCGTATTCTGAGATTTAGGGGTCTAGTTTCATTGTTCTACATAAGGATATATCCAGTTTTCCCAACCCTGTTTATTGAGGAGACTGTCCTTTCCCCATTGTATGTTCTTTGCACAAAAATGAGTTGGTTGTAAATATGTGGATTTATTTGTGAATTCTGTGTTCTGTTCCATTGGTCTACATGTCTGTTTTTATATCCATATCATGCTGTTTTGTCTATATTGCCTTGTAATATATTTTGAAATCAGGTAGTGTGATGCTTCCAGCTTTGTTCTTTTTCTTTAGGATTGCTTTTGCTACTCAGGCTCTTTTTGGTTCCATATAAATTTTAGGATTTTTTTCTATTTTTGTGAGAATATCATTGATTTTTTAAATAGAGATTGCATTGAATGTACAGATGGCTTTGGGTAGTATGGTCATTTAGAGAATAATAATTCTTCCAATTCATGAGCATGGGATATCTTTCCATCTGTTTGTGTCCTCTTAAATTTCTTTCATCAGTGTTTTGTAGTTTTCCTTGGAGAGGTCTTTCAACTCCTTTGTTAAATGTATTCCTTTTTATTTTTGTGACTGTTGTAAACGGGATTGCTGTCTCAATTTCTTTTTCAGCTTTTTCATAATTGATGTATAGAAATGCTACTGATTTTTGTGTGCCAATTTTTTTCGTTCTGCAACTTTAATGAATTTGTTTATTAGTTCTAAGAATTTTTTGGTGCAGTCTTTAAGTTTTTCTGAATATAAGATTATTTCTGCAAAGGGACAGTTTGACTTCCTCTTTTCTAATTTGGATGCCTTTTATTTTTTTCTCCTGCCTAATTGCTCTGGCTAGAATTTTCAGTACTATGTTTTATAGATGTGGTGAAAATGGATATCCTTTTCTTTTTCTGTGTCTTAGAAAAAAAAGCTGTCAGCATTTCCACATTCAGTATGATGTTAGCTGTGGGTTTGTCATATATGACCTTTTTCATGTTAAGGTATGTTTCTTCAATGCCTAGTTTGTTGAGCATTTTTTATTTTGAGAGTTGAGATGTTGAATTTTATCTAGTCCTTTTCTCTGTTTAGATGATCATATGATTTGTGTCCTTATTTTGTTGATGTATTTCATTTGCTGCTTTGCAAATGTTGAAGTACCCTTGCCTCTCTGAGATAAATCCTACTTGATCATGCTATATTATCTTTCTGATGTGCCGTTTAATTGGGTTTGCTAGTATTCAGTTGATTTTTGCATCTTTTTTCATCATGAGTAATGGTCTGTAGTTTTCTTTTTTGTTGCATGGTTGTCTGGTTTTTTTAATCAGGGTATTTCTGGCCTTATACATTGAATTAGGGGGAATTTACTCTTCAATTTTTTGGAATAGTTTGAGGACAATTGGTGTTAGTTCTTCATACATTTTGGTAGAACTTGGCAGTGAAGCCATTGGGTCCTGGGCTTTTCTTTGTTGGAAGACTTTTTATTACTGATTCAATCTTGTTATCCATTATTGGCTGTCCAGGTTTTCTATTTTTTTTCCAGGTTCAATTTTGGGAGGTTTTATGTAACCAGGAGTTTATCCATGTCCTCAACCTACTTTTAAAAATTGATATATTAATACATTTACCATTAAGGTAATTATATTTTAGGGATTAAGTCTGCAAATTAAAAAAGTGTTTTCTGCTTGTTTTCTCTTTTTGTTTTCATTTCCTATTTTGAAACAGAATTTTTCTCTGTCATCCAGGCTGGAATGCAATGGCATGATCATGGCTCACAGCAACCTTGACCTTCTAGGCTCAAGCGATCCTTTCACCTCAGCCTCCCCAGTAGCTGGGATCGCAGGAGTGTTCCACCATGCCTGGCTAATTTTTTTATTTTTTGTAGATGTAGGGTTTCCCTATGTCAACCAGGCTGATGTTGAACTCCTGGGCTCAAGTGATCCTTCTGCCTTGGCCTCCCAAATATCTAGAATTACAGGCATAAGCCACCACACCTGGCTGTTTCCTCTTTTTCTTGTTCTTCTGTTTCTCTTTTCTTACCTTCTTGTGCATTAATTGAACATTTTAAATGATTTAATGTTGATTTATTTATGTTGTTTTGAGTATATTGCTTTGTAGAATTTTCTTAATGATTTCTCTCGGTAGTACAATAAACATGTAAATGATCACAGTCTACGGTTATCAACATTTTTTTTTACTCTTAGTGATGCATGGAAACCTTACTTCCACTTAAGTCTCCTTACCCTAGAATAATATAATTTTCTTAAGTTTTTTTATATACATTGAGCGCCATATCAGATAATGTTATAACTGTGGCTTCAACAATCAAATATGACTTACGAAACTAATAAGAATTAGAATAGTTTATTATACTGAACCACATTTTCCACCCGTTCTTATGTTACTATTTCCTCTCTGAAGTTTCAAGACCTCTTTTCTTATCATTTCCTTTCTGTTGGGGAAATTCCTTTAGCCATTTTCAAGGGTAGGTTTTACAGAATCAGATTATCTTAGTTTTTCTTCATCTGAGAATGTCTTTATTTCACTCTCATTCCTGAAGGATATTTTTTTCCGGGTGTAGAATACACAATTAGCAGTTTTCTTTCAGAACCTGAAAAATGTTACGTCTCCTTCTGGCCTCTATAGTTTCAGAAGAGAGACATGCTATCATTCAAATTCATTTTTATTTGTAATACAGTATTTTTTTCTGGCTGCTTTCCATATTTTTGTTTCGTTTTGTTTTAGTTTTTAAAGCTTAATTATGATGTGCCTTGGCATGCATATCTCTGGGTTTATCTTATTTGGTGTTTACTCAGATTTTTGCATCTATAAGTTTACATTTTCAATAAAATTGGGAAATTTTTAGTGATAGTTATTTTTAATTTAAAAATTTAAATTAATATGTATATTTAAGGTATACAATGTCATATATATTTTTTGAACTGATTACTATAGTCAAGTCAATTAACACACCTTTGTCTTCATATACTCACATAGTTACCATTTTGAGGAGTGTTGAGACTTAAGGTCTGTTCTTTTAGCAAACTTCAAGTATACAACACAGTATTAGTAGCTATAGTCATCATGCTCTAAATTAAACCTCTAAAACTCATTCATCCTATATAACTGAAACTTTGTACACTTTAACTAATATCTCCCCATTTTCCCAGCCTCTGATAGCCACCATTTTACCCTGCTCCTATGAATTCAACTTTTTTAGATTTCACATATATGTGTAATCACACACTGTTTTCCTATCTGTGTCTGGAGTTTTTCACTTATCTTAATATCCTCCACATTCATCCATGTTGTTGCAAATGAGAGAAATTCCCACTTTTCTTGCTTTCCAACTTTTATTCTAGGTTCAGGGGGGTATATGTTCAGGTTTGTTACATGGGTAAATTGCATGTCATGGGGATTTGGTCTACAGATTATATCATCACTCAGGTAATGAGCATAGTAGTCAATAGTTTTTCAATCCTTATCCTCCTTTCACTGACCACCCTGAAGTAGGCACTGGTGTTTCATCATTTTTATCCATGTGTACTCAATGTTCAGCTCCCACTTATGTAAGTGAGAACATGCAGTATTGGTTTTCTGTTCCTGTGTTGACATGCTTAGTATAATGGCCTCTAGCTCCATCCATGTTACTGCAAAGGAAATGATTTTTTTTATGGCTGCATAATTTTCCATGGTGTATATGTATCACACTTCCTTTATCCCATTCACCACTGATAGACATTTAGGTTGATTCCATGTCTTTCCTATTGTGAATAGTGCTTCACTGAACATATGCATGCATGTGTCTTTATGGTAGAATGATTTATATTGTCTTGGGTATATACCCACTAGTGGGATTGTTGAGTTGAATGGTAGTTCTGTTTTAAGTTCTTTGAGAATTCTCCAAACTGGTTTCCACAGGAGTGGAACTAATTTTCATTGCCATCAGCAGTGAATAAGCATTCCCTTTTCTCCATAACTGTGCCAATATCTGTTATTTTTTGACTTTTCAATAGCCATTCTGACTGGTATGATATATTTTATTGTGATTTTAATGTGCATTTCTCTAATGATTGAGCATTTTTTCATACGCTTGTTGGCCGTGTGTATGTCTTCTTTTGAGTAGCATCTGTTCATGTCCTTTGCCCAATTTTTAATGAGGTTGTTTGTTTTTTAATTTGTTTTTAAGCTTTTGTAGTCTGGATATTAGACCTTTGTCAGATGCATAGCTTGCAAATATTTTCTCTCGTTCTGTAGATTGTCTGTTTACTCTGTTGATAGTCTGTTTACTCTGTTGATAGTTTCCTGTGCTGTGTAGAGAGGCAATGAAAAAAGAAAACTTCAGGTCAATATTGTCTTTGAATGTGGATGCAGAAATATAAGCAAATGAAATAGAAGCAAACTGAATTCAGTGGCACATCAAAAAGCTGATCCACTAAGACCAAATACGCTTTATCCCTAGAATGCAAGGTTTGTTCAGCATATGCAAATCAATAATTTTGATTCATCACATAAACAGAGCTAAAGACAAAAACCACATGATCATCTCAATAGTTGCAGATAAAGCTTTCTACACAATTCAAGATCACTTCATGTTAAAAACCCTCAACAAACAAAGCATTGAAGGAACATACTTCAAAATAATTAGTGCCATCTATGAAAATCCCACAGCCAACATCATACTGAATGGGCAATAGCTGTAATTATTCCCCTTGAAAACCACAACAAGACAAATGTGCCCCCTTTTACCACTCCAATTCAACATAGTACTGGAAGTCCTAGCCAGAGCAATCAGGGAAGAGAAAGAAATAAAGTCCTCCAAATAGGAAGAGAGGAAGTTAAACGATCCCTGTTTGCAGACAATATGATTTTATACCCAGGAAACCCTGTAATCTCTGCCCCAAAGGTCCTTGATCTGATAAACATCTTTGGCAAAGTTTTTTTTTAATATTATACTTTAAGTTTTGGGGTACATGTGCAGGACGTGCAGGTTTGTTACACGTGCCATGGTGGTTTGCTGCACCCATCAACCCATCATCTACATTAGGTATTTCTCCTAATGCTATCCCTCCCCTAGCTGACCATTCCCCAACAGGCCCCAGTGTGTGATATTCCCCTGCCTGTGTCCATGTGTTCTTATTGTTCAACTCCTAATTAGGAGTGAGAACACGTGGTGTTTGGTTTTCTGTTTTTCTGTTAGTTTGCTGCAAAGTTTTAAGATACAAAATTGATGTTCAAAAATCAATAGCATTCCTATATACCAAAAACATCCAAGCTGAGAGTTAAATCAAGAATGCATTCCTCTTCACAATAGCCACAGAATGAACAAAAATCTAGGAATGCAGCTAACCTGGGCAGTGGAAGATCTGTACAATCAGAATTACAAAATATTGCTGAATGAAGTCAGAGCTGACAGAAATGAATGGAAAAACACTCCAATCTCATGGATAGGAAGAATCAATATTGTTAAGATGGTCAATGAATTTCTTGATTTCTGCTTAATTTCATTGTTTACTCAAAAATCATTGAGGAGTAGATTGTTTAATTTTCATATAATTGTATGTTTTGTGAGATCTTCATATTGATTTCTGTTTTTGTTATCCTATGGTCTGAGTGATGGAGTCTCATTCTGTCACCCAGGCTGGAGTGCAGTGGCACGATTTTGGCTCACTGCAACCTCTTCCTCCCGGGTTCAAGTGATTCTTGTGGCTCAGCCCCCCGAGTAGCTGGGACTACAGGCATATGCCACCACGTTCAGCTAATTTTTGTATTTTTAGTAGAGATGTGGTTTCACCGTGTTGGCCAGGCTTGTCTTAAACTCCTGATCTGAAGTGATCTGCCTACCTTGGCCTTCCAAAGTGCTGAGATTACACCTTCCTTGTTACTTTTGATGTTGTGGTTTAAAGTTTGTTTTATCTGAAATAAGAATAGCAACCCCAATTCTTTTTTCTTTTCCATTTGCATGATAGATCTTTCTCCATCCCTTTAATTTGATCCTATGTGTGTCATTACACGTGACATTGGTCTCTTGAAGACAGCGTACAGTTGGGTGTTCCTTCTTTATCTAATTGACTATGCTGTGCCTTTAAAATGAGTCATTTAGCCCATTTATGTTCAAGATTAATATTGACATGTGCCAATTTGATCCTGTCATTGTGTTGTTAGCTGGGGTTTTTTTTTTTTGTAGACTTTATTGTGTAGTTGCTTTAAAGTGTCAATGGTCTGTGTACTTACATATGTTTTTGTGATGGGTGGTAAGTCTTTCATTTTCAGGTTTAGCACTTCCTTAAAGAGCTCTTGTAAGGCAGGTCTTGATGGTAACAAATTTTCTTAGCATTGGCTTGTCTGAAAAATATTGCATTTCTCCTTTATTTGTCTCCTTTATTTGCTTGTCTGAAAAATATTTCATTTCTCCTTTAGTTTGGTGGGATATGAAATTTGTGATTGACATTTCTTTTCTTTAATGATGTTGAATATAGGCCCCCAGTCTTTTCTAGCTTACAGGGTTTCTGCTGAAAGTTCTGCTGTTAGCCTGATGGGGCTCCCTTTTTAGGTGACCTCCCCTTCTCTCTAGCTGTCTTTAATATTTTGTCCTTCACATTGAGCTTGGAGAATCTGATGACTGTGTGTTTTGGGGGTAGTCATCTCGCATAGTATCTTCCAGGGGTTCTCTGAATTTCCTGAATTTGAATGTGAACCTCTCTAGTGAGGTTGGGGAAATTTTTCTGAAGAAAATCCTCAAATATGTATTACAAGTTGCTTGCTCTCTCCCCCTCTCTTTCAGTGACACTAAGGAGTCATAGATTTGGTCTATAAAAATTCCATATATCTTATATATTATGTTCATTCTTTTACATTCTTTTTTCCTTATTTTTGTCTTGACTGAATAGATTTGAAGAGCCAGTCTTTGAGTTCTGAAGCTCTTTCCTGAACTTACTATATTCTGCTGTTAGTATTTCCAATTGAATTATGAAATTCTTGTGGTGAGTTTTTCATGTCTATCAGATCAGTTAGGTTCTTTCTTAAATGGCTATTTCATCTTTCTGCTCTTGAATTGTTTTACTGGATTTCTTAGATTTCTTTTGTATTGAATTTCAACTTCCTCCTGAATCTTGATGATCATTGCCATTGCCATCCAGATCCTGAATTCTTTGTCTGTCATTTCAGCCATTTCAGTTTGGTTAAGAACTATTGCTGGGAAGCTAATATGGTCGTTTGGAGGTAAGAAGGCACTCCGGATTTTAGAGTTGCCAGAGGTCTTGCACTGATTCTCATCTGTGTGGGCTGATGTTCCTTTAATCTTTGAAGTTGCTGTCCTTTGGATGGGGCTTTTTCTTTTTATATTCTTTGCTACCTTTGAGTGTTCGACTGTTGTATAAGTTGGGTTTAGTTAACTGGCTTCATTTCTGGATGATTTCAGGAGGCCATGGCTCAACTCAGCACTCTTGGGCTGTGCACTTTAATCCTGGGGTTGCTGGGATCAAGCCTATGGCTTTGTTCTCTGGCTTCTCAAAGTTAACCATTTGATGTACTCAGCCGGGGTGGCGGGGGGAAGGGGGCAAGTGTTTCTGGTCCTCTGGCAATGATACTGCATTGGTGGATGCTGGCAAAAGCACTTTGTCAAGGTGATGGCAACATGATCCATGCCCACATGCATGTGCTGGGAGTGGCAGGTGGCAGCAGCATGGCAGGGTCTGTGCATAGGCATGTGTACTGGCATAGCCATTGGGGAGGCTGCAGGTGGATGCATGCTGGCAAGGCCCATGTGAAAAAACTCTCTTACAGTTAGGCTGGGTCTTCCAGTAAAAGAGCTATAGCAGTAGCTGCTTGGAAGTGCCCTGGTTGAACATCTGAGGCTACACTGCAAGTGGATGTGGCCAGGCAGAGATCCTCGGGAATTCTTGCAGAAACGGGATACTCAGATCAGACTGGTCACATCCCACAGGCACGATAGCTCTGTTCTGTGCAAGTTTGACAGTCAAAAAAGACCTAAGCCACCTGGAACAGTGTGGTGAGCCTTGGAGGATGGGTATCCCTGGCTGTGCTCCACTGCAGCCATTCCCACGTCAAACCCTCTGGGCTTTGCAGGATGGAGTCCTGTCTCTGCTAACTCCCAAGCAGCTCCCGCTTGGAGCTCATGGAGTCTCCTGCATCTAGGTGTCCTTGGTTACATGGCAAGAGTGGGCCACTCCATGCCTATTTAACTCATTCTTTCTCCAGGAGCTTCGTGGGGCCAGGAATAAGTCCTAGTGCTCTGCAACCCTGTATAGGGTTCCCAGCTTCCTGTCCCTTCAGCCCAGATTCTGCATTCTCTGTCCATTCACTCTCAAAGGCTTCCTTCTGAAGATTTCATTGGGGTGTGCTGATCTTCATGGTCTGGCCACTCAGTGAGAGAAGCTCTTCCTAGCTGTGTCTAGTCAGTCATCTTGGCTCTTTCCTCTTTTTCAAGGCCGAATAATATTCTATTGTATGCATTCACCACATTTTTTTATCCATTCGTCCATTGACAGACACTTAGGTTGTTCTCATATTATGGCTATAATGAATAATGCTTTAATGAACCTTCAAGTGCAGATATATCTATGACATACTGATTTTATTTCCTTTTTCATATATACCCAGAAGAGAGATTACTGGATCATGTAGTATTTTTAATTCTTTGAGGATCCTTTTTACTGTTTTCCAAAATGGCTGTACCAATTTATGTTTTTCACTAATAGTATACAGGTGTTTCTTTTTCTTCACATTCTCATCAACACTTATCTTTCTTCTCTTTGATAATAGGCATTCTAACCAATGTGAGATAATATCTCATTGTTATTTTGATTAGTGCTTCCCTGATGATTAGTAATGTTGAGTGCATTTTCATATATCTATTGTCCATCTGTTGTGTGTCTTCTTTGGAAAATATCTATTCAGGTCATTTGCCCATTTTAAAATTTGAGTTTTTTTTTTGTTATTGAGTTATATGAGTTTCTTTTATATATGCATATCAGATATATGGTTTGCAAATAAATATGTTCTGCTAATCTTCAGTGGCCTTTAATTTTGTTGATTATTTTATTTGCAGAAACTCAGTTTGATATAGTCCCATTTGTTTATTTTGTTGTTGTTGTTGCCTTTGCTTTTGGTATCATATTCAAAAAAATCATTACCAAGATCAGTATCAAAGTATTTTTACAATATTTTCTTTTAAGAGATTAACTTGTCATTTAACATTAGGTATACCTCCTAATGCAATCCCTCCCCCAGCCCCCCACCCCACAACAGGCCCCAGTGTGTGATGTTCCCCTTCCTGTGTCCATGTGTTCTCATTGTTCAATTCCCAGCTATGAGTGAGAACATTCGGTGTTTGGTTTTTTGTCCTTGTGATAGTTTGCTGAGAATGATGGTTTCCAGCTTCATCCATGTCCCTACAAAGAACATGAACTCATCATTTTTTATGGCTGCATAGTATTCCATGGTGTATATGTGCAACATTTTCTTGATCCAGTCTATCATTGTTGGACATTTGGCTTGGTTCCAAGTCCTTGCTATTGTGAATAGTGCCTCAATAAACATACGTGTGCATGTGTCTTTATAGCAGCATGTTTTATAATCCTTTGGGTATATACCCAGTAATGGGATGGCTGGGTCAAATGGTATTTCTAGTTCTAGATCCCTGAGGAATTGCCACACTGACTTCCACAATGGTTGAACTAGTTTACAGTCCCACCAACAGTGTAAAAGTGTTCCTATTTCTCCACATCCTCTCCAGCACCTGTTGTTTCCTGACTTTTTAATGATCGCCATTCTAACTGGTGTGAGATGGTATCTCATTGTGGTTTTGATTTGCATTTCTCTGATGGCCAGTGATGATGAGCATTTTTTCATGTGTCTTTTGGCTGCATAAATGTCTTCTTTTGAGAAGTGTCTGTTCATATGCTTTGCTCACTTTTTAATGGGATTGTTTCTTTCTTGCAATTTTGTTTGAGTTCATTGTAGATTCTGGATATTAGCCCTTTGTCAGATGAGTAGATTGCAAAAATTTTCTCCCATGCTCTAGGTTGCCTGTTCACTCTGATGGTAGTTTCTTTTGCTGTGTAGAAGCTCTTTAGTTTAATTAGATCCCATTTGTCAATTTTGGCTTTTGTTGCCATTGCTTTTGGTGCTTTAGACATGAAGTCCTTGCCCATGCCTATGAACTGAATGGTATTGCCTAGGTTTTCTTCTAGGGTTTTTATGGTTTCAGGTCTAACATGTGAGTCTTTAATCCATCTTGAATTAATTTTTGTATAAGGTGTAAGGAAGGGATCCAGTTTCAGCTTTCTCCATATGGCTAGCCAGTTTTCCCAGCACCATTTATTAAATAGGGAATCCTTTCCCCATTTCTTGTTTTTGTCAGGTTTGTCAAAGATCAGATGGTTGAAGATATGTGGCATTATTTCTGAGGGCTCTGTTCTGTTCCATTGGTTTACTCTGTTTTGGTACCAGTACCATGCTGTTTTGGTTACTGTAGCCTTGTAGTATAGTTTGAAGTCAGGTAGCGTGATGCCTCCAGCTTTGTTCTTTTGGCTTATGATTGACTTGGCAATGCAGGCTCTTTTTTGGTTCCATATGAACTTTAAAGTAGTTTTTTCCAATTCTGTGAAGAAAGTCATTGGTAATTGGATGGGGATGGCACTGAATCTATAAATTACCTTGGGCAGTATGGCCATTTTCATGATATTGATTCTTCCTACCCATGAGCATGGAATGTTCTTCCATTTGTTTGTATCCTCTTTTATTTCATCGAGCAGTGGTTTGTAGTTCTCCTTGAAGAGGTCCTTCACATCCCTTGTAAGTTGGATTCCTAGGTATTTTATTCTCTTTGAAGCAATTGTGAATGGGAGTTCACTCATGATTTGGCTCTCTGTTTGTCTGTTATTGGTGTATAAGAATGCCTGTGATTTTTGCCCATTGATTTTGTATCCTGAGACTTTGCTGAAGTTGCCTATCAGCTTAAGGAGATTTTGGGCTGAGACAATGGGGTTTTCTAGATATACAATCATGTCGTCTGCAAACAGGGACAATTTGACTTCCTCTTTTCCTAATTGAATACCCTTTATTTCCTTCTCCTGCCTAATTGCCCTGGCCAGAACTTCCAACACTATGTTTAATAGGAGTGGTGAGAGAGGGCATCCCTGTCTTGTGCCAGTTTTCAAAGGGAATGCTTCCAGTTTTTGCCCATTCGGTATGATATTGGCTGTGGGTTTGTCATAGATAGCTCTTCTTATTTTGAGATACGTCCCATCAATACCTAATTTTTTGAGAGTTTTTAGCATGAAGAGTTGTTGAATTTTGTCAAAGGCCTTTTATGCATCTATTGAGATAATCATGTGGGTTTTGTCATTGGTTTTATTTATATGCTGGATTACGTTTATTGATTTGCATATGTTGAACCAGCCTTGCATCCCAGGGATGAAGCCCACTTGATCATGGTGGATAAGCTTTTTGATGTGCTCCTGTATTCGGTTTGCCAGTATTTTGTTGAGGATTTTTGCATCGATGTTCATCAGGGATATTGGTCTAAAATTCTCTTTTTTGGTTGTGTCTCTGCCAGGCTTTGGTATCAGGATAATGCTGGCCTCATAAAATCAGTTAGTGAGGATTCCCTCTATTTCTATTGATTGGAATAGTTTCAGAAGGAATGGTACCAGCTCCTCCTTGTACCTCGGGTAGAATTCGGCTGTGAATCCATCTGGTCCTGGACTTTTTTTGGTTGGTAGGCTATTAATTATTGCCTCAATTTCAGAGCCTGTTTTTGGTCTATTCAGATATTCAACTTCTTCCTTATTTAGTCTTAAGAGGGTGTATGTGTCCAGGAATTTATCCATTTCTTCTAGATTTTCTAGTTTATTTGCTTAGTGGTGTTTATAGTATTCTCTGATGGTAGTTTGTATTTCTGTGTGATCGGTGGTGATATCCCCTTTATCATGTTTTATTGCGTCTATTTGATTCTTCTCTCTTTTCTTCTTTATTAGTCATGCTAGCGGTCTATCAATTTTGTTGATCTTTTCAAAAAACCAGCTCCTGGATTCATTGATGTTTTGAAGGGTTTTTTGTGTCTCTATTTCCTTCAGTTGTGCTCTGATCTTAGTTATTTCTTGCCTTCTGCTGGCTTTTGAATGTGTTTGCTCTTGCTTTTCTAGTTCTTTTAATTGTGATGTTAGGGTGTCAATTTTGGATCTTTCCTGCTTTCTCTTGTGGGCGTTTAGTGCTATAAATTTCCCTCTACACACTGCTTTAAATGTGTCCCAGAGATTCTGGTATGTTGTATCTTTGTTCTCATTGGTTTCAAAGAACATCTTTATTTCTGCCTTCTTTTCGTCATGTACCCAGTAGTCATTCAGGAGCAGGTTGTTCAGTTTCCATGTAGTTGAGCGGTTTTGAGTGAGTTTCTTAATCCTGACTTCTAGTTTGATTGCACTGTGGTCTGAGAGACAGTTTGTTCTGATTTCTGTTCTTTTACATTTGCTGAGGAGTGCTTTACTTCCAACTATGTGGTCACTTTTGGAATAGGTATGGTGTGGTGCTGAAAAGAATGTGTATTCTGATGATTTGGGGTGGAGAGTTCTGTAGATGTCTATTAGGTCCACTTGGTGCAGAGCTGAGTTCAATTCCTGGATATCCTTGTTAACTTTCTGTCTCGTTGATCTGTCTAATGTTGACAGTGGGGTGTTAAAGTCTCCCATTATTATTGTGTGGGAGTCTAAGTCTCTTTGTGGGTCTCTAAGGACTTGCTTTGTGAATCTGGGTGCCCCTGTATTGGGTGCATATATATTTAGGATAGTTAGCTCTTCTTGTTGAATTGATCCCTTTACCATTATGTAATGGCCTTCTTTGTCTCTTTTGATCTTTGTTGGTTTAAAGTCTGTTTTATCAGAGACTAGGATTGCAATCCCTGCCTTTTTTTGTTTTCCATTTGCTTGGTAGATCTTCCTCCATCCCTTTATTTTGAGCCTATGTGTGTCCCTGCACCTGAGATGGGTTTCCTCAATACAGCACACTGATGGATCTTGACTCTATCCACTTTGCCAGTCCGTGTCTTTTAATTGGGGCATTTAGCCCATTTACATTTAAGGTTGATATTGTTATGTATGAATTTGATCCTGTCATTATGATGTTAGCTGGTTAATTTGCTCGTTAGTTGATACAGTTTCTTCGTAGTATTGATGGTCTTTACAATTTGGCATGTTTTTGCAGTGGCTGGTGCCAGTTTTTCCTTTCTATGTTTAGTGCCTCCTTCAGGAGCTCTTTTAGGGCAGGCCTGGTGGTGACAAAATCTCTCAGCATTTGCTTGTCTGTGAAGGATTTTATTTCACCTTCACTTATAAGCTTAGTTTGGCTGGATATGAAATTCTGGGTTGAAAATTCTTTTCTTTAAGAATATTGAATATTGGCCCCCACTCTCTTCTGGCTTGTAGAATTTCTGCTGAGAGATCACCTGTTAGTCTGATGGGCTTCCCTTTGTGGGTAACCCGACCTTTCTCTCTGGCTGCCCTTAACATTTTTTCCTTCATTTCAACTTTGGTGAATCTGACAATTATGTGTCTTGGAGTTGCTCTTCTTGAGGAGTATCTTTGTGGCGTTCTCTGTATTTCCTGAATTTGAATATTGGCCTGCCTTGCTAGATTGGGGAAGTTCTCCAGCTTTTTAAAACAGTTATTGAAATTATACTTTTACATTTTTAAATTCTACTTGTATGTTAAACTACATTAATTTTGAATAGATGTTGAAGTTACTTTACATTTCTGTGATAAGCCCCCTTAATTATGATACATTATCTATCTTATATATTGTTCTTTTTGGTCACTAAGGATTTTGTTGACTGTTTTTCTTGTTTCTAAAGAATATTTGTCTGTAGCTTTCTTTTATGATAGTAGTTTTGGCTGGTGTAGTTATTAATAAAATTCTGGCCTCAAATTTAATTGGGAATTATTTGCATCTATTCTATATTTGGGAAGAGTTTGTGTGAAATTAGTGTTTTTTTAATTCCTTAAATGTTTGCTGGAATTCAACAGTGAAACCATTTGGGTATGAATTTTTTTCTTGGAAAGTTTTAAACTAGAAATTAATATTCTTTAATAGATATAGCAGCATTATTCTCCTCAGGAATGAGATATTCAACTCTGTTAATCATTACTTGACGCAGCAGGAGATAACAGGATGAGGGTGGGATATTATTCACTAGTACTTCTGATCTGTTGTTTACATAGGCAGAATGAGCATCAGTGGTTAGAGAAAGCCTTTAACTGCTTGTAGTTGAAGCTTACACTGCTTGTAGTTGAAGGTTACCCTGCCTGCATAGAAATTGTAATGGTCAAAAGAATGTGGTCAGGATACTGACAGCATCTTCTACAGATACACATCTTTTACTACACAGTTACTCTTATGCTCCATGTTAAGTTTACTATGTAAACTAATACTTACAGGTGTTATTCATTTATGACATTGAAAAAAATTTATAATAGGAGAGTTAGTGGAAAAAACTATACTTTCCTGCTGCTATGGTTAATTCTAAGGTTGTAATAGATATTTATCATTTTTTCTTTTACCGTTTTTTATAGATTTTCCTTACTCTCATCCAGCACTTCTGCTATTTTAGGTTTCTTTCCTACTGGGTTTATGTGGGCCTTTTCTGGGTGTCAGAGTACTTGTTAAGCTGTGCTTTCTCCATTTGCTTATATGTGATTAGTACTGGGCATCGACGCCTCAGTAATAAGCTTCTCCTGGACCACTTTTAGTAGCAACAACTCTAGCCCCTCATAATAATCAGGGTCAGTTCCCAGTATAATAACTCATTCCTTTGCCAGCTGGTCTAGTGTCATGAGAGGTTCTAAAGTATCGAAGTGGTAGCCTTAGGTTTACTGTAATTCTTATATCCCCTTGTAGAAGCATTCCCTCCCCTGGAACTAATGTCTCTAGTGCAACAGTGACTAAATTTATATAGACAGGAAGTGCACATTTCCAAAATAGACATTGAGAATGATGGTATGAGGAAACCATTTCTACTTCTACTTTTTGGTTCTCAAACCTATATATTACAACTAATGGGGATACAACACCAAATAATGGACATTGACTGGAAGTATTAATCCTCATCTTGAATAATAACACACTTAAAACTATATAGTATCATGTTTAAGCCGGTTCCTTACAATGGTTTAAGAGGCTATTCCAGCACACTCTTAGGCTGCTAGCTTTTAGCTTATGTGATAATAGTACTACTAGTATATTCAATGGTAATGTGTCCTTTATTTCATCTCCTTCATTGTCAACTGGGTCCTTTGGTTTGAGGTAATTTTATATGGAATTTGTTGAGGCTAAATCACTTTATGTTTCTGAGATAGTGGTCCAGCACAAGGAAAATCCATATTTAGAATATGTAGCAATTGTAATAAATAAAATATCTATCTTTTCCAGGATGGAATAGTTTCTTACAGTTTAATATAATCAATTTTTTTTTTTTTACCAAGTGGGTGGTTGATCTTTTGAGGAATGATACCATATTGATGGTTTAGCTTGGATTCTTCTGACTGGTTGGATATGCAGTAGAGACAGTGAGTAGATGAACTTTAAAGAGAAGGATTTCACAACATTGGTTCCATGCGTAGCCTCCATTCCTGCCACCTGGTCACTCTGTTCCTCATTATGAAGGCAGTGGGGTGGCTGAGGACAGACAATGGCTGACTTATCTTCACCAATTGGTCATCCTACTTAACTGGGTTTTTAGTGTCTCTTCATTGGTAGATGTACTATGTTAGGCATTGACATAAGAAATAAGAATCCACATACCTTGCATGCACTCCCCTAGATTCATTCACATGCTTCTTCCCCCTCTTGGTCTCTAATCTTCCAATTTATTTTCTAGACTCCTGACCAACCAATCAGGCCATTTGCAACTGCCCAACAGTCTGCATTTATCCTTCCTCACATTACTTCTCTGTCCACACCAAGTTTATGACTAAGTGTACTGCTTGGATCCTTGCTCAGTGGGAGGAATTCCCTTCACCACTGTTTTAACACAACCACATCTGAATGTGGTAGCAGTTCATTTATTACTGTACCACCTTATGGAGATGACCCATTTATTTAAAAAGCGCATTCTTATTTCTCCTCTTTGTGGTAGTTATAAGGAAACACCTACATGTTCATAGCTATGAGCAGAGGAAGCAATAATGGTGCAATTAGAGAAAGGTGAAATGGGGATCTGAGTCACTTATATATGAACTTAGTTGGGCCTAATTCTGAATGTACCACTTCTATCATGTTTTTGCTATTGTGCCAACTCTTCTTATTTGGTGGATCATAATGTTTTTTTCTAGATCATCTATTTAGTGTCTACAAGGGCCTAGTAGCATGTCAGGAATTTCTTTTTGAATGATGAACGTTCCCTATGCAGACAGCATGGCCTTGCTCAAGAACTCGAAAGGCATCTGCTTGGACTCCTACTGAGTTTTAAAAATGGGGATATTTTCAACACATCAACAGTTGCACACCACATGCTAGAGGCTATGTTGACATGTTCTAGTAAAGATACTTTATCTGATATTACAACTGTGATTGAAATACCACTTGGTTAAATTTGTAGGAATTTACAGTTGTCTGCTATGATTCATATCATTTTTGGAGAACTCAGACCTATTAATTAATTGGGCATATGGGGGCCATGATAGTGTTTTGAGTCTCCACGTTCAACAGTCCTTAAGAGATTCGAGTCTTCCCCTTTCAGCAGTACATAATTATTTAGGTAAATGGCTATATATATCTTTGGGGAAAGAGTGAGGGAATCACTACTACACGTAGTTGTTGTGGCACTGCAGCATCTTCTTCAAGAGGAATTGGTCTCCCCTTCAATTGATAGGCTCTGGATCTGAGAACTGGCTCATTTATGGAAACTGGGCAAGGTATTTTAATTTTCCCTTTGGTGTCTAACATTAGTCTTCTGCTATTCCAGAATTCTGTTTTTTTTCTCACTGATACTAGAGAACCTAGTGTTACAGCATTATTCCCTACCATCAATCCTGGCAAGCAGAAGAAACTATCACTGAGCTTCTCACTAGCAGATAATAGTTCACCCTTGAACAACACGGGGGTTAGGGGAACTGATCTGCCACACCGTCAAAAGCCTGTGTACAACTTTTGACTCTACAAAAACTTTACTAATAGCCTACTGTTGACTGCAAGCCATACTAATAACATAAACAGTCAATTAATACCTATCTCATACATTAAATGTGTTGTATACTGTATTCGTATAATAACGGAAGCTAGAGAAAGGAAAATATTAAGAAAATCATAAGAAAGAGAAAATATATTTATTCATTTAGTGGAAGTAGATTGTCATAAGGGTCTTCATCCTTGTTATCTTTACTTTGAGTAGGTTGAGAAGGAGATGGAAGAGAAGGGGTTTGTCTTGCTGTCTCTGGGGTGGCAGAGGCAAATAAAAAATTCATGTGTAAGTGGACTAACATAGTTTGAACTTGTGTTGTTCAAGGGCCGATTGTACTTATTGCTTTGGTGAAAGAAATATTATTTGGGTTCAGTAGGGGAATATAATCATTTGGTTGTCTTTCTTGTATTATGTTTTAAATCTAGTATGTCTACCTCTTGGAGTTTCAGGACTGCTTTCTTTGTACTTCACCGAGGTAGTTACAGCATCTCAACCTCATTATCATAGTCATTTTTAAGCCTTGGAACTATCCCGGTAACATTTAGGCTTGGCTGCAGGTGTACTTCCTACCATGTTAAATCCTCAGTTCTAGAAAAGTGTCTCTGAATCAGTAAAATCCCCGTCCCCTTATTCATTCTTATATGCTATACTCTCCCCAGTTCAGTGCTTCTAACATCCATTTCTCAGTATGGTCTCCTGGTTGTTGCCAGTACCTATTAGATGAGTCCTGCAACCCTTTCTTTTTATAGCAAGGACAATATTTTCCCAGTTTGAGCATTCTGAGATTTTCAGATAATTGGGAGTTAGCCTAGTGGACACTCAAATGGTGTAAGGACAAGTGATACTAGTGCGCCACTATCAGTTCTTGGTACCCTCTATTCCTCTCAAGCTTCATCCTCATTTACCTGCTTACCATTATAGCTAAATATACTTAGAAAATACTTAGAATGCTGTAACAAAGTCTAAGAAATCTGCCATCCAAAATGAACAGATGTTATTCCTGGTAATATTCACTTTTTTAAAAAAAACAGTTATTACAGATACAATTAAGATCCCAAATCCTCTTTTTCAGCCCCTTTCCCGTCCAAAGCTGGACACTTATAATGAATTTGTTATATCTTTTTTTTTTGTTTTGTTGTTAAACTTTTTAAGCTGCTTTATTGACACATAACTTGGCTACCACATAATTTAATCATTTAAAGTAAACAATTCAGTGATTTTGGTATGTTCACGGAGTTGTGCAATAATTACTACAGTGAATTTTAGAACATTTCCATCACTCCAGAAAGAAACTCTGTACCTATTAGACAGTCACTTTCTATTTTCTATTTCCCCCAAATCCTCCTAATCCTAGCTACTATGGATCTGTTTTCTGTCTATATAGATTTCCTTATTGTGGAAATTTTATATAAATGAAATCATGCAATATGTAGTCTTTTGTGACTGACTTATTTCATTTAATATAATGTTTGCAAAGTTTATGCATGTATCAATACTTGATTTTTTTATTGGCAAATAAAATTCCATTTTATGGATATACCACATTTTATTATATATTCATTACAGTAGTTGATGGATATTTGGGTTGCCTTTCTACTTCTTGGTTATTATAAATCATGCTTCTATGAACATTTGTGCACAGGCTTTTGTGTGCATATGTTTTCATTTGTCTTGGGCATGTATTCAGGAAGGGAATTGCTGCATCATGTGGTAACTCTATGTTTTACATTATGAGGAGCTGCTATTATTGAATTCCAAAAAGGTTGCATGGTTTCAAATTCCCACCAGCAATGTGTTAGATCTTAAATTTCTTTATATCTTCCATATGGATATCTTTACCAACACTTGCTATTGTTTATTTTTTTGAATATAGCCGTCTTAGTGGCTGTAGAGTGGTATTTCATGGTGGTTTTGATAGGCATGTCCCTGGACTAATGATGTTGACCTTCTTTTCATGCATTTATTGTCAGTTTGTATATTTCCTTTAGAGAAATGTCGATTTAAATATCTTGCTCAGTTTTATTTGGGTAATTATTATTGTTATTATTATTCTTAGATTTAGGGGATACATGTGCATGTGCAGGTTTGTTACATTGGTATGTTGTTTGATACTGAGGTTTGGGCTTCTAATGATCCCATCACCCAAGTAGGAAACAAAGTACCTGATAGGTAGTTTTTCAACCCTTATCCACCTTCCATCTTCCCTCCACCCTTTTGATATCTCCAGTATTTATGGTTCCTATCTTTGTGTCCATTTATACTCAGTGTTTAGTTCCTACTTACAAGTGAGAATATGCAGTATTTGATTTTCTGTTTCTTTATTAATTTGCTTAGGATAATGGCCTCCAGCTGCATCCATGTTGCTGCAATGGACACGATTTTATTCTTTTTTTTATGGCTTCATAGTATTGCGTGGTGTATATGTACCACATTTTCTTTATCCAATCTATCATTGATGGGCACCTGGGTTGATTCCATGTCCTTGCTATTATGAATAGTGCTGTAATAAACATATGAGGCCAAATGACTTTTTGGTGGAATGATTTATTTTCCTTTGGATATATACCCATTAATGGGATTGCTAGGTTAAATGGTAATTCTGTTTTTACTTTGAGAAATCTCCAAACTGCTTTCCACAGAGGCTGAACTAATTTGCATTCTCACCAATGGTATATAAGTGTTCCCTTTTCTTGGCAACCTTGCCAACATCTGTTATTTTCCGACTTTTTAATAATAGTCATTCTGACTGGTGTGAGATGGTATCATACTGTGGTTTTAATTTGCATCTTTCTGATGATTAGTGATGTTGAGCATTTTTTATATGTTTGTTGGGTGCTTGTATGTCTTCTTTGGATAAGTGTCTGTTCATGATGTTTGCCCACTTTCAACGGAGTTATTTGTTTCTTATAGGTTTTGGGTATTAGTCCTTTGTTGGATGCCTGGTTTGCAAATATTTTCTCCCATTCTGTAGGTCATTTGTTTACTCTGTTGATAGTTTCTTTTGCTGTATGGAAGGTTTTAGTTCAATTAGGTTCCAACTGTCAATTTTTGGTTTTGTTGCATTTGCTTTTGAGGTTAATATCTAGAAGGGTATTTCCTAGATTTTCTTCTAAGATTGTGTAGTTTGAGATGTTACATTTAAGTCTTTAATCCATTTTAAGTTAACCTTTTTTATGGTGAGAAGTAGGGGATTAGTTTCATTCTACATATGGTTAGTCAGTTTTCCCAGCATCATTTATTGAATTAGGATATCCTTTCCCTGTTGTTGATTTTTGTCAACTTTGTCAAAGATCAGATGGTTGTAGGTATACAGCATTATTTCTGGGCTCTCTCTTCTGTTCCATTGGTCTGTATGTCTGTTTTTGTACAAGTACCATGCTGTTTTGATTACTGTAGCCTTGCCATATAGTTTGAAGTCAGGTAATATGATGCCTCCAGCTTTGTTCTTTTTGCTTAGAATTATATTGGCTATTCAGGCTCTTTTGGTTCCATGTGAATTTTAGAATTTTTTTTTCTAATTCCATGAAAAGTCATGTTGGTAAATAGATAGGAATAGTGTTGAGTCTGTAGATTGTTTTGAGCAGTATGGACATTTTAATGATATTAATTCTTCCAATCCATGAATATAGAATGCTTTTCTATTTGTTTGTGTCATCTACAATATCTACCTCTTACATCAACATCCACTGTAGGAAAACACTACTAACCTTCTGTCACCACATATCAGGGTTGTCTTTTTTTGAGTTCCATATAAATGGAATTATACAGTATATATTGTTTTCTGTCTGAGGTATTTCCTTCAGCATAATGATTTAATCTTGTAGTTCAAGACTTATTTATCAGTAGTTCATGACTTATTATTGCTGAGTAGTATACAAATGTATAGATATGTCACAGTTTGCTTATTTTTTCACTTGTTCATGGACTTGTTTTTCTATCTTTTGGCTATTATGAATACCAAACATTAGGTGTCTTATGGCAAATATATATTTAACTTCATAGGAAATTGCCAAGCTATTTTCCAAAATAGGGGTACAATTTTACACTCTCACCAGCAATATGTCACTGTTTCAGTAGATTCATATTCTTTCCAGTACTTATCTGTACTTGCAGATCTACATATTGATTATGTAAAAATCTCAATGAATCTAAAAAGCAACTATTAGACCTAATAAGTAAACTTAGCAAGATTACAGAAACAAATATTTAATAATTATATTTTTATGTGATATGAGTAATCAATTGAAAAACTAAATAAAAATTAACTTTAATATTGATAAAAATAATAAAGTACTTAGGGATAATTGAACAAAGGATATTCAAGACCTCTATACTGAAAATTATAAAACATAGCAGATAGAAATTATAGAAGACTGAAATCAGTGGAGAAAAAGATCATGTTTGTGTGTTGAATGACTCAGTGTCATTAAGAGGTTCTTTCCAAATTGCTAGAGATTCAATCCAATCCTAATCATGATCTCAGCATGGTTTTTTGTTTTTGTTTTTATTTTTGGTAAATATTGACAAGGTGATTTAAAACTCTTTAACAAAATAGCAAGAAGTTGACCCAGCTAGGGATTAATACAAGAATTTATGATTGGCTTAATAATTTAAAAAATCAGTTAATTAGATTTCTGGTTTCAACTTCAACATGCAAAGAGCTTGGAAGTTGTTACTCCCATTCTTAAAACAATAAGATGTTGATCAGTCTTAAAATTAACAACTTTTCTTGGACCTATTAGAGAACTGAGATTTCAGTGGAAACCTACAGCCAGAAGCCTGAAGAGTAAAGCAAATCCAGATAGTCACAGATAGTGCAGAAGCCACTAAAGCCATAAACTTATGGGAACACTCAAATAGTAACTTTTTTCAAATTGCTGGGTGCTGAATGTGGGACTAGCATGAGAATGAGAAACTGCTGGTTACTGAAATGTTCGGGAACCCCCAATACTTTTCCTTTTAGGGAACCCACCAGGTTCTCATGGTAGAGATCTGAGAAAGATTCCTTTATGACTCTGGCAGGGTGCTTATTCTTCCAAATAAGCATTGTGAAATATACTCAGAGCATTCTCCCTAACAAAAAAGTATTTTCCTGGAAAAAAGGCTTTACTAGAGCCTTATCCAAGGTAGGGGAAGGGCATTGCTCAACTTTAGCCACCTTGGCCTTCCTGTCTCATCAGATGGGGGCAAAAGGTGTTACAACTGGAGAAACACTTGTGAATGTCACAGCCCAGACACACAGACCCATTATATCAAGACTGAGATTTAATCATAAAATCATTGAGCATTTTCCTTCTCCCACATCTTACCATAACACACTAACCAGTCTTCATATAATAACAAGTGCAGACTCTGTCTGAGGAGGAATATTTCAAGAAGTCCAAAGTCAAGAACAAAGGCACAAACGAAGACACTAGAGAAATTTGAAGTCTCTGGCATATATGGCTATAGCACACATCAAGTGCACTTACACAGATTAACGTAAATACTCTAAAGGTCATTTACCTCAGTTCCTATTAACCAATACAAACGTGTGGTTTTCAACAAAAAATTACAAGGCATTCCAAAGACCAGAAAAAATACAATCATCTAAACAGATACAGCAGGTAACAGAACCAGAGTCAGCAATAGCATAGATTATGGAATTGTTAGAAAAGGAATTTAAAATAACAGTTAAACTATGTGAAAAGATTTAATGTAGAGATTAGACAAAATGTATACAGGTAAGCAACATGGAAGATGAGTAATGAAAGCCTAGAGGTGGAAACTCTAAGATTCAAAAGGAAATTCTAGAAATCAAAAACACTGTACAGAAATAAATGACTTTGACGTACGTATCTATAGATTAGACTCAGACATAGAATGAGTCATTGAGTTTGAAGATAGATAAATAGAAACTTCTCAAATGGAAATGTAAAGAAGGAAGGCAATTGGGGGTGGGCTGGTGAATAGAATATCCAATAACTGTGTGACGTTTCAAAAGGTGTAACATAGATGTGCGTTTGGACTACCAGAGGCAGGAGAAAGAGTGAGCAAAACAGAAGAACTATATTTGATCTTTGAAAGACATAATGTAGCAAACTCACATGAGGACAGATAGATAATCTGAATAGGCCTGTATCTATTGAAGAAATTAAACCAATTATTAGTAATCTTCCAAAACAGAAAGCACCAGACCCACATGTGTTTACTGGTGAATTCTAACAAAACATTCAAGGAAAAAATTATATCAGTTCTCTGTAATCTCTTCTAGAAAATAGAAGCAGATGGAATATTTCCAGTTCATCCCTGGAGGATTAGCATTACCCAAGTATCAAATCCAGACAAAGACATTACCAGAAAGGAAAACTACAGACCAATATGTCTCATGAATATAAATGCAAAAATCATCTACAAAATATTAGCAAATCAAATCCAACAATGTACAAAAAGAGTTATACACTATGACCAAGTGGGATTTATTCCAGTTATACAAGGCTCATTTAGCATTAAAAAAATTAATGTAAACCATCACACCAACAAGCTACAGAAAAAACAATTAAATGATTATATTAGTAGACGCAGAGTAAGCATTGCATTTGACAAAATCTCACACCCACACATGATAAAAACCCTCAACAAACTAGGAATGGAAGGGAACTTCTTCAACTTGATAAAGAACATCTACCGAGAACGTACAGCACCATTATACTTAATTGTAAGGAACTAGATGCTTACCTGCTAAGATCATGAACAAGGTAAGGATGTATCCCCAAGGATTTCTATTTAACATCTTAGTGGAAGTCCTAGCTGTAATACAGTAAGATCAGAAAAGCAAACAAAAGATATACAGATTGGGAAGGAAGAAATAACACTATCTTTGTTTGCAGATTACATGAATATGTAGCACATCCCACAGAATCAACAAAAACACTTCTGGAACTAACAAGTGATTACAGCAAGGTTGCAGGATAAGAGGTTAATATATGTAAGTCAGTTGCTTTCTTATATACCAGCAATGAACAATTAAAAACACAGTACCATTTACATTGGCATCTAAAATAACTGAAATACTTATATATAAATATAACAAAATACATGTAAGATCTATATAACGAAAATCAGAAGACTCTGATGAAAGAAATCATAGAAGATCTAAATAAATGAGGGGGGGTGGTGAAGGTGATGGTTCATGGCTGTAATCACAACATTTTGGGAGGCTGAGGCAGGAGGATTTCTTGGGGCCAGGAGTTCAAGTCTGGCCCGGGGCAATGTTGTGAGACCCCAGTTTCTAAACAAAACCAAAAAAATAGCCATGTGTTGTGGCATGCGCCTGCAGTCCTAACTACCCAGGAGGCTGAGTTGAGAGGATCACTTGAGCCCAGAAGTTCAAGGTTGCAGTGAGCCACAATCACGCCACTGCACTCCAGCCTGGGTGACAGAGGGAGGCCCTTTTTCAAATGAATGAATGAATGAATGAATGAAGAGATATTCCATGTACATGGATAGCAATATTCAATATTGTCAAGATTGAGTTCTTTCCAACTTGATCTATAGATTCAATTTAGTCCCAGCAAGTTATTTTGTAGATAATAGCAAAGTGATTCCAAAGTGTATATGGAATGGCAAAAGACCCAGAATAACCAACACAATCTTGAAGGAGAGCAGTTGGGAGACTGTCATTACTGGACTTCAAGTCTTATTATAAAGCTACAGTAATTAAGACAGTGTTGTACAGGTAAAAGAATAAATAAATAGATCAATGATACAAAATAGGTAACACCAAAATAGATCTATATAAATACAATCAACTAATCTTTGACAAAGAAACAATGGCAATTCAGTGGGGGAAAGTATAGTCTTTGAAACAAGTGATGCTGGAACAACTGGACATCCATATACCAAAAAAAAAAAAAAAAAAAAAATCCAGACACAGTCCTTACATCTTTCACAAAAATCAACCCAAAATGGATCATAGGCTTAAATGTAAAACACAAAATTATAAAACTCTTAGAAGATAACAGAAGAAAACCTAGGTGATGTGGCTTTTGTAATAGCTTTTTAGGTACAATAGTAAGAAAAGAATCGGTAACTTGGATTTTATTAAAATAAGGCACAAAATGGCAGATAGGAGGCAGAACTAACTTGCAGCTACCACTTGGATGGACAGAACAGCATGTGGAGACCCACATCATGAACTTTTACTTCATGAATTACTGCAGGAACATACCAAGAAAGACAAGAGAATCCACAGACCCTTTGAAGGAGGTGGATTGCTGCTGCAGGCTCTATGGGACAGCCAAGAAACCGTGAGCCTGCTTGCTTTCTCAGCTTAGAGGCTTGTAGCCTGGGGCAGGTTCTCAGCCCTGCTCACCAGCTGCCTGGAAATAAACTCTGTGCTCTAGAGGGGGCACAGTGGGAGTGAAACTGGCCTTTCAGCTGCAGGCTGCCTGGGAACTGGGTCAGGCCTGTGGCTGCAGGCTTTTCCCCACTTCCCGGGTGACCTGTGGGATGCAGCAGAGGCAGCCGTAATCCCCCCGGAACGTATCTCCATTGGCCTGAAAACCACACCCCCATTCCTCACAGCAGCCACAGCAAGCCCTGCCCAAGGAGAGTCTGAGCTCAGACATGCCTAGCCCTGCCCCTCAACTGATGGTCTTTGTCTACCTACCCTAATCGAAGACAAACGACATAATGCCTTGGGAGCTGTATGGGCCTGCACACTACCTGAGAAACCTGAATACTTATCCAAAGGTGACCATAGGGCAAGCTTGTATCCTCCCTATACAACCGCAGCTGATGTGCTCTTGAAAGCCCCACCTCATGGCTGGAGGCCAACCAACACAAAACCAACACACTTACCAAAAATACAACCAAGGACCTTCACAGAGTCCACTTCACTCCCCTGCCATCTCCACTGGAGCAGGTCCTGGTATCCATGGCTTAGAGACCTGATAATGGATCACATCACAGGACTCTTTGCAGACACTCCCCACCCAGTACCAGCCCAGAGCCCAGTAGCTCCACTAGGTGATTAGATCTGGAAGAGAAATAACAATCGCACAGTTTGGCTCTCAGGAAGCTCCACCGCAGGAGAAAGTGGAGAGCACCACATTAAGATATCACTCCATGGGACAAAAGAATCTGAACAGCAGCCCTTGAGTCCCAGATCTTCCCACTGACATAATCTACCCAAATGAGAAGAAACTGGAAAAACAATTCCGGTAATATGACAAAACAAGGTTCTTTGACACCCCCAAAAGATCACACTAGCTCACCAGCAATGGATCCAAACCAAAACAAAACCTCTGAATTGCCAGAAAAAGAATTCAGAAGGTCGACTACTAAGCCAGTCAAGGAGGCAACAGAGAAAGGTGAAGTCCAACTTAACGAAATAAGAAAAAATGATGCAGGATACAAATGGAAGAATCGCCAGTGAAATAGATAGAATAAATAAAAAACAATCACAACTTCTTGAAATGAAGAACACATTTAGAGAATTACAAAATGCACTGGAAAGTCTCGGCAATAATATTGAACAAGTAGAAGAAAGAACTTCAGAACTTGAAGACAGGACTTTTGATTTAATCCAATCCAACAAAGACAAAGAAAAAAGAAAAAAAAATGCCTCCAAGAGGTTTGGGATGTTAAATGGTCAAACCTAAAAATATTGGTGTTCCCCAGGAAGAGGAGAAATCTAAAAGTTTGGAAAACATATTTGAGGGAATAATCAAGGAAGAGTTCCCCAGCCTTGCTAGAGATCTAGACATCCAAATATGAGAAGCTCAAAGAACACCTGGGAAATTTATTGCAAAAAGATAATCACCTAGACACATAGTTATTGGTTATCTAAAATCATGATGAAGGAAATAATCTTAAGAGCTGTGAGGCAAAAGCATCAAGTAACCTATAAAGGAAAACCTATCAGATTAACAGCAGATTTCTCAGCAGAAACCATACAAGCTAGAAGGGATTGGTTCCTATCTTTAGTTTCCTTAAACAAAACAATTATCAGGCAAGAATTTTTTATCAGGTGAAACTAAGCTTCATAAATGAAGGGAAGATACAGTCTTTTTCAGACAAACAAATTCTGAGAGAATTTGCCACTACCAAGCCAGCACCACAAGAACTGCTAAAGGGAATTCTAAATCTTGAAACAAATCCTTGAAATACACCAAAATAGAATCTACTTAAAGCATAAAACTCACAGTACCTATAAAACAATACAATGAAAAGAAAACCCAACAAGGTATTCAGGCAACAAATAGCACAATGAGTACAATAGTACCTTATATCTCAATGCTAACATTGAATGTAAATGGCCTAATTTCTCCACTTGAAAGATATAGAGTGGCAAAATGGATAAGAATTTACCAACCCGGTATCTGCCGTCTTTGAGAGACTCACCTTCCACATAAGGACTCACATAAACTTAAGATAAAGGGGTGGAAAAACATAGTCCATGCAACTGGACACCAGAAGCAAGCAGGAGTAGCTATTTTATAATATCAGACAAAACAAAGTTTAAAGCAACAGCAGTTAAAAAAGAGGGACATTGTATAATGATAAAAGGATTAGTCCAACAGGAAAATATGACAATCCTAAATATATAGGCAACCCACACTGGAGCTCCCAAATTTATAAAACAATTACTACTAGACCTAAGAAATGAGATAGACAGCAGAACAATAATAGTGTGGGACTTTAATACTCTACTGATAGTACTAGACAGGTCATCAAGTCGGAAAGTGAACAAAGAAACAATGGACTTAAACTATACCCTAGAACAAATGGATTTAATAGATATTTACAGAACATTCTACCCAACAACTGCAGAATATACCTTCCATTCATTAGCATATGGAACATTCTCCAAGAAAGACCATATCATAGGCCACAAAACAAGTCTCAACAAATTTAAGAAAATCGAAATTATAGCAAGTGCTCTCTCTATTATAGTGGAATAAAACTGGAAATCATCTTCAAAAGGAACCCTCAAAACCATGCAAATAATGGAAATTAAATAACCTATTCCTGAATGATTGCTGGGTCAACAATGAAATCAAGAGGAAAATTTAAAATTCTTTGAACTGAACGATAGTAGTGACACAACCTATCAAATCTCCTGGAATACAGCAAAGCTGATGCTAAGAAGAAAGTTCATAGCATTAAATGCCTATATAAAAAAGTCTGAAAGAGCACAAATAGACAATCTAAGGTCACACCTCAAGAAACTAGAGAAACAAGAACAAACCAAACCAAACCCAAACCCAGCAGAAGAAAACTATTAACCAATAACAGAGCAGAACTAAATGAAATTGAAACTAAAAAATATACAAAAGACAAATTAAACAAAAACTGGTACTTTGAAAAGATAAATAAAATTGATAGGCCATTAGCAAGATTAACCAAGAAAAGAAGAGAGAAGATCCAAATAAACCCAATTAGAAATGAAACAGGAGATATTACAACCGATACCACAGAAATAGAAAAGATCGTTCAAAGCTACTATGAACACCTTTATGTGCATAAACTAGAAAACCTAGAGGAGATGGATAAAGTGCTGGAAATACACAAACCTCTTAGATTAAACCAGGAAGAAATAGAAACTCTAAACAGACTCTAAATAGTAACAAGCAGCAAGATTGAAATTGTAATTAAAAAGTTACCAACAACAACAAAAAAAGTCCAGGACCAGATGGATTAACAGCTGTATTCTATGAGACAATCAAATAAGAATCTGTACCAATGCTATTGACACTATTCTAAAAGATAAAAGAGGTAATCCTCTCTAAATCAAATCCTAATATCAAAACCAAGAAAGGACCTTAAATAAAAAGTAAACTATAGACTAATATCCCTGATTAACATAGATGCAAAAATCCTCAACAAAATACTAGCTAACCAAATCCAAGACCATATTAAAAATATAATCCACCATGATCAAGTGGGTTTCATACCAGGGATGCAGGCATAGTTTAGCATACTCAAGTCAATAAGTGTGATATACCACATAAATAGGATTAAAAACCAAATTCACATGATCATCTCAATAGACACAGAAAAGGCATTTGACAAAATCCAGCACCGCTTTATGATTAAAACCCTCAGTAAAATTGGCAGAGAAGGGACATACCTTAAGGTAAAGCCATCTGTGACAAACCCACAGCCAACATTATACTGAATGGGGAAAAGTTGAAAGCATTCCCCCTGAGAACTGGAAAAAGATAAAGATACCCACTTTTACCACTTCTAGTCAACATAGTACTGGAAATCCTAGCCAGAGCAATTAGACAAGAGAAAGAAAGAAAGGGCATCCAAACTGGTAAAGAGGAAGTCAAACTGTTGCTGTTTGTGATGATTGTATACCTAGAAAACTCTAAAGACTCATCTAAAAAGCTCCTAGAACTGGTAAATAGATTCAGCAAAGTTTCAGGATACAAAAATAATGCACACAAATCAGTAGCTCTTCTATACACCAACAGTTACCAAGTTGAGAATCAAATCAAGCTCAATTCCTTTGACAATAGTTGCAAAAAAAAAATACTTAGGAATATACTTAACCAAGGAGATTAAAGGCCTGTACAAGGAAAACTACAAAACACTGCTGAAAGAAATCAGATGATGCAAACAAATGGACACCCCTCCCATGCTCATGGATGGATAGAATCAGTATTGTGAAAATGTCTATACTTCCAAAAGCAATCTACAAATTCAATGCAATTATCATCTAAATACCACCATCATTCTTCACAGAACTAGAAAATACAATCATAAAATTCATATGGAACCAAAAAAGAGCCCACCTAGCCAAAGCAAGACAAAGCAAAAAGAACAAATATGGAGGTATCACATTATCCCATTGCAAACTACACTACAAGGCTATGGTTACCAAAACAGTGGTACTGGTATAAAAATAGTTATGTAGACAAATGGAACAGGATAGAGAACCCAGAAATACAGCCAACTTATCTTTGACAAAGCAAACAAAAACATAAGATGAGGAAAGGACACCCTATTTAACAAATGGTGCTGGGATAATTGGCAAGCCAGGTGTATAAAAACGAAACTGGATTCTCGTCTCTCACTTTATACAAAAATCAGCTCAAGATGGATCAAAGACTTAAATCTAAGACCTGACACCATAAAAATTCTAGAAGTCTCACTCCGTCACCCAGGCTGGAGTGCAGTGGTGCAATCTTGGCTCACTGCAAGCTCTGCCTCCCGGGTTCACGCCATTCTCCTACCTCAGCCTCCCAAGTAGCTGGGACTACAGGTGCCCACCACCACGCCCAGCTAATTTTTTTTTTTGTATTTTTAGTAGAGATGGAGTTTCACCGTGTTAGCCAGGATGGTCTCGATCTCCTGACCTTGTGATACGCCCGCCTTGGCCTCCCAAAGTGCTGGGATTACAGGCATGAGCCACCGCGCCTGGCCTAAAAATGTATTTTTAAACAAAAAATGAAAAATAAAAATTGCCCTGCGAAAGACACTCTTAAAGGAATCAAAAGAGAGGCCACAGACTTGGAGAAAATATATGCAAAACATGTATCTAAAAAAGTATTGCTGTCCACAAGCTTAAAGAACTTTAAAAACTCAACAATAAGAAAACAACCTAATTTAAACATTGGTAAAATTTCTGAACAGATATCACCAAAGAGGCTATATGGATCACAAATAAGCATATGAAAATATGCTTTGCCTCATATGCCATTAGGGAATTAGGATGGGTCTAGAGTGGCTTTACTTTAGGAATTCTTTAGTCCTACCACTAAGGTAAAATCTTTTTGGGGTTACTACTGAATGCCTCTGGTTGAGCATTGAGGTATCTCTACTCTTGGTGTTTGAAATTCAAATACCTTTCAGTGTTCTGTCAGCTCTCGGATACATTCAGCTCTGGAATTCAGGTAACTTCTAGTGCTATGTAAGCTGTCAAGTCTAAACATCTCTTGGGTTTCCACTTCTTTTCTGTGAAGCCCCATGCAGGTAAAATAAAAATATTACCATCAATAACATTTATAAACTCATTCTACCATTAATGCCATTTGTTAATTTAATTTGCAACACTCAAGTAGAAAACGTTAAGAGGTTGGAGAAAATTTTTCCTTCTCTACAACATCTATTCCATGATATATATCCCATAAATGTATAAACACAAGTATATAGATTTGATCCTTACAGAAATTAAAAGATAATAAAGACAACAAAAATAGTGCATAAAGCTTGAGCAATTGATTTAGAAAACCCTGGATTAGAATTCTACTTCTATCATGCCCTGGTTTTTTGATCATGAAAAATCACTTAATTTCTCAATGCTTAGAACAGTATCATTCTAATATTGTATATAACAGAATGTTAAAATGATAGTTTAAATTGAGGTCTCCAAAACTAGGTGGCAAATATTCCCCAAATTCCAAAGCAAGGCACTAAATCACCTTGGCAAGGCTTGAAGAGAAAATGAAAAAGTAATTTGTGACTCTTAGGTAACCACCCAACTCAATTAATAAGAGAAGTTAGAGAGGCCAAGAGAGATGTTAGAGATTATAAATATTTCTTTAAAGGGAGTTTTGGTGGTTTTTAAGCCTCCCCTATTTTTGAAGAAGTAGGAAATGCTTCCCTATCTCCCTATGCTGGACCTAGTGAAAAGGAGTTTTCAAAATGATTCCTTGGACAGCTTAGGATGTACACAGTAGATTGAGGGAGTAGTTGGGATAGCAAGAAATACTGTTGCTTGTAACTCAACCCTATATGGTTTGCTCTTTTAAAGTATACATTATATATAAGTGGGTTTTCTCTAAATATAAATATTATAATGCAAATATTTTCTCTTGAATAATCAGATCTGAGCCTGAGTTCTCATATAGCAATTATCAGCTGAAGCTGAAGCATAGCTGTTTCTTTAAATTGTACAGACTTTCCAGTTTACTAAAGGTTTTACTGTTCCATATATTTCTTACACTTTATTCACTTAAGTTAATTTTTAACTGTCTAAATTTTGCAGGTATTTGAATTTCCAAAACCTGCTCTTGGCTCTCAAATTCCAATAGTTTCTGTAAACCGTGAACTGTTGACTCAGATATATTTTTACCTGGTACATGGGATTATATTAGTTGTCTTATCTGGCATTTAGGAATAAATTGCTTAATGAATAAACATCCTACTAAAACCAGCCTTACTGCCTCTGTTTTTGAATCCCTCTAGAGCATTACTTATATAAAGTAATTTTTAAAAGTGTATCATTAAATTATATTATAATTATATTATTTATATATTTATAATATATAAATTATATAAATTTATAAATATGTCTATAATTTTATAAATTATATCAATATATCATAATGTATAATATATTAATGTTAATAATATATTAGTATTATCAATATATTATATATAAATATATTTATAATTTTATAAGATATATTATAATTTAATTATATTATAATTAAATTATATTTAATTCCCATGCTTAAAAGCTTTCAGTGACTTTTCATTACATCTAAAATAAAATTCAAATGTATCACCTTGATTTCAAGGTGTCTATATGATCAAGTACTTGCTTCTTCTCCAACCTCAATCACTGTGTTCCAAGCACCATTAACCTTTTACAGTTCTTTTAATAACTCAAGTTAATTCACAATTAAATGTCTTTGTTCTAGATCACCTGGATTATTGCCTGGTTAAATCTTTTATATTCATGCCTGAGCTTTAAAGTCACCTACTAACAGAGCCTTTCCTTAAGAGACAACCACAAAACACTTTATCACATATTCCTATTTTATTTTCATTATAACACATCACTAGCTTATATTTTCTCATTTTGCTTATTTGTTTGCTGTTGCTTCCCTTCAAGTAAAATATAGCAATATGAGAGCAAGGGCTTTTATGTCTTGTTCACTGATATATCCTCATATGTACAACAGTGTTCAATGGTTTGGCAGTTAGGTAATTTATGACCTTAGCTAATGTAGTTTCAGAGAAAAGATGGATGACGAAGTTTGATGAACATAGGGTAAAGACTGAATGCAAGTTGAATAAGCAGAGAAAGCATCCATTAGTGATTCAAGAAATTTGACACTGAAAGAATAGGAATAAGAGAAAAGAGTAACTAAAAGAGGAAGAAAAAGTAAAATCAGGAAGAGGTGGCAGATATATAATATAGTTATATACATATGTAACAAACCTTCACGTTGTGCACATGTACCCTAAAACTTAAAGTATTATTAAAAAAAATATATATATATAGTTATATTTCTAGGTTGCACTACAAAAAGAGGTTATTCCAAGCAGCCCTCACTTCCATAAGTTTCTGCTTTTAGTCAGACAAGGGAAGCTCTGAGTAGACTTCTTTCTACATCTGTTGATTCTCAATTGCCTTCAGCTCAAAATAATCCATATGCCAAAGTGGCATATATTGGTGTGGCATATTCTGATCCTCTTCAAAATGAATGTAAGTTTTTCTATTTATGTGTATATATGTGTATATATATGTGTTTGTATATGTGTATGTGTGTTTATATATATGTATATATCCATTGGATTCCTAAATCCTATAAGCACATGATCAAAATATGTCTCATTCCATTTCAGAATACTTTTGAGAGCCATGTAAATCCAATGTGTTAGTACATTCTGAAAGAGAGTACTCAAATTCATGTAGTTAATCATGATTTAAGGAAATTAGTGTAAGAAAAGGAAAAAGTCACCCCCGTGGGATTTCAGGGTCAAGAGGAACTGAAAGGTTAACTTAATAGCATCCATGTAGGGTAAGTCCTTTGAATCTTACAGTTTTGGAGATCAGAATCCCAAAATGAGTCTCACTTGGTTAATATCAATGTGTTGGAAGAGCTGCACTTCTTTCTGGAGGCTGTAGGGAAGAATTTGTTTTCCTTCCTTTTTCAGCTTCTAAAGGCTGCCTTTGTTCTTTGGCTCTTGGCCCCTTTCCATCCTCAAAGTCCACAGTGGTCAGTGGAGTCTATTTCATGTTGCATTACCCTGACACTAACTCCCTGTGTCTTTTTTTGTTTTTTTCACTTATAAGGACTCTTGTAGTTATGGTGAGCCCACCTGAATAATCCAAGATAATCTCCCCATCTCATGGTCAGCCAAACAGTGACCTTCATTCCATCTGCAACCTTAATTTCACCTTGTCATGTAACATAACATATTCAAAGGTTTCAGGGATTAGGACATGGACATCTTCAGGGCAGGTGCATTATTCTACCTACTACACTGATAGTCACCCTATATTTTATTCTTCACCTTTCCTTTCGTATATCCTCAGCTCTCAGCTATTAGTTTGATTTTTTCTACTTTTCTCTATCACCGTAACTTTTTGAGTACTCTGTAAACTGTCACTTGATTTATTTGGTGATATGCAATAGGGCCAGAAATAATCTGTTCTGGAAATAAAAATTCAGTCAGTTAAATTTCTTCAGAAATCACATACACAATATACATTTGTTAAATAAATTAATTAATACAAGTATCTATTCAAAAATTGTATCTAAATTAATAGAAACATTAGAATTAATTTCAGTTTTCACAGCTGAATTATTTCAAAATCACTGACTACATTTTCATTAAGTTTAGAAGTATTAAGTGGATTGTTTGCTGTGTAATACATAGATTATTATGCTATTAATAAATAGAAATAATAACTTTTTCAGGCTATAGCAGAAATTTTTGCAGTATTTTCTTTTCTCTAGTTGATATTATTAGTAATGGAAAAATTAATTGGTACTCTATAACTTGCTTGATCAATGGCTGTAAGTTACTAGAATATCCTCAAAAACTTAGAAATTTTTATGTAGGTCTTCTTTCCTCAAAAATCATTGCAAGAGTCTTGTAGTGATTATATGATATTCAAAAGTAAAGCTATCCACTGCTGTGTGTTCCCAGGGTGTCCCTTACATTTTCTATAGTAGAAACATCAAAAATATTCTAAGGAGATCTTTTAGAAATATTGCTTCATTTATATTTACAGTCAGTTTTCAAAAATAAGATTATCATTTTCTTTGGAGATCTTGTATAAGCCATTGGAACCATCATTTTTTTCTGGTAGTAGCAAAGAAAATAAAAGAAAACCTACCAATAATTTAAATTTAAATAGTAATCAGTGCAGTGGCTATATCCTCACTTCTGTTACTTTGCTTCCTTCACTGAGCCAAAATTCCACATTCAGGTTCTGTTTTTGTACCACTTAATTCCTGACAACAACTGCCATATAAGTTGTGGTTCTTAATTGCTAACAATAGAAACTAGTTGGCTGATTGATTAGAAAGGGAGTTTATTCTCCCATTCACAATTGCTACAAAGAGAATAAAATACCTAGGAATACAACATACAAGGGATGTGAAGGACCTCTTCAAGACGAACTACAAACTACTGCTCAAGAAAATAAGAGAGGACACAAACAAACGGAAAAACATTTCATGCTCATGGATAGGAAGAATCAATATCGTGCAAATGGCCATACTGACCAAAGTAATTCATAGATTCAATGCTATCCCCGTCAAGCTACCACTGACTTTCTTCACAGAGTTAGAAAATACTACTTTAAATTTCATATGGAACCAAAAAAGAGCCCATATAGCCAAGACAATCCTAAGCAAAAAGAACAAAGCTGGAGGCATCACGCTATGTGACTTCAAACTATACTACAAGGCTTACAGTAACCAAAACAGCATGGTACTGGTAACAAAACAGATATATAGAACAATGGAACACAACAGAGGCCTCAGAAATAACACCACACATCTACAACCATCTGATCTTTGACAAACCTGACAAAAACAAGAAATGGGGAAAGGATTCCCCATTTTATAAATGGTGTTGGGAAAACTGGCTAGCCATATGCAGAAAAGTGAAACTGGACCCTTTCCTTACACCTTATACAACAATTAATGCAAGATGGATTAAAGACTTAAACGTAAGACTTAAAACCATGAAAACCCTAGAGGAAAACCTAGGCAATACCATTCAGGACATAGGCATGGGCAAAGTCTTCGTGACTAGAATACCAAAAGCAATGGCAACAAAAGGCAAAATTGACAAATGGGATCTAATTAAACTAAAGAGATTCTGCACAGCAAAAAAAAACTATCATCAGAGTGAACAGGTAAGCTACAGAATGGGAGAATTTTTTTTGAATCTATCCATCTGACAAAGGGCTAATATGCAGAATCTACAAGGAACTTAAACAAATTTACAAGAAAAAAAAACCCCATCAAAAAGTGGGCAAAGGATATGAACAGAGACTTCTCAAAAGAAGACATTTATGAGGCCCACATACATATGAAAAAAAGCTCATCATCGCTGGTCATTAGAGAAATGCAAACCAAAACTACAATGAGATACCATCTCATGCCAGTTACAATGGTGATTATTAAAAAGTCAGGAAACGACAGATGCTGGAGAGGATGTGGAGAAATAGGAACACTTTTACACTGTTGGTGGGTGTGTAAATTAGTTCAACCATTGTGGAAGACAGTGTGATGATTCCTCAAGGATCTAGAACCAGAAATACTATATGACTCAGCAATCCCATTACTGGGTGTATACCCAAAGGATTATAAATCATGCTGCTATAAAGACACATGCACACATATGTTTATTGTGGCACTATTCACAATAGCAAAGACTCGGAACCAACCCAAATGCCCAGCAGTGATAGGAGTGGATAAAGAAAATGTGGCGCATATATACCATGGAATATTATACAGCCATAGAAAAGGATGAGTTCATGTCCTTTGCAGGGACATGGATGAAGCTGGAAATTGTGATTCTCAGCAAACTAACACAGGAACAGAAAACCAAACACTGCATGTTCTCACTCAGAAGTGGGAGTTGAACAATGAGAACACATGGATACAGCATGGTGAACATCACACACCGGGGCATGTTGTGGGGTGTGGGACTAGGGGAGGGATAACATTAGGAGAAATACCTAATGTAGATGATGGGTTGATGGGTGCAGCAAACCACCATGGCACGTGTATACCTATGTAACAAACCAGCACGTTCTGCACCTGTATCCCAGTACTTAAAGTATAAAAAACACATAAATTCCCAGAATTCCCAGGCCCCACCCTAGAACTACTGATCAGAAATTCTCAGTGTAGGGCTCAGCCATCTGCGTATTAACATGTCCTGTAGAAGATTTTGATGCATGATAAAGCTTGAGAATCAATATTTTAGGAAAATTCAATGGCTTTTTAAACCTGATCAATTAAAGCAATAGCTCCCCTCTCCTCAAAAAAGAAAGGGAGTTTATTAAATGGATATTGGGTAACTTACTGGGAGAGCTGGAAAAATGAGTTCAAGACAAGCTTCCAAGAGCAACATCGCAAACCATGCTATAGAAGTGACCTAATGTGGATGTATTGACACTCTTAAAACAAATTATGACCTCTTCTCCCACTGTATCTTTGTTGCATGTGAGAATTACTCAGAGAAGGAAAAGGCTGAAAGATAAGCAGCAAGAGTTCGTGAAACACCCCATAAACCACATGATTAAAACCCCATAAGGAATTCGAATATTATTCTCGTGGCAGGAGACTTTTAAACAGGAATGGCATTATGAGATTTTCATTGTAGAAAGATGATTGAGGATGCATTGTGGAAAATAGGTTGGAAGCAAGGTCAGAATACACAACAATAGGATGTTTATGTACATGTATGTGCATACATATATGTATATGTATATCCTATTGGCAACCAATAGGATGTATATGTATATATCTATGTATGTGTATATATTTCTATTTCTGTCTATTCATCAATCAATCAATCAATCAACTATCTAGATTGTTTTAAGAAATTGGCTCACACAACTATGGAGGCTGGCAAATCCAAAATCTGTAGGGCAGGTTGGCAGGCTGGAGACCCAGGGATGATTGATGTTGCTGTCTTACATCTAAAGGCAGTCTGGAGTCAGAATTCTTTCTCAGGGAACTTGGTCTTATAAGGCCTTCAACAGAAGGCCAATCCATATTATGAAGGGTAACCTGCTGTATTCAAAATCTGCTGATTTAAATACTAATCACATAAAAAATATCTTCATAGCAAGATTTAGACTGGTATTTGGTCAAAAACTGGGTACCTAAGTGGACATAAAATTAACCACTACACAAGGAGACCAGTTAAGGAGTTGCAATGTGAAAGATTTGATAGTAGCACTAAGAATGGGCAAAAATAGATGTACTCAAGAGATGCTTCAAAGTAGAATTGACTAACATAATATGCTGAATTTGGAATAGAATAACAGATGATAGGCTTGACCATCGTAGTGGAAGGTTTTGCCACTCACTGAGATAGGATACAGAAAAAGCAAAGCAGGATTTGGTAGGAAAGATAACCAGTTTGTTACGTGCTAAGTATAAGATTTTTGTGGTACATGCAAGTAGAGTGATCTACTGCGTATTTAGATACATTTTCTGAAATTTGGGGCAGAATTCTGAGCTGCAGATAAAGATTTTGGAATCATAAACATATAATGGTAATTGAAGGCTGAGATGGCCCAGGAGGAGTGAGTAAGGTATGAAAAGAAGTAGGTCTAGAAAAGAATGTAGGAAAATATATAAGCAGTAGAGAAAAATAATTTCCCAAGGGAACTTGAGAAGTGATGGGCAAAAAAAAAGAAATTGGAGAGTCTTGTTATTATAAAAAGCCAAAGGAAGAAGAATGTATCATGAAGAAAGGTTTGATTATAAAGTCAAATATTGCAATAGGGATCAAATTAGAGAAAGACTGAAAAGTGATCATTGAATTTAGCTACTAGAAAGTTGCTATTCGTGACCTTATTAGCCACTAGGTAATAAATTCATGTGTTTTTTATGGTATATTTACCCACTTGGTGTTAAACCAATACATTACCAAGTAGTCTGTAATTGTATTTGTAATTTTAGCATTAACTGCTGTATATTCTTATAAGTAAGAACTTTTTTTAATAATTGAAAGATAAATTATAGTGTTTTATATAAAATTATATATTTTGAGTTTTGTGAACATTTGTTATAATTATATAAACTAAATGTCACAGCTGAAAAGTATCAAGCAGCCTGTGAAAACATGAATTAAACTGATTAATACATTACTGCTTTAAGAAATACTTAAAAGATCTTGAAATATTTTAACTCTTATTAAAAATAGTATTTTCTCATGCCATTTCTATGTTTTTAAAAATTGATTCTATGCAAGTCTTTTGGATAGTAACTACTAAAATAGCACTAGGAAACTAAGCTTTGGATATTATTTTAAAATGAGCATCTATAATATGCCACTCTCTAGGTAGCAAATGGAGATTAGTGATATAAACAAGACATAAAACCATTGTTTTATTTTTTTCTGAAATTTATATACATTTAAGGGGTACAATTGCAGTTTTGTTGCATGAATATACTACATAGTGGTGAATTCTGAGTTCTTAGTGTAACCGTTACCCAAATAATATACCTTATACCCATTAAGTAATTTCTCATCCCTCATCCTCCTCCTTCCCACCTTTCTGAGTGTCCAATGTCTATTATTTCACACTTTATGTCCATGTGGACACGTTATTTAACTCCCATCTATAAGTGAGACTGTAATATTTCACAGTTTCTGAGTTGATCTAACTTAGGATAATGGCCTCTAATTCCATTTATGTTGCTGCAAAAGATATGATTTCATTTTTTATGGCTGAATAGTATTCCATTATATATCTCTCTATATAGCTGTACCTATATCATTTATCTATCTAATCTATCTATCTATCTATCTATCTATCTATCTATCTATCAATCATCTATCTATCTATCCATCCATCCATCCATCCATCTATCTATGTATCTATCTAGCTCACATTTTCTTTATCGAACCATCCATTAATGGACACTTAGATTGATTCCATGTATCTGCTATTGTGAATAGTGCTGCAATAAACATAAGTGGAGTTATCTTTTTGGTATAATGATTTCTTCTCCTTTGGGTAGATACCTAATAGTGGGATTGCTGGATTGAATAGTAGTTATATTTTTAGTTCTTTGAGAAATATCCACACTATTTTCCACAGAGTTTGTACTAGTTTATTTTCCCACCAACAATGTGTAAGTGTTCCCTTTCCTCCACATCCTTGCCAACATCTGTTATTTTTTGACTTTCTAATAATAGTCATTCTGACATAAGATGATATCTCATTGTGGTTTTAATTTGTATTTCTCTAATGAATAGTGTTGTAGAGCATTTTTTATATACTTGTTGGCAATTTGTAGGTCTTTGTTTGGAAAAAATGCCTGTTCATGTCCTTTGCCTGTTTTTTAATGGGGTTATTTGTTTTACTGTTTTTGAGTTGTTTGAGTTCTTTGTAGATTTTGGATGTCAGTCCCCAGAATAGTTTGCACATATTTTCTCCCATTCTGCAGGTTGGCTATTCGTTCTGTTGATTGTTTCCTTTGTTGTCAGAAGGTTTTATTTTAATTAAGCCCCACTTGCCTATTTTTGTTTTTGTTGCTTGTGCTTTTGAGGTCTTAATAATGAATCCTTTGCCTAGGCCAATGTCCAGAAGAGTTTTCCCAAGTTTTCTTCTAGTAGTTCTATAGTTTGAGGTCATACATTTAAGTCTTTACTCCATCTTGAGTTGGTTTTTGTATATAGTGAGAGATAGGGGTCCAGTTTCATGTTTCTGCATATGACAATCCAATTTTCCCAGCACCATTTATTGAAAAGGATGTCCTTTCCCAGTGTATGTTTTCATTGACTTTATTAAGTATCAGTTGGGTGTAGACATGTGGCTTTATTTCCGGGTTCTCGATTCTGTTCTATTGAGATATGTGTCTATTTTTATATCAATATCATGCTGTTTGGGTTACTGTAGCTTTGTAGTGTAATGTGAGGCTGGGCAATGTTATGTCTTCAGCTTTGTTCTTTCTGCTTAAGATTGCTTTGGCTATTCTGGCACTTTTGTTGGTTCCATATGAATTTTAAGATTTTTTCTAATTCTGTGAAAAATGACATTAGTATTTTGATAGAAATTGCATTGAATCTGTAGATTGCTTTGGGAAGTATTGTCATTTTAATGAATCTAGATCAATTTAGGGAAAGTTGCCATCTTAACAATATTGAGTCTTGAACATCTTCATTTATTTTGGTCTTTAATTTCTCTTTGTAATATTTTATAGCTTTCAGTGAACAGGTCTTAAAACATCTTTTGTTAAACTTATTCCAAAGTATTTCTTGATGCTGTTTTAAATGAATTTTTCTTAATATATAATTGGTCTTTGCTAGTAGATAGAATTACAATTTATTTAAAAATTGGGGGCTGGGCATGGTGGCTCACAACTGTAATCCAGCACTTTGGGCGGCTGAGGTGGGCAGATCACTTGAGGTCAGGAGTTTGAGACCAGCGTAGCCAACATGGTGAAATCCCATCTCTACTAAAACTGCAAAGATTAGCTGGGCACGGTTGTGGGCTCCTGTAATCCCACTTACTTGGGAAGCTGAGGCAGGAGAATCGCTTGAACCCAGGAGGCAGAGGTTGCAGTGAGCTGATATTGAGCCACTGTACTCCAGCCTGGGCAACACGAGTGAGACTCCATCTTAAAAAAAAATTGATTTTGCATTCTACAACCTTATTATTTGTTTCAGTAATATTTTATGGCTTTCTTATGGTTTTCCTATATAAATTTGATGTTTTCTGCAAACAGAGTTGTCTTCCTTTCCAGCCTGCATGCTTTTTATTTTTCTCACCTTAATGCACTTGATAGTACTTCTAGTATCTAGCATGATAGTAAATAGAAATAATGATAGATGATTCTTGCTTTATTCATTATCCTAGGTAGAAAGTATTGTTCCTCTTGCTGTTAAGAATAATGTACAAATTTTCCTTAAATGCACTTAATCAGATTGAGGAAGTTCACTTTTCCTAGTTTACTGGGAGATTTTATTAAGAAAGCATCTTAAACTTTGTCAAATGCTTTTTCTGTATCTATCAAAATGATTGGTTTTGTTTTCAGTTGATAGGATGACTTACATTGATTGATTTTTTAAATGTTCAACCAACATTGCATTCCTGGCATAAATCCCACTGGTTATATTATATAATTCTTTAAAAAATTTTTAAAATATATATTTTTTAGAGATGAGGTCTTTCTCTGTCACCCAGGCTTGAGTTCAGTGGCATGGTCATAGCTCACTAAAGCCTCAAACTCCTGGGCTCAGGCAATCCTCCCACCTAAGCCTGCTGAGTAGCTGGGACTACCAGCACACATTATCATGCACAGCTAATTTTTCAAAAATCTTATCTGTAGAGATGGGGGTCTCACTATGTTGGCCAGGCTTGTCTTGAACTCCTGGCTTCAAGCAATCATTCTGCTTTGGCTTCCGAAAGTATTGGGATTCCAGAAGTGAGCCACCACACCTGGTTTGTTTTTTTCTGTCTTTTTCTTTCTTTTTTTTTTTTTTTGAAAGGCTCTACTCTGTCATCCAGACGGGAGTGCAGAGGTGTGATTATAGCTCACTATAACCTTAAACTTCTGGACTTAAGCAATCTTCTTGCCTCACCGTCCTTACTATCTGGGATCACAGGTATGTGCCACTGAACCCAGCTAATTTTATTATCTTTTAAAGTTTTGTAGAGATGAGATCTTGCTATGTTGCCCAGGCTGGTCTTGAAATCCTGGCCTCAAATCATCCTCCTGCCTTGGCCTTATGAAGCACTATAGTCTTTTTATATGTTGTTGTATTAAATTTGCCAACATTTTTTATCGGTATTTTTTGAATCTATATTCATGAGAGATATTAGTCTGAAGTTTTCTTGTTTTATGATATCGTTTGTCATGATTTGGTATTAGAGTAAAGGTATTTTTATAGAATGAGTCAGAAAATCTTTCTTCCTCTCAATTTTTCTGCGGGAATTTTATAGAATTGGCATTATTTTTTCCTCTAAATGTGTCATAGATTTTATTTTATAAGTAATGGTATCTTGACCTGGAGTTTTCTTTGAGGAAATAATTTTAATTAGAATTCAGTTTCATTAATTTGTATAGTGCTGTTAAATTTCCTACTTCTCCTTGTGTAATTTATGTCTTTCTGGGAATTTGTCCATTTCATTTAGATTGTCAAATTTATTGGCATAATTTTTTAAATAATATTTGTTTGTTGTCTTTTTAATTTCTAAAGTTTTTATGGTAATATTCCTTTCCTTATAAAAGGAAATGTGTGTACTTTCTTTTTACCTTGATCACTCTGGTGGAAGGTTTATTAATTTCATTGAATTTTTCAAACTAGGTTTTGGTTTCACTTTTTTTAAATTGTTAATCTGTTTCTATTTTATTGATTTATCTGATCATCTTTATTCTCCTTTTTTCTGGTTTTGAAATTAATTTGCTCTTCTTTTTCTACCTTCTTAAGATGAAAACTTACATAATTTAAGATCTTTTTCTTTGCTAATATAGGTAATAAAAGCTCTAAATTTTTCTCAAAGTGCTGCTTTAGCTGCATCTCACACCTTTGATATATTTTTATTAGTTTATTAAATTATCTACTGTTTTTTTATCAATGCTTATTTAGTAGTTTATAATTTAATTTTCAAACATTTGGAGGGTTTTCTGGATGTTATTAATTTCAAATTCAATTATGGTCAGAAACTATACTCTTTATGATTTCAATACTTTTAAATGCTTTGATGCTTGTTTTATAGTTCGAAATATTTTATCTCTTAGTAATTGTTTCTTTTATATTTCAAAAGTATATTTATTCTGCTTTTTTTGGGTTGTGTGTTTTATAAATGCCAATTGGGACAAGTTGGTTGATAGCCTTTTACTTATGTCTTCTTCATTTTTACTGATTTTGTCTTATATTAGTTATCGAGAAAGGGGTGCTAAAAACTCGAACTATAATTGTGAATTCATCTGTTTCTCTTTGTGGTTCTATCAGTTTTGTATTATGTATTTTAAGCTCTGTAATTAGGTGTATAATTTAGGATTTTTATGTTTTTTTAATAATTTAACCCATTTATTATTATGAAGTGACCACCTTTAACCCCGGTAATGTTCTGTATTCTGAAATCAACTTTACTGTATATTAATATATCTTTCCACCTTTATCTTAATTAATGTTAGCATGTTGTATAATTTTCTATGTTTTAACTTTTAACCTATTTGTATATATTAACCTATTTGTATATATTTAAAGGAGGTTTCTGTACAAAGCATATACTTAGGTCTGCATTTTTGTCTTTTCTGACAGTCACTGCATTTTAAATGGGGTGTTTACACTGTTTGCATTTAGTGTGGTATTGGTATGGCTGGGTATAAATCTACCATCTTGCTCTTTGTTTTCTATTTATCTTACTAGTTCTTAGCTCCCCCCAACAATATTCTGCGTTATTTTTTGTTAAACTTTTTAATGATTTCATTTTGTCTCCTTCGTTGGCTAATTAGCTGTAATCTTCTTGCTGATTGCCTTATGGTTTACATTAATAGTGTGCAGCTGTACCTTATATAAATTTACCTTCAATTAATGTTATACTACTTTATGAATGGTATAATAGTAAAGTTTCTATTTCCCCTCCTATTGGCCTTTGTGTTACTGTTAATATCACTTTACTTCTACATACGTTATAAACCACAAATGTACTATTATTATTTTTGCTTTAAACAGTAAATTATTTTTTAAAGATAACTTGTATTTTATATTTACCCATATATTTATCATTTTAAATGTTCTTTTTTGCTTTTTGTATATCCAGATACTATTTGATATCATTTCCCTTTTGCCTGAAGACCCTCTTTCACATTCCTTTTAGTGCAGGTCTTTTCATGATGAATTATTTCAGTTTTATGTGTCTGAAAAGTGCCTTCATTTCAGTTTCATTTTTGAAGAAAACTTAATTTTGGTCATTATTTAAAAAAATTTTTATCTCTTCTCTCCCTCCTGTTTCTCTTTTTTATTACTCAAATTACAACTAATTAGGCCATTTGACGTTGACCCACAGTTCAATGGTGTGCTGTTCTTTCTCTACCCCTCAGTTATTTTTTTCTCTGTGTTATATTTTGGGTAGTTTTTATTGACATATTTTCAAGTTCACTAATCCTCAATGTATTTTTTAAAAAAAATCTCTAGATATTCTATTTGAGATAGATAGGTAGATAGATGGATGGATAGATAGATCTATCTTCTGTATATCTACTTAACATGCTCAATCTCCTCTCTACCTTCTTCAACATATGCAGTGTAGTATAATAAATGTTTTACTATCTCTGTCTATTATTTCTATCCTGTTTTATTTCTGGGTCTCTTTCTATTGATATTTCTCCTTGTTACAAGTTATATTTTTTTACTTCTCTGCAGTGAATGCCACACCTCTTGAATTTTACGTTTTTGAGTGCTAAAGGTTTTCGTATTTCTATAATTATCTTTGATCTTTGTTTAGTATGCAGTTAAGCTATGTGGAACAGTTTGATCCTTTTTGTAACCTGGTTTTAAGTATTGCTAAGCAGAACCAGAGCAGTCTTTATCTTAGGGAGGAATTTTTCCTCATACTGAGGTAATATTCTCTGAGTACTTTGCATGTGAATTCTGAGGGTTTGCACTTTTGTTGGTGGGAACATGAAAAATTCTTGCCTCAACATAAACTTTATTTTTGGTTTGTTTTCTTGATTTATTCTTCAAGAAGGATGCTTTTTCTTCTTGGTTTGTTCTTTCCTCAGTCTCAGATAGTTTCTTCAAACTTATTCCTTCCTTAGTACTTAGCTAAAGATTTGAGGAAGACCCTTCTGCAAATCTCTAGAGCTCTTTTTGTGTGTCACATTTTCTTCTTTGCTACTCAACCCTATGAACTCTAGTTGTCCCTGGCCTCCCTAGACTGTTAATTCTGTCTCCTCATTCAGTAGGCCTGCTAGATTTTATCTGGGTTCCCCTTCCTTGTGCTGGAGCCTTGAAATTCTCTCTAGGCAGTAAACTGGGGCTATCATAAGCCTCGCCTTATATATTTTCTCTCTTTCAGGGATCATTGTCATTTCCTACCTGATATGCAGTGTCTTAAAATTTGTTACATACATTTTGTACAGATTTTTAATTGTTTTAGGTGGTGAATAAATCTGGCCCACATTCCTCATTATGACCATAAGTGGAGACTCTCATCTAATTTGTATCTTTATGCAAGCAAACAAATGATAAGTAAATATACATATATATCAGATCATTTGGTATAGAATATGTAAGTAAATTTTGTTATATGGTGTTTTCTCGTTCTTTTTTTTTTTACCTTCATTCCTCCTCCTTCCTTTTTTTTCTCTCTCTTACTTATATGTTATGTAGCATATGTAGATGACTTGTTACCATTTATTTTCCAGTTTTCTTGTTTTTTTACCTTATCATGTTTTTCTGTGTAGATGTTTTACACTTTTATTTAGTCAGATATATCAATCTATTTCTTTATGATCTCTGAGTTTTAAATTATGCTTAGAAGATTTTTTATATGTCAAGATTATCAACATATTTACCTGTGTCTTTTAAAACTCATCTTATGATTTAATTATATGAAGTTATTGACTCACTTTGAATTTATTGTAGTGAAAATAGTGTTTAATCAATTAAAAAATCTTAAATGAGGTGTATCTAGATTCCCAATTCTTGTTTAACTTCATGGAAAAAGCTGCCATCTTTCAAATTCCTTATTGTCATTCTTTTTTTCAAATTGTTGGAGTATTAAACATCTGAGGTATACAATTTAATTTACATCTACTAAGAGTAAGATTTTTCAACTATTTATAAAAATAAGGGAAACTAAATAGCAAAACATCTGTTGATCAATAAGTTAGTTTCTTTGCTCATTAATATTGGTGCTAATTAAAATGTTAGAATCCTTGACTTTTATTATATTAGACTCGGGAGACCTGGTGTTGATTGCTATTGCCAACATGAAAGTGGTGCAGCTGTCCTACAGCTCCAATTTTTGATCAATGAGGTAAGGATTATTTTTTGACTACTTAAATCACACACTCCCCCACTGCACAGTGAATCAGTTAATGTAATCTTTTAAATACTGTGATTCTAAGTGCTTAAATATATATGCATGCAATATTACTTCTGATTATATTTTTCACAAAAGACTGTACTCCTGTATTGGTTAATTTATTAAATTTTAAAGAAAAAAGATTGTATATGCCATATTCTGTTATTGTTACTATATAGCATAATTTAGTTTAATTATTTAAATTAAGAAAAAATCCTAATGTCTTTTGATTGCTTCACTGGCCATTAATTTTTTTTCTATACACTCACTTCCCACCAACTTAAATTTTGTAATTAAGGCCTAACTTCATATTTTATCTTTATCTTCCCTGAAATGATCCTTTTGCTTATATACGTATGGGCCCTTTTATCTGTATATATCTCCAAATACATTTGTTGGAATAGATATGCATTTGTAGTTATTTTTGTGTCCATAGTTATTATGGAAATTAGCTTTCCACTGTATCTACATTTTTATAAAATTATGGTGATGAGGAACTCTCTAAAAACAAAATATGTATTTATGAAGCTCAGAGAGGTTGCAGATATTCCATTAGTAGAAGGCTACTTTAGGCTTTCTTAAATCAGATTTTTATAGTGGAAATTAGAGTCTTCTAGAGCTTCTTTTATATTAAGTGAGCCAGTCAATGCAAAAATGCTTTAAAAGTTTGTGCCATGCCAAATGCAGGCACTTAGAAGATTGAACTCAGTGTCTCGGAAAAAAATGTTTGGTTATTTTCTCATGGCATGACAATGATCTTTCATTCAGTGTCTGCATATATTTGCATATATCTATATCTGTTTATCTTCCTAAGAACTTACAATTATAAGTGTGGGTAAAATGTCTCATAGAACTTCATATCAGAGGTAACCCAAGGCAAGAAAGATATTGGCAAATGTTCACTTTTCACTTCTCTTGGCTCAAAGTCTTTCTCAGAGGACTATGAGATCCTCTTTATTGACAAACGTAGCATATTTCACCATGTAGGCACACTTGCTATGGGGTACTGAAATGAGAAAGGAAGGTAAAGAAAACATTTGAAAAATATTTCATTGTAATAACTGCTCATTATTATCTAGAATGTCAGGCTTCTCGAGGTCTCAGTGATACTCTGTAGTTCCTTGTTGAGGGATCTCAGCTTTTTGCCTTCTGCATGGATGTATACTTACAGGCATAATTTGTTTCCATGTGATTTGTACTGGGTCTGATCCTTTGAGATTTGTCTTCCAGGTCCTAAGTTTGCCCCTGTGGTACATAACTAAGAATAAATAAAGACAAGCCTTCAACCTCCTTGCCTTGTTCACGTCATTTATCCTGAACTACTCGCCCTATGTACCTCACACAAAGCTTCTGTATCTTTTCCCAAACTTCCCAGTTTCTGACCTGACTGGTTTTTCTATTCTTAGTTTTAAGCATTTTCACAGATCTTTATAGTGCTTTTGGTAGGTTCACTTTGTTTTTATAAATGAACCTAGACACTGTGGTGTTGTGCTTACTTTCATGTGTCTGTCTCTGTTGGTGCTGTTATGCTTAGTGGTACCGTTCACTTCCCTCCGATGATAAGTCACATCTCAGTTTTATCACAGAATTAAGAATACTGGCAGGGCGCGGTGGCTCACGCCTGTAATCCTAGCACTTTGGGAAGTTAAGGTGGGTGGATCACGAGGTCAAGAGATCAAGACCATCCTGGCCAACATGGTGAAACCCCGTCTCTACTAAAATTACAAAAATTAGTTGGACGTGGTTGCACACACCTGTAGTCCCAGCTACTCAGGAGGCTGAGGCAGAAGAATTGCTTGAACCTGGGAGGCAGAGGTTGCAGTGAGCTAAGATCGCACCACTGCACTCCAGCCTGGCAACAGAGCGAGACTCCATCTCAAAAACAAACAAACAAACAAACAAAAAAAGAATACTGAATTCCTCACTAGAATTATTTAGGTATTACTGTAAGATATTATTGAATATATGCTACTTTAATAACATTGCCTTTGGCATGTTGTATCTTCTGTATAGCATGTAACTATCTCTTGTAGAGAATGTTTTATTGTTGTTACATATCATGTTCTATCCTCACCCCATCTCAGGTGAACTTCCACGGCTCTCTGAGAAATGAGACCAGTATACTGTATTCAAAAAAATCAAGTGTAACTCATCAAATGCTTCCAAGGAATCCTAATAAATTTCTCGTTTGTTTATAGGAAGCATAAGTACAGTATACAAATAAAACAGGCAAACAAACACAAAAATTCTCAAGGCTTATATATAGAATACCTCCTATTTCATTGAAGGAAATTATCTGAGTTCATGTTAAGATGTATATATCAATATATACATCTTTGAACATGTATGTATGTAATTAGATATAAATATGCAAATCATACAAATTTCTAAATATTTTCTTGGATATGATCTTTGATTATGTTTCTATTTTTATAAAGCCATTCCTCTCTGAGACTAAAATCACAGGTACCAAATATAAAGAGACCTATCATAGGATACATGAGCATTTTTTTGGCTTAGAAATTATTATAGAAGGGCATTTAGATTCCTATCTTCTCTCTTCTAATTCCTAAAGAAGAAATAAATGCTAGCAATTTCAATATCGTTCTTCCTAGCATCTAAATGGGATATCTGTGATTGATACTGTAAACTATGAGAGATTACTTCTAACAAAGTACTTTGGAAAATATAAAAAGCCTTTTAGGTATCTCTGGACAACCAAGGTTCTGAAAGATCACTCTTAGAGAACACATTTAATGCTCTGGATTTAGGATCTGTGAATGGGTAAGCATCGACATTTTCAGCTGGTTAGCTGTCATTATGGTAAAAGTTCTAACATTTTAAAATGATCTGATTTAACCCAGTCAAATAAATAGTTTAAGCATATATACAAAGTCATACAAACAGTTATTATCTGTCCACATGCTTTCTGCCACATTAAGAGGTAGAAAATATCCTATTGTATGCGAAATAGGATTCATTTGTATTTGGTGGTGCTGTATAAAAGGAATCTTAGTATAATTTTATAGTTATACTAAATTCTAGTTGGAGAAATGTTTTCTTTTATTATGGATATTTCCTTTATAATTGATGAAGCTTCTTGGACTATAAGAAGCAAATTAAATTATACCAAATATACGTTTTAGGAAGAATATACACTTTCCAAATATACAGAAAATTCTTGCAAAGGAGAATTTTTATATGACCTGTATTCAATTTTGTAAGACTGCATTGAATATTTTCTTCTCTGTAAGGCTATATAGTATATGTGTAAACAGTAGAAACAAAAACCATCCCTAAACTATTTTTTCCCAAAGAAAAACCTTTAATGGCCATAACAGTGCTATAATAATTAATCCTCTCTATTGGTAAATAAATATTCCTTAAGCTAGTCTCCCTGACCGTTGAAATGCAGTGGGTCAGTTGCCTCTTCTACTTTCAGCATTCTTACCCTTCCTGATTGAAGTTTATGCACCTATCCTTCCTTATATTTCTGAGATAACAAAAGTAACTCTTCAGGTAGTAAACATTGAGTAAATTAGCTTGTTTGTGATTAAAAAAACCCTAAATTAAGTAAATCACACACTTACTTTATCTTCTTTTTGTTCTAGGGTGCCTTGGTCAGTGCAAGTTCAGATGATACACTTCATTTGTGGAACCTTAGACAAAAAAGGCCAGCCATACTCCATTCTCTTAAATTTAACCGGGAACGGTAAGAACCTATGAATTAAACAATTTCTTAATGTACAACAAAATTATTTCCTGAGCAAGTTTTTGTTAACTTGACAGGCTTTTTTCCTCATAATCTCAACAGCTAGAAATAATTTAATGTTTATGCTTACTTTCATAGTGTTTTCTTTTTTGTAGAAAATGCGTAATTGATATAGATCCAGTCACCTACTAATGCAGTGTTTATTAGCTTAAGGAGCTTTTGGGCTGAGATTATGGGGTTTTCTATGTGTTGACTCATATTATCTTCAAAGAGAGATAATTTGACTTCCTTTCTTCCTATTAATATTTACAGGCCTTTTATTTCTTTCTCTTGCATGATTGCTCTGCCTAGGACTTCCAGTCTATGTTGACTAGGAATGGTGAGAGAGGGCATCCTTGTCTTGTTTTGGTTTTCAAGGGGAATGCTTCCAGGTTTTGCCCATTCAGTATGATGTTGGCTGTGAGTTTGTCATAGATGGCTCTTCTTATTTTGAAATATGTTCCTTTAATGTCTAGTTTGTTGAGGGGTTTTAACATGAAGGACATCGAATTATACCAGAAGACTTTTCTGCATCTATTGAGATAGTCATGTGGTTTTTGTTTTCAGTTCTGTTTATGTAGTAGATCGCATTTATGTATTTGTGATTATTGAACCAACCTTGCATCCTGGGATAAAGCCTGCTTGAGTGCGGTTGATTAGCTTTTTCACGTGCTGCAGGATTCAGTTTGCTAGTATTTTGTTGAGAATTTTTACATCTGTGTTCATCAAGGATATTGGCCTGAAGATTTTTTTGTTGTATTTCTGCCAGGTTTTGGTATCAGGATGAAGCTGGCCTCATAGAATCAGTTGGAGAGGAGTTCCTCCTCCTCAATTTTTTGGAGTAATTTCAGTTAGAATGGTACAAGCTATTCTTTATGCATCTGGTGGAATTTGGCTGTGAATCATTCTTGTCCTGGGTCCTTTATGGTTGGTAGGCTTTTTATTACCGATTTAATTTTGGAACTCTTTATTGGTCTGTCCAGGGATTCAATTTCTCCCTGGCTCAATCTTGGGAGTTTGTATGTTTCCAGGAATGTATTCATTTATTTTAGGTTTTCTAGTCTATGTGCATAGAGGTGTTCATAGCAGTCTCTGAGGGTTTTTTATATTTCTGTGGGGTTGGTGGTAATGTCTTTTTTGGCATTTATGATTGTTTATTTGGATCTTCTCTCTTTTTCTCTTTATTAGCCTAGCTAGTGGTCTATCATATTTCTTATGTCAAAAAACCAACTCTTGTACTCATTGATCTTTTGTATGGTTTTTTTGCCTCTTAGTTTCCTTCATTTCAGCTCTGATTTTAGTTATTTCTTGTCTTTTGCTAGCTTTGGGTTTGTTTTGTATTGTTTCTCTAGTTCCTCTAGGTGTAATGTTAGGTTTCTAATTTGAGATTTTATGAATTTTTGATGTGGACCTTTAGCACTATAAACTTTCCTCTTAGCACTACTTTAGCTGTGTCCTAGAGATTCTGGTATGTTTTCTTGGTTCTCAGTAGTTCGAGAGAATTTCTTGATGTGTGCCATAATTTCATTGTTTACCCAAAAGTCATTCAGGACCAGGTTGTTTAATTTCCATCCAATTGTATGGTTTTGAGCGATTTTCTTAGTATTGATTTTTATTTTTATTGCATTATGGCCTGAGAGTGTGGTTGGTATGGTTTCATTTTTTTAAGATTTTCTGAGGATTGTTTTATGTCCAATTGTGTGGTTGATTTTAGAGTATGTGCTATGTACAGATAAGAAAATGGTATATTCTGTTCCTTTTGGGTAGGGCATTTTGTAGATGTCTAATAGTTCCATTTGGTGAAGTGTTAAGTTTAGATCCTGAAAATCTTTGTTAATTTTCTGACTGGATGGTCTATCTAAAAACTGTCAGTAGGGTGTTGAAGTCTCCCACTATTATTGTGTGGGAATCTAAGTCTCTTTGTAGGTCTCTAAGAACTCGCTTTATGAATCTGGGTACTCCTGTGTTGGGTGCATATATATTTAGGATAGTTAGGCATTCTTGTTGAATTGAACCCTTTACCATTACATAATGTCCTTCCTTGTCTTTTTTGATCTTTGTTAGCTTAAAGTATGTTTTGTCTGAAATAGCAACCCCTGCTTTTTTCTGACTGCCATTTGCTTGGTAGATTTTCCTCTATCCCTTTACTTTGAGCCTATGGGTGTCATTACATGTGAGATGGGTCTCTTGAAGACAGCATACCATTCAGTCCTGCTTCTTTATACAGCTTGCCACTGTGTGCCTTTTAATTGGAGCATTTAGCCAATTTACATTCAAGTTTAATATTTATGTGTGTGGATTTGATCCTTTCATCATGTTTCTAGCTGGCTATTGTGCATACTTGTTAGTGTGGTTGCTTTATAGGGTCAACAGTTTGTATACTTAAGTGTCTTTCTGTAGTAGCTTATAACAGTCTTTGCTTTCCATATTTAGCACTCTTTTCAGGACCTCTTGTAAGGCAGGTCTGGTGGTCATAAATTCCCTTAGCATTTGCTTATCGGGAAAGGATCTAATTTCTCCTAGGTTTATGAAGCTTAGTTTGGCTGGATATGAAATTCTTGCTTGGAAATTGTTTTATTTAATAAGGCTGAATATAGACCCCCAATTTCTTCTGGCTTGTAAGGTGTCTATTGAAAGGTCCTCTGTTAGCCTGATGGGGTTTCCTTTGTAGGTGACATGCCCCTTCTCTCCAGTTGCCTTTCACTTTTTCCTTTTTCTTTCAGCCTTGGAGAATCTAATTATGTGTCTTGGCCGTGGTCTTTTTGTGTAGTATCTCACGCTGGTTCTCTGCATTTCCTGAATTTGTATTTTGGCCTCTCTAGTGAGGCTGGGGACGTTTTCATGGGTGATATTCTGAAATATACTTTCCAAGTTGCTTGCTCTCTCCTTATCTCTTGCAGGGATACTAATGAATTGGAGATTTGGTCTCTTTACATAATCCTTTATTTTTTGAGCGTTTTGTTCATTTTCTTTCTCTGACTGAGTTAGTTCAGAGAACCAGTCATTGAGCTCTCAGATTCTTTCCTGAACTTGGTCTATTATTCTGTACTTGCAATTACATTGTGAAATTCTTGTAGTGTGTTTTCCACTCTATCAGATCAGTTTGAGTCTTTTTTTTTTTTTTAAGACAGAGTCTTGCTCTATTGCCCAGGCTGGAGTGCAGTGGCACAATCTTGGCTCACTGCAACCTCCACCTCCCTGGTTTGAGTGATTATCCTGCCTCAGCCTCCTGAGTAGCTGGGACTACAGGTGCTGGGAGCCCAGGTCAAGAGGCACTGCCCAGTGAAGAGTAGTGGAGGCATGTGGACAAGTCTGGCTGCTTTTCCATAAAGTGGCTGTGTTGTGCTAGAGGTTTGTATCGGTCCCCAACCACTATACGTCCTCTCAATCCCAAGGGCAACAGGAGCAAGGGCTGCAGGGCAGCAAAAATGGTGGCCTGCTTGCTCCTTCTGTGAGCTCTGTCCCAGAAAAGCACAGAGCTGCTACTAGCCTGAGAGCCTAGGTAGGGGGTGGCTAGAGACCCGGGTAGGGAGACACTGCCCAGAGAACCATAGCAGGGTTGGGGACCCATGTAGAAAACAGTCTGCTGCTTTTCTGTAAGGTGGCTGCACTGTGCTAGGGGTTTATGGTAGTCCCTAATCACTGTGTACCCTCCTGATCTTGAGGGCATCAGTGGGGAAGGTTGTAGGGCAACAAACCTGGTGGCCTGCCTTTCCCACTGAGAGCTCTGTCCCAGGGAAGTGGAGAGCTGGTAGTGGCCTAAGAGTCCAGTGTGGGGTGGTTGAGGTTCTAGGTCAGGAGGCCTTGCTCAGTGAGAAGTAGCAGGGGTGGGGGCTCCTGTGGAAAACAATCTGGCTACGTTTCCTTAAGGTGGCTGCCTTTTACTGAGTGTCTACGATTGCCCCTAATCACTGCGTACACTCCCTAGCCTGAGGGCAAACAGGAGGGAGGGTTGTGGTTGTGTTCTGCCTCTCCCTCTAGGAGCTTGTCCCAGAAAAGCACAGAGCTGCTCCTGATCCGAGAATTCTGGTAGGGCTGTGGTGGTCTCACTAGTGTCCCAGGCCCGTGGGTCTTATCCTGCAAGGTGCTGCAGAGACAAGGCCTGTAGCACCTTGCAGGATAAGGTCTACTGGGCCTGGTTACTCTTCAGCCGCATGGATTCAGCCCCTTTCCTGGAGACGTGAGGGAGCCTGGCCTCCTCCATTGCTAGAGCTGCATCTGCTGGTGTTGAGGTGCCTGGGGATCCAGCACTCCTGGGAGTCTGTGAGTACCTGAGTGATGGCTCTGCCAAGACTCCACATAACTCTTTGCATGTTTGTCTGGAAGCCCTGGTAGCAGGGATGATGAGAAATCTCCTGATCCTGAGTCCAAGGATGCAAAGGTCCATGACAGAAGTGTGAATCCCTGGGGACTCTCACTCACTCACTGTTCCCTGTGATGCGAGGACTCCTCTGGCTCCATGCCACTTCTGGGTGGGCAATTGTCCTGTCTTGCTCTTCTCTGTTCACTGTGGGTGATGCTGTTTCCCTGATAAATCCGCATGTTTCCACCTGGATGTTCTGGTTGAAGAGCTAGTGTCCATTCACCACTGTTTCTTCTCTCCATGAGAGTGGTGCTTATTACCCACTTCTACTCAGCTATCTCACCCCAAATCTCTAAACTTAGTCTTTTTTTTTTTTTTAAGAGGAAAGGAATTTATATTTTAGACATTTGTTGAAACTAGATAGGACTTATTTCTTTAGTCCTAATTCTGGTTATTTTAGTTTAAAATAAGTAATGTAGCAGAAATTTCGAGGATATCAAAAAACTTTAAGATCAGTAAAGAGTTGTTCAGAAGAGAGTGGGGGCCAATATTCAACATTCTTAAAGAAAAGAATTTTCAACCCAGAATTTCATATCCAGCCAAACTAAGCTTCATAAATGAAGGAGAAATAAAATACTTTACAGACAAGCAAATGCTGAGAGATTTTGTCACCACCAGGCCTGCCCTAAAAGAGCTCCTGAAGGAAGCACTAAACATGGAAAGGAACAACTGGTACCAGCCACTGCAAAAACATGCCAAAATGTAAAGACCATCAAGGCTAGGAAGAAACTGCATCAACTAACGAGCAAAATAACCACCTAACATCATAATGACAGGACCAAATACACACATAACAATATTAACTTTCAGTGTAAATGGACTAAATGCTCCAATTAAAAGACACAGACTGGCAAATTGGATAAAGAGTCAAGACCTATCAGTGTGCTGTATTCAGGAAACCCATCTCATGTGCAGAGACACACATAGGCTCAAAATAAAGGGATGGAGGAAGATCTACCAAGCAAATGGAAAACAAAAAAAAGCAGGGGTTGCAATCCTAGTCTCTGATAAAACAGACTTTAAACCAACAAAGATCAAAAGAGAAAAAGAAGGCCATTACATAATGGTAAAGGGATCAATTCAACAAGAAGAGCTAACTATCCTAAATATATATGCATCCAATACAGGAGCACCCAGATTCATAAAGGAAGTCCTGAGTGACCTACAAAGAGACTTAGACTCCCACACAATAATAATGGGAGACTTTAACACCCCACTGTCAACATTAGACAGATCAACGAGACAGAAAGTTAACAAGGATACCCAGGAATTGTACTCAGCTCTGCACCAAGCAGACCTAATAGACATCTACAGAACTCTCCACCCCAAATCAACAGAATATACATTTTTTTTCAGCAGCACACCACACCTATTCCAAAATTGACCACATAGTTGGAAGTAAAGCACTCCTCAGCAAATGTAAAAGAACAGAAATTGTAACAAACTGTCTCTCAGACAACAGTGCAATGAAACTAGAAGTCAGGACTAAGAAACTCACTCAAAACCGCTCAACTACATGGAAACTGAACAACCTGCTCCTGAATGACTACTGGGTACATGACGAAAAGAAGGCAGAAATAAAGATGTTCTTTGAAACCAACGAAAACAAAGACACAACATACCAGAATCTCTGGGACATATTCAAAGCAGTGTGTAGAGGGAAATTTATAGCACTAAATGCCCACAAGAGAAAGCAGGAAAGATCCAAAATTGACACCCTAACATCACAATTAAGAGAACTAGAGAAGCAAGAGCAAACACATTCAAAAGCTAGCAGAAGACAAGAAATAACTAAAATCAGAGCCGAACTGAAGGAAATAGAGACACAAAAAAACCCTTCAAAAAATTAATGAAGCCAGGAGCTGGTTTTTTGAAAAGATCAACAAAATTGATAGACTGCTAGCAAGACTAGTAAAGAAGAAAAGAGAGAAGAATCAAATAGATGCAATAAAAAATGATAAAGGGGATATCACCACCGATCCCACAGAAATACAAACTACCATCAGAGAATATTACAAACACCTCTACGCAAATAAACTAGAAAATCTAGAAGAAATGGATAAATTCCTGGACACATACACCCTCCCAAGACTAAACCAGGAAGACGTTGAATATCTGAATAGACCAAAAACAGGCTCTGAAATTGTGGCAACAATCAATAGCTTACCAACCAAAAAAAGTCCAGGACCAGATGGATTCACAGCCGAATTCTACCCGAGGTACAAGGAGGAGGTGGTACCATTCCTTCTGAAACTATTCCAATCAATAGAAAAAGAGGAATCCTCCCTAACTCATTTTATGAGGCCAGCATCATCCTGGCATCCAGGCTTTGATACCAAAGCCTGGCAGAGACATAACCAAAAAAGAGAATTTAAGACCAATATCCCTGATGAACATCGATGCAAAAATCCTCAATAAAATACTGGCAAACCAAATCCAGCAGCATATTAAAAAGCTTCTCCACCATGATCAAGTGGGCTTCATCCCTGGGATGGAAGGCTGGTTCGATATACGCAAATCAATAAATGTAATCCAGCATATAAAGAGAACCAAAGGCAAAAACCACATGATTATCTCAATAGATGCATAAAAGGCCTTTGACAAAATTCAACAACCCTTCATGCTAAAAACTCTCAATAAATTAGGTATTGATGGGACATATCTGAAAATAATAAGAGCTATCTATGACAAACCCACAGTCAATATCATATTGAATGGGCAAAAACTGGAAGCATTCCCTTTGAAAACTGGCACAAGACAGGGATGCCCTCTCTCACCACTCCTATTCAACATAGTATTGGAAGTTCTGGCCAGGGCAATTAGGCAGGAGAAGGAAATAAAGGGTATTCAATTAGGAAAAGAGGAAGTCAAATTGTCCCTGTTTGCAGATGACGATTGTGTATCTAGAAAACCCCATTGTCTCAGCCCAAAATCTCCTTAAGCTGATAAGCAACTTCAGCAAAGTCTCAGGATGCAAAATCAATGTACAAAAATCACAAGCATTCTTATACACAAATAACAGACAAACAGAGAGCCAAATCATGAGTGAACTCCCATTCACAATTGCTTCAAAGAGAATAAAATACCTAGGAATCCAACTTACAGGGACGTGAAGGACCTCTTCAAGGAGAACTACAAACCACTGCTCAAGGAAATAGAGGATACAAACAAGTGGAAGAACATTCCATGCTCATGGGTAGGAAGAATCAATATCATGAAAATGGCCATATTGCCCAAGATAATTTATAGATTCAATGCCATCCCCATCAAACTACCAATGACTTTCTTCACAGAATTGGAAAAAACTACTTTAAAGTTCATATGGAGCTAAAAAAATCCCCCATTGCCAAGTCAATCCTAAGCCAAAAGAACAAAGTCGGAGGGATCACACTCCCTGATTTCAAACTATGCTACAAGGCTACAGTAACCAAAACAGCATGGTACTGGTACCAAAACAGAGATATAGATCAATGGAACAGAACAGAGCCCTCAGAAATAATGCCGCATATCTACAACTATCTGATCTTTGCCAAACCTGACAAAAACAAGAAATGCGGAAAGGATTCCCTATTTAATAAATGGTGCTGGGAAAACTGGCTAGACATGTGTAGAAAGCTGAATTTGGATCCCTTACACCTTATACAAAAATTAATTCAAGATGGATTAAAGACTTACATGTGAGACCTAAAACCATAAAAACCCTAGAAGAAAACCTAGGCAATACCATTCAGGACATAGGCATGGGCAAGGACTTCATGTCTAAAGCACCAAAAGCAATGGCAACAAAAGCCAAAATTGACAAATGGGATCTAATTAAACTAAAGAGCTTCTGCACAGCAAAAGAAACTACCATCAGAGTGAACAGGCAACCTACAAAATGGGAGACAATTTTCGCAACCTACTCATCTGACAAAGGGCTAATATCCAGAATCTACAATGAACTCAAACAAATTTACAAGAAAAAAACCAAACAACCCCATCAAAAAGTGGGCAAAGGATATGAACAGACACTTCTCAAAAGAAGACATTTATGCAGCCAAAAGACACATGAAAAAATGCTCATCATCACTGGCCATCAGAGAAATGCAAATCAAAACCACAATGAGATACCATCTCACACCAGTTAGAATGGCAATCATTAAAAAGTCAGGAAACAACAGGTGCTGGAGAGGATGTGGAGAAATAGGAACACTTTTACATGGTTGGTGGGACTGTAATCTAGTTCAACCATTGTGGAAGTCAGTGTGGCGATTCCTCAGGGATCTAGAACTAGAAATACCATTTGACCCAGCCATCCCATTACTGGGTATATACCCAAAGGATTATAAATCATGCTGCTATAAAGACACATGTGCACGAATGTTTATTGCGGCACTATTCACAATAGCAAAGACTTGGAACCAACCCAAATGTCCAACAACGATAGACTGGATGAAGAAAATGTGGCACATATACACCATGGAATACTATGCAGCCATAAAAAATGAAGAGTTCATGTCCTTTGTAGGGACATGGATTAAACTGGAAACCATCATCTCAGCAAACTATCACAAGGACAAGAAAGCAAACACCGCATGTTCTCACTCACAGGTGGGAATTGAACAATGAGAACACATGGACACAGGAAGGGGAACATCACACTCCAGGGCCTGTTGTGGGGTGGGGGGAGGGGTGAGTGATAGCATTAGGAGATATACCTAATGGTAAATGACGAGTTAATGGGTGCAGCACACCAACATGGCATATGTATACATATGTCACAAACCTGCACATTGTGCACATGTGCCGTAAAACTTATAGTATAATAATAATAAAATTTTAAAAAGAGTTGTTTTACTGTTTCTTTTTCTTTACCAGTAAAATATTACCTATTTAGATCACCATATTGATTTTATCTTTCTCTCTGTTTGTAAGATTTTTCTTCTAATACTTTGAATAGATCTGACTGTATAGTTTTATGTGGATGGACAGAGTGTTTTTATTTCCCCTCACAATTGGAATGTTGAAGGCAATGTTCTGGCCCCTTTTATGGACTTTTTGGGAGGAAGAATTGATTAGTGGCGATGATTTCCAATTGTGATTTTATTATCTCAACTGAGTTAGATTAATTGGTAGAAACATAAAAGAGCAAGCTGACAGATTTGAGATAAGTTTTAATCACAGGAAGTTTGAAAATGTTTTAATGCTTACATTAAAGATAAATGTGATATTTATCTCTTAAGAAAGATACATACATATTGTCATGTAACATGAGAATATTCATTATGATCATAACTTATTGGAGGAGATAAAATTATCTATCAAAGTATGGTGAATGGGAGGTTCAGGTCCTGTAGGAGAATTTAACCAAGCATCTTTTGGGACATTCTCCAAAACATCTGATATTAGCCGTTTAATTCTGTAAATTTTCTAAGTACTCTTATGTTTATGCTAAATGTGTTTCAGTTTATAAATTTATACTATAAATTTTAGCTTATTTTATTAGGGCACCTACAGTCTTTAGTCTTACAATTTTTGAAGGCAGAATCCAGCCTTAGATTGTTAAGTAATAGGCTTTCATTATTATTATTACTATTATTGGAGTATTATTATTGAAGACAGGGTCCTGCTCTGTCTCCCAGGCTGGAGTGCAGTGGTGTGATCCTAGCTCACTGCAGCCTCAAACTCCTGGGCTCAAGCAATCCTCCCGCCTCAGCCTCCTTAGTGCTGGGACTATGGGCATGTGCTACCACGCCCAGCTATTTCTTTTTTTTAAAGTAGAGATGGTTTCTTACTATGCTTTTTTTGAGACAGGGTCTCACTCTGTCACCTAAGCTGGAGTACAGTAGCATCAGCTTGGCTCACACAACCTTGAATTCCTGGGCTACAGCAGTCCTTCCACCTTAGCCTCCTGAGGTGTGCACTATGATGCCTGACTAATGTTATTTATTTATTTATTTATTTATTTTTGTAGAGACAGATTCTCTCCATGTTGCCCAGGCTGGTTTCAAATTCCTGGGCTCAAGCAATCCTCCCACCTTAGCCTCCCAAAGTGCTGGGATTAGAGGCATGAGCCACTGTGCTTGGCCTGGGGTCTCACTGTGTTGCCTAGGCTAGACTTGAACTACTGGGCTCAAGCTATCCTCCTGCCTTGGCCTTACAAAGTATTAGGATTACAAGTATGAACCTTTGCATCTGGTAAGGCTTATATATTAAAGCCTTTCTGGTGGATGATCCTTGGACTTCTTACAAATACGATTTTAAACCTAAATAAGGAAGAAAAAAATGTCTTGATTTTTGTAATGCATGATCTGAGTAATGAATAAAATAAAACATTCATATTTTAGGCATAGCAGTCCTTGCTATCACAATCATAAATTTATGGAATACTGGAGAAAGCACAGAGTTGTTTTATATGGCTTTTGAGTGAAATTCAAATGTAGGCTACGATATACAGACCCTTAAATTATCTGTACTTATTATGTATATTTAATTTTTCTTACTCTAGTGTTCTGCTACTTACTATCAGAGAATTTCTGAAAACTATTAACTAAACTGGAAGGAAGCAATATTTTGTTGAAAACTCCATAATTTATGAAATCTCTGGCAAACTGGATCCATCTGAATTGGCTTTTGCAGACCCAATTTATAACCCACATTTAAAATATTATTTTATAAAGGCAATTTGAACTGGCTTTGATTCTTTTCAAAGTGTTGCATAACTAATATATTTACTGGGTTTGACATTCAAAAGGTACAACAGTATATACAATAAAGGATCTTTCTTCTATTCCTGTGCCCTGGACACTTACTTACTTCCCCTCAGCAGAGCTAAACAGTGTAATTAATTTGTTGTTTCTTTATAGACGTTCATTAAATACATATATAAGCAAATATAATATGTAACATAATTTTCTTTCTTATATGTACATAAGCCAAATAGAAAACCATATATTTTTACATATATCATATATAGAGAGAATATCATTTTTTTTGTTAAACAAATTAGCAAGACCTTTAAACAAATTAGCAAGGTCTTTATAATATATTATAAAGAGGGAAAAAAGCGACACAAAATATACATATATATTTATATATATTTTATTACACACAATATATTGTTAAACAAATTAGCAAGATCTTTAGAATATATTATAAAGAAGGAAGAAAGCAAGACAGAAAACTGCATAACATGCTACATAACAATGAAAATAAATAAACTACCGTTAAATGCAACATGGATGAAACTCATAAATACAGTGCTGAGCAAAAGAAGCCGAAAGCAAACTACATATATATTATTCCATTTTTGTATGTGTCAAAAAACAGGCAAAATTAATGCTACATGTTAATGTAGCATGTTATACAGTTTTGTGTCTTGCTTTTTTCCCTCTATAGTATATTCTAAAGGATCACTCTTTATATAGACTTTCCCTATTTCTTTGTTTGTTTGTAAATTTTACTGAATCATCAGGAAACTGTTTAAATCTTAAGTGTACACCTTGAAATAACTTTGCCGTTGTGTGACAAACACCTAAATCAAGATACAGAAAATTACTAGATTCATAGAAACTCCCCTATGTTACCTTCCAGTCACTTACCCCCAGGTATCCTAATTTCCATCTCTATAGATTAATTTTGCCTGTTTTTGACACATATAAAAATGGAATAATATATATATAGTTCTTTGCTTTTGGATTCCTTTGCTCAGCACTGTATTTATGAATTCCATCCATGTGGCATTTAGCTGTAGTTTATTTTCATTGTTATGTACTATTCTATTTAATGGATATTCTGCAATTTGATTAACCATTCTATTTTAGTTCTCTTTCTTAAACTTAACTTTTGCATTTCTATTTTTTATAACATTTCTTTAGAAAATATATCAATAATTTGGTATAATAATAAAAATTTTAAAATTCTTTTTATATCTCTTTTTTTCTATCTCTCATTCTCTCTCTCTCACTCTCTCTATCTTCCAAATACATACTATAGCCTGACTCTTCATATTGTTTTCTGTCTCCCAAGTAGCATAACACCTTGCTCTTTTATTTATATTTTTTGTTGTTGTTGTTTTTTTTAAATTTTTTATTATACTTAAAGTTTTGGGATACATGTGCAGAAAGTGCAGGTTTGTTACATAGGTATACAAGTGCCATGGTGGTTTGCTGCACTCATCAATCCGTCATCTACATTAGGTATTTCTAGTAATGCTATCCCTCCCCTACACCCCCATCACCCAACAGGACCAGTGTGTGATGTTCCCCTCCCTGTGTCCATGTGTTCTCATTGTTCGCCTCCCACTTATGAGTGAGAATATGCGGTGTTTGGTTTTCTGTTCTTGTGTTAGTTTGCTGAGAATCGTGGTTTCCAGCTTCATCCATGTCCCTGCAAAAGACATGAACTAATCCTTTTCTATGGCTGCATAGTATTCCATGGTGTACATGTGCCACATTTACTTTATCCAGTCTATCACTGATGGGCATTTGGGTTGGTTGCAAGTCTTTGCTACTGTGAACAGTGCTGCAATAAGCATGCATGTGCATGTGTCTTTATAGTAGAATAATTTCTAATCCTTTGGGTATATACCCAGTAATGGGATGGCTGGGTCAAATGGTATTTCTGATTCTAGATCCTTGAAGAATCGCCACACTCTCTTCCACAATGGCTGAACTAATTTACACTCCCACCAACAGTGTAAAAGTGTTCCTATTTCTCCAAATCCTCTCCAGCATCTGTTGTTTCCTGACTTTTTAATTATAGCCATTCTAACTGGTGTGAGATGGTATCTCATTGTGGTTTTGATTTGCATTTCTCTAATGACCAGTGATGATGAGCTGTTTTTCATATGTTTGTTGGCTACATAAATGTCTTCTTTTGAGGAGTGTCTGTTCATATCCTTTGCCCACTTTTTTATGGGGTTGTTTTTTTCTTGTAAATTTGTTTAAGTTCTTTGTAGATTCTGGATATTAGCCTTTGTCAAATGGATAGATTGCAAAAAATGTTCTCCCATTCTGTGGGTTGCCTGTTCACTCTGATGATAGTTTCTTTTGCTGTGCAGAATCTCTTTAGTTTAATTAGATCCCATTTGTCAATTTTGCCTTTTGTTGCCATTGCTTTTGGTGTTTTAGTCATGAAGTCTTTGTCCATGCCTATGTCCTGAATGGTATTGCCTAGATTTTCTTCTAGAGTTTTTATGATTTTAGGTCTTACGTTTAAGTCTTCAATCCATCTTGAGTTAATCTTTGTATAAGGTGTAAGGAAGGGGTCCAGTTTCAGTTTTCAGGATGTGGCTAGCCAGTTTTCCCAACACCATTTATTAAATAGAGAATCCTTTCCTTATTGCTTGTTTTAGTCAGGTTTGTCAAAGATCAGATAGTTGTAGATGTGTGGTGTTATTTCTGAGGCCTCTGTTGTGTTCCATTGGTCTGTATATCTGTTTTGTTACCAGTACCATGGTGTTTTCATTACTGTAGCCTTGTAGTATAGTTTGAAGTCAGGTAGTATGGTGCCTCCAGCTTTGTTCTTTTTGCTTAGGATTGTCTTGGCTATGTGGGTTCTTTTTTGGTTCTATATGAAATTTAAAGTAGTTTTTTTTCTAATTCTGTGAAGAATGTCAGTGGTAGCTTGATGGGGATAGCATTGAATCTACAAATTACTTTGGTCAGTATGGCCATTTTCACCATACTGATTCTTCCTATCCATGAGCATGGAATGTTTTTCCGTTTGTTTGTGTCCTCTCTTATTTCCTTGAGCAGTGGTTTGTAGCTCTCCTCGAAGAGGTCCTTCACATCCCTTGTAAGCTGTATTCCTACGTATTTTATTCTGTTAGTAGCAATGGTGAATGGGAGTTCACTCATGATTTGGCTGTTTGTCTATTATTGGTGTCTAGGAATGCTTGTAATTTTTGCACATTGATTTTGTATTCTGAGACTTTGCTTAAGTTGCTTATCAGCTTAAGGAGATTTGGGGCTGAGACTATGGGGTTTTCTAAATATATAATCATGTCATCTGCAAACAAAGACAATTTGATTTCCTCTCTTCCTATTTGAATACCCTATATTTCTTTTGCTTGCCTGATTGCCCTGGCTAGAACTTCCAATACTATGTTGAATAGGAGTGGTGAGAGAGGGCATCCTTGTCTTATGCTAGTTTTGAAAGGGAATGCTTCCAGTTTTTGCCCATTCAGTATGATATTGGCTGTGGGTTTGTCATAAATAGCTCTTATTATTTTGAGATACGTTCCATCAGTACCTAGTTTATTGAGTGTTTTTAGCATGAAATGTTGTTGAATTTTGTCAAAGGCCTTTTCTGCATCTTTTGAGATAATCATGTGGTTTCTGTCATTTGTTCTGTTTATGTGATGGATTATGTTTATTGATTTGCATATGTTGAACCAGCCTTGCTTCCCAGGGATGAAGCTGACTTGATTGTGGTGGATAAGCTTTTTGATGTGCTGCTGGACTTGGTTTGTCAGTATTTTATTGAAGATTTTCACATCGATATTCATCAGGGATATTGGCCTGAAATTTTCCTTGTTTGTTGTGTCTCTGCCAGATTTTGGTGTCAGGATGAAGCTGGCCTCATAAAATGAGTTAGGGAGGAGTCCCTCTTTTTCTATTGTTTGGAATAGTTTCAGAAGGAATGATACCAGCTCCTCTTTGTACCTCTGGTAGAATTCAGCTGTGAATCTGTCTTGTTCTGGACTGTTTTTGGTTGTTAGGCTATTAATTACTGCCTCAATTTCAGAATTTGTTATTGGTCTATTCAGGGATTCGACTTCTTCCTAGTTTAGACTTGGGAGGTTATATGTGTTCAGGAATTTATCCATTTCTTCCAGATTTTCTAGTTTATTTCCATAGAGGTGTTTATAGTATTCTCTGATGGTAGTTTGTATTTCTGTGGGATCAATGGTGATATCCACTTTATCATTTTTTTACTGCATCTATTTGATTCTTTTCTCTTCTTCTTTATTAGTCTGGCTAGCGGTCTATCTATTTTGTTGATCTTTTCAAAAAACCAGCTCCTGGATTTATTGATTTTTTTGAAGGGTTTTTCGTGTCTCTATCTCCTTCAGTTCTGCTCTGATCTTAGTTATTTCTTGTCTTCTGCTACCTTTTGAATATGTTTGCTCTTGCTTTTTTAGTTCTTTTAATTGTGATGTTAGGGTATTCATTTTAGATCTTTCCCACATTCTCCTGTGGGCATTTAATGCTATAAATTTCCATCTAAACACTGCTTTAGCTGTGTCCCAGAGATTCTGGTACGTTGAGTCTTTGTTCTCATTGGTTTCAAAAAACATCTTTATTTCTGCCTTAATTTTGTTATTTACCCAGTAGTCATTCAGGAGCATGTTGTTCAGTTTCCATGCAGTTGTGTGGTTTTGAGTGAGTTTCTTAACCCCGAGTTCTAATTTGATTGCACTGTGGTCTGAGAGACTGTTCATTATGATTTCTGTTCTTTTGCATTTGCTGAGGAGTGTTTTACTTCCAGTTATGTGGCCAATTTTAGAATAAGTATGATGTGGTGCTGAGGTGAAAGCATATTCTCTTGATTTGGGGTGGAGAGTTCTGTAGATGTCTATTAGGTCCACTTGGTTGAGAGCTGATATCAAGTCCTGAACATCCTTGTTAATTTTTTGTCTTGTTGATCTAATATTGACAGTGGGGTGTTAAAGTCTCTCACTATTATTGTGTGGGAGTCTAATTCTCTTTGTAGGTCTCTAAGAACTTGCCTAGTGAATCCAGGTGCTCCTGTATGTGGTGCAGATATATTTAGGATAGTTAGCTCTTCTTGTTGCATTGTTCCCTTTACTATTATGTAATGCCCTTCTTTGTCTCTGTTGATCTTTGTTGGTTTAAAGTCTGTTTTATCAGAGACAGGGATTGCAACCCCTGCTTTATTTTGCTTTCCATTTGCTTGGTAAATGTTCCTCCATCCCTTTATTTTGAGCCTATGTGTGTCTTTGCACATGAGATGGGTCTCCTGAATACACTCTGATGGGTCTTGACTATTTATCCAGTTTGCCAGTCTGTGTCTTTTAATTGGGGCATTTAGCCTGTTTACAATTAAGGCTAATATTGTTATGTGTGAATTTGATCCTGTCATTATGAAGCTAGCTGGTTATTTTTCCTGTTAGTTGATATAGTTTCTTCGTAGAGTCGATGGTCTTTACAATTTGGTATGTTTTTGCAGGTGCTGGTACCAGTTGTTCCTGTTCATGTTTAGTGCTTCCTTCAGGAGCTCTTGAAAGGCAAAGCCGCCAGGAAGCTTTTGTAAGGCAGGCCTGGTGGTGACAAAATCTCTCAGCATTTGCTTGTCTGTAAAGGATTTTATTTCCCTTTGCTTATGAAGCTTAGTTTGGCTGGATATGAAATTATGGGTTGAAAATTCTTCTCTTTAAAAATGTTGAATATTTTCCCCCCACTTTCTTCTGGCTGGTAGGGTTTCTGCAGAGAGATCTGCTGTTAGTCTGATGGGCTTCCCTTTGTGGCTAACCTGACCTTTCTCAGTGGCTGAGAAATATGTGGCTAACCTGACCTTTCTCAGTGGCTGAAGGAAAAATGTTAAACATTTTTTCCTTCATTTCAACCTTGGTGAATCTGATGATTATGTGTCTTGGGATTGCTTTTCTCAAGGAGTATCTTTGTGGTATTCTGTGTATTTCCTGAATTTGAATGTTGGCCTGGGCCTGTCTTGCTAGGTTGGGGAAGTTCTCCTGGATAATATACTGAAGAGTGTTTTCCAACTTTCTTCCGTTCTCCCCATCACTTTCAGGTACACCAATTAAACATAGGTTAGGTCTTTTCACATAGTCCCATATTTCTTGGAGGTTTTGTTCATTCCTTTTCATTCTTTTTTTCTAATCTTGTCTTCATGCTGTATTTCATTAAGTTGCTCTTCATTCTTGACATTCTTTCTTCCGCCTGATTGATTTGTCTATTGATACTTGTATATGCTTCACAAAGTTCTCATTCAGTGTTTTTCAGCTCCATTAGGTCATTTATGTTCTTCTCTAAATTAGTTATTCTAGTTAGCAATGCATCTGACCTTTTTTCTAGGTTCTTAGCTTCCTTGCATTGGGTTAAAACATGCTCCTTTAGCTTGGAGGAGTTTGTTATTACCCATCTTCTGAAGCCTACTTCTGTCAATTCATCAAACTCATTCTCCATCCAGTTTTGTTCCCTTGCTGGTGAGGAGTTGTGATCCTCTGGAGCAGAAGAGTCATTCTGGTTCTTGGAATTTTCAACCTTTTTGCGCTGGCTTCTCCCCATCTTTGTGGATTTATGTACCTTTGGTCTTTGATGTTGGTAACCTTCGGAGGGGGTTTTGGTGTGGATATCCTTTTTGTTGATGTTGATACTATTCTTTTCTGCTGGTTAGTTTTCTTTCTAACAGTCAGGCCATCTGCTGGAGTTTGCTGGAGGTCTACTGCAGACTGTTTGCTTGGGTATCACCAGTGGATGCTGCAGAACAGCAAAGATTGCTGCCTGTTTCTTTTTCTGTAAGCTTCATCCCAAAGGGGCACCCGCCATATGCCAGCTGGAGCTCTCCTGTATGAGGTATCTGTCATCCCCTGCTGGGAGGTGTCTTCCAGTCAGAAGGTATGGGGGTTAGGGACCCACTTGAGGAGGCAGTCTGTCCCTTAGCAGAGCTTGAGCACTGTGCTAGGAGATCTCTATTCAGAACTAGCAGCCAGGAATGTTTAAGTCTGCTGAAGCTGCGCCAACACCTGCTCCTTCCTCCAGGTGCTCTGTCCCAGGGAGATGAGAGTTTTATGTATAAGCCCCAGACTGGGGCTGCTGCCTTTCTTTCGGAGATGCCTTGCCCAGCAAGGAGGAATTTAGAGAGGAGGTCTGGCTATAGCACCTTTGTGGAGCTGTGGTAGGCTCCATCCAGGTGGAACTTCCTGGCGGCTTTGTTTACACTGTCAGCAGAAAACGGCCTACTCAAGCCTGAGTAATGGAGGACGCCCCTCCCCCCACCAAGATAGCATGTTTCAGATCGACCTCAGACTGCTGTGTTGACAGCAAGAGTTTCAAGCCAGTAGATCTTAGCTTGCTGTGCTCGGTGGGGTTGGGGTCCACTGAGCTAGACCACTTGGATCCCTGGCTTCAGCCCACTTTCCAGGGGAGTGAATGCTTGTCTCACTGGCATTCCAAGCGCCACTGAGGTATGAAAAGTAACTCCTCCAGCTAGCTCGGTGTCTGCTCAAATGGCTGCCATATTTTGCACTTGAAACCTAGGACCCTGGTGGTGTAGGCTCCGGAGGGAATCTCCTGGTCTGCAGGTTGTGAAGACTGTGGAAAGTGTAGTATCTGAGCCGGAATGCACTGTTCCTCACGGCACAGTCCCTCACAGCTTCCCTTGGCTAAGGTAGGGAGTTCCTCAACCCCTTGCACTTCCTGGGTGAGGCAATGCCCCACCCTGCTTCTGCTCCTCCTCGATGGTCTGCACCCACTGTCTAACCAGTCCCAGTGAGATGAGCTGAGTACCTCAGTTCAAAATGCAGAAATTACTCACCTTCTGTGTTGGTCTTGCTAGGAGCTGCAGACCGGAGCTGTTCCTATTTGGCCATCTTGCCAGCCGCTCTTGCATTTCTGTTTAAGTTTAACAAATGGCTTGAAAAATTCCACAAACACCCTTGTGAGATTTTGATTAGAACTACCTTGAATCTATAGATCATTTTCGGGAGAACTGACATGACTGTGGGAGATGGCAATATTGACTCTCTGTCATTGACAGTGACAGTAGTGATTCATTCAGTTTGTGGACATATGTTATATTCCTTTATTTGCTTAGAGTCTTTGCTTTCTCCAGGTAACATTTATAGATTTTTTTGTAGAGATGTTCCACATTTTTTAAGGTTTTGTCTTAAATATTTGATTTTTAAAAAAATGTCAACTCTTATTTTAGACAGAGAGGATGCATGGGCATGTTTAATGTTTATTACATGGACATATTATGTGATGCTGAGGTTTGGGGTATGGATCCTGTCGCCCAGGTGGTAAGCATAGTACCAAATAGGTAATTTTTCCGTCTAGTATGTAGTTTGCCTTCCTCCGTCTTCTAGCAGTTCATAGTGTCCATTCTTCAAATGTTTATGTCTATGTGTGCTCAATGTTTAGCTCCCACTTTTAAGTGAGAACATATAGTATTGTTTTCTGTTCCTGCATTAATTCTTTTAGGATTATTGCCTCCAGCTGCATTCTTGTGGCTGCAAAGGTTGTGATTTTATTTTTTTTTTATGGCTGCATAGTATTCTATGGTGTATATGTACCACATTTTCTTTATCTGATCCACTGTTGATGGGCACCTGGGTTGATTCCATGTCCTTGCTATTATGAATACTGCTGTACTAAACATATGAGGGCAGATGACATTTTGGTAGAATGATTTATTTTCCTTTGGGTATATACCCAGTAATGGGATTGTTGGGTCAAATGTTTGCTCTGCTTTAAGTTCTCTGAGAAATATTTGATATTTTTTAATGCTTTTGTAAATGGTAGTTGTATATACATATTTTATAATATATATCCATACATATTTATACATTATATAAACACACACACATGTCTTTTATTTGTTGTTGTTACCATATTACACTAGTTAGGACCTTGTATTAACTATCTATTGATAATATAACAATGTTACCATAAACTTAGTGACTTAACACACATTTATTATGTCATAGTTCAGTGGGTTAGGAGACTAGTCATAGCTTAGTTGAGTTTACAAAAAGTTTTAAAAATGTTTTTTCAGAGATAGAGCCTCACTATGTTGTTCAGGCTGGCCTCAAACCCCTAGGCTCAAGGGATCCTTCTTTTTCAGCCTCCCAAGTATCTGGAATTCTGGAACTACAGGCATGTGCCACCATGCCTGGCTTATTTGAGAATTAAAAAATATATATTATTAGCTGACTTTTTTGTTGCAGGGTCTCACAAATTAAAATTGTGGCCAGGGCTGTGCGATTTTCCGAGGTTTGACTGGGAAAGGATCTTTATTCAAGCTCATTTTGTTGTTGGTAGCATTCATATCCCTTGCATGTTGTTGGATTGAGAGCCTCAACTTTTTGCTGGCTGTTTGGCCAGAGATGATCCTCAGTTTTTTGCCATATAGCCCTCTCAATAAGCCAACTCACAACAGAGCAGCTTGCTGCTTCAAAACCAATAAGGGTGTGAGTTTCCTTACAAGATGGAGGTCATAATCATATGTGAACACAGAAGTGACAGCCCATGACCTTTGTCATATTCTATTAGTTAAAAGGAAATCACAGGTCCCGTGCACACTCAAGGGCAAGAATACTATGAGGTGGGACTCATGGAAACTACCTTTGAGTTTGTCCTCTATAGGCCTCCAGTACAGTACTGACTAAAATGGAAAAGAACAGTGGTTTTCTTGTCTCATTACTGATTGTAGGGGGAATGTTTTCATTATTTCACCTTTAAGTGTGATATTTGCTGGAAGATTTTTGGTAGATGTTCTTTGTAAGATTAAGAAAGTTTATTTTGCTCTTATTTTCCTATAAGCGTGTATATATATATATATATATATACACGCTTATAGGAAATATATATATATATATTTTAAACCATGAATGGGTGTTGAATTTTATCATATACTTTCTCATGCATCTATTGAGATGAGCATGTAATTTTTCCCTTTTTAAATGTGTTAATGTGGTAAGTTACATCAGTTGATCTTTAAATGTTAGATGACCCTTGCATTCCCAGAATACATACAAATTTTGCGATGTATTAGCATTATTATAGGTGCTAATATATGCTGGGTTTGCTAATATTTTGCTAATAAGTTGAGATTTTAATCTCTATGTTCACGAAAGTTTAGTATGTAAGTTTCCATTCTTTTGATTCCCCTGTCAAGTTCTCACTTCATAGTTATGTCGACTTTATGAAATGAATGGGGGATGTTTCCTTTTTTCTGTACTCTATAAATATTTGTGAAATTTTGGTGTTCCCTCTTAAAATTTGGAAAAATTCACCAGTAAAGCAATGTAGGCCTGGGTTTTCTATGTGGGGCAATTTTAAATGACATATTACATTTCCTTAATAGGTGTAGAAATGTTCAGATATTCTGTTTTTTCTTGAGTCAGTTTTGGTAAGTTGTGTTTTTGAAGAAATTTTTCCTATTCATCTAATTTTTCAAATTTATTAGCCTTAATGGTAGGGCCTGTAGTAGTTTACTATTTTCAATTCCTAATACTGGTTATTTTTGAGTTATCTTTTTAAAAAATAAGTCTTCTGGAGATTTATCATTTTTTCAGTATTTTCAAAGTACTGGTAGAATACTTGATTTTTTTCAAATGTACATGTATTTTTCTAGTTTACTGATTTTTATTCTTCATTGGGTTTGGTTTACTGTCTTTTAACTAGATTAATGAGATGGAACCTTACATAACTGATTTCAGTATTTTTTCTTCTTTAATATGTGACTTTAGGGCCATAATTTTTCCCTGAAAATTGTTTGAGCTCCATCCAACAGATTTTATGTCTAATATTTATTAATGTGGAACTAAAACTTTTATAATTTTTCCTATAGTTTCTTATTTGAACCTTGTGTTATTTAGAAGTTAATTAGTTTTCAAGAAGTTGAGAGTTTTCTATCTCTTGTTAGTAAAAAATAAAATGCCACTGTGGAAAGATCATAGTATATGGTTTTAGCTTCTTTGACATTTGTTGAGACTTGTTTTATGATTCAGCACATGGACAATTTTAGTAAATGTGCACAAACTGATTTTACTATTCTGTTACTAGGTTAAATGTACTATATATGTAAATTTGACTAAGTTCATTAATTGTGTTGTTAGATCTGTAAATTCTTACCAATTTGTTTGTATTTGTTCTATCTGATATTAAGAGAGGACCGTTAAAAGCTCCCACTATGATTATAAATTTGAGAATTTCTCTTTTTAGTAGTGATGACTTATGTTTTGAATCTAAGTTGTTGGATGTATACATTTATTTTCTGTATATGTATTTATTACTTTATCATTATAAAATATCTCTTTTTCTGTTGTAATATATCTTGTCTTGAAATATACATTGATATTTGCATAGCTAGTCCATCTTTACTTTGTGTTTGCATGGCATATATATTTCCATTATATTATTGTCAACTTCTTCATAGTCATTTTTAAGCATACAATTTTAAAAAATTAGTCTGACAATATTAGTAAATTTTTCTTTTTTGAGACGGAGTCTCACTCTGTCACCAGGCTGGAGTGCAGTGGCACAATCTCAGCTCACTGCAACCTCCACGCCCTGGGTTCAAGTGATACTCCTGCCTCGGCCTCCCAAGTAGCTGGGCCTACAGGCACACACCACCATGCCCAGCTAATTTTTGTCATTTTAGTAGAAATGTGGTTTCACCATGTTGGCCATGATGGTCTCAATCTCTTGACCTTGTGATCTGCCTGCCTCGGCCTCCCAGTGCTGGGATTACAGGCGTGAGCCAATGCACCTGGTGACAATATTAGTCTTATACTTGGTGTACCTAACATTTAATATAATTTATTGATATAGCTAGGTTTTTATCTGCCATATTTTTATTTCAGTCTTTATGTTTCTTTTTTATTTTACTTTCTTTTTTCTTAAACTTTTTATTATCCTATTTTTCTCTATATGACATTAATATGTATTTTTTCATGCTTTTTGAGGGATTATCTTTAATAACCTCTTTTTGAGGATTTCAACATGAATCCTTCACTTATTTTGATCTAAAATAGAGCATTTCTTTTACCACTTCTTTAATAATGACAGCAACTTGCACTTTACCTCTATTTACCATCCCTGTTGCTCTTTGGATTTTTTTTTGTATTTTATTTTCACATCCGTTTTAAACCCTATAATACATTGCTAATATAGTTTAGTATGTTAATATTGTTTATATTCATATATATTTATCAGCATATGTATTTATTCTTTCTTTTTATCCTCATTCCTTACTATGTCTACTTGCATTCTTTTTCTTTTGCCTGAAAATTTTTCTTTATTCTTTATTTTACTGCAGCTTTGTTAGAACAAATTCTCTCTGCTTTTATTATTTCACTTTTTAAAATACTTTTTTATTTCATAATAGTTGCAGATTTGTAGGAAGTTGCAAAACTAGTACAGAGGTTTTATGTTCAATTCACCCCATATGTTAATGTCGTACATGCACTCGTGTGTGTGTGTGTGTATACTTGAATGTGCATAGTTATATGTAATTTTATCATGACTACACTCATGTAACAACCACTATAATCAAGACACAAAATGGTTCTATCACCACAAAGATTGTTCTTGTGCTACCCATTTATAGTCACTTCCATTGTCATCCCTATCTCTCCTATTTCTAACGCCTGGAATTCACTAATCTGCTCTCCATATTTATAATTTTATAACTCAAGAATGTTATATAAGTGGAATCATACAATGTGTAACTTTTTGGGATTGTATTTTTACAAAGCATAATTTCCTGGAGATTCATTCAAGTTGTGTACATCAAGAGCTTATTTTATTTCTTGAGTAGTATTTTACAGTATTAGTGACTACAGTTTATTTAACTATTCACCCATTGAAGGATATCTAGATTGTTTCCATTGTGAACTTATTACAAGTAAAGCTGCTATGATCATTTGTGTGCAAGTATGTTTGTGAACATAAGTTTTCATCTCTCGGTGTAATTTCCAAAAAGCGCAATTGCCGGGTTGTATGACATTTGTTTACATTTATAAGAAGATGCAAAGCTATTTCCTGGAGTGGCTGTGTCACTTTATATTTCTACCAGAAATATGTAGGAGATCTAGTTTCGCCATATACTAACTAGAATTTTGTGACATCTAGGTCACGTCTCGGTGCCTTAGGTCTCAAAGATTTTCTCTGATTTTTTTTCTAAAAGTTTTTATGGTTTTACATTTAAAATTATAACTCATTTTGAGCTATTTTTTTGTTTAAGGTATGAGATTTAGGTCAAGGTTGTTTTTTCTTCCACTATGGATGTCCAATTGCTCCAGCAGTATTTGTTGAAGACGATTTTTTCATTAAATAATTGCTCTTGCACTTTTGTCGAAACTCAGTTGGATGCTGTTTTAGTCTTTTTGATGTAGGCATTTAATGCTATGTACTTTCCTCTTAGCAGCACTTTTGCTGTGTCCCAGAGGTTTTGATAAGTTGTGTCATGATTATTATTCATTTCAAAGAATTTTTAAATTTATTTCTTGATTTCATTGTTAACCTGTTGTGGGACAATCAAATACTGGAGAGACTGAAAAAGGTTCAGGAAAGTTTATTAAGGTGATCACCGGCTCAGCCGGACATATGTCCAGAAGTCTGAGCCCTGAACAAAGGGCTTTTCCTACTTTTAAACATCTTAAGGTGGGAACTACGTGAGGCAAGAAGTTACAGAAGCAAGAAACAAAGGCAGCATTATGACATTTCTTACATCTTGAGAGAAACATGTCTTGCAACCTAAACTTATTGGTATTGTGACCCTGCAGCCATGCAGGAACTCACTGGGCCTCTAATAAACTTTGAGGAATGTGGAGTTGCGGAGTATAGATAAGGTTCACTGTCCACAGAGAGAAGACAGGCTGTTAGTATTCCTTTTTAACTTGAGTGTAAGGGGGGGGTGTCACACTTTGCAGCAACTTTAAGAGGATTTTAAAATTTCTATTACTACTACTATTCGGTTACAGTTATTTTCATTATTTCCTTCTTCATTCCTCCCTTTTGGTGTTCGACACAAATGTAGATTAGTAAAGAGCACCACAGTTAGCTAATTCTTCTTGAGTGGGTACATACCCATCTTGTGATACCAGTTGGTACTTTTGCAAAGCCGCCAAGAACAGACATACCCCACGACCCGAATAATGGCTCTGCTGCCGAGTTTTTCTTGTCCTAGATTTTTACAGGTGGTTTTAATATTATTTAGTTTACTGAGATGTGCAGCTTGGCAGGCATCAAAATATATGGAGACAGGCCTTTTATGTGAGTACGGGAATACTTCTGTTTTGTTTACAAGTTTACTGACCCTGGTTTCGGTGGGGTTGGTATATAATGGCATTAGGGGTTCGCCAATTCGGACTTTAAACCCGAAGTCATAGGGCAAGAACTCTGGGTCATAACATAGTTGCGGCTGCTCATTTCCGGGATTGCAGACTGAGTAACTAGTCTAGTTATAGACACAAGTTCCTGTATGAGTCCCTGTACAGTTGTAGTAGGTCTGGTATAACAGAGTTTTAGTCACACCTTTTCTGGACCAGGCTTCTATCATACAGTGATGACAGACATCCTGGTCCCCAATTATAACCATAGGTGAAAGTGTCGGTGGCTTTAGTATTACTAATATGATTAAACTTATACTATGCACGGGCACCCTTCTAGGCAACAAGCTTGGCAGCATTTGCAAAGATAACATGACAGCAAAATAATCAGCACAAGTAAACATATAACTATGTTTGTACATTTAACCCACATTTACTTATCTATCATTGACTTCCTTAGGCTTTGGCCATGCATAGACTAGTCAGATTCTGGTTGTGTGACTAGAGCAGGGCTCAATGTTTCCGCAAGCTTCAGTTGTGCGTGGACCGACCAGCCTCTGGTGCAGTCAGAGCAGGGAAGTTGTCCGTGTCAGCAGTGGCTTGGTTTCACTGCAGGATCAGCCATGTTGGGTGGTCTTGGTTTTGTTGACTGGTCCACTGGTCCTGGATGGCAGCAGCTGCTGGTTTCAGCCAGCTATGATGAACCCAAGGTATGATACCTGCAACTTTAACAGCTGTGAGGATAGACAAGATCACAATATGGGGACCATCCCATAAAGGCCCTAAAGTGGTTGGGTTCTATTGTTTGACCCAGAGTCTCCAGGTTGGAAGGGATGTACTGCATCTGTGAGGCTAACAGGTATTCTTTCTCTTACTCACCCTTATATTTCCTGTATGGCCTCACCTAAGGCTTGCATTTGCCTTCTTAAGGTTAATTCCCCAGATTCTCTTAAATCACCTTTTATCTGAGTTATCATCAGGGGTGCTTGGCCAAACACTATCTCATAGGGTGAATACCCAGTTAATTTAGTAGGGGTTTACCTGGCTCAGAGAAGGACCATGGGCAGCACCTGATCCCACCTTAGATGAGTTTCTTGGCAAAACTTTAACAGCTGTTTGAGTGTCTGGTTCATTCTTTTAACTTTTCCAGAACTTTGTGGGCGATAAGCTGTATGCAGTTTCCATTTGATTTTTAACATCTGCATTAGCTGTTGTACTATTTCTGCCACAAATGCTGGGCCATTGTCTGTTCCTAAAGTTAAAGGCAGTTCAAATTTAGGAATAATGTCCTTTAGTAAGATTCTGGTTACTTCCTGAGCTTTCTCTTTCCTGGTAGGAAATGCCTTCACTCACCCTGAGAAAGTGCAGACAAACACTAGCATGTACCAGTAGCCTCTGGCTTGAGGCAGCTCCATAAAGTCCACAAGCAGGTTTTTACAGGGTATAACTCCAGTTTCTTGAATCCCTGGGGGCCGTGTTGGCCGCTGCCATGGATTGTTTTGGGTACAAGCCAAGCATTGCTCACAAACGGCTTGAGTGATGGCAGTTGGGAGCAGCACATAGAAATGCCGTCCTATAAGAGTTTCTAATGCAGTTTTTCCCATATGCTTTCCTTGATGAAACTGCTTTATGAACTGGGGGGCTATTGCTTCTGCGATGGCAAGCCTCCCATCTGAGAACTTCCACTAACATCCTTTCTGGTAACTTCCACTCTCCTGCTCAAACGAAGCCTTTTCATTAGAAGAGTAGTTAGGGAGTTCTGTTAGCGGAAGCTCCAGTAAGGGCATGGTAAGGGTTTCCTTTTCCTTCTTAGTTACCTCTGTCATTACAGCTCTTTTGGCTTCTCTGTCTGCCTTTCTGTTTCCTCTAGCCTTGTCACCTCCTCCTGTTTGTTGTTCTTTGCAATGGATGACTGCTACTTCTTTTGGAGCCCATACGGCTTCTAAGAGCTTCTCTATTTCCTTTTTATTTTTGATTTCCTTTCCTTCAGTAGTTAATAATCCTCTTTCCTTATATTTGGCTCTGTGGGCATGCAAAGTGGCAAAAGTATGCCTTGAGTCAGTATAGATGTTTACTGACTTTCCTTTGGCTAAGAGCAATGCTCTAGTGAGAGCTATTAGCTCAGCTCTTTGGGCCGAAGTTCCGACTGGCAGAGGGCGGGCTTCGGCTACTGAATTCAGTGTTACCACTGCACATCCAGCCCGTCTGACACCTTCAGATATGAAGCTGCTTCCATCAGTAAAGTATTCAACATCTGGGTCTCTTAAGGGCTAGTCCGTTAAGTTTTTTTGGCTTGAGAAAACCTCATTCACTGTTTCCACACAACAGTGATACCCTGGGCCACACAATGGGGCTTTCCGTGCTCCACCCATTCTGTTGGCAGCAGTGTGGCTGGATTTAGAGTGTTCACAGTCTCCAGGGTTATGTAGGGGTTTTCACACAAAAGCCCTTGATATCTTAACATCTTAGGGTTAGAAAGCCAGTGATGCCCCCTCTGCTCCATCAGGGTGACACGACCATGTGGGGCACCTGAATTATTAACCTTTGTCCAAATGTGAGCTTGTTAGCATCTTCCACTAACAGGGCAGTGGCTGCCAATGCCTTGAAACAGGGTGGCCATCCCGTAGCCACCAGGTCTAGTCACTTGGAGAAATATGCCGTGGGCCAGTACCATGACCCTAGTGTTTGTACCAAGATTCCTGTAGCTATTCCTTTTCTTTCATGGACATACAGGTAAAAAGGCTTTGTCATGTCTGGCAGTCCTAATGCTGGGGCCTGGATCAAAGCCTTGTTGATGTCTTTGAAAGCCATGTCCTGCTCTTTTTCCCACAGGAGGGATTCTTTCCCCTGCCCCTGCCCCAGCTTTGGTAGCCTTATACAATGGTTTTGGCAAAAGCGAGTAATTTGGAATCCAAATGTGACAGAAACCATCTGCCCCTAAAAGCTCCTGCACTTGTTGCCTAGTGTCAGGTAGAGGAATGCCACACATGTTCTCTTTTCACTCATGTCCAAGCTCATGCTGCCCCTGAAAGATGTTAAAGCCAAGATATCTTGCCCTTTGGCCACAGATTTGTGCCTTTTTCCTTAGACACCTTATAGCCAGCCTCCCACAGAACACGAAGGAGGCTTTCTGTGCCTTGAAAGCACTCTTCTTTTGTGGGTGCAGCCAACAATACATCATCCATGTACTGCAACAGGACACAGGGGTCACTTGGTGGCACAAAAGCCTTCAGGTCTGTCTAGTGCTTCCTCAAAAATGATTGGGGGGTTTTTGAATCCTTGGGGGAGCCTGGTCCAAGTATACTGTGATGAGCCCCACTCAAAGACAAAGATGCCCTGGCTTTCAGGAGCTCGTTGGATGCAGAAGAATGCATCCTTTATGTCTAAGCATGTAAACCAAGCAGCATCCACAGGAATTCACCCAAGCATCGTATATGGGTTGGGCACAATGGCATATAATGTAGCTGCAACTTTATTTACGGCCCGCAAATCCTTTACTGGCTGGTAATCTCTGGAGGGCTTTAACACCGGTACCAATGGAGTGTTCCAAGACAAGGCACATCTTTGCATTATCCCAAATTTAAGGAGCCAGTCTATATGCTTTGTAATCCCATGGGTGGCTTCTGCTGGGATGGGATACTGACGGATTCACACTGGGTAAGTGCCCCGCAGCAGTTCCACCACTACATGTGCCTGATTTATGGCTAGCCTGGGGGACTGTCTTCCACCCAGACCCCTGGCAGCTTGAGAAATAATTTCTTATACATTGCCTCATTTTCCCGCTGGCAAAATGCATCTTTATAAATTTTGCATCTCTCATAGAGTCTCCATTCCTTTGTTGTTGGGACAGTAGGGGTCATTATCATGCCTTTTCTTTGACCTAGGTTTAGAGTCGTGCCCCCTTACGGTGTAAAGGAGATTTGTGCTTGCAATTTCTGGAGCAAGGCTTTTCCTAACAAGGGCACCAGACAATTTGGCAAATATAAAAATTAATGTTGAACCTGCTGTCCTCCAATCACACATCTTGTAGATTTGAAGTAAGGCCTCTGTTACTCCTGTAGCTCCAATTATATTGACATAATTTTTAGACAATGGCCCAATCGCTTGAGTTACTCCTGAGTGCTCTGCACCAGTATTGACCATAAAGTCCACTTTTTGGCCCTCTACCTCCATTAAGACCATAGGCTCTTTGGGGCCTAATGAAATGGAACCCAGTCTGTCTCAGTCCTCATAATAATCATTGATTCCTGCCAGTCTGATTAAATCCATATCTGACTTCTGAACCCCTTGACTGGTGGCAGGGGGTTCTGGCCAGCCGTTTTGTCCTTGATTGTTGCCTCTATCCTTTTCTCTCTCTGGACATTCACTCCTCCAGTGTCCCATCTGCTTGCGTTTCACACATTGATCTTTCTCAAGCCTAGGTCAGCCCCCTTGTTCTGGCTTAGCTTCCTGGTTTTGCCTAGCTAGTCCTCTACCATGACTGTGACCATGACCACGTCCTCTCACAAAACCGGTTTCTCTTCCAACTAAGGCTGCTGCCAGCAAGTCTGCCTTTTCCTTAGCTCTGCATCTAGCTTCTCTCTTGGCCTCCTCATCTCGATTTACAAACGTCTTAGTAGCCACCTGTATAAGCTTGGTAATATGCCTTCAAAACCTTCTAACTTCTGAAGCTTTTGCTTTATGTCTTCTTGCACCTGGCTTACAAATGCCGCATTAACCATACACTGATTACCTGCAGCCTCTGTGTCAAATGGCGTGTAAAGCCAGTAAGACTTGCAGAGCCTCTCATAAAATTCACTGGGACTTTCATTTGGCTCTGGTGGACCTCTGAGACCTTTCTGATATTGGTGGCCTTTTTCCCTGCAGGCTTTATTCCATTTAGGAGTGCCTCTTGATACTGCTCCAAACTTTGTAGCCCTTGAGCCTGGTTAGGGTCCCAGTTTGGGTCAGCATCTATTGGGAGTGCTTATTGTGCATACTGCCTGATATCTCCTGTGCCTGCAGGTGCATTGTTCTCCAGCCACTAGAGAGCAGCTTGTATAACTCTACAGTGCTCTTCTGTATTAAATAATGACAGAAGAAGTTGTTTGCAATCAGCCCAGGTAGGATTGTGAGTTAGGAAAATGGACTGCATTAGATCTATAAGAGCCTGAGGCTTCTCTGTATAGGAGGGAGTATGTTGTCTCCAATTTAAGAGATCAGTAGTAGAGAAGGGCTGATAAACGAAGAGCTGTTCTGCCCCTTGGACTTCATTCTGTGCATTCAAATAAATTTGTTTCTGTGTTTCTCGGAGGGGCACCTGCATTGCTTGGGCATGGCCCGACCTAAGGCAGCTGACCTCATCCCCCTGGAGTTCCTCCCTTGGCTTTTCAGGCAAGGGCTCTGGCTTCTCTCTGCATGGTGTTGCTTTCTTCTGAGTCTGAGCCTCTGTAGGCAGCTGGGTCAGCCTCCTGTCTAAGCCTTGTCAGGGATGGATAAATTGGTGCATAGGGGGGTGGACTTTCTAACTCTTCTGGTGGGGCCTGTAAGATGGTTTTTTTCTGCTTTTTCTATGACTCCTTTTCTTTTTCTGATGCCTTGCAGTCTCTTTCTGTGGTTCCTGGTTTTGTCCAGGCCACTAGAGTCTTACAGTAGGTCTCAAAGTAGGCTTCAGTGCCCTGCAGCCACTCAGGGCAGGTCTGAATTACACTTAGCCAGGAGTCGATATGTGGAAACTGATCCAGGTGCCCAGGCTGTTCTCCAAGCCTGGTGATCACCCAAAACACTTGGCCAATTATCTCCCTGTCTATTTTCCCCTTGGCTGGCCACCCTACCTTAAGAGATGGCCAGTCTATCTCACAAAGGGTTCTCAGTTTCTGTGGAGTTAGGTTAACATCATAATCACCATTAAAACCTTTTTTAAAGTTTTTCAGCATGCACTCCAGTGGAGTAGGCTTTGATGCTTTTCCTCCCATTTCCTCCCTCATGGCGTGCTTTCACTCTCAGTTTCACTCTTGGATCCACCAGACTGGGTCCTATTACAGGAGGTTTTGATACTACTTAACCAGGAGAGTGCCTTAATTCCTGTCACAGCTAGCTGCAGCTGTGGAGCTGGTTCTATGGACTGTATGCAGTGTCCTAGGTCTGGTTTTTCCCATACTCTCCTTGGAGCACACAGTCCATGATAAGAGGTCTGTGCCTCCCAGCGTCACGCTCTGTGTTGGTCTCTCCTGAGACATCTCTTTCACACACTTTCACACACTTCCTCTGTCCCTGAAACAGTTTTCCTTTCTGACCAATTCACGAGCCCCACCCGCATCTGGTGTCAGTTAGGGTGTGAGTTTCATCCAAATCAGCACCCTGTCAAAACAGAAAATCTTCTGTCTCCACTCCCGGATGGGTCCCCAGAAATGTTACGGGGCAATCAAAGACTGGAGATGTGTCCAGAATTGGCGGGTTCTTGGTCTCACTGACTTCAAGAATGAAGCCGCGGACCTTCATGGTGAGTGTTAACAGTTCTTAAAGGCGGCGTGTTCGGAGTTTGTTCCTTCTGATGTTTGGATGTGTTCAGAGTTTCTTCGTTCTGGTGGATTCATGGTCTCGCTGGCTAGGAGTGAAGCTGCAGACCTTCACGGTGAGTGTTACAGCTCATAAAGGCAGTGTGGACCCAAAGAGTGAGCAGCAGCAAGATTATTGCAAAGAGCCAAAGAACAAAGCTTCCACAGTGTGGAAGGGGACCTGAGCGGGTTGCCACTGCTGGCTTGGGCAGCCTGCTTTTATTCTCTTAACTGGCCCCACCCACATCCTGCTGATTGGTCCATTTTACAGAGAGCCGAGTGGTCTGTTTTGACCGGGTGCTGATTGGTGCGTTTACAATCCCTGAGCTAGACACAAAGGTTCTCCACGTCCCCACTAGATTAGCTAGATACAGAGTGTCAACACAAAGGTTCTCCAAGTCCCCATCAGAGTAGCTAGATAGAGTGTCGATTGGTGCATTCACAAACCCTGAGCTAGACACAGGGTGCTGATTGGTGTGTTTACAAACCTTGAGCTAGATACAGAGTGCTGATTTGTGTATGTACAATCCCTTAGCTAGACATAAAGGTTCTCCAAGTCCCCACCAGAGTAGCTAGATACAGAGCGTCGATTGGTACATTCACAAACCCTGAGCTAGACACAGGGTGCTGATTGGTGTGTTCACAAACCTTGAGCTAGATACAGAGTGCCAATTGGTGTATTTACAATCCCTTAGCTAGACACAAAGGTTCTCCAAGTCCCCACCAGAGTAGCTAGATACAGAGCATCGATTGATGCATTCACAAACCCTGAGCTAGACACAGGGTGCTGATTGGTGTGTTTACAAACCTTGAGCTAGATACAGAGTGCCAATTGGTGTGTTTACAATCCCTTAGCTAGACATAAAGGTTCTCCAAGTTCCCACCAGGCTGAGGAGCCCCGCTGGCGTCACCCAGTGGATCGTGCACCGGGGCCACAGGTGGAGCTGCCCGCCAGTCCCGTGCCATGCGCCCGCACTCCTCAGCCCTTGGGTGGTCGATGGGACTGGGCACCGTGGAGCAGGGGGTGGTGCTCTTTGGGGAGGCTCGGGCCACACAGGAGCCCACGGAGTGGGGGAAGCTCAGGCATGGCCAGCTGCAGGTTCTGAGCCCTGCCCTGCAGGGAGGCAGCTAAGGCCTGGGGAGAAATCGAGTGCAGCACCAGTGGGCCAGCACTGCTGGGGGACCCAGTACACCCTCCGCAGCCGCTGGCCCAGGTGCTAAGCCCTTCACTGCCTGGGTCCGGCAGGGCTGGCTGGCTGCTCTGAGTGCAGGGCCCACCAAGCCCATGCCCACCCAGAACTCCAGCTGGCCCGCAATTGCCACGCGCAGCCCCAGTTCCCACTTATGCCTCTCCCTCCACACCTCCCTGCAAGCTGAGGGAGACAGCTCCGGCCTTGGCCAGCCCAGAAAGGGGCTCCCACAGTGCAGCAGTGGGCTGAAGTGCTCCTCAAGTGCCACCAAAGTGGGAGCCCAGGCAGAGGAGGTGCCCAGAGCGAATGAGGGCTGCAAGGGTGCCAGCACGCTGTCACCACTCAGAGAGACCAAAAAAGGTGGAGGAAAGTTTATTAAGGTGCTCACCGGCTCAGCCGGACATATGTCCAGAAAGTCTGAGCCCTGAACAAAGGGCTTTTCCTACTTTTAAACATCTTAAGGTGGGAACTACGTGAGGCAGGAAGTGAGTTACAGATGCAAGAAACAAAGGCAGCATTACAACATTTCTTACATCTTGAGAGAAACATGTCTTGCAACCTAAACTTATTGGTCTTGTGACCCTGCAGCCATGCAGGAACTCACTGGGCCTGTAATAAACTTTGAGGAACGTGGAGTTGCGGAGTATAGATAAGGTTCACTGTCCACAGCGAGAAGACAGGCTGTTAATATTCCTTTTTAACTTGAGTTTAAGGGAGGGTCACAATTTGCAGCAACTTTAAGAGGATTTTAAAATTCCTATTACTGCTACTATTAAGTTATAGTTGATTTTATTAATTCCTTCTTCAAACCCAAAAATAATTCAAGAGCGTATTATTTAATTTCCATGATTTGTATAGTTTTGAAGATTCCTTTTGGAGTTGATTTCCAGTTTTATTGCATTGTGGTCTGAGAAGATACTTGATATGATTTTGATTTTCTTAGATTAATTGAGGCTTATTTTGTGGCCTGTCATGGTCTATCTTGGAGAATGTTCCCCACGTGATGAGAAGAATGTATTATGCAGTTGTTGGGAAGAATGTTCTGTTAATATCTGTTAAGCCCATTTGTTCTAGGGTATAGTTTAAGTCTATTGTTTCTTTGTTGACTCTCTGTCTTGATGATCTGTCTAGTGCTGTCAGTGGAGTATTGAAGTGCCCCACTATTATTGTGTTGCTGTCTATTTTATTTCTTAGGTCTAGTACTAATTGTTTAATATTTTTGGGAGCTCCAGTGTTAGGTGGATATAAATTTAGAATTGTAATATCTTCCTTTTAGACTAATCCTTTTATTATTATACAATGTCCTTCTTTGTCTTTTTTTTAACTGTTATTGTTTTAAAGTCTGTTTTGTCTGATATAAGAATAGCTAGTTCTGCTCACTTTTGGTTTCCATTGGAATGGAACATGTTTCCAGCTCTTTACCTTAAGTTTATGTGAGTCCTTATCTGTTAGATGAGTCTCTTGAAGACAACAGATATTGGGTTGGTGGTGTTTTATTCATTCTGCCATTCTGTATCTTTTAAGTGGAGTTTTTAGGCCATTTACATTCAATATTAGTATTGAGATGTGAGGTATTGTTCTATTCATCATGTTAGTTGCCTAAATACTTTGTTTTTTTAAAGTTGTGTTATTGTTTTATAGGCCCTGTGAGATTTATGCTTTAAGGGGTTTCTATTTTGGTGAATATTGAGGTTTTGTTTCAAGATTTAGAACTTTTAGAATTTCTTGTACTGCTGGTGTGGTAGTGGCAAATTCTCTCAGCATTTGTATGTCTGAAAAAGACTTTATCTCTCCTTCATTCATGAAGCTTAATTTTGCTGGATACCAAATTCCTGGCTGACAATTATTTTGTTTAAGGAGGTGGAAGATGGGACCACAATCCCTTCTGGCTTGAATCCCTTCTGGCTTGTAAGGTTTCTGCTGACAAATCTGCTGTTAACCTTATAGGTTTTTCTTTATAGGTTATCTGATGCTTTTGTCTCACAGCTCTTAAGATTCTTTTCTTCATCTTGACTTCAGTAGTAATTGCTTAGCCTGATGATTGTGTGCCTTGCTGATAATCTTTTTGTGATGAATTTCCCATAAGTTCTTTGAGCTTCTTGTATTTGGATGTCTAGATCCCTATCAAGGCCAGCAAAGTTTTCCTCAATAGTTCCTTCAGATATGTTTCCCAAAATTTAGATTTTTCTTCTTCCTCAGGACACCAGTTAATTTTAGGTTTGGCTGTTTAACATAATCTCATATTTCTTGGAGACTTAATTTTTTTAATTCTTTTTTTTTCATTTTCTGATTGGGTTAATTTGAATGCCTTGTCTCTGACCTCTGAAATTCTTTCTTCTACTTGTTCTAGTCTATTGTTGAAACTCTCCAGTGCATTTTATATTTCCCTAAGTGTGTATTTTATTTCCAGAAGTTGTAGTTCTTTTTCTTTATGCTATCTCTCTGGAAAATTTTTTATCCATATCCTGTATTTTTAAAAAATTTCTTTATGTTGTTTTTTACCTTCCTCTGGTATTTCCTTGGGTAAACTATTTCTTCAAATTGTTCTTGAATTTAGTTTTGATTGGATTGTGGTGTTTTTTAAATTTCTTTCTGCTCTTAAGGATCAAACTTTAATGTTTGTAGTTTATTTTAGCCGAATTTGGTTCTTGGTGCTTTTACGGGTGAAGACTCTGTATGAGTTACTTAGTTATAGTCTTTGTCTGCTGGTTTTCCCAGATGCTGGTTGTAGTAGTTATGTACTTGGTGTATGGGGAAGTTTACTGTCTCCTAGGGGGTTAGAATGGCAGGGATCTCTTGAAGCTTATCTTATTCTCTCATAGTGTATACTTTATTTACTTATTTAATTTTTCCCTAGTATTTTATTTACTGAATTGGTGATTCAACCTTCAGGCCAATAGGGGTGGTATTCCTGGCTAGGCACTGGTTGTAGCTAAGGCAGGTTGAGGAGACATACTACCAATGGTGGGCAGAGGCCCAGTATTTATTAAGTTGGCTGGGGGAGCTCTCAGTTAGGTGTGGAGAGGCTTTATCAGGGCAAAGAGTGGGAGCTACCTCAGCTCCCCTGCCAGACTAGCAGGAAAGCTATCAGCCTCACAGCCTTACTCTTGTCCAAGTGTTCTGGCTGTTCAAATCAGACAGGCTGTATGGGTCTATTTCAAGATTCTTTATTTTTTTTCTATTTTTATGTGTCTGTCCCTCTGCCAATACCACACTTTTAAAATTATTGTGACCATACAGTAAGCTTTAAAATTGGATATACTGATTCTTCCAACTTTATTCTTTTTCAAAATTGTCTTAGTTACTCTAGTTCCTATGCCTTTCTACCTAAATTTTAGAATAAGTTTTTTTACTTCAAAAAAAAATCTTGCTGATAATTTGATAGGAATTACATTAAATCTGTATATTACTTTGGGGAGAATTTATATCATTGCTTATGTTGAGTCTTCCAATTCATGAACATAGTATGTCTCTACATTTACTTAGATCTTCTTTGATTTCTTTCATCATTTTTTTTTTGGCATACAAATCATGTACATGTCATGTTAGATCTATACCTATGTATTTTTTTGATTGTGAGTGGTATTTTTAAAATTTTGTTTTGCACATGTTCATTGCTGATATATAGAAATACAATTAATTTTTGTTGACTTTGTGTCCTGCAACTTTGCTGAACTCACTAGTAAGTTTCAGGCAGAGGCAGCTTTATCTGCTTGGGACCCATTCCATTGGACCAAGGTCTGTACTAATAAGGGCCAATGCTTGGTTAAATACTCTGCTCTGACCATCTTGAAATTCTTGGTAATTTTATCTCTGAATCCATGTTTTTTAAATGAAGTTTCATAGGAGAATGGAGTACATGTGTAAGCAGGAGGGACATGACAGTGTGTGTGTATATATATATTTGTAATCCTGTTTTTGAGGTTTATTGTAATTTGGTTTTGAATTTTGTCAAATACTATTTCTGCATCAACTGATGATTTTTCTGTTTCAGCTTGTTAATTTAGTGAACAACATTGATTGATTTTTGAATATTGAGCTAGCCATAAATTTCTGGAATAAGCCTCTCTTGTTTTTAAATGTATGGCTGAATTCTATTTAGTAATCTTTTGTTAAGAACTTTTACATTTGGGCTGGGCGTGGTGGCTCATGCCTGTAATCCCAGCACTTTGGGAGGCTGAGGCAGGCAGATTACGAGATCAAGAGATCAAGACATCCTGGCCAACATGGTGAAACCCCATCTCTACTAAAAAGAAATACAAAAATTAGCTGGGTGTGGTGGCGTGCTCTGTAGTCCCAGCTACTCAGGAGGCCGAGGCAGGAGAATTGCTTGAACCTGGGAGGTGGAGGTTGCAGTGAGCCAAGATTTCGCCACTGCACTCCAGCCTGGCAACAGAGCAAGACTCTGTCTCAAAAAAAAACCAAAAAAACAAAAAAAATCACTTTTACATTTGTATTCATCAGGGATATTAGTCTGTAGTTTTCTTTATTTTACTGAATTTATCTGGTTTGTTCTCAGGTAGTCTTTATTTATAAATTGGAACGTTTTCCCTCTTGTATTTTCTGGAAGAGATTGTTAAAATTGGTATCAATTGTTGGGCGCAGTGGCTCACTCCTGTAATTCCAATACTTTGGGAGGCTGAGGTGGGCAGATCACTTGAGGTCACAAGTTCAAGACCAGCCTGGCCAACATGGTGAAACCCCATCTCTACTAAAAATACAAAAAATTAGCCAGACGTGATGGCAGGCGTCTGTTATCTCAGTTACTCGGGAGGCTGAGGCAGGAGAATTGCTTGAACCTGGGAGGCAGATGTTGCAGTGAGCCAAGATTGCACCACTGCACTCTAGCCTGGGCAACAGAGTGACACTGTGTCTCAAGAAAAAAAAAAAAATGGTGTCAATTATTCTTTAAGTGTTTGGTAAAATTCTCTAGCAAAATCATGTGTGTGTGGAAATTTCTTTTTTGGAAATTTGGAAATTATAAATTCAATTTTCTTAGTAGCTACAGGGATATTCAGCCTATTTCAGTTGGGGTTATTGTGCTAGTTTACAGTTTCTGAGGAATTTTTTCATTTCATCTAAGTTGTTAAATGTATTTGTGTGGAGTTGTTATCATTTTCAAAGCTGCATGGTCTGTAGCAATACTCATTGTTTCATTCCTGATATTTGCACTGTTTTTTCTTTTTTTCTCCTAAAAAAATCTCCTACTAGAGATTTTTCTATTTTATGTAACTTTTCAAGGAAACTGCTTTGTCATTCATTGATTATCTCTATTCTTTTTGTTTTCAATTTTGTTGATTTTTGCTCTTTACTATTTTTTTTTTACTCTGCTCAGTTTGTGTTTATTTTGGTTTTCTTTTTCTAGGTTGTTGAGACAGGAGGTTAGTTATTGGTTTGAGACTTTTCTTATTATTATTGTAATTTTATTTTATTTTAAGTTCTGTGATACATGTGTAAGACATGGAGGTTTGTTACATAGGTAAACTTGTGCCATGTTGGCTTGCTGCACCTATCAACCTATCACCTAGGTATTGAGCCCTGCATGCATTAGCTATTTATCCTGATGCTCTCCCTCCCCGCCTACCCCCAACAGGCCCCAGTGTGTGTTGTTCCCCTCCTTCTTCCACGTGTTTTCATTGTTCAGCTCCCACTTATAAGTGAGAACATGTGGTGTTTGGTTTTCTGTTCCTGTGATACATGGCTGAGGATAATGGCTTTGAGCTCCATCCATGTCCCTGCAAAGGATGTGATCTCATTCCTTTTTATGGTTGCATAGTATTCCATGGTGTATATGTAACATATTTTCTTTATTCAGTCTATCATTGATGGGCATTTGGGTTGATTCCATGTCTTTACTCTTATGAATAGTGCTGCAATAAACATATTCATACATGTATCTTTATAATAAAATGATTTACATTCCTTTGGATATATACCCAGTAATGAGATTGCTGGGTCAAATGGTATTTCTGGTCCTAGATCTTTGAGGAATCACCATACTATCTTCCACTCTTTAAAATGGTTGAACTAATTTACATTCCCACCAGCAGAGTAAAAGCATTCCTATTTCTCCACAGTCTCGCCAGCATCTGTTGTTTCTTGACTTTTTAATGGTCATCATTCTGACTGGCATGAGATAGTATCTCATTCTAATTTTAATTTGCATTTCTCTAATGATCAATGATGTTGACTTTTTTTTTCATGTGTTTGTCAACCGCATGTATGTCTTTTTTTGAGAAGTGTCTATTCATGTTCTTTGCCCACTGTTTGATGGGGTTGATGGTTTTTTTCTTGGAAATTTGTTTACATTCCTTATAGATTCTGGATATTAGACCTTTGTCTGATGGATAAATTGCAAAAATTTTCTCCCATTCTGTAGGTTTTCTGTTCATGCTGATGATAGTTTCTTTTGCTGTGCAGAAGCTCTTTAGTTTAATTACATCCCGTTTGCCAATTTTTGTTTTTGTTGCAGTTGCAGTTGACGTTTTTGTCGTGAAATCTTTGCCTGGGCCTATGTCCTGAGTGGTATTGCCTAGATTTTCTCTAGGATTTTAATAGTTTTTGGTTTTACAAATAGAAAGAGAGGAAGTCAACCTGTCTCTGAAGATAACATGATCCTATATCTAGAAAACCCTATAGCCTCAGCCTAAAGCTTCTTAAACTGATAAGCAACTTCAGCAAAGTCTCAGGATAAGATTACAAAATAAATGTGCAAAAATCACAGGGATTCATATACACCAACAATAGACAAACAGAGAGCCAAATCATGAATGAACTCCCATTCACAATTGCTACAAAGAGAATAAAATATCTAGGAATATAGCTAACAAGGGAAGTCAAGGAGCGCTTCAAGTAGAACTACAAACTACTGCTCAAGGAAATCAGAGAGGACACAAACAAATGTAAAAACATTCCATGCTTGTGGATAGGAAGAATCAATATTATGAAAATGGCCATATTGCCTAAAGCAATTTATAGATTCAATGCTATTCCCATTAAAGTATTATTGACATTCTTCACATAATTAGAAACAAATACTTTAAAAATCATATAGAACCAAAAAAGGGCCCACATAGCCAAGACAATCCTAAGCAAAAAGAACAAAGCTGGAGGCACAACACTGACTTCAAACTATACCACAAGGCTACAGTAACCAAAACAACATGGTACTGGTACCAAAACAGACACATAGACCAATAGAACAGAATAAAGATCTCAGAAATAAGACCACACATCTACATCTGATCTTAGACAAACCTGACAAAAGCAATGGGGAAATAATTCCCTATTTAATAAATGTTGCTGGGAAAACTGGCTAGACACATACAGAAAATTGAAACTGGACCCCTTCCTTATACCTATAGAAAAATTAACCCAAGATGGATTAAAGACTTTTTTCTTTTTAAATGTATTTAGCACTACACATTTCCCTCTTGGCAGTCTTTTAGCTATATCTGACAAATGTTTATATTTCCAATTTTATTCAGTTCATTGTATTTTTAAAAATTTTATTGTGACTTCTTAGACACAAAGATTACAATAAGGCATGATATTATCATGTTTTGGTCAATGATGGACTACATATAAAAGAGGATAATGAAGCTGAAAAATTTCTATTGCCTCATGCGTTCATAGCCATTGTAACATTATAGCACAATGCATTGCCCTTTTCTATATTTAAATATATTTAGATACACAAATGTTTACCATTATGTAACAATTGCCTACAGTATTCACTACAGTAACATATGGTACAGGTTTGTAGCCTAGGAGCAATAGGCTATACAAGTTGTGCATTCCTTATCCAAAATGTTTGAGACCAGAAGTGTTTTGGATTTTAGATTTTTCTGAATATTGGAATGTTGAGATTATTCCTACCAGGTGAGCATCCCAAACCTGAAAATTCAAAATCCTAAATGTTCCAATGAGCATTTCCTTTGAGTGTCATGTTAATGCTTAAAAAGTTTTGGATTTTTAAGCACTCTGGATTTTGGGTTTTGGGATACTCAACCTGTACCATGTAATCTATCTGTATAAAAAGGTGTACTATCTAGGTTAGTGTAAGTACTTACACTCTATATAAGAGCGATGTTTGCACTATGATAAAATCACCTAATGATGCATTTCTCAGAACTTATGCCCATTGTTAAGTGATGCATGACTGTGTTTGGAAGTGTTTTTCTTATTTCCAAGTACTTGGAGATTTTATTGTATCTTTCTTTTACTGATTTCTGGTTTGATTCCATTGTATTCAGAGAAAATATTTTATATAACTTGAGTTATTTTAAAATTGTTGAGGTTTGTTTTTCAACCCGAGGATGTAGCTCATCTTTGTGTATGTTCTGTGTATGCTAGAAAAATAATGTCTATTTTGCTGTTGTTGACAGATTATTCTGTAAAAGTTGATTAGATTCTATAGGGTTATGATTTTCTTGCATTCTATATCCTTACTGATTTTCTCTTTAGTTGTTCTAATAATTGCTGAGAGAGAGGTATTGAAGTCTCCTACAAGAATCATGGATTTCTTTTTTCTCCTTTCAGTTCTGTCATGTTTTATTTAATATATTTTGCAGCCTGTTTGGTGCATTCACATTTAGGGTTGCTATATCTTCTTGGTAGAGTGACCATTTTATTATTATTTGGTGTCCCTCTCTATCTCATAATTTCCTTTACTGTGAAATTTTCATTATCTAACATAATATAGTGTCTTCTTTCTAGTGATTCATGTTTGCACGATATATCTTTGTCTATTCTTATACTTTAAAGTTAGCTATGTTAATATATTCAAAGTGTATTTCTTATAGACAAGTGTATAGTTGGGTCATGGTTTTTAATTCATTCTGTCAGTCTATATATTTTAATTAATGTTTACATTAGATATAATTATTGATATATTAGGGCTTAGGTTCTCCATTTTATTTTTTGTTTTTTGGTTGTTCTATTTGTTATTGCTCTGCTTTTTTTCCCTTGCCTTTCTGTGGTTTAATTGAACACTTTTTAGAATTCCATTTTGACTTATTATTAGTTAATTTTAGTGTATTTCTTTGTATCACTTTTTAAAGAGGTTGCTATAGGTATTTTATTATATATAAACAACTTACTGGAATCTACTGCTGCTACAAATTACCAGTTTGAATGAAATGCAGAGACTTTTCCTTTCTTTACTTCCCTTTACTTCTCTCATTTATAATAAATTTTATTGTTTTTCCCTATATATATTATGAACCACATCAGACTATGTTATTTCAGCTTTAACCATCAAATATAATTTAGAAGCTCCAAGAGAAGGAAAAAAATATATAAATACACTTAGTATATACATAGTACATTTATTATATTTTTACTGTCTCTTTTTTCCCATACTTGATTTTTAAAAGTTTCTTCTATTAGATTTTTTTCTGTTTAGAAAACTCCATAAAGCAATTTTTTATTGGTCTTTTAAAGAAAAAATTTTTAGTTTTCCTTTACCTGATAATGTCATAATTTCTTCATACCTGAGGGATAATTTTGCTTAATATAGAATTCTAGGTTGGTAGTTTTTCTTTGTTTTTCATTTTATACACCTGAATAGCATTCTACTTCCTCCTGGTCTCTGTGGTTTTTGATGAGAAATCTACTGTCATTGGAAATTTTCTTCCATAGTTAAGGTGTTGTTTTTTCTCTTGCTGCTTTAAAGATTTTTTTTCTTTTCTTCCTTGTTTTTATCTCAGATAATTGGCTGTGATTTGTCTGACTGTTTATTTCTCTGGGTTTATTCTGTTTAGTTTTGCTCAGCTTCTTGCATTTTTTAGCCATTATTTATTCAACTGCTTTTTCAGTCTCATCCTCTTTTCCTTTCATTCCGTTATCCTGATAATATGATTGATAGATCTATTGGTTTTGTCCCATAGGTTTCTGAAGCTCTGGTATTTTTTTACTTCTATTATTTGTTTGTTCAGATTGGTGAATAAATATTATTACATCCTCTAGGCCACTGGCTCTTATGTCTGTCCTTGTTATTCTGGTGTTTAGCTTATCCACAGAATTTTAAATTTTCTTCATTATATTTTAAGTAGTAAAATTTGTAATTGGTTCTTTTTACTTACTTTTTCTTTGCTTATACTTTATATTTTTATTTGTTTCATTGTGTCTGTACTTGTTGAAACCTTTTCATGATTACTTCTTTTAAATATTTGTTAGCGAATTCTAATATCTATGTCATCTTGCTGCTAGTAACTATTGCCTTTTTTCATTCAAATTGAGGTTTTTCTATTTCCTATTATAATAAGTGATTTTTAAATTAAAACCTGGACATTCTAGGCATTGTTATGAGGTTTCAGTTTTTATTTAAACCCCTTTTTTAGGTGGTTGTATTTTACATTGGTCTGGCAGGGGAAGGTCAGATGTTGTGTTATTAATGATAGGTGGGAATTGAAGTTCAGGTGCTCCATTTAAACTCACTGACATCTTAGATAGGGAGAGACAGCTTGTAGCTGCTGGGTGGGGTGGGATTTTTGGCTCTCCACTATGCCTCCACTTTTACCCCTCTTACAAGGAAGAATAAGAGTACCTCCTTACTGCTCCTCAAATGGATTCTACTAACCCAATTCTCATTCAGAAATTGAAATATTTTATCCATATAAATGTAGAACATATTATTTCTGTTGTTCAGGAGCATGAAAATAGACTTCCATACCTCTGCCAGAAATCATGGCTTTTGCTCCTGTGGAACAGAAAGGGAATGAGTTTAGTTAATTATGTGTAAAATATTTTAAAGTCTCTAAAGGAGGTATATACAGATCTGAATTGTCTAAAAATTTTTGTACCTAAGAGTAATCATTTTTGGTCATTTATTTGTACTAATAACATTGTTGATCATGTACAGTTTAGCTTTACTTCATGGGGACACAATTAGTGCCTCAGATGGTATGAATTTTTTATTTTTTATTTTTTTATTATTATACTTTAAGTTTTAGGGTACATGTGCACAACGTGCTGGTTAGTTACATATGTATACATGTGACATGCTGGTGTGCTGCACCCACTAACTTGTCATCTAGCATTAGGTATATCTCCCAGTGCTATCCCTCCCCCCTCCCCCCACCCCACAACAGTCCCCAGAATGTGATGTTCCCCTTCCTGTGTCCGTGTGTTCTCATTGTTCAATTCCACCTATGAGTGAGAATATGCGGTGTGTGGCTTTTTGTTCTTGTGATAGTTTACTGAGAATGATGCTTTCCAATTTCATCCATGTCCCTACAAAGGACATGAACTCGTCATTTTTTATGGCTGCATAGTATTCCATGGTGTATATGTGCCACATTTTCTTAATCCAGTCTATCATTGATGGACATTTGGGTTGGTTCCAAGTCCTTGCTATTGTGAATAGTGCCACAATAAACATACGTGTGCATGTGTCTTTATAGCAGCATGATTATAGTCCTTTGGGTATATACCCAGTAATGGGATGGCTGGGTCAAATGGTATTTCTAGTTCTAGAACCCTGAGGAATCGCCACACTGACTTCCACAATGGTTGAACTAGTTTACAGTCCCACCAACAGTGTAAAAGTGTTCCTATTTCTCCACATCCTCTCCAGCACCTGTTGTTCCCTAACTTTTTAATGATTGCCATTCTAACTGGTGTGAGATGATATCTCATTGCGGTTTTGATTTGCATTTCTCTGATGGCCAGTGATGGTGAGCATTTTTTCATGTGTTTTTTGGCTGCATAAATGTCTTCTTTTGAGAAGTGTCTGTTCATGTCCTTCGCCCACTTTTTGATGGGGTTGTTTTTTTCTTGTAAATTTGTTTGAGTTCATCGTAGATTCTGGATATTAGCCCTTTGTCAGATGAGTAGGTTGTGAAAATTTTCTCCCATTTTGTGGGCTGCCTGTTCACTCTGATGGTAGTTTCCTTTGCTGTGCAGAAGCTCTTTAGTTTAATTAGATCCCATTTGTCAATTTTGTCTTTTATTACCATTGCTTTTGGTGTTTTAGAGATGAAGTCCTTGCCCATGCCTATGTCCTGAATGGTAATGCCTAGGTTTTCTTCTAGGATCTTTATGGTTTTAGGTCTAACATTTAAGTCTTTCATTCATCTTGAATTAATTTTTGTATAAGGTGTAAGGAAGGGATCCAGTTTCAGCTTTCTCCATATGGCTAGCCAGTTTTCCCAGCACCGTTTATTAAATAGGGAATACTTTCCCCATTTCTTGTTTTTCTCGGGTTTGTCAAAGATCAGATAGTTGTAGATATGTGGTGTTATTTCTGAGGGCTCTGTTCTATTGGTCTATATCTCTGTTTTGGTACCAGTACCATGCTGTTTTGGTTACTGTAGCCTTGTAGTATAGTTTGAAGTCAGGTAGGATGATGCCTCCAGCTTTGTTCTTTTGGCTTAGGACTGACTTGGCGATGCGGGCTCTTTTTTGGTTCCATATGAACTTTAAAGTAGTTTTTTCCAATTCTGTGATGAAAGTCATTGGTAGCTTGATGGGGATGGCATTGAATCTATAAATTACCTTGGGCAGTATGGCCATTTTCACGATATCGATTCTTCCTACCCATGAGCATGGAATGTTCTTCCATTTGTTTGTATCCTCTTTAAGTTCATTGAGCAGTGGTTTGTAGTTCTCCTTGAAGAGGTCCTTCACATCCCTTGTAAGTTGGATTCCTAGGTATTTTATTCTCTTTGAAGCAATTGTGAATGGGAGTTCATTGATGATTTGGCTCTCTGCTTGTCTGTTATTGGTGTATAAGAATGCTTGTGATTTTTGTACATTGATTTTGCATCCTGAGACTTTGCTGAAGTTGCTTATCAGCTTAAGGAGATTTTGGGCTGAGACAATGGGGTTTTCTATATATACAATCATATTATCTGCAAACAGGGACAATTCGACTTTCTCTTTTCCTAATTGAATACCCTTTATTTCCTTCTCCTGTCTAATTGCCCTGGCCAGAACTTCCAACACCATGTTGAATAGGAGTGGTGAGAGAGGGCACATCCCTGTTTTGTGCCAGTTTCCAAAGGGAATGCTTCCAGTATTTGCCCATTCAGTATGATATTGGCTGTGGGTTTGTCATAGATAGCTCTTATTATTTTGAGATATGTCCCATCAATACCTAATTTATTGAGAGTTTTTAGCATGAAGAGTTGTTGAATTTTGTCAAAGGCCTTTTCTGCAGCTATTGAGATAATCATGTGGTTTTTGCCTTTGGTTCTGTTTATATGCTGGATTACATTTATTGATTTGCATATATCGAACCAGCCTTGCATCCCAGGGATGAAGCCCACTTGATCATGGTGGAGAAGCTTTTTAATATGCTGCTGGATTCGGTTTGCCAGTATTTTATTGAGGATTTTTGCATCGATGTTCATCAAGGACATTGGTCTAAAATTCTCTTTTTTGGTTTTATCTCTGCCCGGCTTTGGTATCAGGATGATGCTGGCCTGATAAAATGAGTTAGGGAGGATTCCCTCTTTTCCTATTGATTGGAATTGTTTCAGAAGGAATGTACCAGTTCCTCCTTGTACCTCTGATAGAATTCGGCTGTGAATCCATCTGGTTCTGGACTCTCTTTGGTTGGTAAGCTATTGATTATTGCCACAATTTCAGCTCCTGTTATTGATCTATTTAGAGATTCAACTTCTTCCTGGTTTAGTCTTGGGAGGGTATATGTGTCGAGGAATTTATCCATTTCTTCTAGATTTTCTAGTTTATTTGCGTAGAGGTGTTTGTAGTATTCTCTGATGGTAGTTTATATTTCTGTGGGATCAGTGGTGATATCCCCTTTATCATTTTTTTCTTGCTTCTATTTGATTCTTCTCTCTTTTTTTCTTTATTAGTCTTGCTAGCGGCCTATCAATTTTGTTGATCTTTTCAAAAAACCAGCTCCTGGCTTCATTAATTTTTGAAGGGATTTTTGTGTCTCTATTTCCTTAAGTTCTGCTCTGATTTTAGTTATTTCTTGCCTTCTGCTAGCTTTTGAATGTGTTTGCTCTTTCTTTTCTAGTTCTTTTAATTGTGATGTTAGGGTGTCAATTTTGGATCTTTCCTGCTTTCTCTTGTGGGCATTTAGTGCTATAAATTTCCCTCTACACATTGCTTTGAATGTGTCCCAGAGATTCTGGTATGTTGTGTCTTTGTTCTCACTGGTTTCCAAAAAATCTTTATTCCTGCCTTCATTTTATTATGTACCCAGTAGTCATTCAGGAGCAGGTTGTTCAATTTTCATGTAGTTGAGCAGTTTTGAGTGAGTGTCTTAATCCTGAGTTCTAGTTTGATTGCACTGTTGTCTGAGAGACAGTTTGTTATAATTTCTCTTCTTTTACATTTGCTGAGGAGAGCTTTACTTCCAACTATGTGGTCAATTTTGGAATAGGTGTGATGTGGTGCTGAAAAAAAATGTATATTCTGTTGATTTGGGGTGGAGAGTTCTGTAGATGTCTACTAGGTCTGCTTGGTGCAGAGCTGAGTACAATTCCTGGGTATCCTTGTTGACTTTCTGTCTCGTTGATCTGTCTAATGTTGACAGTGGGGTGTTAAAGTCTCCCATTGTTATTGTGTGGGAGTCTAAGTCTCTTTATAGGTCACTCAGGACTTGCTTTATGAATCTGGGTGCTCCTGTATTGGGTGCATATATATTTAGGATAGTTAGCTCTTCTCGTTGAATTAGTCCCTTTACCATTATGTATTGGCCTTCTTTGTCTCTTTTGATCTTTGTTGGTTTAAAGTCTGTTTTATCAGAGACTAGGATTGCAACCCCTGCCTTTTTTTGTTTTCCATTTGCTTGGTAGATCTTCCTCCATCCTTTTATTTTGAGCCTATGTGTGTCTCTGCACGTGAGATGGTTTTCCTGAATACAACACACTGATGGGTCTTGACTCTTTATCCAATTTGCCAGTCTGTGTCTTTTAATTGGAGCATGTAGTCCATTTACATTGAAAGTTAATATTGTTATGTGTGAATTTGAACCTTTCATTATGATGTTAGGTGGTTATTTTGCTCGTTAGTTGATGCAGTTTCTTCCTAGTCTCGATGGTCTTTACATTTTGGCATGATTTTGCAGTGGCTGGTACTGGTTGTTCCTCTCCATGTTTAGTGCTTCCTTCAGGAGCTCTTTTAGGGCAGGCCTGGTGGTGACAAAATCTCTCAGCATTTGCTTGTCTGTAAAGCATATCTGTAAAGCATTGTCTGTAAAGCCTCACTTATGAAGCTTAGTTTGGCTGGATATGAAATTCTGGGTTGAAAATTCTTTTCTTTAAGAATGTTGAATATTGGCCCCCAGTGTCTTCTGGCTTGTAGAGTTTCTGCCGAGAGATCCGCTGTTAGTCTGACGAGCTTCCCTTTGTGGGTAACCCGACCTTTCTCTCTGGCTGCCTTAACATTTTTTCCTTCATTTCAACTTTGGTGAATCTGACAATTATGTGTCTTGGAGTTGCTCTTCTCGAGGAGTATCTTTGTGGCATTCTCTGTATTTCCTGAATTTGAATGTTGGCCTGTCCTTCTAGGTTGGGGAGTTCTCTTGCATAATAACCTGCAGAGTGTTTTCCAACGTGGTTCCATGCTCCCCGTCACTTTCAGTTACACCAATCAGATGTAGATTTGGTCTTTTCACATAGTCCCATATTTCTTGGAGGCTTTGTTCATTTCTTTTTACTCTTTTTTCTCTAACCTTCTCTGCTCGCTTCATTTCATTCATTTGGTCTTCAATCACTGATAACCTTTCTTCCAGCTGATCGGATCGGCTACTGAAGCTTGTGCATTCATCATATAGTTCTCATGCCATGGTTTTTAGCTCCATCAGGTCATTTAAGGACTTCTGTGCGTTGGTTATTCTAGTTAGCCATTCGTCTATTCTTTTTTCAAGGTTTTTAACTTCTTTGCGATGGGTTCGAACTTCCTCCTTTAGCTCGGAGAAGTTTGATCGTCTGAAGCCTTCTTCTCTCAACTCGTCAAAGTCATTCTCCATCCAGCTTTGTTCTGTTGCTGGTGAGGAACTGTGTTCCTTTGGAGGGGGAGAGGCACTGTGATTTTTAGAATATTTAGCTTTTCCCCTCTGTTTTTTCCCCATCTTTGTGGTTTTATCTACCTTTGGTCTTCAATGATGGTGACGTACAGATGGGGTTTTGGTGTGGTTTTCCTTTCTTTTTGTTAGTGTCTGTCACCGCTTCTCTGGGCTAGGAAGTGCAATTCCCTGACCCCTTGTGCTTCCTGGGTGAGGCGATGCCTCACCTTGCTTCGGCTCTTGCTTGGTGGGCTGTACCCACTATCCTGCCCCCACTGTCTGACAATCCCCAGTGAGATGAACCCGGTACCTCAGTTGGAAGTGCAGAAATCACCCATCTTCTGCATCACTCATGCTGGGGGTTGTGGACTGGAGCTGTTCATATTTGGCTATCTTGGAACCACCTCCTCCTCTAACCTTTCTTCACGCTTCTTAGCTTGCTTGCATTGGGTTAGAATATGCTCCTTTAGCTTGGAGGAGTTTGTTGTTACCCACTTTCAGAAGCCTACTTTTGTCAGTTAATCAAACTCATTCTCCATCTAGTTTTATTCTCTTGCTGGCGAGACACTGATTCTTTCGTGGAGAAGAGGTGTTCTGGTTTTTGGAATTTTCAGCCACTTTGCACTGGTTTCTCCCCATCTTCATGGATTTATCTACCTTTGGTCCTTGATTTTGGTTACCTTCTGATGGGGTCTTTGAGTGGATGTGCTATTCGTTTCTGTTTGTTAGTTTTCCTTCCAACAGTCAGGCCCCTCTGCTGCAGGTTGGCTAGAGTTTGCTGGAGGTCCACTCCAGACCCTATTTGCCTGGGTATAACCAGGGGAGGCTGCATAACAGCGAAAAAAAAAAAAAAAGCCTGTTTTTTCCTCTGGAATCTTTGTCCCAGAGGGGAACCTACCAGTTGCCAGCCAGAGCTCTCCTGTATGAGGTTTCTGTCAGACCCTACTGGGAGGTGTCTCCCATTCAGGAGGTATGGAGGTCAGGGATCCACTTGAGCAGGCAGTCTGACCGTTAGTATAGCTCAAACACTCTGCTGGAAGTCCACTGCTCTCTTCAGAGCTGTCAGGCAGGGATGTTTAAGTCTGCTGAAGCTGTGCCCACAGCAGCCCCTTCCCCTAGGTGCTCTGTCCCAGGGACATGGGGGTTTTGTCTATATGTCCCTTATGGGGGCTGCTGCCTTTTTTTCAGAGATGCCCTGCCCGGAGAGGAGAAATGTGGCAGTCTGGCCACAGCAGCCTTGCTCAGCTCTGCCCAGTTCAAACTTCCTGGCTGCTTTGTTTACTCTGTGAGCTTAAAACTGGCTACTCAAGCTGCACCAGTGGTGGATGCCCCTCCCCACACCAAGCTCAATTGTCCCAGGTTGATCTCTGACTGCTGTTGTGCTGGCAGTGAGAATTTCAAGCCAGTGGGGGTGGGACCCACTGAGCCAGACCACTTGGCTCCCTGACTTCAGCACCCCTTTCCAGGGGAGTGAACGGTTCTGTCTTGCTGGCATTCCAGGAGCCACTGGGGTATGGAAAGAAAAACACCTGCAGCTAGTTCAGTGTTTTCCCTAATGGCCACCCAGTTTTGTGCTTGAAACCCAGGGCCCTGGTGGGGTGGGCACCATAGGGAACCTCCTGGTCTGCGGGGTTGCAAAGACCATGGGACAAATGCAGTATCTGGGCCGGAGTGTGCACCCTTCCTCAGGCTCAGTCCCTCATGGCTTCCCTTGGTTAGGGGAGAAAATTTCCCGACTTCTTGCACTTCCTGGATGAGGCGATGCCCCACCCTGCTTCAGATCACCCTCCGTGAGCTGCACCCACGATCCAACCATTCCCAATGAGATGAACCGGGTACCTCAGTTGGAAATGCAGAAATCACCCACCTTCTGTGTCGATCTTGCTGGGAACTGCAGACCAGAGCTGTTCCTATTCGGCCATTTTGCCAGCTATCCCCTTGTTTGCCAGTATTTTTTAAGCTTGTTGCATATCAAATGGAACTAATTGAAATGTGATCTAATACAATGGATGCCATTACTGAATATATTATACTTAAGATTACATTTAATTTTGTAATCTTGGTTATAGAGCGGTTATACTGTTGGTTTACGTTGAACGTAAAGCCAAGCAATACTCCCATTTTTTTTTCTATTTTAACCATTGTTAAACAGTTTTTCAATCATATACTTTAGCAGTTGATGTTTTTTAAATGAAAATGCAGAATTTTCTATGTATCCCTATTAGTATAATTTTCTGTTCAACCTACGGTACTGATATAAAGAAATGTGGAAAGCACATTATATTATCTAATATCTTGATTTTTTTTTTAGAGTTGGTTTGAAAATTGGTGGAGATTGTTTGATGACTGCTCTTTTTCAGTAGAAGGGGATATATATTTTGGCTCACAGTACTGCAGGCTGTACAGGAAGTGGGATATCAGCATCTGCTTCTGGTGAGCACCTCTGAAAGCTTACAATCATGGTGGAAGGAGAAGGAGGAGCAGAGTATCATGTGGTTAGACAGGGAGCAAGAGAGAGAGGCAGGAGGTGCCAGGTTCTTTTAAACAACTAGGTCTCATATGAACTTACAGGGTAAGAACTCCCTCATTATCGTGAAGACAGTACCATGCCATGGTGGTGCTGTCCTCATGATAATGAGTGAGTTCTGACTCTATAAGATTAGTCATCAAGGCAGAGAGATCTGCCTCCATGGCCCAAACACTATACCCATTTCCAACATCGGACATCACATTTCAACATGAGATTTGGAGGGGACACACACTCAAACCGTATTATGAGGCCAGAGAAATGAAGTGGCTCAGCTGTGGAATGGAATGCTAAAGTTCAAGTTTTGTCGGGAATACCTTTGTAGGGTTGGCCTGGCCTGCTCCACTTGCATCTGCAAGGATGATGGGTCCTCCTGATGTGGCCAGGTTCAAAAGACCACTCTGGCCATTGTTCCCTACAAGGAATCTGGTTTATAATTGGCATGTCTGTAGGGAGCATCCACTGTAATCCCTTCAAAAGCCTCCAAGGAAGTTATTGTGAATTTTTTTTTCCAGAAAGAAAATAATTTTCTCCATTTCAGGCACATTATCATGGTCCCCAGCATCCTCCCACCTCACAGATCCTGCAATTCTGGTGCATTCTGGACTCCAAATAACCCTGTATATATATAGAGAGATAGAGATTGCCTCTATCTGTATACATTCGTAAGCTTCCCCAAAATGATCTTGGTATCAATGAAGGGAGAATTCAGGTACATTTCACCATCAGCCTCACAGCATGGCAGCCATTGATTTGTCCTGTGGCTTCCTTACCAGGGAACCAATCTGCCTTTATGAGAAAAAGACAAAGATATAATAGAAAGGTTGGTGGGTGACTGTCTGCCAAATTGGTATCAGGATTCAGTGACTTTTATGATATGACTATGGAGTTCACCCAGAGGAGTGAACTTTACTGGACATGATTCAGAGATACCTCTGCAGATACATGATACTGGAGAACTGCAAGCACCTGGGCTCAGTAAGATTTCAGCTCTATACACAGCCTGATCTCTTGGTTACAATAAAAAGAGTTGAAGACAGTTCAGAGTGGAGTTCTTCAAGAAGCTACAATAGAGGGGAACTCTGTGATTGTAAGAATTGTAGAGAAAACTTCAGTGAACAGTTATGCCCAAGAATGAATCAGAAAGAAATTGAAACCCTGAACAGACCAATATCAATCAATATGACACACATGAGAGCTCAGAATAGAGGGAACACTTCTGAGTGTAACTAGTGTAGAAAAGACATCCATACTCTGCAGAAGAAAACCTCTATTGGACAGGAGCTTCCTTAGTTTAATTAGTTTGCAAAAGTCTTCACCCTGACTCCAAGCCTTGCTATGCATCTGCAAGAAAACCCTGCAAATTTAAGGAATGTGGAAAAGCTTTCAAGTATTTGCAGTCCTTAAAAATGCCCCACTTAAAAGGCATAGAGTGGCAAGGTAGATGAAAAAAGCAAGACTCATCTCTCTGCTGTCTTCAAGAGACCCATTGCACACCTAACAGGACCCACAGGCTCAAAGGAAAGGGTTGGAGAAATATCTGTCACACAGATCAAAAACAAAAAAGTAGTTCCTATTCTCATATCAGATAAAACAGACTTTAAACCAACAACTGTATAAAAGGATAAAGAAGGACATTACATAATGATAAAGGGGTTAATTTGACATGAAAATTTAACTATCCCAAATATATATGCACCCAAATTGGAGCACCCGGATTCATAAAACAAGTACCCCTAGACCTATAAAAAGACTTAGACAGCTACACAATAGTAGTGAGGTCTTTAAAACCCCATTGGCAGCGTTAGACAGATGCTTGAGGCAGAAAACTTAACAATGAAATTCTGGATTAAATTTAACACTTGACCTAATTGAAACTAATATATGTCTACAGAATACTCCACCCATCAACTATAGGATACTCACTCTTGTCATCTGCACACAGAACATACTCCAAACTTGACCACATCCTGGTCCATAAAACAAGTCTCAATAAACTCAAACAAACTGAAATCATATCAAACATACTCTCAGAAAACAGTGGAATAAAAATAATCAATACCAAGATCTTTTATTACCACACAATTACATGAAAATCTTAAAAACTTGCTCCTGATTGACTTTTGGTAAACAATGAAATTAAGGCAGAAATAAAAGAAATTATTTGACATAAATGAAAACAGAGACATGACTTACTAAAATCTCTGGGATGCAGCAAAAGCAATGTTAAGAGGAAAGTTTATAGTACTAAACGCCTGTCTCAAAAAGTCATAAAGATCTCAAATTAATGATCTAACATCAAATCTAAAGGAAGTGGAAAAACGAGAACAAACTAATCCTAAAGCTAGCATCGGAAAAGAAAGAACTAAAATCAGTGCAGAACTAAATGAAATTAAGACCCCAAAATCCACACAATATATCGACAAAAAAAAAAAGTTGGTTCTTTGAAAGAATAAATATTGGTAGAACACTAGCTAGATTAACAAAGAAAAAAAAGAGGGAAGATCCAAATAATCAATCAGAAGCAACAAAGGTGGCATTATAACTGATCCCACAAAAATATAAAATATCCTCCAAGTCTGCTATGAATACCTCTATGCACACAAACTACGTTATCTAGAGGAAACGGATAAATCCCTGGAAGCACAGCCTCCCAAGAATGAATCAGGAAGAAATTGAAACCCTGAACAGACCAATATCAAGTTCCAAAATTAAATCACTAGTGAAAAATCTGCCAAACAAAAAAAAAAGCTCCAGACAAGATGGAGTCACAGTCAAATTCCACCAGACATACAAAGAAAGCTGGTTCCAGTTCTTCTGATATTATTCCAAAATTCAGGGAAGAGGGACCTCCTTTATTACTCATTTTATGAAGCCAGTATCACACTGATACCAAAACCTGGCAAAGACACAATGAAAAAAGGACAATACAGGCCAATATCCCCAATGAACGTAGATGCAAAAATCCTCAACAGAATACTAAGAAAAAGAATCCAACAACACAACAAAAAGTTAATACACCATGATCAATTAGGCTTCATTCCTGGGATGCAAAGTTGATTCAACATATGCAAATCAATAAATCACAACATAAAAAGATTTAAAAACCATATGATCATCTCAATTTACATAGAAAATGCTGTCGATAAAATCTAACATCTCTTCATAATAAGAAACATCAACAAACTAGGCAACGAAGGAATATATACCATAGAATGGTAAGAGCTATTTATGATAAACACATAGCCAATATCATACTGAACAGGCAAAAGCTGAAAGCATTCCCCTTGAGAACTGGAACGAGACAAGGATGCTCACTCTCAACATTCTTATTCAACATAGTACTGGAAGTCCTACCCAGAGCAATCAGGCAAGAGAAAGAAATAAAAGGCATCCAACTAGGAAAAGAAGAAGAAAAACTATGTCTTTTTGCTGATGATATAATTCTATACCTAGAAAACCCTAAAGACTCCACTGAAAAGCTCGTGGAACTGATGAGTTCAGTAAAGTTTCCGGATACAAAGTCAGTAGCATTTCTATCTACCAATAATGTTCAAGCTGCAAACCAAACAAAGAAAACAATCCCATATACAATAGTCACAAGCAAAAAATACCTAGGATACATCTAACCCAAGATATGAAATATCTCTTTAAGGAGAAGCACAAAACACAGCTGAAAGAAATCATAGGTGACACAAAAAAATGGAAAAATATTTCATGCTTATGGATTGGAAGAACAATATTGTTAAAATGGCCATACTTCCCAAAGCAATGTAAAGATTCAATGCTATACTTATCGAACTACCAGAGTCATTCTTTACAGAATTAGAAAAAAACTATTATAAATTCATGTGGAACCAAAATAGAGCCCAAATAGCCAAATCAGTCCTAAGCAAAAAGAACAAAGCCAGACACATTACATTACCTGATTCAAACTATACTACTGTAAGTGTACAGTAACCAAAAGAGCATCGTACAGGTATACAAAGAGAGATAGACCAATGGAACAGAATAGAGAACCCAGAAATAAAGCCACACACCTACAGCCATCTGATCTTTGACAAAGTCAACAAAAATAACCAATGGGAAAAGTACTCCCTATTCAATAAGTGGTGCTGTGATACTTGGCTACCCATATGCAGAAAAATGAACTAGACCTCTACCATACACAAAAATTAACTCAAGATGGTTTAAAGTTCTAAATATCAGACCTCAAACTATAAGAATCCTAGAAATCTTGTGAAATATCATTCTGGACATTGGCCTTGGGAAAGAATTTATGACTAGGTCTTCAAAAGCAATTACAGCAAAATCAAAAATTGACAAGTGGGACCTAATTAAACTAAGGAACTTCTGCACAGCAAGATAAACTGTCACCAGAAGAAACAGATATACTACAGAATGGTAGAACATGTTTACAAACTATGCATCAAACAAAGGTCAAATATCCAGGATATATAAGGAACTTAGATAATTCAACAAGCAAGAAACACATAACCCCATTAAAAATTGGGCAAAAGACCTTAACAGACACTTCTCAAAAGAAGACATACAAGTGTTCAACAAAAATGAAAAAATACCCCACATAACTAATCATCAGAGAAATGCAAATCAAAAACCACAATGAGATATTATCTCCTACCCATCAGAATGGCTATTATTAAAAAGTCTAAAAACCACAAATGCTGGCAAAGCTGTGGAGAAAAAGGAATGTTTGTACACCTTTGGTGGGAATGTTACTAGTTCACCTACTGTGGAAAGCAGTTTGGAGATTTCACAAACAAAACTGAGCTACCATTTGACCCAGAAATCCCATTACTGGGTATATATCCATAGAAAAATAAATTGTTCTACCAAAATGTCACATGTATGTTCATTGCAGCACTATTCACAATATCAAAGACATGGAATCAACCCAGGTGCCCCTTGACAGTGGATTGGAGGAAGAAAATTGGTGCATATACACTACAGAGTATTATGCAGCCATAAAGAAAATGAAGTCATGTTCTTTGCAGCTATTTGGATGCAGCTGGAGGCCATTATCTTAAGAAAATTTACACAGGAACAGAAAACCAAACACCACATGTTCTCAAGTATACATCGGAGCTAAACATTGGATGTACTTGGATAAAAGATGGCAAAAATAGACACTAGAGACTACTATAGGGGGCAGGAGTTAATGAATTGACTGTTGGGTACTGTGCTTACCTCAGCATCACTCAATATACCCATGCAGCACACCTATACGTGTACCTCCTGAATCTATAATAAAAGTTGAAATTATTTTTAAAAACCACAAAATAAACATACATGAATATATAAAAAGATAAGACAGTATAGAGAATATAAAGCTTAGTACATATGACATAAAATGCTTGCATTACAAATGACTTCTGTTGGTTAAGAGAAAAGTTAGAGAAAATTAGATGATTAGGTGATTATTTTAAGAACAGATAAAGAAAATTAAGTAACAGTCTTCAAAACAAAGTTCTTAGTGTTTTGCCACTTAAGTTTTAGTGAAGAAATATGTTTGGGTATTTACTGCTGACAGGGTATTACGTAAGTGAATGAAAATAATAAATATTTATCATTCAGTTCTGTCAAATTATTTTTAATTATGAATTTCTGAAGGACTATGAGTGTGTCAGATGATATGTGTCTGTAGCATCTACGTGCTGGTACATAGTATCTGTGAAGTGTTTATTACAATAGTAAATCTTCTATATGTCAATCATTATATGAATTTATGACTGCTCATGAAATCTTTTGACCATATATTTTTCTTGCCTGATCCAGGCAAGATAATAAAAATGTTATAATTTTAACTTATATGGTAGGTAACAAATAATATCCTGACAAGAGAATCAAGAAATAATAGAATACAAACAAGTAGAAACACATCTCATGCTCATGGATGGGTAGAATCAATATTGTGAAAATGACCACACTGCCAAAAATAATCTACAGATTCAATGCAATTCCCATTAAAATACCATCATCATTCTTCACAGAACTAGAAAAAACAATCCTAAAATTAATGTGAAACCAAAAAAGAGCCTGCATAACCAAAGCAAGACTAAGCAAAAAGAACAAATCTGGAGGCATCACATGACCCGACTTCAAACTATACTACAAAACTATAGTTAACAAAACAGCATTGTACTGATATAAAAATAGGCATGTAGGGAAATGGAACTAAATAGGGAACCCAAAAATAAAGCCAAACACTTACAGCCAACTGATCTTTGACAAACCAAACAAAAACATAAAGTGGGAAAGAACACCCAATTCAACAAGTGGTGCTGGTATAATTGACAAGTCACATATAGAGAATGAAAGTGGATCCTCATCTCTCACCTTATACAAAAATCAACTCAAGATGGATCAAAGACTTAAATCTAACACCTGAAACCACAAAAATCCTAGAAGATATCATTGGAAAAACTCTTCTAGACATTGACGTAGGCAAAGAGCTCATGACCAAGATGCAACAAAAAGAAAGATAAATAGATGGGACTTAGTTAAACTAAAAAGCTTCTGCACAGCAAAAGAAATAATCAGCAGAGTAAACAGGCAACCCACAGAGTGGGAGAAAATCTTGGCAACCTATGCATCTGACAACGGACTATATCCAGAATCTACAATAAACTCAAACAAATCAGCAAGAAAAAAAATAAAAACAAATAATCCCATCAAAAAGTGGGCTAAGGACATGAATAGACAGTTCTCAAAAGATGTACAAGTGGACTGGGCACAGTGGCTCACGCCTATAATCCCAGCACTTTAGGAAGCCGAGGTGGGTGTATCACGAGGTCAAGAGATGGAGACCATCCTGGCCAACATTGTGAAAGCCCATCTCTACTAAAAATACAAAAATTAGCTGGGTGTGGTGGCGTGCTCCTGTAGTTCCAGCTACTTGGGAGGCTGAGGCAGGAGAATCGCTTGAACCTGGGAGGCAGAGGTTGCAGTGAGCCGAGATCACGCCGCTGCATTCCAGCCTGGCAACAGAGTGAGACTCTGTCTCAAAATAAATAAATAAATAAATAAAAAGATGTACAAGTGGCCAAGAAACATGAAAAAATGCTCAACATCACTAATTATCAGGGAAATGCAAATCAAAACCACAATGTGATGCCACCTTACTCCTGCAATAATGGCCACAATTAAAAAATAAAAAGAATAGGCGTTGGCGTGGATGTGGTGAAAAGGAAACACTTCTACACTGTTGGTGGGAATGTAAACTACTACAACCACTCTGGTAAACAGTATGGAGATTCCTTAAATAACTTTTGATTTAAAAAAAAGCTGTTAGAATAGATAAATATAGTGAAAAGGTACAAACTAAGTATGGACACATGAAACTCAATAGAACCTGTGCAGTTAGAACCATATTCATATTTTGAGGTTATTTTATTTCTGTAAAAAAAATTCAACTGTCACATTAATTAATATTGATTTAAATTCTGGTTGTAGTTTTTTGTAATTAATTTGGAATTTTTGTTTTATGTGTGTAAAGAGCCATAAGTGTGAAAAATTTATATTTTATTTTGTTTTTATACCTAAGTAAAATTTCTAAGAGTAAGTCAAAAGTAAAGAATATAAACAAATTCAAAGGTCTGCCCATTTTTCAAAGTGAGAAAAATTTATTTATTTTGTGTTTTGATAATTAATGGCCCAATTGAAACACAACTCTCTACATTAGCTTTTCTTGATTTTTCTTACTGTAATTAATCTCTTCCTTCTTTGGAGTCTATAGAAATTATTACATTTTAGTTTTATTTTTCTTACTTGTCTGCTTGTTTTTTCTCTCCTGTTAGATAGTATGATTTGAAGAAAAATGGATGTGTGTGTATAATCTGGGACAATACATTTTTAAAAATTTAATTTAAAGTTCTGGGATACATGTGAAGGACATCCAGGTTTGCTAACATAGGTAAACACGTGTCATGGTGGTTTGCTGCACCTGACAAACCCATCACATTGGTATTGAGCCCTACATGCATTAGCTATTTATTATGACACTTTCCCTCCCTCCCAACCTCCCCCAACAGGCCCCAGTGTGTGTTGTTCCCCATGTATTCTCATTGTTCAGCTCCTACTTAATAAATGAGAACATGCGGTGTTTGGTTTTCTGTTCCTGTGTTAGTTTGCTGAGGATAATGGCTTTGAGCTCCATCCTTGTCCCTGCAAAGATCATGATCTCATTCTTTTTTGGCTGCATAGTATTCCATGGTGTATATGTATCATATTTTCTTTATCCAGACTATCATTGATGGGCATTTGGGTTGATTCCATGTCTTTGGTATAATGAATAGTGCTGTAATGAACATATGCATGTATATATCTTCATGATAGAATGATTTATATTCCTCTGGGTATATACCCAGTAATGGGATTGCTGGGTCAAATAGTATTTCTGGTTGTAGGTCTTTGAGGAATTGTCACACTGTCTTCCACAATGGTTGAACTAATTTACATTCCCACCAACAGTATAAAAGCATTCTTATTTCTCCACAGCCTCGCCAGCATCTGTTGTTTCTTGACTTTTTAATGATCACCATTCTGACTGAAGTGAGATGGTATTACATTGTGGTTTTGATTTGCATTTCTGTAATGATCAGTGATATTGAACTTTTTTTCATGTTTTTTGGACGCATGGATGTTATCTTTGGAGAAGTTTCTGTTCATGTCCTTTGCCCACTTTTTAATGGATTCTTTGTTTTTTTTTCTTGTAAATTTGTTTAAATTCCTTGTAGATTCTGGATATTAGACCTTTGTCAGATGGATAGATTGCAAAAATTTTCTCCCATTCTGTAGGTTGTCCATTTACTCTGATGATAGTTTCTTTTGCTGGGCAGAAGCTCTTTAGCTTAATTAGATCCCGTTTGTTAATTTTTGCTTTTGTTGCAATTGCTTTTGATGTTTTCGTCATGAAATCTTTGCCCGTGCCTATGTCCTGAATGGTATTGCCTAGATTTTCTTCCAGAGTTTTTATAGTTTGGGGTTTTACATTTAAGTCTTTAATCCATCTTGATTTAATTTTTTTATAAGTTTTAAGGAAGGGATCCAGTTTCAATTATCTGAATGTGGCTTGCCAGTTCTCCCAGTGCCATATATTAAATAGGGAATCCTTTCCCCATTGCTTCTTTTTGTCAGGTTTGTCAAAGTTCAGATGGTTGTAGATGTGTGGTCTTATTTCTGAGATCTATATTCTGTTCCGTTGGTGTGTCTGTTTTGGTACCAGTACCATGCTGTTTTGGTTACTATAGCCTTGTGGTATAGCTTGAAGTTGGGTATCATGGTGCCTGCAGCTTTCTTCTTTTTGCTTAGAATTTTCTTGGTTATATGGGCTCTTTTTTGGCTCCATATGAATTTTAAAGTAGTTTTTTCTAATTCTGTGAAGAATGTTAGTGGTATTTTAATGGAAATAGCATTGAATCTTTAAATTACTTTAGACAGTATGGCCATTTTCACAATATTGATGCTTCCTGCCCATGGGCATGGAATGTTTTTTCCATTTGTTTATGTCCTCTCTGATTTCCTTGAGCAGTGGTTTGTAGTTCTCCTTGAAGAGCTCCTTGACATCCATTTTTAGCTGTATTCCTAGTTATTTTATTCTCTTTGTAGCAATTGTGAATGGGAGTTCATTCATGATTTGGCTCTCTGCTTGTCTGTTGTTGGTATATAGGAATGGTTGTGATTTTGCACATTGATTTTGTATGCTGAGACTTTGCTGAAGTTGCTTATCAGCTTAAGAAGCTTTTAGGCTGAAGCGATAGGATTTTCTATATGTACGATTATGTTATCTACAAACAGAGACAGTTTGACTTCCTTTCTTCCTATTTGAATACGCTTTATTTCTTTCTCTTGCCTGACTTCCCTGGCCAGAACTCCCAATACTATGTTGAATAGGAGTGGTGAGAGAGGGCATCCTTGTCTTGTGCTGGTTTTCAAGGGAAATGCTTCCAGCTTTTGCTCATTCAGTATGATATTGGCTGTGGGTTTGTTCTAAATGGCTCTTATTATTTTGAGTTATGTTCCATCAATACCCAGTTTATTGAGAGTTTTTAACATGAAGAGATGTTGAATTTTATAAAAGGCCTTTTCTACATCTATTAAGATAATCCTGTGGTTTTTTGTCTTTAGTTTTGTTTACATGATGAATTACATTTATTGATTTGAATATGTTGTTACCAGCCTTGCATCCCGGGGATGAAGCCAGCTTGATCGTGGTAGATAAACTTTTTGATGTGCTGTTGGACTTGATTTGCCAGTATTTTATTGAGGGTTTTTGCATTGATGTTCATCAGGATATTGGCCTGAAGTTTCTTTTTTAGTTGTATCTCTGCCAGGTTTTGGTATCAGGATGATGCTGGCCTCATAAAATGATTGATGCACTAGTCCTTCCTTTTAATTTGTTTGAAGTAGTTTCAGAATAAATGGTACCAGCTCCGCTTTGTACCTCTGGTAGAATTCAGCTATAAATCAGTCTGGTCCTGGGCTTTTTTTGGTTGGTAGGCTATTTACTACTGCCTCAGTTTCAGAACTCATTATTTGTCTATTCAGGGGTTTAACTTCTTCCTGGTTCAGTCTTGGGAGGCTGTATGTGTTCAGGAATTTATCCATTTCCTCTGGATTTTCTAATTTATTTGCATAGTATGCAAATTAATGCAAATAAACTAATTTGTTTGTTTATAGTATTCTCTGATAGTTGTTTGCATTTCTGTGGGGTCAGTGGTGATATCCCCTTTATCATTTTTTATTGTATCAATTTGATTATTCCATCTTTATTAGTCTAGCTAGTGGTCTATTTCATTATTCTTTCAAAAAACCAGCTCCTGGATTTGTTGACTTTTTTGAAGGGTTTTTCATGTCTCTATCGCCTTCAGTTCTTCTCTGATCTTGGTTATTTCTTGTTTTCTGCTATCTTTGGGTTTGTTTGCTCTTGGTTCTCTAGTCGTGATATTATGGTGTCGATTTGAGATCTTTCTAGCTTTTCGATGTGGGCATTTAGTTCTATAAATTTCCCTCTTAACACTGCTTTTTCTGTGTCCCAGAGATTCTAGTGTATTGTTTATTTGTTCTCATTGGTTTCACAGAACTTCTTGATTTCTGCCTTAATTTCATTACCCAGGAGTCATTCAGGAGCATGTCGTTGCATTTCCATTTAGTTGTGTGGGTTTGACTGTGTTTCTTAATCTTGAGTTCTAATTTGATTGCTCTATGGTCTGAGAGACTGTTATGATTTTAGTTCTTTTGCATTTGCTGAGGAGCGTTTTACTTCCAATTAAATGATTGATTTTAGAGTAAGTCCCATGTTGTGCTGAAAAGAATGTATATTCTGCTGTTTTTGGATAGAGAGTTCTGTAGATACCCAGACCAACTTAAGCCAGAGCTGAGTTTGAGTCCTGAAGATTCTTATCAACTTTCTGTGTCAATGATCTAATATTGGCAGTGAAATATTAAAGTTTCCTATTGTTATTGTGGGAGTCTAAATCTTTTTGTAGGTTTCTAAGAACTTGTTTTATAAATTTCGTTGCTCTTGAAGTGAGGCATAGAAATTTAGGATAGTTAGCTCTTCTTGTTGAATTGAACTTTTCACCATTATGTAATGCCCTTCTTTGTCTTTTTTGATCTTTGTTGGTTTAAAGTCTGTCTTGTCAGAAACTAGGATTGCAACCCCTGCTTTTTTCTGCTTTTTATTTGCTGGTATATTTTCCCTCATCCTTTTATTTTGAGCCTATGTGTGTCCCTGCATGTGAGAAGGGTCGCTTGAATATAGCACACCAATGGGTCTTGACTCTTTACCAGCTTGCCATTCTGTGTCTTTTAATTGGGGCATTTAGCTCATTTACATTTAAGGTTAATATTGTTATGTGTGAATTTGATCCAGTCATCATGATGCCAACTGGTTATTTTGCAGACTTGTTGATGTAGTTGCCTTATAGAGTCATTGGTCTTTGTACTTCAGTGTGGTTTTGTAGTAGCTGGTAACAGTTTTTTGTTTGTGTGTTTGCTTGTTTGTTTTCATATTTAGTGCTTCCTTTGGGAGCTCTTGCAAGATGGGCCTGGTGGTGACAAATTCTCTCAGCATTTGCTTGTCTGAAAAGGATTTTATTTCTCCTTCACTTATGAAGCTTCGTTTGGCCATATATGAAATTCTGGGTTGAGTATTCTTTGCTTTAAAATTGTTAAATATTGGCCCCTAATCTTTTTTGGCTTGTAGGGTTTCTGCTGAGAGGTCTGCTGTTAGTCTGATGGACTTGCCTTTGTAGGTTACCTGGCCTTTCTCTCTGGCTGCCCTTAATATTTTGTCTTTCATTTTGACCTTACAGAATCTGATATTATGTGCCTTGGGGGTTGATCTTCTTATGGAATATCTTACTGGGGTTCTCTGGATTTCCTGAATTTGAATGTGGGCCTCTCTTGCTAGGTTAGGGAAGTTCTTGTGGATGATATCTTGAAGTACGTTTTCCAACTTGGCCCTGTTGTCCCTGTCTCTTTCAGGTACTTCAATCAGTCAGAAGTTTGGTCTTTTTACATAACCCCATAGGTCCTGGAGGTTTTGTTCATTCCTTTTCATTCCTTTTTCTTTTTTTTCCTAATCTTATCTGCCTGTCTTGTTTCATCAAGATAGTCTTCAAGCTCTGAAATTCTTTCCTCCGCTTGGTCTATTCGGCTATCAATAATTGTGGGTGCATTGTGAAGTTCTCATGTTGTGTTTTTCAGCTCCATCAGGTCATTTATGTTCCTCTCTAAACTGGTTATTCTGGTTAACAGCTCCTGTAATGTTTTATCATGGTTATTAGCTTCTTTGCATTGGGTTAGAACATGCTCCTTTAGCTCAGTGAAGTTCATTATTACCCACCTTCTGAAGCCTACTTCTGTCAATTCATTCATTTCAGCCCTGCCCAGTTCTGTGCCCTTGCCAGAGAGGTGTTGCAATAATTTGGAGGAGGAGAAGCACTCTGCTTTTTGAGTGTTCAGTGTTTTTTCATTGATTCTTTCTCATCTTTATGAGTTTATCTAGCTTTGGTCTTCGAGGCTGCTGACCTTTGGATGGGGTTTTTGAGGGGACTTTTTTGTTAATGTTGTTGCTGCTTTCTATTTGTTATTCTTTTAACAGTCAGGCCCCTCTTCTGGTTTGTTGGGGGTCCACTCCAGATCCTATTTGCCTGGGTCCCTCCCACACCTGAAGGTGTCACCAGTGGAGGCTGCAGAACAGCAAGGATGACTGCCTGCTACTTTCTCTAGAGGGGCACCAACTTTATTCCAGCAGGAATGGTCCTAAATAAGGTGTCTGGTGACCCTTGTTGGGGGGTTTCACCCAGTCAAGAGGCATGGGATCAGGAATCCACTTAACGAAGCACTCTGGCTGGGCTTTGGCAGAGGGGGTGCACTGTGGTGGGAGGAATCCCTCTCATCTGCACTTCCCAGGTTCTGCAGAGCCATCGAGGGAAAGACTAAGTCCACTGATCCATGGAGAGAGACCATGGCTGCCCCTCCTGCAAGGGGCTCTATCCCAGGGAGATCAGAGTTCTGTCTGTAAATCCCTAGCTGGAGTTTCTGAAATTCCTGCAGAGAGGCCCCCATCCAGTGAGGAGGAATGGGTCAGGGTCCAGCCTAAAGAGGCAGTATGGCCATGATCCACCACAGCCGCTGTGCTACACTGTGGAGAATTCCTCCTGAGTCCAAACCGCTCAGTCTCCCTCGCACCAGCAGGGGAAAAGTGGCAGAATGGAGCTGCATTTATGGCTGCCACCCCTCCCCCCAGGACTCAGTCATCTTAGGCAACAGGCAGCTGCAATGATGGCAGCTGCCCCTCCCCTCAGGAACTTGGTAATCTTAGTCTCTAGCTGAGCGACCGCCAAGAATCTGCACAGCTCTGTTCTTGGGACCCAAGGCCCTGGTCTCATAGGCTCACAAAGGGGGTCTTCTGATTTGCGGGTTGCACAGATTCGTGGAAAAAGCATGGTTTTCCTGGTGGTAGGTAGCACACTCACCACCTTGCTTGGCTGGGAGTGGGAGTTCCCCTTGTTACTTGCAGCTCCCAGGTGGGCCGTTGCTCCACTCTGCTTTTGCTGGCTCTCTGTGGGTTGTGCCAACTGCCTATTCAGTCCCAATGAGAGAATTTGGATACCTCAGTTGCCGGTGCGGGATTCACTTGCAGTTTTCGTTCTTCTCTCGCCGTTTTCATTCTTCTCGGTGGGAGCCTCCGACCGTAGCTATTTCCAGTCAATCATCTTGGTCCCTCCCGGCAACAATACTTTTTTTATAAAGAGTTATTCGGTGAAGATTGAATAAATGGATGAATGGATGGAAAGCTAAGGATATCTTCGATTATTTAATGATAGTTGATATTGATATAGGAATAAGATTATTTTTCCAAGGCTTACATGCAGTAGAAAAAATCCTTCATCTATCAGGTAGTGGTGGTAGAAATAAGTTACAAATGAAAGTGTAATTATAAAATACAATAAATTAAGTTGTATAAAGGTATTGACTAATCATATATTAGAGCTAGCAAATACACAGCAGAAGTGTTAGTATATCTTTTCCTTTATCTATGGCAATCATTCTAAGTAATCCTATTACTCTTTTTGGGGGGGTTCAGTTAAAACCTGAAAATCTTTATCTAGTTGTTGTAACCACTACTCATCAGTTGGACATTGAATATAAGGTGAAACCTGTCTGATATAAAGGCTCTAGTTTCTATTTAATAAGGATGAGGAAAAAAGTAGTTACTAGTTCAAGGAATAGTTCTAGTTCTGTCTCATTACTGAAACCTGGTAGTTCTTACACTTTTCTTCTTAACCCTGGAAGTGACTATGTAATATTGAGGTTTGCTTTTTTTCTACTTGAACCCCTATATTTATGTCTTCTTTAATGGGATTAGTGTTTTTTCCACTGTCCCTGTAATTCAGAAAGGATGATCTTAATCCTCTTTAAAGTAAGTTTCCTCTTTCTACCTAAGATTGAATTGAAAATTGATTCTTCATTGCCTTGAAACATGACCATCAAGTTATTTCCTGTGCAACATTATTAAATATCTCTTGGCAACAGCAATTCTAGATTTTAGGTTTTAATCAAAATTTTCCAACATCATATAGGCTACACAATTACTATTGTCAATAGTAATTGCTTATGTAATAGCAGGGCTTTTAATTTTTTGAATGTAGTGTGCAGGGTACTTTGAATAATAGATGAAGTTTGGTTCAAAGAAACAGACTGTTGAAAACTTCAGTGAACCAGACTGAGAATATAAATTGGACACACTGGATGTTCACTTTTATTCTTTTTTCTTTTTTTCTTTTTTCTTTTTTTTTGTGACACGGAGTCTTGCTCTGTCGCCAGGCTGGAGTGCAGTGGCACAGTCTCGGCTCACGGTAACCCTATCTCCTGGGTTCAAGTGATTCTCCTGCCTCAGCCTCCCAAGTAGGTGGGACTATGGGCACCCACCACCACGCCCGGCTAATTTTTTGTATTTTTAGTAGAGACGGGGTTTCACCATGTTGGCCAGGATGGTCTTGATCTCTTGACCTCATGATCCACCTGCCTCGGCCTCCCAAAGTGCTTGGATTACAGGCATGAGCCACCGCGCCTGGCCTTTTTATTCTTATATAAAGAAGTACAAGACAATATCATATTGGAAATATGTCATTCACATTTTTTTTGAAAAATTTATTGGTCTGTCTGACAAGAGATAACTATGAACTTATCCTCCTTCTCTTTTGTGGAGTAACTAAAAAGCATGATTAGGCCAAACTAGAAGGAGTGATAATGTTGTGAATAGAGGACTCTGGTAAATTCCCATATTTAATATGTAGGAGTCATGGTTGCTCTGGCTATGGAACAGGTCCTAGAGCTAGTCAGAGAGCCCATTGTGAAGATGAAAACAGAACAATAAAATGAAGGGAAAAATACAGTGAAGCTCTGACTTTATAAGTTTTCTTTTTATTGCTTGTATGTCAAACATCTGAATAAAAACTAAATAATTTATCATCTCATGTAGACATAGCTACCACTTCTCTGTGAACTCTGAAATTTATGTTTTGAAGCAAATATGATCTTTATGTATTTGAAGCAAACATTAAGTTTACGAAATATAATATGAAATTCATGTATTTGAAGCAAATATGATCTTAAAAATAGAAAAAAAATGTAGCTTAGTGAAAGATGTTAATTTTGTAACCAAACAGGAAAGGATTTGAATCCCGGTTTTGCTGCTTATTAGCGGTCTTAGGCAAGTAAACAAAAAAATTCAGCCACAGTTTCATTTTTGTAAAACAGAAATACATATCTATCTTGCTGTTTTCAGAATTAGAAATAATGTAAATTAATGCCCATATAGGCACTTATTAATAGTGCTTATTAACATTATTGTTTTTAATGCTATAATATTGTTATTTATCCTATACTCTCAATGAATAACTACATGCTATACTTGAGTATATAGTACATTTTATTATTTATATAGCTATCACTACATAATACATGTAAGGAAAATATAATGCTGACCGAATGTAAAATTTAGATATTTTAATTATAATTTTCTTTCTTTCAGAATTACTTACTGTCATCTACCTTTCCAGAGTAAATGGCTTTATGTTGGAACAGAAAGAGGAAATACACATATTGTAAATATTGAATCTTTCATTCTTTCTGGATATGTTATCATGTGGAACAAGGCAATTGAACTGTAAGTTTGAACTTGGATATCACTTTATTGGCTTAAATACTTCATACAGTTATGTAACATGTAGGTCAAATTACAGTTATCTGATACATCTATTACTAATTTATAATGAATTTGAGTGAAAAGTTCAGTAAAATAACTTAAAGCCATAAAAGCTTTTAAAAATAGATATTACAATATTTTAGGCTTTCCAAATACCATAAATAATTAAGCTTTATATCTAAAAATGTGATGACAAAATAGTAAGGCTTATTCTAAAAGTTTTACATGGAAATCTCACTTCATTATAATCAAGCTTAGTATAGCAACTTTCAGTGAGAATGAATTGTGTTATGTAAAAATAATCATGATCACTGCATATGATTTTAATGCTTGTAGCTTGTTCTTTTCTTGCCTCATTAAAATATTGTTCAGGGCTCAAATATCTTTTAGGTTACGTTATACATAGGTTTTTTGGGTGTATGATGAATGGCAATTACCACTTTGGCTTTGGCACTGATATTTAAGTTTCTGTACATGTGAAATGTGAAATTCCCCAAATATCAAACTCTGTGGAATTTCAAGCCATCTGTATTCGGCCATTTTGCATTGCTATAAAGGAATCCCTGAGACAAGGTAATTTATATAGAAAAGAGGTTTAATTGGCTTATGGTTCTACAGGCTTTACAGGAAGCATGGTGCTGGCATCTGCTTAGCTTCCAGGGAGGCCTCAGGAAGCTTACAATCATGGTAGAAGTTAGGAGCAGGCATGTCATATAATGAAAGCAGGAGCAAGAGGAGGAGTTAGGGGGAGGTGCCACACACTTTCAAACAACAAGATCTCACGAGAATTCATTCACTACTGCAAGAACTCACTTACTATGGCAAGAACTCACTATTACAAGAAGAGCCCTAAGGGGATGGTGCTAAACCATTCAAGAGAAATCCACTTCCCATGATCCAAATACCTCCCACTAGGCCCCACCTTGAACATTTAGGGATTACAATTCAACATGAGCTTTGGGCAGGGACAAATATCCAAACTATATCACCATCTATTTGTAGTACATATGTAAGCAATTCTTCTAGTAAAATTATTAATCAGAAAAACAACTTTTATTTAACACGTTTATGCTCTATACATATTAGGTCCTTGATAAGATGTTTGACTTGAAGCTGACTCATTTTCTGCCTCATATATAGTCTAAGTTACAAAATTATTCTGCAAAATTCTGATTAAAACACCCCATTTTTGTGAAGCTTGACGCTGGAAATAAATCTTTTACCTAATCTTAATGTTTCAATATGCATGTATATTGCTTCATAAGGAAGGTTGTTACTAGTTATACTCTTGTCATGATACTCCTTTTGTATTATGTCTGAATGGGTCTTTTATTAATGATAATTCTTTCTCCCTCATTAGATTAGGAACTGCTCCAGAGCAGGATTTTTGTTTATTGTTCTTTTCTTGTTCTTCGTACTTGGCTTATTTCTGTGCTTTCCAAAGTAAATACTAAATGATTGATGACATTATTGAAGCATTAGTATGATAAATTGTTACATACACACTGCTATTGACTTACAACTTTCATTTATGTTTTCAAGATAATTGGTTTGAGTTATTTTGCTCATTTTGTTGTTCTGTGTGAATATTTCTAAAAACATTAATCCTATAAATAATTATGTTTCCCCCCAAAGTTACTTTATTAGGTATTTGGGAAGGTCCTTTTCCCCTGTAATCCTAGTCCTATAAAAGTAATAAAAGGGCTGAATTTTAATAGTTTTACATAATATTGTTTCAGGATATTGATAAAAACATACAGGCTTAGATGAACAAGAGAAGATTCAGTTATACAACTTTTAAATAAATTCAATATTAGTGAAAATATATAGATGCATCACTTGTGTTCAGGTTGAATGCTGCTAAAGTAATTGAGAAGAATTTGTTATCTTAAGCAAATTAAACATTTCACCACTCTTGCAATGCTGTTCTTATATTCATTTATGTAACAAATCCTTTTCATGGTTCAGATTACTACGTGAACTAGTGACTTATACTTTATTTTAATGTGTTTATATAGTCTATACAATTTCAAGACTAATGAAGAGTTTTTAAAATGTATATTATAAGGGAGGCTAAAATCAGGAGAAATTAAAGAGCTAAAATAAGGCATTTTTATTTTTCATAATATACACATGATTCAGCATTAGAATAGCATCTACTATTTTATATATAAACCTGTGTTTTATCGAGTTGTACATGCCTCTGAAAATGTTCTTGAAATATCTCTGAGAAATTATTAGTAAACCACATACCATCACTTCCTGAATGTCTCTTGATTTATTTAGACCGGATTTCCAAAAATATGTTCCATAGAATTCTAATTCCACTGTGACAGATAACATTTTAAATGCCAATTTCCAATCTCCTGGAACTGTCTTTTCATTGCTCTCTACCTCTTGAGATACATTAGAAAATGTATGTAACTTCCTGTTAATATTTGTCAAGTGTATGGGACAGTAATAAAATATGCATTTAATTAAGAAGACTCATTTAATAAATATAATTTTAGTCCATGAATTTTAATAATATATTTTCTAAGTAGGACAAATGCAAGAATTATCTAAAAAAAATATGAGATTGTTTCTATTTTAAGTCCTTATTGAAATACTTTTCATTTAATGTTTATTTTTCACCTTGTTTCTATTTTTAGTGAATTATTCTAATTGCAATTAGAGGCAATTCCCAAGAGTATGAATAGCTGGGTTTCCAAAATGTATATATTGGTTATTTGGAACCTGGGAGAAATTTTTCATTTAAACAGTGATATTTGAAGAATACCTTATAAAATAACAGCATAGAACTAAACTATCATTAAAAAATATTTATATGGGAAAATATATACCAGGTGATAGCATAGAAACAGCTATTTCTGTAGGGCAGCCCTAACATTTTAAAAAAATGTAAGCTTTTTTTCCACATATGATTAAAATTTGAGCATGAAATTTATAATCAAATCATAAAAGTGTAAGACTCATGTTTAACATCATTCAAGCATGTTTACTGAGCTCTATTATATGATAGATACTAGAAACAACTATGAACAGAGAAGACATAATCTCTGTCCTCCTGGGACTTCCAGTTTAATGGAGGCAAAGTTAAATAAAAAGGCAATTACAATATACTGGTAATATAATATGGCAATTCCATAAGAAGGACATCAATTATAATATAGACATGGGATCTCAAAGTGGTATCTGTGAAGAATGTTACATCTATGCTGAGATCCAAGGGGTGAGTTTCAGTTAGATGAGTAAAATACCAGGGACAAGAACATTCCAGGCAGAGGGAACAGAATATTTAAAGGATGGAATATAAGATAATTTTCTGCTCTATGCCCAGAAATTTTAAGTACTGCAGTTTATAGTTTGTTGGAATGGCTGGTGGATAGGATAGCAAGGGATAAAGCTGGAAGGTAATCAGGTTTTATAACATGAAAGGTCTTGTAAGCCAATTTGATAAGTTCAGACTTTAAAGACTAATAGGGAGCTAGATTTTGACGGTTGTAAGCAGATCTCAATCAAATCTATATTTTAGGAGTACTACCCTGAATGCAGGTATGGAGAAATAATTGGAGAGAAAGAAAGACTGTGTTCTTGGTAAAAATTATGTTGGTGTTGTAGGAGTGGAGATAAACCAACATATTAAAGAAATATTTAAAAGAAGGAATAATAATAGGGAAAAATTAAAGATGACTTCCCAGTGTTTGCCTTGAGCAATGGTGTACAATGGTGCCATTTAGCGAAAGTGCAAGAGGTTGAGTAGGTTGAGAGTAAAATAATAAGTTCAATTTTAGCTCCATTGAATTGTATGTGTTTATAAGACTTTCAAGTGGAGTTGGTATAGAAGAATAGCAAGAGGTGGGATATATATGGATCTGAAGGTAATGAGAGAGATCAGAATTTACTGGGTTGTTAAAACCAGATGAACAGATGAAATTGTGCATAAAGAGTATGTAGAGAAAAGTTAGCAAACTAATAGCCATTGAACTAATTATGATTCATAGATATATTTTGTTTGGCCATCAGAGCATTTAAATATGCTCTGAATTATGACTTTCTATTATTTAAAAATTGGTAGAATGAAGATAAAAATTTGGACTTTTTGGTGAAACAGTCCTAGTCTAGCATTCCTGTATGGCAATAATCAACTGCAAATGAGTAGTAACTTTCCGTATGTAGGTGGGTAATGTGCTATCCAGGTTGGTACAGTTCTTATTCAGCCTATTTAACTCATTTGCAATACCTGCCTGATTCCTGTAGGGTTTTGAATTTGTGGTCATATATTATATGGGAATACATGGCAGTCTAGGACAGGATACCATAGAATATCAATATTTAAGATATGGGAAGATAATGAAAAGCCCATAATAGAAACTAATATTAAGAAGGCTACTTTAGTGAATGGGAGAAAGAGAACTAAATAGGGATACCGAGAAGAATTACTGCACATTTTTTTAGGTGGCTAGTACATGAAAATAATTCATTGATAATTCTATCTAAAGAATTTTTTTTGTAATTTTCAGAATCCAAAGTCCACAGATGCTTTTTTATTTTTAGGTCAATTTCTCATGACCATAAGTTTTTCCAGGAGTGCTTTGTGGTTTTGGAAGTTTAATGTTAGGGAACAAGCCAGAAGAAATACCCCAAAATGTTAATAGGCATTATCTCTACGCAGTGAAATAATGTGAACCCTTTTTCCTCTTCACTTTTGATGTGTTCTATGTTTGTTTAAGATAGTAAATAATGTTTCTTCTAGAGTCTGAAAAAGCAACTACAAATAACAGAAGTTTAATGTTAGATTATTTTCAGAAGTAGAATATTTTATAGTTTAAGGATCTAAACACAAGAGTCTTGCATGTGATCCGAGTAGTGTTTCCCAAAACAAATTTCTGTGATTTCATTAATATGATCAATGAAAAAGGATTCAATGGACTAATAATTTTGTAAAGTACTGAAGATTTACAATGCTTATTTGCATATTACAGGCTCTAAGAAATTCTGTAGGGGAAATAATATTTAACTTTAATTCAGGGTTTCCCAAAGTTTTAAAATATAGAACAACTAACTTATCGTAAAGTACACTTTGGTAAGTGTTAGTGCAATCAAACCAAGAGACGGAGAGGCTATGGTTTGTTGGCAATTATGAATTCCTGGAGGATAATTTAAAGACATTAAACCTTATCAGAGGCATTTATACCTTTATAGAACACTGAATTTATGTATAAATGATATGTTACATATAAATGTGGAAAAAATTAAAGAAAGCTCTGTAAACTTTTTATGAAGCCCTGTTTAATTTCTTTTCTTCCTGCATATATTCTAGAATGCAAATAGTAACTCTAATTTCCAATTATCACATCAATCATAATACATACTATTTATTGAATGCACACTATGTTTTGCCATAGTATTAGATGCTGTATGTATCTTCTAATCTGCACAATTATTCAGTAAGGTCAGTGCTAATATTTCCATTTTTAGATGAAAATATTTAAGATGAATCCACTAACAAAATTCATCAATATCCAATTAATCTGTGTTTATTCCCCTTGGTAACTCTGAGGAGTCAGCACCAGGAGATCCTAGAATTAATTTGTCACTTTTCTCTGATTCCAAATAGTTTCTAAGATTTAAATCTTCTTCATTGTTTTGTATAGAATCTTTGATAGTTTTCATGTGTGCTTAAGAAAGAAACTGAAACTGTGTTAATATAATCATAAGAATAATTTGACACTGTTAGGTCGTGGAGAAAGGCTGTGGAAAGTGGAGCAATAATAAAACCCTTGTTATATCAGATCAGATCATATTTAATCATGACATAATCATTTTCAAAGTGATGTAAGTTAAACTAGGAATTATAATAGAAACATGCCAGATATGAGAGTAGAATAAATTTAAAGTCAGATTGATAGAGAGCCCAGGTCTTTTAACAATATTCTGTTAGACTCATAATTATCTGTTATTTATTATACTAAATAACCTGATAAGTGTGGTATAACCAATGAACTAGGTTTCACTCCAATTTGTTGTTTTTCTGTAAAAGCGTTATCACTAGAGTAGATTTATTTTTAAATCAGAAGTGCCACTGTACTTTTCTTTAGGGGAAAATAATCAGAGGAGATTTCGTGTAAAAGGAAATCTTAAATCAGGTATGTACTTTGCAATTTAATTGAGACAGTTTTACACCATTACCTTTGTAGCTGTAGTGTTCTTTTATCTATGTAAATAAAAATTCAATTAAAAAAATTCAGAGGCGCTTATCTGACAACAAACGTTTCAAATAATAAAGAACCCCATTGTTATTAGGATCTTTGTGTTTTAACCTGATTTTTAAAGAAAAACATAAATAAGTAGTTTGCAATTAGTAAACAGAAATGCAGTTAGGACTGGTAAAGTAAATAAAAAACTTAAGTGAATCTGAGCTTAACCCTAGAATGGTGGGATTTTATTCCAGTGTAATCTTAATTTCTTTGTTTCAGTCTCTAGTGGTAAGGTATTTTAATGTTTGGTTTTTAATTACTGTTTTGAATTGATTTAACAGATCCACTAAGACTCATCCAGGTCCAGTTGTACATTTAAGTGATAGCCCAAGAGATGAAGGCAAAGTGAGTATTATGATATCTTTATTATTAGTTTTATTTTCCTCATTCTTGAAAAAAGGTGTTTCTTACTATTATTTTATATCTAGTATCTAGCCCAGTTGATAGCATTTTATATTATGTAAAATGAAAATGTGTTGAATCAACGAATGAGTAAATGAATGAATGAATGAATCATGCTACTGATGGTCCCAAATTAAGTCTTTAGCTTTACTGAGAGATAAAATCGGTATTTAATTCTGGCATTTTGAGAACGATAACATGTAGAACAACTTTAATTTTCAAATACTCTATGCTTGAATTTAATAATATGATTATAATTTGCCTTTGTTACTCAGTTTGGTAATGAAAAATGACGAATATTAAATAACATAAATTAGCCAATCTTGATTTCATTAACATGTACTAATATATAAAATGTTATCAGACTACAGAAATAATTCTTATTCACTTTGATTATTTCATAATTTGCCTTTGATGGTGAGGAAACAGTTGAAAACATGAAAATTAGATATTTTTAATATTAATTAATTAATGTTAATAAATTATTTAGTATATAGGTTTGGTTCTTTATTTTTAAAGGATAGAAACTGAATTAGCCTATCAAAAATCAAACCTGAAAGGCAAGTCCACCCACCCAAGGAATAAAATTGGATCCCTTCAAATTGATCCACAAGTACAATGTAATTCCAATCAGGTGCCATCAGAGTTTATTTTTTAAGAATTCAAAAGGTGATTTTAAAATTTATTAAGAAAAGAAAATGTATACGAATAGCCATGACATTTTTGAAAAAGAAATACAGTGTTATATTGGTACAGGGGTACACAAGAAGACCAATGTATCTAAATAGATAAATCCCCAAATAGTTCAGGTATTTGGGAAAATGTTATATATTTTAAAGAAGATGTCTGAGGACATAATTAGCTATTGAATAAATGGTACTGGATAATTGGTTCTTCACTTTGAAAAGAATAGTAAGACCTCTGCCTCATAGATACATAAAGAACCAATGTTTAATAAACATTAAAATCACAACTCAGAAAGTATTCAAAGATGCTTGTAGGATAGGGTTGTTAGTTACTGTGGAGTAGGGACACTCTTGGGCAAAATCTAAAAACTTTAGGGCATATGCTATAACAAGACTCTCATAATAAGAGATAGGCAACAAAGTGGGAGGTAATATTTCCTACATGTCAAAAATAATGAACATGTAAAATATATAAAGAACTTGTACTAAATCCTCATCTTGTAGTAAGAAATCAATATATAATATCTAATGACTAAATCAGAAAATAGCAATATAAACGTATTTAGACATATGAAAATAAGTCTACCAAAAAAGATGATTTTAAGAGTTGATGTTGTTGCCTCTTACTTCTAGAGAGAAGGATCTGGCAGTGAGGAGGAAACAGTCTCACTAGTAATTAGGGAAATACAATATACAATTTGTCAACATCATACCGACAAAATGTTAAACACTAAAAATATTAATTTTAAAATATCAGAGAATGGAAAAAGCACTGGGAAATAGCCATCTAAATATATGTATATATACCAGGATGAGCAATTAAGCATTATCAACATTTAAAACATATATTCGTTTTTGGAATTTGTTATGACCTAGAAAATTCATTTCCGATATCTATACTGTTTATGTGACTAATGGTGCAAACTATTAAAATAGTCTAAATGTCTCTTAATAGAATATTGAATAAATGAATGCTGATGTTTTCATACTGTGGAATGCTGTGTTGATATGGAAAGTTCTTTAAGACGCATTTTTTAAAAGAAAAGTTGCAGAACAGTAAGGTATAAAACCACTTGAACATTGCCTTTATATTTGTACTTATATATTCAAATGCCTAAGAAAAAAAAAAGCCTGAAAGAATATAGACAAATCTGGGAGAACACTAAAGATTGGAATTGGGGAAAATGGTCAAAGTTATTCTTATTTTATTTGTGTTGTTCAAATTTTTATGAAAGAATATAATGTGGCAATTGTTTAATTACAAATTAAAAGGACTGCAAAATAAATGAATATTGGCATCAGAAAACTATAGGTTTGAGTTGTGGCTCTAGCATTTATTAGCATATAATCTTGAATAAATCACTTTACTTCTTGTATATCAGTTTTTCCATCAATAGTCTTTTGTCACAGAAGTTTTTTTATTTTAATATATGCAGTTTTATCAGTCTTTTCATGTGATTCTTGCTTTTTGTTTGTTATTCAGTAAATATTTCCCTACCAGAGAGAAAATACAATTCTATTTTTTTCTACTGGTTTTAAGACCTTGCATTTCACAATTAGATTTTAATCTTCATGTAGTTTATGATGGTTTGATATAGTAGACTTTTATTTGCACATGTAAATAATTCATTTATTGTATAGTGAATCTATTTTCCACTGATTTATACACCTCACTCATATATCAAGTTCCAATATTTGGATTGGTCTCCTAGGCTTAACCTTTTGCTGAATTATTTATCTACTATTGTACTAATGACATACTTTATTAATTATAATAACTTACAAAATGTCTTGATATCTGGTAAGCTGGTCCCTTTTCTTTTTCTGAATTATCTTGGCTATTTCTGACTCATTATTCTAGTATATGAATTTTGGAATCAGCTTATCAAGCTCAATGTGATTCTCAATTGGGATTTTGTTTGAAATTCGAGTGTATAACTTATAGAAAATTTACATGTTAAGATATGGGTGTTCCATCTATAAATATGTTTACTTTGGCTTTCATTTGTTTTGCTATATAACTATAAATTTTTTTATAAAAGTCTTTTATATCTTCTGCTAGCTCAATTTGATAAGTACCTTATAGAATTTATTGCTCTTGTGACTTGTGACTTAATCTTCTTAAAGAAGTTTCATAACTGATTATCTTTAGATTATCAAATATTATTGATTTTTTAATATTTTGTATTCAGTTGCATCATTGAATGTTTTGTTTTTAATAGCTGTCCTTAGATTCTCTGGAATATTCTATTTATAAAAACTGAAAATATAGACAAATTTTCTTCCTTTCCAATATTTATGGTTATAGATATCTTTTTTGTTTTATTGACTAGGACCCCAGTGCAGTGTTGAGTAAAAATGGTTTTAGTGGAAACTTTTTTTGTTTCCAACTTCAAAGGAAATGCCTCCACGATTTCAGCATTAAGTAAAATGGTTGTTGCAGATCTTTGATTGCTTTTATGAAGTTAAAAACATTCCACCTATTTCCAATATTCTAAGAGTTTAAAATTATGAATAATGTCAAATTTTATTGAATGCTTTCTACATGTATCAAGATTATTATTTCTTAATTTGTTAATTTGTTGAATTATGTTAATAGATTTTCTAACTTTAAACATATTTGTATTTCTGGGATAAATTCAACTTGGAAGGGGAACGCTTCCATTGGAAGCTAATTGGTGAAGTGCAAGAAGGAACAAACTGCTAAAGTTAAGGTTCCTACAAAATCAAGATAATATGGTTGGGCGCGGTGGCTCATGCCTGTAATTCCAGCACTTTGGGAGGCCGAGGTGGGTGGATCACCTGAGGTCAGGAGTTCAAGACCAGCCTGGCCAACATGGTGGAACCCTGTCTCTACCAAAAACACACAAAAAATTAGCCTGGTGTGGTGGCATGCGCCTGTAGTCCCAGCTACTTGGAAGCTGAAGCAAGAGAATTGCTTGAACCCAGGAGGTGGAGGTTGCAGTGAGCTGACATTATGCCACTGCATTCCAGCCTGGGCAACAGAGCAAGACTCCATCTCAAAAAAAAATCAAGATAATGTCATAGAATCAGAAAATAGGCCATCTTTCCCCCAATATATCATTTATAAAGAAACTGTGCATTGGTCTATCAAATACAAAAGGGTACTCTTGAGCTGAGAGATGCCTGTATTGATTTGATACAGCATTGAGTGAATCTGCTTGAATTCTCTTAGCTTCTCTTGTCTCCCAAACAAATGCTCTCCCAAACAAGGGCTGTTTGCTTCACTTCATGTTTGGCAAAATTAATTGAGCTATTCCCAGGTCTCTGGCTCCTTTCATTAATTCTGGATTCAGAAGATGTGCTACAACATAAGGCATTCAATCTGGCTTCCATAACACACACCAAAGGGGTCAAATGACACAATTCTGAAGAGAGGGGGTGTTAACCTCCCATGGAGAAAACCTTGACCAATGTTAGGCAAGAGACAAGTAATAAATTCTTCCTCTCTTCCTCCTTATTATTTGGCTAATTTGAGTCATAGTTTTCTCACATAAACTTTTGGAGATTTCTTGCAAGACCATGCTACACCTGACCAGTGATGTCTCTTCTGCTTCTCCCCATGAAATAGTAGTTAGAGTGATAATGAATCATCTTTCTTTTATTATTACAACCCTGAGATTGCACTCCTCCCTTAAACACTAGGACTAAACCCTGCCTCAAGCTTTTTTTGTACACACTCCTGGTTAAGATAACAGTTACTACAATTATTCTCGATAAGGGACTGGAAAATACAGCCACAAACCAAATCTGGCATGCTGCCTGTTTTCTCAAAATGTTTTATTGAACACAGCCATGCTCATTCATTAACATATGTCTGTGGCTGCTTTCTTGCTGTAAGAGTAAAGCTGAGCAGTTGGGCTGCAAAGCCTAAAATGTTCACTATCTGGCCTTTACATAAAAAGTTTGCCAACTCCTGTTCTAGTCTGTAAACCCTCAGTATTGGATTTTTGAAGTTAGGTTGTCTCCTGTCTAAAATCAGCAAACCTGTTGAAGGTACCAGGTGAAATGAATTAAACTCTTCCATGCAGTGACATCACAGTTACTTTAAAAATGTTCTTCTGTGATTAGGGACTAATCTTTCTCTGCTAGAAAGATAAGATAAAGGGAGATCAAGTAGTCATGGTGTTTAATTGATATGGGGTAATGATAATTACATAATGATGATGAAATAAAATAACTTCCTTTGAGGGCACTTGTATTAGTTTCCCATTGTCAAAATAAATTATCATAAATTCAATAGCTTAAAACAAAACAATTTATTATCTTTCAGTTCTGTAGGCCAGAAGTTCAACACAGGTCTCACTGGGCAAAAATCAAGGTATCTGCAGGGTTGCATTCCTTTTTAGTAATTCTAGAAGATAATCTGATTTCTTGCCTTTTTCAGAGGCTGCAAAATTCCTTGGCTTGCAGCCCCTTTGTCTATCTTCAAATCCAACAGCATAGTATCTCTCTGACTCTTCTTCCGCAATTGTGCCTCTTTCTCACCACAACTGGGAAACGTTCTTCACTTTTATAAAATATTTTATGTTGTTGTTGTTGTTATGTAAAGAACATATTGACAGATTCCAAAGATTAGAGTGTGGGTGTCTTTGGGAGTCCTTTATTCTTCCTACATCATCTCAGAACACTTAATTACTGATTTACCAAATCCCAGAAGTCCTCTAAAGTAGATTTAAAGGAACTCCTACCTCATGTAGCTCTAGGGAAGACTGTGCTAAAAATAGGCCCAGGAGCTGCTTATAAGGAGACCAAATACATAACTTTGATAGGTCTCATTTGTTAAAGTCAGAGCCCTGATAAGGAAAGAGTATGACCTTTGTATATTAGTTTCCTATGGCTGCCATAACATATGACCACAAAGTGGATGACTTAAAACAAAGTTTATTTTTTCCTAGTTCTAACAACCAGAAGTCTAAAACTAAGGTGTCAGTTAGGCCGTGCTCCCTCTGAAGACTCTAGGGGAGACTTCTTCCTTGCCTTTTCCAGCTTAGGTGGCTCCTGATGTTTCTTGACTTGTGGCAGTATAACACCAATCTCTGCCTTCATTTTCCATTTTCACATGATCTTCTCTATGTCTTCTCCTCTTTTTATAACAACAGCAGTCATTGGATTTAGGGTGGGCCTAGGATGGGATTTAGGGCCCACCCTAAATCCAGAATGATTTCTTCTTGAAATCCTTAACTAATTACATCTGCAAAGATTCTATTTCTGAATAAAGTCACATTCTGAGGTTCTGGGTGAACATGAATTTTTGAGAGCACTATTCAACCATTAACCTGGGATGGAAAAATTTATATAGATAAGCCTGAGAATATTGTAAACCCCAGCAACCCCCAATTTCCTCAAACACTTCTGGTCAGCAGAAGTACCTCTTTCACCATTTCTGGAGGAGAACAGTTTCCCTTTTCTGGGTGACCGTGTAATGACTTCACCTAAAATAATTTCCTCGTATGATGATGTTTTTCCCCACAAGTCCACCTCCAGTATCATTACATCCAGGCAAAGAACCAGAATCAGATCTCAGATCTCAGCACAGCCTAACACAGAAGCATAAATCTTCCTCAAGGAATAAATAAACTATACTTGAAAGAAATAGAATACCTACCAAAGGAATTGAGGATATGACTAATACTGCCATTCACCAATGAAATGTGTTTAGAGTGGTTTTTAAGGACTTGAACGTGGGGGCTGCCTAGAGGAGGGTTTATTTTTGTGGGGGCAGTTACTTATGATTTTGGATTCAGTGCTTTGGCAGGGACACTTGGATATGGTCCTAGTAGTAATTTGCTGGCATGGCTCCTTGAAGCCTAGACTAAAAAAAAGCCATATAGTAAATAAAGTAGAGATGTCAGAGTCTTTGGGTATGGTATTAAAGAAGGGATTGGGGGATGATAATGTTAAAATGAATGTATTATGTTTGTTCTGGCAACTCACCTTTTGACTGTGTTCCCTAGGAGGCTTCTGAGGAGACTGTCTTCACTTAACCTAATAAGAAATGCCCTAGAAAGGAAAATATTAGCATATTTGAGAAGCTTGGTAGTGGTTGTCCCTTTTTAGGCCCTTGTTGACAGTAGGAGTTGATGCAAGAGAGCCAGGTTCCATAATATTCATGGATTGTAGAGGCCAGGTCACAAAATTTAACCATCTGGCAATATGGGCTTAATTACCATAATAAGCAGCAAGGCTGGAGTGGCAATGCAGGAATCTATGGTAATGGCTAATATACCATGACGTTTAAAGGAGCAAAATAAGGTGGGAAGCTGACTGGGATGTTGTTTGCCTTGTATGATCAGAAAAAAATTAAGAGTAGTTTAATTTTTGACAGTCACCATCAAAATGGAAAATCACAATATCTCATCAGGTTTTCAAATATAAGTCAGTTTGCAGATTCAGAATCTATTGATTAAAAAAGGAGCTAGTTGTCACTGAAAAAGAATCCTGAAATGCTCTAATAAGTACATATAGTAATTGTAGAAACATCTGTGATTGTTTGCAGGAGTAACTGTTTAGTTTTCAGGACTGTTAGATATAGGGTCAGAGCAGACATTAGTACTGGGAAATTTTAAAAAAAGCAATTATGGTCCTCCAGTTAGAGGCGAGACATATGGAATAAATACCCAGTTGATAGACGGAGTTTTGGCCCAAGTCTAATCTCACAGTAGATCTAGTGGGTATGCAGACATACCCAGTTATTTTCTCCAAATGTATAATTTGACAGATATGCTTAGTAGCTGGAATAATACTCATATTGGTTTGCTTACCCTGTAATTAGAGGCACATAGTGGGAAAGGAAAATGGAGTCTCCTGAAACTGTCTTCCTCTGCCAATATTGTAATCAGAAGCAATACAGCATCTCTGAAGGAACTGCAGAGATTATTAGCACAATTAGACTTGAATGACGTAATGGTAGTGGTCACCAATACATATTGTTGAGTTCCATTGTGTAGGTTTTGCAAAAAAAAAAAAATAGATTGAGGTTGGTAATAGTACATCGCTATAAAAATAACCAGGTGACAGTCCCAATCACAGCTGCCTAGCTTTTATGTGTATAGATCAACACAACCTATGGTACCTAAGATACAGTTATATATTTAGTGAAATCTTTTTTTCACATGGATGTGGGATGGACCCCATATTCATCAACAGAGGGGAATGAAAGAAAGGACTGCAGTGTAAATTCAAAATCTTTCTCCAGGACTATGTTATTTTTCATGCTCTCAGTCATAATATAATTCTCAGTAATCTTGATTGTCTGGACATTCTTTGGAAAGTATACCAATTCACTTTTTTGCCTATGTAATGCTAACTGGATCTGGTGAGCAGACCTGGCGAGTACCTTTATAACTCATAAGATTCATGTTTCAGAGGGTGGGAAGAAAATACCACAAAGATCCAGGGGCCTGTACCAGATATGAAGATTTTGAGGGTCTTAGGGTCTGGGGCATACAGAGCATCTCCTCTAAATTAAAGCATAAGCAATTTTACTTCCCCTAAGAAAGTGTCACATCACTTGATGGGGCTCTTGGATTTGAATCATAGTTTATAATGTCCTTGAAATTACTGAACCAACTAATTTTTATATCACCCAAAAGTCTGCCAGTTTTGAGTGAAAGCCTAGAGAAAAAGCTGGTAGTGTTTGTCTCCTAAGTCAAAGATGCTTTGCAAGCTACTGTACTACTTGGGATGTATGATTTTATAGATCTGATAGAACTTAATGCACCTGGTAGATAAAATGTTCTATTGGAAAGCCCTCTAGAGGAGTCATAGCAGTTACTATCCATTTTCAAAGCAACTCCTGACATGCTCCTGGGCCCTTGTAGAGACTGAACCATGGAATGCCAAATGACTGTGTTACCTGTGCTGTCCATCATGAGTTACATATTATATTCACTGAGTCATAAAATTGGGTGGGAGACATGGTATATTTAGGATGTTAGCCTTGACTTTTCAAAAGCTATTAGTGAATTAGATGTACACCAAGCCCAGAATTTCATCTGTTGCAAAAATGCCTCCCTCTCGACCTACATATATAATCTTATGGGATTGGAAGGAAATACCTAAAACCAATTGACAGAGGAGGAAAGAAGTTATGCCTGCTTCATAGACAAGTCAGAGGATTGGTTGCCATTAGCTGGTTACAGACTGTTGCTCAATTACATCTCTACTAAGGGCTAACCCTGAATGACCCTGGTAAAGAAAATCATCACAATGGGTAGAGCCAATAGCAGTATACTGTATTATGCATTTCATATGAATAATGACACAATAATTTAAAATTCAGAAAAATTTTCTTCCACTTGAAAATGTTAAAACTCTTCATTAAACAACTATTAGATCAAGTAGAAAATACAAATCAAAATAGGTGAACATATAAACATCAAAATAGTGATATATATATCAGAATCTATGGAATATAATGAAAATAATTATCAAAAACAATTTGTAGTCTTTAAATCATATATAAATAGAATTATAAATTAAAATACATAAATCTAATATGAAACACAGAAAGCTAGAAAAAAGATTAAGAAAATAAAGCAAAAGGAAACAGACATAAAGAGATAAGAGCAGAACTTCAGTTAGTTCTGATTGTAAGCTATGTTATAAACTAATCAACATGCTAGTTCTTTGAATAGAACATAAACAAAATATGCAAACCAACATCCAACCTAATCAAGAAAAACAGGGAGAAAACAAACTTACACAGAATAATACACGAAACAAGAGGAAATCATACTAAAACTAAGGACATTTTTAAACTTTTGAGTTAAATCATTTTACACAGCTCTAAGCAGGTAGATATAAAAGCCTACATAAAATGGGTAATCCCATAGGGAAATTATTAACAGTGATACCAATGGAGACAGAAAGTTTAAGAAAATGAGAAAGTTATTAAATTACTACTCCCACCCAAAAGTACAAGACACAGATGACTTTATAATGGAATTTTATGAATTTTTCAAATATTAGATAATACCAATGCTACATAGACTGTTCTTAAAAAAAGATTGCCAAGCTATGGCCAGTGGGACAAATATGGCCTACCTGTTATTATTTTAAATAAAGTTTTATTGGAGATTGTGTAGTCTGGAAAGCCTAAAATATTTACTGTTTGGCCTATTACAGAAAAACTTTACCAACCCCTGTTCTGAGTATAGTTTCAAAAAAGAAAAAAATTCAAATTGTTTTTATGAAGCAATTGTAAGAGTGATAACTAAACCTAATAAAAGTTGCATAAAAAGAAAACTGGTTTTATTGGATGTATTAATACCAATGGAAGAGGAGTGATATCAGCAAAGTGGCAGAATAGGAAGCCTGGGCTTTCATTCTTACAAACACACAGATTCAGCTACAATTCACATATAAATTCCCTTTGTGAGAAATGACAAAGTAATTGAAAAGTTTCTGAACCCCGGGAGAACATGAAACCAGATTCATTAACACCAGTAAGGAAATTCAGGATGCCTTCTTACCAGAAACCTTGCTCCTGGTGCAGTGCCATATGGTCAAGGAGAGATTTCCTAGGTTGCAGCTTCACCTAAGGGAGGTAAGAACTTTGTTCATGTGTTTAGCACCTCAATTTTTCCAAAGGGGCTCCCCAGAGAATTGGCTTCTGTCTTGCCAGTCTTGGAGCACTGACAGCTCTGAAACAGCCTAGCTGCCTAGACAAGAATGGGGGCAGCAAATTGCGCTGATAAACACTTCTGACCCTCCCTGCCCTGCTGCTTAGCACAGAGGACAGATGAAAAATCCCAGCTCTCAGCTTACCCCTTAGGTTGAAAAGAGTGGATCTGTGCATCCAGTGCCCCAGCTTCTTTGGGGGTGCCAAAAGAACTAGCACACATCTCACCAGTCCTGAAGCTCTGATGGGTCTGGAACATCTAGCTACCTGGGGAGAACCAAGGTGGTGGCTTGAGCTGGTAGATGCCATAGCTACCCCACTGGGGTCAGCACAGAGTGAGAAGATAAAGACCACAGATGCCTGTATCTCCATGGGAAAGGAAAGAGTAGATAGAAGTCCTCAGAATCTCTGTCTAGGCCAATTGGTGGGGGACTTCTCTATGAGAACATTTCAGGAAGACTGAGAGAGATGCCTGCTTTGCCTAAAGTGCAGAAAGCAACATAGTGAGTCAAGGAAAATGAAGAATCAGGCAAAAATATTTAAACAAAGAATAAGATAATGGAAACCAACCCTAATGAAATAGATTTATATGACTTACTTGATAGAGAATTAAAATAACTCTCAAAAAGAGACTCACTGAGGTCAATAATGCAATTCATGAACAAAACTAGAATTTTCAGGAAAGAGAAAATATTTAAAAGTACTAAACAGAAGGCATGGATCTGAAGAACACAATAATAGAACTGAAAAAAAAAATCACTAGAGGGGTCAATAGCAGGCTACATAAAGTAGAAGAAAGGATCAGTGAACCCAAAGACAGGTAACTAGAAATAATTCAGACGGAAAAGCAAAAGGAAAACAGAATGAAGAACAGGGAAGAAGGCTTATGGGACTTATGGGGTACAATTAAAGTGGGCCACTGTGTATTATAGAAGATCCATAATGAGAAGAAACATATCAAGGACCAGAAGGCTTATTTAAACAAATGATGAGAGCTAGGTATGGTGGCTTATGCCTGTATTCCCTGCAGTTTGAGAGGCTGATGTGAGAGGATAGCTTGAGCCCAAGAGTTTGAGACCAGCCTGGACAACATGACAAGACCCTGATTTTATGAAAAAGAAAAAAGATGTAACGATTGAAAGCCTCTCAAATCTGGGGAATGTAGATATCCAAACCCAGGAAGCCCAAAGAACACCAAATAAAATGAACCCAAAGAAATCTATGTTCAGATATGTTATTATCAGACTGTCAGAAGTCAAGGACAAAGAAAGGATTTTTAAAGCAGCAAGAAAAAGTGGATTGTCACATACAAAGGAATCTTTATAAGATAATCCACAGTTTTTAGCAGAAAAATTGCAGGACAGAAAGGAGTGGTACAATATATTCACATCCTAAAAGAAAAAAAATACTGTCCATCAAGAATAGTATATTCAACGAAACTGTCCTTCAAAAATGTAAGAGAGATAAAACCTTTCCCAGACAAACAAAAGCTCAGGAAGTTTACCACCACTAGATTTGACTCGCAAGAAATGCTAAAGAGTTCTTTAAGTTGAAGCAAAAGGGAAGCAAGATAGCTGTTGTATTAGTCCATTCTCACACTTCTAGAAAGATACTATCTGAGACTGGGTAATTTATAAACAAAAGAGATTTAATTGACTCACAGTTCTGCATGGCTGGGGAGGCCTTAAGAAACTTACAATTATGGCGCAAGGCAAAGAGGAAGCAAGGCATGTCTTACATGGTGACAGGTGAGAGAGCAAGCAAAGGGGAAATGCCCCACTTTAAAACCATCAGATCTCATGAGAACTCCCTCATTATCAAGAGAACAGCAAGGGATTACATGATCCAGTCACCTGCCACCAGTTCCCAACCTTGACACATGGTGATTACAATTTGAGATGAGATTTGGGTGGGGACACAGAGCCAAACCATATCAGCTCTCTTAGTCCATTTTTCTGTTGATTGTAATAGAATGCTTAAAACTGAGAAATTCATAAAGAAAAGGAATTTATTTATTACATTTATGAAGGCTGGGGAGTCTGAGGTCTAGGGAAGGCATTTGGTGAGAACCTTCTTACTGGTAGGGACTCTGTGGTGTCCCGAGGTGGTGCAGGGTATCACATGGTGAGGGAGCAGAGTGTGCTAATATTCTAGCTCAGGTCTTTCTTCTCTTATACAGCCACTAGTTCTCCTCCTATGATGCTTCATTAATTCATTAACCCATTAATTCATTCATTAGGACAGAGCTTTCATGATTGAGTTACCTCTTAAAGGCCCCACTTGTCAATACTGCTACATTGGAGATTAAATTTCTTTTTTTTAAATTATACTTTAAGTTCTAGGGTACATGTGTGCAATGTGTAAGTTTGTTACATATGTATACATGTGCCATATTGGTGTGCTGCACCCATTAACTCGTCATTTACATTAGGTATATCTCCTAATGCTTTCCCTCCCCCCTTCCCCCACCCCATAACAGGCCTTGGTGTGTGATGTTCCCCTTCCTGTGTCCAAGTGTTCTCATTGTTCAATTCCCGCCTATGAGTGAGAACATGTGGTGTTTGGTTTTTTGTTCTTGTGATAGTTTGCTGAGAATGATGGTTTCCAGCTTCATCCATGTCCGTACAAAGGACATGAACTCATCCTTTTTTATGACTGCATAGTATTCCATAGTGTATATGTGCCACATTTTCTTAATCCAGTCTATCATTGATGGGCATTTGGGTTGGTTCCAAGTCTTTGCTATTGTGAATAGTACCACAATAAACATACATGTGCATGTGCCTTTATAGCAGCATGATTTATAATCCTTTGGGTATATACCCAGTAATGGGATGGCTGGGTCAAATGGTATTTCTAGTTCTAGATCCTTGAGGAATCGCCACACTGTCTTCCACAATGGTTGAACTAGTTTACAGTCCCACCAACAGTGTAAAAGTGTTCCTATTTCTCCACATCTTCTCCAGCACCTGTTGTTTCCTGACTTTTTAATGATCGCCATTCTAACTGGTATGAGATGGTATCTCATTGTGGTTTTGATTTGCATTTCTCTGATGGCCAGTGATGATGAGCATTTTTTCATGAGTCTGTTGGCTTCATAAATGTCTTCTTTTGAGAAGTGTCTGTTCATATCCTTTGCCCACTTTTTGACTATGTTGTTTGTTTTCTTTTCTTGTAAATTTGTTTGAGTTCATTGTAGATTCTGGATATTAGCCCTTTGTCAGATGAGTAGATTGCAAAAATTTTCTCCCATTCTGTAGGTTGCCTGTGAGGAGACATTCAAACCATAGCAATGGTGAAGTAAGACTCTTCAGTGATAGTCACCCTATACAAGTCACCATAATGTAGAATCATTGGGAGTGCTAAGCTTGTTTTGCTGCAACTATATGGTCCCATCTGGGGGTGATGGATCATCAGGAATTAGATTAGTGACAGATCATCTGGAATTAGATTCTCACAAGGAGCATGCAACCTAGATCCCTTGCATGTGTACTTTACAATAGGGTTCACAATCCAATGAGAATCTAATGCTGCAGCTGATCTGACAGGAGGTGGAGCTCTGGTGGTAATGCGAGTGACGGGGATCAGCTGTAAATACAGATGACTCTTCACTTGCTTACCTGCCATTCACCTCCTGCTGTGTGGTCTGGTTCCTAACAGGCCACAGACTGGTACTGTGGCCAGGGTTTGGGGAACCCCTGCTCTAGACCACCTTGGTGTCATGAAAATCCACAACACCATCCAATGGGCTGAAGTACCAGTCTGCATTACCACTGGTTAACTACAGTGGCCTCAAGCCCCCAGTAATCCTCAGTGGCAGGCGGGCTATAGCTACTGAAGGCCTTAGCATGTCCAGGTGCCAGACAGGAACCCATGGCCATGGTGGAATGAACTTGAGTTCTGGCCTGCATGACCGCTGACCAACTACAGTGCCCTTAGGCCCTGAAGAAACCTCAGTGGCAGGCAGGTTATAGCTGCTGCAGGCCTTAGGCATGCCCTGGTGCCATTCTCATCTTAGTAGCAGTGGACTTTGGGTATAAGTTCATCAACCAGAAGATAACTCATGTCTCCTTTTTTCCAACACCAGGCAGCACAGCACAGAGAGAAAAATCATTCACTTGGCGAAGGAAAGGAAAGTATAAGCATAGAGGTTTGCTGTAGAACCCAGTATAGTGCCCACCACAGTAAAACTCAATATCTGGCAGATCCCTCCCCACCACAGCTCCTGACTCTAGGCTGATATGCACAGGCAGAGCCTCTAGACCTGCCCTGGTGTCAGTTAGGAACCCATGGGCCCCAGCAAAGCAGACTCAGAACTCAACCCACATCACTTCTTGCCTACTTCAGCAGCCTTGAGACCAGAATAAACCTTAGTTGCCGTGCTTAATATCACTAATCATTAGGGAGATCCAAATCAAAACTACAATAAGATACCATCTCACACCAGTGAGAATGGCTATTACTACAATTTTTTAAAAATAACAGATGCCAGCAAGGTTGGAGAGAATAGGTAACACTTGTACACTGCTGGTGGGAATGTAAATTAGTTAAGCCATTGTGGAAAGCAATCTAGAGGTTTTCCAAAGAACTGAAAGAAGAGCTACCATTTGATCCAAGAGTGTCATTGCTGGGTATATAGCCAAAGAAATTATAAATTGTTCTACCATGAAGACACATGCGTGTGTATGTTCATTGCAGTACTATTCACAATAGCAGAGACATGGAATCAACCTAAGTGCCCATCAATGGTGGACTGGATGAAGAAAATGTGCTACATATACACCATGGAATACTACATAGCTATTTTTAAAAATGAGGTCATGGCCTTTTCAGCACATGGAAGGAGCTGGAGGCCATTATCCTAACCAAATTAACACAGGAACAGAAAACCAAATACTCCATGTGCTCCTTATAAATGGGAGCTAAACATTGTGTACACACAGACACAAAGAAGGGAACAGTAGACACTGGTGCCTATTTTAGGGTGGAGGGTGGGAGGAGGGTGAGGATTGAAAAACTACCTATCAAGTATTATGCTAATTACCTGGGTGACAAAACTATTTGTACACCAAACCCTGATAACATGCAATTTCCCCATGTACGAAACCTGCACACGTACCCCTTAAACCTAAAATAAAAGTTGAAAAGAATTTAAAAAGTGTTGGTTTTTTAAAAATATAAACAAAATTGGCAAACTTTTAGCTACACTAAGAAAAAAGAATGAAGACCAAATAAATAAAATCAGAGATGAAAGAAAGTTACATCTGATACCACAGAAATTCAAAGGATTGGCAGACTCTTATGAACAATTTTATGCCAACAGATTGGAAAGCCTAGAAGAAATAGATAAATACCTGGATACCAAAACCAGGTAAGGACATAATAAAAAAGAAAACTACAGGCAAATATTCCTGATGAACATAGATGCAAAACGTTTAACAAAATACTCAACCAAATTCAACAGCACGTTAAAAAGATCATTCATTATGACCAAGTGAGATTTATTGCAGGAATACAAAGATGGTTCAACATATTCAAATCAACAAACATAATACATCATATTAACAGAATGAAGGACAAAAACCATATGGTCATTTTAATACATGGAGAAAAGGCATATGACAAAAGTCAACATTCCTTTATGATATAAATTTTCAGTAAATTAGATAGAAGGATTGTACCTCAACCCAATAAGGGCCACAATTGACAAGACCCACAGCTAACCTCATACTGAATGGGAAAAAGTTAAAAACTTTTTTTCTGACATCCGGAACAAGGTAAGGATGTCCACTCTTGGCAGTCCTATACAACATAATACTGGAAGTCCTGACCAGAGCAACTAGGCAAGTGAAAGAAATATAAGGCATCCAAATTTGATAGGAGGAAGTTAAATTGTCCCTTTTTGCTGATGACATGATTTTATACATAGAAATCCCTAAATACTCCACTAAAAGGCTTTTAGAATTTATAAGTGAGTTAAGTTGCAGGTTATAAAATCAACATGCAAAAGTCAGTAGTATATGTATATGCTAATAGTAAATTATTTGTGAAAGAAATAAATAATTCTATTTACCATATCCATTAAAAAAACTGGAAATAAATTTAAGGAGGTGAAAGGAGGTCTCTACATTGGAAATTATAAAACATTGATAAGAGAATTGAAGAAGACACATAAATGGAAAGCTATCCCATATTCAAGGATTAGGAGAATTAATATAGTTAAAATATTTTTACCACTCAGTGTGATCTATAGATTCAATACAGTTTCTATCAAAATACCAATACCATTCTTCACAGAAATAGAAAAAACATCACAAAGTTTGTATGGAACCATAAGAGACTCTAAATAACCAAAGCAGTCTTGACCAAAAAGAACAAAGCCGAAGGCATCACATTACCTGACTTCAAAGTATATCACAATGCTATAGTAACCAAAACAGCATGGTGCTGGCATAAAAACAGATACATAGGCTGATGGAACATATTAGAGAGCCCAACATAAAAATCCACACATTTACAGCCAATTGATTTTTGACAAATGTGCCAAAAGCATGCAATAAAGAAAGGAAAGTCTCCTTAATAAATAATATTGGGAAAACTGTATATGCATATGTGGAAGAATGACATGAGACACTCTTTTCTCACTATATTAAAAAATTAAAATAGATTAAATAATTAAGTGTAAATCCTCAAACTATGAACCTACTGGAAGAAAACATAGGGGAAATGCTTCATGACATGGGTATGGGCAAGGAGTTTTTTGAATAAGAACTCAAGAGCACAGGCAACAAAAGTTAAAATAGACAAATGAGATTATATCACACACAAAAATGTTTGCATAGCAAAGGAAACCACAGAGTGAAAAGACAATCTACAAGTGAAATGTTAGTTATAGAAAAATAAATATGTTCTTACTCATATTGGAGGGCTAAACAGAAATTCTGCTCACAGAATTAAAGTAGCATTGTCATTATTAGAAACTAGGAAGAGTAGAAGGCAAGGAAAAGAAAGGGAGAAGTTGGTTAATGGACACAAAATTACATCTATATGGAAAGAATGAGTTTTAGCATTCTGTAGCACTATAGGTTGAATATGATTAACAATTATTTAGTGTATATTTATAAAAGCTGAAGGAGAAGATTTTGAATGTTCATAACACAAATAAATGATGAATATTTAAGGTGATGGATATGCTAATTATCGTGATTTGGTCATTACACATTGTTCAAATGTAAAAAAGCACTCTCTCTTATAAACATGTACAATTACTATATGTCAACTAAAAAGAAAAAGAATGACACATGTCAAATTTTTAAAAACCCTATGAGAGGAGTACCATTACACATGAAACAATTAAGGCGGAATATGAATTAACTTACCCAAGATCGTGTTGCTTGTAAGTATCAGAATTAGTGTTCAAACCTAGGCAATGTGGCTCAGAGTCAATGCTCTTAACAATCACACTATAAGAACAGATATAATAAATATCTACTTACCTGGAGGATATAAATTCTATTTTTATTCTGAGTTCTGAATCAAAATGGTAATTCAAAGGCAATGAGAACATTAACTTCATCACCATCATTTAGGCTCAAAAGAAAATGGTACATATTCTATTGCAACCAGTCAGGATTAATTCTCAAATGTATGAAACTTGAAGAGGGAGGACAATGCAAAGGAAACCGTACTTAGTAGCAGAATAGTTATTACTATAAGCAGACTTCAAAGTATGTTGGACAAACCATCACTTATGCTGAAAGTGACAATAAAAGACTTGGAGAAAAAAAGACAACCTACAGAATGAGAGAAAATATTTGTCAACTATACATTCAAGAGTATAAGGGACTCAGACAACTCACCATAAAAAACCAAACAACCCAGTTGAAAAATGGACAAAATAGACATGTATATGCACATGTGGAAGAATGACATGAAACACTCATTTCTCACTATATTAAAAAATTAAAATAGATTAAATAATTAGGTGTGATTCCTCAAACTATGAATGACAAGAGACATTTTTCAAAAGAAGACATATTATAAATGGCCAACGAGTATATAGTGAAATGCTCAACATCGCTCATCATCAGGGAAATGCAAATCAAAACCACAGTGAGCTATCACCTCACCTCATTTAGAATTGCCATTATCAAAAAGACAAAAGATAATAAGTACTGGTGAACATATGGAGAGAAGGTAATGTAAGTTGGTATAACCATTGTAGAAAATAGTATGGAGATTCCTCAAATTAAAAATAGAAATACCATATGTGATCCAGCAATACCACTACTTGGTATATAACTAAATGAATTGCAGTCAATATATCCAAGAGATATCTGCATTCCCATGTTCATCACAACATTATTCACAATGGCCAAGATATGGAATCAATGTAATTATCCATCATTGGATAAATAGATAAAGAAAATATGGTATATATTCACAATGGAATACTATTCAGCCATATAAAATGATGAAATCTTCTCATTCGGGACAACATGGATGAACCTGGAGGACCCTACGTTAAGGGAAATAAGCCAGAAACAGAAAGACAAATTCCATATCATCTCACTCATATGTGGAATTTTAAAAAATTGATTACATTGAAGTAGAGAGAGGAAAGTTACTTACCGGCAGCTGAGGTGGTTAATGAGGAGGAATGGATGAGGACATGTTGGTCAAAGAATAACATAATTACAGTTATGTAGCAGGAATAAATTGTAAGATATCTAATGTATTACAAGGTGATTATAGGTAATGATATATTGCACTGTTGAAAAATATAGAGTGTAGATGTTATGTGATCTTATCACAAAATGATAACTATGTGAGGGAATGCTTTTGTTAACTATAATAAGTTTAACCATTCCACAATGTATATATATTTCAAAATACTGTGTTATATGTGATAAAAACATACAATGTTATCTGTCAATATAAAAGAAATAAACTTTTTAAAGACTGAAAAAATACCGAAATTGAAAGAAAAGTATGTTAAACAGCAATGCAATAGCAGAAGGAAGTGTGAAACTTAGGCCAGATATGGTGGCTTACACCTGTAATCCCAGCACTTGTGAGGCCAAGCCAGGCAGATCACCTGAGATTGGGAGTTTGAGACTAGCCTGACCAACACGGAGAAACCCTGTGTCTACTAAAAATACAAAATTAGCTGGGGGTGGTGGCACATGCCTGTAATCCCAGCTATTTGGGAGGCTGAGGCAGGAGAATCACTTGAACTCGGGAGGCAGAAGTTGCGGTGAGCTGAGATTGTGCCATTGCACTCCAGCTTGGTCAACAAGAGTGAAACTCTGTCTCAAAAAAAAAAATGTGTAAAACTTATTGATAAGGGTAAATATACAAACAAATTCAGAATACTGTAGCGTGAGATGATGATGGGTACATCACTTAATTCTATTAGGACAGTGCAAAAGTAATTGCAGTAAAGTAATTCAAAGGATACAATTAGTAAAAATAACTCTAACTGAAAATTATGTTAGAAGATACACCATATAAGTAGATGAAAATTGTGACAACAATACTATAAAGTATGTGTCAGGGGAAGAGAAGTTTAAGTGTAGAGTTTTGGTATACTATTGAACTTAAGGTGTTATTGCTTAAAATAGAACATTAGATTTTATGTAAGTCCTAAGGTAACCACACACACAAAGAATGCCTAAGAAGTTACACAAAATAAAAAGAAATCAAAGCATATCAATAAAAAACATAAAGGAAGACAGCAAGAGAGGAAAGGACAGACAAAAGGGTTATAAGACAAACAGAAAACAACTAAGAAAATGGCAAATCATTCCCTGTCAATAATTATTTTAAATGTTAATAAATTGATCTCCCCAATCGAAAGATACAAAGTACCTGAATTGATTTAGAAAAATAAAAAATAAAAAACAAGACCCAACCATATGCTGTCTACAGTAAACTCCCTTTCCATTTAAGGATATATAAAGACTGAAAAAGATGTTTCATGCAAATGATAATTTATGCAAATAGTAAACAAAAGTGAGGAGGGATGGCTATTATTATTGCAGACACCATAGACTTTAAGTCAAAAATTATCATGAGACAAAGAAGGACAATAAAAAGGTCTATCCACCAAGAAGAAAATAATGATTATAAATATATACACATCTGATATCAGAGCACCTAAATATATAAGGCAAATATTGTCAGAACTGAAGGGAGAAATAGATAGCAATGCAATCATAGTAAGAGACTTCAGTACTCTGCTTTCAATAATAGACAGATTATCCAGATATATTAAAAGGAATCAGCGGGCTTCAATAACACTATAGACCAAATGGACTTAACATATATACAGAACTTTCCACCCAACAGCAGCAAGATATACATTTTTCTCAAGCACACATGGAATATTCTCCAAAATAGATAACATGTTAGGCCATGAAACAAACCTTAATACATTTAAGAAGATTGAAATGATACCAAGTATCCTTTCTGACCACAATGTAATAAAACTAGAAATCAATAGTGGAAGAAAACTCCAAAATGTATAAATATATAGAAATTAAACAATACATCCCTAAACAACCATTGCCTCAATAAGAAATCAAAAAAGAAATTAGAAAATATCTTGAGACCAAAATGAAAACACACTCTACCAAAAATTATGGGATGCAGCAAAAGCAATACTAAGAGGGAAGTTCTAGCAATAAATGCTTACATTAAAAAATAAGAAAGACCTGCAAACTTACAACTTTACCTCAAGGAACTAGAGAAGAGCAAACTAAGCACAAATGTAGTGGAAGGAAGGAAATAAACATTAGAGGAGAAATAAATGAAATGGATAAAAAAATCAACAAAACTGAGAGTTATTATTTGAAAAGATCAACAAAATTGACAAACTCAGCTACACTAAGTAAAAAAGATTTAAAATTCAAATAAATAAAATCAGAAATGAAAGGAGTGATTTACAACTGATGCCACAGAAATAAGGATCATAAGAGACTAATAAGAACAGTTATATACCAACAAACTGTATAATCTAGAAGGATTGAGTAAATTCTTAGAAACATAAAACCTGCCAAGACAAACCATGAAGAAACAGAACGTCTAAGAACTAGTATAGAGATTGAATTAGTAATGAAAAACCTTTTAACGAGGAAAAGCTCAGGATGGCTTCACTAGTGAATTCTACCAAAAATTTGAAGAATTAACATCAGTCCTTAAATTAAAAAAAAAAAAAAAACTTGAAGAGGGGAAAACATTGTCATCAGCATTACCCTGACACCAAAACTAGACAAATATATCACAAGAAAATAAAACTGTAGGTGAATATTTATGATGAAATAGATGCAAAAATCCTCAACAAAATACTGGCAAACTGAATCCAAGAGCACGTTAAAATAATCATGCATCATGATCAAGTGGGATCTATCTCTGAAGTGCAAGGATGATTCAACACATAATAATAACACTGTCTGATTTTAAGCTAAATTACAAGGCTACAATAATTAATGTGTATGACAATTGCATAAAAACAGACATATAGACCAATGGAACAGAACAGAGAGCCCAGAAATAATCCATACATATGTGGTCAACTGATCTTTGACAAGGGTGCCAAGAATACACAGTGTAGAAAGGATAATATTTTAAACAAGTGGTATTGAGAAAACTGGATATCCACATGTATAAGAATGTAATTAGACCTTTTTCATACATCTTACTAAAAACATCAATTCAAAATGGATTAAAGCCTTAAACATGAGACCTTAAACTCTGAAATAAACATAGGACCTTAAACTCTGAAATATGTAGAAAAAACGTAGAAGAAAAGCTTCATGACGCTGGTTTTGACAATGTCATGGCTCTATAAACTTGACACTGAAAGTAACTACAATGAAAACAAAAATAAACATGTAGGACAAGGTCAAACTAAAAAGCTTCTGCATAGCAAAAGAAACAATCAGCAGCGTGAAAACACAATGTAGAGAATAGGAGAAAATTTTTGCAAGCCATGTATCTGTAAAGCGTTAATCTGCAAAATACATAAGAAACTCATACAACTCAATAGTGAAAAAAAAAAAAATCTAGTAACCCGATTTTAAAATGGGCTTAAGTCTTAAATAGACATTTCTCCAATGTCTATACTATAAAGCATGTGTCAGGGCAAGAGAAGTTTTAAGTGTAGAGTTTTGGTATACTATTGAACTTAAGGTGTTATCAGCTTAAAACAGAGCATTAGATTTTATATAAGTCCTAAGGTAACCACACACACAAAGAATGCCTAAGATCAGGTATATGGAAAAGTGCTTAATGTTACTAATCATTAGAGAAACGCAAATCAAAACCAAGAATAGATACTAGGATCATTATTATGTGTATGTATTTTAAACCAAAAGACACCTTTTGACAAGAATGTGAAGATATTGGAACACTTGTATGGTGGGACTGCAAAATGGTTCAACCACTATGGAAAGCAGTGTGGAGGTTCCTCAAAAAATTAAAAATAGAACTACCTATATAATACAGCAGTTCCATTTCTGGATATTTATACAAGAGAATTGAAATCAAGATCTCAAAGAGAAATAAATCACAATACTTTTGGCAATAGCCAATATGTGGAAATGGCCTAAATGGCCACTGGCAGATGAATAAACAACATGTGGTTACCCAGCCCTTATTAGGGCGGAAGAGTATCCCTTCGTGTACCTATAATACACGTGGTATTTCTACAATGGAATACTTTTCAGCCTTAATAAATAAGGAAATTTTACAGTATGTGACAACATGGATAAACCTGGAGGATATTATGTGAAGTGAAATGACCAGTCATAGAAAGACAGATTCTTCACTATTCAACTTATATCAGGTATCTAAAATAGTCATATATATAGAATCAAAGAGTGTAATGGTGGCTGATGGGCTGGGGGAGGTTGAAATGCAGAGATACTAATCAATGAACTTAAAGTTTCAGTCAGGCAAGCTTGATTGATGTATAAACTTTAGAAATCTGCTGTGCAACATTGTATCTAGAGTCAACAGTAATGTACTATATATTTATAAATTTGTTAATAGGGTAGATCTCATGTTCAGTGTTCTTACTACAATAAAATAAAATATTAATGGAAAAATCTTAAATAAAATATTAGGAGACAGAATCCCACCAGCACATTAAAAAATAATTCATTATGACTAGTGGTGTTTTACTCCAGGGATGCAAGGATAGATACTATTACAAAATCCATCAATATAATTTATATCGCTAATAGGTCTAAGAACAAATGATTATCTTTATTGATGCTGAAAAAGTCTTTGAATAAAATTTAGCACCCATTGTATTTCCAGTTTTGATAATCAGATCAGTCCTTCCACTGGGAGAATTCTATACTCTACAAAAATATAATTTAAAACATGTCATCAAATTATTTTCAGCAAACAAAATTTGCAACAATTCATCAACATCAAATCTTACTAAGGAAAAACCTAAAAGACTTGTTTAAGAAAATGAAAATGATCTATTATATAAGAACAGAGATGAAGAAAAGAATAAAGAACCACAAACGTGTTAAACTAAGGAAATATTTTATAAAAATAATAATGACTTCTTGCAGTGTAATATATTGAGAATTATGATACAAGTTGGGATGACGTTCACTAAATTTAATTGCCAATGTCTTTATGATGGTTAATTTTACACATCAAACTGACTGGATTAAGGAATACTCAGAGAGTTGGTAAAACATTATTTTTAGTATGTCTGTGAAAGTGTTTCCAGAATAAATGACCATTTGAATTAGTAGACTGAGTGAAGAATATCTGCCCTCACAAATGTGAGTAGACATTATCCAGTTTATTGAGCTTAGGATAGAACAAAAAAGACGAAAGGTGAATTTGCTCTCTCTACTGGAACTGGGACATCTATCCTTTCCTGCTTTTGAATATCAGCTCAAGGTTCTCAGGACTTCAGACTCTTCTTACACCAGGCCTCTCCCACTTCTCTGGTTCTCAGGCCTTCAAACACAGACTAAATTACAATCCCAGTTTTCCTACTTAGTCAGCTTATAGAGAGCATATTGTGGAACTTCTAATCCTGCATAATTACATGAACCAATTTGCATAATAAATTCCTTCTTATATAGCTATACAGATATATATCCTATTGATTCTCTTTCTCTGGAGAACCCTGACTAATACAGTCCTTATAATTTCCAGAAAGTAGCACAAGTACTAGTTTACATTATAATTTGATAAGTTGTGAAAAATTTTTATTCTGGTGGGTAAAATATAATAAATGTATGTATAATGGATAAGTTAATAGAGTGGAAAATTAGGATAAGAAAAAACTACTAACCAACTCCCTTCCCAGAAAAAGGGAGGACACATTAACAAATGGGACAAATACAAGATAAGTAGGTAGCTTTGTTCTAAAATATGTCAGCAATTATATTAAATGTAAACTGACTAAATAGGCTAATTACCAGACAATAATTTGCAAACTGCTAAAACAACAATATGCTGTTACAAGAGATACATTTTAAACTTACAGATGTAGAAAAGTTTAATGCAAAACTGCAAAAGGATACAGTATGTAAACCATAACCAAAGAAAACTTGTGTAACTATACTAATATCAGAGGATACAGACTTTAAGGCAAAAACTTTTTTAAGGATAATATTTTATAATAGAAATTGGTTAATTCAGCAGAAGATGTAATAATCCTAAATTTGTATATGCCTAATGATGACATAGATTTATAGTATACAGGTAGTGCTTACTTTGCATGGTACCACGTTAACTAAAACATGTGCTTATCTGAATTGTGTTTTCATTTTGCATGGAATCATGATGTGTGTGTATGTATAATTTGATAGAACTAAAAATATTTTTAAAATTGGACAGAACTAAAATGAAAAATACTCAAATCTACAATTGCAGTTGGAGATTTTAACAAACCTCTTCCAGTCACTGAGAAAACAAGCAAACAAAGAAATAATTAGTGTGGATAAAGAAAATTAAAACCACATGATTAACAACTTAACCAAGTTGACACATATAATACATTATGTATATAGTACTAGCAGACCACACATTATTTTCAAGTGCTTATAGAGTATTTGCCAAAGTTGTATATTTGCTGAACCAAAAAACATGCCAATAAATTTCAGAGGATTAAAATAATACACAATATATTCTCTAACCACAAGAGAATTTAGCAAGATTATCAATAAGAAAAAGATAAATGAAAAATCCCCTAATTGTTTAGTCATTAAGTACTACACTTCTGAATAGCTTCTATGTCATAGAAGAAATCAGTATAAAAATTAGAATATATTTTAAACAAAATTGCAATAACAATGTGACATATCAAAAACTTGTGCAATGTAGCTAAAGCTGTGCCTCCAGGAAAATTTATAGTTTATATTGCATTTATTAAAAAGTGAAGAAAAGCTGAAAATCTGTGATCTTAGTATCCAACCCAGTAAGCTAGATAAACAGTGAATTAAACCCAAAGAAAGTAGTAGAAAGATAACAATAAAGATATAATGGTTAATTTTATGTGTCAACTTGACTGGGCCTTGAGGTAACCAAATATTGGTCAAACATCATTCTAAAGGTTTAGGTGAGGATGTTTTGGTTGAGATGAATATTTAAATCTGTAGACTGAGTGAAGCAGGTTGCCATTCCTAATGCGAGTGGGTCTCATCAATCAGCTGAAGGCCTGAATAGAACAAAAAGGCTAACCCTTTTTCAAGTAAGAGAGAATTCTTCCTGCCTGACTGCTTTTGAACTGAGACATCAGCTTTTTCCTGCCTTTGGACTCTAACTGAAACATCGGCTCTTCCTGGTTCTTGAGCCTGCTGACCTTCAGACTGGAACTATACCATTGGTTCTCCTGGTTCTCAGGTCTTCAGACTCAGACTGGCACACCATCAGCTCTCCTGGATCTCCTGCTTGCCAGCTCACCCTGCAGATCTTGGGACTTGTCAGCCTTCATAATCACGTGAGCCAATTCCTCATAATAAATATCTTTTTCTATACATAGAAAAACATCTCTTGGTTCTAATTTTTTGGAGAACCCTAATTCAAAAGATGAGAGCAGAAATTAAAAGAATAGAAAACAAAAATTTAGTACATTAACAAAAGCAGTTATTTGAAAATACTAACAAAATTGATGCATCTCTGGCAAGTCTGATCAAGAATGAAAGAGAAGGCACAAAAAATCACAACCAATTTATGCTCCCCCTAGTAGTACAGTTGGTTTAACTTTTCAGAATCAGTCAATGCAATTCACAGAAATAAGGAGAAAAATATATGGCAATAAAAATAGCTAATAAGCAGCATTTAATAAAATTTACCCTCTCTTCATTATAAAAATCTCTTGGTACACTAGGGAAAGAAAGGAATTTCATTAATATGAACTTTGTTAATTTTCCCAAAGCTATGAAAACATCCTCCTTAATGATGAATTAATATTTTTCCTCCTGAAATGATAAATGAGACAAAGATGGCTATGATTTATTCCTTTAATTTAACATTGTACAGCTATTCACAATATTGGTCATTAGATGAGAAGGAATTGGAACTCATATACATTTTGTGAAAATGAAAACATGAAGTGGTTGGTATAACCACTTTGGAAAACTGCTTGGCAGTATCTATTAAAGTTAAACATACTAATATCCTATGGATCAATATACATTTAACAGAAATGCATATATGTATTTACCAAAAGATATGTACAAGGTTGTTCATGGCAGTATTATTACATCAACTGTAAAATGAATAAATTAATTTGTGGTAGTGCCATAGCCAAACAATGAAATGCTATTTTAATAATGAAATTAAATTAACTAATGCTACAAATATAATAGAAATAGAAGCAAGAAAGAGAGCAATATGTATTGTATAATTCTACCTGTCTAATTCGAAACAGGTAACAGTAGCCTATAGTGTTAGAAGTCAGTATAGTGGTTATTTTTAGAGAGGAGAGTGGGAATATTAACTAGGTAAGAGTATGAAATAGGCTTCTGTGAATGGCTTGTATTGTTTTTCTTGTATTACTTGTCTTTCTATTGTGTTTTTTAACGTGGATTGTAGTTTCATGGGTATGTTTACTTCATCATAATTCATTAAATATACATCTATAATCTGTGTACATTATATATATTTCAACAAAAATATTTATTTTAAAATTAAACACCTATTCCTAATAAAAGAAATGTATAACATATAAATCAATTTATACTTCTTTAAATCTCTCTCTCTCTCTCTTTCTATGCCCTCTCCCTCCCTCCCCAGAATTCAGGATCTTATTTAATGGGGAAACACTAGAGGCATAGCCACCAAAGTCAGGAAGAAGGCAAGGATGCTTAGCCTCTCTACTATTTTTAATACTCTAGGATGATTTTTAGCAAAGCAGTTAGATAAATACAAACAATTACAGACATAAAAATTAGAAAAAAATAAAGTAGTCTCTATTTTAGATTATATGATAATATATCTGGAATGGCAAAGAGAATCAACCTTAAAATGAATACAAACAAAATAATTTAGAAAGGTGTATACTAAAATCTAACTATAGAATTAATACCCTATTAGAAAAGGTAATGAAGAGAAGAACCCATATAAAATAGCAATAAGAAAGTTAAAATAACTAGGTATAAAATTAGCAAGAAAACCAATATGTGGAAAACTTTCAAACTTTTCCTAAAAGATATAAACATATACTCAAATAAATAAAAGGTGGTATCCTTTGCTCTTGAATAAGGTGGCTCATTATTTTTAATTCTGCTTTCTGAGATTTACTTTTTTCTTTACTTTTCAAAGTCAAATGCTTATATCATTAAAACATTTTCAGTTTTTCTTCTCTATGTACATATTTACAAAACCATAAAATTTCCTCTTAAGATTCATCTGTGTCTTGTGAGGCATTTTTGTTCAGTTCTGTTTTATATATTTCATTATGATTTCTTCTTTGCTTATTAATTACCTACAGATATATTTTTTAGTTTTCAAAATATTTTTGTCATGACTTCTAATTTTATTTTACTGTGGTTAGAATATAATATCTACAATTTTGATTTTTTGGTATTTAACAATTAATTTGTTATTCACCAAATACCTATTTTTTTCAGACACTAGTGTAGTTTCTAATGATATCATGGTGAAGAAGTAACCCTACTTCTTTGCCTTTATGGTACTTGCTTCTATTGTGAGAGACATTTTCTGTTTAAAAAATATGTATATATAATTTGTGGTTTGGGCATTGTTCCTGTTTTGGTGTGGTCAAATATTGCAGAGTGCTCTTATTTTTGTCTTGGTTCCTCATGGTCACAGAGTGGCCTTGTCTAATGTCTCCTGGATGTCAGGGGGATTCTTTTCTCTTTTCTAATTCTCTAACTGATTCTAATATCATGTTTTCTAAATCATAATCTTGTATACTTATCTCAACAGTTTATGGTGTTTTTGAGGTTCAGTATGTTATATTTTGTGATTTACTGGGGCTATTGCTAGCAATGTTTTATAAGCAAAGCAACTTTTATCTTTCAGATATTTACTTTAATAAAATATAATAGTGTTTTAGGATATTATTTTATTAAATCTTGGGGCTCAAATTTAGAAAGATTATATTATTCATTTTATTGCTTAAGTTATATTTTCTAAACTTTTTAGGCTAATGAATCTCCTTGCCAATATCTCCTTGCCAAGAGTCTCATACACTCAATAAAGTTGGTTTTATTGGCTGGGCATGGTGGCTCATGCCTGTAATCCTAGCACTTTGGGAGGCCAAGAGGGGCAGATCACTTGAGGTCAGGAGTTCGAAACCAGCCTGGCCAACGTGGTGAAACCCCATCTCTACTAAAAATACAAAAATTAGCCAGGTGTGGTGGCAGATGCCTGTAATCCCAGCTATTCAGGAGGCTGAGGCACAGAATCTCTTGAACCCAGGAGGCGGAGGTTGCAGTGAGCAGAGATTGTGCCACTGCACTCCACCCTGGGTGGCAGAGTAAGACTCTGTCCTCTGTCTCAAAAAAAAAAAAAAAAGAAAAGAAATTGGTTTCATCGTTCATCATTTTCTCTTGTATGTAAAAAAAATCAATTTGAAGTTAAAACATATCTTAGTACACTTAGTACAGTCATATCAATTTTATTTTAAGAAATACTACTCAAATATGTATTTAGTTTTGACATTTTCACTTAGCAAGTCATATATGCCATTTACTTCAAGTTAACATGTAAAAAGCTCAATTTTTTGTCATTTTTAACATTTATTGTGTGTGGTTTAATAACCAAGCATTTTTGTTATAACTTCAAAAATAAATGTATATTGCTTTAATGAACTGATATTTGAAACCTTTTGTGTTTTTACTGCGAAAACTACTAGCTGGTTTACTTTTGTTATTTTTTGTGTCTCATTGTAAGATGTCGAGATAAGTGATAAGGTCTCAGGATGCTCTGCAGGCTTAGGTTATCACCACCACTATATTTTCTGTTCTTACCAATGGTTTTTTGAAGTTATTGATACATCTTTATCCAGTGTATAAGAATTTTCATCAGAGGAATGCTACTAATGTATTTGAAGAAAATCATCTTAAGGCAAATCTATCAGAAATATATCATTATTTTAACATTGGCTATTTTTATCCTTCCTCTTATTTTTTTTCCCTAACCAATGATAGGTTAAATTTTCTGTCATTGGTAACAAAAAAATAGGAAGGATACAAATAATAATTGAGAATCATTTAACAGCAAAAGTTATCAGTATGGCTAGCATTGTTTAGCTTAATGACTGAGTCTTAAAGATGATCATATTATAATCATGATATGTTCTAAAATTCTTCTATTTTAAAGAAATAATATTTTATTAATCATCTTATTTATTGATTTAAAAATAAATATTAATCTTTTTAATGACGTGAATCTCTAGAATAACTTTATAATCTTCAGAGGGTTCATAAAACATCAGTTTAAAATATTGAATTCGGTCAAAGAGAAAATAGGATTTGGTAGAAGAAATTTGAAGCCAAATTTGAAGCCACATTTCTCAAGTGCATAGGACTGAATGGCATATACATAGTTCATTAATCTTATCCCATTTCATGTTTTATTTCATCTTCGTTTTCTATCCCATTTTTCTTTTCTTCCAATTTTCATACTTATTTTATATCATGTCATATATATTTATATTCTTCCTTATTTCCTCTTTGAAATTAGGTGATTTATTGGTAAGTGTTCATATTGAAGCAGAGTTTGCCATTTTTTAAATGTAGAAAACCTATATTCAAGTTCTAGAAAAATTTATTCTAAATAAGGTTGTGTTATGTGGTATGATTTTACTTTATTAACATTAAACTTTATTTGAAGCAAGTTAAAATTAATGTTAGAATTAAGAAAATGATTGTTCTAATGTTTTCCAGCTGCTAATAGGTTATGAAAATGGTACTGTAGTATTCTGGGACTTGAAATCTAAAAGAGCAGAACTGAGAGTTTATTATGATGAGGTAAGTGATTTCTACCGACATGTTTGAAAGAGTATTGTGACGTTATGCCTGTTTACTACTTTTAAGCTTTGCACTTTACCAGTATGTTTAGCCTTGGAAAGTTGCCTGATTCTGACCCAGTGCTTCACACTGTCTTTTAGTATTTGTGTAAGTTCCATCTCTAGAATTTTCTTTTAAGAGGAAATTCTGCCTTGACTGCCTATTTCGGGGCCCTCTTGTGGCATCTTATATACTTTGCATTTGTTAATAGATCCTGCCTTGTCAATCTTATATACTTGGGTGCCTGTCACCTGTACTATATCCCCAACTTTGTCTCAACTGCTTTTCCTTTCTGTAGGCTCCATGCTACGTTGTGCCTCATTGTCCTTAAGGTCTCTAAAGACACTATTCACACCTTCCTTAGAAAATTCCTTTTCAGTGGCAAGAAGTTCAAGTCAGTTTGAAAGGTCTTGTCTTCTAATACTTGCCTTCTTAGAATAAAGAAAAATTTTGTAAATAGTAATACTTATTAAGTGACCAGATATTAATAAGTGACACTTATTAAACGACAAGACCTTGAAGTAAGTTTTATTGTATGTAATTGAGACTTGATTAAGTTTGTATTTAGGGGAAGCAACAAACTCCTATTCATCAAGGAATAATCTCCCAGTTGACACTTCAGTTGTTCAAATATTAATTCCGGGCCATTAATTATTTTTCCATTCAGAAGAGGCTAATAAGAAGATGGTAAAACTGGGGGCAACAGATTAAAAGGGAAATTACCTTTTGTATCTGTGGAAACAAAGGTGATCATCTGTGCTATTAATTCAATTTGAAAATGGTGGGAGTAGGAAGAGATAGGAGGAAAATATATGTCAAAAATTTATGTCCAGTAAAACCTAATCTTATATAGGAAAAGTGCCAAATAATTTAAAGCAGCACTGAAATAATTAGAAAATGAAACACACACACACATTTATTTTAGAACACTTCCTCATTTTATCATTGGAGGGATAAAAAAAAGTCTCCAGATGAACCTGTAGTCACCCTAGAATACTTTACATGTTCTCTCCCATCCCCCTCATAACAGTTAATTTTTTAAGTTTCGGTGCTTAAAGATATAAGCCTTCACCTATTTCATAAGCTGCACAATTCGTTATCAGTCATTCTCATAGTGGTAAAAAAATGTTTAGAAATAAAATAAAATGGCAGCTGGGTAATTTTTTCACAATTGGTGAAAAATAATCTGATAAGTAATATCATGCAGTTATGTTCTTTATAATCAAATTCTTCAGCATCTTGAATCATAAGAAAAGAAGGTCTTAGGGAGCTAAGCTAGGATTTTCCTTTTGTTATACAAATCATAAAGATGGGGATGGATAGTGCTCCTTCTCTTCCCTCTCTCAACACTAGCAGCTAAATAAGAATACAAACACCATGGGAATATTTAGCCAGTTGGAATTAGAATAACCAGCTCAAAAGAAAACCCAGAGGAAAATGCTGAATCGTCTAGCTTTCCTATGGCCTTAAAAAGTATGGAAGAAACGTTTTGAGCCTTAAAAAGAGAGTAAAATTTCAGTGAAATTTTAAAATAAGGATTTGCAGCTGCCTAAGTTAGTACAAATATATGTAATTTATACCTAGAAGTTATTGACATCTGATATATGTATGTAAATATATCATCTTTATCTACTTTAATGTGTCATTATATGCTCTATTGTTTTAATAGAGATAGTTAAATACTTCATTTCACTACCAAACTTTTCAGCCTCTCCTCAGCACTTTACCTCTCATATCTAGAAAGCATGCTTAATACTTACCTGAAATGGTTTTTCTTAAGTCACCAATAAGCTCTTCATTACTACACACAGTGACCTCTTCCAAGCCTTTAAATTCCTCACTAAACCTGTGGCTTTACCTCAGTTTCTCCTCCTTAAAATAATTTATTCACTTGTCTGTGTCTTTCCACCTCATTTATCATGCACCTTTTTCCATAACTGATTTTTCCCTTAGCTCTCCTTTACGTTACTGATATTCTTCAGGATATTATGTCTTTACCCTCATTTCTTCTCTCTCTAATTTTTACTTTCTAGTGTTTATATTATCTCTTATTTCAAATATTACCTTTATGCTAAAAAAAGAACATCCATATATCTGTAGCCTTTACCTCCCTCTTGAACTCTAGATCTAAATATCTAACAATATATTAGATAAATCCAGCAAAATATCCCATTGGCACTGAATTTGTATTTAAATATCTAAACCTCCTTCTATGTTTTCTTCTGGTTTTTAAGTCTTGTTTAGTTAATTCAGTTTAGACCCCTCAAAGTAATATTTGTCTCTTCCATCATCGTGTTGTATATGCAATCAATTTCTGCAGGCTTTCTGATTCTGATTTTATATTGTCTCATTTATTTCCTCTTTTCTAATTCCCACTTCCAATGTCCTAGTTTAAGTTGTTATCTTTTGCCTGGATGACTATAAGAGCATTTTAACTAATCACAACCACTTTTCCTTTGATGTCTTACCTCTTCAATATATCCTTCATTAACAAGATTATCATTTTAAAACAGATTATGGAATTCTCTACAACAGAACCTTTGAATAGCTCTCAATTGTCGACAATACACAGTCCATATTGCTTGACTTGAGATTTAAGGTCCTAGTGCTATCATTCCTCTTTAGTTAAATTTACAACATCCTTCTACACATTCCCCACATTTCAGACATATTACTATCTTCCATATATAACACTTATTGCTTATCTCTGAGCCTTTGCTCCTTCTAACTTCTCATCATGAACTGCCTTCTTTCCTCTTCTGTATATCAAAATTCTGTTAGGTCTTTAGCCCCTGTAAAACTATTTAGACAATTTAACTAGCCTCTTCATAAATAGCCATTGATGAATTCAGTTTTGTTTTGGAAATCCAAGATTATTTTTAGAAACAAATATATGAATTTTACTTTCACATTAACTGTAAAATTTTTCTTTCATTATGTCAGTAATTCTTAAGTAATCTTTCACAAAGAAATCCCTCAGAGTTTGGCCTGAGGAAAATTTTTTAATTTCTTAAGAACTGCTGTATTTCTTTTTTTCCATATTGTTATCCAGTTTTTTGGATTTCCTTCTTCTTTCATGTGTTCAAGAAACTCAGTCTCAGCCACTGAGTTGATAAAACTAGCTAGTATTTTATGTTGAAAATTCTGTTTTCTATCTCTTAAAATTCTTTTTGGATTAGTTGTATTATATTTGTTTTTTTCAGTAAGCCCTCTGAGCCCCCCTCCCTTTTTTTGAGAAAAGAGAGGGGTAGAATCTAATAAATAGAAATTGAATATTTATCCATCAAGTTAGATCAAATGCTAGCTACTCAGTAATGCACTATATGAGACCCTGATCTCTAATAACAAGTTGGTTTTACATGCTTGCTTTTCTAAACAATAAATATACTTCTTTAATAGTACTGACTTACTTTGGCTTTATTTTAGCTATTGTTTTTATATCTGTCCTCTCCAGTAGATAGAAATTCAGTGAAATAAGAAAGTTTAGGGTTGAGAGTGCCTTTTCTGCCTCCATCTTTGATGGCAAAACAGTTTGAGACAACTTTAAGTTAAATGAGGCTCATCAAAGTTAACATGTAGGGGAGGCAAGAAGATGTGACTTTCCCTTGAACCACCTACAGAAGGGAGAAGAAATAAGCAGAGGAGAAGAGAAAAATGTATTTTATCTCTAACTTCCTCTGCTGGACCCTAGCAAAAAAGAAATCTCTGCTTAGTAATGAAGGCCACAGAGTGAGAGAAAACACAAGTCCAGGATTTCATGTTGCTTTTTCCACTTAATCAAATCTTATTTTCTTGATTATATGTGTAATAATTACTTTAGCCATCAGTTATCTGCAACTCTAATAATACTGATTGTTTAGAACTTTTATCAGTTATGTATGTGTAACTTAGTTTGGAAATTTTAGTTGTATGTGTCTGTGTGTGAAGTTTCAAAAAATAAATATGATTAGTATTCACTTATATTAATCTTCTCTCTCTTGCTGTTTTATAAGTGTCTTTAAGGAAAAGATGTTGTATGCTTCTTTTCTGCCTTTATGTCTACTAGAATTTTTCTCATAGTACTTAGTACTTTACCCAAGTTCTGTATGTACTTTATTAATTTAGAAAGAATACCAAGGGTGTGGAAATGCATGTGACATTAATTACTAATTCAGTCAACAGATATTTATTGAGTACTTACTTTATGCTGGTCACTATGCTAGCATTGGGAATACAATAGCTTGGGAAAATGAAATACAGTCAGCCCTCCGTATCCATAAATTCCATATCCTTGGATTCAACTAACTATAATAGGAAATATTTTAAAAACAAAAAATAATTTTAAAACAATATAATAATTTATAATAATACAAATAAAAAGAGTATAGTATAACTACTTACATATCATTTACATTCTATTAGTAATCTAGGGATGATTTTAAGTATATGGGAGGATATTCATAGGTTGTATGCAAATAGTATGCTGTTTTATCTAAGGGACTTGAGCATCTGTGGATTTTAGAATCTGAGGGAGTGTGGGAGTTCTCTAACTAATCCCCAGTGGATACCGAGGGATGGCTGTAATTACTTTTGAATCTTATCTGACTCAAAACTACAGAGTTAACCTGAAAATATAAAAGAAAATTTAAACCTTTCTTGCTTCAAATTGATTTAAATAGTATATGCAAGAGGGCAATACAGTGCAATGATTGAGAATGTTTTTCGTAGTTAGACCTTGGTTTTGAGTTCTGTGACTTGAGCAAGTATCTCAATCTCTGAAGGCCTGTTTCACCATGTGTAAATTGAAAAATCAATACACTTTTTATAGGATTAAATGAAATAATGTGTATAAAATGCTTGCCTTGGGGTTTGGCACATAGAAAGCCTTCAGATGGTAGCTCTTACTTAAATTATTCTTTTAATTGGCTATGTTAGGAGGAAATAGGACTTCATCTTACCAGAAATTATAGTCTGATATGGGTCAGAAAAATTATGTTTTTTAAGTGTTGTTAGTATAATAATTTTATATCAGAATAGTTTTTCTTTAGAATATAGAATGATATAACCTATCTACTTTTTTCCCCCTCTACTTGTTTTTAATTGTTATTTTATTAGGCTATTCATTCAATTGATTGGCATCATGAGGGCAAACAGTTCATGTGCAGCCATTCAGATGGTAGTTTGACTTTATGGAACCTGAAAAGCCCAAGTCGCCCTTTCCAGACCACAATTCCACATGGTAAGATGTATGCTTTCAAAAGGAATAAACACTGGCAATTCAGTGCCTTGACTTGAAGTAAGAGAGATGGTATTAATGCGTTTGGTAGAAAAAAGTAATAGGACATAGCTTCTGGTTCTAAACATCCCTTTTATACCACCTACAGATCCCAACATTGTACCCCAAACTTTCCATACTTCCCTTCTTCCTACCAACCCACATCCCTGTTTTGTAAGCTGTAGTTATGTACTGTCCCAACCAAAAATTGGATAATGGATGGTTGATATATCTGGGGCAGAGGAGATAATATAGGAAATTTTGTCACTTTTAAGGGCTGAGGAGCCAGTGAGAGAATGGCACTATTTAGATGTGACTTTCAGAGTTAATTCCTATACCACTTTATAGTCTGTTGTTTTCTAGATTCTCCCACTTGTTTCCATTTCTGCCATTTGATTCCAGTAAGTTATGAAGACTGTGGTTTTAATTTTAGGTTTTACTTTTCTTATTGCCTTCCACATTGAGAAGAGCATTTTAATCCTAAATGAGGATTTTAATCTTAATTGAGGATTTATATTGGATCTGTATACCTAATGGGGAAGAATAAGCAATTCAAATGTATAAATATATATAATTCAGATGACTAAATTATTTGATAATATTGGTGATGATCTGAGTTCTATGTTTACCTCATACCATTGATTATTTGTAATAATAGATATGTCAGAAACTAACAGTTGATCAAACATATTCTATGTTACAGTTTCTGAGCGTTCGTTATCATGTCACATTTGGAAAGTAGTGGTATGTTTTCTGTAATGGGTGACCCATAGATCACAAGCATTCTTAGAATTATTTCATGCTGTTTGTCTGCCATTTTTTTGTACCATAGTTACATGCTCCATCAGTAAATGATTAAATTATTGCAACATTCTTCCAGGATGTAAATGTTTTAGTCTTTAGCTGGTTTACTTAGAGATTACTTTACATTTAGATGCTTACTTAGAGATGCTTTATTTAGAGATTGCCATTACAGAAACCTTGGGTAGATATTAGCTATACATACCACTTAGGATTAACTATTTATTTCTACGATAGGGGATAAGTTCTCTCCACACACCCCCAGCTAACCCCCAATACTCATGCCTTTTATATGTAAAAGTATAATATGAGCTAGTCATAAATTTTCTACTTACTTCCTTATGTTCTTCTCAAATATCAGTTTCTATTAGTTCTTTTGGCTAGACTGGACATTTGATACTTTTATTTTTTTACCATATCCATATTTATTTCATCAGTTTGGATTGTTTTCTATTATTCTGCTTTTCTGTTGAAATAAAGTTCTGTTTACAGGTTGTTCAACACATCAGCCTTGATGTCTTTTATAACATATAAAACAGGAATAGATTATATTCCTGTTGCCTCACAATAACATAAGCACCAGTGATTTTGATAATAGAGGCATTTATTGTCATATCTATTGACATTCTTTGGGTTTATTTTTTTCCCTTTTGTTTTAGCCATTTTTATTTTCTAAAATAAAACTTTTCTCTAAGTACCACTTTAGATATATCCTATAAGTCTTTAAATGTAATATTATTAATCATATATAATTTTCATTAATATTTAGTTTGAGATATTTTCTATAATTCCTATTATAATTCTCCTTTGACCCATTAGTTATTTAGACATGTGCTTTCTAATTTCTAAACATTTTCATTTTTATTATTTGTGTTATTATTATTAATAAAAGATGGGTCTTACTATGTTGCCCAGGCTGGTCCTAAGCTTCTGGAGGCCTCAAGTGATCCTCCCTCTTTGGCCTCACAAAGTGCTAAAATTATAGGTGTGAGCAACCACACCCAACCTCAATTTCTAAGCATGTTTTTTATGATGGATTTTAAAATTGTAGCCAGAGAATATGACATAACTAGTTCTACAAAATCTACTGAGATTTGCTTTATAATCAGTGCAGAGCCAATTACCATAGCATTCTAAGTGTGCTTGGGAAGAATGTACATTTTCTAATTGTTACATAAAGGTCAAACTTGAAATTGTGTTTTTCATTTTGTATGGTTTAAATTGTTGCTAATTTTTTGTTTTGATATTTCAATTCTTAGAGAAACGAGTTAACATTTCTCTTATAATGGATTTTCCTTTGTAATTCTGTTCATTTTTGTTTTATGTATTTTAAAAAACAAATAGGTCAGGGTAGTTGATGGTGTTTTCCAGATTCCCTGTAATTGAACTGATACTTGTCTAGTGCTATCAATTGCTGAGAGAGTGCTATTAAATTTCCTAATATGATTATAGAAGTGCACGCTTCTCAGTTTAATTCTGCCCATTTCTGCTTTATTTATTTTGGGGATCTATTATTAGGCATCCATTACATATCCTATAAAGAGCATAGTCCACCTTTTGTATACACAGATTCTTCACCCAAAGATTCAACAAAACCAAAGATCAAAAGTGTTCTGAGAAAAAAAATTAAAAATACAAAAATTTAAAATAATACAAATAAAAAGAAACAATACAGTATCACAACTATTTGCATAGTGTCACACTGTATTGCGTATAAGTAATCTAGAGATGATTTAAAGTATACAGGAGGATGTATGTAGATTATATGCAAATATTATGCCATTTTATATAACAAACTTAAGCATTTGTGGATTTGGGTATAGGAGGGGGAGTCCTGGAATCAACGGATACTGGGAATAACCATAGTTGAGTCTTGTGCTTTTATCTAGTCAGAGTTCAATCTATTAATATTAAATGTAAGTACTGATGAGATTGAATTTTGGCCTACCACTTTATTATTTGTTTTGTGGGTCCCGTCATATTTTTCCCTCTTTTCTCTTTTTGCCTTCTTGGAGGTTATTTCAATATTTTCTATTAGAATTCCATTTTAATTTAAATATTAATCTAAGCATTTTATTTTCACATATTTTTTATTGGTTGCTCCAGGGATTACAATATACTTCCTTAACTATTCAAAGCCTATTAGAGCTAACATTGTAACACTTCACATAAAATATGCAAATCTTGTAACCATGTAGATCTATTTCTCTTCCCCTACTGTCCTTTATGCTATGGTTATCATATAGTACATCCAAATATATTGTTATAATTTTTGCTTTAAATCATCATGTCTTTTTTTAATTAAGAGGAAAAACAGTCTTTTGAATTTTCTTTGCTATTTATCATTTTCATTTGTTCCTGAAGATACAAGAACATTATTTAATTTTTCTTGTAGGCCTAGTGGAAATGAATTCACATAGCTTCCTTTATCTGGAAGTTCATTTTTGTTTTGTTTTGCTTTTGCTTTTTTTTTTTTTGCTTTCCTTTTTTGGAGGCCATTTTTCCTGGATTTAGATTCCTGAAGTGACAGTTTGTGTGGGCATGTGTGTTTTGGTTTTAAGGTGATGAACACTTTACATGATCTTCTGCCTTCCATAATTTCTGAATGAGGAATCTGTAGTAGCTTGAATTTTGCTTCCTCTTTATATAATGTGTCACTTTTCTCCAATTGCTTTCAAAATTTTGCGGGGTATCTTTTATTTTCAGCAATTTGACTACTTTATGTCTAGGCTTGGTTTCTTCAAGTTCATTCTGTTAAGGGTTCTACCAAGATTCTCATATATATATATATGATATATAATTTGCTGGATCATCAGCTGTTTTACTCAAGATTAGCACTGTTGATGGCATTGTTCTTATAGCTGGTTGCTGCTGTTGCTGCAAACATCGATTTTTCCTATTCAATGATTTCAAATATGTATTTATGGTTTCAAATGTGTATTTTTCAATTGCAGTGCTACCAGTTACACATGCAATCATACACACATACATATACAACACATATCTATATATATGATATTAAACCAAATCCTATCAAATACTTAATAGTGAAAATTTTGCTCAGAAGCAGGACAGGGGTGTCCACAATTACCGCTTTTATTTAATATTTTCCTGGAAATACTAGCCAATATTATTAGACTTGAAAATGAAATATGATATTTAAAAATTTAGAGAGTATTCAAAATTTTAGTTTCTTATAATGCAATTAGACAACACAAAACAAAAATGAATTAGGAAAACTATTACATGTAACAGTAGAATTCTGTACACAAAACAAACAAAATATAATGGATGAATAGAACCATTTTAGATCACAGCACCCACAAGAATACATGGGAATAAGCCTTAATGTACATGTGAAGTATTATTTCTAATACGGAACATACAAGAGAAAACTTGAATAAATTAAAAACATATCATATGTATGCATACTAAATTCAATGGTATGAAGACGTTGATTTCCCACATATTACTTTGTAAATTCAGTTTGTTCCCAAGAAAAATAATTACAGGGTTTTCCCTGACAAAAATGTGCAATGGGGAAAGGGTTCCCTATTTAATAAATGGTGCTGGGAAAACTGGCTAGTGATATGCAGAAAACTGAACTGGACTCCTTCCTTATACCTTATATAAAAATCAACTCAAGGTGGATTAAAGACTTAAACGTAAGACCTAAAACCATAAAAACCCTAGAAGAAAACCTAGGCAATACCATTCAGGACATAGGCATGGGCAAAGACTTCATGACTAAAACAACAAAAGCAATGGCAACAAAAGGCAAAATTGAAAAATGGGATCTAATTAAACTAAAGAGCTTCTGCAAAGCAAAAGAAACTGCCATCAGAGTGAATAGGCAACCCACAGAATGGGAGAAAATTTTTGCAATCTATCCATCTGACAAAGGGCTAATATCTAGAATCTACAAGGAATTTAAACAAATTTACAAGAAAAAAATCAAACAACCCCATCAAAAAGTAGGCAAAGAATATGAACAGACACTTCTCAAAAGAAGACATTCATGCAACCAACAAATATATGAAAAAAGGCTCATCATCACTAGTCATTAGAGAAATGCAAATCAAAACCACAATGAGATACCATCTCACACCAATTAGAATGGCGATGATTAAAAGTCAGGCAACAACAGATGCTGGAGAGGATGTGGAGAAATAGGAATGCTTTTACACTGTTGGTGGGAGTGTAAATTAGTTCAACCATTGTGGAAGACAGTCTGGCGATTCCTCAAGAATCTAGAACCAGAAATAGCATTTGACCCAGCAATCCCATTACTGGATATATATCCAAAGGATTATAAATCATTCTACTATAAAGACACATGCACATGTATGTTTATTGTAGCACTATTCACAATAGCAAAGACTTGGAACCAACTCAAATGTCCATCAGTGATAGACTGGATAAAGAAAATGTGGCACATATATACCGTGGAATACTATGCAGCCATAAAAAAGAATGAGTTCATGTCCTTTGTAGGGACATGGATGAAGCTGGAAACCATCATTCTCAGCAAACTAACACAGGAACGGAAAACCAAACACTGCATGTTCTCACTCATAAGTGGGGAATTGAGCAGTGAGAACACATGGACACAGGGAGGGGAACATCACGTAGTAGGGTCTCTCGGTGGATGGGGGGCAAGGAGAGGGAGAGCATTAGGACAAATACCTAATGCATGCCGGGCTTAAAACCTAGATGATGGGTTGATGGGTGCAGCAAACCACCATGGCACATGATTACCTATGTAACAAACCTGCACTTTCTGCACATACATCCCAGAGCTTAAAATTTAATAAACAATAAAACAGAAAAATAATTACAGGGTTTTTAAAATTAGATGAGCAAATATGTAGCAAAGATAAACACAGTAGGAAAATTATTTAAACAAGAAGTACTGGTTAATTACAGGCAGTTTGGAAGGTTTGATGCCCTGAATGATTCTTACTGAAATAAATAAAACGTTGAATATATCATGTTTTTTTTTAATTTTAAATGTCACTGAGATGGTAAGCATGAGAATAAGGAATCTAAAGACTCCAAAAGAGAATGTTAAACTAGGAACTCTGAGAGATAAGTGACAATAGATTTTGTTCTAAATTTTCTGCTATACTTTGGAGAGCTTAAACTTCGTTCTTTAAAAAACAGGTTTATTGAGGTATAGTTCACAACAGCAATTTAAAGTATAAGCTTCAATGATTTTTTAATATATTCACAGTTGTGCAATCATTAACACAATTCTTTTAATCGTTTAATAAATTTAGAACATTTTCATCACTCCCCCAAAAAACCCCATACCCACTAGCAGTTCATTTCCATCCCCACTCCTTCAGCCCTAGGTAATCACTAATCTTTTTCTATCTCTTTATAACTCCATTAAAAAATGAGTGAAGGATCTGAATACACATTTCTCCAAAGAACACATAAAAATGGCCAACACGTATGTAAAAAGGTGCTCAACATCATTTATCATCAAGGAAATGCCAATCAAAACCACTATGAGAAATCATCTTACACCTATTAGGATGGCTGTTATCAAAAAGAAATCATCTCACACCTATTAGGATGGCTGTTATCAAAAAGAGATAACAAATGTTGGCAGGTATATAGAGAAAATGGAATCTTTGTAAACTATTGGTGAGAATGTAGATTGGTACAGTCATTATGGAAAACTAATAGGGTATGGAGGTTCCTAAATAAATTAAAAATAGAACTAAGATAGAAACCCAACAGTTTCTCTTATAGGTATATACCCAAAGGAAATGAAATCACCACCCTATAAAGTTATCTGCACTCCCATGTTCATGACAATATTCACAATAGCCAAGATATGGAAACAGCCTAAGTGTCTATTGACTGATGCATGGGTAAAGAAACCAAGGTATTTAAATACAATGTAATTTTATGCAGCCTTAAAAAAGAAAGATATCCTGTCATTTGCCACAACATATCTGAACCTGGAGGACATTATGCTAAGTGAAATAAGCTAGACACAGAAGGAAAAGTATTGCATTGTCTCACATGTGAATTTTTTTTTAAAAAGTCAAATATACTGAGAGAATAAAACAGTGGTTACCAGGGGCAGGAGAGCCTGGGGGAGAAAACAGGGAGATGTAGGTCAGAGGATACAAAGTAGCAGATATATAGAAGAACAAGTTGAAATCTAATCCACAGCATAACGACTAAAGTTAATAAAATTGTATTTGAGATTTCTGCTAAGAATTTTAGCCGCTTTTGCAACCAAAAAAATGGTTAAATATGGGAGATGATGGATATGTTAATTTGCCTCACTATAGTAACATGTTTACCATCTATATACATTCCATAACGTCATGTTGTATACCTTAAATATATACGATAAAATTTATTTTTAAAAATGAAGTGTTTCGGCTGTAGGTAAGGTTAAAAAAAGCGTATGCTTTAAAAGTTTGGAAGTTCCTTTAGTTTATATATGAATGTTTTTTCATCTTTTGCTAATCTCTAAATGCCTCCATTTCACCCACATTATTGAAAGATGTTTTATCTGCATATATATAATTCCGCATTGGGAACTATTTTCCCCCAGCACTATGATGATATTATACAATGTTTGCCAGGCTACCATTTTATTGTTGGAAGTATTCAGTCACACAATTTTCATTCTTTTGTGGTGATTCATCCTTTCTGTGACTTCTATTACAATTTTATCCGTACCTTTGATGTTTTATGATTTCATTGAAGTGTGTTTAGGTTGGACATGTCTTTCCTTATCCTGCTTTTGTTGTAGGAAAAACTGGTTCTTATAACACGACCATGAAATGTTAGGCTCGCAGACACTTTGAAGGGTGAGAAGAGCAGGGTTTATTGGGTGAAAAGGAAAAAAAGGGAAACAAGGACTCTCAGCAAAGCGAGAGTCCTGCTAACAGGCTTCCTGTCTCACAGATTGGACCCCAGGTTACCACTCCCAAACAGAAGAGGTCAGGCTCCTCCCCACTGCAAATGGTGCGAACTTCCCGAGGCTCCACCCCAGTGTGCATTCCTCCCAGTGGGCAGGCCGGTTGGAGATTCTCCGGGCACCCCTTTATACTTGGCTTGTCTCATTTTGGAATACATTGGGTTTTTTTGATCTATAGATTTATATTTTTTATTTGTTATGAAAAGTTACCGCTATTTTCTCTTTAAATATCGCCCCTGTTCCATTCCACTCTCTTCTCAAATGTATTTTAGACATATTAAGATTTTCACTTTTTTTTTATTTTTTTGAGACAGGGTCTGGCTCTGTCACCCAGGCTGGAGTGCAGTGGTGTGATCCCACTGCAGAGGTGTAACCTCTGCCTCTTGGACTCAAGTGATACTCCCTCCTGAGTAGCTGGGACTACAGGAGTGTGCCACCACACCCAGCTAATTTTTATACTTTTTGTAGACACAGGTTTTCGAATGTTGCCTGGGCTGGTCTCAAATTCTTGGGCTCAAATGATCCTTCAACCTCAGCCTCCCAAAGTGCTGGGATTACAGGCATGACCACCGTTCCTGGCTTTCATATATTTCAATATAATGTTTGTTTCTGTCTCCTTGCTTTTCTGTACTGCATTCTGGGTAATTTTTTTCAGATATAACTTCTTTCACTAATTTTCTCTTCAGCTATGTATATTCTGCTTTTTGTGAAATTAATTTTCTTAATTTCTATAATTAGTTTTTGTTTCTAAAGTTAATTTTGCAGATTATAATTTTACATATTCATAATTTGCAAATCTAATAATCTTTTGGTCTTTGGGATAATATCCTTTATTTCTTTAATCATTACATACACATGTCTTCTATATTCTGGGTCCTACTATTCTAATGTCTGCATTTATTGGAAGTATAAAGCTGTTTACTGTTTCTGCTGATTTTTATCATAGTGTCTAACTTCCTTTTAGTGTAATGATATTGGGTTGAAAGGTCATTGCTCAATATTAATACATAGAGTAGGATTAGATTGAGGATTTTGAAAGTTTTTCAGAGAGTCTTCTCTTGCTTCTCTGACTGACTAAGAGATGAAACGACAAAATATCTGCAACTTATTCTCAAATAGCTCAGAAGTGAAATAATAGCATATAAAGAGAAAGAATATGATAAGGCAATTGTGGAAATAAAGAACTAGAGAACTTGGGTAAATGATATAGAAGAGATTTTTTTAAGTAAATTTTCCTTAATTCTATATCAAAATAAAACTGTTCAAAAAAAAACGAAGGAGCCTAAAAATATGCCAGACTAGAATTAGCAGTCTTTGGAGGATACCATTTCTGAAATAAAGGAGGATATGACTCTTGGAGTCCAAGTGGTAAAGAGAAACAAGGAAGCAAGCATTGAAAATAGAGGGTCCTCCAGAAACAAAAGAAAATCACAAAATCAGAACACATGTCAACACCTCCACACACACATAAATGAAGTACAATTAATAAAACTGTACTTTGCCAAAATGAGAAGTTGCTCTAAACCTAAGAAATATAGTAAGCTAACCTAACTGCTTATGTGTTAATTCTGTTCCATAAAGAATACACATTTCAAATTAACAACCATTGGAATCCATCCTCATATAAAGATGGCATAAAAGAAAAAAGTAAATAGAAAATAAAGATATTTTAGCTGCTAAAAATTCTCATCAAAAACAACAACAGGTAGTTTAGATTTCACCTTCTAAATGTAGACCTGGAAAGAGTATAGATCCCACTTTAGGGAAGTGGCGTCTGCAATTTTTCTGAGGCTTGAGTAGGCTGTTTTCCCCTCAGAGTGTAAACAAAGCCACCAAGAAGTTCAAACTGGGTGGAGCCCTCCTTAACTCAGCAAAACAACTGTAGCCAGACTGCCTCTCCAGATTCCTTCTCTCTGGGCAGGGCATCTCTGAAAAAAATAAGACAGCAGCCCCAGTCAGGGGCTTACAGATAAAACCCTCATCTCCCTGGGAGAGAGCACCTGGGGGAAGGGGTGGCTGTGGGTGCAGCTTCAGCAGACATAAACATCCCTGCCTGCTGACTCTGAAGAAAGCAGTGGATCTCCCAGCACAGCGTTCGAGCTCTGCTAAGGGTCAGATTGCCTCCTCAAGTGGGTCCCTGACCCCCATGCCTCCTGACTTGGAGACACCTCCCAGCAGGGGCCAACAGACACCTCATACAGGAGAGCTCTGGCAGGCATCTGGTGGGTGCCCCTCTGGGACAAGCTTCCAGAGGAAGGACCAGGCAGCAATCTTTGCTGTTCTGCAGCCACCACTGGTGATACCCAGGCAAACAGGGTCTGGAGTGGACCTCCAGCAAACTCCAGCAGACCTGGAGAAAAAGGCCCTGACTCTTAAAAGGAAAACTGACAAACAGAAAGGAAGAGCATCAACATCAACAAAAAAGACACCCACTGAGAAACCCCATCTGAAGGTCACCAACATCAAAGACCAAAGGTAGATAAATCCATGAAGATGGGGAGAAACCAGGACAAAAAGACTGAAAATTCCAAAAACCAGGATGGCTCTTCTTCTCCTTCTCCACATGATCACAACACCTCGCTAGCAAGGGAACAAAACTTGATGGAGAATGAGTTTGACAAATTGACAGAAGTAGGCTTCAGGAGGTGAGTAATAACAAGCTCCTCTGAGCTAAAGGAGGATGTTCCAACCCAATGCAAGGAAGATAAGAACCTTGAGAAAAGGTTAGAAGAATTGCTTACTAGAATAACCAGTTTAGAGAAGAATATAAATGACCTGATGGAGCTGAAAAACACAACACGAGAACTTCGTGAAGCATACACAAGTATCAATAGCTGAACTGATCAAGCATAAGACAGGATAACAGAGATTGAAGATCAGCTTAATGAAATAAAGCGTGAAGACAAGATTAGAGAAAAAAGAATGAAAAGGAATGAACAAAGCCTCCAAGAAATATGGGACTATGTGAAAAGACCAAACCTATGTTTGATTGGTGTACCTAAAAGTGAAGGAGAGTATGGAACCAAGCTGGAAAACACTCTTCAGGATATTATCCAGGAGAACTTCCCCAATCTAGCAAGGAAGGCCAACATTCAAATTCAGGAAATACAGCGAACACCACAAAGATACTCCTCGAGAAGAGCATCCCCACGACACAATTGTCAGATTTACCAAGGTTAAAATGAAGGAAAAAACGTTAAGGGCAGCCAGGGAGAAAGGTCAGGTTACCCACAAAGGGAAGCCCATTAGACTGACAGCAGATCTCGCTGCAGAAATCCTACAAGCCAGAAGACAGTGGGGACCAATATGCAATATTCTTAAAGAAAAGAATTTTCAACCCAGAATTTCATATCCAGCCAAACTAAGCTTCATAAGCAAAGGAGAAATAAAATCACTTACAGACAAGCAAATGCTGAAAGATGCTGTCCCCACCAGGCCTGCCTTACAAGTGCTCCTGAAGGAAGCACTAAACATGGAAAGGAACAATCGGTACCAGCCACTGCAAAAACATACCAAATTGTAAGGATCATCCACACTCTGAAGAAACTGCATCAACTAACAGGCAAAATAAACAGCCAGCATCATAAAGACAGGATCAAATTCACACATAACAATATTAACCTTACATATAAACGGGCTAAATGCCCCAGTTAAAAGACACAGACTGGCAAATTGGATAAAGAATAAAGACCTATCAGTGTGCTATATTCAGGAAACCCATCTCAGGTGCTAAGATATACATAGGTTCAAAATAAAGGGATGGAGGAATATTTACCAAGCAAATGGAAAGTGGAAAAAAAAAAAAGCAAGAGTTGCAATCCTAGTCTTTGATAAAACAGACTTTAAACCAACAAAGATCAAAAGAGACAAAGAAGGGCATTACATAATGGTAAAGGAATCAATGCAACAAGAAGAGCTAACAATCCCAAATATATATGCAACCAATACAGGAGCACCCAGATTCATAAAGCAAGTTCTTAGAGACCTACAATAAGACTTAGGCCCCACACAATAATAGTGGGAGGCTTCAACACTCTACTGTCTATGTTAGACAGATCCATGAGACAGAAAATTAACAAGGATATTCAGGACTTGAACTCAGCTCTGGACCATGCAGACTTAATAGACATCTACCGAACTCTCCACCCCAAATCAACAGAATATACATTCTTCTCAGCACCACACTGCACTTATTCTAAAATTGACCACATAATTGGAAGTAAAACACTCCTCAGCAAATGCAAAAGAACAGATATCATAACAAACAGTCTCTCAGACCACAGTGCAATCAAATTAGAACTCAGGATTAAGAAACTCAATCAAAACCGCACAACTACTTGGAAACTTAACAACGTGCTCCTGACTACCAGTCAGTAAATAATGAAATTAAGGCAGAAATAAATAAGTTATTTGAAACCAATGAGAACAAAGACACAACATAGCAGAATCTCTGGGACACAGCTAAAGTAGTGTTTAGAGGGAAATTTATAGCACTAAATACCCACAGGAGAAAGTGGGAAAGATCTAAAATTGACACCCTAACATCACAGTAAAAAGAACTAGAGAAGCAAGAGGAAACATATTCAAAAGCTAGCAGAAGACAAGAAATAACTAAGATCAGAGCAGAACTGAAGGAGACAGAAACATGAAAAACCCATCAAAAAAATCAATGAATCTAGGAGCTGGTTTTTTGAAAACATCAACAAAATAGACCGCTAGTCAGACTAATAAAGAAGAATAGAGACAAGAATCAAATAGACACAATAAAAAATGATAAATTGTATATCACCACTGATCCCACAAAAATACAAACTACCAGCAGAGAATACTATAAACACTTCTATGCAAATAAAATAGAAAACCTAGAAGAAATGGATAAATTCCTAACCACATATACCCTCCCAAGACTAAACCAGGAAGAAGTCCAATCCCTGAACAGACCAATTACAAGTTCTAAAATTGAGGCAGTAATTATTAGCCTACCAACCAAAAACAACCCAGCACCAGATGGATTCACAGCCGAATTATCCCAGGGTACAAAGAGGAGATGGAACCATTCCTTCTGAAACTATTTCAAACAATAGAAAAAGAGGGAATCCTCCCTAACTCATTTTATGAGGCCAGCGTCATCCTGATACCAAAACCTGGCACAGACACAACAAAAAAAAGAAAATTTCAGGCCAATATCCCTGATGAACATCAATGCAAAAATGCTCAATAAAATACTGGTAAACCAAATCCAGCAGCACATCACAAAGCTTATCCACCGTGATCAAGTTGGCTTCATCCCTGGGAAGCAAGGCTGGTTCAACATATGCAAATCAATAAACGTAAACCATCACATAAACAGAATCAATGAGAACAACCACATGATTTTCTCAATAGATGCAGAAAAGGCCTTCGATGCAGAAGAGGACTTTGATAAAATTCAACACCCCTTCATGCTAAAAACTCTCAATAAACTAGGAATTGATGGAACGTAACTTACAATAATAAGAGCTATTTATGACAAACCCACAGCCAATATACTCAATGGGCAAAAGCTGTAAGCATTCCCTTTGAAAACTGGCACAAGACAAGGATGGCATCTCTCACCACTGCTATTCAACATAGTATTGGAAGTTCTGGCCAGGGCAATCAGGCAAGAGAAAGAAATAAAGGGTATTCAAATAGGAAGAAAGGAAGTCATATTGTCTCTGTTAGCAGATGACATGATTTTATATTTAGAAAACCCCATCGTCTCAGCCCAAAATCTCCTTAAGCTGATAAGCAACTTAAGCAAAGTCTCAGAATACAAAATCAATGTGCTAAAGTCACAAGCATTCCTATACACCAATAATAGAGAGCCAAGTCATGAGTGAACTCTCATTCACAACTGCTACAAAGAGAATAAAATACCTAGGAATACAACTTACAAGGGATGTGTAAGACCTCTTCAAGCAGAACTACAAACCACTGCTCAAGGAAATAGGAGAGAACACAAACAAATGGAAAAGCATTCCATGCTGATGGATAAGAAGAATCAGTATTGTGAAAATGGCCATACTGCCCAAAGTAATTTATAGATTCAATGCTATCCCCATCAAGCTACCATTGACTTTCTTCACAGAATTAGAAAAAACTACTTTAAGTTTCATATGGAAGCAAAAAAGAGCCTGTATAGCCAAGACAATCCTAAGTGAAAAGAACAAAGCTGGAGGCATCACACTTCTTGACTTCAAACTATACTACAAGGCTACAGTAACCAAAACAGCATGGTAGTGGTACCAAAACTGATATATAGACCAATGGAACAGAACCAAGGCCTCAGAAATAGCACGACACATCTACGACCACCTGCTCTTTGACAAACGTGACAAAAACAAGCAATGGGGAAAAAATTGTTTTGGGAAAACTGGCTAGCCATATCCAGCTAACTGAAACTGGACCCCTTCCTTAGACCTTGTACAAAAATTAACTCAAGATGGATTAAAGACTTAAATGTAAGACCTAAAACCATAAAAACCCTAGAAGAAAATCTAGGCAGTACCGTTCAGGATGTAGGCATGGGCAAAACTTCACGACTAAGACACCAAAAGCAATGGCAACAAAAGGCAAAATTGACAAATGGGATCTAATTAAATAAAAGGGCTTCTGCACATCAAAAGAAACTACCATCAGAGTGAACAGGCAACCTACAGAATGGGAGAAAATTTTTTGCAATCTATCCATCTGACAAAGGGCTAATATCTAGAATCTACAAGGAACTTAACAAGTTTACAAGTAAAAAACAACCCCATCAAAAAGTGGGCAAAGGGTATCTACAGGTACTTCTCAAAAGAAGACATTTATGCAGCCAACAAACATATGAAAAACAGCTCATCATCACTGGTCATTAGAGAAATGCAAATCAAAACCACACTGAGATACCATCTCAGGCCAGTTAGAATGGCAATCATTAAAAAGTCAGGAAACAACAGATGCTGGAGAGGATGTGGAGAAATAGGAATGCTTTTACACTGTTGGTGGGAGTGTAAATTAGTTCAACCATTGTGGAAACCCTGTGGTGATTCCTCAAGGATCTAGAACTAGAAATACCATTTAACTCAGCTATCCCATTACTGGGTATATACCCAAAGGATTTTAAATCATTCTACTATAAAGACACATGCACATGTATGTTTATTATAGCACTGCTCACAATAGCAAATACTTGGAACCAACCCAAATGTCCATCAGTGATAGACTGGATAAAGAATCTGTGGCACATACACACCATGGAATACTATGCAGCCATAAAAAAGGATGAGTTCATGTTCTTTATAAGGACATGGATGAAGCTGGAAACCATCATTCTCAGTAAACTAACACAAGAACAGAAAACCAAACACCGCATGTTCTCACTCATAATTGGGAGTCGAACTGTGAGAACACATGGAAACACAGGGAGGGGAACATCACACAATGGGGCCTGTTAGGGGATGGGGGGCTAGCGGAGGGATAGCATTAGGAGAAATACCTAAGGTAGATCACAGGTTAATGGGTGCAGCAAACCACCATGGCACGTGTATACTTACGTAACAAACCTGCACGCTTTGTGCATTTACCCCAGAACTTAAAATATAATAATAATAATTATAATGATAATAGAATAGTGCTCTCACTTCAGTAACAACAAAAAATGCTGGACAAACTTTAAATTAACAACTTTTATTAAACTTATCAGAGAACTCAGGTTGTAGGGCAAACAACTATAGTTTACTTTTGAACAACATGAGTGTGAGGGGCACCAACTCCCCACCAATGCAGTAAAAAATCTATGTATAAGTTTTGACTCTCCAAAAACTTAACAGCTAATAGCCTACTGTTGACCAGAAGCTTTACAAATAACATAATCGATTAACAACTATTTTGTGTATTATATGTATTATATACTGTACCCTTAGAGAAAAGAAAATGTTATTAAGAAAATCATAAGGAAGAGAAAATACATTTAGAATACTGTACTGTATTTATCAATATCATAAGTTTGTGTTATCTCTTTACAAGATGAATCGTGTCTGAAATGGTGGACAACTGCAGCTGCAGACCTTGATTTATAATATACACCATGCAATTCAGTTTTTTCTCATAATGTCATGACTTTTTTCTGCTTGTTAGGAACATTTCCAGCATCAGTAGTGGCACTTTGTGTGGGTTCCATGACGCAATTTAAGGTTTTTGATATTGCACTAAACATGATGAAAAATATGTAAGAACCGGAGGGATCACCTTTTACTGTGATATGCAATATGCTGGAGAGATGAACTGCTCATACTGAGATGACTAGGGTCACATGGCATTTTAAGCAGATATTTGCAACACTTGAGCTTGCTGCAATAGCAATAGGAGGTGGCTTTGAAATTATTTCAGAGTTGTAATGTGGATTATAGTTAATATTATACCGTTATGGTTTAATACTGCATCTTTACAGTTTTTTGCATTTCTCTTGACTGCAAATGGCACCTGTACATTCTGTAAATATTTGTGTATATAAGTTTTAATAAATTTTAACTTCTATGATAGATTTGTATATATTTTATGGTAGTAAATGATAATATAGACTAGTATCTATATATTTTCTACATATTCATGGCATAGCTTTTCCTTAGTTTTTTCTGATATTTTAGGCTAAAGCTGTTTGTCTGCATGTTTTTTCAGATTGTCTTAAATCTCCAAAAACTTCCAATATACTTATAGAAAAAAGTTTGTGCATAAGTTGGCCCATGCAGTCTAAACCCATGTTACTGAAAGGTCAACTGTAATTTGAAATCTGGGGAGAGAAAGGTGCCAATTTGGGAGAAACAAGACCTGAATCTTCGCTTGCTTAGGGCGGACACCTTTGGAGGCCACTAAAGCCAATAGAAAGATTTTGCAAAAATTTTTAAATGAATTTCTGAAAGTTGAATATGGACTAATATGAAGGTATAAAGCCCCCTGGGGCTACAGACATAAGGTCTTTGTACCGTCTTTCAGCATTTTCCTCCATGACCTTACCAACCAACCACAGGGAAAATCAGAGTCAATCCAGGGAAAGCTTCCTTCAGGGTTCTTGCTGGAGAAAGGAAACAGCAGCCAAAGCCAAATGTCCTCTATTTATTTTATTGACAAAAGCCTGTAGAGGAAGAAGAGTAACAAAACTGTCAATTTAGGGCACTGGATGAAATTCACTGAGCTGGGGAAAGGGAACAGGAAAAAAAACCCAGACAACCCTACCTTTAGAGGAATGGAAGGAATATATTCCAGGCCTGCACAACTACCGGAAGAGGGAGAGAAACACTTTTGAAGCTTATCCTGCAAAGAAACTGTGTTCACAGTACAAATAAGAGAATACTGTATCTACTGTCCACACACCAGTTTGCCAAAATTTAAACTATATGACATGTAACAAGGAAAAATAACAGTAGATACAACTGGACAAACTGTAGGAGACAGATTCTCTCTGGGGAATAAAGATTGAGAAAAACCCTCTGGCAAATAGCCCATGCCCTAAATACCAGACATCTCTAGAGAAATTTGAAGGTTTGGTGCACTGAAGGTAACCATAGCAACAATAAACTCCAAACCCACTGTAACTACTGGCTAGATTAATGCTAACACCCACACTAAAGGCCTAGAAAAAAAATGTTCATCTCCAAGCATAAAAATATTTATCTCCATATCTCTTGTCCTGTACATACATGTTCAACATTCCACATAAATTTATGAGGCATATGACAAGGCAAACACACACAGTCTCAAGAGGCAAAGCAAGCATGCTGATACATTTTAAATTTTAAGTTTTAAAATGTATATTTTAAACCCTGGGACAATCACTAAAAGTTTTTCAAGTATAAATGTTAAGTAAATGGTGGAGATGAAATAGAACCATTAAAATGCTCAATTAAACCCATAGAAGGCAGAAAAGGAGGGAAAAAAGAAATAAAGAACAAATAGAAAATAACAAATATGGTAGATTTTAAATCCAAGTATATCAATATTCATTTTAATGCTTAAACATGCCAATTAAAAGACAGTGATTCTAACATTCAATTTTGAAAAAAGCAAGACTCAACTACATGTTGTCTACAGGAAACAAACTTTAAATACAAAACTATAGATAAGTTGACAGTAAAAAAAAAAAGATATAGCTTACAAATGCCAACCAAAAGAAAGCTAGTGTAGCTGTACTAATTTCAACAATGTAGATATAAAGGAATATTATTAGAGACAAAGAGTGGCATAACCCAATAATAAAATAATAATAAAGGCATTTCTCAAGAAGACATAATAATGCTAACTGTGTATGTACCTAAGACAGCTCTTCAAAATACATGAGACAAAAATTTATAGATCTGAAAGGAGAAATAGACAAATCCACAGCTATATTTGGAAACTTCAAAACTAATCTCTCAGTAATTGATAGAACAAGTGGGCATGATATTGGTAGCCTGAACCCTATCAACTGATTGACCTAACTGACATATATAGAACAGTCAACACAAGAGTAGCAGAATGCACACCATTTTTTTAAAAGTGGAAATGGGACACTAATCCAAATGGCCCATGTCATGGGCCATAAGACGAACTTTAACAAATTTAAAGTAATAGAAATCATACAAAATATGATCACAGACCATAACAGTCTGAGGTAGAATAACAGAAAAATATCTATCAAATCCCTATTTGTTTGGAGATTATACAGCTCACTTCTATAGAACCCATGAGACAATGACAAAATCCTAAGAGAAATTAAAAATTTTTTGACCAGGCGTGGTGGCTTCCACCTGTAATCCCAGCACTTTGGGAGGCTAAGGCGGGTGAATCACTTGAGGTCAGGAGTTCAAGACCAGCCTGGCCAACATGGTGAAACCCCGTTTGTACTAAAATACCAAAATTAGCTGGGCATGGTGGCATGCACCTGTAATTCCAGCTACTTGGGAGGCAGAGGTGAGAGAATTGCCTGAACACAGGAGGCAGAGGTTGCAGTGAGCCGAGATTGTGCCATTGCATTCCAGCCTAGGCAACAGAGCAAGACTCTGTCTCAAAAAAAATTGTTCTGAAATGAATAAAAATGAGACTATAGCATACCAAAATTTGAGGCATAGTAATAACACAAAATTTGGGTGGAAATTTAGAGCATTATATGCTTATATTAGAAAAGATCTAAAATCAGTAAGCAAGGCTTACTTAAAACAAGAAGACGAAATCAAACCCAAAGCAAGAATAAAGAAAGAAATAAGGATTGTAGCAACTGTCAATAAAATTAAAGACAAAAAGAAAACAGATAATCAATGAAACCAAAAGAGAGTTCTTTGAAAAGGTTAAAATCAATAAACATCTAGCCAAACTGGCCAAAAAAAAAAAAAAAAAAGATGAAGTATTGAAAAACTGTCATTTAACACTCCCAAAATAACTAATATTCTTAAGCTTTTTCAGATATGAAAAGTAATCTCAAATCAAAAATTTTAAAATTATGACAGAAATGGGCAACAAAACCTTAGGAAATATGAAATAAAAATCAACTGACTTCAAGAAAGTAAGTCAATAAAAAGACAAAATCATCTCAAAAATAAAGATAAAATTACAAAGAACAAATGTTCTCAGCTAACAACCCAATAAGGGTGACTGAGAAAAGGCATGAGAACAACCAATAAAACAAACATGAAATGAAGGAGTTTTTTTAAAAAAAAAGCAGAGCAGAAAGTAATAAATATAGAAGATCAGCAAAGAAAATATAACAAAAGTTTAATTGAAGTATCTAGAAAGAAGAACAAAGCACTAAACAGAAGTAATATTTAAAATTATAATTGAGATAGCTTTTTGTAAATAAAAACTCTGAATCTGTATATTTGAAAGACCTACTTTGTGTCTGGGAAAATTGGTAACTCATTTTTTAGGAAATTTCTACTTTTAAGACAAAGGGAAAAAAATCTGCTAGGCCAATATGCAAAAGACTAGATCATTTATAAAGGAAAAAATATGGGTGGCATCAGAATTCTCACCCACAATGAAGCATCACAACATATATTAAATATAACAACGAACAAAACAAAGACACTATAAAATAATATGGCATGGCTGAGCCCACATGTCATCAACTATAACCATAAGTTTAGATAGGCTTAATTCACCTACTAAAATAAAAATATATTTACTTTTTCTCATCAAAGAACACAATCAACAATATGAAAAGACAACTCACTGAGTGGGGAAAAATATTTCTAAATTATATATCTCATAAAGGGTGAATATCCAGAAAATGTAAAGAATTCCTACAACTCAACAACAACAACTACAAATAACTGAATTTTTAAAGTAGGCAGCCAATTTGAATGGACATTTCTTCAAAGAAGATATGCCAGTTAGCCAATTAGCACATGAAATGATGCTCAACATCACCAATCATTAGGAAAATGTGAATTAAAACCGTAATGAAAATACCACCTCACATCCATTAGGATGATTACTGTCAAAAACAAAACAAAACAAAAACTAGAAAATAACAAATGTTAGCAAGAATGTGGAGCAACTGGAACATTTGTGCACTGTTGGTGCAAATTTAAATGATACAGCTTCTGTGGAAAACAGTATGGTGGTTTCTTAAAAAAATTAAAAGTAGACTTACTATTTGATCTACCAGTTTCACTTCTGGGCATATGCCCAAAAGAAAGGAAAGCAGTGACTTGAGATATGTGTATACTCATATTCATTGCCACGTTATTCGTAAGAGCCAAAAGAAGCGAGCAACTGAATTGCCCTTCAACAGATGGCTGGATAAACAAAATGTGGTATATACATCAAATGGAATATGATTCAACTTTGAAAAATAGGGAAATTCTGAACATGCTACAACATGGATGAACCTTGAGAATATTATGCTAAGTGGAGTAAGCCAGGCACAAGAAGACAAATACTGTATGATTCCATTTATATAAGGTACCTATACTATCAAATTCACAGAGGCAAAAAGGAGAACGGTGGTTGCCAGAGGTTAAGGAAAAAGGGGATATAAGGAGTTATTGTTAATGGGTTCAGAGTTTCAGTTAAGGAAGACAAAAAGTTCTGGAGATTAATGGTGGTGATTCTTGCACAACAATGTGAATCTACTTACTGCCACTGAACTGTACACTGAAAAATAGTTGATTTTAAATTTTATCTTAGTTGTATTTTACTACAATTAAAAAAAAAACTACATTTTCTAGTCTCCCTTACAGGTAAGTTGGCCATGTTTCCGTGTTCCAGTGAGTGAAAGATGATGGCACATTACATCTGTTGAAATACATATGGAATATTTTTTAATTGGCTATATGTTAAATAACAAGGAAAATCTTAATAAATTTTATAAAGTAGGCACGATAAAGCATCTTTTGATGACATTGAAGTACAATAAAATTAATTTAAAAAATAAATGATCTTCTACTGGTTTATATAAAAACTCTTTTTAAAACAACATAAAATAAAAGGGGAAACAAGTTTGCAGAGTGTGAGATGGGGAGAATCTGCCTCTGAATGCACATCTCCACTGGGGAATCTGAAAATCCAGATCACAGGAGAAGGCTTTAACCTTACCTGGAGCTGGAATGGATTTAGGGAATGGTGCAAAATATGAAAGTAGAAGTAGCATTGAGAAGAGCCATATAGGCATTCTCAGTCTCTAGCTCAAGCCCAGGGAAGCCATCCCTGACTATATCTTACAGGCACCCTGAGGGAAGGCAGCCAGCAGAATTAGGGAAGAGTCAGGCAGCCAGCAGAATTAGGAAGAGTCACAGGGTGAAAGAAGCTTCCAGCAGAATCTTGTTTTAATTTACAGTGGGAATAAACCCCCTTTAAAAGAATCTGTGGCACAAATGGGAACTGTGGCAGATACGAGCACAGGTGTGGGCACTTGGCATTACAGGAAGATGGGGAGGGGCATGGCCTGAAAGCTGTGCTTGCTTTCTCAGTGGGAAAGCTTATGACCTGGGGCAGGTGCTCACCAAAGGATACCTCCCCACATCAACTGAGTAAATTAAAAACTGGAGACAAAGAAAATAAATAAATAAATTGTACACCATGAGAGAACGAGATAAGCTTCAAGAGATCCCTGCCATTCCAATTCCATAGGAGACAGTGAACTCACCCACACACCAAGAACATAACTACAATAACCAACATCAGGAAAAGCCAGTGCACAGAGACTTTATAACTAAGGAACTCATACAAAGTCTTCACCTCTAAAGCATAAAAAATCAAAATAGGCAAAAATAAACATTAAAGTATGATCCATAAGAAGGAAAAAAAGTAATTCTAAGCAAAAAATACCATACATAAACAGTCCAGTCAAAAATTCAAAAACAATTTGAAGATATAATCTACCCAAATGAGAAGGAACCAAGAAGTAATTCTGATAATATGACAAAACAGGGTTCTCTAATACCCCTAAATGATCACACTAGCTCTCCAGCAATGGATCCAACCCAAGAAGAAATCTCTGAACTGCCAGATAAAGAATTCAGATTGATTATTGAGCTACTCAAGGAAATACCAGAGAAAGGTGAAAACGAACTTAAAGAAATTAAACAATATATACAGGATATGGATGAAAAATTTTCCAGATAAATAGATATCATAAAGAAAAAACAATCACAACTTCTGGAAATGAAAGACACACTTAGGGAAATACAAAATACAGTGGAAAGTTTCAACAACAGACTAGAACAAGTAGAAGAAAGAACTTCAGAGCTTGAAGACAAGGCTTTTGAATTAACCCAATCAGACAAAAACAAAGAAAAAAGAATTTTAAAAGATGAACCAAGTCTCCAAGAAATATAGGATCATGTGAAATGGCCAAACCTAAGAATAATTGGTGTTCCTGAGGAAGAATAGAAATAAAAAGTTTGGAAAATTTATTTGAGGGAATAATTGAGGAAAACTTTCCCGGCCTCACTAGAGATCTAGACATCCAAATACAAGAAGCTCAAAGAACTCCTGGGAAATTCATCACAAAAAAGATCATCACCAAGGCACATAGTCATCAGGTGGTCCAAAGTCAAGATGAAGGAAAGAATCTTGAGAGCTGTGAGACAAAAGTATCAGGTAACCCATAAAGGAAAACCTGTCAGATTAGCAGCAGATTTGTCAGCAGAAACTTTACAAGCCAGAAGGGACTGGGGTGCCATCTTTAGCCTACTTAAACAAAATACTTGTTAGCCAAGAATTTGGTATCCAGCAAAACTAAGCTTCATTAATGAAGGAGAGACGTAAAGTCTTTTTCAAACAAATGCTAAGAGAATTTGCCACTACTACACCAGCAGTACTGGAAATGCTAAAAGGAGTTTTGAATCTTGAAACAAAACCTCAAAATACACCAAAATAGAAACTCCTTAAATCATGAAGCTCATAGGGCCTATAAAACAATAATACAATGAAAAAACAAACAAACAATATATTTAGGCAATAACTTACATAATGAATAGAACAGTACCTCACCAGCTGGGCACAGTGGCTCAGGCCTGTAATACCAGCACTTTGGGCAGGCCGAGGCAGGTGGATCACTTGAGTTCAGCGGTTCAAGACCAGCCTGACCAACATGGTGAAACCCCGTCTCTCCTGAAAATGCAAAATTAGCTAGGCATGGTAGCTCATGCCTGTAATCTCAGCTACTTGGGAGGCTGAGGCAGGAGAATCACTTGAACCTAGGAGGTGGCGGTTGCAGTGAGCCAAAATCGTGCCATCGCACTCCAGCCTGGACAACAAGAGTGAAACTCTGACTTGAAAAGAAAAAGAAGAGAAGACAAGAGAAGAGAAGAGAAAAGAAAGAGAAAGAGAAAAGAAGAGAAGAGAAAAGAAGCAGAGGGTAAGGGAGGGAAGGGGAGGGGAGAAGGAAAGGAAGAAAGGAAACAGTACCTCACATCTCAGTACTAACATTGAATGTAAATGGCCTGAGATTGTGCCATTGCACTCCAGCCTGGGCAACAAGAGTGAGACTCTGTCTCGAAAAGAAAAGAAGAAAACAAAAGAAGAGAAAAGAAGAGAAGAGAGGAGAAAAGAGGGGAGGGGGAGGGGAGGGGAGAGGAGAGGAGGGAACAGTATCTCACATCTCAGTACTAACATTGAATGTAAATGGCCTGAACCTGGGAGGTGGAGGTATCAGTTAGCTGAGATCGTGCCATTGCACTCCAGCCTGGGCAACACGAGTGAAACTCCATCAAGAAAAGAAAAGAAAAGAGAGGAGAGGAGAGGAGAGGAGTAGTACCTCACATCTCAATACTAACGTTGAATGTAAATGGCCTAAGGGCACCACTTAAAAGATACAAAATGGCAAAATGGATAAAACCTCACCAACCGGCTGGGCGCAGTGGCTAACGCCTGTAATCCCAGCACTTTGGGAGACCAAGGTGGGCAGATCACTTGAGATCAGGAGTTCAAGACCAACCTGGCCAACATGGTGAAACCCCTTCTCTACTAAAAATGCAAAAATTAGCTGGGCATGGTCATAGATGCCTGCAGTCCCACCTACTGGAGAGGATGAGGCAGGAGAATTGCTTGAACCCAAGAGGCAGTTGGAGGCTTCAGTGAGCTGAGATTGTGCCACTGCACTCCAGCCTGGGCGATAGAATGAGACCCTATCTCAAAGAAAACAGAAAACAAACAAAAACAAACAAACAAACAAAAAACAACCAAGTGTCCACCATCTTTAAGAGATTCACCTAACACATAAGGACTCACATAAACTTCAGGTAAAGGGGTGGAAAAACATATTCCATGCAAATGTAAACCAAAAGCAAACAGGAGTAGCTATTCTTGTATCAGACAACATAGACTTGAAAGCAACAACAGTTAAAAAAAAAAAGAAGAAGGAAAATATTACAATCCTAAATATATATGTACCTAACACTGGTGCTCCAAAATTTATGAAACAATTACTACTAGACCTAAGAAATGAGAGAGATGGCAACACAGTAATGGTGGGAGACTTCAATACTCCACTGACAGCACTACACAGATCATCAAGAGAGAAAGGCATCAAAGAAACAGTAGACTTAAACTATATGCTAGACCAAGTGAACTTAACACATATTTACAGAACATTCAACCCAAGTGCAGAATATACATTCTTCTCATCAGCACGTGGAACATTATCCAAGATAGACCATATGATAGGCCACAAAATAAGTCTCAATAAATTTAAGAAAATCTAAATCATATAAAGTATATTCTTAGACTATGGTGGAATAAAACTGGAAATTTATTTTAAAAGGAATCCTCAACATTAACAAATACATGGAAATTAAATAATCTGCTCTTGAATTATCTTTGGGTTAATAAGGAAATCAATATTTAAATTTAGAAATTATTTCAACTAAATGATAATCATTACACAACTTATCAAGACCTTTGGGATAAAGCAAAGCTGTGCTAATAGAAAAAGCTTACAGCATTAAATGCCTACATCAAAAAGTCTGAAAGAGCACATCTCAAGGAACTAGAGAAACAAGAACAAACTAAATCAAAACCCAGCAGAAGAAAAGTAACAAAGATCAGTGCAGAACTAAATGAAATTGAAACAAAAAATATGCAAAAGATAAATGAAACAAAAAGCTGGTTCTTTGAAAAGATACACAAAATTGATAGACCATTAGTTAGATTAACCAAGAAAACAAGAGAGAGCATCCAAACAAGCTCAATTAGAAATGAAAGGAGAGATATTACAACTGATACCTTAGAAAAACAAAAGATCATTCAAAGCTACTATTAATGACAGACCAATATCCCTGATGAATATAGATGCAAAAATCCTTAACAAAATACTAGCTAACCGAATTTAACAGCATATCAAAAAGATTACACATCATAATCAAGTGAGTTTCATACCAGTGATGCAGGGATAGCTTAACATACATGGGTGAATACATGTGATACATCACATAAACAGAATTTAAAACAAAAATTGGTGGGGAAAAAGTACTTGACAAAATCCAGCATCCCATTAATATGAAAACACTCACAAAATTGGCATAGAAAGGACATATGTCAAAGTAATAAAAGCCGTCTAAGACAAACCCACAGTCAACGTCATACTGAATAGGGAAAAGATGAAAGCATTCGCCCTGAAAACTAGAACAATACAAGGATGCCCACTTTCACCACTTCTAGTCAACATAATACTGGAAGTCATAGACAAAGCAATCAGACAAGAGAATAAAATGAAAGGCATCCAAATTGGAAAAGAGGAACTCAAACTGTTGCTGTACACCAATGATATGATTGTATACCTAGAAAACCCTAAAGACTAATCCAGAAAGTTCCTAGATTTGATAAATGAATCAGTAAAGTTTCAGGACAAAACAAATCAGTGTACACAAATCAGTAGCACTGATATACACCAACAGTGACCAAGCTGAGAATCAGATCAAGAACACAGCCCCTTTTACAACAGCAAGCAAGCAAGAAAAAGAGAGAAATAAAAATTGAAAGAAAGGAAGAAAGAAGAAAGAGAAAGGAAAAGAAAGGAAGGGAGGGAGGAAGGAAAGAAAGAGAAAGAAAGAAGGAAGGGAGGGAGGAAGGAAGGAAGCAAGGAAGGGCAAGGAAAGGAAAGCAAGGAAAGAGAAAGTCTCCTCAAGTAGGTCCCTGACCCCTGTGCCTCCTGACTGGGAGACAGCTTCCAGCAGGGGTCGACAGACACCTCATACAGGAGAGCTCCAGCTGGCGTCTGGCAAGTGCCCACTAAGATGAAGCTTCCACAGGAAGGAAGAGGCAGCTATCTTTGTTGTTCTGCAGCCTCCGCTGGTGATACCCAGGCAAACAGGGTCTGGAATGGACCTCCAGCAAACGCCAGCAGACCTGGAGAAGAGGGGCCTGGCTGTTAGAAGGAAAACTAACAAGCAGAAAGGAATAGCATCAACATCAACAAAAAGGATGTACACCCAAAAACCCCATACAAAGGTCACCAACATCAAGGACCAAAGGTAGATAAATCCATGAAGATGAGAAAAAAACAGTGCAAAAAGGCTGAAAATTCAATAAACCAGAATGCCTCTTCTCCTCCAAAGGTTCACAACTCCCTACCAGCAAGGGAACAAAACTGGACAGAGAATGAGTTTGATGAATCGACAGAAGTAGGCTTCAGAAGATGGGTAATAACAAACTCCTCCAAGCTAAAGGAGCATGTTCTAACCCAATGTAAGGAAGTTAAGAACCTTCAAAAAAGGTTAGAGAAATTGCTAACTAGAATAACCAGTTTAGAGAAGAACATACATGGCCTGATGGAGCTGAAAAACACAGCACAAGAACTTCATGAAGCATACACAAGTATCAATATCCAAATAGATCAAGCAGAAGACAGGATATCAGAGATTGAAGATCACCTTAATGAAATAAAGTGTGAAGACAAGATTAGAGAAAGAAGAATGAAAAGAAATGAACAAAGCCTCCAAGAAATACGGGACTGTGTGAAAAGACCAAATCTACATTTGATTGGTGTACCTGAAAGTGATGGGGAGAATGGAACCAAGTTGGAAAACACTCTTCAGGATATTATCCAGGAGAACTTCCCCAACCTAGCAAGACAGGCCAACATTCAAATTCAAGAAATACAGAGAACACCACAAAGATACTCCTCGAGAAAAGCAAACCCAAGACACACAATTGTCTGATTCGCCAAGGTTGAAATGAAAGAAAAAATGTTAAGGGCAGCCAGAGAGAAAGGTCAGGTTACCCAGAAAGGGAAGCCCATCGGACTAACAGCAGATCTCTCAGAAGAAACCCTACAAGCCAAAAGAGAGTGGGGACCAATATTCAACATTCTTAAAGAAAAGAATTTTCAACCCAGAATTTCATATCCAGCCAAATAGTTTCATAAGCAAAGGAGAAATAAAATCCTTTACAGACAAGCAAATGCTGATATTGCCACCACCAGGCCTGCTTTACAAGAGCTACTGAAAGAAGCACTGAACATGGAAAGGAAAAACCACTCCCGGCCACTGCAAAAACATACCAGATTTTAAAGACCATCGACACTCTGAAGAAACTGCAACTTGTAAATTTATTTGAGTTAATTGTAGATTCTACAATTGTAGATATTAGCCCTTTGTCAGATGAGTAGATTGCAAAAATTGTCTCCCATTCTGTAGGTTGCCTGTTCACTCTGATGGTAGTTTCTTTTGCTGTGCAGAAGCTCTTTAGTATAATTAGATCCCATTTGTCAATTTTGGCTTTTATTGCCATTGCTTTTGGTGTTTTAGACATGAAGTCCTTGCCCATGCCTATGTCCTGAATGGTATTGCCTAGGTTTTCTTCTAGGGTTTTTATGGTTTTAGGTCTGACATGTAAGTCTTTAATCCATCTTGAATTAATTTTTGTATAAGGTGTAAGTAAGGGATCCAGTTTCAGCTTTCTACATACGGCTGGCCAGTTTTGCCAGCACCATTTATTGAATAGGGAGTCCTTTCTCCATTTCTTGTTTTTGTCAGGTTTGTCAAAGATCGGATGGTTGTAGATATGTGGTATTATTTCTGAGGGCTCTGTTCTGTTCCGTTGGTTTATATCTCTGTTTTGGTGCCAGTACCATGCTGTTTTGGTTACTATAGCCTTGTAGTATAGTTTGAAGTCAGGTAGCATGATGCCTCCAGATTTATTCTTTTGGCTTAGGATTCTCTTGGCAATGCGGGCCCTTTTTGGTTCCATGTGAACTTTAAAGTTGTTTTTTCCAATTCTGTGAAGAAAGTCATTGGTAGCTTGATGGAGATGGCATTGAATCTATAAATTACCTTGGGCACTATTGCCATTTTCACAATATTGATTCTTCCTACCCATGATCATGGAATGTTCTTCCATTTGTTTGTATCCTCTTTTATTTCATTGAGCAGTGGTTTGTAGTTCTCCTTGAAGAGGTCCTTCATGTCCCTTGTAAGTTGGATTCCTAGGTATTTTATTCTCTTTGAAGCAATTGTGAGTGGGAGTTCACTCATGGTTTGGCTCTCTGTTTGTCTGTTATTGGTGTATAAGAATGCTTGTGATTTTTGCACATCGATTTTGTATCCTGAGACTTTGCTGAAGTTGCCTATCAGCTTGAGGTTGTGGGCTGAGACAATGGGGTTTTCTAGATATATAATCATGTCATCTGCAAACAGGGACAATTTGACTTCCTCTTTTCCTAATTGAATACACTTTATTTCCTTCTCCTGCCTGATAGCCCTGGCCAGAACTTCCAACACTATGTTGAATAGGAGTGGTGAGAGAGGGCATCCCTGTCTTGTGCCCATTTTCAAAGGGAATGCTTCCAGTTTTTTCCCATTCAGTATATTGACTGTGGGTTTGTCTTAGGTAGCTCGGATTATTTTGAGATACATCCCATCAATACCTAATTTATTGAGAGTTTGTAGCATGAAGGTTTGTTGAATTTTGTCAAAGGCCTTTCCTGCATCTATTGAGATAATCCTGTGGTTTTTGTCTTTGGTTCTGTTTATATGCTGGATTACATTTTTTGATTTTCATATGTTGAACCAGCCTTGCATCCCAGGGATGAAGCCCACTTGACCATGGTGGATAAGCTTTTTGATGTGCTGCTGGATTTGGTTTGCCAGTATTTTACTGAGGATTTTTGCATTGACAAACAACCCCATCAACAAGTGGGCAAAGGGTATGAACAGACACTTCTCAAAAGAAGACATTTATGCAGCCAAAAGACAGATGAAAAAATGCTCATCATCACTGGCCATCAGGGAAATGCAAATCAAAACCACAATGAGATACCATCTCACACCAGTTAGAATGGCAATCATTAAAAAGTCAGGAAACAACAGGTGCTCGAGAGGATGTGGAGAAATAGGAACACTTTTACACTGTTGGTGGGACTGTAAACTAGTTCAACCATTGTGGAAGTCAGTGTGGTGATTCCTCAGGGATCTAGAACTAGAAGTACCATTTGACCCAGCCATCCCATTACTGGGTATATACCCAAAGGATAATAAAAGATGCTGCTATAAAGACACATGCACACGTATGTTTATGGTGGCACTATTCACAATAGCAAAGACTTGGAACCAACTATGATAGACTGGATGAAGAAAATGTGGCACATATACACCATGGAATACTATGCAGCCATAAAAAATGATGAGTTCATGTCCTTTGTAGGGACATGGATGAAGCTGGAAACCATGATTCTGAGCAAACTATTGCAAGGACAAAAAAACCAACACTGCATGTTCTCACTCTCAGGTGGGAATTGAACAAAGAGAACACATGGACACAGGAAGGGGAACATCACACACTGGGGCCTGTTGTGGGGTGGGGGGAGCGGGGAGGGGCGAGGGATAGCATTAGGAGATACACCTAATGTTAAACGAAGAGTTGATGGGTGCAGCACACCAACATGGCACATGTATACATATGTAACAAACCTGCACATTGTGCACATGTACCCTAAAACTTAAAATATAATAAAAATAAAAAATGAAAAATAGAAAAAAGAACCATGAATGATAAAAAAAAAGAAAAAAAAATAAACTGCATCAACTAACAGGCAAAATAACCAGCTAGCATCATAAAGACATGATCAAATTCACACATAACAATGTTAACCTTAAATGTAAGTGGGCTAAATGTCCCAATTAAAAGACATAGTCTGGCAAATTGGATAAAGAGTCAAGGCCCATTGGTGTTCAGTATTCAGGAGACCCATCTCATGTGCAAAAACATACATAGGCTCAAAATAAAGGGATGGACGAATATTTACCAAGCAAATGGAAAGAAAAAAAAAAAAGCAGCGGTTGCAATCCTACTCTCTGATAACACAGACTTTAAACCAACAAAGATCAAAAGAGACAGAGAAGGGCATTACATAATGGTAAATGGATCACTGAAAGAAGAAGAGCTAACTATCTTAAATATATACGCACCGAATGCAGGAGCACCCGGATTCATGAAGTAAATTCTTAGATACTTACAAAGAGACTTAGACTCCCACACAATGTTAGTGGGAAAATTTAACACTCTACTGTCAGTAATAGACAGATCATCAAGAGAGAAAATTAACAAGGATATCCAGGACTTGAACTCAGCTCAGCACCAAGTGGACCTAATAGACATCTACAGAACTCTCCACCCCAAATCAATAGAATATACATTCTTCTCAGCACCGCATCACACTTACTCCCATATTGACCACATAGTTGAAAGTAAAGCACTCCTCAGCAAATGTAAAAGAATAGAAATCACAACAAACTGTCTCTCAGAACACAGTGCAATCAAATTAGAACTCAGAATTAAGAAACTCACTCAAAACTGCTCAACTACATGGAAACTGAACAACCTGCTCCTGAATGACTACTGAGTAATTAACGAAATGAAGGCAAAGCCTTCATTCATATCAAAGCCTGGTAGAGACACAGCAAAAAAAAAAAAAAAAGACTTTTAGACCAATATCCCTGATGAACATCAATGTGAAAATCCTCAATAAAATACTGGCAAACTGAATCCAGCAGCACATCAAAAAGCTTATCCACCATGATCAAGTGGGCTTCATCCCTGGGATGCAAGGCTGGTTCAACATACGCAAATCAATAAACGTAATCCAGCATATAAAGAGAACCAATGACAAAAACCACATGATTATCTCAATAGATGCAGAAAAGGCCTTTGGCAAAATTCAACAATGCTTTATGCTGAAAACTCTCAATAAACTAGGTATTGATGGAACATATCTCCAAATAATAAGAGCTATTTATGACAAACCCACAGTCAATATCATACTGAATGGGCAAAAACTGGAAGCATTCCCTTTGAAAACTGGCACAAGGCAGGGATGCCCTGCCTCACCACTCCTATTCAACATAGTTTTGAAAGTTCTGGCCAGGGCAATCAGGCAAGAGAAAGAAATAAAGGGTATTCAATTAGGAAAAGAGGAAGTCAAATTGTCCCAGTTTGCAGATGACATGAATTTTATACTTAGAAAACCCCATTGTCTTCGCCCATAATTTCCTTAAGCTGATAAGCTCATTGTAGATTCTGGATATTAGCCCTTTTTCAGATGAGTAAATTGTAAAAATTTTCTCCCATTCTCTAAGTTTTCTGTTCACTCTGATGGTAGTTTCTTTTGCTGTGCAGAAGCTCTTTAGTTTAACTAGATCCCATTTGTCAATTTTGGCTTTTGTTGCCATTGCTTTTGGTGTTTTAGTCATGAAGTCCTTGTCCATGCCTATGTCCTGAATGGTATTGCCTAGGTTTTCTTCTAGGGTTTTTACTGTTTTAGGTCTAACATTTAAGTCTTTAATCCATCTTGAATTAATTTTTGTATAAAGTGTAAGGAAGGGATCCAGTTTCAGCTTTCTACAGATGGCTAGCCAGTTTCCCCAGCACCATTTATTAAACAGGGAATCCTTTCCTCATTTCTTGTTTTTGTCAAGTTTGTCAAAGATCAGATGGTTGTAGATGTGTGGTATTATTTCTGAGGGCTCTATTCTGTTCCATTGGTCTATATCTCTGTTTTGGAACCAGTACCATGCTGTTTTGGTTACTGTAGCCTTGTAGTATAATTTGAAGTCAGGTAGCATGATGCCTCCAGCTTTTTTCTTTTGACTTCAGAATGTCTTGACAATGCGGGCTTTTTTTGGTTCCATATGAACTTTAAAATAGTTTTTTTTGTTTGTTTGTTATTTGATTCCCTTTATTACATTAAATTATACATTTGACTCATTTTTCCATAATGAATAATTTGCGTGTGAATAAAATGACCAACTTAAAATAAACAAATAAAAAGTATGTATTCACTAACAGTTATATTATAAATAAGTACATTCATAATCAATCTCTCATTATTCCTGTTCCTCTCTTTCATAGAAAGCACTTATAAGTGTAATCGATTATATCTTTAAGCATCTTGGCATTCTCAGGTTTATAGATTAATTGGGGAAAACTGTCCATTTTAATAAGCTTTGGTTTTTTGTCCCATTTTTTAAAAAATTTTTTTAGTATTTATTGATCATTCTTGGGTGTTTCTCAGAGAGGGGGATTTGGTAGGTTCATAGGACAATAGTGGAGGGAAGGTCAGCAGATAAACATGTGAACAAAGTCTCTGGTTTTCCTAGGCAGAGGGCCCTGCCACCTTCCACAGTGTTTGTGTCCCTGGGAACTTGCGATTAGGGAGTGGTGATGACTCTTAAGGAGTATGCTGCCTTCAAGCATCTGTTTAACAAAGCACATCTTGCACTGCCCTTAATCCATTTAACCCTTAGTGGACACAGCACGTTTCAGAGAGCACGGGATTGGGGATAAGGTTATAGATTAACAGCATCCCAAGGCAGAAGAATTTTTCTTAGTACAGAACAAAATGGAGTCTCCTATGTCTACCCCCTTCTACACAGACACAGTAACAATCTGATCTCTCTTTCTTTTCCCCACATTTCCCCCTTTTCTATTCGACAAAACCGCCATCGTCATCGTCATCATGGCCCCTTCTCAATGAGCTGTTGGGTACACCTCCCAGATGGGGTGGCGGCCGAGCACAGGGGCTCCTCACTTCCCAGACGGGGCAGCCGGGCAGAGGCACCTCCCACCTCCCAGACGGGGCAGCTGGCTGGGCGGCGGCTGCCCCCCACCTCCCTGATGGGGCGGCTGGCCGGGCGGGGGCTGCCCCCCACCTCCCGGATGGGGCGGCTGGCCGGGCGGGGGCTGCCCCCCACCTCCCGGATGGGGCGGCTGCCGGGCGGAGGGGCTCCTCAATTCCCAGATGGGGCGGCCAGTCAGAGATGCTCCTCACCTCCCAGACGGGGTGGCGGTGGGGCAGAGACACTCCTCAGTTCCCAGACGGGGTCGCAGCCGGGCAGAGGAGCTCTTCATATCTCAGACGGGGCGGTGGGGCAGAGGTGCTCCCCACATCCCAGACGATGGGCGGCCGGGCAGAGACGCTCCTCACTTCCTAGATGGGATGACTGCCAGGAAGAGGCGCTCCTCACTTCCCAGACTGGGCGGCCAGGCAGAGGGGCTCCTCACATCCCAGACGATGGGCGGCCAGGCAGAGACACTCCTCACTTTCTAGATGGGGTGGCGGCCGGGCAGAGGCTGCAATCTCGGCACTTTGGGAGGCCAAGGCAGGCGGCTGGGAGGTGGAGGTTGTAGCGAGCCGAGATCACGCCACTGCACTCCAGCCTGGGCAACATTGAACACTGAGTGAGCGAGACTCCCTCTGCAATCCTGGCACCTTGGGAGGCCGAGGCTGGCAGATCACTCGCGGTCAGGAGCTGGAGACCAGCCCGGCCAACACAGAGAAACCCCGTCTCCACCAAAAAATACGAAAACCAGTCAGGTGTGGAGGCGCACACCTGCAATCCCAGGCATTCGGCAGGCTGAGGCAGGAGAATCAGGCAGGGAGGTTGCAGTGAGTCGAGATAGCGGCAGTACAGTCCCGCCTCGGCTGGGCATCAGAGGGAGACTGTGCAAAGGGGATAGGGAGAGGGAGAGGGAGAGGGAGAGGGATAGGGCGATAGTTTTTCTTCCAATTCTGTGAAGAAAGTCATTGGTAGCTTGATGGGGATGGCATTGATTTTCACAATATTGATTCTTCCTATCCGTGAGCATGGAATGTTCTTCCATTTGAAGAATTCTCCAACCCGAATGTCCATCAGTGATAGACTGGATTAAGAAAATGTGGCACATATGCACCATGGAATACTATGCAGCCATATAAAAGGATGAGTTCTTGTCCTTTGCAGGGACATGGATGAAGCTGGAAACCATCATTCTCAGCAAATTATTGCAAGGACAGAAAACCAAACACAGCACGTTATCACTCATAGGTGGGAATTGAACAATGAGAACACTGGGACACAGGGTGGGGAACATCACACACAGGGGCCTGTTTTGGGGTGGGGGATGGGGGGAGGGATAGCATTGGGAGATATACCTAATGTAAATGATGAGTTAATGGGTGCAGCACACCAACATGGCACATGTATACATATGTAACAAACCTGCACATTGTGCACATGTAGCCTAGAACCGAAAGTATAATTTAAAAAAAGCTGATAAGCAAATTCAGCGAAGTCTCTGGATTCAAAATCAATGTGCAAAAATCACAACCATTCTTATACACCAATAACAGACAGCCAAATCATGAGTGAACTCCCATTCACAATTGCTTCAAAAAGAATAAAACAGCTAGGCATACAACTTACAAGTGATGTGAAGGACCTCTTCAAGGAGAACTACAAACCACTGCTCTAGGAAATAAAAGGGGACACAAACAAATGGAAGAACATTCCATGCTCATGGATAGGAAGAATCAATATCATCAAAATGGCCATACTCCCCAAGTTAATTTATAGATTCAATGCTGTCTCCATCAAGCTATCAATGACTTTCTTCACAGAATTGGAAAACACTACTTTAAAGTTCATATGGAACCAAAAAAGAGCCCACATTACCAAGACAATCCAAAGCCAAAAGAACAAAGCTGGAGGCATCATGGTACTTGACTTCAGACTATACTACAAAGCTACAGTAACCAAAACAGCATGGTACTGGTACCAAAACAGAGAGATAGACCAATGGAACAGAACAGAGGCCTCAGAAATAACACCACACATCTACAACCATCTCATCTTCAACAAACCTGACAAAAACAAGCAATGGGGAAATGATTCCGTGTTTAATAAATGGTGCTGGGAAAACTGGCTAGCCCTCTGTAGAAAGCTGAAACTGGATCCCTTCCTTACACTTTATACAAAAATTAATTCAAGATGGATTAAAGACTTAAATGTTAAACCTAAAACCATAAAAACCCTAGAAGAAAACCTAGGCAATATCATTCAGGACATAGGCATGGGCAAGGACTTCATAACTAAAACACCAAAAGCAATGGCAACAAAAGCCAAAATTGACAAATGGGATCTAATTAAACTAAAGAGCTTCTGCACAGCAAAAGAAACTGCCATCACAGTGAATAGGCAACCTACAGAATGGGAGAAAATTTTTACAATCTACCTATCTGACAAAGGGCTAATATCCAGAATCTACAAAGATCTTAAACAAATTTACAAGAAAAAAACAAACCACCCCATCAAAAAGTGGGCAAAGATATGAACAGACACTTCTCAAAAAAAGAAACCTATGCAGCCAACAGACACATGAAAAAATGCTCATCATCACTGGCTGCCAGAGAAATGCAAATCAAAACCACAGTGAGATATCATCTCACACCAGTTAGAATGGCGATCATTAAAAAGTCAGGAAACAAGAGGTGCTGGAGAGGATGTGGAGAAATAGGAACACTTTTACACTGTTAGTGGGAGTTTAAATTAGTTCAGCCATTGTGGAAGACAGTGTGGTGATTCCTCATGGATCTAGAGCTAGAAATACCATTTGACCCAGCCATCCCTTTACTGGGTATATACCCAAAGGATTATAAATCATGCTAATATAAAGACACATGCACATGTATGTTTATTGTGGCACTACTCACAATAGCAAAAACTTGGAACCAACCCAAATGTCCATCAATGATAGACTGGATTTAGAAAATGTGGCACATATACACCATGGAATACTATGCAGCCATAAAAAGGATGAGTTCATTTTCCTTTGCAGGGGCATGGATGAAGCTGGAAACCATCATTCTCAGCAAACTATCACAAGGACAGAAAACCAAACACCGTATGTTCTCACTCATAGGTGGGAATTGAACAATGAGAACACTTGGACACAGGACAGGGAACATCACGCATGGGGGCCTCTCATGGGGTAGGGGTCAGGGGGAGGGATAGCATTAGGAGAAATACCTAATGTTAATGATAAGTTAATGGGTGCAGCAAACCAGCATGGCACATGTATACCTATGTAACAAACTTGCACATTGTGCACATGTACACTAGAAGTTAACATATAATAATAATAATAATAAAAAGAAATTTTAGATGCTTGCTTTAGTAAATGTTTTATTGAAATAAAATGACATATCCTACAATTTCCCCATTTAAAGTATATGATTCAATGATTTTGAGTATATTCAGTGAAGTTTGTAACCATCACCAAATCAATGTTACGATATTTTCATTACTCTAAAAAGAAACCACGTACCTATTACCAGTTACTCCCCTTTCTCTCCAAACCTTGCAACCCTAGGCAATGACTACTTTAGTCTCTGTGTGTATGAATTTGTTTGTTATAGCCATTTCAAAGCAATAAAACCATACAATATTTGGCATTTTGTCACTGGCTTTTTTCTCTTAACAAAATTCTTTCACGATTCATTCATGTCGTATGAGTACTTTATTCCTATTTATTGGTGAATAAGATTCCATTTTATCATATTTTATTTATTTATTTATCAGTGCTTTTTGAGGCCTAGGCAGGAGGATTGCTTGAGCCCAGGATTGCTTGAGCCCAGGAGTTCCAGGCTGCAGTGAGCTATGATCATGCCACTGCACTCCCTGCCTTGAAAAAAAAAAAAGTAACTTTGTGTTTAACATTTAGAGGACATAACAGACTGCTATAAGAAGTGGCCTCATAGAATGAGTTGGGAAGTGTTTCCTCCTCTTCTGTTTTTTTGGACGGTTTGTGAAAAATTGATACTAATTCTTCCTCAAATGTTGGGTAGAATTCAACAGTGAAGCCCTCTGGGCCTGGGCTATTCTTTGTGAGAGATTTTTCCAATTACAAATTCATTTCATTACTTGTTTTGTCTATTCATATCTTCTAAAGTCAGTTTTGATAGTTTGTGGTTTTCTAGGAATTTATCCATTTTGTACAGGTTATCTGATTTGTTGGAATATTGTTATTCATAATACTCCATTACAATCTTTTTAATTCTCTGAGATAGGTCCCTCTTTTCACTATTTTTTTTTTTTTTTTTTTTTTTTTTTTGAGATGAAGTCTAGCTCTGTCACCAGGCTGGAGTGCAGTGGCGAGATCTTGGCTCACTGCAACCTCCGCCTCCTACGTTCAAGTGATTCTTCAGCCTCGGCCTCCCGAGTAGCTGAGACCACAGGCACACGCCACCATGCCCAGCTAATTTTTGTATTTTTTTAATACAAAATTTAGACGGGATTTCATTATGTTGGCCAGGATGGTCTCGATCTCTTGACCTCGTGATCTGCCCACCTCGGCTTCCCAAAGTGCTGGGATTACAGGTGTGAGCCACTGTGCCCGGCCTTTGCTCTTGATTATAATAATGTTAGTTTCTCTTCTTGTCTTGGTCAACCTAGCTAAAGTTTTGTCAACCGTTTTGACCTTTTCAAAGAAGCTGCTTTTTTCCAGCTTTATTGAATTATGAGACAAAAATTGAATATATTTAAGGTATACAACTCAATATTTTATATAAATTAACATCCATTGCGTCACATAATTGTCATTTTCTTCCTTCTCCCCTCCCCTGCTTTACCCTCGCAACCACCATTCTACTTTGTCTAGGTGTATTTCCACTTTTGCATATGTGAGATAATGCAATATTTGTCTTTCTGTGTCTGAATTGTTTCACTTAGCATAATATCCTCCAGGTTCATCCAAGTTGTCATAAATGTCAGGATTTACTTTATTATAAAAGCTGAATAATATTTCAGTGAATTAGTGTGTGTATGTGTATCACATTTTCTGCTCTAGTAAACTAATAGATTGCGTGACTCATCCAAGGACGAAGTCAGTGAGCAGTGGGGACAGGACTACAGCTCAAATCTCCTGGTTCCCATCAACAATACCTGCTTTCCAATCCCTAATGATGCCATTAGGATGGGAGAATGGTGGAACCTGCAGGGAAGAGAAGGAGACTGGGCACACAGTAGGATCCAAGCCCTGGCCCTGCCCCCTGGGACACATTTGTCACTCTATTGCTTGTTTTCTTTGCTCTGCAGATGCTTTTTAGTTTGATTCAATCCCACTTAACTTTGTAATATATTTTGAAATCAGAAAGTGGGATGCCTCCAGCGTTGTTATTCTTGTTCAATAGTACTTTGGCTATTTGGGGTCTTTTGTGGTTCCATGTGAATTTTAGGATTTTTTTTTCTATTTCTGTAGAGTATTTCCTTAGTATTTTCATACATAGGGATTTCATTGAATCTATAGATCAGTTTGGATAGCATGGGGATTTTAACAATATCAATTCTTTTTTTTTTTTTAAGACAGTCTTGCTCTCTCACCCAGGCTGGAGTGCAGTGGCACAATCTTGGCTCACCGCAACCTCTGCCTCCCGGGTTCAAGCAATTCTCCTGCCTCAGCCTCCCACGACATGCCTGGCTAATTTTTTTTGTATTTTTAGTAGAGATGGGATTTCACCATGTTGGTCAGGCTGGTCTCAAACTTTTTACCTCAGGTAATCCACCTGCCTCGGCCTCCCAAAGTGCTGGGATTACAGGCATGAGCCACCGCACCCGGCAATATTAATTCTCCCAGTCCATAAAAACGGAGGTCTTTCCTTTTATCTGTGTTCAAAGAACCAACTTTTAGATTATTTGCTTTTGTATATGTTTTTCTTTAATACTTCATTAATTTGTGCTATAATCTTTATTTCCTTTTTTCTGTTTGCTTTCAGTTTAGTTTTTTTTTATTTTTCTATATTTTAATGTGAATGGTGAGGATATTGATTTGAGGTAATTTTCTTTTCTTTTTTCCTTTTTTTGAGACAGGGTCCCATTCTGTCACGCAGGCAGGAGTGCAGTGGCATGATCATGGATCACGGCTCACTGCAGCCTCAACCTCCCTGGCTCAAGTGATCCTCCCACCTGAGCCTTTCAAGTAGTTGGGACTACAGGCCTTTGCTACCATGCCCAGATTATTGATTGATTGATTGATTGATTGATTGAGACAGGGTCTACCTATGTTGCCCAGTCTGGTCTCAATACCCTGGACTCAAGCAATCTTTCCACCCCAGCCTCCCAAAGTGCTGGGATTTCAGGTGCAACCCACTGGGCTCAGCCTTTTTTTCTTTTCTTTTCTTTTCTTTTCTTCTCTTTTCCTTTCTTTAACATACTTGCTTATGGCTATAAATTTTCCTCTCAGCATTGTTTAAGCTGCATACTGGAGTTTTTAGTATGTTATATCTTCATTTCATTCTTCACAAAGTATTTTTCGTTTCTTTCGTTTGTTATTCAGTCAGATGTTAGTAGAGCCACTGAAGATTTCTTACGGCTGCTATTTCCATGTTATGTCCTTTTTTATGGTTTGCTTTAAACTTTTTTGTATCTTTGATCAAAGCGTGTCTCCTGTAGAAAGCATATAGTTGGATACTATTTGCTTGTTTTGTGCAGTCATACTATATCTTCCTTTTGATTGGAATGTTTAATCAATTCACATTTAGTGTTATTGTTGGTACTGTTAGATTGATGTCTGTAAATTTAGTTTTTATTTTCCATATGTTCATGCCTTTTTTCCTTGTACTCCTCCTTTACTGATTTTTAACATTAAATGAATATTTTTAAAAAATTTAATTTCTATTTATTTATTTATTTACTTTAAGTTCTGGGATACATAGGCAGAATGTGTAGGTTTGTTACATAGGTATACATGTGCCATGGTGTTTTGCTGCGCCTGTCAACCCATCATCTAGGTTTTAAGCCCCGCATGCATTAGGTATTTGTCCTAATACTCTCCCTCCCCATCACCCCTACCCCACAGCATGCCCCGATATTTGATGTTCCCCTCCCTGGGTCCATGTGTTCTCATTGTCCAACTCCCAATTATGAGTGAGAGTTTGGTTTTCTGTTCCTATGTAAATTTGCTGAGAATGATGGCTTCCAGCTTCATCTATGTCCCGGCAAAGGACATGAACTCATTCTATTTTATGGTTGCATAGTATTCCATGGTGTATATGTGCCGCATTTTCTTAATCCAGTCTATCACTGATGGACATTTGGGTTGGTTCCAAGTTTTTGCTATTGTGAATAGTAGTGCAATAAACATATGCATGCATGTGTCTTTATAGTAGAATTATTTATAATCCTTTGGATATATACCCAGGAGTGGGATTGCTGGGTCAAATGGTGTTTCCGGTTCTAGATCCTTGAGGAACCACAACACTGTCTTCCACATTGATTGAAGTAATTTACACTGCCACCAACAGTGTAAAAGCATTACTATTTATTCACAGACTCACCAGCGTCTGTTCTTTCCTGACTCTTTAATAGCCATTCTAACTGGCGTGAGATGGTATCTCATTGTGGTTTTGATTTGCATTTCTCTAATGACCAGTGATGATGAACCTTTTTTCATATCTTTCTTAGCTGCATAAATGTCTTTTGTGAAGTGTCTGTTCACATACTTCTCCCACTTTTTGATGTTTTTTTTTTTCCTGTAAATTTGTTTAAGTTCCTTGTAGATTCTGGATATTAGACCTTTGTCAGATGGATAGCTTGTAAAAATTTTCTCCCATTCTGTAGGTTGCCTGTTCACTCTGATGATAGTTTCTTTTGCTGTGCAGAAACTCATAAGTTTTATTAGATCCCATATGTCAATTTTGGCTTTTGTTGCCATTGCTTTTGATGTTTTAGTCATGAAGTCTTTGCCCATGCCTATGTCCTGAATGGTATTGCCTAGGTTTTCTTCTAGGATTTTTTATGTGTTTAGGTCTTACATTTAAGTCTTTAATTCTTCTTGAGCTAATTTTTGTATAAGGTGTAAGGAGGAGGTCCAGTTTCTGTTTTCTGCATATGGCTAGCCAGTTTTCCCAGCACCATTTATTAAATAGGGAATCTCTTCCCCATTGCTTGTTT